>NW_026622952.1:19313812-20626669 GCF_023065955.2 Ursus arctos
AAGTAATCTCTCAGACCAATTGGAGTGGGAAATAGTTTGGGGACTACTGCAAAAAATTATGCCCAATGACCAGTCTGCCCACCCTTTCCATAACCTTCAAAGGAATGATTCCTTATATTCAAGGCCCCCAAATTCTTCTAAGTGCTCTTGAAAATCAAAATGAGGAATAAAAACAAAATTTCTCTTTGTAGGTTTTTAACAGAAAATATTTTGAATTTAAATCCTCCAAGACAATTGAGTCATGAGTGTTTAATGTGAGTATATAAATGCAAAAGAAGTAGCAGGGTGTAACTTCTGATATTCAGTTTGACAATCTTATTATATTTTAGCAACTGAGAGATGTAGGCCAATCAATTAGGCATTCTTCAAGTAGGATACTTATTTGTAAATGTAACGGAATGAAAAATGTTTGCAGATATTTATCTGCTGGCTTTATTCAATTTTTAATACAGAATCTTATTTCCATGTTTTCCAATTAATGATCTGATGAGATACATTACTTTTTAAATTAGTTAACTAACAAAAGTATTACAAACATTAAACAACGAAATAGTTTTCAGAATTGGTACTAGATTATCCATCATTCTATTGAGATACATACAAATGGCATAATAGCTAAGTGTAATCACAGAACTTAGGTGCAGAATTTCCAATAGCAAGAACTACTATACAAGAAAGTCCTCTGTTTAGAGGAGAGAAAATATACTATTCTAAAATTAGAACAACCACTGTCCTTGGTATTTCAAGATGATGCTTGAAGGGATTTGCCTACTTAAATAAAAAGGAAAAGTTAAACATCAAGCATCAATACCTTCTAATGTTACTGATCTCTGAGCTCTCCTGGCATTCATAAACCACGACAGAAAATTCATTTCATGCTTGTCTACTCTGATAAAACTCATGACTGAATTGTTTAAAAATGCTGAAAACAGGGAATGATTATAGGAATGCTCCAAAGTTCGAGACACATTGGAACAAAAATAAGGTCTCTGACCAAATATAATGTTGGCCACCTTCATATGTCAACCTAGCAAAAATATTGTTAAACATGGATATAGAAGATAGCTTGACCATGCAAATTAGGGATAATACATGAAAATTATAGCATTACTAAAAATAACATTGTCCCTATGCAAAGCTATAGAAAATCATCAAATATTAGACTTCACTGATCCTTATTCTCTTCCACGTTCTCCAGTGGCTGCTAATAGAATTCTTCTTTAGGATTCATATTCTGTCTATGCATGAATTTAAGGCTGAAAGAGTATTCTCAGATTACTCTACTTCTATTTGTATCTTTTTTTGAGGACTGCTGTTTTTCATTCTGGGGATCTTCAAGTAAATGAAACCTACAGTGTTGAGAGTAACAGGCTCTCAGAAGAAAATGACTTCCATATCATTCTTTCCTGATTTTTCTTCCATAATTCTCTAAAAATTTAGCATTATCTGGCTTAAGATTTTCTTCCATTAATCCTTTAAATATGAATTTTCCTCACTGTTCTGTGCCCAAACTTTTATTCTTTTTATTCACTACATCTATCTTTTTCACCTGAGAGCTACACATTGATAACTCTATCTTTTCTGCCTAGGACATATTTTTCTTCTTAAGCTCCATATAGTAAACTGACAGTTGGGCATTCCGCCCTTAACCTCAAAATATCAAAGTTCAATTCATTATTTTTTATTCCACCCTGACACCTATTCTTTTTTTTCTCTTTTTTAATTTATTTTTTAAAGATTTTACTTGAGAGAGGGGGAGAGAGAGAGCATGAGTGGCAGAGGGGTGGTGGGGAGAGGGAGAAGCAGGCTCCCCTATGAGCAGGGATCTCTATGAAAGGCTGGATCCCAGGACCCAGGATACTGACCTGAGTTGAAGGCAGATGCTTAACGAACTGAGCCACCCAGGTGCCCTTTATTTTTAACGTCAAAGCTACCATTGTCCTAGTCCTCCAAGCCAAAAGAATTAGATGTTTAAATTAAAAAAAAAAAAAAAGTTGTGGGGCGCCTGGGTAGCGCAGTCGTTAAAGCGTCTGCCTTCGGCTCAGGGCGTGATGCCGGCGTACCGGGATCGAGTCCCACATGGGGCTCCTCCGCTGTGAGCCTGCTTCTTCCTCTCCCACTCCCCCTGCTGTGTTCCCTCTCTCGCTGGCTGTCTCTCTGTCACATAAATAAATAAAATCTTTAAAAAAAAAAAAAAAGTTGTCCCTAATAACAAGGATCAAATTAGTCATGAAGATTGGTAATTATAATCCTCAAAATATATGGAATTATTCAACAATTGTTCTATCACCACCATCAGTGTCATAGGTGATAATTACATTATTTGGACCGAAATTTCTACAGTGGTATAACAATGGGTTTCTTCAATGCTAAACATTGATCCTTTGACTCCATTCTTATAATTGTAGCCCAGGTGGACTTCCCAAAATAAAATTTGATTAAATCATCCCTCTGTTTAAAGACTTTATTGTTCTCTAGTTTTTGAAATGAAGTTCAGACATCTTAAGACCATATATAATAGCCTATAGAACATCTTGTAATCTTTCTTCCAAGCATCACCACCCGTTGATCCTCTTTTTTCCTCCCTCTTTCTTTCTTGACAATTTTACTACTTTATTCATACAGAATAAAAATGAAAGTTTTTGCTTATTGCTATTGTATGCTTAATATACAATATCGAAAGTATAAATTTTCACATCTGTATCACTGAAATCAAGAGTATCTTTTTTTTTTTTTTTCAAGATTTTACTTTTGTTTGAGAGCAAGAGCAGGCATGGGGAGAGGCAAGGGAGGAAGAGAGGAAAAAACAGGCTCCCTGCTGAGCAGGGAACACCCTCCCCCCCCAGGAGGCTCAATCCCAGGACTCTGAGATCATGACCTGAGCCAAAGGCAGACGCTTAACCGACTCAGCCACCCAGGTACCCCTAAGATGGAGTATTTTGAGAGTGGGAATGCTTATCTCAGAATTCCTACCTCTTACTGCAATGTCTGGAAAAGTATAGGCTCTCAATTTAAATCAAGGACTTATTTAAGAAAATAAAGATATATTATCCGGGGCGCCTGGGTAGCACAGCGGTTAAGTGTCTGCCTTCAGCTCAGGGCGTGATCCCGGCGTTATGGGATCAAGCCCCACATCAGGCTCCTCCACTAAGAGCCTGCTTCTTCCTCTCCCACTCCCCCTGCTGTGTTCCCTCTCGCGCTGGCTGTCTCTCTCTGTCAAATAAATAAATAAAATCTTTAAAAAAAAAAAAAAGAAAAGAAAGATATATTATCCAATAATTTAGGCACTTGAGGAAAAGTCCTTTAATTAGAGGATTTGATATTGCTTCTGTTTTGGCTGTTTCACCATGTAATAATACTGACCTGGAGTGAAGTGCCTCAGTGTTATTTTTCCTCTTAACTACTTAGATTTTACAGGCATGTCAATAAAAATAGACACCTCTGATCACTTTAAGAATAGATTTGTAATCTTGAAAATTATAGTAGTGAAAACAACCTGAAAGACTCGTAGAAAAAAAAAAAGATTTTAATTTCATGAGAGCAGTTAAATCAAAAGATACAAATAAATTAGCATCATTAAAATTTGCTCAGTTGTAAGCAAGTGTTACAGAAGTACTAAATTTGAAGCATTCTGTGGCTTTTACTTAGTTTTCCCTAAACAGGTTGAGATAATAAATGCCTTAGTTTTTTCCCTAGTCTGTGCCAATAAGTCTATTCATATTTTTCCCACATATTTTACTCTCTGGCCCCTGATTCAATTGGAGTTAATAGTTCTTCATTGTCTTTTAGTTTCTTGGTTGAGGCTCATGATATATATATATATATATATATATATATATATATATATATATATACATATACATATATATATATGTGTGTGTATATATATGTACATATATATATATATATATATATAGCCTATAATTACAGTTATTGAAAAAATTTAAAATACTACTTACAGAAATTCAATTGACAGCTTTGGTCCTTGAGTAGCTTGGGTCAATGACCTTTCAAATTTTTGACTGCTACTCATAGTCCAAAGTACTTTTATTTGTCACAAGCCAGAATGTATAGAAACATACACATATATAAAATTAGTAAGATTACAAAAGTATACTTAATCATTTTCTATGAGTAATTAAGAAAATACTGATGATTAATGATGAAATTGATTTTATGAGCCAATAATGGATTGTACTTTGCAGCACATAAGAATAACCTTTTATAATCTGATTGATAGTAGTAGAGGCCAAATTTTTATTTTCTCACCATTTTCTATATGGAAAGTCAGTAAAATTATAAAGTTCTACTAAAATATATAGTATCCTATTGCTGGTTATATATAATCATAATGTTTTGTTCCAATAAGTAAGGCGCTTCGGCACTTTCAGCCAGAGGCAAGTCTGTCTCTTGACAATAAGGCTGGACAAAGCCACTGGATATGTGGACTCCAATCATTTGCTCATTGTGATAAATAGGCCTCTACACTTGTCTAAAGAAAATTGACCACTTCCTTTTATGTATATATTCCTGACGTCCCCTATAGTAACTTTTGCTCCAGTGATGATCCAGTTTTTGGGGTTAGGTTAGAGGGCCATGGTGGCCTGAAAAGTTATGTATCCTGTAATTGTTAAGAGAAAACATGTGCATTTGCACGCATTGTTATCAGGTGATCATTTTATAATCCTGGTGGCTCTTAATTTTCATTGTAATGTTCTGCTTACATTGACCAGAATCAATTGATCAGCATCTTCATTCTTTCCTATATATAGTTTATATATATGTATGATTTTACAATGTTCTAGATGTGGGTTATAACAGAAAATGAAGCTTCCAAACCTCTGGAGACGTATTTTGTGTTACCCCTTCAGACGTCTCTGGCTTGAAAAAGGGTGAGGGAGAAGAATTCTCTCCTCACACTCTTGAAGGATATGTTGAGAAAATGCCACAGCACTCCAATAGCATTTTTCATCTGCATTTTTTCTTAATTTCTGAACTCCATAGATGAATTCTTCACCTTTACTTATGTTGTCTGAGGATGCTTGATTAGTGACACAAACTGATTTTTAGAACTTCCTCTCTAGCATTTATATTACTATATCCCCCCATTTTGAAATTTGGGAGAGTTGACACCTCTTGTCTTGGATCTTTCAACACAAATGAGAAGAAAGAGACCCATTGTAAAATTCTATTGGACAGGCCTAAGCCATATGCCCAAACTCCCCTTCGTCACTTAGGGCTAAATTTAGCTGGCAAGAACAAATGACCATATGGGGCTGAATTTGGAGCTCAGTGTTCCCACTGGAGTGGAATAATTTGAGATGAAGGACTGAAAAGTGAAGAAAGTTCAATGATTTGGTATTTGTGCAATGAAATGTTCACTTATTTATATGCTAATAATTTTATAATATTTTCCATGGAATTAGAGTATCAGTCTTTTATTTAGTTTGGCTGATGTAAATGGATTATGATGGACACTTGAGATGCCTAATGCTTACAATGTTATTTGTAATACTGCTATGGATCTGTGCCATACAAATACAAGGATTCTTGGAAAGTCTATTTTTATGACACATTTTTAATTGTATATGCTATATTGTTTTAGTATGTGTTGTTGGGAGATAACTTCAGTTTTGATTAGGTGTCCAAGACCACCAAGTCCTGCACATACAGTTATCCCTTGTGATGGCTGGAAGAATTTTCCACAGGCTAGTGTTCAGCTCCACGTAGTCCAGTCCTTATTTCTCCTTCAATGCCCAATACTTCCACTAATTCATACCTTAGAGCACATTTAAGTCGCTAGGTAATGTATGATCCTGCCTCTTTTTGTCCCAGTCTTTGTGAGTTGACACAGTGGGAGATAGTGGATTTCTTGGGAGTCATTTGCACACTGAAACAGCTATGAGTAACTCAATGGTACATGGCAGTGGCTGTGCAGCATGTCACTATGTCCTTCTGAATCCAAACCAAATAGATCCATAACTAACTTTCTCCTATCTGTATATTCGAAAGACCCACAGTCCCTCCAATAACATTGGAAAGGACGTGTGATGGAGGGAATTGCATGGAGCAGAGCACTGGCCTTTACTAATTACAGTAAACTATTTAATTTTTCAGATTTTCAGGAACATATGACCTTAGGGACACATTGTAAGTCACTGCCAACTTGGAAAAGGGGCCTGTGAACGTGAGGGCCCCTAAAATGAATGGTTAATTAGTTTCATGGGAAATCTGTCATTAAAATGTAATAAAAATATCAAAAAAAGATTTTGCATTTCTTCACTTAGAATATAGCTTACCGATGCAAGCTTATGAGCAGAAGAGTAAGAAAATGCGATTCCTCGCACGCACAGATTCATGCCTGCGTGGGCAAAGCTGGATCTGTTGTGAAGAGCACATAAATACAGGTTATAAGTCGTTACCATCTTATTACCTTTATTAACTTTTAGCCAGAATGATTCGTCCACACAAAGCTGTTTTATTTTTATTTTTATTCTTTTTAATTTTTAAAGATTTTATTTATTTATTTGACAGAGAGAGACAGCCAGCGAGAGAGGGAACACAAGCAGGGGGAGTGGGAGAGGAAGAAGCAGGCTCCTAGCGGAGGAGCCTGATGTGGGGCTCGATCCCAGAACGCGAGGATCACACCCTGAGCCGAAGGCAGCCACTTAACGACTGTGCCACCCAGGCGCCCCAAAGCTGTTTTAATTTACACTTGTTTTAGGTTTTAAAATGTAAAAATTAAAATCCTTTTATAATTTTTGTTCACAAATCATGTATTTTTAGGGAGGAAAAAAACATATTTTGCTATTACCAATTCTCCTATTCAAAATGAACCTCTGTTTTGTAAGGGACCTAATATTCAGGGAGTATTTCTTCCATTTTATATTCTAGGCCTTGTGAGGACATAGAGGATATAGAGGAGGAAAGATCATCAATAAACTCTGGCACACTACCAAGCCACTCTAGGGCCAAGTAAAGGTATGGCTATGTCGTCTACACAACTCTTTTCTCTATCAAGCATAAAGGCTGAACAGCTACCAGGAAATCTAAGGTCTTAGGTGAAATGAAGCACAGTGTATTACAAAGTTTATGGGCAATGTCCAGAGTGATTTTATTATTTAGGAGACCTCCGGAGTCTTGGTGAACAACATTTTACATTTTGAAGTCAAAGCATAAACTGTAGTGAAAGTCTCCGCAAAGGGTTTTTCCTAAGTTCTCATGAAATCAATAAAATATATTGCATGACCCATAGAATGCTAAGGGAAAATGTCTTCTTTCAATTTTTATGTCTTAATTCTGTGTTATTTCTGTAATCGTTACACTTGTATTAGGATCACTCCAAGCAGGTCACTGTGGCTATGTTTAGATATTTTAATAATTTTTAATAAAATAGGTGTCATTTTTTATAAATTTTGAGGTATTCATCAACTAAGCTATAATTATTTTAGTTCTATTTCCTCTAGTGGACTTAATATCAAGGCTGAAAACATCGAAATCAGAGTCCTTGAGACAAATCTTGGCTTCACTATTGTTGATGAAATGTTAGCAAAACACTTCAGCTCATATTGAAAAGGGTGAGAGTCATACACAGAGGAAGGCTTCTGACATTAACATTAAGGAAGTACAGAAATAATGTTATGCCCTCAAAGGGATTTATATTTTCATATGAATAAGCTTGAAACATTTTTAAAGCATTTGAATTTATTCCAAGAGAAGGAAAATGTACTCTCTCGATACTTTTTATTTCATCTATAGTTACTCTGACACAAAGTCTTTTGGTGAAAAGTTTAATTTTCAATGTTGAAATTTACAAATGTTTGTTTGAAAATCAAATAATTTGGAAGAAGTATACGTTTCTGATTCATTAGGAAACCATCATATGTGGTCTATATTATATGAATTTCTAGCATAAATAAGTAATACATGCACAGATATATTTATCAAAAGAGGATAATATCATACATACTGTTTTATACCTTTGTACCTTGAGTATCCCATCAAAATATGTGTTCTATATATATTCATACCAGTAGCACAAATCTTCATTTTTAAAAATGTTTATGATTTTTAAAATTACTTAACTTTCCTTATTGATAAATATGTAGTTATCACTAATAATTACTGTTAGACAAAAGAGTTCATTGAATATCTTGTGCATTTGAAATGTCATAAAACATGCTTATTTGGATTTTTGTGAATATATTCACAAAGGCAAGCATAGATTATCTTTCTTATCTGTGTCTAGGTTTTTATTATTTGTTAGCCTGTAAAATCAATTCAGTATCTCCATTTCTGTGCTTTAAAGGTTTTCAATATAAATAATGGATTTTTTTTTGATATTTTCTAAAACTTGCACATGAACCATTTTGCCCTGGTTACTTAGGGAGGGAAGGGGGTTCATGTGCAGGGGGCTGGGTAGCTATTTCTATTTCCTATTTTAATTCAAATTTTATTACTAATATATTGTTCTATACTGCCAAGAATTTCTTTTTAGATCCTTTGTAGCCTAGCAAAAGGAAAACTTCAATTTCTTTTTGTAAACCTAACAATGACTATCTTCAAATTTCTAATTAAAATGAATACTATGCATGTATAGAGAGATAGTTTCTCTCTCCAAAATAGAATGTTAATATGCTTTAGCTTATCTCAAAAGCTTCATTTCTCAGTTTGTATATATTAATCTGTAATTCTTATAGCAGATTATTTTATAAGTTTATACTTTACCATAGTCCTGCTCCCCCCACCCCCCAATCTGTGGTTTCACTTACCCATGGTCAACTGAAGGCGGGAAGCAGATGATCTTCCTTCTGATACGTGGTCAGAAGGTTAATAGTAGCCTAACGTAGTCACAGTGCCTAGTCATTCACCTCACTTCATTTCATCACACAGGCATTTTATCATCTCACTTCATCACAGGAAGAGTGAATACAGTACAAGATATTTCGAGGGTCAGTAGATCAACAGCCAGGATGGGAATCTTGACTATGGTGTACTACAGAATATAAACAATAAGCAACATTTAATGAACATCGAAGAAATGAACTATGTTCATGTTTTAATCATTTTCTAAGTGCTTGCAGAGAAGACAAAAGAAAACTATTTGGCTTGTAAACTTCTACCTTTTTAGATGTCTAAACCTAACATAGATGGGCTCATTCAAAACTAGATATTAAAGCAAATTTTTCTCAGGATTTTTCTTACTCCCCCACCATCATATTAGTCTGGGTCCTCCTGAGAAACAGAACCAATAAGATATAAATGATATAGCTATATTCCATCATACTTGTAGGGTGTGTGTGTGTGTGTGTGTGTGTGTGTGTGTGTGTGTTGTCACCAAGCTGGAAACCTAGAAGAGCCAATGGTATGATTTTTGCCTGAACCTAAAAGGCTGAGAATTAAGACAGTTGATGGTATAGATTTCAGTCTGAGTCTAAAGGCAAAAGATCAATGTGCCAACTAAAAGACAGAGAGGAAATTCTCTTACCCTTTTTGTATCATTTAGGTTCTCAATGGATTCGATACGGCCAATGCACATTTGGGAGAGCAATCTGCTTTACTTCCTCTAATGATTCAATTGTTAATCTCATTGAGAAATTCCCCCATAGATATAACTGAGAAGAGCCCTGCTGGAAACAAAAGCAATTTCCACTTTTTTTTTTTTTGAGATTTTTTTAAATTGAAGTAAAATTAACACACAATGTTATATTAGTTTCAGGCATACAATATAATGATTCAACAATTCTATACATTAGTTAGTGCTCATCCTCATAAGTGTACTCTTAATTCCCTTTGTCTACTTACCCAACCCCTTATAACCTCCTCTCTGGCAATCACCAGTTCTCTGTCTTTAAGAGTCTGTTTTGGGGAACATACCTCAACATAATAAAATCCATCTGTGTAAAACCCACAGCTAATATCTTCCTTAATGGGGAAAAATGGAAAGCCTTTCTCCTCTGGTTAGGAATGAGACAAGGATGTCCACTTTTATTCCACATAGTATTGGAAGTCTTACCACAACAATCAGACAACAAAAATAAAAGGAATCCATATTGGGAAGAAATAAAACTTGCAGTATTTGCAGATGACATGATACCATACATAGAAAATCCTGAAGACTCCACCAAAAAACGCTAGAACTGACAGACTAAAGTCACAGGATACAAAATCTACAGAAATCTATTGCATTTTATACACCAATAATGAAGCCACAGAAAGAGAAATTAAGAAAACAATCCCATCTATAATTGTACCCAAAATAAGAAGATACCTAGGAATAAACCTAATGAAAGAGGTGAAAGACCTGTGCTCTGAAAACTATAAAATACTGATAAAAGAAATTCAAGATAACACAAAGAATTGGAAAGACATTCCATGCTCATGGATTGGAAGAACAAATATCATTAAAATGTCTATATTACCCAAAGCGATCTACACATTTACTGCAATCCCTGCTAAATGTCAACAGCATTTTTCAAAGAGCTAGAGCAAACAGTCCTAAAACTTGTATGAAACCTAAAACTTGTATGAAAAAGCCAAAGCAATCTTGAAAAAGCAAAACTGGAGACATCATAATTCTGGACTTCACAAAACTGCAGTGATTAAAAAAGTATGGTACTGGCACAAAAATAGGCACCTGGATCAATAGAACAGAATAGAAAATCCAGAAATAAACCCACAATTACATCGTCAATCTTCAACAAAGCAGGAAAGAATATCCGATAGGAAAAAGACAGCCTTCAACAAATGGTGTTGGGAAAAACTGGACAGCAACATGAAAAAGAATGAATTGGACCACTTTGTTACACAATACACAAAAAACAATTCGAAATGAATTGAAGACCTAATTGTGAGACCTGAAGCCATAAAATCTAAGAAGAGAGCACAGACAGTAAATTCTTTGACAGTTGTAGCAACTTCTTCTTAGATATGTCTCCTGAATCAAGGGAAACAAAAGAGCAAAAATAAACGTTGGAACAACGTCAAAATAAAAAGCTTCTGCACAGCAAAGGACACAAGAAAACTACAAGACAACCTCTGGGATGGAGAAGATATTTGCAAATGACATATCTGATAAAGGGCTGGTATCAAAAATATATCAAGAACTTAAACCCAACACCCATAAACCAAATAATCCAATTAAGAATCAGTGGAAGACATGAACAGATGTTTTTCCAAAGAAGACCTCGAGATGTCCAGCAAACTGTGAAAAGATGCTCACCATCACTGATCATCAGGGAAATGCAAATCAAAACCTCAATAAGATATCACTTCTCAAGCGTCAGAATGGCTAAAATCAATACCACAAGAAACAACACGTATTGACAAGGATGTGAAGGAAAAGGAACACTTGTGCACTGTTGATGGGAATGCAAACTGGTGCAGCTACCTTGGAAAACACTATGTAGGTTGCTCAAAAAGTTAAAAATAGAACTAGCTTATGATCCAGAAATTACACTACTGGGTATTCACCCAAAGAATACAAGAACACTAATTCAAAGGGACACATGCACCCCTGTGTTTATAGCAGCAGCATTTACAATAGCCAAAGTATGAAGCAGCCCATGTCCACCCATTGATAAATGGATAAAGAATACATATATTCTGGGGCGCCTGGGTGGCTCAGTTGGTTAAGCGACTGCCTTCTGCTCAGGTCATGATCCCAGGATCCTGGGATTGAGCCCCACATTGGGCTCCCTGCTCGGCAGGGAGCCTGCTTCTCCCTCTGTCTGCTGTTCCCCCTGCTTAGGCTCTCTCTCTGTGTCAAATAAATAAATAAATAAAATCTTAAAAAAAATACATATATTCCATATACAGTGGAATATTATTCAGCCATAAAAAAGAATGAAATCTTGCCATTTGCAATGACCTGGATGGAGTTAAAGAGTATAATGGCAAGTGAAATAAGTCAGAGAAAGACAAATACCGTATAATTTCACTTATGGGGAATTTAAGAAACAAAACAAATAAGCAAAGGGAAAACATAATAGACAAGGCAAGAGACAGGCTCTTAATTATAGAGAACAATCTGATGGTTACCAAAAGGGAGTTGGAGGGGTGGGTTTAAAAGGCGTTGGGGATTAAGGAGTGCACTTGTCATGATGAGCACTGCGTGATGTATGGAAGTGTCGAATCTCTATATTGTACACCTGAAACTAATATTACATTGTATGTTAACTAACTGGAATTAAAATAAAAACTCTAAAAGTCTGTTTTCCTCTCTTTTTCTTTGTTTCTTGAATTCCACATATAAATGAAATCATGTGGTATTAGTTTTTCTATCTCTGACTTAATTTACCTGCATTATACATTAAAGTCCACCCATGCTGTTGCAAATGGAAAGACCTCACTTTTTTTTTTTTTTTTTTTTTTTTTGGTATGGCTGAGTACATTGTGTGTGTGTGTGTGTGTGTGTGTACGTACACACACCACATATTCTTTTTCCATTCATATGAATGGATACTTGGGTTGCTTCCATATGTCGGCATTATAAATAATGGTACAGTAAACATGGGGATGCATATATCTTTTTAAATTAGTGTTTCTGTTTTCTTTGGGTAAATGTCTGGTAGTGGAATTACTGGATCCTAGGGTAGTTCCATTTTTAATTTTTTGAGGAAACTCCGTACTTTTTTCCACAGCAGCTGCACCAGCTTGCTTTCACACCAAAAGTGCACAAGGGTTCCTTTTTGTCCACACTCTGGCCAACATTTGTTTTTTCTTATGTTGTTGATTTTAGCCATTCTGACAGGTGTGAGTTGTACATCATTGTGGTTTTAATTTGCGTTTCCCTGATGATCAGTGATGTTGAGAATCTTTTCATGGGTCTGGTGGACATTTGTATGCCTACTTTAGAAAAATGTCTGTTCAGACCCTCTACCTCTATTTTTTTTTTAAAAATTTTATTTATTTATTTCACAGAGAGAGACAGCCAGAGAGAGAGGGAACACAAGCAGGGGGAGTAGGAGAGGAAGAAGCAGGCTCCAAGCAGAGGAGCCTGATGTGGGGCTCGATCCCAGAATGCCGGGATCACGCCCTGAGCTGAAGGCAGATGCTTAATGACTGAACCACCCAGGTGCCCCCTCTACCCCTATTTTTGATTTGCATTCTCATGAGCTATCTTCTTCTTCTTCTTTTTTTTTTTAATAATTTTTCTCACATTATCAGGCCATGGTCAAGTACAGGCTTAAGTTTTCATATAAGGCAACTAGTGGAAAATTTTTTGGCTGTTGATTCAAGTCCTGCTTCGACTCTGGAAAATGTTCTTCCTGTATGTTTTGCTCTCCTCTTCTCCTCAGTCTCTTATTTTGGAGCTCCAATTAGGCAGTTAGGGTTATCCAGAATCTATGTCTACAATCTTTAACTTTGTGCTCATTAACATTATCTTCTTTTATTTGAAATCCTGAGAATTCCTTCCAGTCCATTATTTAGTCTATTTTCATACTCCTGATAGTCAATCTATCCATTACATTCTGCTTCTTTTTTTATTTTCACTTCTTCATGTTAAGTCATTTGCTTCTTTTTCTCAAGCAATTATGTTTTTTAGTTTGTGGTATCTTTTTATTCCGCTGAGGATACTGTTTTTATTAAAGTACACTGCTGTTTCAGTTCTTGGGATTTTTCTGTCTAGTGATTTTCTTTCATGCTATTGGATTTATTCTAATATTCAGCGATTTTTGTACCTACTTAATTTTCATGAAACAAGAGCTTAAATTGCAAAATATTTATAGCAGAAGTGTTTCCTAATCACTGTCTGGTTTTTGACAATAAATAGAAAATTTCCATAGAAGGTAGAGGCTGCACTGACTGAACTGACATGGGAAGCCAGTGGTTAGGAGTTGGCATTTGGATATGTGAACAGGTTGGCTTGTCTTTAGATAAATGGGAAATGTATTTTCTAGGAATGCATATGTTTATCCTTTGAAGCAGCCAAGTGAAAACTAGATCTTGTTTTGCTTCTTTGCCTGACACTAATGCCCATTCTGTGAATCCCTATGGCAAATCTTTAGTGTATTTTATGTTATCATTGTGCCTTTGTCTTGAGGACAAGGGCTAGATCTAACAGCTATGATACCAAGATAATGACACAACTTGCCCAAAGTCTAAAATTGATTGATTTGAAGACCTATTAGACCCTGCTGTCTCTGGTTGTGTGACTTGTCCAAGGTTTTGGTAGGAAATTGTGCTTTGCAGGAGTACTATGCTTTGCCCTTCTTGTGTTACTATTCCACAACCATAGTACTTTTCTCCATCAGTCTGATTTCATATAATTTCTTTCTCCATCAGTTTGATCCCAGATGCTTTGGATCCTACCAATGACCTGATGAGTTTGTTATACCCTTTCAAGCTTTTTGATTTCAATGAATGTGTCTTGTTTTTATATTACTCTATCACATCAATTAGATTTCATGAAGAAAAAAAAAAACACCTAAATATTTTTGCCAAATCAAACATCACAATACACAGGATTTTTTTTAAGTTTTTTTTTAGTTTTATATTTACTTGCGATGTAGAGATTTGAGGTGATCATATTCCTCACCTTATGACACTATTCCAATAGTATGAAAAACGAAAGTGAAAGTTTGCTTCTTATTTATCCCTCATTTCTGAGCCTAATACATATCCCTCCCAAATACATTTGCTCCAGTGGTCTGATGTGCAATGCTGGGTTTTCAGATCTCCTAATGACTGTAGGGTATTTGATATATGCATGCGACACATTATTATATAATATTATTATATTATGTTATATTTATTATATTATATGATATATTTACTTTCTTATTAACTATAAGAGATCCTGACATGAACATCTTCCTATTGACCCTGTGCCCTAGGAGCAGTTACAGTTTCTCTGGGCAATGTACCCAAGAGTGAGGATATGATGAATGCATTCTGAATTTTATCAACAGAAGTGTTCTCTAAAACAACTGCAACACATTTTACTCAAACCAATAGTGTATAAAAATAGTTCCCTATTAAGCCATTGGTAATATCTTTTTTTAGTTTTGCCTAGATAGTAAAGTGTTTATATTTAATATTTTCCAATGACTAGTGAGATTGAGCATCTTTTCCTTCATCTATAAGGCATTTGGTCATCACCTTGAATAAGCTGCCTATTAATATCTTTTATTCACTATTTTTAAACTGGATTTTTTTTTCAAGTTCCTTCTAATGCCAATTTGAATTAATACATTGCACAATTGTTCTTATAATAGCTAATAGTTTTCATAAAAGCACAGATGGGAAATAGTCCACTCAAATAACATTTGTATTTTACACTTAATTCTCTTATATATTAGGTACTATTTCTGGAGTTTCTAATTGAATGTATTAGTCTGTTTAACCATACTATCTTTTCATGCTATCTTGTTTTCATTAATGAGGTTTTGTGGACTACTGAATATTTAATAGAACTAGTATATCCCAGTATATCCTTGCTCTTATTTTTCAGAACTTTCCAGGCTATTTTGTTTCTTCAAATTTATAATTGTGCCTTTTAAGAAAAAATTTGTCTAGGATTAAGAGGAAAAATTAGTGGATGTATTTATATTGGAATCATATATTTTATAGTTTACTGGAGAATAACATTAACATTGTTCTTTTGTTGGATCTTCCCTTCCAAGAATACAATAGACCATCCATTTGTCCAGATGCATTTTCAGGATTATTTTAAAATGTTCTTCATATAGGTTTTGCATTTTTTATTAAATTTGGTTAGAGATTCTTTCTAAATTACTACTGTAAATGGAACCTTTACCACCATTATACTTTAAATGTGGTATGTTTTGTACACATAAACAATACTTATATCCCCTAACTTCTCATTTTTAGTTCATTTCTGAGATTTTCTAAGTATACACACTAATCTACAAATAGTAATACATATGATCTTTTTCAACTTCCACACTGCTCATTTCTTTTGCTAAGTGCAAAGGCTAGTATGTGTTATTTAGAACTGTGTTGCTTAATTTCTAAGTTTTTGAGGGCTTTCCAGTTATAGTTCCATTATTGATTTCTTACTTGATTTCATTATGGTCAGAGAACACTCTTTATTTTACTTCATTTTTAAAAATTTGTATGAATTGTTATATGGCCCAGAATATGGTCTGTCTTGGTGTATTTTCCAAGTATACTTATAAATAACATGCATTCTCCATTTCTTAGAGTAATTCTGCATGTTTTCTAAATAATAAAAATGTGTTGAGTTCTATAACTTTTTTCATTTCTGTATCTGTTGAAATAATCATGCTTTTTTTCATTCTATTAATATGGCAAGTTATATTATTTCCTTACATTGTTAAATTCACCCAAATTTGTAGGATGAACTCTAATTTCCTATTTAGTTAGCTATTTGTCACACTTAAGCTAACATTAAAAGATGTTTTCCTCTGCTCTTAATCGAAAATAAGCAAAATACCTACATCACAAATTCTAACTGAAAACTGTATTTAAAGGATGCCTGAGCAGCTCAGTCAGTTAAGCATCTGCCTTCGGCTCAGGTCATGATTCCAGGGTCCTGGGATCGAGTCCTGCATTGGGCTCCTTGCTCAGCAGGGAGCCTGCTTCTCCCTCTGCCTGCAGCTCCCCCTGCTTGTGTGGTCTCTCTCTCTCTCTCTCTCTCCCTGACAAATAAATAAATAAACCCTTTAAAAAACTGTATTTAATAGCATAAATATTAGAGAAATTAATTTTTCATTTATACTTAATAAGAGCATACATTAATTATAAATTTAAACCCTTGGCAATTGATGAATAGATATATGTGCAAATAATTTTTAGTATACTTCAGGTTCAGAAAAAAATGGTTTCAGTTCATGTTCTAGTTTTTGTGAAAAATCCTATTATATTTATTGTAACTTTCCAAAGCTATTTGAAACTCATTTTGGATTGACCTTTGCTAATTTTTTTTTTTTTTTTGCTTTGGTATGCATGTGTTTGTGCCCTAAGCATGTGATCATCTAGAGAAACGTAACTTCTATTAAGTTATGATTGTACAGTCAGAAGGATGAGAGGGAATAGTCCTGCATCTGCTTAAAACTGCTTCTTTGTTTGTTAGAGTCCTGTGGGACTCATGAATACAAGCCCCATTGATGATCAGAGCTAAGTGTTCGGGGTTCATCCCTCAGGTGACATCTGTAAAGTTTGAGAGGCTTAATGTGTTGATAAGCTCCTTCAGGGAAGATACTGATGATTTGGTTTTATTATTGGAGAGAGCTGGAGGGAGAAGGTGGGGGAAGTGCACACTGGCTCTTTCAGGCTCCAGGAAGGGTAATGGTCAGCACCAAGATGCATTCTAATTAGATGTCATACCCTCAGGCAGCAGCTTGTAAAGTTGCAATCAAACCCCTTATGGGGAAGGACTTAGAGATGGGCATATTTACCTGCTCCCTGTGCACGAAGCCCTGGGAATAGGTAGGAAGAAACCCATTAGGAATCACTTCTTTATTTGTTGTAGTCCCTTGGGTCTTTTGCACTCAGTTCCCATTGGCTTTCAGAGCTAGGTGTTTGGGGGCTTATCTCTCCCATGGGAGTCTTCAAAGATGGGGTGCTACATGTGTGATCCAAGCCCTTCGTTCCTCAGGGAGAAGCTGGGAGTTGGGGGCTGTCTCCTGTTTGTTTGATACAGGTCTGGGGTTGAGGTTTATAGTGAGATTGTGTCTCAGCCTTTCCTACCCATTGATGTGGACGTTCTCTCATTCATTCAGTGTCCAGGAGTCAGTCAGCTGGTTTCTGAAATTCTCTTGAGGGAATTGCTATGTGTGTAGTTGTACATTGGTTACGTCCCTGGGGGGAGGGAAGTTCAAGAGTCTCCTATGTCACCACCTTGGTCCCTCACTCTAAATGTCAAAGCAGACTTTGGTTCTAAAATAATGCTCTTAAGTAAAGACGCTAGTTCTTCCCACAGACACAACCCATAAAGTGCATTGTTAATATTAGATGGATTAAAAGTTGAATATAGCACTTACTTGGGAATTTCTTTTCAGATACTTTAGCAAAAGGTACAGTAGATTAATTAGGTTTTCAGGGAATCTCATGACCTATGTATGAGTTCTTGACCCTTGGTAGTCATGTTGCCCTGTTGTCTTTTTAAAATCATCACCCCACTGTAGAACCCTGAAACCAAACACCATACCCATGTTTCTCAAAAGTGCTTCCTTACCTTAATAACTGTACTTTTTCACTTCTTGGCCCTGTGATACTAGATCTTTTTGGGGGGGGGGGAATGGTTCGGCATGTTTTTACCTAAAACATTTTCATGTCAACGGGAACTCTAATTTTTTAACCATGAAGCGTGACCAATGAGATGCATCAATGATATTAACGTTGAGAGAAATATATAATATGGATAATATGCAGGCAGAATATCCTTTCATTCCTTCCAAATTCTATGAGTATTGGATGGCACCCTAATTCTGAGTGCATCTTCTTTATAGAAATGAAATAAATATCAACATAGTACCTGATTATTTCAGATCAAATTAGTTATCTTAACTCATTAAAGTTATAATTTGATTCACTATATCTGTATTGTCCTTAAAAGATAATAATTATGTGACTTTTTTGTTATATTCAGAGTCATAACAGTTAAAAAGTGGCTTATATTCATATTCATTTGCAGTTTCAGGCTCAAAATGACTCATACTTTAGAGACTCTTTTCCTTGACCCTATTTACATGTCTATTTGGGTGTGTTAGAAGCAGGATTCCCATATTCAACACAGTTATGGACCATTTTAACTTCAGAGAATCTTTCAAAGTTCTTTGCCAAATTAAAATAGTATTTTTGGTATATTTTAAAAAGCTCAAGTATCTAATAACTAACTAAGGTACTTCCACCTCTACATTAAATATAGTATCACTTTTTAATCCAGACCCTTGGGATAGTCTGATGCTGTAGAATTAGTTGAGGTAATTAGTCTCAAGATGTTAAATATTTACACAGAAGTCTTTTGATTTTTCTGGCCTAATATATTTAAAATGCAGTGTCTGTTTCTCTTTCCCTTCAATCTTCTGAATTCCATTTTTATTTATTGCTCTAGCATTTAACCTGTGTGTTCTCACTTAAATATTAGCATCATTATGATTCAATCTTGCTCTTTGACAACTCCTATTGACTTTGTAACACAATTGTCCATTACTGTTAATTACTTCTGAACTTCACTATTCTTGTTTCTATTATGAACATCTTATTTGGCATAGTTTTGGAAGCATGAGTTTCTATGAGCAGCATGTTTTTTAGTGATTCAAACATCATCTTAAATAAGGATAAATGCAGAAAATAAATCATGAATTATGTACAATCATTTTGATCAGAATGTTTCATGTACCAAAATGAGAGCAACAGAGATTTATTGATCTCTCAATAGTTTACTATCAGAAAAGCACACACTCTAAGGATACATGATCAAATGATTCTAGAAATATAAGTAATGTACTAAATAAGACAGAGACAGCAGTGTATTTACTCGGGATCTTAGATACCCTTACCACGGTTTCTATGCTTTACTGGATCTTGTGTGTTTATAGTTGTATATTTGAAATGATGAAGTCAACCATGAAAATAAGCAATGTGTGTCATTGTGAATCTCTACTGGCTTATTTTTATTTTCCCCCAAATAGAGTTAAGCTTCATTTTACATCAACTCTTGCAATCCAGGTATCTTAAACATTCATCTTTTGCAGAAATAAAATTGACTTATAAAATGACAGAACAGTTTGTTTCACAGTGAGCAGATGTGGGCATACATTACATGGCATCCCATCTGTGACCATCATATATCTCCATGTCCCATAAAAAAAATCATTGGTTCTCCTAAAGAATTATTCATCATTTCAACATTCTGCACCAGGAATCAAAGTCTGAGCTATTGGACGTCACTCTCTTTTAACAGAGTGCCTAGGGCTCCCTTTGAAGGAACTGTGATATAGCCTGGGAAAGAAAAGTGAGTGCTTCTTGCTGGATGTGCTGGGTTCACTGGGGCACCATGGGCCTCTCACAAGTATGCCGAAATATATTTATATATAATTAAAGTAAAATCTGTCAGAGGGAAGTTTAAAAAGAACGTTTAAAATAAAATATAAAGTGGAGTAAAAACACAAGTAAGATTACAAGGTTAAAAAGAGGCAAATGTAATGTCCTACCAAGACAAAAGGGGGGAACAATACATGTGTTTACTAGAACCTGCAAAACATTATCTTGTGAGTGTGCTAGTCACCTGCTCTGGAAAATAATCTGTGGTATTCAAAAATAGTGCTGAACAAAATCAAATGAGTAGTATGAAAACTATTAAAACATTTTACAAATACGATACTTGTTTCATTTAAATGAGTCTCCATTGTTCCTGAAAAAAAAACTAGTATTTAAAAATGTGACGTTTGCTGTTGTGCAGACACCTCTAAGACGACCTCACATGATCCCAATCCCCAGGCATCCCCTGCTTATGTAGTTCTTTTCTGTTGGGTAACTTCTTTCTAATCAGTAGAACACAGTGTTGAAGAAAAGGATGAAAAGCACTGAGTTAGAAGTGAACTTGTCCCTGGTAGATTAGCTATACCATTATCTGACGTCTTCAGTAGGGATAAATTCCTATTTATGCATATAATAAGTCTATTCTTACCTATTGTTGCATTACAAGTTGCCTCAAAATTTATGCCTTAAAGCTTTACACATCTGTTATTTCAGTTTCTGTGGATCAAAACCCCATGAACAACTTAGGTGGATCGCTCTGTGTATAGTGAATATTCTCCCATGAGGTTATAGGGGAAGCTGAAGACTCACCTGAGGAAGGATCTGTCTCCCAGCTCACTAACAAGACTGTAACATAATTTAATTCCTCCAGATTTATTTGACTGTGGACCTCAGTTATGCACTGTTTGTGTTTATGACTGCCCTCAGTTTCTTCTGGTCTTCTCCCACATGCAGGCTTACTTCACCAAAGCCAAAGAGAAAGGGAGGGGAGGAGAATAAGAGAGGAAGAGTCTATTAAGAAAGAGAGCATAATCTTCTGTGACCTAATCATAGAAGTACATCTCCTCAATCTTGTCGTATTCTACTGACTAGAATTATATTAGGCGGGGAATACTAGGAGTTGGGATCATGTGAGGCCATCCTAGAGGGCTCCCTGCAACAATTCCAAAAGTCATATTTATAGGCAGCCAGGGGCTGATTGTTCAATGTTCTATGTTCTTTGCCTTGTATTTTTTTTCCCGCTGACTTCCTTTTGCCCAAGCGTCTATTCATTGCTAGTTTACCATAATTTGGGGAACACTTGAAGACAAAATTCAAATTAGTCAATGGTTAGCCCTGCTAGAATGCTTTGGAAGAAAGTTGAGTTTTACTTATGTAAGAGAAAATTTCTTAAGGGCAAGGATTATGACTTCCATATATCTTTCTATCCTATTCAGTAATTTATAGTAATGTCTGTAGTCAGTATTATGCAGCTAATTGAATGGCCCAAGGTTTGGATATTACCAACAGATTAGATTTTTCTTTTTACCCCCCACCTTTTTTTAACCACCAAAGCATTAGAAATGCTTAGAATCAAATGTAATATCATGATAATATTTTTTAAAATATTTATTTATTTACTTGAGAGAGAGCATAAGCAGGGTGGGGAAAGCAGAGGAGCAGAAGCAGAGGGGAGGTGTGGGGGAGAGGGAGAAAGAATCTGAAGCAGACTCTGCACTCAGTGTGGAGCCTGACATGGGGATTGATCGCAAGATCATGACCTGAGCCAAAACCAACAGTCAGATGCTTAACTGACTGAGCCACCCAGGAGCGCCTATGGGAATATGTTTTTATTTTCATTCTTGGAGTGGTTAGAGTAATAAGGAAGTTGTCATTTTGTAGGGAGTTTAATTGTAATTCAGTCTCATTTTATCCTCAAATTTAAAGAATATTAGCAATGAACCAGCAAGAATTCACTGATGCCTGATCTACTTTTCTCTGCAAGACAACTGCATTGCTAATTTTTTGACAATATCATTTTCCCCTAAAGTTACAGAATTATACAGTGGTAACTTTTTAAATGCAATGATCTAATTTCTTAATATGCAAACTAAAACACCTTATTATCCTGTAGAGAGGAATTAGGGTTCTTCTGACTCGTATCACAGCTGGCATAAGACAAGTAAATATCTCAAGAGTAAAATGAATATAAATTATTTCTTTATCTAAAACCAGCACATGAGCTCCCAAGAAAGTCGTTGGAACATGAGGTGATTCGGGGCTACTAAATGTCTCATATTGTCTCCATTTGTGTCCTCTCTCTGCTCAAGTTCTTTCATTCCTTATTTTTTTTTAAATCTTAAAAGACTGAGGTTCTGTGAAAGAGTTAACCTGTTAATTTAAATTTACACTAATATTATGTATTTGTAAGAACAGATATATACATCTTCATTTATATCTATATATCTATATCTATGTCTATATCTATATGAAAGAGAAGATTGACCTTGTGAATCCTAAGTGACTGAAAGGGATGGGGTGAGGGGAGGAAGGAAGAAGGGCAGAAAAATTCTTCCCAAATCCAAGTGGAGCTTGTGTGCATCTGATTGGTTCAGTCTCTTCATCTTTGCCAAACATTTTCCTAAAGTTTTGACACTACGATAGTGAGCGATATAAAGCCAGTTCCTATTATGTAAGACCTCACATAATAGTTAATAGAGCATTGGATATAAATAACATCATTTCTACAAATCTTAATGGCTATAAAGAAAATAAAACAGGGTGTTGTTACAGAATATAAGAGTCTGGGTCATGGGACATGTGAAGACCTTGCAGAGGAGAATTTTGTGTGAGAGAACAGCAAAATGAAATCTCTGAGACAAGAATAAAGTTGGTGTGTCCACAGGGCAGGATTATCAAAATATCAGGGACTAATGTAAGGAGATGAAGTCTTGAAATGTAGGCAGCTGACACATTAATGTGGGCTATTGTAAGGGTTGTGGATTTTATTCGGCGCTGAAAAAACATTGAAGATTTTTAACCAAAAGAGCTGCGCAGTCGGATTTATAACTTGACAAGGATCTGGAATCTAGGAATAGAGAAGAGAATGACTTTGGGATTTGCAGGAGGAAGCAGTACAATTAGTCATGATAGGAAGTCCTAGAGGAAAAGATGACAATGGCAAAATGAAGGTTCTTGATAGGGGAACTGTTGAATATGGGGAGTATTTTGAAAGTACAATGACCTAATTTACTGATTGAGTAGATATATATGTGAAAGAAAGAAATCTCAGATGATCCTAATCTTTTTAGCCTGAATGAAGGGAAACTTTATAGATTGAGGCACTGTTTTATCTACTAAGAAAAATGAGGGAGGACCAGCTTTGGTAAGTGGGAACTGAATCTATAATTCTGTTTTACACAGTTAAGTTTGAGAATCTTGTGTGGCATCAGTTGCAAATTACTACAGAGAAATGACATCCTACTGAGGAATCAGAATTGAAATCAGTCATCAAGGTGAAGATCATAGACAATTATTTTTGAAAATCTCATAGTAACACAAACATTGAGCATGTAAATTATTTTTTTTTCAAGTTCAAGGTTTTTTTTCTTCAAAATAGTGTAAGAATTTATTTTGAGGGGACTCCAAAAAATATTTGACCTTCATTTTTATACTTTTCTCATAACAAATGCATGACTTTTAACACTGGAATCATAATAAAGTAAGATGCTCACATTTGGAAAGGCACATAAGAACTGAGAACAACTGGGGACAGTTCTTTTATGTTCTCTATGTCATACTCATTCTAGGGCATATATTCATTAAGTAAAAAGATTCACACAGGTATAGTCTGTGCTGTTAAACCCCTCCCCCCCCATTCTCTCTGTCTTTCCATCTCTCCTTCCTCTCTCTCTCTCCTTTTTCAAACATATGATTGGGTTCATGAGAGTTGAATTTATTTATAATGCAGTTGTATTCATTGTATTTTAAAAAAATATACCGGCAGCCCCTTTCTCATTGGATCCTCCTATGTGTCAGATACTCAGCTTTATCTTTATTTTACTGACGGATAAAATGAAACTTAAGAAGACTGAAATCATATCAAACATCTTTTTGGAGAGTAATGTTACAAAAGTAGCTATCAATTACAAACAAAACAAAACAAACAAAAAAAAAAAAAAACTAGAAAATTCACAAATATATTCCTGACCAACAAACAGGTTGAAGAAGAAATAAAAGAAAAATCTTGAGACAGATGAAAATGGAAGCACAACATAACAAAACTTATGGGACACAGAAAAAGCAGTTCTAAGAGAGAAGTTTATAGTGCTAAATGCTTACATTAGGAAAAGAGAAAGTTCTCAACCTAAATTTATAGCCGAGGGAGCTTAAAAACCCTAAGGTAGCAGAAAGAAAAATAAGAAAGATCAGAGCAGAAATAAATGGAGACTAAATGTCAATCAAATATATAATTCACATTATACATTCGTGGCTTTTTAAAGATTAAGAACCTTAAAATGGATAAACATTTAACTAGATGAATTATACAATAAGACAGAGTAGTCCTAAGTAATAAAACCAGAAACAAACTGAGGGCTTCAGAGGGGAGGGGGTGGGGGATCGGGATAGGCTGGTGATGGGTAGTAAGGAGGGCACATATTGCATGGTGCACTGGGTGTTATGCGCAACAAATGAATCATCGGGGATGTACTGTATGGTGAAAAACATAATATAATGAAAAATATTATTAAAAAAAGAAATGAAAGGGGAGACATTATAAATCATAATAAGAAACACTAAAATCAGAAGAAAGTACTCTCAACAGTTATATGCTGACAAATTAGATAATCTAGAAGAGACTGATAAATTCCTAGAAACACAGTCTTCTAACACCTAATTCTGGAGAAATAGAAAACCTAAACAATTACTAACTACAAGGAAATTGAATCATTATTCAAAAAACTTCCAACAGAAAAAACCCAGGACAAGATGGCTTCATTGGTAAATTATAACAAACACTTAAAAAAGAATTAATACAATCCTTCTCAAACTCTTTGAAAAAATAGAAGAGGAAGGAATATTCCTACAGTCATTTGACAAGGCCAGCATTATTTTAATACCAAAACCAAACAAAGACACTACAAGAAAATTACCAATACCCCTGTTGAGCATAGATGCAAAATTCCTCAACAAAAACTAGCAAATGAAATTGAACACTACATTAAAAGAATTATGTAGCATGATCAAGTAAGGTTAAACATATGCAAAGAAATAATGGTTCAACATATGCAAATCAATCAATGGGCTATACCTCGTTAACAAAATGAAGGATAAAAATCATATGATCATCTTAATATGTGTAGAAAAAGCATTTGACAAAATTCAACATTCTTTTATGATAAAAATTCCCAGCAGATTGAGTATAGAAGAAAGGTACCCCAACATAATAAAGGCCATATATGACAAGCCCACAGCTAACATCATGGTCAACAGTGAAAAACTGAGAGATTTTCTTCTAAGATCAGATGTTTTATTCAACATAATTCTGAGGTCCTAGCCAGAGCCATAGGCAGGAAAACAAAAACAAAAACAAAAACCACTTCTAAATCAGAAAGGAAAAAATAAATGTTTCTATTTGCAGATAAATTGATATTATATATAGAAAACCCTAAAGACTCCACTGGAAAACTATTTTCCACCGGAGAGCTAATAAGTTCAGTAAAGTTGCAGATTATAAAATCAATATACAACAGTCAGTCATGTTTCTATACTTAATAACAAACTACCAGTAAGTAAAATTAAGAAAACAATACTTTTTACAATAGCATCCAAAAAAAAAGGTTAGATTTAATCAAGGAAGTGAATGATTTGTACACTGAAAACTAAAACCACTAAAGAAGATGCACTAAATGAAAACTAAAATTAGAGAAGATGCACTAGATGAAAAGATATTCCATATTCATGGATTAGAATTAATATTATTAAAATTCCCATTCTGTCCAATATGATCTATAGATCAAATGCAATCTCTGTTAAAATTTCAGTGATGTTTTAAAACAGAAATGGAGAGAAAAAAATTAAAATTTGCATGGAATCACAAAGACCCGAACAGCCAAAGCACTCTTGAGAGGGAAGAACGAAACTGGAGACATTATACTTCCTAATTTCAAACTATATTACAAAGCTATAGTGATCAAAATAGTACAATATTTGCATTAAAAAAATACATCAATGGAACACAGCAGAGAGCCCAGAAATAGATATGAATAAATGGTCAACTAATTCTTGATAAAAAAGCCATGAATGTATGTATGTATAATCTTGTCTGAAAGCAGTATTGGGAATACTGGATCTTCACATGTGAAAGAAATGAGCTAGACCCTGATCTTACACATACACAAAATTCAATTCAAAGTGGATTAGATTCTTAATTGTGAAAATTGAAACTATAAAATTTCTAGAGAAAAATGGTGTATAATTTCCTTGACATTGTTCTTGGCAATGATTTTTTTTTTGACAGCAAAAGCATAGACAATTATAGCAAAAATTAACAAGGGAAACTACATGAAACTAAAAAGCTTCTGTCCAGGAAAGAAAACCATCAACATAATGGAAAGACAACCTACAGAATGGGGGGAAATATTTGTAACTACACATCTGTTAAGAGGTTACTATCTAAATTATACAAAGAACTTCTATAACTTATAGCAAAAAAAAAAAATCTAATAACTGGGCTGAAGATCTGAATAGACATTTCTCCAAAGAAGACATGCAGATAGCCAATAGGTACATGAAAAGGTGTTCAACATCACTCATCATCAGGGAAAAAAGATATCACCTCATACATGATCGGATGGCTATTACCAAAATGACTAGAGGTAACAAGTGCTGGTGAGAATATGGAGGAAAGGGAACCCTTGTACACTCTTAGAATCAAAACTAGTACAGCTACTGTAGAAAACAGTATGGAGATTCCTCCAGAAATTAAACACAGAACCACCAAGTGATCCCATTTCATGGTATCTATCCATAGGAAATAAAGCCATTTTCTTAAGAAATATATGCACTTTAATGTTCATTAAAGCATTATTATAGCATTATATAGCATTATTCACAATAGCCAAGGTATGGAAACAAACTGTTGAGGGTTGACTGGATAAAGAAGATGTGGAATATATATACAATGGAATGTTATTCAGCCTTAAAAAAAAAAAAAAAAAAAAGAGAAGGAAATCTTACCACCTACAACAATATGGATGACTCTGAAGGGCATTATGCTAAGTGAAATAAGCCCTACAGGGAAAGATAAATACTGCATGGTTATCACTTATATGTGGAATTAAAAAAAAAAAAAGGTGGTGGCCTGGGTAACAGGAAAAATAGGGTTAAAGGGTACAATGTCAGTTATAAGATCGGAGGATCTAATTACAACATGGTGACTACAGTTGATAATACTGTGTTGATCTGGCCATTCCTTTCATGGTGTATATGCATCTCAAATCATGACTTTGAACACTTCAAGTATCTTACAATTTGTCAATTATACATCAATGAGGCTGAAAAGTTACAAGATAATTAAAAAACAACAAAAATTTGTTGAATTAAATAATCTATAAGGGCTGGCAAAGTAAAAGTCCAAGATTAATTTCAAAGAGAGTAAATGCTATAAAAAATTACAAGAAGAAAAAGTATGCTAGAGTTACTCTTATGAAGGGTGACTTGGGTAAAAAATATCTCCATGAAGCAAAATTTTTTCAACTAAATAAAATCTAGAGCAGAGAATAAATTGGAAATCTGCTGGGATTTTTATTCAGCTGGAGTCAGGATGCATGAAGCAGCATATTGTAGGGAACATTCTGATTTGCTTTAAAATGATGAGACCAGACAGTCCAAGGAGGTTGTAGGAGAATTGGCGAAAGGAAGAAGACAGCAAGACCCTAGGGAAAACATAGGCCCTGCAGAATCTTGGAAGCAATTAGTTAAAGATATTATGAGAGGTGCCCCTGAAGTTGACATGTTTAGTAATGGAATAGTTACAGGTATAACAAAAGGTAAGGCTAGGCAGCATGTTCGAATGAACAAGAAAAGTCATGAAGAAGGCTATTTTTCACTATATTTTTGCTGTTGTAAATGCATATCACTACTGGAGAAGTAAAAAAGCATTTTTAAGAGGATTTTAAAAGTATAAAATTGGAAAAGATTTTCCTTTTGGCCTCACCTTTACACAATGATAAACGTTTTTTAATCTTTTATTATAAAATTCTACCTGAAAATTATATATGAATGCAGAATATCTTGAAATGTCTTCAGAAGCAAAAATACAGAAAGGGTAGAGTTTGGTGACCTGTATATGGCCGGCTTCTTTTAGGGGATGCAGATAGCAGGACTGTCATTGCTGCAGAATATGTGTTAGAAGAGATTGGCCGGACATAACCAGAGAAGAACGGCTAAGCTATGGCATTAGAAACACTGTAAGATTTCCAGGCTTTCTGATCTTTAATTCCAACACTCCATTTCCTTTTGTGAATACTTCCATCTGTATCTCTAGGTCTCATCTTCATTTTCTTGAAAAGGGCAATTTTTAAAACCTATAACTATCAATTTTTGTAAACCCATAGTTTACATTATCCAAGAAAAATAATGGTTTCTTTTCTTCATAAACGTCGTCTTCATCTAAATGCAGATAACATAAAATCAGAGATTAGTGCTAGAGCCCACCCATGATATCTGGTGATATGTTCCTCAAGTTTGAATTTCTGTGAACCTTAGGGATGTACAGAGATGTGCTGAGTGGTCCTGATGGCCCCAGGATAAAGACGGTACCTATGAAGTATCAATTCACACAAGTATTTTGGAGAAAATATGCTAATATTGAAATGAACTGGTATTTAGTATTGAATAGACTCTAAGTTCCATAAATTAAAAAACTAAAACAAAAACAAAAAAACAAACCCAATATTAAAAGGCATTCCTTACTTTAAGTATCTTGAGATCTGCTACCAGATTTCCAAGTTTATCTGTTCAATGTCCTTCATTGTTAGGGATAATAAGTTCAAAATTATGAGAAATATTAATATAACATTATTTTAGGAAAGCAGGGAGATTACTTATAACCTATATCAAAATATACAAAAATGAAACAGAATAAAGGGATTAAAATCTTAGAAGATCCAGAATGCTGGATTAATTAGTTTAAATTGATTGAGTCAAAGGAAGTAGAAGGCTTGGAGAGATAGAAAAAGAATCTGGCATGGAGCAGATGAACAATTTTAAATTAGAAATTGAGCTCTTGAGTTCAGGACTTTTTGATTAAAGAGACCTAATCAAATGTTGTCTAATATATCTTTACTTTCCTTAGACTGCTTCTGGTTGGTAACCACAAATGCAAATGATTTTAGAAGATCACTTGGTGTCTGAACACCACCTACTTGTTTTAAAGCATTCTTAATATTGGTGTAAGAAAACCATAATTGCTTAGCACATTTCCACACCTACAGTGAAACTGCTTTAATTGGAGAGCTGGCATCATTCCTAGAACCAGTTTTAAAGGGGAAAAACATATTTTTCAAAATTTCATTTTTAAATTTCATTTTTGGCAATAAAATATAATTACTTGCATTGTTACACAAGTCTGTGGTTGCACATATGAAGAAGAAACTATGGAAATTAATATCAAATACAAGTGTATTCTTCAGCTTTATACATGAAACGTGTGTGTGGACAGGTTACTATGTAGTTACAGCAAACTCATTGCCATTCTTCTTAAATTCAATAAAATTAGAAATATATTAAAAATGTCATTTTAAAGAGCTTGTAATCCTGAGTTTACTTAGGAGTTAAGGACTTGTAGTAGTATCTTTTCACCATTTATTTTTCCAAATCAATGTGTTGAAACTCCAAGTAATTTTTATTCTGGGGGGTTAATTGTACTTTCTTTTAATGATTGATGGTTTTCTCCTATTTCACAGTGCAGTTAATTTCTCAAGTTCATATACCATGAGCTAAATAGCACCATGTTAAAAAAAAAAAAAAAGGTTTTCAATAGATAGCTATTAAACAAACAAAAAAATTACCTAAATTGGAAAACAGAAAAACTTTAAATACTGTGAGGTTTTGAAAGGTCTAATATAGCTTCTCAACATGTTTCATTTGTTTTGAGAAAGAGGTAATACAGGTAGTATAAAAATTCTGCTCAGTATATCATTATCATTAATATTAGTATACTCTGTTTAAACAAATTTATGACTTAAAGACAAAATTGTATTTCATCCTAGAAGTATTTAAGAAAACTACTTTATTGGGGCACCTGGGTAGCTTAGTTGGTTAAATGTCCAACTCTTGGTTTCAGCTCAGGTCATGATCTCAGGGTCAGGGTCGAGCCCTACAGTGGGTTCCACACTGGGTGTGGAGCCTGCTTAAGATTCTCTCTCTCCCTCTGTCTCTGCCATCTCTACCCCCCAAAAAGAAATCTCTATCAATCATAGCAACAATCAAGACTTCCTTTACATATGGAAATTTTAATGCGACTGATATTTCCCATAAGATGGGACATTTTTGCCATTTCTCAATTGAGCATAAATGATTATATATAGGGATAAATATAGTCCTAAGTGATAAAGTAACGTAAGATTGAATAAGCCTAAGTTTGGAAAACACTTTTATCAGATACTTTATTTTTTGTGGTTAACTCCTGGGGGGCGTGGTGACTGGAAAGTAATACCATAGGGTGGCTATTATTGTATAAAGGGAGAGGGAGAGAGGATCTTTATTTTTCTTCCTGTTTTGGGAAACCACTCCCAGACCAATGACAGCTGAGTGAACATGATGTCATTGAGCTGTGATTCATCTACATATTACACAAGCTCCCAGATGTCTGATGTGGTGAGGATGACTCTTAGGCTGAAAGCTTCCTGGGATTCTTGGGTATACAGGCCATCATCATATGTGGAATTTAAGAAACAAAACAAATGAGGAAGGAAGAAAAAAAAAAGGGAGAGACAAACCAGGAAACAGGTTCTAAACTATAGAGAACAAAATGATGGTTACCAGAGGGGAAATGGGTGGGGGGATGGGTGGAAAAGGATGGGATTAAAGAATGTGCTTGTGATGAGCACCAGGTGTTGTATAGAATTGTTGAATCACTTTATTGTACACCTGAAACTAATATTAGTGTATGCTAACTACAATTTAAATAACAACTGACCAAAAAAGAATGACAGATAAAATCTCATACAAGGCCTATCATACTTAATACTAAGTAGTAAGTGTACTAAGTAGATTTTTCTGTAACCTATTTTATGGTTCTTAGTAACACATATGTACCTATAAACTCATTGCTATCACTTTATGGAGATGCTTTAAACCCTAAGATATTAATAAAAATATAATAAATCACTTTATGCCAATAAATGTGAACATTTAGAAAAAATGGGATTCTTCATAGAAAAATATTACTTATGAGAACTGACTTAGAAAGGAAGGAAAAAAAAAACCTTAAAGGGTTCAAAAACCACTGAAGAAATTGAACCAGTAATCAAAAATATTCACCATTAAAATTTCAAAGATGATTCCTTTACTGATGGATCTATAAACATTTAGGAAACAAATACAGCATTATGAAAACTCTTCCTGAGGAAAGAAAAAAATAATAAAACACCATCTCATTTTATGAATTGAACGTCATCTTTTTAAATTGTTTTTCTTTTAATTGTAGTTTAGTTGACATACAGTGTTATATTTATTTTGGGTGTATGATACAGTGATTCAACAATTCCATACATCACTTGGTGCTCTTCATCACAAGTGCCCTCCTTAATTCCCATCACCTAGTTCACCCATCCCCCTATCCACCTCCCCTTTGGTAACCATCAGCTTGTTCTCTATAGTTAAGAGCCTGTTTCTCGGTTTGCCTCTCTTTCCTTTTCTCCCTTTGTTCATTTGTTTTGTTTCTTAAATTGCACTTGAGTGAGATCATATGGTATTTGTATTTCTCTGACTTATTTCCCTGAATACTATACCCTCTGGCTCCATCCATGTTGTTGCAAATGGCAAGATTTCATTTTTATGGCTGAAAGATATTCTATATCTTACATCTTCTTTATTCATCTATCCGTGGACACTTGGGCTGTTTCCATAATTTGGCTATTGTAAATAACGCTGCTAGAAACTATAAGGGTGTGTGTATCCCTTTGAATTAGTGTTTTTGTATTTTGGGGGTAAATACTCAGTAGTGTGATTATAGGATTGTAGGGTAGTTCTATTTTTACTTTTTCAGGAACCTCCATACTGTTTTCCAGAGTGGCTACATTAGCACCCTTTTAATACAAAAACCTAAGGGACACTGCAAGAGAGGAAAATGACAGGCTAAACCCACTCATGAATGTTGGTGAAAATACCTGGCCCTCATTTCTCAGTAAGGATATTGAAGACTTGAACAACACCATCAACTATTGTTACTTAATTGGCATACACATTCCAAGCGCAAGTGGAATATTAGCTCAGGTGTCTAGCTCATGGCCAGAAACCTATGTGTGCCTTTTCAGGCCAACTATAGGCAATTACACAGGCTTTCCCTGCCAGGCCTCACCAGCGAGTGCTGCTTTCCCCACAACCAGTCCCAGCTTATAGCTAGTACCTTGCAGCCTGTGAAGGAAGTTGTAGTCAAGGACTCCACCACTGCTGGCAGGCCATCCTTTTGAAGCATAGCTGCCTTCCTAGTTCAGGAGTCTTTATTCTTAGGTCTCTCTATCTGGGGCCTTTTGCAGATGTCTTTTTCAGGCCTCCTTATCAGGAGGGATACGGGATAACCTCGAAGAGGACACTTTTCCCCAACTCAGTGCTCAGTGTTTCCCACCCCTAGCTCTCTTTCCACTTTGCCTATAACCCCTTCGGTCTACAAAACTACAGGAGTCTTTCATTTGAGCTCTCTTGACAATGGAACAACTTCCATGTCAAATTTATCCTGAGAAGACAGAATTGACTGAACATTCAAAAGTCAATCAGTCTAATTCACCATATTAACACTGTAAGGAAGAAAAAAAATGATCATCTCAATAGATGCAGCAAGAACATTTGACAAACTGTCACAATCATTCCTGAAGAGGGGAAGACAAACACAGTGAACTAGGAATAGAGGAAAATTTCTCACCTGGCAAAGAGTATCTATGAAAACACCTACAGAAAACATCATACCCAATTGATGGAAGACTCAATACCTTCTCCCTAAGCAAGCAGAACAAGACAAAAATGTCAACTCTCATCATTTCTATTCATTATTGTACTGGAAGTATTAGCTAGGGAAACAAACTAAGAATAAGAGATAAAAGGCATCCAGGTTAAAATGAAGTAAATCTCTCCTTATTTACAGAAGATGTTTGTCTATGTGTAAAATCTTTTAGAAAATGTAAAAGGCTACTAGAACAAATAAGAATAATTATAGAATACACGAATATAGGAAAATCAATTCTATTTCTACACACTAGTGAAGAAAAATCAGAAACTGAAATTGATTATAAGAAAATATCAACAGATATGAAATAGTACATATATTTCTGACAAAAGATTTGCAAATCATGTACATGGAGAACTATGACGTATTGCTGAAAGAAGTTGAAGAGGACCTGTGTAAATGGAGAGACATAGGGTGTTGATCACAAAATCTGTTTCACTAAGATGCCAGTTCTCCAGAGGGAGGAGTTAAGATGGTGGAGGAGTAGGGGGACCCTAAATCTGTCCCTCGAATACAGCGACATAGTTAGCGAATCATTCTGAACACCAGAGAAATCGATTAGAGGTGTGAGAGAACAAATGCTACAAGCCTACCAGTAGAAAAGTGAGCACCTTTTGGAAGGTAGGAGGTGCGGAGACTTGAATCCGTTGTGCTATAGCTGTGGATACAGCGGAGGAGAGGGTGCCTGCTTAAGGAGGGTACTGCAAAGTATTAAACACAGTGGAGTGCAAAATTGGAACTTCTAGAACGTCTGCCACAGTGGGGGAAATGCCTGGCTTACAGGTGCTCAGGTGGCAAAGTGGGGTGGAATCGCAGGTGTCACAGCATGGTCTGAGGACCCTCTGGGTCACAAGAAGAATGGGTAGCACCTAAGTGCTGCACTGTTCCCAGGCATAGGCTCAGGACAGCCAGCTGAGAACAGTGAGTCTAGGCGCCGTTTTGTTCTATGCTGCCATAAATTGTGAACCATTGCAGTTGTGCAACTTCTGACCAACCGGGGAGACAAGAGTGATGGATTGCTGTTCTGTGAGGGCTCACTGAAGGGCGGGGGATGCAAATGTTCAGATCTGGGTGTAGAGAGCCAGTCACTTCCATAGTCATCCTGCTCATCAGTGCTGGAAACCTCCAGGGTACAAAACAGCGCCGCCTAGTGGAATCCAGAGGCACTTACACCAAGCCCTGCCTCCCTGTGTACTGGAGGGGCCTGGAGGGGCATTTCCACTGGGGTAAGTCCACCTGAGAATCCTCAGAATCCTCAGTCCCTCCCCCCAGAAGACCAGCTAAAACAACTCATTCCCACCAAGTGTACTGATCACAGAGGGCTGTAAGCTTTACTGATCGCAGAGGGCTGTGAGCTTCAGCTCTAGGAGAAAATCATATCAAGGCTCCTTTGTACATTTCTTCTTTATTATTTTTTGTGTTATTTTTTCATTTATCTTTTTCAATTCTTTTTTTTAATTTTAATATATATTTTATATATTTTTAAAAATATTGTTTCCTTTCACTGTATTTTATTTTATATATACATATATATTCATTCTTTCTTATTTTGAGATCCAGTTTCTTTTAACAAACAGACCAAAACACACCCAGGATCTAGTTTGTTGTTGTTGTTGTTGTTGTTGTTGTTGTTGTTGCTTTTTCTTTCTCTTCTTTCCTGGAAAGAATGATGAAATGGAAAAATCACCCCAAAAGAACAGGAGATAGTACTCAGAGCCAGGGATTTAATCAATATAGATATAAGTAAGATGTCTGAACTAGAATTTAAAACAATGATTGTAAGGATACCAGCTGGGCTTGAAAAAAGCATAAAAGACACTAGAGAATCCTGCACTGTAGACATAAAAGAATTAAATAGAGTCACAAAAAGATCACAAAAGAATCATAGTATGGTTCCACTTGTAAAGGTTCAATAACAGGCAACACTGAGCTATATTATTTAGGAGAACATACAGCAGTGAAAATATATGAATAAAAAAGTATGCAATTCTTGCAAAGTTAGGATAATATTTGCTCTAGGAGGTGGGGAATGAGTTTGTGAAGGGATAAATGGGAGATGTTGGCAGCATAGGTATTTTATTTCTTAACTCTTGGCCTTTGGGTGATCACTTTGTAATTATTTAAGCTGTTCATGTGTGATTATAAATATTTATATACACACATATATGTATATATGTATGTGTGTACGTGTGCACACGCATATATCACAATTTAAAATGAAATGTACTATTTGTATTTTTTTCTTAGGTGTCTGATAAATAAAATGTCTCAATTGTGTTGTTCAAAATTTCTGTATGTTTATCGGTCTCTGCTTGCTTAACCTGTTAATAGGAACTTGCTAAGAAATATACCCACCATGATGAAGGACTGGCCAGTTTCCCCCTGCAGTTCTTTCCATTCTTGCTTTTTTATTTTGAGGTTATAGAATTAGATGGATAACTTTATGCATCTAATGACCTTCCTGGTGAATCAGAACTTTTGTCATTAGATATACAGTTTCTCTATCCCTAATAAAGTCAGGTTTTAATTTTTTTTACGTTATATCATCTCACCAGCTGTCTTTAGGTTAATATTTGCCTACTATGTATTTTAACATCCTTTTCCTTTCAAACTTCCTGTGAAGAGAAGGTTTGAGGTGCCTGTGTTATAGGCACTCATAACAGGCTGTCATAACAAAATACCACTGTCTGGGTAGCTTAAATAAGATAAACTTATTTTCTTACCATTCTGGAGGCTAGAAGTCCAAGATCAAGGTGCCAGCAGGGTGGATGTCTGGAGACCTCAATTCATGGCTTGCAGATGGCACCTTCCTGCTTCTCTCATTGGTCTTTTCTCTGTGCCTGTGTACACACAGTACATAAGTGGTCCGTGCCTCAGTTTCTCTATTTTTAAAATGGAGATAATTTACTACATAGCTCATAGGATTACATGGGGGTTAAATAATGGATGCATGTAAATTGTTAAAAATGGTGCTTGCAACAGAGTCAGTTTTTACTTAATTATAAATCTGCATTTGCTCCTCCATGACAGCTTCACTCTTTTTGGAAGATCATCAAAGAATGAATGCTGACTTTCAATCTTTTTTAAAAAATGACTTCCCACCTAGACTCTGAACTCAAAGTAGTTGCCCTGTTGAGCGTACAGAAGGCATAATGACATATTCTGATCTAGGGCAAGAGCATTTCCTACTGGAGCTGGAAAATGAACATGGTTACTACCTTTGGAAAGATTACCATAGTCAACAAGAGTTTTCACAATTACTGCTTTAATAAAGGAATTCTCAGAGACATTTGATTGTATATAGAACTTGAATATCTAAAATTTAACACTTCTATGGTTCCCAAACTTCTTTTTTTTAAATATTTTTTTAAAGATTTTATTTATTTATTTGACAGAGAGAGACAGACAGTGAGAGAGGGAACACAAGCGGGGGGAGAGGGGAGAGGAAGAAGCAGGCTCCCAGCAGAGGAGCCCAATGTGGGGCTCGATCCCAGGACTCTGGGATCATGCCCTGAGCTTAAGGTAGAAGTTTAATGACTGAGCTACACAGGCGCCCCAGTTCCCAAACTTCTTTAATCAGAGGATCCCCTTTTCATGAAATATTTATTAACCTGCTTCTTCCTCTCCCTCTCCCCCTGCTTGTGTTCCCTCTCTCACTGGCTGTCTCTCTCTGTTAAATAAATAAAATCTTAAAAAAAAAAGAAATGTTTATCCAGGACATCGATTAAGCAGACATTTACCGTGTACTTAATTTGTGCCAGGACCTAAGTTCTATATACTTGGGATACAGTAATGAACAAAACAGACAAAAATTACAGCTCTAAAGGAGTTTTCATATGTGTAGGGACAATATTGTTTAAATACTGAAGACTTTCAAATACTTGATACCTAATACTATATATTGAATCCAATTTTCTGCAGTTTGGTATGAGTGTATAATTTTCAACCAAAATGCAAAATAATGAATTTTACTTTGAGGATTTTTAAAATACTATCATACACTTCTTAAGAAAAATGGAACAACACTAGTACCATAATTCCAGGTCTGGCATTTAAAACTGGATCTTTTAAATAAATAAAAACAATAAAATTGTGATTGTGTTCATTGTACCAAATTATAACTCCAGTTAACCCACACTTAGATGGTTCTCTCATATTAACATTTAACATAATTTTAAAGTAAAACTCTAAATAATAAGTAACATTAACAAAATAAAAGGACATCATTCCTGTGTCTTCCTGTGTTTCTTCCCCCAGATCCTCTAGTTTTAATTTTTTTCTTTTCACACATACGTTCAAACATTTTCTATTAACATATGTCCTACTACTCTCTTTTATAATATTTGATACTCTCGAGAATCATTCCAAGTATTTTAAGTATTTTTTATATAGATTTTCTAATGTTTAATGTTGAACAGAGTCACTTCTCCCTTTAGAGAAAGATATTTTATGTAGGTGAGGGAAGTGACAAAATGGATCCATAGCCTCAAACATCCCAGAAAGGTAGCTCTCAAAATGTACAACTTGCTAACAAGCATAAAAATGAAGGATATGCTAAAAGGTCACTTCCACTCTAAGCTTTCATCTGTTCAAAGACTAGCCCTGTGGGAACATGGGGTGTCTTAAAAGACAATGATATTTTGATGATTCGGAAGTTAGGCTGGAAAGGCAAAAAACCTAGGAAACTCTGCAGTGGTACTGAATTCACATGGAAGCTGAAGTAGAAACATCTATCTGCTTCAGAACCAATCAGTGTCCTTAAAACAAGAAGATACAAGTTTATTAATGACACTGAGACTGGTACTTTCCGGTGTGTGGAAAGAAAGTCAATTTAGAGGAAAGTTCAGCAAAGTGATCAGCCAATTCTTGACTTACTGCATTTCAAATCTATTTGATCAAGAAAAGATTTTGCATAAGACTCACCAAAGCATGTGTGCATATGTGTGCATGCACATAAAACTGGTTATTAATTAGTTTAGTTTTATGTTGGAAAGTCTTCATTTTATTCTATGTAAGCCAGGGAAGGAAAGAGACATAAAAAGAGATGGAATTATCCAACAGCAGTGATAGTGAATTTTTAGAATCTCCCTATAATCTCATTCTCCCAGTAAATAGGAAAGAGAATGTACCAGCTCAGGGTTTCTCTCGTCTGGATAGAGAAAACTTAGATGAAAATACATTGAGTCACCTTCCTTTAAGTTGTATGTTGAAGTTATTTATATTCAGTTATTGCCCTGTATTTAGAATCATCCTTTTATTTGAACTGTATTCCTCACTGAATAGTGATGTCAAAGTTTTCTTTTTGTATCAGAAATAGCACGGGGTGGGGGCGGTGGGGAGGTGGTGGGAGGCCATGGTGGAAAGTATTCTCTCCCAGTGCAAAAAATATCTGCTCTGCAGGAGGAAATCCCACCATGGATTATTATTGGTTTTCCACTTAACATTTCTCTGTACTGTTCTTTTAAAAACCTACATATCCCTAGGTAGAGTTACTCATGTAGACTATAAAATCTTGAGTGGATGAATTTATGGAATCTCTGTGAAGCAGCACGGGACCACAGAACTAAAGCACATAGGAACAAATGACAGAAATTGGGGGGAAATGTCAGAAATGGAAAGTAGAAAAGCAGTAGACTAGAATTTTGTGATTCCCAATTCCCAGTTTCATTGGTATCACTAACTCATTGTACAAATCTATAAAAGTCCACATTTTCTTCACCTCTAAAATGAAAGTGATAAAATGAAAATGATCATTTTCAGCCAAAAACGTTATGAAATACGTTTACTTCCTTATATCTCCTGGTTTTAATTCTGCTCTGCTCTAGTTCACTCTAGATGAATTCAGGATAGATGGTAAGGTGTATACTCAGGTGTTTCCCTGAAGACAGAGCCTGGACCAGACGGCCCATCTAAGGAGAAAGGTACAGAAATGGCTCAAAAGAGCCCCTCTCCTTACTCTAAAACTGGATGACTTAAATTCTGTTGCTTTACCAAAGAAGAAAGGAGTATATCATTTAGAGTCTACTAATAGGCAATAAGACATACGCTTCAGGCACTTGAGTTCCCTAGTGGCCTGAAAAGGTTACTGCAGGACCTAAAGACATTTGAAACAAGGATATAACTTACATACAAGAAGAGCTTGACTCGTTTTCTTTGTGAAAGGCTAATCCATATATTTACACACAGTGCACAAATGCAAACCAGTTAATTTTAGCTTTTGTCAGTTTTACTGAAACTATCTTCTCCAGATTTTTCCTTACCATCTCACTAATTAGCAAAAATTTTGAAGGGGAGGGAGCAAAGCTCTTTTTTTGTTGTTGCTGTTTTGTTTTTTTAAACCACTTGTTCAACTCTCTGAAAAATATGGTTTCATATTATTAGGGCAGATTAAGTTTGAGCAGAGTAATGATTGTTTTTTGTAGAGCAAAACTTGAACTAGACAAAGTTAAACAGGTAAGGAAGATTTTTTATTCAAGGCTATTATGATAGGGGAGAGAAGCCAGAACTCAGTCTGAGCTCAGTTCTACTAAAACAGAGGATTGGAGAGTTTTAAGACATAAGGTGGGGAGAGGTGTGTGGGGAAAATTGTAGGCCATCTATGTTTGCTAATTGGGCTTACCCAAATGAAAAGTAATTTTCTCCTATTTTCAGGATAAGAGATAGTTTTGCAACCTACAGCAAGATACACTGTGTGTTAGGGTTCTACCCAACACAGAAGGTAGGAGAAAAGGGCAGGGACTTTCCTTGATAATTATATCTGAAAGAGGTGATTCCTAAGACAACCCTAAGTTTTAAAACTGGCAAGAAGTGGGATGCCAGGGTGGCTCAGTCGGTTAAGCCTCTGACTCCTGATTTCATCTCAGGTCATGATTTTAGGGTTATGGGATTGAGCCCCACCACGAGCTCTGAGCTCTGTACTCTGTACAGAGTCTTCTTATCTCTCTCTCTCTACTCCTCCCCCCTGCTCTCTCTTTTGCTCTCAAATAAATTAATTAATTAATAAAATCTTTAAAAAATAAAATAAAACTGGCAAGAGGCTTTTAAAATGATTTCCATCTCAGAGGGGCAGAGAAAAAAATTGCAGTTATTACTTTCCTAAAGTAAATGCTCTAAGAAAAGGGAGATCAGGATTAAGAGTCAGGAAGAAGCCTCTTGAAGATTAGTCATGCTGAGGGTAATAGGAACATACTTCAGTCAAACTCCAAATTTTTTACAAAAATGTTTTTTTTCAAAATCTGAGTTATAATCATCACTAACAACAAAAACAAGCCCAGAGAGTTTAGTAAATTCTGGACACTGTGCTATGTGTTGGATATGAACAAGTATAAAGTATGGTTGCTGTTCTCTAGAGGCTTTTAGTCTAGAGCTGCAGGGGGAAATTAAAAGATTAAATGATCAATACAAGGTAAGTTGGGATATTTTAAATACCTAATAAGAACACTGAATGTCAACTATACTCAAATAAAAAATTTTAAAAAAGAAAAAAGTATGGCTAGAAAAGACTCTGAGAACTCAGCAAGGAAGAGATGAGTCAGGCAGGCATGGAAGCAAGCTTGTATACCCTGTGAGGTTCTGTTGAGTTAGCCCTTTAAAAAGTATTATTTAGGATGTCACAGGCTCTTTTGAATATATGTATATTCAACAACGACAACAACAACAAAAATGGGCCAGAAGATTCTGGATGTATGACTGATTTGATTAGGGTTTTCAAACTGAGTTCCTGGAACCCTGGGGTTCTGTGGAGTAACCAGGGCATCACAGAGGGATTCAGATGGAAAAGACAGCATGGAGTTTCAGCTCTCCTTCCTCATGACGTAGTGGCTTTATTTTCATGTCTTCTACATGGGGGTGATAAGTTTCTCCAGAAAAAAGATTTCGGTGTTTTAAGAAGGAGCTGAAAAGCTGTAGAAAACAAAACAAAAAATTCCATGTGAGGAAAAATATGTGTAAAAATAATCTGGTAATAGTTTAATTTTTATTTGTGGAGATGTTCACATTTGTAATTGTGCACCTCTGCTCTATCTCCCTTGCACAATTGCCCCAAAGGCACTTGCCTCAGGCTGAAAAACTAAACATCTTTCCTTCCTAATTCACGTCGCACCATGGTACAATGATGCTGTCTTTGTAGTGGTCTTCTGAGAGACAGGGGTGTGGATAGAGAATGAAAAATATAAGCACAGAGCCTGAAAAATTTCAGAGCTATACCTGCAAGTGGGTCATACCCTCAGGGACTTCCAAGCCTTATTGGTACAATAAAAGGCAGTGGGACCGAGGGAGACCTAGAGGACATAGAGAAGTACACAATAATTCAGGCGGCTGCTATCCAGCACGGGCAACAATTCACAACCGATGTATACCCATATGTACTTCATATATGAATTGTGCTGCCAAATAAGCTGAAAATAGTAAAAATGTAAGTTAGTCCGATGGGAAGCCATGATGATAGGGCTTGGGCCCTTGGGTCCACGTGTGCTTCTCTAGAAATAAACCTTGATTTTCAAAATTCTCAGTGAGGTGTAAAGTTATAGGTAAAAGTTTTAAAAAATGGCATTGGATTGTTTATAAATTTACTTATTTTACAATGGTATTTTACTGAGATGCCCCAGGGCAAGCAGATTTTGAATATAGGAAGAATTTAGAGAAGGAAAAAAAAAAAAAAAACAACAATTTTGATGCATTGAACATCTCTGATGAGAGACTTTATACCTATCCTGACATTCAGAGGGCTCTCTCAGGGTTTAGGAGAGAAAGGATAAACCAGTGGCTAGGAAAAAAGTTAACCTACTTTACAACTTTTCTTTGGGCAGACATGTGACGACTTTTGGTTTGAATAATAATCCAAACTAAAAATAAAAAAATCCATCTAGAAAATTGATCTCAGGCCAGTTTTATTTTCTAAGTTCCTTCTTTTCTGTTTTTATATTTTCTAATATGTTATTTCTCAAAAAAGAGACAAAGTGAAGCAGTAGCTATTTACCATGGAGTAAAAAGAGCAGATTAACCCCTTTTCTTTCTCTCCATCTTCCCTCCCTTCTCCCCAAACTTCTCCACTTTACCTTGCTTTTTTGTGGGAAGTCATATACTCCTCAAGCAAACTTCAGGCTAGAGTTTCTCAACTGTCTTCATTTAAGTACCAAGGAATGTGAAGGAACATGCACCCCAGGAAGTTTTGCATTTAGCTTCTTTTGCTACCAAATATAATTCAAAGCAGTGACTGATTTCTAAAGCCTCAGAAGGGCAGAAGACGTTCAAACTTATGGGTGGTATCTTTCTTCATGCATCATCACAAACTTTGTACTCTTGTTAAAAGAGCCCACATCCCTTGATTAGAGAACTCGAAACTACAGGACCAACTACGCTTTATCATCTCAGTTTGGCAAAGCCCAGACCCCCTTATGTTCAGAGGAGGCTTTCCGACAAGTCTTCTGTAAACAATCTATTTTCCAAGTGATTTCAATACTATTTGAAGTTTGCTGGTTTTGTTTCCATGGGTCCTTTTTAATTGGTAGTATTTGGTGTCCTGCGTTAATTTCGTAATGAAGGTTGCCACTTAAGAAAAATCCAATACATAATTAACCAGCTGAAATGCAGTTGAGACCTCATTATCTATAATGTATTTCAATGGTGCCAGAATTTAGCTTCTGTACTGTGTTCACTTTCAGTAATGCCTTTTAAGGACCCAAGATGCTTTTCCTTTTGGAGTGATCATAAATGAAGGACATCGTTTCCCTCCCTCTGGTTGTCTGAAGCATGGAAGAGACAGCACTTTGTGTGAGGAAGTAAAATTCTATCTGCTCAGAAAGCAGGATCTTCTCTAACACAAAAGATCACTAAAAGAAAAGTCTCCTTTCACGGCCTTTTCATTTTAGAGGTTGGATCATGTGGTTTCAGCTCTCATTTACTGTCGCTATGATTGAAACAACTTAAGGAGCCCCTATTTGTACCTAAAAAAGTGCTGTGGGTTGCTTAGTGTTGTCCAAGAGGTGTCTTTCCTGTTCCACATTGTCCTCACTGTGTTAGGTGTCAGTCTGTGGCACAAGCAATTTCATGCTCAGACTGCATTTGTGGTCCGAGAATTAGAACAAGGAGATGGAGTTCTAATTCTTCAATTTCTTCTTTAAAAAAAAAAAAAATTATTTATTTATTTGACAGAGAGAGACAGTGAGAGAGGGAACACAAGCAAGGGAAGCGTGAGGGGGAGAAGCAGGCTTCCCACTGAGCAGGGAGCCCGATACAGGGCTCGATCCCAGGACCCTGGGACCATGACCTGAGCTGAAGGCAGACACTTAATGGCTAAGCCACCCAGGCACCCCTTATTCTTCAATTTCTAAAAAGAAGGGTCCCTCACAATCTCTTCACTGTTCCCTTACTTCTTATATAAGTTTATATTACCCGAGTTTAAGGTTGTGAGAGTATCCTACACAAAAAGGAACATGGAGGAAGTAGATATTAATTAGTAATATTTTTTCTTCTACTTTGTCATCTCTTGTATATTCCTAACCCCACCAGACCACTACCAAAACCTGCAAATTTTAATATTGTAAGGATAAATACAAATGAAAACTAAGAGACTTAATTCTCTTTTTTTGAAAACAAGGGAAGAGATTTCCTTCCCTTCCCTATTCTTAGACATTTAGTTTGGGAAACAGTCTCCTCTCTTTTAAATATATAAATCTTTTTGAAAACTAGATAGACCTTTTGTCAGCCTTATGACCTAAGAATGTCTTTCTCAAGGAGCTGTGAGCCAACTCTTTAAAATATAAATACCAAGGGAGATAGCACCCCTATGTCTTAGTTTCTGTGGCAAGGTAGGAACCTAATTCTGGCAAACACCTTGCTCCAAGTTACAAAACTACCCCCTGTTATAAAGGTATGAAAGGTTTGTTTTTCCTCTGCATAAAGCCAATTAGCTAACACAGATAGTCGCTTCAATTACCAGGTGAATGTAGAATAAACTATACATGACAAATGGTGCTATCAACTTCATTTACTAGGAGACTAGTTACTGTTTATCTTGAAAATATCTCTATAATAGGCTGCATCTGCTTGGCTATATTAAAAGATGAGATGTCTTTCTGTCTTTGCAATGTTTTAGCTCATTTCTTATGACATGTCACATTCTGATTTAATACTCATTCAAGGTTAATACTGTTTTCTTTTTCTGTTAACTTTCTGGAGAGGTTTTCTGGAGAGCTGGAAGAGTTTGTTTTGAATTATATTTCTCCAACAATGCTAGCCCATAATTTATATGTATGGATATAACCAAAGGAGCAACCATTTGTTTCCCATTGACTAGAGAAGGCAGATAGGTGGAATCTACCAGCATTCTTACCTCTTAGGATATTTTCTCACATTTAATTATTTCCTAACATATTTAGGCTAACATGTGTCTTTTTATGCATATATTGAAGTTCATCAAACTACCTGGAGACATTTTCATAGTCAATTGAAGTTGGGTTAGTAATTTTCTTCTGTGACACATTGACATTTAAATCCTAACTGAAACATAAACATAACACTAGAGGAAAACACCATTCTTTTAATCACTACTAATTAACTCTACTCCGTCATTTTCTGCAAAAGATGAATTACTGAAAGTACATCCCGAATTCCAATTAATTTTGTGACTAATTGTTGTTGTAACTCTGGATAAATTATGGTTCTGCAGTAAATAGTGATGATTTACAAAATTAAAAGACACTATTGAAAGTGGAGAGTTAAAAAAAATAAGCAGAAATTAGAAATTATGAAATATTTCATGACTATCCTAGTATACAGCTGCTTTATTTACCTAAATTGTTAGGGAGTTAATCATAATTAACATTAATTGGGTATCCATGGTATATAGCCTTGCATTGCTTGTTAAAATATTTTCAGTATATTTGTAATAATAGTGATACTTTAAAAAATTCAATGGTATTTTTTTCAATGTTATCACTTGGGGAATATATATATTTATATATTTGTCCCAAAGGATGCTGCCATCATGTGGAAGAGTTTTAGAATTCCATAGAACCCACCACAAATTCTCTTTTAGTATTATTTTTTAACTGATGATGCTCTGGAATCAAATGTTCATTTGTTGAAGGTATATTAGTCTTCGGGAAACACAAAATCAATAAGGACCACATTTGGCCTATCAAGGGAAACAAGATATAGAATATTACTTTTCATTTAAAACTCTTTCAAGTGTTACTAAATAATAACACTTTTTCTTTCATCATGTGATTCTTTGACTCTGAAACTGGTAATTTCAAGACACATAATAGCCTTGAGTTAGGCTTCCCAGAATTTAGTTGCTGCTCATTTTTTTCTCCCACTGGAGTAGGGCAAAGAAATGAATAAAAGGAAAAATTTCAAGAGCTGCCAAAAAAATGTCAGAGTAATTTAGGTCTTCATATTCAGACATTTGGAAAACATATATACACATTTGTACAAAATCATATTTAATAATCCTAGTTCTAGGTCTACCATATAAGGAGCTTGCAAGAAGTCATTCCATTTCTAACAGTAAACAAAAATCTAAGCAAATGGAAAAAAAAATCAACAACTTGTCTTAGAGGTGTAAGAGAAGGGATAGGTCAAACTACTGCTTACAAAATGAGGAAGAAAAACAGGCAGATTTAGGGAATCACAACTTGATGGAGCAGATTCCCACAAGCAGAAACCTCTATGGGAATGAGTACCAGGGTAGGAAAATCTAATTGTAATTGAGGAATTGCTGGAAGCTCAGTATGGACCAGTATGAGGGTAAAAACTCCAGGGAGTGTCCAGTCATGCCAGGATGCCCACACACTTTTGTGAATATTATCTCTAGAAAGCTCTACCAGGTTCTCACATTAAATACTGGGGGAAAAAAATCCCTTTGGGCTTCCAGAAGCAGGGAGGACAAAAGTAACCATTTTGAAATATGCTATTGTATTCTGTTATTCTTAACAAGGCCTACCCTCAAGGAAAACTACTTTACCAGAGACTAACTTTTTGGGGTTTTATCAGTGCCTAACCAACCTGGGAGATGGAAAATACCTAATTTTATTCCACTTTAGCCATCCCATCCCACACGGTGGGTTGAGAAAGCACTGGGGAGTATGTATAAAGTTCATGGACCAGAAGAAAGTCTTACTAAGAGACAGAGACCTAATCATGGAATTATAAATGTGTCCCCTCCCTGCACACCTTACAATCCTATCACTAAAGGACAGTTTACTGGAGTTTCTTTTTCCAAGCACATCATGTCTGGCTTTCAACATATATTACAAGGTATACTTAAAGGCAATGAACACAGGTGGAAGATGCAGTGCAAGCAAGCATTAAAACTAGACTCAGATATGGCAGGGAAGTTGGAATTATCAGACTGAAAATTTAAAACAGTTATAAGTAACATGCCAAGGTCTCTAAAAGAAAAAGCAAACACTATGCCAGAACCGATTGGTAATGCTAACAAAGAGATAGAAATTCTTAGAAAGAAACAAAGAGAAATGCTGAAGATCAAAAACATTACAAAAGAAATGAAGAAGGATTTTTGATGGGCTCATTAGTACTGAACACAGATGAGGAAGGAATTTTGAATTTGGAGAAATGTCAAAAAACCTTTAAAACTGAAAATCAAAGAGAAAAAAATGAAAAAAATAGAATATAAAAAATATATATTGTATACGTATCTATATTCAAATTTGTCAAAAATGACAAAGACATATCTTGGAGAAGTCAAAGGGGAAAAAAACACCTTACCTATAGGGGAATAAAGATGATTATCATATCTAGCTTCTATTTGGAAACTATGTAAGACAGAAGGGAGTAGTATGAAATTTTTTAAATGTTGGGGGAATAAAAAGCCCACCAATCTAGAATTCTGTATCCTGTCAAATTATCCTTCAGAAGTAATGGAGATAAAGGCTTTCTCAGAAAAATAAAAGTTGAGAGAATTTGTTCTTCAAACAGATATGCCTGCCTTGCAAGAAACATTAAGAATTTTAATATTTTAATTAAACTTACCTTGCAAAAAAATACTAAAATTTTTCTAAGAGAAGGAAAATGACATAGGTCAGAAACTCAGATATACTTAAAGAAAAACCATTAGAGAAGATGTAAGTAAAAGTAAAAACTTATTTTTCCTATTCTTAATTAATATAACAAAATAGTTTACTTAATTTATTTGATGATTATTACTTAATATTAGTGAAATGAATTACAGCAATGATACAAAGGATGACAGGGAAGAATTAGGAATACTTTGTTTTAGATACACTACCTGTAAAGTAGAACATAGTATTACTTGAACATGGACTTGAATTATTTACAAATGTGTATTGCAAACTCTAGGACAACTACTAAAATTTTTTAAAGTATAATTTATATACTAAGGAAGAGAAAATAAATCATATACTCAAAATGACAAAAGGCATAAAAAATCATGGAAGATAAAAATAGGAACAAAAAAGGACAACGAACAGAAAATAGTAATGTGTTATAAAGATTAATCCAATTATATCAGTAATTAGCTTAAACATCAATAACTACAAACTAAAACTAAAAGTTAGTGGCGGTCAGTAAATCAAAAAACAAGTCCTGTTTTATGTTGTCTATAAGAAATCCACTTTAAAAGCACATGCAGATGAAAAATAAAGGGATGGAGAAAGATATCCCATGCTAACAATAATCAAAAAGGAGGGGTAAGCATATCAGTTGCAGACAAAGCAGACATTAGAGCAAGAAAAACTATGAGAAATAAAGAGGGACATAAAATAATGATAAAGGGATCAATTAATCAAGGCAACAAACTTTAATGTGTATGAGCCTCATAATAGAACATCAAAATATTTGACACAACTAATAGAACTACAAAGGGAAATAGATAAGTCCACTATTAAAGCTGGAGACTTCAAGAGCCCTCTATCAGAAATAGCCAGATTCAGCAGGCAGAAGATTTGTAAGGGTATATTTGAACTCACCAACACCATCAATCAACAGAATAAAATTGACATGTATAGACTACTTCATCCAAGGACAGCAAAATACACATTCTTCTCAACATCACATGAATATTGACCAAGAGAAATCACATTCTGGGCCATAAAACACACCTTAACACATTTAAAGAATAGAAATCATATGATGTGTCTTCTCAGACTAAAAGGGAATTAAACTAGAACTCAATTAACAGAAAGATAGCTAGGAATTCCCCCAATGCTTAGAGACTAGATAACATATAGGTTAAAGAAAAAAATCTCAAGGAAATTAAAAATTATGATGAACTTAATTAAAGTGAAAATATAATAACGGGGGCGCCTGGGTGGCACAGCGGTTAAGCGTCTGCCTTCGGCTCAGGGCGTGATCCCGGCGTTATAGGATCGAGCCCCACATCAGGCTCTTCCGCTATGAGCCTGCTTCTTCCTCTCCCACTCCCCTTGCTTGTGTTCCCTCTCTCTCTGGCTGTCTCTATCTCTGTCGAATAAATAAATAAAATCTTTTAAAAAATATATAATAATGAAATTTGTGGGATGCAGTGAAAGCAGTGTTTAGAGGAAAATTTATAGTACTGAATGCTTATCAGAAAAGAAAGATTTAAATCAATAAGCTTCCACCTTAGTGTATGGTGTGAGAGAGTGGTCAAGTTTCATTCTTTTGCATGTAGCTGACTAATTTTCCCAGCACCATTTATTGAAGAGACTGTCTTTTTTCCACTGGATGTTTTTTCCTGCTTTATCAAAGATTAGTTGTCCAAAGAGCCGAGGGTCCATTTCTGCATTCTCTATTCTGTTCCATTGGTCTATGTGTCTGTTTTTGTGCCAGTACCATGCTGTCTTTGTGATCACAGCTTTGTAGTACAGCTTGAAATCCGGCATTGTGATGCCCCCAGGCTGTGTTTTTCCTTTTCAACAATTCCTTGGTGATTCAGGGCCTTTTCTGGTTCCACACAAATTTAAGGGCTGTTTGTTCCAGTTCTTTGAAAAATGTCATTGGTATTTTGATCGGGATAGCATTGAAAGTGTAGATTGCTCTGGGTAGCATGGACATTTTAACTATGTTAATTCTTCTGATCCATGAGCATGGAATATTTTTCCATCTTTTTGTGTCTTCTTCAATGTCTTTCAAGAGTGATTTGTAGTTTCTAGAATATAGATCCTTTATGTCTCTGGTTAAGTTAATTCCAAGATAACGTATGATTTTTGGTGCTATTGTAAATTGGATGGATTCCCTAATTTTTCTTTTTTCAGTCTCATTGTTCGTGTATAGAAATGCAACTGATTTCTGAGCATTGATTTTGTATCCCGCCACATTACTGAATTGCTCTATAACTTCTAATAGTTTGGGAGTGGATTCTTTTCAGTTTTCCATATAGAGTATCATGTCATCTGTGAAGAGAGACAGTTTGACTTCTTCTTTGCTGATGAAACTTGACCACTCTCTCACACTATACACAAAGATAAACTCTAAATGGATGAAAGACCTCGATGTGAGACAGGAATCTATCAAAATCCTAGAGGAGAGCATAGGCAGCAACCTCTACGACATCGGCCACAGCAACCTTTTTCATGACACATCTCCAAAGGCAAGAGAAACGAAAGATAAATGAACTTGTGGGACTTCATCAAGATAAACAGCTTCTGCACAGCCAAGGAAACAGTCAAAAAAAACTAAGAGGCAGCCCACGGAATGGGAGAATATATTTGCAAGTGATGCTACAGATAAAAGACTGGTATCCAAGATCTACAAAGAACTTCTCAAACGCAATACACGAGAAACAAATAAATCATAAAATGGGCAGAAGACATGAACAGACACTTTTCCAATGAAGACATACAAATGGCTAATAGACACATGAAAAAATGTTCAAAATCATTAGCTATCGGAAATTCAAATCAAAACCACACTAAGATACCACCTTACGCCAGTTAGAATGGCAAAAATTGACAAGGCAAGAAACAATAATTGTTGGAGAGGATGTGGAGAAAGGGGATCCCTCCTACATTGTTGGTGGGAATGCAAGTTGGTACAGCCACTCTGAAAAACAGTGTGGCGGTCCCTTAAAAAGTTAAAAATTGAGCTACCCTATGATCCAGCCATTGCACCACTGGGTATTTACCCCAAAGGTACAGATGTAGTGAAGAGAAGGGCCATATGCACCCCAATGTTCATAGCAGCAATGTCCACAATAGCTAAATTGTTGAAGGAGCCGAGATGCCCTTCAACAGATGACTGGATTAAGAAGATGTGGTCCATATATACAATGGAAGATTACTCAGCTATCAAAAAGAACGATTTCTCAACATTTGCTGCAACATGGATGGCACTGGAGGAGATAATGCTAAGTGAAATAAGTCAAGCAGAGAAAGACAATTATCATATGGTTTCTCTCATCTATGGTTTATAAGAACTAGGAAGATCGGTAGGAGAAGAAAGGGATAAAGAAAGGGGGTAATCAGAAGGGGGAATGAAGCATGAGAGACTATGGACTCTGAGAAACAAACTGAGGGCTTCAGAGGGGAGGGGGGTGGGGGAATGGGATAGGCTGGTGATGGGTAGTAAGGAGGGCACATATTGCGTGGTGCACTGGGTGTTATATGCAACTAATGAATCATTGAACTTCACATCAAAAACCAGGGATGTACTGTATGGTGAGTAACATAATATAATAAAAAAATATTATTATAAAAAAAATAAGCTTCCACCTTAAAAAACTAGAAAAAGTGATAGCAAATTAAATCCCAAGTAAGTAGAAGAAAAAATAAAATTAGTACAGAAATCAATAAAATCAAAAATAAATCAATAGAGAAATAAAAAAGCCCAAAAGCTAGTTCTTTGAGAAGATCAATAAAATTGATAAGCATATATCCATGCTAATTAGGAAAAAGAGAGACAATATCAGAAATTAAAGAGGGGACATCACTACAGTTTCCATAGATATAATAAGGATAATAAAAAAAAATACTGTAAACAACTCCATACCCACAAATGTGATAACCTAGATGAAATGGATCAATTCCTTGAAAGACACAATCTCCCAAAAGTCACATAAAAAGAAATAGATAATTTGAATAGGCCTATATCTATTAAATTGAGTTGCTGATTAATAACATTCCAAAACAGAAAGCACCAAGCCTAGATGAGTTCACTGATGAATTCTACCAAACATCAGAAGATAAATGCAAAGGGAATACTTCCTAACTCATTCCACGGGACCAACATTATTCTCTTGCCCAAACCAAGCAAATCATTGCAAGAAAGGAAAACTATAGACCAATATAGCTCATGACACAAATGTAAAAATCCTCACAAAATGTGAACAAATTGAATCCAACAATATAAAAAAAGAATTGTATATCACAACCAAATGAAATTTAGACCAGGTATGCAAAGTTTGTTCAATTTGAATATTGGTTAAAATAGTCTATCACATTAACAAACTAAAGAAAAAAATCACATGATCGTATCAGAAGATTAGAAAAAGTATTTGACAGATTTTAACACCTATTCATGATAAAAACTCCCAGTAAAGTAAGAATGGAGGAGAACTTACTAAACTTGATAAAGAATATCTACCAAAAAAACCTACAGCCAATGTCATAGTGAATGATAAGCTTTCTCATTAAGATTGGGTATAAAGCAAGAATATTAGCTCTCACTCTTCTTTATTACCATCATACTGGAAGTCATAGCTAATGCAATAAGACAGGAGGTGCCAATAACAGATATACAGATTGTGAAGGAAAAAATAAATCTGTCTGCAGATGATATGATCATCTATATAGAAAGCCTGTAAGAAAATATGAAAGAACCAACAAAAGACTCCTGGAGCTAATAAGTCATTACAGGAAGGCAGCAGAATACAAAGTTAATATACACAAAACCATTAATGTTAGCACCCCCAAAAATGAAATCCTTAGGTATAAATGTAACAAACTATGTCCCACAAACTCTAATAGGTGAAATCAAGGAAGACTTAAATAAACGGAGTACTACTCCATGTGCACGAATTGGAATACTCAGTGTTGTCAAGATACAGGTTCTTCCCAAATTGAACTATAAATTCAACACAATCTCAATCAAAATTCCAGCAGCTGAATCTGTTGCTATCAGCAAACGAATTCTAAAGTTTATATGCAGAGGCAAAAGACTCAGAATAGCCAGTACAATAGCAAAGACGAACAAAGAGGACTGACATTACCAACTTCAGAAGGTAAAGTTACAGTAATCAAAACAGTGTGGTGTTGGTGAAAGAACAAATATATCGAAGGAACAGAATAAAGAGCCCATCAATAGACCCACACGAATACACTCGACTGATTTTTGACAAGCAAAGACAATACAGTGAAGCAAACGTGGTCTTTTCAACAAATGGTGCTGGAACTACAGATACCCACATGCAGAAAAAAGAAAAAAGTAGATATAGATCTTGCACTCTTCACAAAGTTTAGCTGAAAGTGGATTATAGGCCTAAATATCAAATGCAAAACTGTAAATCTCCTAGAAGGTAATACGGGAAAAAACCTAGATGACCTTGATTATGGGTATGACTTTTTAGATACAACACCAAAGCACGATCTATATAAGAAATAATTGATCAGTTAGGCTTTGTTAAAATTAAAAACCTCTGCTCTGAGAAAACGGAGGCAACCAGAATGTCTGTCAGTGGGCAAATAGATGGATAGACTGCAGTGTATCTAGACCATGGAGTATTGTTCAACAAAAGGGAGAGGTGGACTGTCAACTCATGGAGGAATTGGGTGCACAATGCTAGGTGGGAAAGGCCAGGCTGAGTGGGCTGCATATTATGTGATTCCAACTGTGTGAAATTCAGAAGAAGATAAGGCTATGAGGATGGTGAGGAGTGTTGCCAGGGCTTGCAGGGAAGGGACGAATAGGCTAAGCACGGAAGATCTGGGGCAGTGACTCTCTTCTGTATGACTATTGAAGGGTGGATGCATGTCATTATACATTTGTTGAGACCCATAGAATGGGCTGCATTGGGAGTGCACCACGGTGTAAACTGTGGACTTGAGGTGGTGATGATGTGTCAAGGGTCAATTCAGCAATTATAACAAATGTTCTCCTCTGCTCTCAGCATTTGAAGGTGGGGCACGCTGCACATACGTGGGGGTAGAGGGTATATGGGAAATCTCTGTGCCTTCTGTTCCATTTTGCCATCGAGCTAGAACAGCTCTTAAAAATAGTCTATTAATGTTAAAAATCATATATATGGCTTTCTAAAAGTTCTTTCTTCAGAATTAAAGAAACAATGCTTTATCCAAGGAGAACATATTGCTATCCATATAAATTTTTTTTTGCTTAACGTCACTAAGATAATGTTTGCAAATAATAAATTAACTGGAAAAATAAATAAGTACAACATTGTATGCCTTATTAATTAGTATTATATTTTAGAGGAAACAAAATTCACAAGTACTAGTTTCTAATATTATGACTTTTTATTGAACCATTAAAATTAGATCCTAAATTTATTGCCAGTATGCAGAAATTACTCTAAACAGGTATAGGCTTTCTGAAATGTTTGAACAGAAGTTGCTTAAAGGATTTGATTTTCAGTCATGCTGCAGGATAAAAATCTCTGACTTTTAAAATGGAATATTAGAAGTCTTTGATCCTCAGAGAATAGAATTTAATCAGATTGAAGCAAGATAACTATGATGGACAGTTATTTATTTAAGAGCAGTATGACTTTTCAGTTTTGATAAGCAGAGTTCCCTCTTTTAATATTAAAGTTGACAACTGAAGTGAACTTACTTTTAAGTTCAGAAGGCAAGATAATGCATTTTTATAGAACCTTAGCAAAGTTTTTATGTTTCATACTCGAAAAAAAAAAAAAGTAGCTGGACTACTTGAATACCAATAAGACCCTATCACGGAGTTGTTTCAGGGAATTTTAAAACCATTCATTGAGCACCCTGAGGCCTGCCGACCAATTTCATCCCTCCTTATGTGTCTCAGTGGCTCACACAACACCTGGCTCACAGGATGCAGTCAACAAATCATTGTTAACAGAAAACAGCAAAAAACAAGCAGAAATACAGAGGAACTGAAAGACATGCCATTTCATAGGGATATGCTTTTGTCACTGGAGGTAATAAGGCACAATTAGTATTTAAAAAAAAAAAGGTCTGAAAGCTAATACAAATAATCAGGTATATCACCCTATGAATAAAGCTAGGAAGTAAAAAAATATATATGTGGAGAAACAATAAACTATCTTCTTTTTCTTCTAAGCTTTTTTATGACTATCGCCAAAGACTGCTTTCCATGAGGTTTCTGTCTCTCAACTAATAAAGTTGTGCTGATAGATGCCTCATCAAAGGGACAATATATAGTTTTTAGTTTCCTGGTATAACCATAGTAACAAAAGTAGTTAAATGGTGATAATTTGCAACATTTTCCCTTCACCTCCCCCAAACGTAGGGTGTGGAAAGGTATATATATATATAAGCTGGTGATGAAGGAATCCTTGTAACTCTGGCAGAGAGAGGCCCTCCGTGGCAGCTGGAAGTGGAAAGTGGGCATCTCTCTGGTCTTCTAGCAGCTTCACTGTCATGTGTGGGGTGAAGTTTTAGAGATGACTAGTGAAAGCCACTTTCATAAATGCTGTGGTTGTGTTCACTCCAGAATATTGAAGAAATATTGGTAAATGAGAGTTGAGACTCAAAATTGAAAAGAATATTGTATCCAAATGTGCATTCAAATGGGACTGCTGTAAGGCATGTGCCAGGAAATCTCCTTATGTTTTTTTAGTCCTGAAAAATGCCATCTCCACCTCGTAAAGAGCTAAGATTGGTTCTTCCAATTAGACTTTTCAGTGACACTCCGTCCTCTGAAACTCGTATCACTGGAAAGTAGAGAAACTAGGCCATGGAAAATTAAGATTAATAGATTCATAGGCCAGAGTTCTTTTCCACCACAGATGTATGAGAAATGCCCAGAACATGGCATTAGAAACCTTCTAATCATGTTCTTTTATATGAAGTGAGTCATTAACTTTCTCCAGTCATGCTTCTTCACTAGTAAAATGCAACTGGTGGCCTGGATTAGCTCTGTCTCCCACTATATTAAACTGTCTATGGTTCTAGAAGTGCTTCATTTTATAAGCTTTTCTCTTAGCTTCATATTATAGCTCCTATCCACCCACCATCTAATACTCTTTCCACAGTGAGTGTATGTCAGAGACAATATTAACCAAGTTCTCTGAGGGAAAAACAAAACAAAACATTAGTGTTTCATGTATTTATGCTTAATTCCTGCCTTAGTCTTTGCATAGAAGCTTTTCTTTCTATACGAGTCAGAAATGTAATAAATGCAAAGCATAGTATTAATTTTGCATAGGATGATAAGGTTCTTTAGTAATATTTAAGAAAGTATAAAGAGACTTTAAGATTAAATCATCTAAAATATATTAGCTGTAATTTTACTCTTTAGAGTTTGAATATATTTGTACTTATAAATACATCAAAATGTATTGATTTGTTTTTTCCCTTTATTATTTCCCCTCAACAAAAGTTAAACAGCCCTTAGTCTTATTTCAAATGCTTTGTACTTCCTTCTTAGATATCACATATTTATGACTGCTCCCAGATAGCTTTACAATATTTCATATTATAGCTAATGTATTTGCAATTATAACATACTTCACTATCTTGCTGTCATCTTGCTCAACAGAGTTTGGATTCAGATGGATAGTTATTTTATGTCACTTCTAAAAATTTCACTAATGTATATTATCACTAAATATCATAGTTTACTAGAGAGTTAATAGTGACTTCAGAACAGAGGACATAAATCTGTTTCATGAGTATTTTTTCTTTCAAAACTGAAAAAATTATACCACGTCTCCCAATCTCACCTTGGCATCTCTAAACAAAGCCAATAGCACAAGGCTGCTTTATTTTCTAGTGACATTCCCAGAAGAGTAAGTATTGGCAAGGCAATTGAGTTCTTCAAATAAAGACAGATTCTGTATACAAGCACATATACTCCCTGTAAAACAAAAACTTTTAAAAATGAAGATTGTTTTTAATTTATACATATTTATTTTTTTTAAGATTTTATTTATTTATTTGACAGAGAGAGACAGCCAGTGAGAGAGGGAACACAAGCAGGGGGAGTGGGAGAGGAAGAAGCAGGCTCCCAGAGGAGAAACCTGATGTGGGGTTCGATCCCAGAATGATGGGATCATGCCCTGAGCCGAAGGCAGACACTTAATGACTGCGTCACCCAGGCGCACCTAATTTATACATATTTAAATACTGTGTAATGAATGACATTCGTAGTCAAACTTTGCATGCATTTTTCTAAGACTACTCTTTTAGAGAAGTTTAAAGGTAACAGCAAAATTGACAGGAAGGTGTAGAAATTTCTCATATACTCTGATTTTACACATGTATAGTGTCTCCTAATATCAACATCCCCCACCAGCATGATACTTTGTTACATTGATGAATTGTACCTACACTAATTCATCATAATCACCCAAGGGCCATAGTTTATATTACAGTTCATTCTTGATGTTGTACATTTTGTGGATCTGGACAAATGTATAACAGTATGTATATGCATGTGATATGTATTTGTACAGTATATTTTTAACTTCCCTAAAAATCCATCTATTCATCCCTCTACTTCTCCAATCCCCCAGTAACCACTGATCTTTTCATTGTCTCCAGGGTTTTCCAGAATGTCAAATAGTTGGAAACAAATAGTATGTAGTCTTTTCTGATTGGTTTCTTTCACTTTATGAATTTAAGATTCTTCTATGTCTTTTCATGGCTTGATAGATCATTTCTTATTTAGTGCTCAATAATACTCCGTTGTCTGGGTGCACCACATTTAATTTATCTATCTACTTACTTGATTGCTTCCAATTTTTGGCAGTTATAAATAAAGCTGTTATTACATTCACGTGCAGGTTTTCGTGGGGACACAAGTTATCAACACCTTTCGGTAATTATCAAAGAGCATGATTGCTGGATCACGTGGTAAAAGTCCATTTACTTTTGTAAGAGATTGCCAAACTGTCTTCCAAAGTGGCTGTAGCATTTTACATTCCCACCCGCAAAGAATGAAAGTTTCCTGTTACTCTGTTGTCAATGTTGACAACTCCTGTTGTCGGTGTTCTGGATTTTGGTCCTTCCTATAGAAGCATGGGGATATATCGCTGTTGTTTTCCTTTGCATTTCCCTGATGACATATGACAGGAGCACCTTTTTATATGCTTATTATCCATTTGTATATTTACTAAGGTGTGGATAAGGTCTTCAATACATTTTGTAATCAGGTTGATTCCCTACTGTTGAGTTTTAAGACTTCTTTGTATATTTTGGTAACAGTGCTTTATCAAATGTGTCTTTTGAAAATATTTTCTCCCCATCACTTGTCTTTTAATTCTCTTGACATTATCTTTTGCAGAGCAGAAATTTTTAATTTCATTGAAGCTTAGCTAATCAATTATTTCTTCTATGGATGGTGCTTTGGTGAGATTATCTATCATCTATCTATCTATCTAATCTATCTATCTATCTATCATCTATATCTATATCATCACCATACCCCAGATCATCCATTTCTGGGCTCTACTCTGTCCCACTGATCCATTGTTTTTTTTTTTTGTTTTTTTTTATTTCACCAATGCTACACTGTCATGATTATTGTAGCTTTATAGTAAATCTTGAATTTGGTTAGTCCTCTGACTGTGTTCTTCTTCCATATTATTTTTGTTATTCTGTGTCTTTTGCCCTTCCATAAAAACTTTAGAATCAGTTTTGTTGCTATCCACAAGATAACTTACCACGATATTGATTGTGATTGCATTGAATCAATGCAATATAGATCAAGTTGGTAAGAATAGATATCTTGACAATTTGAGTCTTTTTCCATGAACATGGAATATCTCTCCATTCATTCAGTTCTTTGATTTCTTTCATTAGACTTTTGTAATTTTCCTTATATGGACCTTACACATATAGGTGTTGCTAGACTCCTACCTATTTCATTTGGGGAGGTGTTAATATAAATGGTATTGTGTTTTTAATTTTAATTCTGCTGGTTCATTGCTGGTACATAGGAAAATAATCAACTATTGTATATTAACCTTGTGTCCTGCAACCTTGTTATATTGTTTATTAGTTCCAAGAGTTGTTTTGTCAATTCTTTCAGATTTTCAATATAGACGATTATGTCATCTATGAACAAAGGTTTATTTTTCTTTCCCAATTTGTATATATGCACTTCAAGATTTTTTTGTTGTTTTATAAGAAAGAGAAAATTTTAATTCATGGAGAAGTTATTTCACATGGGACTGGGCTTTTAAATGATCGTCTAAAAATGTAAGTGCTTTATTCTCAGTTCTTTAAAGAACTAATATATATAGAATTCCTGAGGTGTTTTGGCTAAATAACATTTCTTTGGAGGTTAAAAATTATAGGAGGATTCTTACTGAGATATACTAGGTGACTGAAATTGTTATGTTTTTCACAACATTCTAGTTCAAGTTTTACCTTGTTAATAAAAATAGCCATATTAGTATATTTTCTCTAGTGAGACTACAAAATATTGAGCTGATTGTCTACTGGACTTCCTATTAGATTTATTTTCCCAGGTTTCTGAATAAGGCTTGAAACTCTTTAAAAAGCATGACACTTGAAATAAAACAATACTTTAAACTTGAAGGAATAAACAGATAACAAAAGTATAAATTACATCTTTATTTGGACATAAGATTCTAAAGAATGAAAAAATACAAAATGAAAACTTTCTGAAAGCTTAAAATTGTCAAGTTTGAGAAATTTTAGAATAACTGAATTGTCTATTTTTGTGATAAAATTGTTAAATGATATTCGTAGGTTCTACTGAAGCTGTTTTACAGCTCAAATTTTTACACTGGAAAATTTTTAAATGCCAATTAGGTCTGTAAAGAATCTCCTTGTTTAATTTTTAAAGGTATTCTTTTTTCTATTGGAGAATTTATTTGTTCTCTTGTAGGCTCTATGATTCAAACTATGAAGCAAAAAGTCATATGCACATGAATATTGATTGCATTGCACCCTGTAATTCAGAGACATTATAACTTCTGGAACTTTCTGAGAGGAAGGGAAAAAAAATGAATGTTTTCTTAGCCAAGAACATGCATTATAGCCATTTCACATATTTAGTGTCGTCATAACATTTCTCTGCGAAAATACATCATTATGCCTTTTTAAATTATTGTCTTAATCTAGATAACAGATTTGCATGGTATAAGGGGCCAAATAGCTCTCTGAGGAATATGCGGAAGACAGTAACATCGAGCCACACTCCTTTCCATTCTGATTCCTGTCCTCTATGTATATTTACTTCCATGAATCTAGATAACAGGCTTACTCTGAAGTTTTTAATTTTCAGATTTAGATATCACTTTTTCATTTCCTAATAAAGATGATGAGGATTTAGCTATCTTAAATAACCATAGTTCTCCTCTCACAAATTATCTGGATATAATAATTTTGGTTAAATCAATAATAAGATTTATTTTTACATTGACTATTATTCACAGAAGATTGATGTGGTATGCCATTACATTTTATTTCTTTTACTCCTACTTATTGAGATAATACTTCAATTTTGTTTATCTAATTTTTTTGTGAACCTATTAGTAGTTCCCCAAATTCTTCAACAGAAATTTAAGTTTACCCTCTACAGAGGTATGCTATATCATTATCAATTCCCTTTTTCTTCTTTAAGTCTGTAGGTCACCTGTTCCCTTAGGAACTTCCTTCATCTAGAAAGGAATTCCTTTGTCCTCTCCTCATCCTAGAGTCTATTTCTTAGATCCATGTGTTAGTACTCCTTAGTTTATTCCTTGATATGGTGGAAGACATAGTCCAATGGCTTCTTTAGAATGGATTCATAAGACTATTCATAAGACTTTGAATAGATGAAAATACTTTTATTTTCTTTTGTGTTAATAAGGTATCATTGCAAGGACACCAGTTACAGACAACTCCCAAGTTTGGTGATTTAGAGCCACAAACATTTATTTCTTATTCAAGAATGTGGAGATTGGCCATGGTTCTGTTGAGCTTTATCGAGTTGGCTGGAATTGATTAACTCCAAGCTACAAGTAGAATTTGGGTCTGACCCATATACCTCTCATTCCAAAATAAAGTAACGGCTAAATTCTCATGGCAGATGGCCAAAACCAAAACTAAATGCCAATATCTTCCCATGTCTCTTATAACCTTAACTTGTTCCATGGTGATCTCTGCCTATGGAGTCTGAAATCAGTGAAGATGAGGATGAGTATTCTGCCTATTTTTGTGGGAGGTCCTTAAAATCCCATTGCACAGAACAAAGATATATGGTTATATAGGAGAAGAAGTAAACAGTTGAACCAATGATCCAATTTCTGCATCTTCAGACTTCATTGCATTTTTGTGGAAAATAACATTTAATTATGAAATATTTTCCTCAAAATCATGAAGATTAAGTCCTACTGATTTCCAGTAATATTGGTTAGATTTTATTTTTGCTGAGGAGGTCAATGCTATCATGATTTGAGAGTTTTTATAATCTTCTCTTGATTCTCATTGCTCAGAAATTCTTGCTATCCTGCCCCCCCTTTTTTTTACATTTTAAAGTTTGCTTCCATTTTTCTTTTTTTAAAAAAAGATTTTATTTATTTATTTGAGAGAGAGAGAATGAGAGAGAGAGAGCACATGAGCAGGGGCCAAAGGGAAAAACAGGCTTCCTGAACATGGAGTCCAATGTGGAGCTCAGTCCTAGGGTCCTGGGATCATGACCTGGGTCAAAGGCAGATGCTTAACCGACTGAGCCACCCAGCTGCCCCGTGCTTCCATTTTTCTAACTTCTTTGTATTTTTCTTATTAGCTGTAGTCTCCATATTTAATATTGGAGGCTTTCCTCTATTACTTAGTCTCCTGGAACTTCACTTCATTCATAATTAAGAGTAATGCATTTTAAAAGTGAATAAAGAAATTGATTCTATCTCTACCACTGCAAAACAGAGATGTAGAACTCAGGCTCTCTAGATAGTTTTCCACAAAATATTGATATAATACTAAATCACAATATTTATGTAAACATTAAAAAAGATGAAATTTAAGAATAACATTAGGGATTGTGGATTGAAGATTGTGCAGATGTGGGGGCAGCCCTTTGTTAAAGAGCTAGGCTTATTCAGAAATGCCTTGAGTCAGTTAAAATGATTTTCATTTTAATGTAAAACAATGCAAATCCTGTATGCAAAAAAATAATAAAAATTCTGATGTAGTATTTAACATGTGTGATATTTTTGATGGCAAAGGAAAAAGCAATTGTGAAATAGCCTGCCACTACTGCAAATAAGAAGGACTGGTTAGGGAACACCAAATTTAGTTTTCACTAAGGAAATTCAACATAAAATTTCCAGGTGTCTTATTACTCTCCAAACTAGATTTTATTTACTAATCACTTACAAGAAAAGACTAATGAGATGGTGTTATCTATACTGTTTAGTCAACTGTTTGGTTTCAAATAACTGCATCTATTTGTTGCTTCGGAGACATGAAATTCATTTCATTGAATTTTAAAATGATGGACAGTCAGGAGCTACCTGAGAAGATTTTTGGTGATTTAGAATCACGTAATTTAATGCTTTTTTAAAATGAAGATCATCAATGCCAATAAGTAACATTTTATAATAGTCTTATATATTAACTTGGGGTTTGATAAAATCCAGTCAAGATATTTTGTTAATATTTTGAGGGGAAAGTGAAAGTAAGTATCTTATTTTAACTTTAGTGTGTTCTGAAAATAAAAGCCTTAATCTTATACAATAAACATGTTACTTCTATTTTACAAGGAAAAAAATAAGATTTTCACTGGATTTCTCCTTATGATTATGACCCCTAGCTTATAACTGGCAATATTTTCATCAAGAACAAATAGTTGGGATAAAATAGAAAACACATATTTTTGAAGATAAGGAAAAGCTACCATGACAATAAGATTTAATGAAGGGCAAAAAACAGTGAAGAAAAAGAAATCCCAAAGAGGTAAGTTCAACAGATGGCTGAAAGTCTGAGAAGCTGTTGAGAGATTTCAACAATCTTATGGGGCTATAGGAACAAAACTTAGATTTCAGAGCCTTCTAAGGAGAAGGAACTTTGATAAAAAGCTTATTTGGTAAAATGAAGGACTATACCTTAGAAGTAAAGATAAACTAAAAATAAACTTATCCTCATGAAGGTTAAAAACCACCTATGAATAAATTTAATCCTAGAGCTGATGAAGATAATTTTGGACATATACTAAATACTCCTAGAAGCAAAAGTAAATTCTCTCTGGAGCAAAATAGCAATATACACAGCCTCAAATTATCTATAGAATATTTTATACCTGATATGAAAAAGAAAATAACATACCAGGAGACCTAACCAGAAGACTAAAATATGAATGAACAAATATTAAAATTAGAGACTGACATATTAAAGGTATATGACATAAATTTTAATATAACTTTGACCAATATGTTCAGTATATACAGAATATACAAAACACTTAGTATATATGATTGGAATATTTTATATATAAACATGATAGAGATAGATAAGTAGACAGAGATATATACACATCATGAAAAATCTACACATGAAAATAGTTACTGAAATAAAGATATCAATAGGTTAGTTTCACATGTTAGACACAGCTGAAGAGAAGCTCAGTAAATCAGAAGAAAATATGTACTGAACAATACAAAAAAAGGGAGATGGAAAATCCCAGCTTATGTGTAACTAGACTCAGAAAAGTAGAAATGTGAAAGCACAGAAGTAATTTATAAAAAGATAAAGGCCAAGAATTTTCCAAAATTGATTTAAAATATCAAGTCAAAGATTCAAGAAACTCAAGCAATATAAGTCAAAGAAATCACACATCATGTTAAAACTGCTGAATACCAAAGACAAAGAGATTAAAGCAGTCAAAAGGAAAAAACAGATTAACCTTCACAGGATAACAATAAGATAAATAGCTGACTTCTTAAATGATGGAAGACAGTAAATAATAGAATGGTATCTTCAGAGTGCTTTCTATACATTATTTCTACACTCAGTGAAAATCTTTTTCAAAAATGGAAGCAGAATAAACACATTTTCGGAAAAATAAAATCATTCCACCCAGCAGACCAACATGAAAGAAAACTCTAAATTTTTTGTCACTTTTGACCACATAAGTAACAACAACAGCAATGTCTTCTGGGGTTTAAAATACACGTAGAAGTAAAATAAATAACTAAAGCATAAAATGGAGGCAGGTAAATGGAGTTAAAGTGATTTAAAGTCCATACAAATTCTAGAAAATGATAAAAGTAGTTATTTCTAATATACTGCAGGACTTAAAATATCTGTGATTGTATCTAATGTAACACTACACTAAAAGTTCTTATTAAAAGCAAATATTGTTTGGTTGATAAACACATGATGCTAACTATGAGTTACTTATAAGAGCCACCCCTTACATTTTTTAAGTATGCTGAAAGACCGTGTCTTAGTAGGCTAGACTGCCATAACAGAATATCACTGATTGGGTAGTTTAAACAACAGAATATTATTTTCTCATAGTTCCGGAGGCTAGAAATCTGAGATTTGAATGCCACCATGGTTGGGTTCCAGTGAGGAATCTCCTCGTAGCTTGCACACATCTGGATCCTCACACGGCAGAGAGATCAAGCTCTCTGGCATCTCTTCTTATAAGGGCACCAACCTTTATGACCTCATCTAAACCTAATTATTTCCCAATGACCCCGGTTCCTAATACCATCACATTGTGGGGTAGGGCTTCAATATAAAATGGGGGAGGGCGGGATTATTCTGTCCATAGCAGATTGAAAGCAAAATGATGGACAATATATCAATATATGCCCCAAATAGAGCTTATCTAACTATCCTTATAGTAGATAAACCTACTTCAAAAATCATATTTTATAATGATAGGATGCTCATTCTACCAAGAAGATATAATTATTATAATTTTGGACATAGTTAAATACACAATAGCTTCAAAATGTATAAAGTACAAAATGATAGAAATAAAAGTAGATAAATTCACAATGAGATAAAGTAGTAATATGGAACAAGTCATTTTTTATGAAACCAGAATGATCTAAGTGATAAACAACATTGCAAAAAGGGAAAATTACAAGGTAATTTCTTTCATAAGCACCAACTTCTAAAAATTATGTTAGCTAGATCACCATATATAAAAAATGCATATATTATGACCAAGGATATTATTTACTAGAGTCTAAGGATGGTATGTCACTTAGAAAATCAATCAACATAATTCCTCATAGTAACAGAATAAAGGAAGAACTCTTATAATCACCTCGAATAGATGTGGAGAAAGGTAAGAGAGAAAATTTATCCATCATTCATGAAAAATAACTCAAAAAATTAGAAATTGAAGCAAACTTCCACAAACTGATAAAAAAAATCTACACGAAACCTATAGAAAATATTATACCCAATGAACAAATACGAAAAACTTTTTTGCCCCTTGAGATCAAGAAAAGAGAAGAATGTCTGCTATTACCACTATTATAAATACTGCATTGCAATGGGTAAGAAAAAAACGATAAAAGATTCAAATGGAAAAGTGAAACTGCCATTATTTGCAAATGGTATTATTAAGCATGTAGAAAATCTAAAAGGATCTACAGATTATATTATAATGAATAAGTACATTTAGCAATCTATATATGTGCGTATGCATATGTATATATCAGCAATAATTTAAAATAAACATTTTAAATTCCATTTACAACAGCAAAACAATCAAAATACTTTGGAATTAATTTAATGATAGATGTGCAAGACTTCTACATAGAAAACTATAAAACATTATGGAAATAAATTATTAAAGATCTAAATATTTTTTTTCCCTAAGACAAAGAGGAGGAAGAAGTTTTACCATTCATAGATTGGAAAGATTCAATATTGAAAAACTGAGAATGCTCCTAAAATTTATTATAAATTTATTGCAATACTAATCAAATTCCAGTTTATTTCATTGTAATCAACAAGCCAATTGCATAATCTTAATACAATAAAAGTGCCCAAACAGTCGTGAATAGGAAGAACAAAAATGAATCCAAGATGACACAAAAGGCATGGAATACTGATTTAAAAAAGTTATAGTCCATTAGCTTGTTAAACAATAATTTAAAATATCACCCATTGCATAAAATCACAGATGTTCCTGTTATGAGAGGATGTAACAGAAGTGAACAAAGGGAAAGCATGCTAAGGTATTTACCCGGTGAAGAAGAGAAGGCTTATGTTTATTTGACATAGAGCAGAGAGGTTCTACTGGTTATTTATGCCTACTATCTATCATTTCCAACTGTTCTATGCCTATGCATACCAATGTTAAATATTTTGAATATAAGCATTAAAAGAAGAAATATAGGTAAAAGTATAATTTTAAGTGTGGTGTTAACAATATGAAGGTCACCACTAAAACAACTGAAACAGGTTGGATTTCAAAAGGAAGAAGAGAAAAAAGTGAAACAAAGGAAACTCAGTCCAACAGAAGGCAAGAACAGTGCAGAAATCAACAGGAAAGCATGGTTTCTTATATGATGACATGAATAAACCCACACATATCAGTTATTATAATAACTGTGAATGTGTTACATTAATCCTGAGAGAAAGTTGGAGAGAGGGAGATTCAAAATAGAGCCTTGTACAGCAGAACAACAAAGATTTTTCCTGACCAGGCTTAGCCCCGAAAGGCAGTGAGTGTCTACACTGACAGACCAATAACAAGGCATTATTTTTCAGGATTACGAAAGAGCCATAGTCGAGAAAACATCCTTTCCAAAAAAATTTTAGTTTATGAATGTGGGATTAATGACAGAATTATAAAACCATGATTTTTAATCTATGAAATAATTAAGGATGTGCTGAAAAAGTGGGTCTCTATAAGGAAGAGCTCTGATTTGTAGGATTTGCTGATTTTTGTGTATACTCCCATCATGGTCAATTTCAAGCCATTAACATGAAGTCTTTGAACACGAAGTTGCAAAGAAATGTGCATAATTGGCTCTTATGAGATAATGAATGTTGGCTCCAGCACACCACTAGAAATAATTGATTTAGGCAAATTTTTATCAGTGGATGAAAGCATCAGAATGGGGAATTTTATGTTGAAGGGTTAGGATTTCAGCACCTGAAACTTCTGATCAGTGTCAGCATTACTAAGAATGCTACTACCAGATACTAAGTACCTTCTGATATGAAGTACACAGGACCTCTTTCCTGTTGTGTATTCTTGCCAAAAAATTTGAACTGAATCTAATCAAACCTTTAGAACTAATTCAAAGATTACAAGACAAACAGAAAAAAGAGGAACACAATAAATAGCACCACTAGGAGGTGAATATATCCAGACTATGGGACATTCTATAAGTCAGTTGTCTTGGTTTCTTCAGCAATAAAAAATACAAATTAGAAAAATTAAGTTGTGTGTACTAACTATTTAGAGTAAAGGAGGATAAAGAGACATCATTTTCTAATACAAAGGATTGATCTTGTTTGGATCTTGATTTACACAACAGATGATAAAATAACATTTTTTAGATTACTGAGGAAATCTGAATATTTAGATACTGAATGACACCAGTTATAGGTGTTCTTAATATTTTTGTTGTGATAATAGCATATTGATTATACATGAAAATGTTCATATTTTTAAAGATGGCATAATATCTGGAATTTCCTTTAAAACAATTCAAGAAAAGGAAAAGATATAATTTTGGCAAATGAGTGTCAGGCAAATTGAAGCTAGTTATGTTTTTCAACCATGTTGGAAATGTTTCATGATTAAATTATTGCAATTGAGCAAAAATAATATCTTAAATAGCATAAGCTTCAAACACAAATGCTTAGGAGTAAATCTGAGAAGTTGTAATACTTATATAATGATAATGACAGCATTTTTTAATTTTTAAAATTTTTATTGTCTTATTTTAATTCCACTGAGTTAATATACAGTGTTATTATTAGTTTCAGGGGTACACTATAGTGACTCAACAATTTTATACATTATGCAGTGCTCATCATGATAAGTGTGCTCTTAATCCCCTTCACCTGTTTCACCCAACCCCCCACCGACCTCCCCTGTGGTAACATCAGTTTGTTCTCTTACATAGTTAAGAGTCCGTTTTTTTGGTTTGTCTCTTTTCTTTGCCATTTGTTTTGTTTCTTAAATTTCACAAAAGAGTGAAATCATATGGTATTTGTCTTTCTCTTACTGCTTAGAATTATACTCTGTAGATCCATCCATGTTATTGCGAATTACAAATTTTGTTCCTTTTATGGCTAAATAATATTCCATTGTGTGTGTGTATGTGTATATATGTGTGTGTGTGTATGTATATATATATATGTATGTATATATATATATGTATATATATATGTATGTGTATATATATATATATATACACACACATATATATATATCTTTATCTGTTCATCTATCAAGGACACTGGGGCTATTTCCATGGTTTGGTTATTATACATAATGCTGCAATAAACATAGGGGAGCATATATCCCTTCAAATTAATGTTTTCATATTCTTTGGGTAAATACCCAGTAGTTCGATTGCTGGATCAGAAGGTAGTAGTATTTTTAATTTTTTGAGGAACCTCCTTCCATACTGTCTTCCACAGTGGCTGCTCCAGTTTGCATTCCTACCAACAATACATAGAGTTCCTTTTTCTCCACATCCTCAACAACACTTATTTTTCCTTAAGTTTTTTATTTTAGCCATTCTGACAGGTGTGAGGTGATAGCAATAAAAACAACAACAACAACAACACTTAAGAGATAATTTAAATAACTAGTGAGAAATATTATGTCTCTCTATGGGTATAGTCAATGGTAGTTAATTCTAGGAAACAGGTGGGTGTTCAGGAAGAATAAGACAGAGAAAATAAAACCAAATGTATGTGTGCATTACTGAGGTTGCTACTTTGGAAAATAGAAACATACTGGGGGTTGATGAATGGCAACCTGACAATACTTTGCAATGAGATCCTCACTATTCTTTAGCCTTCTAGTAAATTATTTCTATTATACACCCTGGAGATGTATGGTAAGCATTAGAGTTCCATAATTGATTTCTTATTCTCTAAATATGTCTTACACAGGTGATCTGGTAGCTATTTTAATAATCTCTGTCCAAACTCTAAGAAAATAAGAAAAAACACTTATCATTCTAGTCTGTTGTATTTCTCATAATTCATATCAAAATACTAATAGCAAATTTGGTAAGTTGAACTCTTGAAATCTGTTTCTTATGGAAAGGTTCAATTTCAATCAGTTTTCTGTACTGAGTTCTAACTTGATGGCCCACCAACTTTTCCCATTACTAATTAAAAATTCAGGAAACTAGAAAATATTGAGTATGGTAGGCTCAAGTGATCCAGTATCAATTTAAAATATAGTAGGACATCCAATTAGTGCTATAATATCTCAGTCAACTGTGCAATCCTGAAAGGATTTGACATCTATCATTTTACATAGTATATTGAAGTTACTTCAAATTAACTATTTGCAACAATGCATAGAATATGCAAAATATGAAAATAAACCAATTATCTATAAATCTCTTTATTCTGTTTATTCCATTATTGAGTTCACCTTCAGTTAAGCAATCTCTAACCGTACTCCCCAACAATCTTGGGCAACTGTGGTGTCACTATAGCTTTCTTTTAACTTAGTAATAACTTCTATGTAAGTTATTTTATTCCATTCTCTACAAACTAATGGAAACGAAATCTAGAATAAATCTCCCTTTGATCTGGCCTGCTTTATATCAATATAGGCTAGACTTTATCAGGCTGCTGGAGAAAGAACATTACGATGCTGAAACCTGAGAGTATTTTATCTACGCTTCCGCAGGCCAATTTAGATTGTACCATTTCTATCTTAAATGATTGAGGTATTGCTGACTTCTCAATTGCTCCCTCACATGAAACACATAATCTGTTCAAACTGTTCTGGAGTGCTTTTGTCAACTGCCAAACTGCTGAGGAGGCTTGAGTGCAGGTTTTAATTAACATGCTTTATTGAAGTCTTTCAGAGCAATCAAGTTTCCTGCGGTTATTTGACATAGGTCCCTTGTTGTTTCAAATATCTTTCTCATTTCAGAACTCTGGAGTTTGTGAACAGGTCCTGTAATTCAAATTCAATGATATATAATGCCAAATTATAATTCATTTTTCATTTTGAGGTAATGCATTTCCCTGCTAAGTTTTCACTTGGAAAGAAGAGATAAAAAGACATAGTATGAATGTGGGTGAAATAAGATGTTTGAAATAGTTTCTCTGTTACAGAAATAGTTGGTACTGTTAGTTACTGAAATTTCAATTAAATATGTTGCTGTAAGGTTTAATTTGAATGATGATGCTATCTCAGGAGGTAAACGAGAGGGAAAATTAAGTTTAATCATATGAGGGACTCTAATGAGAAAACATTGAAGGAAATTAAAGAGAACTGTGGTATAATCATAAACTAAGCTTTGTGACAGTTAGATGGTTATATTGCCATTCGTGCTCTCCAGTGGTATAAGACCCATAATTAGGGACTTTTAAAATGCTGGAAAAATAAATAGAAGAACACAATATAAGAGAGTAGCTGAAAAGTCATATTGGGGAACTTACTGCTGCTATTCCCTCTTAAATTCATGCACAGCCTTTTTCTAGGTGTTTGAGGATAGGGCTGAGTGGAGAATAAAGTCAATAAAACTGTGCACTTGGCTATGGAGTGCAGGTGAACGTGTGGAATAACAGCAGTTCCTATTTAACGATCACTTATTAAGAGCCAAGCACTTTCCTGAATGTTATGCATGCATCATCACATTTAATCCTTACAACAGGTTTATACATTAAAATCTATTGATTTCTCCCCTATAATGATAAGGGTATTGAAGCAGGGGAACTGGGCGTGGTAACCCGGGTAACCCCCATACTAGCACAGGACTTCAGTTAACCAGTAGCATGTAGACCAAAGCAACAGTTATTAAAACAGCCCAGTATTACTGTAAAATCTCTCCTTGTATAACTTCAAATCAACATATAATTCAGAAAATTTAATTTTTTCCCTTGGATGTGTTTCAAGAGCCAGGCGATTGGAAGTGGTCAGGCAAATGAATGCTTTTCCAGGAGCACACATTAGGGTCACCACCCTTGCTATTCCAGCCATTGTGTCTAGATCTCTTTTACAAAGTGAGCCTCTAAAAACAATTTAAATAAACGTATTTAAAAATGTATGAAAGTCTGAAGATTGTTAGAATCACTCTAACACAGGGATTCTCTCATTATAGATTGGTGCATCCGTTTGGATCTCAGCAGGAAATTAAAAGCACACTCAGAATCACTAAGATAATTTAATAAAAGATGTCGGAAGGTTTAGAGTAACCAAGCAGAGATGTTGCTGAACCCAGGGACTAGCAACAGTAGGAAGTTATTCCCACCATTAGGTTTCTGTGGCAAAGGGAAGAGTATATCTGAGGGTGAGCTGGACAGTGGAAGAGCGGATGCTCAACAGAACCTATAGTTTTAAAGGCAGTCTCTGCCAGGACTGACTTCTGTGGCCAGCCACTGCCAGAACTGAGGGAAGACGCAGAGAAAAAGTACCCTTACTACTCCCTCTTCCCATTCTATAGTCTTCTGCTGCTGCCCTCATTGGCTGAATCCAACCTGAAGCCAGAAGGCAAAAAAATCCAGGTAATGCAATCCACAGGGGGTCCATGCCTTAGAACACAGAACAGATAAAAGAATAGGAGAAAATAGGTCTCTGGGGAAGACGGAAGTGGCAAATGGAGGTTAGCCATCACTCTTAGCCCATATTTCAACTTAGCATCCATTCTCAACCAACAGAGAACAAAATCATGTAACCCCATCTGTCACCAAATCATCTGAGGGTGATGTCTCATCTTCCAGTTTAATGGAATCATTGTTATTATCCTTGGCCTAGGCATCCCTCCCTGGATAGTAGGACTGCCAATACAACTGAGCCCAAATTTGTGTGGATAGGAAGAAAAATATTGTGAATGGATTATTAGGTATTATAGTCAGAGGGCCTTCTTCTCTCTACCTATGGGTGTAACGACCATGGGGAAAACAGCACAATATATGGTCTACTATTTTAAGGCACATGTCACAACCTATAGGATAGGATTTCCCAGATAGCACTGCAATTGTGTCATCAGTTGGCCATTTCAACCATTTTACCAGGTCAGCTGATTCTGAGTGATGGGTATACAGTAAGATCCATGAATTCTGTGGCATGATCTTTGGCACACTTTGTAAGTGGTAAAATTAATTTCTTAATTAGAAATTGACTAAGTGGCAAGGAATAGGCATTCTATAAGTACTTGAATGGTGACACTGGCAAAAGTATTGTAGGTAAGAATGGTCGGTCTGTGTCCAGAATAATTCTTTTTATGTGAGAACATGCTACTCCTTTCATGAAAGATTTTATATCATCAATCTTCACTTGAGTGGCTGGTTAGTCCATTGGAAAATGGTGCCAAATCAGCTCAGCATTATCCTTTATTGGTCATATGGGCACAAAATAGATCAGGTTTGATGAGGAAAAGTCCATGTTATTGAGCTCATGCATGGTCCCCATCCTTAACAACATAGCCACTTTGTATATGGGTCCACTGAGCAAGAAGCAGGAATTTGAAAACTTGTTTTCCCAAGTACACAAGGAATAAGGCCATAAATGGGTCTTCTTGTCTATCTGATTATTGAGATTCTCCTCTGTAATGGATGCTCCTTAGGAAATTTAAATATGACACAACTATGTGTACTTTGTTCCTATTTTGATAAGTCAATCCACATAATTCCCTCTACCCCCAACTTCCTTGTCAGCAATCTACCAGTCTTGTCTTTTCTAAGTTCTTGACCACACAGCCAATCCATTAGTCATTGCTCAGAAATTAGTGTAGAATTGGACCTTTCCAAAAAGTGAAGAGTCAAATTTATGGCTCAAATCACTGCCAACTGGAAGGATTTCCCTTCTATCTGACAGGACTATCCCTGTGTGAAGCTAAAATGCAGCTGACAACTTCCAGCTGGTGATTGCTGCACACCATGCAGACCCACTGGCAAACCAGGCCTCCCTGAAATCTTCATCTGTTAATTGGTTAATTGTGCCCTCTTCTGTATTTGAAAACTGATCATGATTGAAGAAGTGACAGTAAAGCAGAAGGAAATACAGTGAGCCACGTGCTATGCAATTGACTTGTGTCCTCCGAATCTGCTCAGGCCCAATGTTATACACAGCATTCCCGCTAATAATGGAATGCTGCTGCACACTAATAGCTTTATTATTTGATGGATTGAAAAATTACTGGATTATTTGGTAAATTGTGGTTGCCAAGTAACTTGCTATACCATGGTCAGGGGCCCAGTAGCAAGCCAGGTGCTTCTTTTTGAATAGAGAATAGTAGGCAGAAGAGAATCTCAGAGCTTGCTTCCAACTGTCAGAGGTCTGCATTGCAATTTCCCTTTAGAGGTCCCATACTGCTCCCCATCTGCCACAGATACTTCAGATATCACTGGATGCTCAACTAGTGATATCTTTAAGGCACCCAGACTTTAAGGCAGCTGATACCACACCTGGACCTTATGTTAAGTCCTCTCTTCTCCTGGATCCCACACAAAACTGGTGGCCTGCTAAGTTATCCAGTAAATGGGTAAGAGAAACACACCCAAATTTGGTGTATGTTGTCTTCAAAATCCAAGTAGTTACATAAAACATATTGCTTCTTCATGGTAGTTGGTGAAAACTACAGCTAAGTTTCTAACTTTAGAGGATATATACACATATATATCAGACCACCACACTGGATGATTAGAAACTTCTTTATAGGACAGCTTTCCATTTCATAGGGTTTTTCTTCCACCCTCTAGCACACCTATACCTTATTGAATCGTCCCAGGTGCTCCTTCCCTTTCTGTCATTAGATCCAACGAACAAAATACCATTAATGTAATGGACCTGTGGTGATGTTCTGTGGGACACAGGATGTTTAAGGACACTCAGCACTACAATGTAGGAGAGCAGATTATAGCCATAAAATAAGATATTGAAGATCTACTCTGCCACAAGAAGGTGAACTACTTCTGAATATACACATTCAGAATATATGAACACACACACACACACACACACACACACACACACACACACACAATATTGATTCCCTGTGTATTTGGTACCAGGGAATGTGGTTTATTTTCTTCAGTAAAGATACCACATAGTCATCAATACCAGTTAAAATGTATCATAATCCACGATGATTTCCATGAACCATCTGATTTTTGCACCAGCCAAATATGTGAGTTAATCAGGAATATGATATAAACCATTCATCAGTATCTCTGAAGTCTCTGATGGTGGCTCTAATTTTGGTATGGGATTAAATTCTGCTCTTGGTTATTTGTATGAGGATGAGGACGACAGACTCCCAGTTGGCTCTTCTTACCAATGTGTCAGAAAACCACTCTGTGGATTCCACCAGTTACTAAGTACATTTATTCTGAGTATACATTCAAGAACTGGGGAATAACCACGATTTTTCATTCAAACTGTGAAATAGACTAGGCCAAATCTCTACTCATCACCAGATTTCCATAGACTTCTTCCCTCCAAATCCAACTTCAGGACAATAGAGGGATTGTGGGATTCTAGGATTTGGTGCCAATTTTCAGACCATATCTAATAACCTCTGGAATGTCTAAATATTCTCTTTTTTAAGGATACATCCAACCCATTACATGAAAGCAGGGTTCCTGGGAAAAGTTTAAAGGAAAATATATAGCATGCAAGGTGTTCCTATTTTCAAGTTTCTTCTTCATAAGGATATGACCCTTCCTCAATGAAGGGGTGATAGGTCTGTGAATGGACTAAGCTGAGAACTAGGTAAATAGTCACGAATAACTACTATGTTGACCAGAATCAGTTTTCTGACCTCTGGAAAAAGAAGTTCCCTAATTATATAGATCAAGTAATTATTCCATAGACTATCTATTCATTATGGGTAGCAGCTTATTAATCAACTAGCTGTGACAATAGATCTTTGTGGGTCAAAACATATTGTTTCATACTACTCCACCTCATGCTTATTATGGTAATTGCACCCACTCTGTTTAATCTGAAGATTAAACACCACTATTCCAGGATCTAATTCTATTGAAATCATTAGTTTAATTCCATGGTAGCATCTCCTGGATCTTTTCTAGGGTATTAGTACTCCCTTTACCAATGTGTATCTTCATTGCTTGGTAAAAAGAATGCCCTCAAAGAGTGCCCCCTTGAATGCTATGATTAGCATATGGCTAATAGTTTGCAAGTAGTAGATGAACTTGACCATTCTCATATTTCAAAGACTTTATATTCCTCCCTCTGTGGTATGCCACGGAAGTTGCAACATCTCAACTTTATTGAGTGAAGAACTATGAATCTGGTGTTCAATCAATCAGCCTTTCAGAATATTAATATCGCCCCAAGGACTTGAACCAATATATTACAACAAATTCTGATTAAGTGCATCCAAACTGATAAAATCAGCCAGACCAGGCTATATCTTTAGCTCTTTAGTCTAAAACCATTAGAATCCATTCAACAAGTTTGTTTGTTTTTTAGCCACTTGGTGATCAATTTGGCAGGATCTTTCAACCTCTTTAGCTGTGTCCTTTTTTTTCTAAGAAGGGGCTTTGCAATTCTTTTTCTGATCCATGGAGAATAACTAACTGGTTAAACTATGGGATTCCTTGTAATGATCTCATTGACTCATGTGACCTCAAGAGATTCAGCAGAGAAATTGACAACCAGTTAATGCAGTAGATGACTAACTACTTACCTATCTTCCTCTGAGGAGACACCCTCCACTGATCCAATTGACTATAACACTCAATTTCTTCTATTTTCTGGGAATCATATGACATAGGCGCATGCCCTAATCATTGTTTAACATTATGCCCTCAGTTGAGTATAACTCACAATTTTTGCCATTGCTATGTACAAACTGCACTAATATTTAATAAATGATTTTCATTAAATTTACTCTTACTTTTTATATATAACACATGTTCTGGCCTTATCCTGAGCAGTCATGTCTTTGAATCATGGTTTTGTTCACTAACTATATCTTTTCTAACAAATAAAAGTAAAAATAAATACCTATTATTTTCAAATTAACCCATTTTCTACTGAAAATTCTATTATGCATAAAGCAGTGAGAATATACTAAGCTCAGATGCCTCATGTGGAAAAATGTCACAAGTGGTAAAGAGGCAAAAGGAACCACACACAAAACATAGACTGAATGTTTTCCCACGAAATTCATATGTCGAAAACCTAAGGCCCAATGTGATAATATTAGCAGGTGGAGCCTTTGGGAGGTAATTAGGTCATAAGAGCCCTCACGAAAGGAATTATTGCCCTTATAAAGGCGACCTGAGAGAGCTCCCTTGCCCCTTTCAGCATATTGAGGTCACAGAGAAAAGATAGCAGGCTAGCAAGTAAGCCTTCCTCACCAGACTCCAATCTTCCAATACCAAAATCTTGGACTTTCCAGCCTCCAGAAGTGTGAGAAATAAATGTTTATTGTTTATAAATCACCCAGTTTGTGGTATTTTTGTTTCTAGCAGCCCAAACAGACCAAACCAGGCATGTATTGTAAGATTGCCTCTATATATTAGCATTTATGGAAAGAACAAAAATATACAAAATCAGTCTAGGTTCTTAGAAGTTGGGTTATTGGCTATCTTTGGCTGGGAGAGACTTGTATCAGTAAGAAGAATAAGGATTACCCTTTCTTAATCTGGGTGACGGTTTCCACAAGTATGTTCAGTTTGTGAAAAATCACCGAATTGTGCAAATTAAGATCTGCGTACTCTATGAGTTCCCACTGCCTTTTCCTTTGTTTCTAAGCTTGCTGATTTTTCCCCTGATTTTTCTACATTTCAAATATAGGATGGTCTTGTTGCTGTGTACATTGTCCCTTTACGTTATCCAAAGATATGCTAAGTACCCATCGCTTTCAGTTTTATAGCATGTTACAAAGGCAATAAAGCAAGGGTGACTTGTACTTTCAACATAGGACTTATAATGTTTTACAAAGATTTTAGAGAAAAAAGAGTTTTTACTTGGACCTTTTAACTTTCACCTGTCTCAAATTCTCACGTAAGAGCTTGGCTAAGACATACACACAACTCAATTCTTTTGTCTTTCTGCTCCTGGTCCAGATTGCTTAGACCATATACATGTATCTTGACATTCTCTCCACTTTCTTTCTGAACTCTTTCTCAGAACTCTAGTTCTTTTATCTCTTTGATTTCCATACTCATCTAAATACTAAGGTAAAAGAGTTATATTCTCAAATAAAAACTTCCACTCCTTCCACATGTGATATGGGTGCATTTAATGACTACCTTGATCTCTATCTGAATTCTAAAAGTGTATGAAGTACCATTAATATATTTAAGAGTTTGTTAACTAAGTATTACTTACGTAATCAAAGCTTTGCTGACTCTTAGCAGTTTTGTCAAAAAACATAGTAAACTCCCCGTAAGTATTTGATAAATAATTACTCAAGTGATGTCACTTGAGTAATTAATTTTAAAGGATTCTTTAAAGAGTTTCAATGTTGGCAATTTTATACTCATTGCTGACTATTTAAGTACCATTTAAGTAAATTGTGCAAATCAAATTGGTCCTGTATGTGTGTATTAACACAGTTCAGGAATTCAGGAATTAATCATAGTTAATTCAATGATGACAAGGCAACATGATTATTAGAATTAAATCTACATGCTAATTTGTATCTTATGGGTCCTAGTGACTTTTGCATTCTGTTTTATTATAAAGAAAATTGTGAAGAAAAGAATATGTTTTCAACATGGAGTTTACATCTACCTTAGAAAGTTTAGGAAATTTTAGCACATGTTAGAGTGTCCTGAGTTGGCTCAACTATGTGATTAGCCCGATAAGTATGCAGAAAAGAACTTTGAAAATCGAAGAAAAAAGATTTTTTTTTTCAAAGACAGGTATTGATGAGCCCAGGATTCTAATTGATATAAAATTAATGTTAAAAAGAGTATACATAATATTTTTACTAGAGATCTTCCAGGTACTTCTCTAGTTAAGGTCAGTTTAAAGGTGGTTTTTGATAATGTGTCACTTGAGACTAGTGTTGATTCTCAAACTACAGATGTAACTGGCTTTTTTTTTTTCCTTAGCACAGCCATGGTTTTGTCCATTTAAGCCATTTGAGAGAATAGAACTATTAATTTTGTGGCATTTTGAACATTTTATTGTTGTGTTTCAAAGGACATTTTTAGAACTTGTATGTGAACCCCTAGATGACAGGATCTATTTCTCATTCAACTCTGATATAGACTTAGTCAATTATAAATGCATAGCAACTGTTTAATGTCTGACCTCTAGTGAATGGGAATCTGCATAATTATTACTGGGATCTGATGAGGCTCTTATGTAATGTGTTGACAAGAGTGTTGTGCCTTTTTCTAGGACAATTTCCTTGTTAAATTTTACCAAAGTTCTCAAGTTTTTCCATGACAAGATTCTAAGTTTAAGGTTTTTGGCAAAGTGACTAAAAAAATTTAAGTTGAGAAAGACTCAACCTATCCTTTTTACATGAAGGAGCTGACAATTTTGTGATTTATAAGTATTTAAGCTGTCAGTGGCCACCCAGTGTCTTGCTAATGATTTTTCCCGTTTAGATGACAAGTCCAACTGATTAACTGTCCTAATTGCAACTGTGCATATCCTTCCTTAGCAGGAGTCTGAGTAATTTGGAAGATTTTTTTTAACTAGAGATTTGTTTGAAACTTTAAAATATAGATGGAGAATTTTTTTATAAATATAGTCATGATAATTATACTATGTGGCTGAGTTAAAAGGACAAGTAAACTTAGATGTGTTCAGCAATTTATTTGAATAGTAAGGGTATGTTAAACTTTCAGGAAAATGTCTATAACATGGTAGAACACATTAAAAACAAACATCTTTGAAAAATGACTATAGATATAACCAAAAGATTTATTACTCTAGAAAAGTTAACTTAGGCTCATTTAAAAATTAGTCTTAGGGGATTTAAATTCTATATAGTGTATCCCTAAGATATGTCAATTTATACAAAACACTGCAAATTACATTGATTACGTAAAGGGGCTGTACATAACAAAACAAAAAAGGATTATTGAAATTTTTATGCTTTGTATCATCTTGTTTTTTAACAAAATTAAATATTAGATAATTCTATTTCAATATTTCTTCTCAACAAATATTCTATTGGTTTATTATAATTTTTGTAAATATAATAACCAATAATATTGATTTAAATTGGCATTTAGCGAGCCTACAGATAATATAATAAATAGATAATTGTGTTTCTAGTCAATAATTAAAGTTTTCTAATCATAAATATATTTTTCCAATTGTGTGATTCTAATGCAATTATTTTTAAAATGGCTGCTGTTTAGAAACAGATGGTGAAGAACAAAAGCAGAAAGCCCTATTATATGACTATTGTTATATTTCCTGAGTACTTAGGTACAATGGTAGATGAGGTAGAAGAATGTGGAGATGTTCTCCAAGTAATTTAGAGCTCCCTTCAATGGCTTCTGAGTAAAATAGCTATAATTATATCTGTTCATAAGATTAAGATTACAGAGTATCTATAAATTAGCATAGTGCTTGAATGCAAATGAAAATAAAAATTCATGGGAAGTAAAAATACATCCTGTGTTCATGGGTTGGAAGAAGTAATGTTGTCAAAATTTCCAAACTACTCAAAGCAATCTACAGGTTCAATGCAATCTCCTTACAAATCCTAGTGGTGTTTTTATAAAAACAGAAAATAGCAAAATTCATACAGAATCATAAAGGAATGAGAATAGCCAAAGCAATTTTGAGCAAGAACAAAGCTGGAGGTATCATACCTCCAGATTTCAAAATATGTTACAAAGCTATGGTAATCAAAGCAATATGGTATAGACCAATGGAACAGAAAAGAGAGCCCAGATATAAGCCCATGAATATATGGTCAACTGATCTTCAACAAGGCAGCCTGCCAAGAATACACAAGCAGTAAATGATAGTCTCTTTCAGAAGTGGTTTTAGGAAAAGTAGATATCCACATGCAAAAGAATTAAACTGGACCTTTATTTTATGCCATACACAGAAATCAACTCAAAATGAGTTAAAGACTGAAATGTAAGGCCTGAAAACATATAACTAGAAGAAAGCAGGGGAAAAGCTTCTGGGCATTAGCATATATAAGGAATTCCTACATCCCACCAGCAAAAAGTTAATAACCTGATTAAAAAACAAGCAAAGGAATCAAATAGTAATTTTTCCAAAGAAGACATGTAAGTTACTGAGTATAGGAAAAGGTGCTCAACATCACTGATTATCAGCAAAATGCAAATCAAAACCACAACGAGATACCACCTCACATCTGTTAGGATGGCTGTTATCCAAGCAAAGAAAACAAAATGAAAAAGATAAGAATGTTAGCAAAAACGTGGAGAAACAGGAACACTTGTGCACGGTTTATGAGAATGTAGAATTATGCAGCCACTATGGAAAACAGTATAGAGATTTCTCAAAAAATTAAAAATAAAACTACCTTACGATCCACCAAATTTCACGTATGGATATATACCTAAAATAAATGAAATGTAGATTTCAAAGACATACCTTCACACTCATGTTCATTGAAGCATTACAAGATATGAAAGCAACCCAGTGTCCACTGAGGGATTAATGGATAAGTAAAATGAGGTATCTATTAAATATTGTATATTACATATTGGAATATTATTCAAACTTTACAAAGAAGATCATCCTATTTGTGACAACATGGGTGAGACTGAAAGACATGATGCTACATGAAATAAGCCAGACAGGGGAAGTTAAATACTGTATGATCTTGTTTATTTGTAGAATCTGAAAAAGTGAAGTGCATGGAAGCAGAGAGTATGCATGGCGGTTGCCAAGGGCTGGGTGGTGGAGAAAATGAAGAGATGTTGGCCAAAGGGTGTCAGGTTTCCTTTGCAGGATAAATAAGTTCTAGAGATCTAATATACAGCATAGTAACTAGAGTTGATTATACTGTAATATATACTTGAATTTTGCTAAGATAAAGGATCTTAAGTGTTCTTATCACACACACACACACACACGTGCATGCACACACACACAGTGCTAACTATGAGAGGTGATGGATTTGTTAGTTAGCGTGATTATGATAATTATTTCACAGTGTACACAGAAATCAAAATGTCATGTTGCACACCTTAAATATACATAATTTTTAGTTGTCAATTATACCTCAATAGCCAGAAAAAGAGAAAAGATGCAATGGAAAGGAAAGGGGAAAGGGAAAGGGAAAGAAAGGAAAGGAAATGCAGGCTCCTTCCATGTGTTAAATGGCAGAGCCCACGAGTATTTCTCAACTTGTTACCTTTGACAGTTATACTTTTAAGGTCATGTCCTGGAAGCTTTCTCCTGCCACTATAAATGATTAGGGCAACAAAATTAAATTCTTATGGAGAAAAATAGTTGTATGTTTTTTAGGCCAGAATTATGATTTGCTAAAAGGTTTATCTAAATTACTCTAATTTAGTCTAATTTACTTATATCTAATTTATTACATCTAATTTATTCTAATAAATGCTGTCTCTATTGATATCCCAAGACCTCACCCAAACTCTGACATGCACATCAAAACAGCTTAGTTTATGGATTTGTAAGCTAGTGTATCTCCCAGTTTGACACGCAATGTTATTTTTGTATAAACATCTCCTCTGCTGAGGACTCAAACTGATTCACACCATATTAATTTCAGTAAGGTCTTGTACAGTAAGGCCTTCTCCATCTCTGGAAATAAGTCTAGAAATTTTACACTTGTCCCAGAGAGTTATTCCGTAATTCTGTATTTTGGCACAGAGAACATAATTTGTTAACCCGAGCATATAACACAGAAATGATTATGATTAAATTACCTTCAGATTATTTTTCAGAAGAAAAATAAATGACTTCATTTTCTCAGATCCAGGAGTCTCTGATATTTGTTTTATTTCCTTTTCTCTATAGTCCTTCAAATTCTTTCCTGGAAAGAAACAAGAGCCTCATGTGTGGCAGTGATCTGCCTCATGGCAGTGATTCTCTTGTCATAGCCTTTTATACTGGCTATAATATGGTAGGTCTTAATAAGTCTGAATTTTATTAAGTGAATTTTTTCATCTATGGTGGGCCTATCCTTTTTAAATAATACAACAAAATAATTTTGGTCAAGAGCAATATTAGACTAGTTAATTGATGACAATGTAGTATTTTTCCTGAGATTTTTTGTACATATAATGCGTACACATTTATCCCAGTTTTGAATCAACATCACAATAAAAAGTCTTAACACTTATAATCATCCCTCCAAGTGATAAGCAGATATTTTAGGCAGATAATTTGACAATTTGGACAAATAAATTCTCCTGAGAACCAATATATTATATATATCCATATAGATATATATGCATATAATTTCACATGCATTAATAAATAATAAATATAATATTTCATATTAATTAATAAAAGTAAAGAAATTTAAGAAATTGGCTCAAGCGGTTGTGGGGATCGGCAAATCCAACATCGATAGGGTAGGCCAGAAGGACTGGAACTTCAGGCAAGAGTTGATGTTGTCATCTTGAACCTGAAATCTATAAGGCAGACCAGCAGGCTGGAAACTCAAGCAGGCTATCTTGGAATTTTGAGGCAGAATTCCTTCTTTGCCAGGTAATCTGTTTTTATTCTTAAAGTCTTCAACTGATTGGATGAGACCTAAACTTATTATTGAAGGTAATTCCTTTCCCTATAACCAACTGATTGTAGATGTTAATCTGATCTACAAAATACCTTGACAGTACATCTAGACTAGTATTTGACCAAACAACTGGCACCATAGCCTAACTAGGTTTACCCATAACATTAACCATTATAGACATATATTCCACTTTGCAGAAGTTTGACAAATATTAAAGGTGGTATAAATGATAATGTTGTTGAACTGTCTTGCGGGAACTGAAGTCGATGCTTAACCTTATTCTTCCCTCTGATGGGTTCTGAAATCAATTTGGGGACCCCCTGACAGTTACAACACATATATTCACAGACCTGTTTCTTGACTGCAATCATCATGTAGCATTGACCCTTGACCCTATTGACTATTCTAGATCTCAAGCGCATTGTCCATAAAGTCATTTATAGAAATGGTGGCAATTCCACCACTCATGAGGAGAATGTGAATGTTTAAGTGGATATCAAAGCTTAACTATAAAACTGAAGGACATTCTTTGTCTACAGAGTACAAGGTCAAGGTCAAGCACTTTGTCATCTTAAGAGTCTCATGCTCTACCAAGTGAGCTAGCAAGGCACTTTTGTCATCTTAAACTTACGACATTGGTCTGAAACTATTCGATCCCGTCAAAACAGTGAGTTAAAAAAAATTTCATGTTTCATTTAGTTGACTATATTAGATTAGCTCTTAAGTCTGTTTTTATATATGCAACAGTAACAAAGACAAGAGAAAAATCAAAGTTGAAAAAAGGCGCAGTCAAAAAAAGTGTTTCATTTCAGATTATCAATAACTTTTCAGAGAGAAACGTGTTTGTGAGCTGTAACTTCTGGAAAAGAAGGTTATTATATAGACTGTATGTAGATTTTGACTCTTTTCCTGAGGAAGTAGGGGAATTTACAACACACAACTTATCTGCCTCAGATTGTGATTGTGTTTCTATGAAATAATAACGAAATAGTCATTAGTCCAATCTGTGAAATTGTAACAAAGTTGTCATTAATCCAACCCTATCATCCATATTTGACAATTGCTCCAATTATCAAAGATTGAAATTACGTTCTGGTGGTGTATATGTATATCCGCTAAGAGGAGAGAAAAGGGAGGGTACAATCATAACTCTGTCCTTTCAGCCTAATTAATGATGGAAAAATCTTTCATAACAAATGCGGTGCATCCCCATCTTATCGTTTAGTTAACAATTTGCTCATTAATGGCTTTGAAAACACTTGTGGTTAGATAGAAACCGTCTATTTAAAGAGTAATGAGAAAAATATATCCAGCATTTTGACAGGTTGTTTTTAGAGACTTTTATTTCAGTGAAAAGAAAGTGAAAACGGTCCATTCCAATGGGGAAAAAAATTCTGTAGTCTGATTTGCACATTAACTCCTTTAAAGTACCATTATCTCAAACATCAGTAGCTACTATATTTCAAAGTTTCCTGGCAGCTGTTTGAATTTTATTGTTGTTTTGGTGTTTGCAGTCCAAAGAGTTTCAACTGGGAATTTAACAGTGCTTTTTAATGAGTATTTCTGAGCACACTCTAACTTTTCAGAGACACCTGTATCTTAGCTGTGTGAAGAAAACAGTTCTAAAGTCATGGAGAATTGTAGGCAAGGGCAACTCTTGGTGCTCACATCCACCCTCATTCAGTATGTTCCTTATGGGTCAAGTCTAAAAAAAACCCACAAGATACCAAACTAAAAATTGGAGCTCTCTTTTGTAATTCATATATTTGATTTGTTAAGGAAAAAAATATTTATGTAATAATTCAGAACTAAATTTTGGTAACTATGACAGCAAAAATGCTTAGATTGAAGAGCTTCGTATTTGTCATTGAATGATCTCTGCTGTCAAAGGAATGTCTCCTAGTGAATGAAGGTCAGCCAGTTGTCTAGAGGGCATGTAAAAAAAAAAAAAGTAGAGACATATATCTATCTCTGTGTGTGTGTATAACTACCATTATTATTTGTATATAACTATTATTATTTTGATGATGGTGATGATGATAATTTTTGAGTCAAATCTATTAACGAACAAAATGGAATTTTAGTCTGAATACCTGGCTTTGAATACCAATTTCAAACTTCAAAACTTGAGGAAATTAGTTTATCTCTCTGCTCTTCCTTGATTCATTTGTCCTACTACCCCTAGTTTTCTCACATTGGTTTCCATGATTGGACAAAGTACAGACTTTACTGGCAAACTGAATGGATAAGAACCGCACATCGTTCTCTGTTAACATCAGTGTAATAGCAACTACTGTTTACCATGTTGGTTTGACAAACACGTTATTGGTAAAACTACTGCTCTGGCTCTGTCTCTCATTTTACCCTAATCCAGCAGTATTTTTGGCTTTTAGACATGGGTATTAGATAGCTCCATAAAAACCTGGCTTTTCCCATTTAGCTATTTGATTCACATACAAAATTTATTGAGAAAAAATGGATGATATGTTTCCATATGAAAGTAGTATTAAAGTAAAAGATTTTTTACCAATTCATATAGTAAATGGATTCAACTTTGAATTAAACATCTTTGTAAGTTCTTCCTTCTAAATACTTGGTCCTTTGAATTAAGCATATTTAATTTTGCCTATTTTCAGATTGAATAAAATGATACATTTTCTTTTGATATTAGTCAAATCTAGAAGTTGATATAATGGGGGAAAAAAACCCAACTTCAGATGGGTTTTACCCATCTTTACTTCTACTTAAAGAAAAAATATTAGTAAGAGCAATTCTTTTTTTTACAAAAGAAACTATAAATTTCTAATAAGTATTAACATTCATTTAATTTAATAGCACATTGGTTGTGTCACATGCTGCTATGCACATAATTTTGATTTTTATGAATAGGTTATAAGCAATGAATACAACAGAACTGATTGTCACGTGAATAACAAGTAAATTTTATATTGTTTTAAAGTGCCTTTTTACTATTTAATAACTGATATTATCAAAATTTTAAATAAATGAGAAATCTGAATAACCTCTTTTATCTTACCCAAATGAAAAATATATAAATTAATTAAAATAATTTTCTGAATGTGTATATACTTTTTAATAATAATATACAGTATATGTTATTTTATATTTACATATTATATATAACATATGTATATGGATCAAATATTATTCACATTTTTGTTTAAATTCTCTGCCAGTTCTGAATAAATAGGGTATCATAAACAGTTAAAGTTTATTTCAGAAATATAACTAAAATACATTCATATATCTAAATCAAATCAAGACCATTTTCCATGAAAACTTTGAAAGTCGAAAAATTTTATTTGAATTCCCTATAAACACAGAAAGGTCTACAGGATGCTCTGAGCCTTTATAATGGTCACATTACAGCTAGCTGGAAATGTTTGAATAGACAAAATTTAAAAATTGTATTAAAATGAATAAATGCTTACATTAGTTAGAAATTACTCTATTGCAAGCAATGGGCCCAAATAATAAAAAGATATACGTATAGGAACCTTAGAATGATGGCGCTTTGGGGCACATATACCTAAAACTGGAAGATGTCCGGAACTTGAGAAGGCTTCAGTCAGGCTCGAATATCTTCAAAGACTACAATTTGTTCCACTTGTCTTCTCTGTCATTCATTGTATCTGCTTCATGACAAAGCTAGAAACCCTTATAGTCACAGAATGGCTGCCAGCAGCTTCCAAAGCTATGGTCTTCCTCTTTCAATCCCAGCTAATGAAATGATTCTTCCAAATAACTTTTGTTGAAAATTAAGATTGCTTGTTTCTAAGAATCGTGTATTAAGAATATATACTCTACTCATATGTCATTGACTTTAATGGGATCATGAGTCCATCCCTGAACAAAACACCATGAAAATCTTGGAAGGATGTGCTGACCACCATGGAAGGAAGATTTAGGGATAGGGTCAGCTTCCACAAAGTTACATGGACTGCCTGGGGAAGGGCTGAATGTCTGGAAAGCAATTCAGAAAGTGTTACCAAAAAGAAAGGAGAAAGGATGATGGTCAGCCCAAACCAATAAGTGACTTTTCCTAAATATTTTTTAAAATATTAGTATATCCTAGGACACCTGCGTGACTCAGTTGGTTAATCCTTTGGCTTAGGTGATGGTCTCAGGGTCCTGATCAAGTTCGTCATCAGGCTCCCTGCTCAGCAGGGAGCCTGCTTCTCCCTCTGCCTGCCACTCCCCCTGCTTGTGCGAGGGCTCTCTCTCTGACAAATAAATAAATAAAATCTAAAAAAAAAAAAAAAGAAAAAATATTAGTACGTCTTATAATTCTTAGAAGATATGGATAGTATTATGAGTCTATATGAAAGTAATAAAAAATGTTTTAAATGTATTCATTTTAAATAGGAAAAATACATAGCAGAGCAGAAGGAATGGGTTTTACCCATCAGTAATCCTTCTCCTTGATATTCTACACACTGATGGAGAAATTAGACCAGTAGAAAAAATGCACTAGAAAATTGTTGGTATAAGTTTGAAGGAATAAATCCACCACATAAGATTTTAATGTAACTAGAGATTTTCCTAAACTAATCTGAATTGAACAAGGGATCCTCATGAAGCCTGAAATTTATGGTGTTCAGCAGAACTGTTTACAACCAGAAATTAAGCTCGTTTTAGTGTAAGGAGCTTTGCATATAAGCTGATTTTAGGGACTGCTGAAATTCAAAATGTAAATGCCTTTAATCTAATGGTGTTCCTGCTTTGTAATACATGCAGTCCAGCCCAACATTCTTCATTTCTGATTAATCATTGATGTTTTCAATTTACTTTGTAAGTCCCAAACTAGCCAATATATAGGACCAGACACATTTCTCAACTCTTTGGCTCACAGGAGTTTAATTCCTTTATGGCAAGGAAATCTGTGTGGATGTGGTAATAACTCTAAATTGAAAAAAAAAAAAGTAAGAAAAAGAGCTGTGTCTTAGTTCACACACATGGCTGGTGGTTACACATTTCCAATCAATCTCAGGTACACAAATAAATATGTCTTCTTTTTTAGGATTCTAAGAATTATTAAAGATGTTTTAAGCATTAATTTCTAAATTTCTTCAAGGATCTTCATTCATCTTTTAGACACCCAAATCAATATTTTCTCTTTTACTTCTGTGTCTGTGCTATTAATAATCCTTTCCAATTACTTGGTGCCTAATATGTTCCGGAAACCATGCCAGGAGCATTATCTACTTTATGTCTAATAATAACCATTTTTGTTCAAGTTAGGTATTATAGCCCTCATTTTAATTATGGAGAAACAGAGACTCAGGGAAATTTTTTTTGAAAATTATCTAGTCAGTAAAGCTAAGAAGAGGCAAAGCCTGGGTTTGATCTTAGGAATATGAGATTATTTTTTGGACAGAAAACAACACTGTAACCTTTCTATTTATTATACCTTTTCTTTTCTTTGCCATATATTTAGGTCAAAAATGAATGTTAAGGGAAGAATGCCTCTTGTCTCTCAGTATTGTTTTAGAAATGTAGCTCTCTTAGTATCTTATATAAAATATTCAGTCACAAATTTCATAAAACATGAGCCCTCTGATCTGGAAGACTAAAATATTTGGGGATAGGGGCACCTGGGTGGCGCAGTCGTTAAGCGTCTGCCTTCGGCTCAGGGCCTGATCCCGGTGTTCTGGGATCGAGCCCCACATCAGGCTCCTCCGCTGGGAGCCTGCTTCTTCCTCTCCCACTCCCCCTGCTTGTGTTCCCTCTCTCGCTGGCTGTCTCTGTCAAATAAATAAATAAAAATCTTTTTAAAAAATTCTATAAAATATTTGGGGATAAAAGAAGAACTGATTTTCTTAGGAAAGAATAGAATCGACAAATAATGTTTAACACTGTTGCATTTACAGAAAGAGGAAGAAACCCATTAGGGGCATAGAAGAAAAAGATCTAGCTCTAATTTTTCTCCTTTTGGGCTGGACCTGCCCTGGGTATTTTGTGTTTACCCTGCCAGATCCACTCCCTAGACTTTTCCTTCTGTGTCATGGGAAGTGACCTGTATGGGCTGTATCTCCCTGCTCTCACATTCTTGGGCTTCCTGTTTGGGTTCAGCCAATGGGAAGTCCTGGCAGGAAACGAAAGGATAGGAAGAAATTGAGGTTAGCTGTTTATTTTACAGACTCCCTTCCTTCAAGGTCACTGTCAGACACCTGCATCCCTCTAATAGAGCTGTTCTGGTGAAAGAATTCTTTCAAAACACCTACCTACCCTGGGTTTAGATAACTGCTGTCCCTTCCTGTCATTTGAGATCAAAGTATGAAAGGGTTATCCACTTTTGCTGGCTTCAGGGTACTGCAATATCCCTCGATGGCTTCTTTATATGCTGCCCACACTTTAGTACAACATCCATTTATTAAACTCTCCTCAGTCACTCACTACAAGTGTTCTATCTTTTTGCCGCTGGGACATTAGCTAAAACAGTAATTGGCTTTTGCAATAGCTTTAGGAGACAGGGCTCTCTACATTTCAGGGTTGTAGAATCATATCGAAATAAGATTCCATGAATGAGCTGCTCCTATATTAGATAAAAGAGGAAATAACCTCTTTGCTGGGAGTAATGGGCCAATGGTAATTCTGTGGCATGTGGTGGTATCATGATAGTTCAAATTATCCCCACTGGTAGCATGGGATGAAGGATGTTGTACAGATGGAGGTCAAGTGGCTGGCACACTTGTTAACTATGGTAATGATCATGATTATAAGACTGTGGAGTCAGTTGGCTTTTCCTCAGAAGCCTAGAAAGCATAAATATTGAAAAGGACAAACAAGTCCTTAAATGCCCAACTAAGAACACACTGAGGAAAAAATCAGAAAATTTTTAAGGCCATTTTGAAGAGGCTCTCATCTCCTAGACTTACAACAAATGTATGTGGAAAGCTGCTAATTTGTGGCACCATGTAAATATCAAATGTTGAAAGAATTTTATGCTAAATTAGAGTCACTAATGAGAAAGAAAATAAACCCTGAAACATGAGGTGGGGACATTTGAGCAGAGGCAGGCAACGCTAAAATCTAAACAGTTAAACACCCCTGAATCCACTTTGCCAGCAAAAATATCCTCCCTCCATGCCCACACCCAAAACACACACACACCCATGCACACACATATGCATATACACACATACACACATCGAAGAGTCTAGCATCCTGCATAAAAGACTTTGTGGTTATCCTTGCATGATCAATATCTTTTATTTTCTGTATTCTGATGCTTTGATGTTTTAACATCTGGAGTCTTGTTGCCCCGGAGGCACTGCCTTCCCACAGTAAGCCTGTTCCTAGAGATAGTAAACAATTCAAATGTGAGCTTACTTTTCAAATACAAATCAATCAATCCAGAGCCCACAGTGGAATCACCTCCTTTATTGGACTCTCCCACCTGCCCTAATCACCCCAAGCGCCAGATACCAGACAACTAGCAACAGTCCCTATGCCTCAGAGACTGCTACAACTATTGAAGCTAGCCAATCCTAAGCCTGCTTATCCTGCTTCACCAGTTCCTTCCCATGAAAACCACAACAGAGTTCTTGCTCACAGTTCCCCTTTCCTCTCTACCTTGTGACTGACCCTATTGCTTCCCCATCGATCCCTCATGACATAGCAAACCCCCCTTCTTGGGAACTATGGGTGATAAGCTGTCTTTTTAAGGATAACATTTTCCTGATCTTTTGGCCTTACTAAGACTCAAATCTTCTCATAATATGCTATAATATAAAATAGTCCTCGTGCTGTTTCCTCAGAAGAGTTTGCTGGCTCATCTCAGGGCATACCTTCATCTCACCTTTTGGCCCTCAAGCCTGTAAAAAAAATTAGATATTCAGAGGCTATAATAGAAAAGGCCAAATAGAAGTCCTTGGGTTTGTCCATTCCTGCCAAGAGAGTAAAGGAAAAGCCAAGCCAATCTGGGAGAGATTTGCAGAGATTAGTACCAACTACAAATATGTTAAAGATGTATGGATAGGCGATTCCTACTAGATCTCATTTAATTTCCTGTTAGTGCAAAAGAGAAGCAGGTCTATAGAAAAGCTATAGATCATTACAAAATTAATCAGGTGATGATGATAATCACACTTAAGTTACTGAAGTTAGTGTCTTTACTGGAGTTAGCCAACACATACAGTGTCCTGTGCGCACAAGGAGACTTTTCCCCATGCTTATCAATAAAATTAACCTAAAACATGTTAAACTTCGTCAGCAGTGATGTCAATGTTTACTCACTCTCCTGACTTAGGGCTATGTCATAATCAATTTGGAAGATTTCTTGCTCATGCTATCTTATTACTGTTATTCTATATCAATGGCAGTATTCTAATTGCATCTGATTATGAGAAATTAATAAACCTTCTATACAGGAAGATGGGTTATAAACTTTGCAAAATTTCAGAGACTTGCCACTCAGGGAAGTTTCCATGGGTTCAGTAGTATAGAAACTATCTCAGAATATTCTCTTTAGAGTGAAAGCAAGTTGCTTGCCTTGCACTGCCCACCATAAAGAGTTTCTGTGCTTGTTGCAGCTCTTTGAATTTTGAGACAATATATATCACATATACGTGTACTTCTCTGACCTGTTACTGGATAACCCATAAATCTGCCAGTTTTGAATAGTACCTAGAATAAGAAAAGATTGCAGCAGGAAAAATATGCCCTGGAATTTGGATTCAATCAGTAGACCTGATAGTATCAAAAATGTTTATAGAAGAGATGCTCTGCAGAACCCTTGCAAAGCCTCAACAGGTGAATTAGCACAGAACCCTGAGGTTCAAAGTTAAGTCCTGGCCCTTTCAATCACTAACTCTTCTCCATCTGAAAAGGACCCTGTGACTTTGTACTGGTCCACAGTAGGAAAAAAAAATGATCTGACATGGGATAACAAGCAATCATGCATCCCTACCTACACATTATCAACAGGATGTTAGCTGATCTACTGAATCATAAAATTGGATGACTACAGTGGTATGCCATTCTGTAAATGGAAAGGGAATTTACGAGACTGGACCTGAGCAGGTCTGGAATGCACAGATACACTGCAGAAGAATGAGGCTCAGATGCACATGTTTTCACTGCTTTACCACCTCTCTCTCAACCTACAGCTATGATTAATGTGACCATATAGTGAACATCCAAACCAGGACACTTTTGAGAGTGAAAAGTGGCACTGTTAATAATTAAGATGGGACAGTGAGTGTAAATCATAAGTGTCCTGGGCAAACCAGGATCTATCATCACTCTACTTATGACTATTCTACAGAAAAAGAAGAGAAAGAAAGAAAAGGTATAGGCTTAGTTTAATAGAATAATGCACATTATATGCAAGAAACAGAAATGGATAGTTCCTACAATACAGCCCCATTCAGGAATGTCATTGAAAGGCCATAGTGTAGGGATGTCCCTCTAGTCAGCAGACTTTTGGGAAGTGGGAGTACATGCCTCATATAAAAGGAAAGATAGCCTGGGAAATAGCTCTGTGTGTAGTCATGGACAATGGCTAATGGGTTGGCTGACTAATCAGGGACTTGGTAAAAACAAAGTTGGAAAATTAGAGACAAGAAATTTGGGGTGAGGTACAAACCTCTCAAAACAAGCAAAGAGTGTAAAAAATAGTTTTGACCCCTGTGAAAGCCTACCAGTGGGCTCCCACTATGAACAAATCTCTTGAAAATGAAATGGAGCATACAAAGGACCCTGTGACTGTCAGCCCTCCAGGTGCTTTCTCAATGGGACTATTTACAAAGTGGATATTGACAGTGGGAATGCGGGTTTGAACAAGAAGTATTTCCTCTCACAGGCAGATTTGGCGATGGCTACTGTGCTCAGTCTGCCAAAAGTAAATGCCAATGTTTCACTTCCAATTTTATTTTATTCCCTAGGGCTACTAGCTGGCCACCTGGTGACATGTGGATTAGCTTGAATCCATTATAACATGGAGGTGTTAATTAGGTAGATTTTGTTACAGTAAAAATCAATCTCAAACCATCAGTGGCTTAAAACAGTAACAACAGCAGCAAAAACTATTTCTTGTTCATGATACATGCATTGACTGCAGGTCTGCTCCATTTGGCTTCTATTCCATTATTCTAATTTGGAACCCATGGTGAAGGAGCAACTCCAATTTGGGATATCCTACTACAGTGACAAAGGGAAAAATCAGAAGAGGTTGAAACAAGTCAATCACACAATTCATTAAAAATTTCTACTTTCTGTGTACAAATGGCATAAATAACATTCACTCATTTTCTTCTGACCAAAACAACCCATATGGCTAAGCCCAGCAATGGGGATAGGGAAAGTATACTTCATTGGCCATTTACCAGAAGGATGGGCAAATCACATAAGTGAAAGACATTGGAATATAATCCTCTCATAAATCAAAGAGCTGATATCTGCGACAGTAATGCAGTCTTCTACAAAATGAGAGGAAACCACTCCACCCCACCCTGTGCATACACACAGGAATAGACATATATTCCAGAAACATATTTACTATCTATACTGATAATTCTTCTGTGAGGACTACCATATATGTAGTCACAGACTATCTGATCAATTGTCATAGTATTCCATAAAAAACATCCTTTGAACAGGAGATACATGTTATAGCATTGCAAGGATGACACACAGAATTCATAGGTCTTACCATATTGTCCATCCCCACAACATGTTTGATAACATATTTAATGGGCTACAAAATTGGGGTGTCAATATAAAGGTTTATTATTATATGCCTTAAACCAGTGGCCAATATATGGTGCAAACTCAGCCATAGATGGGATGAATGTGGTTGAGAACCAGAGCAAAACTGAGAATGATTTCCTTCAGTATTAAAGTCATAACCTATTGGAAAGATTTTTAGCTCCCATCTCCATTAATATGGGCACAAAAAAAAAATATTTCCACCAGGAAATTCCATAATGATTTCATTAAATTGGAAGCTGAGACTATGCTCTGATCAGGTTGTGTGTACTTCTATTGATCCCACAAGTAGAGAAGGGATCATTGTATTGTATTACCTGAACTGACTTATCCTGATTTCCAAGGAGAAAATGTACTGATGCAACACAGTGGGGAAAAGAAGGACAATGTCAAGAACCCAAGTAATTCATGATTCAAAGTCTCCTCTTTGTAGTGTTTTGACCAATAATTCAGGTCAGTGGGATAATGCAGGAGGATAACCAAAGGTTTAAATGCTGTAGAAATAAGGATTTGAGTTACTCCACCAGATAATAATGTCATTCAAATGGTATTATGGTTAAAAGACAAACCATGGCAGGGGTGCCTGGGTGGCTCAGTTAATTAAGCATCTGCCTTCAGCTCAGGTCAATATCCTGGGGTCCTGGGATTGTCCTGCGTCAGGCTCCCTGCTCCGTGGGGAATCTGCCTCTCCTTCTGCCTTTCCTCCTGCTCATGCTCACTCTCTCTCTCTCAAATATATAAATAAAATCTTAAAAAAAAAAAATAAGGGGTCCCTGGGTGGCTCAGTCAGTTAAGCGTCTGCCTTCGTCTCAGGTCATGATCCCAGGGTCCTGGGAGCAAGCCCCAGGTGGGGCTGACTCCTTGCTCAGTGGGGAACCTCCTTCTCCTTCTCCCTCTCCCTCTATGCTCTCCCTGCTTGTGCTCTCTCACTCTCTCTCTCTCTCAAATAAATATATAAATAAAAACTTAAGCTCATGTTTCTATAACAAAATTTTAAAAATAAATGTATAAACAAATAAAAGACAAACTATGGCAGAAGGCACATATAATTACCAATTTGAGTGTCACGACTAGCTAATGAAGTGAGAACTATAGCATCTATATTAATGGTAATTGTTTCTTCTGTTTTTGTTTTTCTGGTGGTAGATAGTATTTCACATTCCATTTTGCTTCTAGAACTTTGCCTGTCCTTTGTATTATGGGGACACATTTTTCACCTGGTAGAATGATAAGAATGGATGCCAAGGGAAAAAAATGAATGAATTGGGGTCTATATTTTTCATTTGCCATTTCCAATATACTCTCCATTCCTTACATCCTTCCTCTGTGACAAGATGGAACTGTATGAATGGTATCACCTGACATGTAATTAGATTTATGAGAGTAAGCACAAGGGTAAAGATCTTGTAATTGCATTTTAACACTCACCAGTGAGTATCTGCCAGCAAAGAGGCATTAAATAATTCAGTAGACAAAACAAACTAGCCAGTTGATGTTAGACAATCTTTGTCATCAGTCATGGCCAGCATTGGCAAATTGCTCTTAAATGGAGTAGCCATGGTGTAATGATGTGGATGAAAGATAGGCACAGGCTCAACAGTATGGCTCACTCACCAAGGCTACACCAGCTACTACCACTGCCAATTGTCTCAACTTCTAGCAATTGGAATCAGTTCTGCCTCAATAAGACACCACCCCTGGAGACCAGTTGGAATAGTGAGTGTTGTAGTTTGTCTTACTTACCTTTCTCTTGTAAGTTTCCCCAAAGAAAGAGACTAAACTATTCTTAGGTAGATTTCTGAGAATAGTGTATTATGTTCAATTTGCTGTAATTTTGCTAAGAATTTTTGCGCCCATGTATATGAGCTGCCTGTAACATTTTTCTTATTCTTTTTTTTTTCTCTGAAAGGTTTTACTGTATTTTCCTTATCCTGATGTTGAGAAAACTTTAAAGTTATATAACATAATACGGGTTTTTCTTCACTCGTGGTAGAGATTTAGCAAATTTCATTCTAAAGATTAATATTTTTCCATTCTGGGGAGGTATCTCATAACACTTCTTTGGTAATTTCCTCTTATAATTTCCTCTTTTTTCTTTCTGGCATTCATAGTAGTTGAGTAACTCTTACTTTTCTATTTTCCATATTTTTGTCTTTTTTCTCATTTTTCTAAAGAAAGGTTGGTAGTTGTAAAGTAATAGGTTTAATTAGTAGAGCCAAACTTAAGAAAATTTAATGTATAGTTGGGGTTTGGAAGTAAAAATTGTCAGTATTCCCAAAAAATAAGATTCCAGTTTTTAAGAACTGTTTAGATGCTTTTTGATGGATTGGTTGACATTTTCATAACATAAATAATGGTGGGGAAAAATAAGGATGCCAAACAATGTAATAAAATTACCAGTTCATTATTCCATTTATTATTTCCAGGTTATATATTTAAATTTTGTGCCTATACCTCATTATTTTTGATTGTGAATACATACAACAAAATGTAAGAAATGTCTGTGCTCTAAAGAACAATAATAAAGAGAACATATGTATAAGTAAGACCCTGGGCAGAAATGAAACAGCATGGTGCCTGAGAAACCCTTCTACCCAACACAGCTCTACTTTTTTCCCTACAAAAAGCAAGCCTATGATAATCATTAGGTCAGTCCATCAAATATTTCAGATTCTTCTCTATACAGATGGTAGGATTTTCTACTCCATTCTCTTGATGTTAGGTGTGGCGATGGGATTTGCTTTAGCAATGAAATGTGTACAGAAGTAATGTGTATTCTTACTGGCAGAAGCTTTAAGAGCCAATGCACAATTCAGTATCTCCTCTTTCCCTCTTCTACATCAGCCACCGATGTGCAAGATAGTGGGAGCTTTATCATCTTGTGCAGATGGAGGGCAATATGATGTAGAACTTCTCTGTCAATTTGCATTAATAGAGCAGAAGTGAGAAATAAACTTCTGGGGGCGCCCGGGTGGCATAGCGGTTGGGCGTCTGCCTTCGGCTCAGGGCGTGATCCCGGCGTTCTGGGATCGAGCCCCACATCAGGCTCCTCAGCTATGAGCCTGCTTCTTCCTCTCCCACTCCCCCTGCTTGTGTTCCCTCTCTCACTGGCTGTCTCTATCTCTGTCGAATAAATAAATAAAATCTTAATAAATAAATAAATAAATAAACTTCTGTTCTTTGATGTCTTTGAAATTCGACATTGTTGTATCAGTGCTATCCAAAGATGGTCAGGAAGAGCCATCATTAAATGAAGTTTTACGTACTTGTTACAATAAGAGAGAACACGCACAATGGAGAAACATAGGGAATGTCAGTATAGGGATTTTGGAGAGACTAATTTGTAGGATTTGGACTTATGTTGGGTAATTTGGGGAAGGTTTCAAGTAAGCAAACTCGTCTTGCTCTGATTGTGTGTTCTCAGTAAACAGAGTCAATTCTGTGATTTAATAACTCAATATCTTTTATTTAGAAGGCAATAAGAAAAGAGGGGAGCTGTAATTGGTAAAGAAGCAATGGTTACATAGCTAACCAAGTTGAGGAGGGTGGGCAATGTTTGGGTACAATCATGGTTTGCACAGAGTATTTTATTTTATTTTTTTTCTTCCTGTGCTTAGGCATAATCACTGAGTTCTTATTTTTACCTTTATCCTGGTTAGAATAACCTTGTCTAATGTTGGTGTTCTCTGAAATTGTTTATGCCCAGCCAGAGAACACGAAATCCTAGCTGTAGAGCCAGGCCCGCTTCCTGCTGAGAGCAGTTATGGGCTATTTTTAACCTTTTCCTTTTCTAATCCTCTCTTTGTCCAAGGCCAAAGTCAGGAGGAAAGACATTAATCCAAGCTATCTACATCTGTATCATTACCAAAATTTTGTTGATGAAGAGGTTGCCTAGATAATGTGTCTGTTTTGGGCTTGGAGTTTCCTTCCTGCTTCTTTTGTTAGAGGATAAGTTGTCTAATCATATGATTTGACAATGGCTGGGTAGTTGCATTTAAGCCTCTATAGAAGATGCACAAACTGTAACACAGGCAAATACCAGAAATGAAATTTGGTTATATTCGTTCTTGTCAAAAGCTCCAAAGTGACAGAACTATATTATTAAAAAAAAAAAAAAAAGGCAATGAAAACATGTATGGAAATCCAGCTAGTTTCCTCTAGGTGTGGATTTTTCCTGGAACCTAGTCATGAACTACTCTATTTGACTTATATTATTTAAATATGTTTAGCAAGAAGTGTTTGCTGTAACACAACCTTGCTTTCCTTGACTAAGCTAAGAGGCAATTATGTGACTATATGGACCCTTATAACTATATTGGGTCTACTCAGGTAATCCAAAACAATCTCCCATTTCCAAATCTTTGATCATATCTGCAAGTCCCCTTTATCACGTAAAGTAACATATTCATAGGTTCCAGGTATTAGGACTTGGACATCTTTGGGCCACTGGGGAGACCATTGTTCAATCTGCCACCATCTGCCTTCTGACCCTAAAGCACTCACATCCATTTCATCTGCAGAATACATTTGCCCCATCCTGAAGTCTTGATTAATTGGGACACATTACACTATGAGATCAAGTCCAAAATCTCATGTACGTCTCATTGGCTCAAAGGCTCCAAACCTCATTATCTAAACCATCTAAATTAGTTAGGTGGGCTCTAGGTATATTGCATCCTGGGGAAAAATTTCTCGCTGTCTGTGAATCAATGAAGCTGGAAAATAAGTTACTTACTTCCCAAATAAAAGGGTGAAATAGGCATAGAATAATAATAGATATTCTCAATCAAAAAGGGAGAAGATGAAAGGAACAATGGAGTCATCAGTCCCAAGCATTTTCAGAATCTAACAGGGATAACTCTATTAGGTTTCAAAGCTTGGGAATAATCATCTGTGGCCCATGGTTCCACCCTCTGTGCCCATGACCTTGCCTCCGAGTCATCCTTCCTTTTTCAAAAAAGTAACATGTATTTAGAGCTCATTAGCTTTAAAAACTCCATGTGTATTATATGAATATGTATGCACTATAAAAATACAATCAGAAGTGTATGATGAAAGATCAAATATACTTACTATTTGTACCACCCCAATAGCAGCTGCTTCTGCTGAGGAAACAGTTGGAGCTATGAGTTTATTTCTTTTATATCACTTTTCGTATACATATGTAAAATGTGTGTAGAGGGGGCACCTGGGTGGCTCAGTCAGTTAAGGATCTGCCTTCAGGTCAGGTCATGATCTTGGGATCCTGGGATTGAGCCCCATATGTTGGGTTCTCTGCTCATCAGGGAGTCTTCTTCTCCCTCTCCCTCTGTGCACTCTCTCTCTCCCAAATAAATAAAATCTTTTTAAAAATGTGTATAGAGAAAGAAAGAAAAAGACATTTGGCTCTGGTATTTTAGACACTATAGGAAGATAGTATTTAACCAGTTTATTTGCTGATGTGTTCCCAATGATCCATAGGAATATGAATTTCCATAGACTGTGTCAAGAAAACTAGTTAAAAATTGTTAATTTTTTAAGATGTTCTATAGAAAAGGTCAAGATTTCCATATTTATAAAATGCTTCAAAATAATTCAAAGCATCCCATTTTTCCAGCCCAGTCTTTGCGCAATATTTATACTTTAGCCTTATTTTGCCAACATCTCACCTGCTCATTCATCTCTAGTCCAAGGACAATTTCTAGTATCACTCAGGGGTGGTATACATCCTAGATATATCAACTCCCGACAACATGTAAGGCTGTAGTATTCATGATGCTCTCCATATACATTTTTTAACAGCTGAGACCCAATAATTTAAAATAGAACTGGCAGCTATGGGGTGTGAAATCAGTATTGGTATCAACACAAGAATTTTTCATATTGCTTTTTAGTCATACTCCCGGTTTTTCCTCTCACTGTTCTGGTGTAAAATATCTTTCTCTCTCTCCACTCTCTCTCTCTCTCTTTTTTCCCCTTTAACAGGTGTTACTAAGTCAATTTCCGTGCTATATTCTTTGTTGAACTTTTGTAAGTGTTTAACCTGAATGAAGATTTTGAAGAAAGGCTTCTCTGTGGAAACTAAATGTTATTTTACATTGGCTGCATCAGGATTCTTATGGTTTTTTTTCCCCCCATTTTGTGCAATCTGTAGAAGTCTTAAGCATCAGAAAGTGGAAGGGCTATGTATTTTAACAATGCTGGCTGTTTACATTGCAATTTCCACTACATTTATATTCTTCAACAGTGTCAAATGTAGCTTAGTACAAATTGTCATAACTAGAGTGTGTGTTGAAAGAAGTTTAATCAGAGGGAGTAAAACATCTCTGCTATTCTTCATGCATTTATTCTGTTGTGTGAGAAATACTGACCTTAAGGGACAGAGGAATTTATTGGAAGAAACTGTGTATCAAATTTAGTGAGTAGAAATACAAGCAGACATATTAGTAAATTCAAAAGAAATCATATAGCTTTGTCACAAACTTATGGAGGGAAAGAAAGACTTAAGAAGGAGAAAACACACAGAACCAAAGACGGTCCTCTTGTTCTCTAAAGTAAGAGGAATCAATGACACTAAAATTTAACCAATTGGAATTAGATTCCCTAATGTCTGCACTAATACACGTAAATGAATTAAACAATACTTAGACTGAGGAGACTCATACACAGTCCAGGAAGCTCCATACCTCAGAATATGGCAAATTCAAGTGATACATAAAATATATGCTTGAGAGAGCTTTGGGATTCTCCACACCCATGGATTCTGCCACTTACTTGATTAATATCATCATAGGCTATGAATCATGAAAGTGCTGATTCATGTCTTACCTCTTCAAGTTCCCACACTAAAAATCCACAGAAGGAATATGGATGAAGTCACTGCAGATACCACTGTCCTGATCACTGGTATGAGAGGGTCTAGAATTGGAACAGTTTGGGCAGCTTGCTACTTAGATTTCTATTTGTGCCCCAACTTACACCCAGGAAACTAGACACTACCACAGAGACTCACCTATTTCAATCATTTATTCCTTCATTCAAGAAATATCTACTATGTGACCGTAATAGTAGCACTTCCTATTTACTCATTAAACTGGACATTTATTTTCATTGTTGCAACTACACCAGTTGTACTTCATAATAAAAAATACGCACCAGAAGCAGAAAACAACATAATGATAACAGCAGAAAACTAAATAGGTGAATTAAAAGAAAAACTTGGAAAAATTCACAGAATCATAAAAAAGGGCAGAAATTAAAATGTGAGGAAAACATCTTTTAAAAGGAGAATAGACATAAGAATTTCAAAATGCATGTAACAACAGATGCAGGAGGATAAAATATGTTTTAGGTTGACAAAAGACAAGTTTTCAAACTAAATTATTCAATTTACTGGGCTAAATTATTTTTCTAGTTTTATCCCAAGAAAATCAAATTTCAGTAAGAAAAAAAATCTTACAAGCATTCTGTCAGGGAAAAATGACACACACTCAGAGTATATTCTTAGAAGTAATCAGCTAGGTTGACTTAATTCTTCTTTTATAACACAGGGAAACCAGAAGATTATTTAGCAACATACAATAAGTTTCGAGAGGAAAAAAAAAATGTTACTAAAAGAAAATGCATACAGCAGAAAATCACTGAACCTTCTTGAAGAACTTCATATAAGATTCACTTCAAGATGAAACTCATAACCTAACATGGGCCCAAGCACTTCTTACCAACTTGGCTGCGATATCCTCATACCAAGGCATCACTATCCTTTACCTGGATTAGCGCAAACACCATTTAACTGGTTTCTCTGCCTATAGTCTTTATTTCTATGATCTATTCTCAAAAAGTATTCTGTGATCTTGTTAAAATGTAAGTCAAAATGTGTCACTCAACTGTTCAAAACGTTGTAATAGAACTATATCTAAGGCAGAGTATAATCTGAGCTTCTCGTGTTCTCCATGGTCTTAAGGGGTCTGGCTCCGCTTTGGTTCCCCTACCTCCTCTCCTCTTCACCTCCTTCCCCTTTCCAGCCAAGTCCACTAGCCTTCTTGAACATGCCAGATCTAAGACTGCCTCCATACCTTTCTATCTGTTCTTCCTTCTATTCAAAATAGTCTTTGCTCAAATTTCCCTATTCACCCTTACTCACCTCAGGTTTTACTATAATGTCACCATGTCAGACTCTCAAGTTACCCTTCTGAACATTCTCTGTCTCCTTTCCTTCTTGTATTTTCACCATACACATTTCCTTTTAACCTAGTATATATTATATTGAAGTCTTGATTTTACCAGAATGTTAGTTTGTTGGTATCATGAGAACAGGGACTGTTGTAGCTTTTGTTTGCTATAATATACAAATGCTTTGAATTTTAGCTGGTATATATACCATATATACATATACCATACATATACATGTAGCTGGTATATATACATACATATATGTATGTGTATATAGGCATATGTACATGTATGTGTATATATGCATATGTATACATATGCATATGTATATGAGTACATGTATATAATATTATGAGTGTGTGTGTGTGTATATATATATATACTCATTAAATATTCATTAAAAGCATGACATTTTAGGGTACCTGGGTGGCTTAGTTGGTTAAGTGTCTGTCTTCAGCTCAGGTTATGATCCCAGGGTCCTGGGATCGAGTCACACATCAGGCTCCCTGCTCTGTGGGGAGCCTGCTTTTCCCTCTCCCTCTGCCTGCTGCTTCCCCTGCTTGTGCTCTCTCTCTCACTCTCTCTTTCAAAATAAATAAATAAGATCTTTTTTTGAAAAGTATGACATTTAAAATTATGTATGAGTATATGTATATGAGTATATGTATATATATATATGAATATATATGTATATATATACTCATTAAATATTCATTAAAAGCATGACATTTAAAACATTAACCTCTAATTCTCATACATTAAGAAAATAAGGATAGATATGCCTTTAATGTGATAAAGAATTCCTATCTCAAACTAACAAAATCATCACATTTAGTAGAAAAAATAGTAGCTAGATTCTAAACTTAGTGATTACATACTCCAAGCTGGAAACATTATAGTTGAAATTAGTGATTTTATTATCATTGGTATTCAGCATTTTACACTAGATTTATAGCTGATGCTACTAGATAAATAATAAAATTTCTATAAAGCAGAAGGTAAAATACCTCCTTCTGTGCATTTAGAGATCATCTACCTTGAAAACACTGGTGAGACCTGTAAGAAGAGAAAATGGTGCCTATTATATGATAGCTAAAATGACTAGTTCAGAGCAAAAATAAACTCCCTGGGGACTTCCAGAGCAATTTGGGATGAATTTGAGATAGACTAAAGTTTCTGCAGAAAAGGCAGAAATGTGTATAATAAAATAATTTATTCTGCTTATTTTTTATTGAATAATAATTGACATATAATATTAGTTTCAGGTGTACAAGATAGTGACTTGATATTTTTATCCATTATGAAATGATCCCCACAATAGTCTAGTTACCATCTGTTACCATGCAGTTCCTACAGTATTATTCCCTGTGCTGTACATTATATCCTCATGACTTACTTATTTTATAACTGAAAGTTGGTACCTCTTAGACCCTTTACCTATTTCACCTGTCCTCTCACTCCCCCCACCTCCCGGCAACCACCAGTTTATTCTCTGTATCAAGAATCTGTTTCTGTTTCCTCTTTGTTCATTTGTTTTGTTTTTTAGATTTTTGTCTTTCTCTGACTTATTTCACTTAGCATAATACCCTCTTTCTCTGACTTATTTCACTTAGCATAATACCCTCTAGGTCCATCCGTGTTGTTGCAGGTGGCAGAATTTCATTATTTTTTATGGCTGAGTAATATTCCTACGTGTGTGTGTGTGTGTGTGTGTGTGTGTGTGTGTGTGTGTGTGTGTATTGCATCGTATTTCTCCATTTATCTATTGACAGATACTTAGGTATCTTCTGGTTGTTGCTGCTATCCTTTCAAAACATATCTCCTGGTAGAAGAGGCCTGGGTAGTGTTGGTTGTTCTTTGTGATCTCTTATTGAATACTTTACCTTTTCTGATTTTCCTCACACAAAGACCTCTGGTTTCAGAGTTATTTTTGGGTTTTAGTTCTTCTTTGAACAACCTTGTTTTCCTTTTCCCTGTGCATCAATCAGAGTTTCAGACAATATCAGGACGCTGTGGTTGCATGGGGAATGTAGCAATATGCCCACTTAGAGCAAGAAACAATTTCCTTGTCAGAATGTAGTAACAGGGGCGCCTGGGTGGCACAGCGGTTGGGTGTCTGCCTTCGGCTCAGGGCATGATCCCGGCGATCTGGGATCGAGCCCCACATCAGGCTCTTCTGCTATAAGCCTGCTTCTTCCTCTCCCACTCCCCCTGCTTGTGTTCCCTCTCTCACTGGCTGTCTCTATCTCTGTCGAATAAATAAAAATAAAATCTTAAAAAAAAAAAAAGAATGTAGTAACAATGCACATGGCTCAATATTGAGGAAATAAGATCCCTACTTAGTCACATGAAGTGAATTATTCTCAGAAATCAATGGTTAACAGGTTTAGAGATAAGTTAAATGGACTCAGTTAAACTGAATTCAGTTAAACTACATCAAACTTAGCAACCAAAATCAGATTACTCTGACATCTTTCTGAGTAGGATTTGTTTGTTTGTTTTTTCAAACACTTGTTTTTATTATATTTTTCTTTACACGTGGGTCTTATTGATCTTTTAAATTATTTTCTTTGGAATGCTTTAGGGGAGTGGCTTCTCTGCCAGAAAGCAGACTTTAAATATGGTAGTATGTTATATATTGATTTAAAAACACATTTTGCATTACTAAGTAGTCACTGCTCATGACCAGATTGCATGCATTTCCTTTTTGTATGGATTCCAATTTGTTCTAAGAAGTTAATTCGCCATGTTGTCTTCATGATTCTTTCTCTCAAAACTATTTCTAATTGTCCCCCTTGATTTATTGTTGTTGCTTTGACGAACATGTATATACCTCTACTTACCCTAGTCCTATCAGTTCTATGGTTTGAATTGTGATTTTCTTTTCTAAAGTAACTGCAATCCTATTTCCCAACATAAATAGTTACATAGGCACAATGATGAACTGATTGTTCTGTTTTGCTCTATCAGTTTTTTTTAACTAAGTTTAAATTTTAAAATGTGCTTATTAATGCCAACAAAAACCACAATATAAATTAGAGTGTGGTAATTCATTAATTTCTTTCTCTTCCTTAAATATAAGTTCATTTCCTCAAATTCAAACTACCACTCTCTTACAGTCTTGTGCACACACACCATATAAACATACATAAAGGCATGATGTCTCATATCTTTTGCCTAGAATTAAAAAAAAAATACTATACATCAAATATCTATCTTAAAATAATGTGATTGGAAAAATACCTTGGAATAAGGTAAATTTTTAATTATTGCAAAAAATATAATTGTATATCATCATCTAAGGAACAGGCTACAAAACTCTAAGCAACTCACAATGGAGCCTAAAATTTATACTATCTGTTATCAAAAAATAATATAAGTAAAGTATCAAGAGTGATGTTAAACATTTAAATTTCCTAACAGCAAAAATCCTTTCTTTCATTGAGATATATTTTGAACACATTGCTAGGTATATCTAACAGTGGAGTTAGAGGGTGCCTGGGTGGCTCAGTTGGTTAAGCATCTGCCTTCAGCTCAGGCCCCGATCCCAGGGTCCTGGGATCGAGTGCCGCATCAGGCTCCTTGCTCAGCGGGGAGCCTGCTTCTCCCTCTGCCTGCTTCTCCCTCTGCCTGCTGCTCCCACTGCTTGTACTCTCTCTCTCTCTCTCTCTCTCTCAGACAAATAAATAAATAAAATATTTTTTTTTAAAGTATGGTTATAGAAAAGAAGAAAAATTAAATCAGTATATGGTAAAATTTCAATGCACTATATTGGAGAGTATACTATAACACAGTATCATAGCAATCTTAGAGTGACACAGTAATCTCAGCTGTAAGGCAGGTCAACATAGGGGTGTCTGGGGGGCTCAGTTGGTTAAGTGACCAACTCCTGATTTCAGCTCAGGTCATGATCTCAGGGTCCTAAAATGGACCCTGCATCTGGCTCCACACTGGATGTGGTGTCTGCTTAAGATTCTCTCTCTCTCTCTCCCTCTCCTCCTCCTGCCCCTCTCTAAAAAAAAAAAAAAAAAAAGTCAAAAAGAAAAAACAGGTCAGCATACATTTCTCCCTTCTTTTTTCCCCTTGACTACCTTCTTGTCTTGCCCTCCATTCTTTTCTGTTGTAGACCATTAAAAAATGTAAGAACAGAGGCTTTAGTGTCACACTAATATTGACATAAAATTTGTGTTATCATCGTAAATATTTCTGCTCTATATTTTAAAATAAGTATAATAATTCATATTTGGTAGAAAATGTAAAGAAAAAATTTTAAAAAGAAAATATGAAAGTCTAACCAATCTGAGACAAAGAAAATGTTCTGTTGTCATGGCTGACTCTTATAAAAGCATGTACTGATTGTAGAACCGCTTTTTTATTCTCTTTTAAAATCAGAGAAAATATAGCTTCTCAAAAATAGCCCAGCTAGTTGATATCACTGTTTATATATGCAAAACTAGGTAGAATTCCTTAATAATTCCTGATGGGATTTTCTTTGCTAAGAAATACAAATTCAACATCAAAATTGAAAAATAAAAAACTACCAAAATTTCAAGAATGAAATTTAAAAAGATAAAAAGAAATGGAGATATGTGCCAAGTTCCTGGGTTGAAGGAGTAAATATATTTTAAATGTCAATTATTAGTTATTAACCTAGAAATTTATAAACTGATTCTAAATATATATGAAAAATTTAAAAATCAGATTCAATGAAATATCAGTCTTGAAATAAAAGGATAAATCAATCTTGAATAAAAAAGGATATTGCTCTCTGAACTTAAAGCTATAGTAGTCAAAACAGACACATATATATGGTGAATGAATTTTGACAAAGGTGCCAAGGAAAGTCAATGTGCAAAGGCTAGTTTTTATAAAAGAATAAATACATAACATCAAAGTTAAAACTAAATTTTTAAGAAAGGCATAAAATCTTTGTTATTTTTTGAGATACACAAAGATTTTTTTAAAGGTACACAAAAAGCACTGGCCATAAAAAAAATCATAAGTTAGAATTCGTCAAAATTAAAAATTTTTGTTCATTATAGTTATATCTTAAAAATGAAAAAATAAGACACAGAGTAGAAGAGGAGAAAAATATTTAAGATTATAATGATATATATATTACATACACACATACATATACACATATATACACACATATACACACATATATAAATAGTCCTTGTCTTACACCCAGAATATATAAAGAACATATACAACTCAACAATATAGCAGGAAGCAATTCAATTAAGGGGTCCAAAAACTTAAGCAGATACTTTACAGAGAAGACACAGGCATGACCAGCAGATAAGAATATGAAAAGGTCATGTCATTAGTTAACAGGTAAATAAAAATTTTAAAAAAGCAACAACAAAAAATTCAAAACCAAAAGCATGGTTAAATTGGAAAAGATTGATCGTATCAAGCCTTGTCAATGATGTGGAATGACTGGTGAGGCAGTTGGTACTCTTGTATATTGGGTGGGAATATAAAATAGCAGAACCACTTTGGAAAAAGTTGTCTTACAAAGTTGAGTGCAATCCTACTCTATAACTTCACATCTCTACCCCTACAGAAATATATTTGCCAAATTTTTTGTATAACAATGTTTGTTATAGCTCTAGTCATCATAACCCCAGACTAGAAACCACACAAATGTCCCTCAAATGCTGATTGGATATATGAATACAAGCATGTGGCAGTCATACAATACTCCAGCAATCAAAAGAAACAAATTGCTGTTACACTTAACAACATACATGAATTGATAAAACACATTTAGTGAAAGAAGCCAAATCTAAGAGTATAAACTGTATGATGTCCTTCACTCACCGTTGAAGAATAGACAGAAGTAATTTATTACAGCAGTGGACCTGAGAGTAGTGGTTGCCACTGTGGCAGAGAAAATTGAAGGCAAAAGGACAAATGGAAACTTTCTTGGGTGACAGATGTGTTCTGAATATTAACTGAGGTGACAGTTTAATGGATTATTACCTTTGTTGGAACTCTAAACTGTGTATTTAAAACGAGCATTTTATTGCATATATCAATTAACAGAGAAGAGGATGCAATGGAAAAGGAGAATGCAAACACATAGGGACTTGCATGCAACATGAGATAACATTGCATCCAAAAAAATATTTAAATTGAAAAAGAACACAATGTCTATTTTTGATAAGGAAATAGAGCAACGGAATTTCTCAAATATGGCTGGCACCAATGTAAATTGCTAAAACTACTTTGAAAAACTGGCAGTTGAAACCATTCATTTCTATAACCAAGCAGTTTTATTCCTGGTTCTGTTTCCAACAGAAATGTGTACATATGTTCACCCCAAGTCATTTGCTAGAAGATTTATTGCACCACTATTAGTAAAAGCCAAAAGTTAGAAAATAACCAAATGCCACCAACAGTAGCATGCATAAGTAAATTATGATATATTCATACAATAAAACTTTATACAATAATGAGAATAAATGATTTACAACTACATAAAGGGTAAACTTCCCCAAAATAATTTTGAGCAAAATAAGTCAACAGAAGAATATATGCCCTATATATAACAAAACATCATATATGATGCGTAAAAACAGATCAAGCCAATCTATACTTTAAAGAGGCAAGTAGTGACTTGGGGTAAAGAAGGAGAGAGATTGACCTCATGCGTGCAAAGGAGATTCCAAGTGCCAAACCGGGCAGAATCTTTCATTGGTCTAGTCGAGGATCACGCAAGAGTGGTCAGTGAGTGGAAATTTATCAGGCTATATAAAAGCACTTAGACCTCAATCCAATCTATAAAAAATACTTTTTTTTGTGAAGTTACATATTGAATAATGCAAAGGGATATTCAACACTCTAACCTAAAAAGGCAAATGTCAAATGGATGCCTTAACATGTTAATTGGTTCAGACAACCTACCACAAAGTTTTAGAGGCAATGTGGTTTTTTAAAAGGAATTCTACAGCTAGCTCAGGAGCCATGAGAGTTCTGGCTCCAATTCTAGTTAAAATGTAATTTTTATCTGATTATTTAATGTTTGTAAGCATTAGAATTTCCACTCATAAAATGAGAGCATTGTTAGCGGATCTGTATGATTATCTCTACCTGTAAAATTCTTTGAATCTGTTGTACAAGATAGTACAATAGTTTAAAATATTTTAATTTTTCATGCAGTTAAAATGCAGAATGCTAATATACTATTTACTGTTTTTATTTAATTGTAAATAATCTCTTAAGTATTTACCAAAAGAGAAAAATAATTTGTTACACTCTCAACCCTTTGGCTTTGGCAGTAGCTAACATTTTGATTAAATTGTAAATGAAGTCTATTGAAAGCAAAGGAAACCTCAAGAATTGCTTAATGCCAGCAGCATTTGTTGGGGCCAGGTTTCTCTAAATTTCACTGTGATTTCATTATATGAGGTTTAAAATATTCATGTAAGTCTTCTGTTTAGTGGAACAATTATCTCATCTTTATTTTTATGATTTCTAAATGTCACATTAACTGCATTGGTATCGATTCAGATAATAAAATAGCAATCAGTATTCAATGAATTGGATAATTTTCTTATATACGTGAGGACATAGTGTCTATGTGCTTTTATACCCATGTTTTTATTTCAACTCCCGGGACACCTTTCTTTCACAACCCATTAAGTTTCTCAGTGTGTGGAAGCTTTTGGATTATTTAGCTTATCATAATAAAACAGTCCATTCAATATAATCCCTAGAAAAGGTAGACCACATCTAAAATGATTTTTATTTATTCCTCCTATTTTATGGTAATAAAATGATGTCTACTGGTTCTACAAATGCACTAATAAACATTTTTAGGAAAAATTTGTAGGCATCATGACTTTTAATTTTTGTTCTCGTTCTCGAGCCAATAAATTTATATAGTAGGATTCTTCTCACTGCCAGAACGACACAACAAAACAAAAATTAAAGGTCTCCATACCTAAAACTACAAATGTTAGGAAAGCAATAAACTTCATGGAACAAGAAGTATTAAAATTTATAGCAGGCATCCATCATGAATTTTCACTTTTAAAATCGACCTATCAATCCTTTTAAGCAAAGGATTGCTGTTTCCATTAAGCTACTCTCTTGGCTGGTATGGGCCTGACTTGGTGGGTTGGAAAAGACAACCCTAGTGAGATCCATTCTTACCATTTCCTGTCTTTCCTAAGGCAGATTTTAAGAATCCAGGGTCACAGGGGGCTGTAACGTTGGAGCCATATACACATCTTTCCACCAACACCTTCACTTGAAAAGTTTCATGATCACCAAACCGAAGTGCACAAAACAGAACTCATCCTTGCAAATCTGTTCTTAATGTGTTCACAAAGGACTCAGTTTGCCTGAGTTCATGTTTCCATGAGAAAGGACCAAACTAGGGCTCACAATTCTGCCTCTCTCTTTCTGCTTCTTACATAAGTGATGTGGTTTTGGAATATAGGTGAGGTTTGGTGGCGTGGAGCCCAGAGCCAACGACCAAGAAAGAATTCTTGAGACATCTTTGGTGCAAAATGGTGATTTATTGAAGCACGGGGACAGGACAAGTGGGCAGAAAGAGCTGCTGCACTGGGGTTGTGAGGAGTGGCTGATTATATACCATGGGGTTGGGGGAGGTAAGAAAAAAGGGAGGTTTCAAAAGGATTTTCATGTTAAAGAAGACTCAGCCTTGCCATTGTCAAGTTAAGGTTGTTTTTCCCTCTAGCAAGGCATAACAGGAAGATAGTTGGGAACTTCCGGGAGGAACATGATACTCTGGCTGCTTCAAGTATCTGTCAATGGGCTGCAGATTATAAGGATATTTAATTGTATCTACGTTTCCTTCTGGAAGCTATGTTATTGACAGAAATGCTTTGTTCTTGTAAATTGCTAAGACTTTTATAAACTGAGGGAGACTCATGTCTTGCAGGATTGTGCTCTCCATAAATTAACTATTTGTTTTTCCTTTCCTTAGCTTTAGGGCAGCCAGGAGTGTCTGAGGAATGTCACATATATCCCATTGGGGGGGAGAGGTGTCAGATTCGGCTTTGTCCTCAACTTGCTTTCTGTTCCCTCATCATAAGTGCTGTATTCGCAAGAAGAAACCTGGTATGCTTGGTTGAGCTCCTTCAGGGCTTCTGTTTCATTCAGTGTACTTGCAGGGAAGATTCTCTCAGATTTGCTTTCCCATAATACATCTCTAAGGGAGATGTCCCAATAACAATTCTGCTTATGATTGCTTGGGTAAATATCTGTTTAATTCAGGGGTAAAGATTAGAAGTTCATTGTGCCCACCTATGTAATTGGCACAGTTCAATTCAGCCTTCTCTATAATATAATTACTATTTTGAACTCCACTCATTCTATTCCTATCTGTCTATTTTAGGGAGAGGAGAGGGTGTTAGGCAAACAACAGGTTTACCAAATCTGTGCATGTGTGTGTGGGGGGGGGGGTGCATGCGTGTGTGTATGCACTTTTATTGAGACAAATCAAATACTATAGTATTTACCCTTTAAAAGTATAGAATTAAGTGGGTTTTGGTATATCACAAAGTTGTACAATGATCACCACTACAGAATTCTAGAACTTTTTCATCATCCCGAAAAGAAAATGCTATACCCATTGGCACTCATCCCCCTCCTGCCTTCTCCTCTACTCACTGTTCACTACTAATCTACTGTCTGGCTCTATGGATTTGCTTATTCTGAACATTTCATAAAAGCAAAATCATACACTATGTGGCCTTTAGGGCCTGGCTTCTTTTACTGAGCATCTTGTTTTCAAGGTCCATCCAGGTTGTGGCATGAATCTGTACTTCATTCCTTTTTATGTTGAAAAATACTTCATTGTATACTTATTTTGTTAGTCCATTCATCAGTTGATGAATATTTGTTTCTATTTTTTGGATTTTGTGAATTATGCTATGAATATTTGTGTACAAGTTTTTTTTTTATGGACATAAATTTTCAGTTATCTTGAGTATATATCTAGGACTGGAATTTTCAGGCTATATGGTAACTTCTCTGTTTAACTTTTTGAGAAACTACCAAACTCTTTTCCAAAGTGGCTGTATTGTTTTGTTTTCCCACCAGCAATATTTGACGGTTTAAATTTTTCCACATCCTCACCAAAGCTTATCATTATCCATCTTTTTTGTATGTGGTGTGAGAAAGGAGTCCTAACCTATATTTTATCATTTTCAACTTGAGAGAGAAAAAAAGGGTTTTTATTCACCAGTCCAGAATTGTAATTCAACAATTACAATATTAATGCTGATGACTGCAACTTTTTTGTTTTAGTAAATTCCGTCTTCCACTCTCCTCCGAACTCCAGTTGTTTCTGTGTAACTTCATACTTACATTCTTCATTGGCAATTGGATGCTTCATATGCCTTTTAGTGAACCATATGACCAAATTCTCGGAATACTTTCAAACATAATTTGAGTTAAACAACCCTCATAACAAGCCTTGCAGCCCATCACACCACCTTCTCCCCTGCAGGACAGATGTTGCCTCTGAACTGTGTCTGTTTCCTCTGAACTGTGTCTTGTTTCCAATCTTATCTTCTTATAGCCCATTCTCCAGAAAAGCCAAATTGACAATCTTTAAACACACAGCAAATCAAGTTACTTCACCCAATGAATTACTCCATGGCTTCCTCCCTGGAGAGTGATTTTGTCTCTGAGGAGAAATCTGTCGATGTTTGGAGGTATTTTTGTCACAGTGAGGGGGAGGTGCTATGGGCATCTAGTGTGTAGAAGATAAGTATGCAACTAAACATCCTAAACATCCATGATCTACCCTCAAATTTTAGTAATACCATGGTTGAGATATCCTGTATTTCACTTAAAATGAAATCCAAATCCTTGCTGGACTAGAGAGCTCTTATAACCCTTGCCTGCCTCTCAGATCTCACCTCCCATTTACCACCTCACTCAGGATACTTAAGCCACACATCATGTTTCTTTAACATACAAAACTATTTTCTGAATCAAAGCCTTTAAACTCTTTGCTTTGCACAGAATACTCTCCCTCCAGATTTTTCTCCTTATCACCCAGGCCTCTGTTCAAGCATAACCTCCTTAGAGATTCAAGCCCTCAGAGCCACAGAGAAGATAGCATTTTAGAAGAGGGGATTACAAAGGGATCACAGGAAGAAAAAACTGATGATAAAGAAAATGAAAGAATTATTGACCATCTTTATAAATAGCATATGTTGAATAGCCGAAATATGTAGTGTATGCAGTCTTTTTGAAGGCTGAGCAGCCTTAGATGGACAATGACATACATAAATAAATGTTAACTGAGGCACCTGGGTGGCCTAGTGGGTTAAGTGTCCTACTCTTGATTTTGGCTCAGGTCATGATCTCAGGGATATGAGATCTGGCCCTGTGTCATAGGGCTCCATGCTTGGCATGGAGCCTGCTTAAAATTCTTGCTCACCCTCTCCCTCTTGAATGAATGAATGAATGAATGAATGAACATACATATGTATGTATGTATGTATTATGTTTGTTAACTCATGGCTGGGAATTGCTGGGTGGACACGATAGAATGTCAGCAGGAGAACAAAGTGAGATTACCATTAGGATTCAAACTGGATTGGAGGAATGGTGAGGGAAGTGAAGAAAGTGCTTACAGAGTGTAAGAAATATGAAAAGGGGGTCATTGAGAGGAATATTGAAGGTAAAGAGTAAGGTAGAAAAATGTTTCATAAAGCAAAGGGATACAGGGTGTAGACAGAGAATTATCTCAGAGATTCAGATTTTAAAGGCAGTAATTCCCACTGATGATTAGATACAAATTGTAGCTATCTCAGTGAAGACAAAAATAGAATTAGACAGAAATCCATGGAGCCTAAGAGATAAAACAAGCAAACAAACAAAAAAACTATGTGCCAGGAGTGACAGAAGAGTTAACACAAAAATATTCAATTCCCTAACAATGATGACAGGAGATCAGGGTGAGAAAACTTCAGATTCTGAGCTGAAGTTAATCAAGAAGGTGTTAAGTAGGACTGAAAGTTCTTGTATGCAAAGTCACATCAATTAATAGTGGCTGCCTGGAACACTGACTGTATTGAAAATGAGGGAATGGACCAGGTTCAGCAGGAACCTTGAGAATGGAGAGAAGTGGTGTATCTCTTCTGGGTGTTCCTCATGGTTATGATAAGAAATACCTTAGCAATTGAAAAAGTACAAAAAGTATGATAATAGGGTCTGGAAATCCTAGACCACAAGTAGGGGGGAGCTAATTATCAGGCAACATCACATAAAAGAAAGTGTAGAGAAGAGCAAAGAGAATGTTGATTCTCTTTTCCGAAACCAATGCCATGATGAGGTTCTGGGATGCAGGGATTCCGTGTGAGAGAATTGATGGGGAATTGATCCAAGTGGGGTTAGGGAATTGGAGGAAGACCTGGATTCAGGTGAGAAGGGGAGGTTATGCTTTTTGAATACATAGGTTAAATAAAATTGACACTTTGGACAATGTATAACTCAGAGGTTTTTATAAGAGTGAGTTTTGGTGTGAAAAAGCAGACCTCTTTCCTGTCTTAGTGTAATGTGATTGTGTGTCAGAGAGATTCTTTTCTTGTCCACATTTTCCTCAAAAGACAAAAGAAGGATTTCTGTTTGTTTGTTTAACTGCAATACAATATCTCCCCCAGATATCCTTACCCTCTGAGTCAAAGTTGGATTTGACACATAAGTTATCATTAAGCCCCCATTACTTTTTAAAGCTGTTTTTAAGTTGTTTTGTGTTGATTTCCATTACATAAATACCATCAAAGAAAAGGCGTAGGATCTGATTATCAGTTAAAATGTCAGTTGAACTGAAAATCAGTGGGTGGAAAAGCTCAAGAGCCACTTAGGATTTTAAAACTGAGCAGACAGAGCTAGTTGAGTAAATAAATGTTGCTTTTAAACATCACATTTATTTTTCTATCTAGACGAAGGGAAATGAAATCCGTACTGGAATTACAGTTGTTCATAATTTTGACATGGTCTCTCTGAAACACATGATGCTCTTAAGAGGGAATCTAGCCTGGATGCACTTCTAGTACCTTACATCAGTATAAAAAGGTCATAAAGGACCTCCACGTTTTTATTCACAGATATGTAGCTAGCTTCATCCCATATGAAAGATTAATATTCTACTAGCAACTACCAGACAATAATAACAAATGTCTTTGGTGAAATTCACTTCTGATGTGACTAGCATTATTTTTCCAGGCATAAAGATCTTGTAGAATGAGGCCACTCTCGATAGGATAGGCTTTCCATTGGTAATATTAGTTGTTTGCAAAGCTTTTCCTAAAGCTGAGTCAGATTCACATATTTTTCTATCATATAGACAATTACTTCCAAGCCCTTGGGAGCGTTGTCAGTAAGCACTTTCTCTCATGCCCACACTTCATGGATTCCTAGGGAAGACTCATGCTTATTTGACCGTAGAATAAATATATTTAGCCGTAATAGAAGTTATATTTTCAATTCCCAAGAGGTAAAAGAGGCAAGTCTATCATGATTAGCAACTTTCTCTTTTCTGCATACTACTCAAATACAAAACATTACCAAGATATTTGGTTGTAATTTTCCAAGAAATAAAGCATTAAAATAACATGTAGAGATAAACCAACATTATCATATGATATAATAAAATATGAACTATGTAAATAAATTTTACATGACATCGCTTATCATTTTATTATTTAGCTTCTCTTCAGAATGGATAGTGTGCTAAGAGCTATCTGTCTAAATAGAATATTACGCACACATCTATTTTCTCAAGGAGTTTATATATAAAATAATCTAAAGCAATTCTGAAAATTCAAAATATATTGGATTTTACAGACACATATAATAAAAATGCAACTTATAATACTGGAGATTCATTTAAAATTTTAAGACCTCATTAAAATGAACAAAGTAAAGACTTTAGCATAAAAGATCAAAATCACAAGTCACGTGTTATGCTTCAATTACATGTCAAACATTAGGGAAGCACTGTGGAATTACTCAGAGTATTCAATCTGAAGGACACAAAAGCCACTTGCTGATATGCAAATGTATAAATTAATATTTTAGTCGTTCAGCTAAAGATAAGTATCAGATAAGAAAGGTAAGTATTAGATTGACTTGTGTTTACTTTAAATGTGCATTTCCAAAGTCAACGAAGTACCATTTTCTATCTTAACATCCTGTTTGGTGGAGCCTAAAAATGATGTAATAACAATTGAAATGTAAAAACATTTCAGGGGCTTACAGTAACATGCCTGCATTTGTCACTCACACTACATGGCCATGCATGTCAGCTCTGGCTCTGCTCCCAGTTACTGTCATTCTGGCACTCAGGCTGAAGGGGCAGCCCCCATCTGGGCCCATGCAGGTCTCCTGGAAGACAGAAGAGAGGGTGAGGAAGGAAACGGCTGGAAAAAAAACAAGACCTCAGTGTGGTGGGGAAATTATCCTCTCATGGGAAGAGAGACCTCATAGGGAGGAAAGTAAATCTATGAAGAATAAATCAAGCTAGCCCAATATATTAATATAATTTTTCTTGATAGCCTATTCCGAGTGAGGAGGCAGAGAATTTGGATAGAGAAACTAAAATGGACAAATTTTAACAGTTTCTTTATTCTTCCCCTTCTCTGGCCCATCTCCTAGGTTTTTAAGTGGTCTGCTTATTTACTGCCCCTGTTTTCAATCAAATTCCTCATCTCGGTGTTTATGCCTTTTCCTGATAAACTGGCTGTTTTTTGCTTATGTCCTCAGGGTAGGGATTTGACTTCGCAGTTCTTACTCTGCCCAAAACTTCTCAGGAAGAAAGGCCAGAGATTCTCTTTTTGGCATATAGGTTGTGTTTATATACTACAAACTTTGCAGTTTTTCTTTTAAGATCCATTTATAGAATTATTATGGAATAATTTTTCTGAAACAAATACAATCTAGAGCGATATATCTCTCTATTATAATGTCATCCATCATAAGTCTACACAGAAAAGCTGTGGAGCTGACCTATTTTGTTGGTCCCAAAGGATAAACTTTCACAAGCAAACGTGTAGATCTGTACCAAATTGGTAGGAAGCATTCTTTTATTTAAAAACAGTATTGATTAATACCTCTAGAACAAATATTTTCCAAGTGTACAGTACTGGCAGATATTTTGCAACAGGGCAAATTAAGGAATATAAAAAACTAAAATGGAGTATGACTAAAAATGGCTTTTTGTTGTACGTAACAGAATTGTTGTACTTAATTTTTTTAATGAGAACACGTTAAATAGTTTAAGCAAAGAATAGTGAGGGGCTCCTGGGTGGTTCGGTCAGTTAAGCCTCTGACTCTTGATATCAGCTCAGGTCATGATCTTGGGATGGTGAGATCCAGCCCCCATCGGGCTCCGCGCTGTGCATGGAGCCTCCTTAGGATTGTCTCTTTCCCTCTCTCTTTCTGCCTCCCCGCTTGCGCTCTCACCCCAGCTTACGCATGTGCACTTTCTCTCTCTCTCAAAAACAGGAAAGAAAGGGGCGCCTGCGTGGCTCAGTTGTTGAGCGTCTGCCTTTGGCTCAGGGCATGATCCTGGAGTCCTGGGATTGAGCCCCATATTGGGCTCCTCTGTTGGGAGACTGTTTCTTCCTCTCCCACTCTCTCTGCTTGTGTTCTCTCTCTCGCTGGATGTCTCTCTCTCTGTCAAATAAATAAATAAAACCTTGAAAAAAAAAACAGGAAAAAAAAACAACAACAGTGACCTGACTTATTATCTACACAGTGTGTCTTATTATCTACACAGCATGTTTCCCTAGGAACCCCTGGTAACAGGCAAGGGCAGGGATCACCCTTACTCCTATAGCTTCTTTGTTCTCAGAAATCAGAAGCTTCATTTTTTTCTGTCCTCTAGCATATGTTATTCACCACATAAAGTAACTATTACTTATCAGAATTATCTTCAGCTGGTTAGAAGGGGCATGTGCTGTGGATCTCAGGTGGGGGAATGGATGGATAGAAGACACTGATGTCAGTGTACTTTTCCCTAAAATTACTTATAAATTTTAGGCACATTGCTCAATTTGAAAATATATTTATGGTCCTCAGTTCTGTTACACTGTTCATTTTTCCTTCTTTGCATAACTATAACATATTTGTTTGCAAACTGACCCTCAATCACAGAGGGCAAGGAGAGACCTAAGAAAGAGGCAGTCCACTTCAAATCAGTAGGGGGCAGGTTTAACAAGTGAGGGAACTTGCATATGTGGCTTGTCTTGGGCAGCCCTGAGATGAGTAGATCTTTGCACCTGCTGGCCAAGATCTCTGTCTCTCTCTTTCTTAAGGCTATGATCTTAAAAATGGCTCTGGTTGTGGGAATGGTGGGCAGATATACATTCCAAGGACAGGAAAGGGATTAAGGAAACTCTGATTGCCAGGCTCCAGCTCCCAGGTCACCAGTGGTCACATTCTTTCAATGACTCCTCCAACAGAATGTTATTGAGTTAAAGGATCATCTGTTTCCATCACAATCCTGAGTTATAATGCAAACTATCAAAAGTTCCATTATCTCGAGACCATGCTTACATCCAAAGATTTCTTCAGTTTTAATCTCCATTCAGTGATTTCATTTAAAATATTTTCAGGATCCTACTGTATACAGGCACACTTCTGTACACTGGGAATACAAAATAGAAGCCGGCAATATCCCTGATCTTTATCCTGTGTTTGGGAGTAGTGGTAGAATGTGGGAACAGGGTCAAGAATGGTCAGAAGTGTATTTCTGGTGTGGTTCGAATGGATTTTCCGAAAGACCAATCTGGCTAAGACAAGAAGAAAGGGGATGAGCATGGGGGAATAGAGTTGACCCTTGAACAGTGGTGGGTTTGGGGCACCCACCCCCCTCAGAGTTGAAAATCTGCATTGTAACCTTTGATCCCCCCCATAATTAACTAGTAACAGCCAACCATTGATCAGAAAGAAGCTTTACCAGTGCCATAAACAATTAATATATATTGTGTATGTTACCTTATATAATGTATTCTTAAAATAAACTGAAGAAAAATGTTATTAAGAGAATAATAAGGAATCCTCTATCTGGCCCCCTCATTATGAGTAACGATAGGTGCACTTGGTTACACACTTGCATGGTTGAAGATAAACACTAAATAAGGACGGTGACAATTCACACAGGCATCTGAGTAAATTTAACCATCCACAGAGAGGAGGAAAAGCAAGTATTAATGCTAGCACATGTAACTCAGCTCACCTGAATATATTTTTATATAATGCAATGGAATAAAACATAAATATCATTGTTTAGTGAACGTGAGCTATAATTGGACACTTTTTAACAATGTGGACAAAATTATCCTATTTAGCAGTAAAAGCTGCCAATGTGGTTCTGAGGTATTTATGGACTACTTATGAGGTGTTCTGGGAAAGTGATAAGTTAAAGTGTACTTAAATCGATAGAAGTAAACATAAGAGTATGGTTGTGGGCCTCAGAAATTACAAAAGAACTAAACATAATTGAATACTTGCTATTTTTTTTTTCAAATGAAAATGGCTATGTTTACTAAGAGACATATCCAGTTATCGAACAGCAAACTAAAGTTATCAATATACCCCAGATTTCATTTTAACAAGCCATGGAAGAATGTTATTGGACCCACAAATCAATAGAAGAGGTGATTCCATCCTATCCCAGGTGCCAAGAAAAAAACAGTCTGTTTTTCCTTTTTTCCTTCAGTGAAGTGGGAAGGGTTTTAATGTTTTGTCTATAAAGCAAGTAAAAAATTTCCTCATCCTTACTTGTATTTTCTTGAAATTGAATGTCTCGCTACATTTACTTTCATCCTGTCTTGGACTTCAGAATTGTTAAAACATTTTCTTCAGTCTGTTCTGATTTGCCAAAAGCATTTATTTCTGTTCTGTTGTTGTTTTAATTCTTGGAATACTCCTCTGCTTTTTCTAGAATTTCTCCCTCTCTCTCTTTCTCCCTCTCCTTCTCCCTTTCTCTTTATTTCCCTCTTTCTTTTCCCTCTCTCTTCTCAAAACACTGTATTTCAAAGGACATCTGTCCCTTAATTATCCCTCTCCAATTCTTCATTTTAAATAGTTAACAGAGTAAAGAGCATACTCTCCCAACTCACAGACTACCCCCTAAATGATCAGTTTCCATCCTGGAACCATACCTCCTTAGTAGTTTTTTTGTGTACTCTTCCAAATTTTAAAAACTTTTACCCTTTGAAACTTTTAAAAACATACAGTCCTATATTTTTCTAAAAATATAAATTAACTATAATATTCTTGACCTTGCCCTTTTCACTCAAGAATATACCTTAGAGATTTGTCTGTGTCAGTTCATTAACATATTCTCACCCTTTAATCTTTCTTTTTCTCTGGTACTTTTTTTTTTATTTTTAAAGTTATGTAATATACAAATTATATATATAATACTTAGAAGGAAATTAATTAAATTCCCATGAACTTTCTCTCACGCATAGTAATATAATATTACATATATCATTCCATCTACTAAGGGTTCCTTCCTTGTCCTCTCCCCTGTTTCTCCCCAGAGAGAAGAATCATTCTCTTAATTTTTGTTTTATAGTCATTTTGCTTTAAAAATTTTGTTCTAATTTGTTTTCACTCAGAAATGGTATTTTTCACTGTTTTTTAAAGCTTTATAAAAATAGTATTCTATTGCATGCAGTATTCGGAAATTTGCTTTTCCAGTCAATACCACACTGATAGCTACAGTTGTAATGAATTCATTCTCATTGATTATGAGATTCCATCCTGTGAATATACCACAACTGATTTATCGACCTTTCTGTTGATGGACATGGAGTAGTTTGTTTTATTTCAGAGTGGTTGTACAGATGTATACTGCAACCAGCAGTATAGAAGGGCTTCCTTTGATCCACATCCATTTCAACAATTGGTATCACCAAAACCCTTATATTTGTGTTCATTCCTCTTAGGTGTATGTCTAAGAGTGGACTTACTAGGTCACAGTATGGTTGTATGTTTAGCTTTAACAGAAATCACCAAACAGTTTTCCAAAGTTGTTATATATCTTCTTTTACCTGAAAGAAATAATATTATATGATCTATCTCTGTTTGCTTCTGTTCCTCTGATTTCTTTCTTTCGGTGTGTGTGATTGTTTTGTTGAATGGACAGAACTTTTCACCAAGTAGATCTTGAGTTAGGAGACTGATGCTGATCAGAAACCATCTACTGTCATTTTCTGTAGGTATTTTTTTCTTTTGTCATAATTTTACAGAAGAGAACCATTCTCTTGAACAGAGGCTATAACCCCAGATGTCAGCATTCTGTGGGAAAGGTAGGCTACAGTCACCTTGAGTTTATGTTCGCTTAGTTCCCTTGTCTTAAGTACATAATCTTCTCCCTCAACTGTATCTACTGTATCTAATGGCTGAAAATCCAGAGTCTCTGGTCATACTTCTTTAGAAAGCAAATCTTCCAGTTACTCTAGGTTGGAGAAAGGATACTCACGTATCACACAGGATGGAGGAAGAAATCAAGACTATCTTTTGTAAAAAACAGCACTTAATCTATCTTTGTGGATGGCCTGACCTCGAACCCCACTTTTAGAAGATTTCTCCCAATTCCCAAGTCTTCTAGAGAGGGAGTTGCATTGTTAATTTGCTTGCCTTGGGTCTTCTCCTGTATTCCAGAGTGGGTTTCGGATTTCTCCTGACAAGTCAATTAGTGCTTGTCCTTCTACTCTCCACCTTTCAGTTTACTGCTGTTGATATTCTCTCCTGTGCCCTCATCCACATAGGCCGATGCCAGTCAAGTCTCATTTTCTACCATTTCGGTTTAGCCTAGGAGGAAAAATAGGTAAATCAGTGTATTTCATTGAGCATGCCCCTCTCCCTGATCATACTAACTGAATCCCCAACATTGGGACTAAGCACGGGACTAAGCATTTGTCTGGCTTTTTTTCTGGAGACTCTAAGTGTACTTTGATCCTTTCTGAGCAACTTTCTAGCTCTTCAAAATTCCTTCCATTGTTTTATTTAGAGCAGTGTTTTCCAAAATTTTTTGAGTCCAGTGACACATTTGATAAACATAAAAGTGTCCTGGATTTTTTTTTTTTAAGATTTATTTATTTAAGAGAGATAGCATGCAGGCGTGTGTGCAAAGTGGGGGGAGGGGTAGAGGGAAAGAATCTTCAAACCGACTCCTGCTGAGTGGGGAGCCCCACGCAGGGGGCTCAGTCTCGTGACCCATGAGATCATGACCTGAGCTGTAACCAAGAGTTGGAGGCTTAACCAACTGAGCCACCCAGGTGCCCCAAAAGCACCCTGGATTTTTCATATAAGCTCAAGAGCAGAAAGTATGCCCCTCATTAGAATCACCATATTATTTTTAAGGCACAAAAATCTAATTTTCTTGTTTTCTATATTTTTGTATTACCAAAAACAATGAAAACTTTTTCCAAGGAAAAAAATGATATTATTATAAAGTATTTATATCAAAATGTATTGACCCCAGGAAGTATGACCCTGATGTGAATAAATGATTTTAATAAATGATTTTGAGATCTTCAGTTGTGTAGGCACAGGACAGAGCAGTAAATCATGTGATCTGATTTGGGTTCTAGCCAACTTTGTCAAAACACTTAAAATAAGACAACCCCACTCCAATTCAGCTTCCTTGTTAGTAATTTGTAAGGATTTCAGTCAATGGTCTGAGAGCTTTAATATACTATACTGGAAACTCTGTTCAAGTTGTTTCTCTCAGGATTCATCATAGCATTATAATATCACTCCTCCCCTCCTTAAGTTAGCTAGTTACCACTGAACATGTATTTTCTCTAATACTTAAAAGTAAATAATTTCATCAGGCTTTAAAGAAAAGAAGTTTTACATGCTGTTTGAGATAAAAATGTACATTGAACATAGAAATGTTAGAAGTTTGGGAACAAAACAAGCAACAGCAGTTGATAAAGAAGTCAGTTGATATAAGGAAATTCAACAGAAAAAAATTAATGGGAGCATTTAATGATTTTTTGTGTTAGGAAATATTTTTGATCTTTAGCCATTTTGATGGAAGGTACTTTTCTTCAATTCCAAAGTCTCTGAACCATTCTTCTGTTCTCCTCTCTGCTTATTTATATAGCTAAGACAATTAGCAAGCACTGAGCAATCTGACCTTAACAATGTATTCATATTTAATGTTTTAATCTACTTCTCTGTCTTCTCTGAACTTCTTTCCATTTGTCCTTGTCTTTTAGGGCAAACAACTTCAAAAAATGATTGTAAGTAGTGTTCCAGACACTGTTTTCCTCAGCTGTATACACTAGAACTTTTGCTTCCTACTTGTGTGCGACCTGATTCTTTTCAAGGCCTATCACATTGCAAAAGGTGTCTGGATGTTACTTTCTGTGGTCATCAGGGACCTATATTAAACATATAAGCAAGGAAATTCGTTGTGGTAGTGGATAGTTGTTTTTCCCAAAGATACAGTGCATAATTCTAAGAAGTTTTTCTTTCAAATTGTTGCAACTTACCTTACCATTAATTCTGTATTAATATATGGAGAATTAGTTTCATTAAGTGCCCGTGCAATTGAACATAGTAATATATGAGTATGAACATTGCTAGATCCAAGGCAGTTGACTTAGTTATAAAAGGTATTCCTCAAGAAAGGCTATGCAGGCAGCCTTTGTGTTGGATACAGAAGGAACAATTGAGGCATCTCCAGAGACCTGACAAGTCTGCAAACAAGCAAACTTTTGAAACGGTTTTACCGTATGGTATAGGAGCGTGATTATTTCTTGTTTTTCATGGCACTGAAATATGATTTTATTATTTAGCATTTATTTACTTGTCTGATCCACATACCTACTTTCTTGTTAGATTTTATTCACAGGAGAGCAGGGATATTATCGGTCTCATTATTATATTCCTAGCACCCAGAACACAGGAGATGTTGAATAAATGCTGGTCAAATTATTAGTAGAATTGAATAAGCAAGGAGCAGTAAATAGTCATATATTCATATCTATCTTAGACTACCAAAATTGTAAATGTGTTGCCTTAAAAAATAGGAACTGTGTTCAATGCACCCATAAAACCGCAACATACAGTCACCTGGCGGCTTCTACTTATAATGTGCTTAACTAGTGCTGGTTTTAATTAGTGAAGGAGTTAATTAAATATATGGCTACCTTTTGTGAGGGTTACAAATTCCCCAGGCTACAATGGTGTCCATATTTATTTTCATACAAAAGTAACAAGGGACAGTGGTATGGGATAAAAAATATTTAACGAAGTTTTGAAGCTATGTTAACAGTTGAAATGGAGAGAAGTTTACATAAATGAAAAAAAAATCTAGTGGTAAATTGATTTGACAAGATAATGGATTTGACCTTGAGATAGAGAATGTTAAAGTATCAAGGATACAACCAGAACAACTTCTCATTGTTCCCTGTATAAATGGCCAAGGACTTAAAAATACAGGTCATACTGAGAAAATCAGGTGAATTGGATAAAAGAAGTGCTATTCAAATTATGAAATTCTCATAGTTCACATCTGGACTGAGTTCATCACTGGTGAGGGTGTGGCTTCTGTGGCTGCTCCCCCTCCTATTTCTTTTTAGAAATCAGCATCTCAGTAGGCAAGGTAAGGAACTGATACCATTTTTTAAGAAACACTATCCGTAGATGTATATAATCTTCTAAGGGTATTAATAATTTTAAGTTTTTCATCCTACTTTTACAACATCTATAATATGATATTTTCTCAATAATTATATGTATCTAATTAGCTTTCTAAATTAACTCTAATTTTGGCTTTTCCAATGCAAAAGTATCTGATTAATTATGTAATCCTTGTCAATTTATCACTACACATTTTTTTAAACAGTTGACAGCAAGCCAATCAACAGGATTTTACATACTAGAAAAGAGTAATATTTCAAAAATATATTCTTACTGAACTGGAAACGCTATTTCAATTTTCAAACTGAGACATTTTTGTAGGTTTAAGTCCAGTAGGAATCGTTTTTGACTTGTGATATGTTGTCACTGGTGTAAAATACATAAGCCGATTTGATATCTTTTCATTCACATTCCCAATATCATTGTCATATATCAAGTTTTCCTCAAAATGTGGCCAGACCTAAAATCATTACTCTTTCAGCCTCACTTGGGATATAAAAAGCAGCTTCATGAGTTGCAAATCATTAAAACATACCTATTTCTCCTAGAGTATTTGGTAAGTCAAAGAAATTTTTAAGCCAGGTAAGCTCTTTGAAAAGGTGTGAAAAATGACAGTGAGTGGCAGACTGTGAATATAAACACAGAGTAAAAAAAGTATGTCTTGCTGAGAGCATTGCAGTCAGAAAAACTAAACAAGAACCTAAATGAATGAAAACCTTCATATCTTATCATTTATTTCCTAATCAGCCAAATCTTCTTATTGACAGAAGAATTTCCTTTGCATTCTATAACTACATTAAGTGAGTTAGCAAATACGGTAACTCATATACGTGCATTTTGTTAACTCTGAACTTTAGAATCTATGTTGTTGTTGTTTTCACCAGTTTGAAAAAGCCTGGGACTCTTACCCTACTAACATATTTTTGGGGAAAAGTAAGCCAAAAAGCAGCAACAAGCTAGGCCCTTTGGTTGGTCTCTTTAAAATGTCTTTTTATAATTTAACTTTACAAAGATATAGTCATCACGTCTCCCACAACAAGGGGTGGGAGGTACTTGATACCCCTTGCAGTAGGTTGAATTGTGTCCTTCAAACAGTATAACCAAGTCCCAACCCCCAGTACCTGAGAATGTGATATTATTGGGAAAAAGAGTCTTTGCAGTTGTGATTAAATTAAGGATCACAAGATGAAATCATCCTTGATTTAGGGAGGGCCCTCCATCCAATGACAGTTATCCTAATAAGAAAAGGGGAAGACACAGACCCACAGAGGTCTGACAGCCATGCCAAGGATTGCCAGCTATCACCAGAAACTGGGACAGAATCTCCCTCAGAGCCCTGAGATGAAACTAACCCTACCAAAAACTTGATTTTGGACTTCTGGCCTCCAGAACTTTGAGAGAATACAATTCTGTTGTTTTAAAGGCACCAAGTTTGTGGTGATTTGTTATGGCAGTCCTAAGAAATTAACACACCCTGTTGTCATCACTTCTGTGATGTATCAATTTTTTTAAATCCACTAGAAGCACTAGAGAGCACGGTAAAGGAAATATGCTTTGGAGAATATTTTTCTAGTTTCAATCCTAGCTTAGTTGCTTACTAGCCTAAATATATATATATATATATATATATATATATATATATATATGTAATATAAAGATATTAATGCAAAAATATATTTAATATTATATATTTAGTATGTTTTAACTTTATATTTTGTATAACATAATTTAAATTATTTAATTAAATTATTATTTAAATTAATAATTATTAAATTAAAATTATGTTTTATATTATATATTTAATATATATTAAAATAAAATATATTTTTTTAATATTGCAAAAAATACTACGAATGTCATTGGGTTTATATTCAGATGAGGCATAAAATGTATCTAAAGCTGCTCACAGATATAAAGGAATTCACAATAAGTATTGTTAACAGTAAATATTCCCTAGAGAATGTTGACTGCATTATTCATCCTTAATTCAATTTACTTTACCGATTATTTTAATAATTCCCTCATTTTAGAGGACTCCCATTGGTCTGTAAAATTTCACCATTCCTAAATTGTTTAAAGATGTGGATTTAGGCTATGATAGAGAAGTGTGGATCAGACTTTCCTTTTCTTAGAAGACTTTAACACAGACTTTAACATGTGGATTAATTCTGTTCTCTAGAATTTCAATGCTCTAAAGAGAGGAATCATGGAGCTTTCCAAGAGGAATTATAATTTCCTGAGAAACTCATATTGTTATAATAACACACCAGATAGATTTTCAGAACTAAGAGGTCATGTGGTTCTGTCCCTCTAGAGCTAGATGGGTTAATTTATCTTCTTCAGGACCCAGCAAAAACCTGTTCTCATGTGTCTAGACTGCATCAGACCTCTCCTGTCCAAGAGGACTCCTACATCTTTATCTTTTCCCTCATAAAAAAATAGTTTTAATTAAAATGCCAAATTAATTATTAAGATATTTGGCCTGTCTAGATTTGCACTTGAAAAGATCTAAGAAAAATGAGATCTATTTTTCTTTAAATTCACTGATTTTTCATTTTCTGTTTTAAAATATTTCAGAAAAGAATCAGTGACTGTTTCTTTAAAAAGACCAGGATAAGAGTATAAGTGATCTGCTGAAGGACTACATAAATCAAATATTTGAAGGACAGTTAGTGTACTCTAAAAAGTAAAAATGATTTCTAAGAGGAGTTACTATATTTGAAGGGACAACATATACCACACTAGAGGATGAGAGATTTACTCATTTAAGGAAACTCTTATACTCAAAGCAGCAGGAAGCCTTAGGCAGATTTATTTTTCATGAATCTAGTTCTTGGGAATTTATTTAAAAAGTCATTATATTTACATTGAACATTTTTTCATGTATCTGTTAGCCATCAGGGAAATTCAAATCAAAACCACATTGAGATACCACCTTACACCAGTTAGAATGGCAAAACTTAACAAGGCAGGAAACAACAAATGTTGGAGAGGATGTAAAGAAAGGGGAACCCTCTTACACTGTTGGTGGGAACGTGAGTTGGTACAGCCACTTTGGAAAACAGTATGGGGTTTCCTCAAAAAGTTAAAAATAGAGCTACCCTATGACCCAGCAATTGCACTACTGGGTATTTACTGCAAAGATACAGATGTAGTGAAAAAAAGGGCACATGCACCCCAATGTTCATAGAAGCAATGTACACAATAGCCAAACTGGAAGGAGCTGAGATGCCCTTCAATAGATGAATGGATAAACAAGATGTGGTCCATATATACAATGGAATATTACTCAGCCATCAGAAAGGATGAATACCCACTATTTGCATCGACATGGATGGAACTGGAGGGGATTATGCTGAGTGAAATAAGCCAAGCAGAGAAAGACAATTATCATATGGTTTCACTTATTTGTGGAACATAAGGAATAGCATGGAGGACATTAGGAGAAGGAAGGAAAGAGTAGGGGAGGGAATCAGAAGGGGAGATGAACCAGGAGAGACTATGGACTCTGAGAAACAAACTGAGGGTTGCAGAGGAGAGGGGGGTGATGGGAATGGGTTAGCCTGTTGATGGGTTAAGGAGGGCATTTATTGCACTGTCTTATACACAAACAATGAATCATGGAACACTACATCAAAAACTAATGAAGCACTGTATGGTGACTAACTTAACATTAAGAAAAAAGCAAAAACAAACAAAAAAAAGAATCTTAAATAGGCTCCATGCCCAGTGTGGAGCCTGACATTGGGTTCGATCTCACCACCCTGAAGAGGAGGGAAAAAAGTCATTATATTTGAAAAAACAAAACAAGTGAGCAAGGGGAGAAAAAGAGAGAGAGGAAAACCAAGAAGCAGACTCTAAACTATAGAGAACATACTGATAGCTACCAGAGGGGAGGAGAGTGGGGGATAGGTGAACAGGTGATGGGGATTAAGAGTGCACTTGTGATGAGCAATGGATATTGTACAGAAGTGTTGAATCCCTAAATTGTACACCAGAAACTAACATTACACTGTATGTTAACTAACTGGAATTCAAAGAAAAACTTTTAAAAAAATTCATTATTGAGTAATTACTATGTCTCACACCCTGCTACACTCACACAATACTGAGTGTAAGGTTTATATGGGTCTGGAACATATTGCTGACTCATCTCAGGAAAAAATTACCTATGCAAAAAAAGCAAGTATCTATGTAGACAAAGTGTATGTGTATTTGTTGGTGTTAGTTGAGGTGAAGAGAGATGCACAAGCTTAGGTTTCCAACTAAAATTCATTCTTTGTTAACAACATCTATAAAATATGTGTCTTGTGCTATTAATTCAATAAATGCAACTTTTTCATATGATTATGTGTGTCAGCCATGACTTTTAAATGCTGGAGCTAAATGAAGTAAACTGGATATAGTCTTTTGTGGAAGATAGGTAAAATAGTTACTTAAAATAAATTGAGTGTTCAGTACAAATTTATTAAATGGATATAATACTATTATTTGTTCATTTGTTGAGCAATTAGTAATAAACAGGCTAGTGGTTGGGGATACACAGATAGATACATTACAGTTCTATCCTTAAGGACCTCATAGTCCAACTGGGGAAAAAAGGATATACATACAGTAAAACATGGTAATATAATGTGGTGATTCATTGATACAAGTACAAAAATAGTGGCAGTAGAACAGAGAGAAGGCACACAAAGCCCAAATACAGGAGGAGTCAGGAAATTCCCTTGAAATGAGGCTAGAGAGATAAGTAGTAGTCAGATTATTGATGGATTTAAATAGCAGGTAGAGGAATTTAAACATGGCCTTATGCTAGTGGGGAGCCACTGAAGGAAATTAACCTCAGAAGTGACATGGCCTAATTGTGTTTTCAGTAAAATATTCTGGCTGCAGTGTGGAAGAATGAATTTAAGGGAAAAAGGCCAATTAAGAAACTGTTGCTATGATCTACATGAGAGAAGATAAAGACCCAATCAAAGAAATGGTAGGAGGATGAAGAATGGGGATGAAAATCAGTAAGTATTCAGAAGATATTATGAACTGAACACAGAATATAATTTTGACTGAGAGAAGAATAAAAATGACAAGTAAATATGGCTGGAGAAAAATCAATGATGAAGTATATTTGGGACTGGAGAAAGAGAGTGAATGTTTTTCCCATGTGTTAATTTTTGTGGAACAAATGAAAAAAACGTGGAGATATGCAGCAGAAGAATAATACATCTAAAGTAAAACAAATGTAAAAAAAAGCCTGACTGGTATAAATTTAAGAATTGACATTTATTTGCTACTAAGATTACAAGAATGTATGAGTTCACTAAGCAAAGGTCTTTTAAGCAGAAAGGTATTTAAACTGATAATACAGTTTTTACAGAATTGTTAGAAATATTGAAGGTTCGGGTTCCAGTCTAGGTCTTCTAGAATGATACTCAAAAAGACATAGAATCTCCAAAGCCGTCACTAGATCTATAAAGAAAACAAGGAGTTACTAGTACCTCTCCAAAAAACTTTCACAACTGGGATGCTGGAGAATGGATGCACAAACTTCAGATCACTCTCTGAATCAGAAAATTAGATCAAGAGTTTGTTGCTAATTTCATTTCTTGACAGCAGGATGTAAGACAATGGGCATTGGGACACAAGTGAAAGCAACCTTCCCTTTTCCAAATCCTGTTTACCAGCAGGAAGAGCCACAGGCCACAGCACACAGTTCTCCACTTATTCTTTCCTAATCTTGCTTGAGTGCATCTAATTGGAAAAACCCATTTCACAACCAAGATCATAGCTGCAAGAGAGCTGGTGAAACGAAAATTTTTGCTTTCCTGTTTTTCCAATTAATCATGTGAAATGTAGTTTCAGAAAACCACTCTGAAGAATACATCTACAAGCCTCAAAAACAGCTAATCTTTCACCAAGAAAAATATCAATTGAGTATATCAATTAAATGTCATCAGTGATCATAATAAAAAGAGCTTCAGTGTCATGGGGAAAGCAAACACCATATTAGGGAGATTTAGGGAAGTAGAGGGAAGATAAAGAAGTGAAAAGAATAAGTAAAGACTTTTTGATCAATTTCCATAGAAAGGAGAAGAAAAATATTCAATAGCTATTAGTATAAGGAACAGAAAGGATAGGGTTTTGTTGTTGTTGTTCATTTCCTTGTTTAACGAGAGAATATTAGGGGGCCCTGGGTGGCTCAGTAGGTTAATCGTCGGACTCTTGATTTCAACTCCCGTCATGATCCCAGGGTCCTAGGATAGAGCCCTTTGTTGGGCTCCACACTCAGTGGGCACTCTGGGCAGTCTGCTTGAGGTTCTCTCTCTCCTTCCCCCTCTGCCCCGTCCCTGCTTGTGAGGATGCCCTCTCTCTAAAATAAATACATCTAAAAAAAAAAAAAACCCACAAGAGAATATTAAAGCATATCTATGCATTGATGGAAAGTAACCTATAGAGATAAAGGAGATTCAAGACAAAATAGTTGAAAGAAGAAACTATTGAGTCAGCAAGACACTCATGGGATGAAAGGAAACTAAGGGAACCTGTAAATATGTTTATCTCAAATAAAAACAAGAAAAATTCATCTTTAAGACTGATAGAGAAAAGAATAATGAATATGGAATAGATATGTTTTCAGGTGTGTGTAAGAGGAGTGAGATTATCACTGATGGCTCCAAGCTTTTTTTGTTTGATTGTTTGTTTTGTTTTTTCTCAGTAGGAAGTAAGATCATCCAGGAAGAATAAGAGAGAAGGAAATTGAGGTAGAGTACATAGGAAAGTCATGAAAGTTTAGAATAATCATTAAGAGAAATCAGAGATAGAGCCAACAAAGACCAGTAAATGTATTTACTACATTTGTTAAGGTCCTAATCAAGCTTACTGACTATCTTATTATCACTGGCATGTTATATGTCTCAGCAACACTTACTCAACTAAGAATATGAGCAAAGAATGTAGATCATAGTATCGACTCAGTGTTGATTTTGATGGATTAAAGTGGCAAAAGTATGTTTAGAGGAATTCGAGTTACTGAAAGAGGTGTTCAGATAATCTCAACATGAGATTCAGAAAGGTTAGTGAAGAAAGAGAGATGAGGCATCTGTTGGATTATAGAAGCAAAATAGCAAAGCTTGGGAAACTTTGATGCGATAAAGGAGGAAACAAAGGAGTGATATGGTTGGAAAAAAAATAGTAAGTAATGGTCAGAGAATAGGCACATTATGTTTTAAAGTTCTGAGCTTGAACAGTTCAGATTAGGACCTGGGCTTTCAGGGAGTATGTTTAGTGTGATAATGCTAAAGGCCATCTGAATAATGAAATGATGTATAAATCTGAAGTGTGTGATCCATGTACAAAAGCCTACAATCAATGTAGAAGATGACCATAATAGCTGTAAATAATACGTGAAGAAGAGGGGAGTATAATGCTCAAAGGAGTAGTAGTTTTATCATGAAGTGGAATACTTGTCTGGAAGTATTGCAAAGCTAGAGAAAAATAACCCTACTTTCTAACATTGGTGTGTGGAAATAAGATGTTATATTTTTAAAAAATTTTAGTATTATCTTAATGACAATGCCAAAAACAAGAAAGAGAAGCAATTTTAAATATTGGGGAGGGACAGATTCTAAACTGGTGTAATTCCACAATGAAGTGTTTTCTGCTTTGTACTAATACTAAAAAAGAATTAAAATTTTAATAAATGTAACATTGTGACTTGTTTCATGAAGCTAATTTTTATCATCTTAGATGATATTTTGGGGGTTCAATTTTTTTTTCTTGAAAGGTAGCAGTAGTAGGAGATGGTGATAACTTTACAGAAATTATTCTTTAAAAAAAATGTTAACCTCAAAATGTTTTGTGAAATTTTACTCATTTGTGGTATCCAACATTCTGAAAGCCACTTCCAAAAGAAAACAGTTTCCATAGTGTTCACAACACTATGTTTGTTCACAACAATCCCTTTGTATTCCTTTGTCTCCCATACCTGGGGGCTTTTCACTCTCCTTAAATAAAATGTGGCCATAGACTGTCCACAGGGTTTGACACCTGTCTCTGGTTGGTTCCCAGAAAGTAGGCTCTAAGATAGCTTAGCATGTAGGAAAGGTGAGGAGAAATGGTTAGACAGAGTTTGACATGAAGCCATGTTGCAGTCCTGACCTAGGACTCAGTGGGTCCCTCTGGGAGCTTAGAGGTTGGGATGGCCTCAGAGTTGTTTTGAGTTGAAGATAAGAAGGCCAGGTCTCTATACCCCTCATTGGTTAGTCATTGGATGTAGTCTTCCCTGCAAGGAGGCATGATTTTGAGCAAGGCAGTGTTCTTCAACCAAGACCATCCCAAAAGAGGGCTGAAGCTGAAAACCATCTTTTACAACCCTCTCGACATCTGGGAAAAAGAAATCCTGCATTTCTGAGTAGGAATCTGGATGGCGCATTATAACCCCCTCAGAGCACCTGAAAAACCCAGGTAAATCTAAGGACTTTTCCTAGGGATTTAGGATTAGGACCAGTTCTGTCAACTAGGTTGCTGTATCATATATTCTTAACTAATAATTAATCTCCCTATTATTTATTATATTCAGCTGATATGGATTTGGAAGGTTCTGGCCAAAGGTATGAACAGAACTATGTGAAGTACATATAAAAGTTGAGTAAGTTTAAACGCTGAGGGCTTATTTTTTTTTAAATAACAAAGAGTTAAAAATAATTACCAAATACACGATACATCCTCAATATATACTTGTGGAATGAATATGTAAATAATTAAAATGATTAATTCTAAATTGAACTTGTAGCCTGTTTAGGATTATTTTGGATGAGTCAAATCAAAGATAAATTTACTTTATAGTCAATGTATAAAATCTGGGTATGATATAATAACTAAGTTTATTTTTACTATTATTAACTAAAACTATTATTAACTATTAACTATTACTATTATAACTATATAAATACAAAACTATAACTATATGTAACTATATAAAATACTATATTTACTATTATTAACTATAACAAAACTTTTGAGTGACTCCTAATGTATGATAATGCATATCAAATCAAATGACTTTTTCTTTGCCCTTCAAAATCATTAAAGCAAAGATGCCAAGGCCTAACTAAATAGGTTTTCAAAATAGCTTCTATTTGTTCTCTTTACAAGGGAACTTTCCTTTTGACATTTCAGTTTTATATATCTTCAAACTGATGGATTTCTTCACAAGGTATATCAACTGTTATTTGTAAAGCTTTTATCCAGGGACTTTATGAGTAATTCTCTACAAATTTTTTATATTCTTAACGAGTCAACAAAGAGGCTCTGTAAAAGAAAATGAAAATGTGCACATTAGATGTGGTGTCTCTATAAAAGGCAATATTGCAGGGTGAGGAAATCAGACATTCAGGTTTTAAATAACTAGAGATAGTTGTACATTAAATTGTTAACATCAAGAAGTTTTGCATTTCTAAGCACCTATTAGGAAAAGAACTTCATGTTTCATTACCATAAACTGTCAGTTGATTCTCTCAAAACACCATATATAAATTAACCGTTCTAAATATTATGAAAACCATAGTCTGAATAGTCTTATAAATCATATATATCTATCATAAAACTGCTTCATATGTTAGCAAAAAAAACTGTTAAAGAAAGCTCCTGGTGTCTGGTGTTTAACAAGAGATTTATTTCAAAGAATGCAAATCAAACTGTTTATTTCTCTGCCTGTTTGTATAAAAACACACATCATGCTGTTCTAGGAAAAGTATGATTATTCCATATTTCTAATAACTATAACTCTATTTAATAGAACTATATATTTTCATAGCCTCTTTGTGTCACTTATATCGGAAGAAGTGATATTTATAATATGAAGTTTTCTAGATTCCATTTTAAACATATTTTAAATGATAGAGAAAAATTTTGTAGTGAAAAGAAAAAAATTTCATTTCAGAGTACTCTGACTTTTGGAATGGCAGTGTGAAGAGCTCCTTAGTCAGCCAGCAAATGAAAAAAATATTTACTCAAGGAAATCTATATCTCTGTAAGAATAAGGACTGTGGGAGTCTGCAGCACTTAAGCCATGACCTACCCTATCCCCACTTCCTCATCAGCTTAACATTACATAAGCTCTAATACAGGGTGGGTATGATCAAGAAATGAGGCTCTCTCTTCCTCCAGCTTTCCCAAACTTTCCTATCCTCCCAGCAATGTGTTGTTGTCTAAAGTCCACGCAAGTGCAGCTTCAAGGACAAGGTCTCCCTTCCACCACCTAGTCCCTATTTAGAAGGCAGAGGTTCTACCCTACCCATTCTATGCCAGGTGTATTGGATGGCTAGATTTTTCTAGGGAGAAGATGCAAAACTGGGAGAGAAAAGTTGCAAAGATGATAGGATAGCACCCAACCCAGTTCCCTGCTTGTAAGGCAGGAGTGACTCTCCCAGAGACATGGGTCATTGTTGCTATCCCAGCTGTGTAGATAAATTCAGGGATTTTGCCTAGGAGAAGGTCAGGCCTTAACAACAGAGAGCTCTGAAGCTCTCTCCAAAGGAACTGACTCTGTAAAATAGAATGTGGGGAAATTTGAGCCTAAGCATGCTATTAAAAATAATGGGAACTTTAGTAGTAAACATTTAAGTGGAGGGAGGCTGGTGGCTTCATTAGATCAACAAGCTAAAAACCATAGGCCACCTAGTTTACTAGCAAGAATCAAGAACACAGCTAAGAACATTACTCCTGGGATCAGAACTAACCTCAAATGCTGGCCCTTGCAACGTAGTCTGCATTTTATGGATCAGACCTTAGAGAAAGGTACCCTAGGCCATTATCAAGAGCAATAGAACAATCAGCAGACAATCAGTGAAAACTAACAGCTGTGTCTGATACTAATAGAGGCAGGCAGTTTAGCAGAGAGATAAGAGAAAGATTTAGTCAGTGACAGCCCTGCTAAAACCACTATCATCTCAAGGGGACTGTGTGAATTCACAAGGCTGTACCCTCTGTGTAAGGACACCAAAGACTTCACACTTCAGGGAAAATAGACTTCACTAAAATAATCCAGGAAGTCATTAACAAGCAAGCAAACAACAATAATAGTCCCTGGAAGTGTTGGGGAAAGGCGCAGTACTTGAAGCTGCTATATCTTCTAAAATGGCTATTTAAAAAAAAAAAAAAAGTGACATACAGAGAAACAGTGAAATGTGACCTATATATAAGAAGAAAAGCAGACCACAGAAACTGCCTGTGAGAGCAACCATATGTCAAATTTAACAGGCAGTATCTATTGCAAATATGTTCAAAGAACTAAAGGAAACCTTGATTAAAGAAGTCAAGTAAGGCATGATGACAATATTGCATAAAGTAAAGAATATTAACATATATAAATTATTTTGTAAGGAACCAAATGGAAATTCTAAATTTGAAGAGCAAACTAACTGAAATAAAAAATGCATTAGAGGGGCTCAATGGTATATCTGGATAGAAAAAAAAAGGATAGTGAACTTGGAGATAGAGATTATGCATTCCAAAGAATAGAAAAAAAGAAAAGAATGGAAAAAGAAAATGAAGAGTCTCAGAAGAATGTGGGACACTGTTTAGCTGCACTGACATACACATAATGAGAATGCCAGAAGAAAGAATGGAACAGAAAAAAATTCAAAGAAGTAATGGCTGAAAACTCCCCAATTGAATGAAAACCTTTTGTGTATACATCCAAGAACTTAGTGAACTCCAAGTAAGATAAACACAAATAGAACCACACACAGAGAAGTCATAATAAAAATGCTGAAAGCCAAAGATCAGAAGAAAATGTCAAAAGCAGCAAAAACAAACAAAAAAACCCAAAACAAAACAAAACAAAAAACAAACCAAAAAAAGTGTCACTTACAAGGGATCACTAATAAGATTAGCAGCTGATTTATCATCAGAAATAATGGAAACCAGAAGGCAACAGGACAATGTATTCAAAGCGCTCAAAGAAAAAATTGTCAACCAAGAATACTATATCAGCAAATTTATCTTTCAGAAAAGGTGAGTATAGATATTCCAGATAAGCAAAAACTAAAAGAATGTGTTACTAGAAGATCCATTTTACATTAAGTACATAAGGAAATTTTTCAGGTTGAAAGCAAGTAACCACAGACACCTCCAATCCTCAGAAAAAAGGAAAAAGCACTATGAACAGTATTAAAGGTAATTATGTAATTATAAAAAAATCATAAATGTATATTCCTCTTCTTCCTCTTTTACCTAATTTTAAAAGCAAAAGTACAAAACAATATTTATGCAATTGTATATATAGATTACATATGACATAAATATATAGAATTATAAATGTTTTTTATGTACACAATTACATAGATATACAATATAAATAAAGCGTTGGACCTCTAACATATAGAAATGTAATGTATTTACCCATAGTGGCATTAAGAAGATGAGTGGAAGCATAGGTATATTAGACTATGTGGGTCAAATTAAGAGAAACAGAAAAGGTAAATAAGATTAATTGAACACTTAGTATAAATACATGCTTTCTCTATTTTTTCCCCTCAGCTTTCTTAAAAAATATTACAAAGTAATAATCATATAATGTTATATACATAGCTGTAAAATGTATAACAATAATAATACCAAAAGGGAGCAAACAGAATAAAGTTATTAGGAGCAATATTTCCACGTCTCACTGGAATTAAATTGGTATAATTTGAAAAGATTTTGATAAATGGAGCATATAGTAACTGTTAGAGGAACCAAAAAAAATAAATAATTCAAAATAATGTAGTGAAACAATTACTAAAATGTATCCAGATTGGAAAGCAAGAATTAACTCTATGTGTATTTGCAGATGACATAATCCTATATATAGAAAACCTTGAAACACACACACACACACACACACAATTGGAACTAAAAAATGAGATCAGCAATGTGCAAATGCAAAATCAATATACAACAATCAGATGTCTTTCTATACACTAGCAATGAACAATTCGAAATAAAATTAAGAAATTAATTCTATTTAACATAGTATCAGAAGAAATAAGATATTTAGATATTAATTTAACCAAAGAAGTATAAGAATTATATTCTGAAAAAGTGTCAATTTTGTATTTGAAAATACAAAACATTGTTAAAAGAACTTCAAGAATATCTAAATAAATGAAGATATATCCCATGTTCATGGATTGTTATTTAGTATTATAAAGATGGCAATATTCCCCAAATTGATCCGAAGATTCCTTAAAAATCTCTATTAGAGTCCCAGTTGACATCTTCATAGAAATTGACAAGCCAACCCTAAAATTAATGTGGAAACTTAAAGGGACCCAAAATAGTAAAAACATTTTGAAAATAACAAGATTGTAGAACTCACTCTTCCTAATTTCAAAATTTACTACAACGTTATAGTAACTGTGTGCTACTGGCATAAGTTTATACATATAGAAGAGTGAAATGAACCTAGGAATCCAGAAATTAGTCCTAACATTTATGATCAATTGTCTTTTGACAAGGGTGCCAAGACAATTCAATGGAGAAAGAATAACTTCAACAAATGGTGGTAGAACAAGTAGCTATCCACATAAAAAGAATGAAGTTTGACCTCTTCTCACATCTTAGATACAAAAATTTACTCAAAATGTAAGAGGTGAAGTTATAAACAATCTTAACGGAAAACATAAGAGTGAATATTTGTGACCTTTAGTTTGGGAAATGCTTCTTAGATATAACACCAAATCTTAGATAACCAACAAAGGAAAACTAGAACCATTTGACTTTATCAAAAGGAAAAACTTCTATGTTCAAAGAATAACATCAAGAGAATAATAAGAAAAACCACAGAACAGTACAAAATATCTACAAACTATACATGTGTTAAGGGACTTGTATGAAGAATACATAAAGAACTGTTGCAACTCAACAGTAGACAAATGACCAAATTCCAAAGTGGACGAGTGATCTCAATAGACGTTTCTCCAAATAAGATATGCTAGAAATAGTAAGTACATGAAAAGATGCTCCACATGATTGGTCATCGGAGAAATGCAAATCATAACCAACTACAACGAGATACCACTTCATATCCACAAAGATGGCTATAATTGAGAAGACCAAAAATAACTAGTGCTAGTGAGAAGGTAGAAATATTGGAACCCTCAAATACTGCTGTTTGAAATGCAGACTGACTCAAGTGCTTTGGAAAACAGCCTACTAGTTCATAAAAGGGTTAAACATAGAGTTATATGACTCAGCAATTCTACTCCTCGTTATAGATTCAAGAAATTGAAAACGCTTGTCTAAACAAAAGCTTGTACACAAATGTTCATAGCAGTATTTTCACAGTAGCCAAAAAGTAGAAATAACCTAAATGTCCATCAGCTGATGAATATGTGATTAAATATATTTAGAATTAGTGTATTATCACAGCATGACTCAATCCCTCATGACTTATTTAAAACCCAAATATAAAATTATAATTCACAAATTCAGAAATATAATTAGTAAACAATTACCCAATATGACCTGTTAAAAATAGATGTGCAAATTAAAAGAAGGCATTTTAATTTATTATTTAACACATTTTTTTAAAAAAAATCATAATATCCATATCTAACTAGGTGATAAAATTGACAATCAGGTATTGCTGCCAAAATATAAATAAAATATTTGGGGGGGTTTCATTAAAAAGATTTATAGTTTTGGCCTGGTATGTACACTTTTGATAAGACAAAAAATCAAAAGCTACAGAGAAAGTTTTATACAATATATACATATACAGATATAGATATATATTATACACACACATCTGTACAATGGACTATCATTCATCCATAAAAAGTAATGAAGTGCTGATTCATGCTACAATACATATAACCTTGAAAACATTATGCTAAATAAAAGAAACCAGACACAAAAGATCACATGTTGTATGATATCATTTATATAACATGTCTAGAATATGAGAATCTATGAAGACAGAATATAGATGAATGGTTGCTTAGGGCTGAGGTGAGGGCGTGGGGCACAAGAGGGAATGATATAATGGCTATTGCATTTCCTTTGGGAATAATGAAAATGTTCTAAAATTGATTGTGCTGATGGTTGCTCAACTCTGTGAAGATACTAAGTGCCACTGAATTGTATGCTTAAATGGGTGAATTCTACAGTATATGAATTATATGCCAGTAAAGCTGCTATTAGGAAAATGATTTAAGAAAAGTACTCATAAGTTAACTTTGAAAAATTATTTTATTGCTATAATATCCTCTTCTCTAATTTTTCATATTTCAATTATATGGTTGTATAGTTTATCTCTTAATTTAGGTCATTTTAAAAAGACCAATGAATTATGTGAATGAGCCTAGAGATTATTACTCTCCTAACCAAATGAAAAATTCCACCGCAAATTTTCCATCATTGTTACTAGTTTTCACTGTGCATCCTGTTATTACCATGCTGTGGTACTTAACTTTATTTAATAACTTTGAATATGAAGAGAAAATAAAATGGAAACTGGCCATCATCCTCTTAAACTCTACATGACTTCTGGTAGCTTTCACCACTTTAAAGGTCCTAGATCTTGGTTTTGTTTTATGGACTGTACAATTAGAACTTTTTCTTTAAGTAATTAACTGATGATGTTACAATGTGGGTAATGTTTTAAAATTCCAATATTAATAGCATAGTAAATATGATTCATGTCAGTTCTATAGAAATAAGGTAGATTTATTAAATTAACACCAGAATTTGGTGGAATATTTATTATAAAAATTATTTTAAGGAAATAATCTAAAAATAAGATTTGAAGGCAAATAAAATCATAAAGTTGTCACTTTCCTTTACCTATTATTGGAACCAGAATAACCTAATTAATTTGCATGTGGGATTATGCCATCTATCTCATATCAGAGATCTGGGACGAACCAGTAGTACAAGGCTTTCTTAGGTCATCATCATCCTGCCCTTTCTTCTTTCAGGCATGCCAACCACCTAGCTTACAAAGCTTTCTCACAACCATACTAACAGCTAAAAGCACTGTTGCTTGCTGGTTTGTTTTATCTGGCTGTCGAGATGATCACCTGCATGGGCATACCTGCTACCCCTTCAAGTCTAGTCTGCTTGCCACTTGCTTCTTTAGGGATAAGCTGTGGCTGAGGACAGGAGTCATGCACAGCAAAGTAAAAAGGGTGATACGAGGCCTCAGACAACAAAGAAATGGGTGGACCAATCAATAAAACTTTGCCTGGAGAGCTCCTGTGTCTGCCTTTATGAGGAGTCCTAGGAAATTCGCTGGTTTCCTCGCCTCTGGGTGAATTTCCATGCAACTATGGAGATGGCGTAACTCTGTCTCTATCTCTTTGGTTGGTCAATAAGGGGTTACAATTTCATATCTTATAGAGAACAAAGAACCTTTTTCCTGGTGCCTCGACAATAAACTGGCAACTTGTCATTGATACATTTACACCCAATAGGATCAGAGATTGCTCCTTTACTACTTTTTGTGGGTTTGCTCATTGTCCTCAATGATCTCAGGAAATGAATAGGTCCAGATAGATTTAAATATCCCTCAAAATCCATTCCCTAACTTCTTCTTTTGGCAACAAAGCACCCCAAATTTAGCTGTATGTAACAATCATCCATAATACCTGGCCTTCTTTGAGCTTAGCGTACCCACGTGACTAGCGGTATAACAGAATATGAGCAGAAGTTATGTGCAACTTTCAGGTCATTTCCTTAAACTTCTTTCTCCGGACTACCACAAAAACTTACTGATCATTGAGGAAATTGTCAAGAAAAACTCAAAGATCGCTTTTGGATGCCCTCCACTGTTCCAAACAGAAAAAAATTAATTTCTACCTTGTTCAAGCCACTCGTGTTGGATCCCTTTGCTGAAGTAGCTTGGGCTATACTCCAATTAATACCGTAGACAAAGGAGATAACAATGCACCTAAGATAACTAAGCTATCAAAGAAAGAGGAAAGAAATAAAATACTCAGATGAAGTGCTCCTAGATAATCAAAATTACTGGCCAAGGAAGATTTCACTTATACCAAACGTGGACCCTCGCACTTCCTAAAGCCAAAATGCAAGAGTTTAAATTTTTTAAGTGGAGGGGCACCTTGGTGGCTCAGTTGGTTAAGTGTCTGACTCTTGATTTTGGCTCAGGTCATGTTCTCAGGGTCTTGAGATCAAACCCCACATGGGGCTCCACACTCTGGGGAATGTGTTTGTCCCTTTCCCTCTGCTACTCCCCCCACTCACACTCTTTCTCTCAAATAAATAAATGAAACTTTTAAAAAAAAATTTAAGTGGAGTAAATGAATTAAGGAGAAGTTGATGGTTACTACCATGACCCAAGTTAGAGGTCTGCAAATCAAGAGGAAATAATGGATCATACAAATGAGAAGACAGATTCCAAACTGAGGGAGAAAGAAGCAGGAAAAAATGTTTTTAAGCAGTGAACGTTATAATAGAGAAATATAGATTGGTAATGATGGTGTGACTGAAACTTTTAATCTACATGCCACATAACAATTCTATAAGATTATATTACAACTTAATTAAATCATCTATATTATCTTAGTAAATCCTTGGAGTTCATTGAGAGAAGGGAAACCAGACACATTCTAAAAGCTTCATTGTAGGGGTGCCTGGGTGGCTCAGTCAGTAAACCATCTGCCTTTGGCTCAGGTCATGATCCCAGGGTCCAGGGTCCTCAGTGGGAGCCTGCTTCTCCCTCTGCCTGCTCTGCCTGCAGCTCTCTCTGCTTGTGCTCTAGTTGCTGTCTCTCTTTCTCTCTCTCAAATAAAAAAATAAAATTTAAAAAAAAAAGCTTTATATCAGGATGGTGTAAACAAAGAGAGACCAGTGCACCTTGGTAGAAGGGCATAGATGGTATCTTGCTTTTACTTATTATTTTTTAAAAAGTGTTTGTACAAAGGAAGGATGACAAATTAATATCAATAGATAAAACATCAAAGAAAAAGGAAAATGAAGAAAAAGATGTTATAAAACAAAGAGTAAACCAAAAAGATAGAAAGGATATAATTTAAGACATCTATGTTAGCTGAGTGTTAAGTTCAATGTCATTCAATTCTATTGGTTTAAGAATCAAAACGCATCTATGTTGTTTAAAATACTTTTGGAAGGTCTTCCAGCAGCTTAAATATAAAGATACAGTTTGACATTTAAAAAACTGGAAAAAGATATATTGTGAAAGAGTGCCAAAAGAAAGCTTGAGTGACTATATTGCTATCTGACAAAAATAAATTCCAAGACCTGTTACTACAGAAAAAGGGAACATTTTATCCCATTCAAAATCCCAATTCAATTTTTGTAGAAATTGCTATGCTTATTCTAAAAGTTATATGGAAATGACAAAAGACACATAATGACCAAAACAATTTTTTAGTAGAGGATCAAATGGGATTTTCATTACCTAATTTCAAGTTCTAATATAAAGTTGAAGTCATCAGGATAGTGTGGTGTTCACATAAGGTAGACAGATAGGTCAACCGAACAGACTAAAGAAACAAACCTGCAAATGCATAAATTGATTTTCAATAAAGGTATCAACGTGTTGTGTGGGGAAATGGTATTCTTTTAAACAGAATTTACTGGAACAAATGAATATTTATGGAGAGGGAAAAAGTTGGCCCTTACTTCACACCATACACAAATATTTAAAACATGAATCATGGTCTTAAATGTAAAATTGAAAACTAAATGCTAGGTAGGTTATGTTTTCACTTTTATTTAGTTTCAAATACATATTTAACTTTCCTTGTTAGTCTGTAACATATAGGTTATTTGGAAGAGTATTGTTAATTTACAAATATTTATTCTTCTAGATATCTTTCTGTTAATAATTTCTAATTCTGTCAGAGAATATGTTCCTTATGGTTCCATTTGTTTAAAATTTCTGAGACTTGTTTTATGGCTCAGAAACTGGTCCACTTTTGTTGGTGATCCTTGAGAGTTTTAAAATATATATGTATATATTTAAAATTTATATATATATATTTAAAATTTATATATTTAAAATATATAAAGATCATGTATATGTATATATATTTAAAAATTATATATAGATTTAAAATATATGATATATATATATACACACACACACATACACATACAATGTGGTTTTTTTGTGTTTCTTTTTGAGTATAGCTGACACACAATGTTATATTTGAGGGTACAACCTAGTGATTCCACAAGCTTATACATTATGCTATGTTCACCACAAGTATAGGTACCATCTGTCCCATTATATTGCTATTACAATATCTTTGACTTTAATCCTGATGCTCTGATTTTTTTATTCCCACAACTTACTCACTAACTAGAGACCTGTATCTCCCTCTCCCCTTCACCCGTTTTGTCCAACTCCCCATATCCCTTCCTTCTGGCAGCTATTTATAATTCTGATTCTGTTTTTAGTTTGTTTATTCATTTTTTAATTCCATTTATAAGTGGAATTATATAGTGTTTATCTTTCTCAGTCTGGCATATTTCAGTTTGCATAATACCCTCTAGGTCCATCCATGTTGTCTCAAATTTCACAATCTCATCTTTGTATGGCTGCGTAATATTCCATCGTATATATCTCCCACATTTTCCTTATCCATTAATCTATTGATGCACACTTAGGTTGCTTCCATGTCTTGCTCTTGTAAACAATGCTGCAATAAATATAAGGGTGCGTATACCTTTTCAAATTAGTGTTTTTGTTTTCCCTGGATAAATACCCAATAATGGAATTATTGGATCATGTAGTATTTCTAATTTTAACTTTTTGAGGAACCTCCATACTGTTCCTCAGTGATTGTCTCAATTTACATTCCCACCAGTAGTGCATGATGGTCCTTTTTCTTCACAACCTCACCAACACTTGTTTCTTGTCGTCTTGATTTTAGCTATTCTAACAGGTGTGAGGTGATATCTCATTGTGGTTTTGATTTGCATTTCCCTGATGATTAGTGAATTGGAGCATCCTTTCAGGTGTCTCTTGACCATTTGTATGTCTTCTTTGGGGAAATGTCTTTTCAGGTCGTTTGCCTGTTTTTTAACCAGATGGTTTGAGTTTTTGGTGTTGAGTTGTATAAATTCTTTTTATATTTAGATATTTACCCCTTATCAGGTATATCATTTACAAATATCTCCTCCCATTCAGTTGGTTGTCTTTTCATTTTATTGATGGTTTCCTTTGCTATGCAAAAGCTTTATATTTTGATGTAGTCCTAATAGTTTATATTTGCTTTTGTTTTCCTTGCCTCAGGATACATATCTAGAAAAATGTTCCTGTGGCTGGTGTTAGAGAAATTACTGCCACTGTTTACTTCTAGGACTTTTATGGTTTTAGCTTTCATGGTTTAGGTATTTAATCCATTTTGAGTTTGTTTTTGTGTATAGTGTTATAAAGTGGCCCAGGTTCGTTCTTTTACATGTAGTTGTCCAGTTTTCCTGGCACTATTTATTGAAAAGACTGTCTTTTCCCCATAGTGTGTTCTTCCCTCCTTTGTCACAGATTAATTGACCATATAAATGTGGGTTTGTTTCTGGGGTCTCTGTTCTATTGACCTATGTGTCTATTTATGTGCCAGTACCATACTCTTTTGATCAATACAACTTTGTAGTATATCTTGACACCTGAAACTGTGATGGCTCCAGCTTTGCTCTTTCTCAGGATAGCTGTGGCTATCCAGTGTTTTTTGTGGTTCCATATGAAAATATTAATTCTTTCAATCCATGAGCATATATACTGTTTTTGTGCACACGAAAATGCCATAACAGTGTAGGTCAATTAGACTTCAATAATAAATTTAAAAATTATGTATGTATACTGTTTTTATTGTGTGAAATGTTTGATAATAGTGGATTAATGTGATTGTTAGAATTGTAGCCCTCTATATCCTTACCAACTACTGGTTTTCAATCTATTAATTTAAATAATTATGGAATGAAGAATAGGTGAGAAAAGAATATATACCACGTAAACATATACCCAAAAAAGTGGTGTCATGTTGGTAACAGAGTCACACCACTTTTCTTATGATTAATGTTTACTTGATGTATATTTCTCCATTATTCCACCTTTAACTGCTCTGTATTTTTTACTTAAAATGTGTTTTTTGTAGGCATCATAAAGTTGCTTTTCTATTTAGCCTGACAGTCTCCTGTTCGTTTGGAGTAGAAGAATTTTCATATTTATGAAATTATTGATTTGTTTGGGTTTAAGTCTACCACCTTACTGTTTGTGTTCTATTCCCTCTATTTTTTGTTACTTTTCCCCAGTTTTTCTTGTCTTTTGGGTTAACTTAGTACTTTTACTATTTAATTTTATCTCCATTATTACCTCATAAGTTATATTTCCTTTTTCCAAAAAATCTTCATGTTTGCTCTAAAATTTACTGTATGCATCCTTAACTTACCACAAATTTTAAATAATAAAGTACATCATAAATAATATAGTGATATTATAATAGCATATGTACAGCATGTACATATGTACATATGTACAATAACATAATCCATCTTTTCTTTCATCCATCCTACTGTTATCATTCATTTTAATTGTATGTATGTTATAGAATGCTCCTAAAGTTTCATTTTTGCATTTAACAATCTATCATAATTTTTAAAAATTGAAAAATTGAAAAAAATTATTTCTATTTACCCACATATTTGGTATTTCTAGCACTTTACATTTCCTGACATAGATAGTGAAATCTGGTATTATTTTCTTCTTCTTAAAGAACTAGAAATTCCCTCACTTTTGATTTTTATAAAGATGTCTTCATTCTACCCTCTCATTTTTTAGTTTTTTCCCCCACTGAATATAGACAGAGTTTTTTGGAATTTTGTGCCGTTTGTTTGTTTGTTTAACTTTCAACATTTTAAGGATTTCATCCCATTGTTTTGTGGCTTTGTGTTGAGAAGTGTGGCATTTTTTTCTCTTCATTGCCATAAAATGGATACTTGGGGTTGTTTTTAAAACTTGTTCTTTATTATTAAGCAAATTAATTATAGTGTGTATCATCGCGGCTTCATTTGTGGTTATCATGCTTGAGATTCTGAACATCTTGGATCTATGAATTTATAGTTTTCCTCAAATTTAGTAAAAACTTCTATCTTTATTTCTCATATTTTTTGTTCCAATTATGACATTATAGAACTCCTATTACTACCCTAGATTTCACTTTTAAATTTAATTTTATTCTGTTATTTAATCTAAACAGTTTTTATTGCTAGTGTTCAGGTTCATTGATTTCTTCCATAATGTTTAATATGCTATTGATCTCACCCAGCAAATTTTTCATTGCAAAATTGTACTTTTCAGCTCTGCAATTTCCATTTGTTTCTACTTTGTATTTTTCTTTTCCCTCTTCTTTATTTTCACACTTTTTAAAAATTCCTGAGTGGGGTGCCTGGGTGGCTCAGTTCGTTAATCGTCTGCCTTCGGCTCAGATCATGATCCCAGGGTTCTGGGATGGAATCCCCCATCAGGCTTCTTGCTCAGCGGGAAGCCTGCTTCTCCCTCTTCCTCTGCCTGCCTCTCCCCCAGCTTGTGCTCGCTCACGCTCTCTCTCTCTCTGTCAATATAAATAAATAAAATCTTAAAAAAAAAATTCCTGAGCTTATTTCTTATAGCCTTTTTTAAGTCCTTTTCTGCTCTAATAATATAAGCACCTTTGTCATTTCTGCATCTATTTCTATTTATTTTTCCTTGTTTATGACTCACATTCTCCTACTTCTTCAAATATGTCATAAATTTTGATTGGATACTGGGCATTTTGAATTTTGCATTGTTGAGTATTTGATATTGTTGTCTTCCTTTAATGGGCATTGGACTTTGCTCTGGAAAGCAGATAAATTGCTTGCAGATCAATTTAATTATTTCAAGCTTTTGAAAAAAAATTTGTTAGAGTATGTCTATAGTGATTTAAAAAATTTTTTTATTAAGTAATCTCTATGCCCAACATGGGGCTTGAACTAATGACCCCAAGATCAAGAGTTACATTCTCTATTGACTGAGCTAGCCAGCAGCCCCATAGTATGTCTACGGTGATCTTTACTTTGGGACTAGCTTGGCTCTATTACTAAGGTGTGACATTTCTACAGTGTATCAAATACCTTGTGAATTCAATGACTGTCCTCTGGCTGGTTGGAACTCAGTCCTATATGAGCTCTGGGAATTGGTCAGTGTATAGCTTCATGGTCATACCTTACCTAAATCGTGTGATATTTCACCCTAATAAATACATAGGTTAGTATTCAGCAATGAACATTAGAGTTTCCACTCAGACTTCTGTATCTCCTTATTTACATAGCAACCTCTTCTCCAGTTTAGCCCCTGTGATGTCTTATCTCAGTCTCCCCAGTTCGGTAAGACTGTCATTTTGCATGGGTTTACTGCCCTTGTGAAAAGTCCTCCAGGCAGAAATCTGCAATGATTATAAGATTCACTATAATTGTTTCCTTTATCCCAGGGACCACCATTCCATACAACAGTCCCCCCTTATCCATGGGAGATACATTCCAAGACCCCCAGTGAATGCGTGAAACTACGGATAGTATCAAACGTTATATATATTATGTATTTCCCTATATACACATACCTATATATGATGAAGTTTAATTTGTGAATTAGGCACAGTAAGAGATTAACAACAACAATAATAAAATAGAACAATTACAACATTATACTGTAATAAAAGTTATATAAATGTGTTCTCTTTCTGTTGAAATATCTTATTGTATTGTACTCACCCTTGTTCTTCTTGTGATGATGTGAGGTGATAAAATGCCCTACATGAAGAGATAAAGTGAAGTGAGTGATGTAGGTACTGTGATGTAGCATTAGGCTACTGCTGACCTTCTGATAATGCATCGGAAAGAGTATCATCTTCTTCTAGACCGTGGCTGACCATGGGTAACTGATGCTCTGAAAAGTGAGACCATGGATGGGGGAAACTACTCTAGTGTCTATTGATCATTGCATAAAAATATTTGTTTTATATTTTTTCCCATATCTGTAATTACTTACAGTAGAAAGGGCAAGTCTTGTTTCACTAATTTACGCCATGTCAAAAAGTGGATTTTCTGGGGCACCTAGGTGGCACAGTGGTTAAGCGTCTGCCTTCGGCTCAGGGCATGATCCCGGTGTTATGGGATTGAGCCCCACATCAGGCTCCTCTGCTGGAAGCCTGCTTCTTCCTCTCCCACTCCCCCTGCTTGTGTTCCCTCTCTCACTGGCTGTCTCTATCTCTGTCAAATAAATAAATAAAATCTTTTTAAAAAAATGTGGATTTTCTGAAATAAACTTTTCTTTAAAAAAAAAGATTTTATTTATTTATTTTACAGAGAGAGAGCACAAGCAGGGGGAGCAGCAGGCAGAGGAAGAGGGAGAAGCAGATTTCCTCCCTCCCCAGCAGGGAGCCCCCTGTGGGGCTTGATCCCATGATCCTAGAATCATGACCTGAGCCAAAGGCAGACGCTTAACCAGCTGAGCCGCCCAGGCGCCCTTGAAATAGACTTTTCAAAAGGCAGCATGGGTATAATACATTCTGAGGTTAGGGTATTGTCCTTCAAGATGCATTGTATACTTAAAAATAAAAGTTGTTAAATGATTCTGTGCTCCTAAAGTAGGTAGAACACATGCATCTTAGAGCTGAGATGTAGAGGTAGAATGGTCCTTTCAATTCTTCTGCTAGTGATCCTCTCGGGAAATTTGTTCTCCCTGTTCCTGAACATAAGTCTCTGCTGGAATAGATGTCTGGTTTGGGGAGTGTGTTGTGCTTCTACTAAAATAATACACAAAGAGTTCTACTACACTTCTGTTTTTATGATTTAGGCTAGACTTTTGTTGACTTGATCTAGAACTTTTCTGTTTATACAGATTAACTAAGTGTTCAGTAGACTTCCTATTAATTTCACTTACAGGAAAACCATCACCAGCTTGCCAACACCATAAGTCTGCATGGTCAGAGTATTCTGTTTGCTGTTTGGCTCTGTTACCTGCTATGGTACCTGCAAAACCTGATATATGACGGAGAGCAGTAGAGAAAGTATATAATTTTCAGTTATCTGTGCTGGGACAGTTAAATTCACTGAGAAAGTTAAATTCAAGAGAAAAGAAAAGGTATCTAATTATGCAAAAAAATCAATTAAAAATGAATAAAAGATTTACCTGTGACTATAAAATCTTAAAAACTTTGAAAATAGAATGTAAGAGAATATTGTTTTTATAGGAAGAGAGTGGATAATATTTTGTAGACAGATACAGATCTTAAAAATCTAAAGGAAAGATTTTACTCATACCAGAAGAAGAAATTTACAATACAGAATTAGTTATGAGAATATATTAATAATTCCAATAAGTCAGTATGAAAAGAGAATAAATCCAAGAGAAAAATGGGCAAAAACCCAAAAAACAAAAACACAAAAAAACACTGTTATCTTGGAAGTTATTAAGTAAGAAGCACCAGTATTTAACATACCCAACCTAAATGCTATCCCAATACAAAATACAATGTTTAAAATCCAGTGTTGCTGTGTTTTGAATTGCTTTCTTTTTTGAATATTAGCTGAAAACTTTAGAAGTATATGATATTCAACAATATAGACTGACTTTGTAGAAACTACATAATAGGAATATTAGTAGAATATTTCTATTTTGTAAAGTGACATGTATCCCAATGTTTTAAATAGAGATATTTTCAAATTGTTGAATAAATATAGTTATTTCCAAGTGAAAAAAAAAGATAAAAAATGCAATGCATATTCTGATAGAAAATAAAATGGTACTTAGGTAAAACTGGGTGATAGAAATATCTGTTGTCATAATGGAGAGTAAAATATTCAGCTATCAGAATCTTGTTTTTTGGGACGCCTGGGTGGCACAGCGGTTAAGCGTCTGCCTTCAGCTCAGGGCGTGATCCTGGCGTTGTGGGATCGAGCCCCACATCAGGCTCTTCTGCTAGGAGCCTGCTTCTTTCTCTCCCACTCCCCCTGCTTGTGTTCCCTCTCTCTCTGTCTGTCTCTCTCTCTGTCGAATAAATAAATAAAATCTTAAAAAAAAAAAAGAATCTTGGTTTTTACAAATGTGAATATCCCTTCCTCTTTGATGTAATATCCCTAGATGTATATTTTCTGCTTTCACTGTCTTGTGCAGCATTTCGTATCTTAGCTATCCTTTGATAGTTAATGACTACTTTGAATAGAAAGTATATTATCTGATCATCCAGGTAAAGATAATATTATTCTAGCTCAGATAAACTCTTATACAATAACTTAATGATTTGAAATAAAGACAATATTATTATAAAGTTTAAGCAAATTTAATAAGCTCTTAATTCTTGAAAGCAAATCCTTAAATGTTTTTTCTAGCACAATTGATATTTACAATATATGTTGTAGAATCAGAATCACCCATCATTTTAGGAGATTAATTCCACCATATTTTTAATATCTCATTTATCTTCCTCTGGACTGGGGGATGGTATCAATTCCAGCCTCATCAGCAGAACAATGTAACTAAAATAGAAAGGCAGCTGAGGTCAGGTAGCAAGTCTGTTACAAAGCTACAATTTGCCCTCTAATCTTAAGGCATTTAGTAGCAGATTCTTGTCAAAGAGTTGGTTTTGTTTTGTTGGTTGGTTGGTTTTTTGGAGGGGGGTGTTTTTTCATCTTTTTATACTTTAAGAATCCTTGTCTTGACATCTGACACATTACCCCACAATCTCTAAGCCAACATTGTATATAGCAATTTCATCTGCCCTAATTTGGAGAACTACACTAGAGTTATTTTAAGAGGCTTTTGGTGGGTTTCTGACTTTGGGCAACAAACAGTTTAAGGACAGATCAAATTGTTCTGTATGGCTATAAATTTCCGGTTCATGATTTTGTTCCTCAGTAAGATCATGTAAATCTCCAAGGAGTGGTTGTAGAAAACTAAGCCTGGATTTAAGAGCTACCACCTGTCCAGATAATCTGTGCTGCACTGTTGGTGCCACAAGATTTTTTGAAGTTTAGAAGGCATTTATTTTATTAGCCAAGAACTAGCTCAACACTAAGTTGTGTTTCAATCTGCACTTCACAAGTTTCAAGGTGCAGACAGCTTAATATATTTGTTTTGTAATTATTATCTAAAGTATAACTAGTAAAATTATAATTATGCATTAATATGTATATTCCCCTTCACTTAAAAAAAATATTAGAAAACCAAGAAACAGTAACCTGGACTACCTATCAGTTAATAGATCTATGAGGCTTCATTTTTAAAAATAATTTTGTTTTTAATTTGATAGATTTTTAACTGCTTGCAATTTCTAAAATGTGATTATTCCAGCTAAAAAGAAAAAAATTATCCAACACTTCAAATATTTCTATGTGTACTGTGCATATATTTTTATATTTTTGAAAACTTACCTGCTTGGGATGACAAGCATCTCATATTATTCTCAGTTGTGATAACTACCAAACAGCAGATTCAGACAACCTATAAGATATAATAAGATTACTACAGAAGTTTTATCCCCCTAAAGAATATACATTTCCAAAATTGGGCAAATATTACTGATCAGAAAGTATAGACTATTATAGCAGGAAGGGACCTTTCATTTAAAAACTGGAAACTAAAGTCCATGGAGGAACTTCATTCTCCTCCTGGTCACTATTTCCTTGTAATCTCTGCTCTTCTAACGCATACTTTTCATATATATAAATCAAAATATTTATTGAAAATCATCTCTATTATGAGATGCTGAACACAGACAAAAACAAAATAAATAGAGCAGCTGTCCCTAAGAGTTTCATAGGGAAAAGGGACATAACGTTAAGTATTTGTAATTGCAAACTGTGTTAAATGCTATAAAGGAAAAGAATGTACGACGATATCCCAGTTGAGATCAGAGGACAAATGAATAGGAGTCAAACAGGGAACAAGAAAGGAGAGAGGTAGAAAAACCTTCTGAGGAGATCCTGAAGTACCAATGAGCACAATACATTGAAGGAACTTGAAAAGAAGTCATTGAAAAAAATCGTAACAGGTAGAAAATACAGACTAATGGGGAAGATATTATGAGATTATGTATAGCCTTGGTCTTTATCTAAAAGCAAAAAGAAGCCAACAAAAGATGTAAAAAGCAGTGAGTCTCTATTGTCAGATTTGTATTTTATTAAGTTGAGGAACAAAGTTGAGACAGGGAGGACTGGCTGTAGAGGAGATGAGTTAGGGGACTGTTGCGACATTCTGGACAAAAGATGTCAGTAGACTGTAGACATACTGAAAGGAACAGAGGAGAACTACACTAGAGAGAGAGAGAGAGAAATGAAAAAAAGTTTATAAGAGGAAATCAGCTCTTAGTGATCCATGATTAGGAATGAGTTAGGAGGAGACATCAAAAAAGATCTGATGATCTTTCATTTTGCAACCACATAGCATCAGAATTTGGAAAACTATGGGATGAATTATAAAATTCTATCCAAAAAGTTTCAATTTGAGGTACATTTGTAACCTCCTAGTAGAAATTTCAAAAATGCAGTTAAACCTGCTTGTCTACATATTAAAGGAAAAATCTACATAGGAAATAGAAATCTGAGAGTTTTCAGTACAGAGATGTTTGAAGCCATAGAGATAAATGAGATCACCTATGGAGAAAGTATTGAGTAAGAGGAGACTGGAAAGTCCAGCGTTGAATGGTTAGGAAAATAAGTATAAATCAGCAAAGTGATTCAACAGAGTGGTCAGGCAAATAGACAGAAAAGAGAAGCATGTGGTGAAATGTAAGTGAAATTCAGTATTTCAAAAATGAGGAAGGGATTGTGTCAAATTTTGCTAAGAGAAAAAGTGATTGAGTTTGGAAATTATCCATAGAGATTAAATGAAAGTCTACTTTCTTCTTGTGTCTATCCTTACATTCTTTATGATTTTTAGTCAAAGGTAATTTATCATATATGTTATTCAGCGTGATTTTGGAAATTTTCCCTCTCAATGAATGTGACGTGGCAAAGTTGATGTTATACTTTAACCTGTCTTCCCAATTAAAAATTCTCAAACAAAACTTTTTCATTGAAGGACTCATGACCTAAGTAATAATTAAATTCAGTTTTTATAAGTTTATTTTGTTTGTTATGAATAATAGACTATCCAACATTTTGACACAAATTTGAACTGTGAAATGATCTAAGCTTTATTTTTATTGTTTATATTACCATTTAAGCTTTTAACCTTGGTGAACTTTCACTCAAAAAGGAAATGCTATTTCCCTATAATTTTTTGGCTTATTCAGTCTCTCTCTCTCTCTCTCTCTCTCTCTATATATATATATACACACACATCTTCTGTCAATCTAGTTTCTAGTTTATTTATTACTTGAAATTTTGTAATCACATTTGTACCTAAAACTATCAATCTCTAAAATCACCATTAATTTTTGTACCCTTTTACACTTGCAGTAATAAATAAACATTTGGACTATCATTGACTGATAGAATTTCAAAACCTAAAACACATAAGAATATTTTCACTCCTAATTATATCTAAAAAGTTTACATAAAATTGGAGGTAAATAATTAGATATTAATAATGGCATGCATCATTCATGTTTGATGAGGCATGATGTTAAACTGTGTGTTCACTGATGGCCAATAAGATACAAGTTAAAGGATGTGAAAAATGATGCAGGAATAGTCATTCAAATATTTGGCTTTACACGAGCCAAGACTGGTCCAAAGCTTAATAGCAGACTTCTGTTAAACGCAAAACTGAAGCCAGATTTTGGTGCTTGATAGCTAGACAGTTATGTAGTAGAATAGATGTTATATAAGTACACGATAGCAAGCTGGTTAGATAGATAATACTATATAATTATAAAAACTCTGAATACATACATAAATGTATTTTAGCAAGACTATAGTTGCCTATGAGACAGAAATGAGCATGGAAGGAGAAGAATACTTTTAACTTTCCATTCATATCCTTTTGAATTGTTTGAATTTTTATAATAAAATTTTTTATATAAGAAAGGTATGGAAATATGCTAGCCAGTAACTCACTCTTGGTAATTCTCTGTATTCAGGGTGGATACATGTGTATGTGTGTGTGTGTATAAGTGTATATTTATATTGTTCATAGGTGTGTGTGTGTGTGTGTTTACATATATAAATGATATAAGCAAAACTGCAGATGAATCTCAGATGCATTATAGCAAGTGAAAAAATCCAGATTCGAAAGTCTACATAGTCTATGATTCCATTTATATGACATTTTGGAAAAGAAAAAAATACAGGGACAGAAAACAAATCAGTGTTAGCCAGGGGTGAGGGAGGGATTTACTACCAAGTGGCCCAGAGGCACAATTTATGTTGATGGAACTATCCTGTATCTTGATTATGGTGGTGGTTACATGACTATATGCATTTGTTAAAACTCCTAGTCTTGTATACAAGGATTGATATATGCACGTGTTACATATTATCATATATGTATATATGATTTGTAATATGCACTATACATTATAATTACATTTCAATTTCTTGACTTAAAAATATTCTGAGTGAATATATAAAATTATCACTAAAGATCTTCAGAGAGGAGAAATTTAAAGAATGTAATTTCCATATTTAAAGCAGATTAAAACCTTAAAATCAATAGAGCTATTTATTGTATAAAAGAAAAATATCATTTGTGGAAGGGTAATCAAAACATAAAACATTTACCTACCTACCTGGGTCTTTTAAACAAAATAGATCTTCCCCAGAAAAGAGATGGAGGACTTCCATAAGTATGGTAAGACCTCATCCCCTCAAGTAAAAGGAATAGAAAAGGTACAGAAAAATTGCTGGCATAATTTCTCTTTTAAGAATTCCACGAGAAAAGAGTGTATTTGATAATTATCAGTAAATTATTTTACTATGCTGATTTTAGGCAATCTCAAAGAAATAAAAAATCTACAGATAGACATATGACTATTTGATAAATGATGTGACATTTCATTATTCCTCCCGTTGGAAGTCTCAAGGTGATATTTTTCTAGTTTTATGTGTTAGTCCTATCAGTACATGAATGTTATTTGAAAGGTAATTGTTACTGAAAGACTATATTTTATTACTTACAAAAAGTAGAAGTAACCTGAGATTTTGGCATGATATGGTAGTTATATTTCATTCTATTCCTGGATACTAAATTAATCATACTTCTGAACTGGCCCTCTTAGGATTTAGTTTATAGAACATCGTTGATCCCCTCTTGTTCATACTCATCAATAACTTGCATCTGTGGGCATGAAGCCATTCCAGAAGTTTGGTTCCACATAGCTTTGCATTTAGCTTCCTGATACAAGTGCTTGGTAAGCAAAACATTTTCATTCAAACACTAAGGTTAAGCCAAATAAATGTTACATTCATTCAAATATTCTCTTCCATAAAATTCCAGTAGTTTCCTCTTGGACCTTTTAACTAAATATTGTCACTGTATACTTAAGTGTTTTCAAACATAGGAGTTCAACTTGTGACAGAGTTTCACTTTTATCACACTGACTATTGGTGCTAATAGCTAAAAGAAGAAAGGTAGGAAGGGGAGGAGAGAGGGAGGGAGGGGGCAAGGGAAGGAGAGAGCCTTGGGAATGAGACATAAAACAGATCGAAACTGAAGATCCTAAGATGCCACTTTACTAGCCATGTGACCTTGTGCGTTTTCTTTCTGTGACTAGGAGCACTTTCCAGGATGTCCTCCTTTGCAGTCACTATTATGCAATCTCTTTCTTTTCTGGTTTTGGGTATATGCTTCCCTTATTATTTCTTCACTAGCACTCTAGCACCAGTGAAACTAAATGTAGATGGGTGAGAACAGGAGAAGGACAGATGGACTTTTCTAGTTTCCTGGCCATCTGTCATAGAGTGACAGAGCAGAAACAATGATGGTGAACTTTAGAGTGGAGGGACAATGTGCTACATATTTGGTTAAACACAAATTAAAATCTAACCTAATGAAATGGCTCCATGTGAAGAATTTAAAACTCCTATCTTCCCCTGATTCTCAATGGGAGAGCTTGGGAAAGCTTACAGAACTGGGAAAGGCATGGGATGAAAGGCAGAGTTTGCTCCCAAAACATAACCATCTTTTGTTTAATTTGCAAAAGAATGCACTGCTCTCCACACAGCTTTCTCCTCTGAAAAGCTATTTGCCAAACAACCTCAATGGTTCTAAACAAGTCTCTTAGATTTAAGAGATAATTGCTTGAAATTTTTATCTTATTAAAATTTTGAATAAACATTTGTTTAACAACAGTAAATGAAAAGCTGTTTTCAGCTACACTCTTTAAAGAGCCCCAGTGCCAAGATAGGAATATAAAAATTTACATTGCAGTAAACTAAAGGTGATGTTATCTTAGAAAGCTTTGTGTGAACTCTGAGTATTAGCCTCTCACTTTCTCCTACCCTATTTGGCGGTGGGTGGAGGGAAGTAAATACACAGGTCCACACATGTGTTAACAGCCAATGGCTGTTCCTCCCTGCTATTCCCAGCTGCCATCTAAGCTGCCCTCCCCCAGTGCTGGTCACCCCCTTGATGCCCTGGATGCAGTCTCTCCATACACATCTGATTTTACATGTTTACCAGCAGTAGGGTAAGTAAAGAACAAGCCATGGTTATCTTAACTTTCCTACTACTTCATTGTCCACACAAATACTATGATATCTTGCCTGGATAAACCAGACTCTACTAAAGAATTAGTCAACTTTCAGGAAATAAAACATAGGAGAAAAGAAGAATTTAAAGTGCTTGCTTTAAGTAAGTGCTGGAGTGTTCCAAGGGAAAAGTTCTTTATGTGGGAGGGAAAAGTTCTTTACGTGGAGCCCACACTCTTCCTTCCAGATCACCTTTGGGTCAAAGACCTTGGGGATTTCTTGATCAAATGTCCCTAAGCTTATTCTAGGAATTGCATAGCTTCTCTGAATCTGTCCTGCTGAAGTCAAAAGTCACACAGCCAGTTATATAGCCTTAAGGTGTAGCTAAAGGGTGGCTTTTTGAGCAGAAAAGGAGGAAGGAAGAGGAGCATGAACAAGATGGTTGTAGACAGAGTTAAGAATCATGGCTATTGCATCTAAATATAAAGTTTCTGAGACTCTTGTTGTATACCAGGGAGGGGAAGGAAAGGGGAGTGGGCTGCAGGCTGGTTTTAGGAATGACTTTCCCCTTGCTGCCAGGTTTAGTCCAAGGGCTCTGAACAATCCAAATTTGAACCTAGTCATCCAGGTATCTAGGAAGTTTTATTTGGTAAGATATGAGGATAGAACATATTTTTAACAGCTTATTGACTTCCTGTATAACTTAGAATATATAGACATAGGCACATAGACATGTGAGCCTCCATTTATACTCAGTTCCCAATCCACAAATGGTAAAGGTAGCTCTGTCTTAGTTCAAATATATGCATGCATATGTGCAATTGTAATCACACAGACACACCCCCACACAGGATGGTCTAGACTAGAGCTTCCACAGCACACTAATAGACTTTAAATAGGAACACTGGAATGCCCTCATGTAGATCTCACAGCTCCCAGACTGGCAGGGCCCAGTGTGCAAACTTCCCTAACCAATTCCCTGAAACAGCAAGAAGCCTCATCCCATTCTTCCAGTCATCACCATATACATTGTCCTTTACTAAATGTGCTAGAATGTAAACTTCACAAAGAAAAGGATCTTCATTTTGTTCACAAATGTATCCCAAGATCTTAGAACAAGGGCCACTAGACATTAGGTACTCAATGATCATTTGTTAAATTAATGAATATGAAAAAGTTGGAAAGCACTGGTCTATTATCAATAGCAAGAAAAAATCTCTCTCACTGAAAACTTTTCCGTGTCCTTCCCTTAGTGGAATAGTGCTTAATTTTCTATGTGAAGCAATGTATGCTCCTCTCCCAAAAGATATTACTACTCCATAGCTTCTGCCTTCAGGGCTGGCTTAGCTCACACTCAAGCTAGTCCTATAATAGGGCATTCTGCCCATCTGCCTAAAGAAGAAGTCCCAAAATTATTTAAAGAGAGATTATTTCAAAAAATGCTTTGATTTTGGGGCGCATGGGTGGCTCATTCAGTTGAGCAACCAACCAACCCTTCATTTAGGCTCAGGTCATGATCTCTGGACTGTGGGATTGAGCCCCACATCTGGCTCCATGCTCAGCAGGGAGTCTGCTAGAGATTCTCTCTCTCCCTCTCCGTTTGCCCCTCCCCCAACTCACATGTGCTCTCTCTCTAAAATAAATAAATAAATCTTTTTAAAAAATACTACCACTTCTATAAGTATGTGTGTGTGTGCGTGTTTGTGTGTGTGTGTGTGTGTGTAAGAAAGAGATAATAAGAAGAAAGAGGAGGAGGAAGAGGAAGAAAAATGAGAAAACATAAACATGCTTATAAGTAAATCTAACTAACCAGGCAGATTCTCCCAGTATCCCTAATAGATGAAAGAAAGTGATAAAAACATAAAGCGTGGGAAGAATAGCTCCCTCTTTGGCCCAGTCGTGCAGTTTTAGCCAAAACACTGATGTTACTGTATATAGTTGCAAGAAGAGATTCCCTGTGTGGCTGACCCCATGATGGGATTTGCCCGTCCACTATTGTCAGAGTACCACTAGAATACTCCAAATTAAAAACATGTTATAAGAATTTGGTACTGATGTCATGTATCCTCTCTAGCTGCAAATTTAATTATCTCTGTGCAGCCAAAATTTCTTTTCCATTAGAATTGGAAGGTACAGGAAGATCCAGAAGCACATAAAAAATTTATTCTTCTTCCTTTCTTATCTGTAACAGTTCCTAACTAGCTCCCTCTGGAAAATGGTAGGTCATATGAAAATTGAGGTCATGTATGTCTCCTCAATAATGGCTTTTCTCATCCTAAGAAATGACCTAGGAAAGAGAAAACTGAATTGCTAACTGCCACATTTAAAAATCTCATGGTTGTCCAATTATATTAAGCTACAACATTTGCAAGCTTATTATTGCTTTTCCATTATTATTCATGACAGGAGCCTCAGCAAATATGTTACTAAAACAATTGTGTTCTTGAAGAATTCATCTTTCTGTCAGTCAGAAGGTATTGGACACTGGTGAATGGATAGTGCTACAGTGGGTAACTTAGATATTTGTCATTATTGATGAAACGCATTTTTTACCTTTTACCTTCTACTTACTAATGTGTTGTGCTACATTCCAGTAATAGAAGTGTTCCAGGACTACTAAGATTTTTTTTTTTTTAATGAGTAGTAGAAGAACCTCTGAATTTCCTCTTCCATTTTTTTTCTAGTTATTCAGACAACAGTGTGGGAATGAGTCACAACATTATTTCCTCTGCTTTTTCTTCTGACCTTTGGAATTATCCTTGGGATGCTAACTAAGCTATCAGCAAGATGCCAGCAGACAGAACTGAACTTAGCACTTGCATGTCCTTCCTTTCTTGCAGCAGTCAAGCACAGTCCTTTTTTGAAATTGCAGAAGTCTCTCAAGCATATAATTTGTGGCTTCCAATGAGTTTGAACTTCATGCTTGAAGTGATGCACAAGTAAGTGATTTGATTCATGCACCTGTATCTGGATTTTTTCCAGACATAATGAGATGAGTAACCACTTCAGGATTTACCTAATAAGCATTGCAGTGAGATATCAGAAAGGCATTGATTGGCATATTTGGGCTGGAAAAGGAACAACAAGCTTCCAGTAGAGCTGTGATAGGCATCTGGGTTCAGCTCTTGGGACAGAAGCTGAGCACTTCTCAGCTCCCAAGGCCAAGCTCTTTGACTTCAATGATGTACAATTTTCTCATTACAAACAGTATTGTACCCAAAGGAATTCCTGTCAAGTTTCTAATTATTTTCTCAGTTTGAAATAAGACCTTGTCTTTAATAAGAAAGAAGTTTTGTCATGTGACTGTTTTCAGCATCCACACACAGTACAGAGAACAAGAGCACAAGGGGAAACAACAACAAAGCCTCAAAAAGAGGAGAAAGGCATTTTTGAGAATAAATGCAAATCATTTCTCCCAGTGAATATCAAAATAGACATAATTGTGCTGCAGTCAAGTACTGTAGTCTTCGGCTGGAGATTTAAAAAGTAAAACTAGTTACTATTGATGAGGTCACACAAACCCTAATGAAGATGTTTTGAATCCATAGTCAGCATATCCATGTAATGCATTTTCCCTGAAATCTATAGTCTCCATTTATCCTAATCCACATAGAAACTCATCTTTGCATAGATTATAATTGTTTCTTCTTAAGTATTTTTTATGGTCAATATTTTAAAAAAGATCCAAGTCTCGTTAAAAATTCTATTTGCTTATTTTGTATCCTGCTATATTAAAGATTACATTCTGTTCAGGCTTCCTCTTCCTCAAACAATAATTATCAATGGGGTTAAGTATAGCAATCCTTGAAATGGACACAAACTGAAAATAAGATGCTAACAAACAGAAGTGAGAAGGACATGGGTAATATCATCAATAATGTTTAATTTAGTATAAGGATTCATTGGGTAAGGGAATCTGAAAGACAGAGAGTTGGAAATTCTGGCAATGGAACCCTACTAGCTAGCAGTCCTACTAGCATCTTTATGTTTCTCTCATCACATCTATTCAGAAGTCACAAAACTTCAAGACTTCAATTTCCTCGTCAGGAGCAGAGGGATAAATGAATGGCTCTGTCACATCATAGCATATGACCACAGGGAAACAGTTGACTAAGCTGAAAAATAAGGTTCTAATCTGGAAAAGAAAGTTAAGGTTTTCATTCACCAAAACAGATTTACCATCATGGCCAAATGTTGAACAAGTGATAAGAAAGGTGAATAGAGAATGTGGGAGAGATTTGAACAAGAAGATATAAACTAACCAGGGACATGGTCAAGAAAGGTCTCTTTGAGAAACTGTCACATAAATTGGGACCAGAAGAATAAGCCAGGTGGGTGGGAGTGGGGTGCTAACATTTCAGGTGAAATAAGAGAATGATTGAAGATCCTGAGCTAAAGCAGAGTATAATATGTAAGAGGAACTCAGAGGTGAGTACACATGTGGACTGTTCTGCAAGGCAGTGTTCAGGTTTGGAGTTTGATTTTAAAACAATGGGAATCCATTGAAGGGGTTCAAGGAAAAAGAGTAATAGACTCAAATTGATTTTTTGAAAAACATTTTGGATTAAGTGTAGAGAAAGATAGGAACAGATCAGAAGTAGAGGCTGACAATTATGGATGACTGCAATAACTAAGATTGACTTGACTTGGAGATTGCTTAGGTATGGGCATGATAACAGGGTAAACTCCAGATTTTGTCATATAGCTGAATGGATGATGGTGCAACTGACTGACTTAGGGAAGGCTGAAGAGTAAGAAGATCGTCTGAATGTTTGGGGAAGAGGTAAAAAAAAAAAAATCCATGTTCAATTTTAGAGATATATGTTTCAACCATGAGAGCCTAGGGGAAAGAAAAGGATCTAGTACACCTCAGCATATAAATGGAAATTTAAACCAAAAGAATAGAATCCAAAGATGTACCGAATGTAAAGAAGAGGCAATGCCAAAGGAGACTGGAAAGTTGCTCAGAGGCAGAAAGAAATATGGTGGCAGGAAAGCTAAGGAAAGGATGAATTTTGAAAAGCAATGAATAGTCAAGAGTGCTGAATCCTGCTAACAGAACAACTAGGATAATTGAAAAATGTCCATTGAGTTAAGCAACACGAAGACCATGATGACTTTATCTAGAATAACTTGATAGCCAAATGTGGCTATTGAGACCTTAAAATGTGAGTAGTGAAGCTGCAGAACTGAACTCTAAATTTTTGAAAATCTAATTAGCATAAATAGCTACATGTGATAAGTGGCTACATATTGGACAGGACAAATGGATTGTGTGGAAAATGACAGATTTTAGTAGGTTGAAAAATGAAACTAATCATTATACATAACTTGTTCATGAAGTTTGCTTCCAAAGCAGAAGAGTGTAAAGAGCAGATTGTGGCAGGGAGTATGAGATCGAGAAAGGGTTATTTTAAGTTAGACCAACTTTAGAATTTCAAATGACAAAGAGTCAGTGGAGAGGGAGAAGTTGAAAGTACACCAGAGTGGGAGGGAATGATCTTATATTACATTATACCTAAAGAAAAAAACAAATTCATATGAAATAATAGAGGTCAATTTTTAGATTTGGTGGTAGAAAATTAAGGTAATTGCTTTTTGTAGTCTTCTCTTTACTCTGTAAAGTCAGAGGAGAGGTCATGGGCTAAGGGAACAGAGGAAAGCTATAGAGCTGTGGGACTCTGTGATTCACTTCCAGAGGATTTTATATCCTCCAGGCTGGCTCACACACTTGTAGCAGAGATATTTGATTACAAGGTATGGTGTGAGGAGCAGTGGAAGACCTACCTGTCTAAAAAGATCTCACTGATGGGGCACCTGGGTGGCTCAGTCCATTGAGTATTGGACTCTGGATTTCAGCTCAGGTCATGATCTCAGGGTCAAGAGAAGGAGCACTAAGTTGGCATGGACCCTGCTTAAGATTCTCTCTGCCTCTCACTCTGACACCCCCCCCCACACACCCCACTCTCACTCTCTCCTAAAAAAAAAAAAAAAAAAAATCTCACTGAAGAAACTGCAACCCATCCTGTATTTCTTACAGGAATCCCTGCAGCACTTTTTGGGAAAACACCTATTTCAATTAGGATTAAACATCAAACAAAGCATAGGCATTTACATCATACTGTGACCAATTAGTTTATCTGATGGTGCTAAAAAATGTAAATCAAGGATGAAGTAAGAAAAGTTTCTGGTCATGGAACCCACAAAATCCTAGGCTTCTGGGTGGCCAGGAGGCAGTCCTGACCTTGAGAGGAATAGACTGGGGCAGTGCCAAAAGGACAGACAGACAACACCAAAGCTAAAACTTGGCTCATAATTATTCTTAAAGACAACCTTCAGCGCTGAAGGGCACATTCTTGTATCCAGGATCTAATCCCGGTAAAGCACCCTCCAAGGTGATTGGTCAGCTTGGAGCTAAATTCACGGAGAACAGATGTGGCAGGCTGAGGAGAAAACGTGTAGCTCTTCTTGCGGTGGCTTGTAAGAGCTGCTGTGGAAGAACGTCAAACTGATGCCATAACTTTTACTAAGGTTAAATGCAAGGGTAAAGACGAGCTGCAGTGGGAGGAGCGGGAACCAGGTGTCCAGTAACAAGTCAGAGTGAGGGTAAAAACAATGACCTGCATGACAGGTTCTGAGAGCCTTGTACGTAGGAGCGACAATTAAACTTGCAATGTAACAGGAAGAGCAGAAGAGGGTAAACGTGGAGCCCCAACAGAATACCACCCTGTAATTCAGTTCAGGTTTGGTTGCCATTTATTTTCACCTACTCTCAGCAGGGCATAATTCTCAGCTTCCTAAGGGAACTATGGCAGCTACTGGCACCAACAGGAAAAATAGAAGCAATATCTGTGCTGTTTTGTGCAATAAGCACAGGTTATTTTCCTTGGCGTAATGCTATGTAACACATTCAAGAGCTAAACAACAACAACAACAACAACAACAACAACAACCAAAAAACAAATGACCTTTGGACTTAGAATAATTCTAAGGATCCTAAATCTGAATGTGAACACTGAGCCCTAAAAACTCTTGTGATAAAATGTAATGCTATTAAAACATTAAATTCTAGTTAGTTAATATTTTATAATTAGATACAGTTAGAATCTTTCTTATTAGATTATCCTAGTTCAATAATAGAGACTAGAATTATTCAACAGAGTTCACCAAAGCATAAAATATGCTTCTCCTTCACTTTACAACTGTCTGGTCCTAATTTAAGCTTTCTCTCCTTTTATTTTTTACAAGTTAATTCTACTTTTTATCACAGAAATTTAAGACAGTTGCATTTGAAGCTTTAAAAAAAAAATCATCACTAGACATTAGCAACAAGCCCATGTACTAAATATTGTAGAAGTTGAAAAGAAAAACTATACCCAACTTTTTTCTAATACTCACTGAGAACCAAAAGATTCATATCCAAAACCAATGGCCATGATGAATGCTTTCAAGCATACCCTTTAATGATTAAGTCATAAAACTCTTTATTGGTCCATGTGTTTTTAAATTCTTCCCTATTTTCAACCTGATTAATGATGATGAGCATGCTAATAAAATCACTAGCCTGTAGAAATCAGTAATAATTTTGTATGATTCCGTGTCAATATGTGTCTAATTCAGTGGTCTTAACATAGCTTCCATAAGTTACAAACCTAATGGCCCATTATGAAAGTTTTTTCTTCTGTAAGAACTTTGCTAAAGATGACATTTTGAGCTTAGACCATACTCAAGCACTCAGGTCATGTTAATCTACTTCTTACCTAGGCAAACTTTATGTGTATGAAGTCTTCATTGGGACGAAATACGTTCACTAGTCATGAACATTTATGGAAGTATGCCCACATTTACTACTTCTAGTCAGTTATAAACTGATTATTACTATTTGTAAATTTCTTTATAATTACCACATCTACCATGTCCTTGTTCCATAATATCTCTCAGTTGACTATTTTGGCCAATTATCTCAAAGTCTTCCCATGAAAATTTTTGCTTTACTAGAGCAGTAATATTTAATTTGCAAGTGTTTATCTTTTTTGATAGAAATCCTCCCCTTCCATAAAGGTTTGCCTCCAGAATATAATTGCCTATAAATGCGTTAATTACCCACTTGTAGGAGTGCCAGATTTAGCAAATAAAAATATTGCATAGAACATACTTATACTAAAAAAAAAAAATGTTCATGGGACACCTGGGTGGCTCAGTTGGTTAAGCAACTGCCTTCAGCTCAGGTCATGATCCCAGGGTCGTGGGATCGAGTCCCAAGTTGGGCTCCTTGCTCAGCAGGGAGCCTGCTTTTCCCTCTGCCTGCTGCTACCCCTACTTGTGTTCTTTCACCCATTCTTTCTCTCTGACAAATAAATTTTTAAAAATCTTTAAAAATTATTCATCATTTATGTGAAATTCAAGTTTAAATGGGCATCCTATCTTTTATCTGTCAACCCTTTATATTTGATCATTTTTATGAAAAACATGCATGAACTTCCCTTTGAGAGTTCCTAGTGGTTTCCATCCAAAGGATTACCAAAGTATAAATCCCTATGCTTTTAAGTTCCTTCAGTCTTCCCTGGAAGAGTTATGCCAGAGGGATCTTACATATAGAAACTGAAGTAGAGGGGCACCTGGATGGCTCAGTCAGTGAAGAATCTGACTCTTGATTTCAGCTCAGGTCATGGTCTCAGGATCATGAGATCGAGCCCCACATCAGGCTCCATACTCAGCAAGGAGTCTGCTTTAGATTCTCTCTCTTTCCCTCTTGCTCTGTCCCTCCCCAACCTTGTGCTCTCTCTCTCTCTCAAATAAAAAAATAATTCTTAAAAAAAAAAAAAAAGAAAAGAAACCAAAGTAGGAAGATGTCTCCATTCTTCAAAGTGAAGCATGTCACACTGTTTCCTCTAACTTTTCTCTTGAACAGAGTTCTGTTCTCAAAGATTTGGTTGGTTACTTTTCCCTAGGTGTTATGAACTGAACACTTTTCCCTCCCAAAATATATATGTTGAAATCCTACCCCCCAGTGTGATAATATTTGGAGGTAGGACTTTGGGGAAGTTTTTGGGGTTCCATGAAATCGCGAAGGGCCCTTGTGATAGGATTAGTGGCCTTATGAAATAGGAGGAGAAACAGGATCTCTTCTCTCTGCCATGTGAGGATATAAGTAATAGATGGCTGTCTCTAAACCAGGACCACACCAAAAACCCAACATCCTGGCATCCTGATCTCAGAATTTCAGCCTCCGAAACTGAGAAATCAATGTTTGTTGTTCAAGCTACCCACAGTATGGTAGTCTGTTATTGAAGCCCAAGCTGGGACACCAGGCTTAACAACAGGAAATTTATTTATTTCTTCAATATTTGTGATTTATATCCTTGAAGATTCCTTATCAAAATCTCATGCAAATATCCTAAGGACATCAGATTTATACAATTCTACCACATGCCCACTTTTTGCAGACCTCCTTAGAGAGCATTTGGGCAATTTCCTATTCTTCTCAGGAGGGAGATGGGACAGAATAAATAATCTATTAATGTCACTGCCAGAAAGAGAAAAATCGTAGATAGGAGCAATGTAAAATAAATTTTAATAGCCTTGCTTTTCAAAAGTGTATTTGAACATGTGCCTATATAGAAGCAAAAGGAAAAGCAGAATAGGTACAGCTGACCCTGTAGTGATTTATTTAACTATGCTAACGCTGTAAACTTTCTTGAACATATATCCACTGCTATATGATATATGTGTCCATCTTATATACAGTCAAGCTGTGTGTGTTTCTTGTGTTTGTCTGCGCTTATGAGTGAATCGTTGGATCTGCCTGTGGTATATAAATGCTCCCCCAAAATGTTTATATAAATGAATAAATACATATGTGTATACATACATACATCCACAGCCTCTTTAAGGTCCTACAATAATTATTATTTCAGCCATACAATTTAACAATTATTTATACATTATTTACACTTTTCAAATTGGTATATTAAGTCAATTTAAATTCCAAACTCCTTAGTAGTTTGACATGTCACAGTCACACAGACGAATGAAGCGACTTAGATAAGGTAAAGCTGGGAGCAACCAAATGAATATCAGGGTCCAGGAGTGCCTCAGTCGGTTAAGCCACTGACTTTTGATTTTGGCTCAGGTCATGATCTCAGTGTTGTAAGATTGAGCCCCACATGGGGCTCTGTGCTCAGCAGGGAGTCTGCTTGTCCCTCTCCCTGTCCCTCCCTCTGCTCTGTCAAATAAATAAATTAAATAAATAAATAAATAAATAAATAAATAAATAAATAAAATCTGAAAGAAAGAAGAAAGAAAGAAAGAAAGAAAGAAAGAAAGAAAGAAAGAAAGAAAGAAAGAAAGAAAGAAAGAAAGAGAAAGAAAGAAAGAAAAAAGTAAAGAAAATCAGGGTCTAGCCAGGGACTGGACACAAGAGACTTGGCACAGTGGAAAAATCAACTTCATGAATCAGGTAGAGCTGGGCATGCAAAATCCATATACAAGAATAACAAGAAAGTAGATTCTAAATGTAAACAGAGGCAAATGGGAGACTGAAAGCTCATGGACAAGCCTGACACCAACACCAGCCAGAACGACAAAGCAATAAAGCAGGTCTTTGTAGTAGGCCTGTAAACGATAGATACTAACTCATGTGAATGGTTACTAGTTATCATGGAGAAAATTAGGTCTACCATTCTGCTTCTGGACACATTTCTATCTTTTTAAAGACACACTCTTTTGTCAGCTTTACTCTTCTTTAGATTCCACTGCATCTAGCACAGGGATACTGATTTAATAAATGTTGGCTATTGGTGGATTCATGTTAACATTTGGGTTCTCAGTATATACTGTTTCTACACATTATTTTCAGTGACTTTTGCAGTTTATATTGTAACAATAATTCACATAAAAACTTTAATACAATATCTCTGTGCCTTGCCTGAAATACAAAGGCTAGTTGAACAATAAGTAGGATGTAAAAAATCATGTGGCCTAAACACATATCTATAATAATAAATTCAAAAGATCATTCATATTTGTTTATCTAGTTGGGTTCATCTCTATGTGTTGCCCTGATAACTGTTAATAACACATGGAAGGAAAATGACAACCTTTTATGATATATTGGTGGGCCTGATGAAAACACCTGTTTTATTTCAATAAAATATAATCCACTTTGGGCCGTTTGATTATTCCATAGGCCTGGGAAATATGCATTAATATTCAAAAATAAAACTGAAATAAACGTTGATGCGATGCTGTCCAACCTGGAATATATTCCAGTCGGACAATAATGTTCTTGCTGTTTCTAATTTGATGCTGGTTTTTAATTATTAGTTGAATTTCAAAGCATAAAAATCCTGAAATTAGAAGAACTTTGAGATACTAAGAATTGGTCATCTGACATCCACATGAAACCTGGCTTAATTTGACAACAGAATGTTACCAACTGCACATTAAGTGATGATGGTCCTCGCAAGTCCCATACAGCATTCCTCATAATAAGAGGGAGCATCTGCTCACTTTAGGAGGTAGGGAAGTTTTGGAGCCTTTCCATATACCTATTTATATCTGTTTAGATATGTTGTAAATATATTTATACTCCTCGATGGGGCAAGTTTGGTTGCATGGATCCTTTGGGAGGAAAATAATGTTTAGGATAAGGCCAAAAGTTCCTTCCAGATAAGGGATATATCACCTTTCATGAGCCACAAAGATGAATAATCTTAAATTCGAACCCATAATGATCAAGTCATAGTATGATTTGTCATTTAAAAACAGTGCAGTTTCATAGCATTTGGGTAAAAATCAAAGTTGAAAGCCAGAGCAGGAATGGAGGTCAATAATTACATAGCACAGAAAAATATCTTTGGATGACTGGTACAAATGATTCCAGTAAACATTATTTAGCTGTCAGGTGTGATGCCATGTGTCAGGTACCAAGCTTAGCACTTCATAGAAGAGTTTATTCAAACGTCAAAACAACCCTACAAAATAAAATGGGTATTGATATCTCCATCAAGCATGTGAGAAAGGCATGGTTAAAAGAGATGAACTAATTTGCTTTGTCACATACTAGTAAGTGGTAAAGCCTAGATCAAAGATCAAACCTAGCTGACCTAGGTTTGAGACTCCAGAAGGCTGCGTTCCTCAGCATTAAATGGTTGTTTTATTATTACCTGGTCTACTTTAGATCTTATCTCACTTATTTCTCCTTGCAGCCTACTTCGAGTCACCCAGTATGCCAATTTTCATAAGCAATCTGAAAGATGTTTAAAATCTGAGTCATTTCACCCTCTTCTGGATAAGATGAGAAAACTAGCGATGCCCATTTGTCATTCATACAATTTTTCTCTAAAACTGCTTGTGATGGTGGGTAATAATCCCCAGATGGAAGTCATTAAATTTTAATTTGTATGCATATGTGACATCTTGCTTTTCAAAATCTTTTTGACTTTACTCTTTCCATTACTGAAACTAATTGATACATATATGAGAAATAACTAATTAAAATGAGTGTAAAGCAGTTTTCTCAAATATAAAACATGCTATAAAATGTTAATAAAACCATTAAAATATATGGAAAAATCTGTCAATTACAAAATTAACTTTAGATGGGAAGGCAAATACCATTTATCCTTTATAATGCCCAAATAAGTGACTTGCTTGGCAGCTAAATGCCTTTTTGCTAAATATTAATAAAATCTCAAGAATAAGAGTTTTTCTTTCATAATGCCCAAGAAAATAAAATTTTGAAGACAATCATTGCAGTTATAAATTAAAGTTGAAAAAAAAAACCAACTCAAAATGGCTATTTGCTAGGACCAGATCTCGGTTATGATTAAATCAATGTAAATCACTGGTTGGCAAATCATATCACAATGTAAGAGGTTTTTTTCTCATCTCTATGAGTGACTTACAGCTGGGTGCTGGGGTACAGACAGGATGCCATGTAGAGGAGAGATCATTTTATCAAAGGAAGCAGACACACTGAGTAAATTGGTCAGGACTAAGGCTTCCAGATGGCCCAGGCTGAGAATCAGAGGAGGCAGGCTCAGGGAGGCCACTGTTCTTTTTTTTTTTTTTTTAAGATTTTATTTATTATTTGACAGAGAGAGAGACAGCCAGCGAGAGAGGGAACACAAGCACGGGGAGTGGGAGAGGAAGAAGCAGGCTCATAGCTGAGGAGCCTGATGTGGGGATCGATCCCATAACGCCGGGATCACGCCCTGAGCCGAAGGCAGACGCTTAACGACTCTGCCACCCAGGCGCCCCGAGGCCACTGTTCTTAACTGGGAAGGGTGCAGTTAACATTCACATGTAGACACAAATTAACAAAGAAACTGGCTTGATTTATGTATATCCCTTGAAAAGAAAGATTAGAAAATGCAACCTTGGAATGTATCAGTATTTTAAATAGAATTCAATCAAGCTATTTGTTGCATTTCTGAACTTTTTCATACATTTTTTAAAATTCGGGGTTTTCTTGAATTGATGACCTTCTGCATATATTTCTTCATTTTTTATTCACTCATTTATTCATTCTCCTACAACTATCCATTGAATGTGAATTATAAACCAAACAAATGATATTGTAATTAGTGCCCAAAGATAAACTATCCTCTCCATGGTACCTGCTCTCATGTCAAATGCAGAACACAGTATTTCACATATAAGTGTTTAAGCAATGATTTGAATATAATTTTGATGAGGTCAAAAATAGGATGATACATGACTCTAAGCTGGAAACCCTGATCCAGCCTAAAGGTCACCCTTTAGTAAGAGCAAGACTCAGAAGCCAGGAAGGTGCTTATTTATGCCATGAAGTCTGTGTCACTGAGTGGAGTTTCTGGGTCACAAAGATTACAATTTAGGGCAAGAAATTTTTGAGGTGACCTTAAGGATACAAGTGTCACCAAAATTTCTTTCAGCTTCATTGTTCCCTACGTAAGATTCTTAGCTGGACGTAAGATTTGCTTATAAGAAAAAAATGAACTCTGTTCTTCCCACTGTTAGGAAAATACAATAAAAGTAACATTGCTGGGGATTGAGTATCATTTTTTTAAATTTTAATTCCAGTGTAATTAACATACAGTGTTATATCAATTTCAGCTATACAATATTAGTGATTCAGCACATCTATACATTACTCCATGCTCATTGTGATAAGTGTGCTCTTAATCCCCTTCACCTTTTTCACCCATTCCCCACCCACCTCCTGTCTGGTAACTACCAGTTTGTTTTCTGGATTTAAGAGTCTGTTTTTGGTTTCTTTCTTTTTTTTTTCCCCCTTTGTTCATTTGTTTTGTTTCTTAAATTGCACAGAAGAATGAAATCATATGGTGTTTGTCTTTTTCTGACTTATTTCACTTAGCATTATACCCTCAAAATCCATCCATGTTGCAAATGGAAAGATTTCATTCTTTTTTATGACTAATATTCCATTGTATGTACACATGTGGTGTGTGTGTGTGTGTGTGTGTGTGTGTAACTTTATATATTCTTCTTTATTCATTTGCCTATCAGTGAACATTTGAGTTGCTTCCATAATTTGGCTATCGTAAATAATGCTGCAGTAAACATAAGGATGCATGTATCTTTTCTCAAATGAGTGTTTTTGTATTCTTGGTTAAATGTCCAGTAGTGAAATTACTGTATCATGAGGTAGTTCTATTTTTAATCTTTTGAGGACAGTCCATACTGTTTTCCACAGTGGCTGCACCAGTTCACGCTCCCACCAACAGTGCATGAGGGTTCCTTTGTTCCATATCCCTGCCAACACTTATTTCTCCTGTTTTTTTTTAATAAAGATTTTATTTATTCATTTGACAGAGAGAGAGACAGCCAGCGAGAGAGGGAACACAGCAGGGGGAGTGGGAGAGGAAGAAGCAGGCCCACAGCAGAGGAGCCTGACGTGGGGCTCGATCCCACAACGCCGGGATCACGCCCTGAGCCGAAGGCAGACGCTTCACCGCTGTGCCACCCAGGCGCCCCTATTTCTCATGTTTTTAATTCTAGCCATTCTGCCTGTAAGTGGCTATCTCATGGTTTTGATTTGCATTTCTCTAATGATGAGTGATGTTGAACATCTTTTCATGCGTCTGTTGGCCATCTGTACATCTTTTTTGGAGAAATATCTGCTTTTATCTTCTGCCCATTTTAAGTGGGTTATTTGTTTTTGGGTGTTGAGTTTCATAAGTTCTTTATATATTTTGGATACTAGCCCTTTATCAGGTATGTCATTTACAGATATCTTCTCCCATTCAAAAGGCTGCCTTTTAGTTTTGTTGATTGTTTCCTTTGCTCTGTACAAGATTTTTATTTTAACATAGTCCCAATAGTTTATTTTTGCCTTTGTTTACCTTGCCTTAGGAATATATCAAGAAAAATGAGGATAATATTAGCTGTGGGTTGTTCATATAAGGCCTTTATTGTGTTGAGGAATGTTCCCTCTAAACCTACTTTGTTGAGGGTTTTTATCATGAATGAATGTTGTACTTTATCAAATGCTTTTTCTGGATCTATCAAAATGATCATTTGATTTTTATATTTTCTCTTGTTTGTCTGATGTATCACATTGATTGATTTGTGATTGAACCATGCTTGCATCCCAGAAATAAATCCCACTTGACTGTGCTGAGTGATTTTTTTAATGTATTATTGGATTTGGTTTGCTAATATTTTCTTGAAGATGTTGGCATCTATTCATCAGAAATGTTGGCCTGCAGTTATCTTCTTCTGTAGTGTCTTTATCTGATTTTGGTATCTGGGTGATGAATTTGGAAGATTTCCTGCCTCTTCTATTTTTTGGACTACTTCAAGAAGAATAGGTACTAACTCTTCTTTAAATGTTTGGTAGTATTAACCTATGAAGTCATCTGGTCCTCAACTTTTGTTTCTTGGGAGTTTTTGATTACTGGGTCAATTTCATTGCTGGTAATTGGTCTGTTCAAATTTTCTAGTTCTTGATTCAGTTTTGGGACTTTCTATGTTCCTAAGAATTTTTCCATTTCTCTAGGTTGTTCACTTTGTTGGCATATGATTTTTCATAATATTTTCTTACAATCCTTTGTATTTCTATGGTGTTATTTGTTATTTCTCCTCTTTCATTTCTGATTTTGTTATGAGTCCCTCCTCCTTTGATGAGTTAGACTAAAGGTTTATCAATTTTGTTGACCTTTTCAAAGAGGCACCTCCTAGTTTCATTGATCTATTGCATTGCTTTTAGTTTCTATTTCATTTATTTCATCTCCTATATTATTTCCTTTCTTCTATTCATTTTGCATTTTGTAGGTTCTCTTTTTTTCCACCTTTAGGTGTAATGTTAGATTGTGTATTTGAGATTTTTCTTGCTTCTTGAACTAGGCCTGTATTGCTATAAACCGCCCTCTTAGAACAGCTTTTGCTGCATCCCAAAGTTATTGAACTGTTGTGTTTTCATTTTCATTTGTCTCCATGTAATTTTTTTGATTTCTTCTTTGATTTCTTGGTTGACACTTCATTGTTTAGTGGCATGTTATTTAATCTACGTGCATTTGTGCTCTTTCTAGATTTTTTCTTATGGTTGATTTCTAGGTTTATAGCATTGTGTTTAGAAAAGATGCATGGTATGTCCAGTCATTTTGAATTTGTTGAGACTTGTTTTGTGGCCTAATATGTAACTATTCTGGAGAATGTTCCATGTGCACTTGAAAAGAATTTGTATTCTGCTGTTTTAGGGTAGAATGCTCTGAATATATCTATTTTTCCATCTAGTCCAATGTGTCATTCAAAGCCACTATATGCTTATTGATTTTCTGTTTGGATGATCTATCCACTAATACAAGCGAGGTGTTAAAATCCCCTACTATTATTGTATTGCTACCAATTACTTCCTTTATGTTTGTTATTATCTGCTTTATATATTTGGGTGTTCCCTTGTTGGGTGCATAGTTACAATTGTTATGTCTTCTTGTTGCATCATTCCTTTTATGATTATATAGTGTCCTTTTCCCTTGTTATAGTCTTTGTTTTAAAATCTGTTTTATCTGATGTAAGTATTGCTACCCCAGCTTTCTTTTCACTTCCATTTGCATGATAAATTATTTTTCTATCCCTTCACTTTCAGTCTGCATACATTTAGGTCTGAAGTGAGTCATATAGATAGGCAACATATAGATGGGTCTTGATCTTTCATCCATTCTGTCACCCTATGTCTTTTGATTGGAGCACTTAGTCCATTTACATTCAAAGTAATTATTGATAGGTATGTAGTTCTTGCCATTTTGTTACTCATTTTATGGTTGTTTTTGCAGTTCTTCTCTGTTCCTTTCCTCTCTTTTTCTCTTCTCTCTCAGTGTGCTGGCTTTCTTTAGTGATATACTTGGATTCCTTTCTCTTTATTTTTTGCGTATCTATTACTCGTTTTTGATTTGTGGTTACCATTAGGTTTATATATAATGTGTTATGCATAGCAGTCTATATTAAGTTAATGGTCACTTAAGTTTGAACCCATTCTAAAAGCATTAGATTTTTGTTCTTCTCCCTCTCACATTTTAGGTATATGGTTTTACAATTTACAAATTTTTATTTTGTGAAACCTTGACTGATTTTTGTAGATATATGTAATTTTACTGTTTTCGTGCTTCATATGTTTCTTACTCTTGCTTATGGTTTTTCCTTTTTAATGAGTCCCTGCATATATTTGCTTAACGCTGGTTTAGTGATGATGAATTCTTTTAATGTTTGTTTTTCTGGGAAACTTATTATCTCTTCTTCTATTCTGAATGATAGCTTTACTATTCTTGTTTGCCAGTTTTTTCTTTCAGGAATTTGAATATATCATGCCACTCTCTTCTGGCCTGCAGTTTCTACTTAAAATTCAGCTGATAGCATTATGGATTTGCATTGTATGTAACTGTTTTATTTTCTCTTGCTGCTTTAAATATTCTCTCTTTATCACTACTTTTTGTTATTTTAATTTCTATGTGTCTTAGTGTGGACCTCCTTGGGTTGATTTTGTTGGGGGTTCTCTGTGCCACCTGGATCTGGATTTCTGTTTCCTTCCCCGGATTTGGGAATTTGTGAGCTATTAATTCTTTAAATAAATTTTCCGCTTCCTTTTCTCTCTCTTCTCCTTATGGGATCCCTACAATGCAATGTTATTATGCTTGATGTCATTGAGTTCCGTTAATCTTTTTTCATTTTTTATTATTCTTTTTTCTTCTCTCCTCTCAAGTTGATTGCTTTCCATTACTCTGTCCTCCAGGTCACTGATCTGTTTTTCTGCTTCTTCTGGGCAATGATTTATCTCCTCTGGTATAGTTTTAATTTCAGTTATTGAGTTCTTCATCTCTGATTGGCTCTTTTTTCTCTTCTCTGTTTCTTTGTTGAGGGTCTCACTGATGACCTCCACTCTTTTCTTAAGTCCAATGAGTATCTTTATGACCATTACTTTAAATTCTCTATTAGGAGTGAGGTGTGGGGTGTTAACAAGGTTTGTCCTGGTCTCCTGTGGGAGGGGATCTGCAATTGCCTGGAAGAACTCCTGCTCGCCTAGATGGAGGGGGAGGTCTTCAGAAGAGCGTGGGGGCAGGGCATGCTGTTAGCCCACTGGCTGGACAGTGTTTTTGCTGTGCTGGTTCCAGCAGTTGTCAGTGTATCTAGGCTAAGTGCCAGGAATGGGAAATGGTGCATGCAAGCTCTTTTATTGCTGTTGAAGTCTCTCAAAGATCCCTGTCCATCCAGCACATGCTCTGAGATTAGTAAACACACATCCCTCAGTATACCTCAGGCATTTTGCAAAGTGCTGCTTCTATTCTGTATTGCAGGGGGCTGTTTTTCATGGTCTCTCTTTAAGGACAGGGTTTCAGTTTCCTCTCACTCTCAGGCTCTCCCAGAGCTGAGCCTGATGATTTTTTAAAGTTCCAGGTATTAAGTCCCACTGTTTGTAAGAACTCCTGAAGTTAGGCCCCTCTAGTTTTCAAAACCAAACAGGATGGGGGTTTGTCTTCCTCATGTAGATTCCATGTACCCAGTATGGGGTGTGCTCCTCTCCTCTCTCTGTGTCAGCAGCATCCCTCCCTCTTCTGGATAGTCCTGCAGGTCAGTTTGGCTCCTAACCATGTCTCTGCTCTTTCTACCTTCTTCAATGTAGCCTCTTCCTACATTTAGTTTTGGAGAGTCTGTTCTGCCATTCTATGGATTGTTTTCTGGGTTCTTTACACTGATGTGGGTGTTATCTAGTTGTATCCATGGGAGGAGGTGAGCCTAGGCTCCTCCTACTCCTCTATCTTCCCTGGAAGTCTAAGAATAATATTCTTGTATTATCCTTGGGATCATGGGTCTCTACCTTTTCTTTGCAGAGGACCTTGCATTTTTTATAGCAAAACATCACTATTAATGAGTGTATTTTGGTGTTTGCTAACAATAATGTCCAAGAGACAATGAGACAAAGTGGGACATGAGAAAAGTAAGATTGCTGAGTAGAATGTGGTGGGGAACATCATAGTCAGTTATGATTCTCCCTTCCTTGAGAAGCCAGGAAATCTGGAGAAGGATGGGGCTGACACAGTAGTATTTTGTAGTAACTACCATAAAGTTTTTTTTTAAAAAAGTATATTCCTTAAGCATATGCAAACTACCAATTGGGATCCCTCTGTTATGGACTGCATGCTTGTGTCCCCACAAAATTCATATACTGAAACCCTAATCCCCAATATGATGGCATTTGGAGATGAAGTTTTGGAAGATAATTAGATTTAGATGAGGCCATGAAGGTGGGGCCCTCATGATGGGATTAATGCCATTATAAGAAAAGGAAGAGATACCAGAGCTCTCTCTGTACCATGTGAGCACACAGCAAGAAGGAGGCTTTCTCCAGAAAGTGGGCCCTCTCCAGATGGTGGATCTGCTAGCACCTTGATCTTGGACTTCCCAGCCTCTAGAACTTTAAAAAATAAGAGTTTGTTGTTAAGCCTCCCATTTGATAGTAATTTGTTATAATAAGCCTGAGCTCCTGATCCTGATACACTCTGAGGATAATTTTATTAGTATTCAGAACAGTAGCCAACTTTCTTAGTAAGATAAAAGTTATTTTGTATTGCTTTGCAAAACCACTATACTCATTAATTTTTAGGACCAAATCAAATATGAGTTTATATTACAATATTCTAAAGCCAGAAATTGCTTCATGAAAATATCTGGTTTCTTATTTTATGTATAAGCAGACATTATACATTTAGTAAACATCTAAACAGTGCTAAATAATTTTCACCAACCTTGTGTTTTGGGAACTAATGAATCAGGACAATTGGGGAATCTGGGCCACAGGCATATATAAATAATTCTAAGATAAAAGTTCATTGTCATCTAACTTTTCTTGTCATTGTTTAGCATCATCTTCCAAAGAAAGTTTCCATTTGCCTCCTAATCTTAATAGCTCCCCAAAACTGAATTCAGGAGCATTAGTGAAAGACATTTTGCAAATTCAGCTCCATTCTAATTCCTTTCCTCCAAGAGCAAGATATCCTGAAGGGGATCTGCCCTGAGCACCAAAAGGCTACCACAAAATTCATGTTTTATTGCCCTCTTTTCTTATATCCATTGGACTATAAATTCTTATCATGACACAGCAATAAGTAGGATTCCGGGGGTAGTCTTTGAGCACCTAATCAAAATTGTAAGTGTTTTTTTATTTTTTTATTTTTTATTATATTATGTTAGTCACCATACAGTACATCCCCGGTTTCCAATGTAAGGCTCGATGATTCATTAGTTGTGGATAACACCCAGTGCACCATGCAATACAAAATAGTAAGTGTTGATCCTCATTTCCCCTCTCTGGCTGACAAATTCTGGATCAGAGGAAATGGACTTTATAAACAAACTGTTTCTCTGTGTTTATAGCTTGCTGTCAAGAAAAATTCATAAGTCCCCCAAATCCTAATTCCTCTTCAGTAAAATAAATATCCGAAATCCATTTTCTATACATGAAGCTTTATACAAAAAAACAAAATTTTCTCAAAAAATTTACTTTGTAAAAACGATATTTCTTGAATGCATATTACATGTCAAGACCTGCACAAACAAAGAATTACTTATTTCATCCTCTGAATATGAGAAGGAGGATACTTTTATTTTCCCCATTCTGAAAAGGAAGCTAGAGAAGTAAGGAGAAGTATCCTCTGTCAACAAACTTAAGATGCTATAAATTTTAAATTGCATCATTAATTTTATATATAAATAAGAAAAAAATCAATAAACCAAAAAATACCACTTATTATTTCATACATCCTAATTAGAAATTTGGTCAAATGTGAAAAATGTTTATCTTATAATCAATGACATAAAGTAGCTTGTTCAAGGTCAAGTGTCTCCTAGACTAAGGAGACTAAGATGAGAATTCTCAAATGGAAACTACACAATACAAGACAATGCAAATTTCTCTTGTTTAAATCATGCGGTCTATGATATTTTGTTACGGCAGCACTAGCAAACTAATACAGAAAGAAAAAAAGAAAAATATAATTAGACATACAAATCAAATTTTAATGGACTCAAACTCTATGAATTAGAGCCATTTTTCCAGTGAGGATGTAACTGAACCTCAGACCAAAGATGGGACCTATCTCATTAGGGAGGCAGAAACCTTGTCTTGTCAGAAGGTATTTGAATGGATCTTCAAATAGAAATCCCTCAAAAAAGAGACATCAAAAAATGTTAATGTTTGCAAAAGGCTAAATAAACACACTGCATCTACATTCACTAAACTTTGCAAAAACCTTTAGGAAACTCTAGCCAAAGGGATTTATGTCTTGATTTCTCATATTTCCTCTCAGACATCATGTTTACTTTATGATTGATCTCTTATATGCATGTGCAATCTATAAGACAAGCATGGCTATAAATCAACATTAAATGTCAATCAATCCAAGCACTACATAAAGTCTTCAGAGAGACAAACTCTTCAGAAGATTCAGAAAAAGATTCCTGGAAAATGGTCTTGACAAATGAGTTAAATTTTAATAGGATGAAAATTAAGGGGCAAGTTATTTTAAATTGGAAGAAACCTTAAAAAAGAAAAAGGAAGTATTTAATATAATGACATAACTGAACACTGTCATTCTGATTGAAATCGTACAAGTAGGAGAGTCAGGGATACCATGCCTGCAGGTAGAGAACATAATAAGGGCCCTTGAATAGTAGAGTACAAAAGGTTCATGTATTATGAAAGATGATCAGGTAAATGGAGGTACATCCATTCATGAAAATACTACTCAGCACTAAAAAGAAATTACTGATACCTGCTACAACTTGGATGGATCTCAAAGGAATTCATTCTGCTGAGTGAAGGAAACCAGTTGCAAAGGATTGCATATTGTAGGATTCCTTTTATGGCATTCTAAAGAAGACAAAACTTTGGATAGAAAAGAGGTAAGTAGTTCTTAGGGGTTAGAAATGGAGGAAGGGTGTGATTTCTAAAAAAGAACATAAAGGATTGTTTTGGAGTGATGAAACTGTTCTGAATCCTGATGATGATGATAGTATTTACACAAATCTATACGTGTGCTAGAATTTATAGAACTGTACACTAGATGAACAAAATCTATTGTTATGGTATTTTTTTTAATTACTAAAATGTGTGAATTGGAATGGTAACTTTCATAGAGGAAAGAAAAATGGATGTGAATACAATATTTAAAAATAACTTACTAGATTAAACTAGTAGTTCGGCATAAAAGAAGAGGGAGAAAGAAATCAAAATTATTCAGAGGTTTCAACCTAGGCAGGAGGATAAGTATTTCCCGTGATGTTAATACACAAAAATTGTGAACTCAGAAAGGATTGCACTGGGTATAAGGAAAAGGATAATTTTGGACTTAGCATTTTTGCCTGCCAGGAAATGTTCTGGAGATGGTCATCCATCAGATGAAAATATGAATCTGTAATGTGGAAGAGAATTTTAACAGTCAAGTTAAAGGCATAGATTTTAGAGTCCACTGTCTGAAAGTGCTAATTGCAACTACAGTCATGGAAAAGGTCACTTTGCAAAGACCATAAAGGAGCATGATGAAGAAATTTTGGAGATGTCAACTTTATGGGAGAGAAGTGATGCTAACGAACCCTTCCCTGAAAGCACAGCCTATAGCACGTGCTCTTTTTGAACATCTTCCGTTATGCATTTGGCATTAAGTATCAGTTTCAAGTTCAAATTTTGTATGAACTTGAGGATTTACCCAATATGTGTACACAGCACACCTACAATGTACAAGACAGTGCCAGATGATCTAAAGTTACTATTTATGACTTGGAGACAGGCCTAGATTTTTTATTAAACTCTGAGTGTCTAAACGGAACAAATTATCCAGGTTTTCGAGCTCCTAGCTCATTCTTGCACTGAAGAGAGGTGATAAATCGAAGCGTTGAGTGTGGGAGTGAAGATGCAGGGTGTAATGTCTCATCGATTGGATTTTGGTCAGATGGAACTGTAGACTCCTTTACTATAGTACTATATTTTTTCCTAGAAAATGTGCCCTAAACTTCACTAACATTTCATTACTTTTGTTATAAATAATCCCTAAGAGCTCCTTTATTCTCATAATATGAATCTTTACCAGAAAACTGCATCTTATTTTCTTGTTTCTCCATTGCTACTGTGCATTATAATGAGTCATGCTGGCTACAAAGTCAGATTGAATTACCCAGTCCGACCCATGCAATTTCCAAGATTGTATACTTGCTGTAAACGACCTAAACATTTAAAAGCGGATTTACTTTTCATGTCTATGCCTTTTTGTATAGGGATCCTAAGAAACAGCTACAAAAGCTCCTCTTCTGAGTTGTGATCAGAAACTCCAAAATTGCACGTTGGGGGGTCACTTTAGGACAGAATAAGTTACAGGCGACAATTAAAGAGACACAGCATTGTGTTCCTGCTTGTAAAACACAATAAACCTTATGAAACAGGTCATGCTTAATGACACCACAAGCTCCAAAATAGAAGGGAAATGAACTGTTGGGTTTTCTTAGAGTAACATATCTTAAAGTATTTGGAGGATGACCGAAATGAGATGTATAGATTCCCATAGAATTGTTCTTCCCCTTTTTGCAAAGAACTGCTGGATACTGTTGACTGGTTTACTCAACCTGCATTTCACTATTCTCCTGACGACTTCAGAAATCAAAACAGAAAGAACACATTTTCCAGATTCCTTTGAAGGAAGGGATCTGGAGGCAAATTAGATCTGCCAATCACCTGCATGGCAGGAGATTGGGAAGGCAAAATTGAGGCTGAAGCTATCACCCTGTCATATTTTGTCTGCTTCTGCTTAGAAATACATGGGGAGAACAAAGATTTCCCTGTAGCACTGAGAAGCATCCTCCCCCAGCCAGACACTGCTCAATACAGTCTCTGTCCCCATGTGGCTCCTGAGCATTTGAATTGAACCTAGTTCAAATGAAGATGTTCTGTAACTATAAAATACACAGTGGATTTTAAAGCCTTTAAACAAAAGAAAAAAAAAAAGTGAGCAAGAGAGAGAGAATAAAGTATTCCATACATTTTTATATGGATTATATTTTGAAGTGCTTCAATTTTGGTTAAATCAAACAAGTTAAAATTAATTTTGCTCTTTCATTTTACCTATTCAAAAATGAGGCTGCTAGAAAATTTAAAATGACAAATGGACCTCTCATTATATTTCTTAGCACTGCTCCAGCTTCCCGTGTGTAGAGAAAGCTATTTAGTTTCTCTACCTATCCGTCCAGTCCTGGGTGGCAGCTATGGATATCAGTTCTCTTGCTCCTGGACTCTTCAGAAGCTGTGGGAGTAGGCTCCCAATTCTGGTTTAGCTTCAGCAACAACCTCAGAAGTGGCTTTCATGATGAGTCCATCCTGAATTGTTCTAGAAGTCATCCCTACGTGTCCCGCTTAGAGTCCTTTCTTTCAAGTCCTTCTTCCCATTTTATAAATGCCCACTTCTTTGTACTGTATTATTCTTTATATTGTATTTCTTATTCCTTCTTATTGAAAATTCTTAATGTGTTTTCTATTTCTTGAATGGAACTTTGATAAAAAGGGAGTAGCTTAAATAGTAGGAGTAATTTCTGGAATGGAACTCCTTTGGTTTAATTTTTTTTTTTTTTTTAAGTTTCTGAGAAAAAACAAAAAATCTAATGGCAAACGTTCTGAAGCTATGGGAATGTCCCTAGTATGTGATATTGGGGAGAAGGTATGTCCATCTTTCTTGCCTCAATATAGTATGTATAATATATGTCTGTATTTGCACATTCCAAACAAGGTACTGGCCTTGAAAACCCTTCAAATGATTGAAAGGAGATGCCTCCACAAGCAGCACTGCTTTTGAAAAGGAAAGTTTAAAGAGAAGACTGCAATAAAGGGAGAAGAAATCAGGTGGCCTCAATCTGAGACCGTGAACCATTCCCTGGTCACATCTGATTTCCATGATAAGGACTTAACAAAATTACTTGCTGTTTTTCTCATCTTCAGCATATCTTGAGGGTATCAACATGCTGACCTCCCCTTCCCACATTCCTGTGTTTCTGTTGTAAAAGTGATTTATTAATCTGCCTGGTTATCACTAGGATCATTCTATTTTATATAGAGGTTGTTGCCTATTTCCCATACAGGCATCTCCTTGCAGTATTACTGGGCATTCAGTGATGATATCACAGCCTTGGAAAATTGCTGCCCTCACTAGTGTATCTCTCCAGGTTGCTTTGGCAGTCGGAGAGAAATGCACGTGTTATCCCCAGTTGTGCGAGGTTTTAGATGTAAATTAATAAAGCACCAGCCTCTGCCCGTCACAGTGGGGAAGTGCAGGAGTAGTTTAAAGCCAAAGGCAGTATAATAATCATTTCACCATACACACTCACTTACACACACACATACAAAGAGACACAGAAATACATGCATTCACATATACACGCATACACACATGTGCATGCAGACACATGGTGTATTCATTTAAGACAAGTTCATTTTTCACCTGTCTTATCATATCATGTATTTGATAGTGCACTAAGATTTTTCAACCAGTATTTGGGAGAAAAGAACCAGGAATTGCCGGATAAGCATTTTCAGGTTTTGTGGTGCTACTCTGTAATCTCACACTTTAGGTGGATTTAGCCTAGTCGTTCGTTACATTTCTTGGCATGCCTTCCAGTGTGGTAGCGTTAGGCTAACAGCTAACGGATTATATGAGCACAGACACTGAGCAGAAAGCTATGTTGAAGTTGATGGGAAAGGGGCTCCGGTGACTTTCAGGGCTGGGCTTGGCAGAGTTTTACCTGGGAAGCTCTCTAGCTCTTTGATCCATCTAGAGGTGTATCAATTCTTTTATTGGGTATTTCATAAAAATACAGTTACAAGTCTGAAATAAAGGCATTGATTTTCTTATAACATGGAAGGAAGGGAAAAAGGGCAAAGAAGATATGGAAAAAGAGAAAGGGAAAGATGATGGAATGTAGAAAAATGACAGAGAGAAAAGAAAGGAAGGAGGATTTAATAGCAGAAATAAGAAAGCAAAAAAGAAAGGGAGAAGAGGAAAGAACAGAAGGAGAATGAAGAGAGAGTGTGGCAAGACAGTTGTGAGGAACTCGTCTTTGTTAAATTAAGAATTCAAGTGCTGTGTTCTTTTCCTCCATATGGACAAGTAAAAATGGAAACAACAAGTTCTTGAAATCTATTGCTCCTACAGGAGGCACAGAATATTGACAAAGAAGCATGACACAACAAATTCCATTTTCATTCCATCTGCCCCTCCCACTGTACCCTGGACTCATGGAAGATCTGGAGTGGACGGGAAGAAACTGGAGACATCGAGGACTCAGAAGCAGTACTCCAGCACCAGTTGCCTATGAACTTGGGACAGGGAGGCAATTTCAAGACTGCGGGGTAGCGTAGATTTTGTTTGCTGTGCTATAGGAAGGTTTCGGGAAAGCTGCAGCTCTATGACCATGCCTCATACAACTGGGCATGAGGAGTGACTAAAGATAAAGCAAAACCAAAAAACATAAAGCAGTTTCATGTATGTGGACCCCAGAGGGCCAAATCCTTACTTCCCCACATGTGTTTACCCCAGCAGACTTGTGGCAGAGAAAATATTTGTGAGTTAAGAGAGCCCCGTCTGTGAGCCCACAGAATGAGAGGGGAAGGAAGAGCATGTGTTTAGCATATAGGTTCCTGCAATGTGAAGGGATTTGCATCAGAGGGGACTTTTGAATAACTCACAAAAGCTGAAGGGTGATGCTATCTCAAAGTTCCTTAAATTTGAGAAGGTAGGAAGAAAGCAATACATTTGTTTGAATATTTATTATGTCCCTTCACATTTAATTCTCACAACAACCCTGTAATTAGGGTATTATGGTTCCAATTTGCTGTTGAGCAAACATAGATTTACCCAAGATAACTCAGTTGATGTGTATTAACACTGGAATGTAAGCACAGGATTAGCTGGTTGTCTAAGGCACATGTAACACTCCACACTGCTCCATGTTCCATCATTATTTGCTAAATGTTCATTTCAAAATATTTATTGAGTTTCTGTCATGTGTCAATATTGTGTTAGATAATTACCAGGACAAACATTATTTTTTTAAAGATTTTTTTTTTAAAGATTTTATTTATTTATTCGACAGAGATAGAGACAGCCAGCGAGAGAGGGAACACAAGCAGGGGGGAGTGGGAGAGGAAGAAGCAGGCTCACAGCAGAGGAGCCCAATATGGGCCTCGATCCCACAACGCTGGGATCACGCCCTGAGCCGAAGGCAGATGCTTAACTGCTGTGCCACCCAGGCGCCCCAAGATTTTTTTTTTTTTATTTGAGAGAAAGCATGAGCAGGGGGAGGGGCAGAAGGAGAAGCAGACTCCCCACTGAGCAAACAGCCTAACGCAGATCTCTGTCCCAGAACTCCCAGGATGATGACTTAAGCTAAAGTCAGAGGCTTAACAGACTGAGCCACCCAGGCACCCCAGGACAAACATTATTTTTATTTATTTATTTATTTATTTTTGAACATTATTTTTAAATCATGGAGCCTGTGATCTAATGAGGAAGACAGATATTAAATAAATATCCACACTGCATATTATGAGAATGTGTAAGAAGTGAAACCTAAAATTAGTCTGAAAAGACTAGGGAGGAAGGAATATTTAAGCTGAAATTTGAAAGGTGAGGAATTGGATAGACTAAGAAATAAGGTTGCCAAACAAAACGCAAGCCACCCAGATATTGCATGGGACAGGCTTACACTAAAAAATGACTTGCTATTTATCTGAAATGCAAACTCAATTGAATATCCTATATATTTTTCCTCAGTCTGTTAAACTCACTAAAGGGGAACAGCGAGTATGTTCCAAGAACAGGGAAGAGTGTGTATGGAGATCCTGAGTACAACACACATGGCAATTTGGTGAAAGAGAAGGCCAGTGCAGCTGAAGCAGAGATTTTGGCAGGGAGGAGGGGTTAAGATAATGATTCTGCAAAATGACCTGATGTATTGCCTTGTAAACCACTTAAAGATTTTGGATTGTATCCTAAGAACAAGAGGAAGCACTTGCATAGTTCTAATCAGGAGAATAAAATGATCAAATTTTAACTTTTAAAATATTACATTGGATTTGTAGAGAGCAAAAGGCTTATTGAGTGTGATCTGGTGGAAGAAAATGATGGTCTGAATTAGGTTGCAAGCAGTCAGAATACAGAGAATTAACTGAATTTTAGAAATATTTTGGAAGTGGAATGAGCAAGACGAGCTATGTGTAGGAGGGACATCTATTCTGATATGACTCTGGATTCAGGGCTTGAGCAGCAGCATGCAAGATGGCGCCCTTTACCAAGATAAGGGAGTTGGAGGACAAACAGTGGTGCTTGTGAGGGGGTGAGGGTAGGTCATTAGATCACTTTAGACCATGTTGAGAACAGAAAATCTCAGAGATGGCTTATTATATCCCACAAAACTCTTTTCCTCAGAACCTCCTGGAAACCTAGCCTCTCTCAGTTATCTATTACTATATAAAATGTTTATATATATTTATATACAAAAGTATTTTTATATATTTATTTATATATTTATAAAATATTTATATATATTTATGTATAAAATATTTATATTTTTATATTATATATTATATATATATTATATTTACTTTCTGCTGAAGCCAAGTGTCAGAGAAGATTAACTCTTAGCTAGGGTCTGAGCAGAGCCAACAACCCAACATCCAAGCCTATATTGCCTTCAATTGTCAGTGTTCTTTTCTCAAAATTGAGATTGCAATATATCTCTGAGGGTAATAAATTTAAAATTTTACTATACTCAATTTTACAAAGAAAATACATTTTATCATCGTTTTTAAGAATTTGGACACTTGCGAAAGAGATTTGGAAACTGTCCCTATAATTACTGTGCCCTGTGAGAAGTACGTATTTAATATCTTAAGGCCTCTTCTTTGGGAAGGAGTAGACAGATAGTAGAGGTTTTACAAGGAAAATAGCAAATAAAGCAAAGATTCCATTTTCAGCGTGAAAAGCATTTCTTCTGTTTTTTCCAAAAAGCTCAAACTCCTAACAAGACTTAGTAATGCAAATACTGGCTTCAAAAGAGGAGACTTTTTCTGTGATTAGGGCTAGTTCTGAAATCTGGGGTACACCTTCTTTCAAGAAATGCATTCTTGGCTCTAGAGAGTAAAAAAAATGTAACCCAACCAGACTTTTCCAGTGGGCTCTGGTCCCTGGAAAGCTCCATGATGCAGCTGGCAGTTGGCAGCCAAAGCTAAAGGTGGTGAAATCAAGGGAAAGAAACCTGCATCTAGCCTCTAGGTCTTTCTTCTGCTTAAAGTGGTTTTCTTGCACAAGGGCAGATTTCAATGGCATGCCCAACTATTTAAATAAAGCACAGATAAGAGCATTGCTTTGAACCCTACAGAAAATGCTATTTGATCTATACCATGTGAGCATAATGAAAATACTTTGTTCTGCGTGGTTTCAACTAGGCAATTTGTGAGCTTATAGCAAATTGAATGTTGAGTTTGAGTTGTGCGAATTTGGAAAATCTTATGTAAATTGTGGAGTTAGATTTCTTTCCCTGACAAATGTAATGTTGTGTATGGCAGGCATTTTTCAGTATTTACAGCATTTTTGGTGTTTGAGAACTGGAACACTTGCATACCTTTTAAGAAATAAGAAAGAGCAGTACCAACTTCAGTAAATTCTACTCTTTATATTTAAATCAGCCATAGTTGTTTTCCCCCTAGAACATTCTGTAAACTTAAATAGCACTGAGTTCAGTCTAATATGATCTCCTGGCTTAGAAAAAATGTCATTGCATTCAATGGAATCTAAAGGTTTGACTGATCTAATGAAATATAGTCCTGGTAAGCAGATCCCGTGAATAATACAAATGGTAAATTGGGTTTTCTTTTTAAAGATTAATACTTCATAAAATGACATTGTATTCCAAGAACTGAATAGAGTCAACTCGGTGTCTTTTAATGAAACAAAGTGGACATGTTAACCCAACCCCATATTTACCCTGAAAATATGTCAACAACTTATGGAAGGAGATTCGTTGTGAATGAGATGATCTTTTTCAAATAATTTTTGAGTTTGCATGTGGATCAGCTATTTTGACAGATAAACTCATTCTTGCTAATCTAACACCAAATTGACTCAAACAAATAACTGGCTTGATTGATGCTTTTCATCAAGTTGGCTTAAAACATTTGGCCAAATTGACTTATTGTTTTGTTATCTGGTAGTCATAACTAAAGAAGTTCATTAACTAAACCAAACCAGCTACTTTTAAAGGCTCTGTGAACCATCAGTACCTTTCTAGGCTCCACGGAGCACTTCTCATCAACCAGGAAATTGGTCAATCTCACCAGCAGTTTTAGAACATTTCAGATGTTTATTCAGCTAGCAAACCATGACTGATTTTCCTATTTTTTCCCACTGATACAAAGAAAACAAATAACTCTTTACTGAGGTGCTCTCTTCCATCTCTAACACAATGTATTCTATTTCTGAAGAGATGTTAATCCATGTTAAAATGAATTAACAGGGTAAAGGGGCACATTCAAGAGGACAGGTACACTGTAGAATAGTACATAGAATCCTGAGGATTAATGACAGTCAAGAATTCAAGAAGTATTTATTGAGCATTGAACATAATAGGTATAAAAGATAAGGCATAATGTCTGTACCTTTAGTTTCAGTTCAATAGAGGGCGTTAAAATAAGCATACCAATGGGATGGAGGCCACAGGCCAAAGCACAGGGAAAGGACATTTAATTTAAGGTATGACTTGGGCCATGTTAAACTATGATTTTGTTCTCTTACATCTAAAATTGGCCAATAATAGCAAACTTACATTGCTGCAAGATTTCAAAGAAAATGCCTACGTGAGAGAACTTTTGTAGTAGAAACCTACACAAGCTTATCATATATGCTATGTGCACATGTGTCAGTATCATACATATATGTGTATATATACACACATATATATGTGTATATATACACATATATATGTGTATATATACACATATATGTATATATACACATATGTGTATATATACACATATGTGTATATATACACATATGTGTATATATACACATATGTGTATATATACACATATGTGTATATATACACATATGTGTATATATACACATATGTGTATATATACACATATATATATGTGTATATATGTGTATATATATATATATATCGTGTATAAAAAAGGGAAATAGAATATGATGGGATTTCAAAAGCACTGATATCGGGAGAATTTATAAGACCAATGATTTACCTTCATTCCCCTCCCCTTCCTCCTTCCTCACTAAATTGATGGTCAAATTCTTTTATTATTGTAACTGCGATGGAATACAATTAGGAATGGAAGCATGTTTCCAGGACCCTAATAGGAATTCTATCATCGTCAACCCAGTTTCCCTGTCCATGGAAGATTTTTTCTTGCTAGACCAAAAGCAAAATCCATCCACATAGTAAATTATTGGGGAAGTAGGGAAGAGAAAAGAGGAAAATAGTTGGCACTAGGAAGGTGGACAGAGGGTCTTCTACTGACAAGGGGCTTAAGGACAGCTGTGCTGCAGCAGCTGAGGAGGAGAAAAAAGTGAGTAAGAGAAGATTGGGAGTTTCACTAAGTGGTGCTGTGGATGATGTGTTTAGACTTCTTTTACTGTCCTACAAGATATTTCCATAAAGAATGCAATTTTTTTCCTTACCTTTGCTATTTGTACTGTGTTTCATAAACATAATACCAATACTGAGCCACATGAGTTTGGATATATTCAATATTGAAAGTATTTCATAGGTGTTTACCACGTCCTGGGCTGGTATAACATCTGTGTGTGCAGAGATAAGCAAGAAAGCCTCCGCCCTCAAGAGGTCAAAGGGTCTATAGTACAGATGAGTGTGTGTGCAATGAGTGAAACCAAGTGTTTGGGTGCTAAGGTGGACCAGATAAAAGGTTTTACGTTAGATGTATGTTCTTAAAATATGGCAGCAAGGGGTGTTCAGGAGTGCTGGGGATGGTGGACACCAGGAAGATCATTACAGCTCCAGAGATGGTTCCCGAATGACCTAGGAAGGTGACAACGGAGGACAAGAGACAAGAGGGGTAAAGAATGAAACCATGTGCTATTTTTCACCTAGAGACTCTGAGCTGCTAAAATTTTTCTGTGGATCTGTTTAAGGTTCAATTCACAATGTAGATAAGCCAAGAAGGCCAGAGTGATTCCCTTATGATTTTAAAGATGATTCTAGCACACGGAGAAAATCAGAGGATGGAGTCTTCCGCAATATGTGGAGTACAAGATTTCTTAAGGAGGAAAAACTAGAAGTGCGCTATTACATTGCTAAATGCTTATTGGGTCATTACTAACTACCTTAATAGCTGAAACCTGAATGCTCATGCTTGCAGTAGATGCTGTCATTTCACAGTGAAATGTGCAAGGTCTCTACCATAGCTACGTGCATGTGAGTAATCTAAGTGTTCTGTTTGACACGACGCAGATGATGCATCATGACTAACAGGGGATACATTCCATCCTGGTAGTTTGCATAGAGCAAAGCAAGGAGGGAAAGAGGATCAAGCCAAATACACAATACATTTTTAAAAGTTGTGTCTTCTGTTCCATGTACTTCACTTTCTGCCGTCTATGTGAGCACAAGAAAGGAAGTATGAGGTGAGATTTGAATCAGGCTTCTCCTTTCAAAGTTGGTGATTAGCTTAAATAAGAGTGTTTCTGTGCCGTGGTTCATCCCTCAGTGAGGAGGAGGGACATGGGGGAGAGGAACACAAAGGACGTTTCCGAGTGCACACTCTGGGCCAGGCGCGGTGCTGGGCACCTCCCCTGTGACGTCACTGACCGGGAGTGGTGAGACAGGCAATGTGAAGAAGAGGCTCACCGGCTGGGGTCCTGTCTCAGCCACCTACTCCTGTGACTCTAGGCAGGTTTTCTCTGTTCCTGGCAACTGACCTTCCTTGAGCTTTTATACTTACTAGGCAGGTGGCAAAGGTTTGTTTTGTTTGTTTGTTTGTTTGTTTGTTTACGACCCTCACAGCATCCTTATAATAAGAGACTGTTACTGTTATTTTGGAGACATTGAGGTAAAGAGAAGTTAAAAGAGGGAGAACATAAAGATCAAAAGCATTCGGTTCTATAGCAACAGTGCTGGCGGGCCCATCCCAGCCAGACCGCTTATTTGCTGGGCTAGCTTGGGCAGATTATCGAACTCTCTTGAGCCCTGTATAGCGTGCTCTGAACAGTGCTTGGCACCTAGGAAAAGCTTGGTCATGTCAGCTGTTACTGTCATTCTGTGAAATGGCAGTGATCCTGTTTGTGAAGTACAGTTCCTGCTGGGCCTTGAGTAACCAAGAGAGGGAAGGGTATCTTGTCTTTAGGACCCCAGTCTGAGGCCAGGCGCTGTCCAGCACACACAGGTATTTGTATGTGGGTAGTTAGGGCCGTGCATGCCCTCTCTGGTCCTTCTCTCCTCCACCAGGGCGTGTGTTCCTCTTTCATTTCCCCTTTGGGAAATGGGGAGGAGGGGAGAAGGGGAGTGGTGCCAAGGCCTTGTGATGTTTCTGAAGAACAAATCAAGGCTGCAGTATTGTGTGTTACAGAGTGCTAGGACTCGCCTCTTCCAGAGTCAGCTCAGGTCCTCTGCCTCTTTACGATCTGAAGAGTGAGGTCTTTGGCTTGGCAGTCCCCCAAAGCCAATGAGCTGCTGAAGACCCGTCATCAAAGGTGTGCTTCCCCTTTTCTGTTTTGATGTTGCTGCCTATTTCTTTCCTTAGCCCACCCCCTCTCCAGGGCTGACCTCCAGCCTGTTATGATATAGGCTTGGCCCAGCCATGCAGAACAATCTCCAAAGGGACAGTGAATGATCTTGAGAACAAAATGGCAACATCATTTGAATGGTTTCCACACATCTCCTTTGGAGATGTTTGAGCATGTCCTAAGTGACCTGGATGGTTCAAAATACAGCCTTCAGTGTGTCCTAGCCAACTGTAGTTCGGTGCTCATTGAGATCGCCATGGCAATCTGGTTTGAATTATGAAAGGGCTTGTTTAAGGCCAACTAGTATAGAGAAGGTATATCCCCAGGTGTAGAGTATGACTAGTATCAGTTCCTTTCTAAAAACAACATTTTCTGTTTCCAGTGTGAAAATAGGTAAACAAAATGTTAAATGAGCTGATAAGGATCATCAGAGTGCATGCAAAAGTTAAAGAATAATTACCCAATAAGTTAAATAATATTTAAGATTAATAGTATTTTCTGACTTCAAAATTAGCTTACTGTCCTATCAATATAAAAGTAGTAAAATAAGATTATATAAAACAAGGTGAGCTTATTCTCTAGAAATCAGAAAACAAATGGAAAGGATTAAGCTAAATGGCTTCTGAACACTGCCCGCGATGGCTAGTTTGTAGGCTGGTACCCTGGAGGGGTCAGAACGTGAGGCAGGGTGGAGAACTGGTCCTTCCCTCTGTCTCCGTGTTCCTGACCTGCTTTGCCTACTCACCCCCTTGCAGCAGGCAGGAGTGGCTTGAGGAGTGTCACCTTGACATGGACGCAGGGTGGGTCAGGAGAGGGCTCCTCCTGTTCTGTATGGACAGCTGCTGCAGAGGAAGACCCCTGGTGCCCCTTCCCCTTCCGCCTGGCTGGTGGTGATGACAGAGAGAGAAAGAGAGGGGAAGGGAGAGAGAGAGTGACTGGGGAGGAAGGAAGAGGGAGAGGGAGCGAGATGATAGGCATGATATCTTCTCTGGGCTAAGGCTGTTGTGTGCCCTTGTAGCTTAGGGGGGTGCTCTGTCCTCCCCCTCCCTCCCCACCAGGCTTCCCTATGCACTCCAGGGACTTCAACCAGCAGGGCTGATAGGCCTTAGAAAAAACTTACTTCTGTTGCTTCCTCTGATGTTCCCAGAAGCTCCATTAACAGCTCTAGTATTTTTGGCATTGAGGCAACAACCAACCATACCTGGAAAAGACAAGATTATCAGTGTGTCAAGGTGAAAAAAGAAATGGAAATATATTTACAGCACCCCCACCCCCATCCTACAGATGATCCTTTGCCTGTTCCTTTGCTCCCAGGCCTTTGCAATACTGAGTGGAGGTGTCAAACTGAAGATGCCCAGGTAGGAGAAAGACCCTCTCTGTAGGAGAAGGCATGGTAAGGAAAATTCAGGAAGGAAGAGGGGGAGGGAGGAAATAAACCAGTCAAACACGAGAGAAGTTTTAGACCACTGTGGGTTGTGATGGCCTATCCCTCCCCTGGTGGCTGTGTCCCAATGACTCTCGTTCAACACATCCTATAACATTTTCCTTCACATTTTGAAAAAAAAATTAAATCTGTTATTTTAAACATTTAAAAAGTAACTATCGAACATGTTTACGTGCACCAGGTATTTTCTAAGTGGTTTACGGATAATTTAATCCTCATAATGATAATTATAAGGTGGGCACAGTTACTTTTCCTACTTTATTATTGAGGGAATGACTGCACAAAGAAGATAAATAGCTCAAGGTCACGTGGGCAGAAAGTGACAAATCTGAGCTTCAAACACAACCTGGCCCCTGAATTTGTGCTTTTAGCCACTGTATTCTGTGTCTTCTTTTCCTTATTTACATTGGATTTTTATTAAACATATAAAAATGAATATAGGCTCCTTGCTAAAGAAATTGAACTATAAGTAAGCCAAACCATCCCTGAACCATTCCCCATCTTCAAATTTTTATTCCTTTCCTCCTTAGAGGTAATCATATTCTTCCAGATCTTTTATCTCCTGTATATTTGTATGTATGCATGTATATGTGTGTGTATATATATATACCCATATACCCACACATATATACTGACACATAAACCCACATACATATACATATGGATATATACAATTGTAGAAAATATGTAATATTGTTTGTGTGTGTTTTTTTTTAATTTTGTTTTATTCAGAACTCTATCTTGGAGATCCTTCTAGGTCTACATATAAAAAAAAAAATGTTGCAGTACACCTCGGTGGCTCAGTTGGTTAAGCATCCTACTCTATCTCAGCTCAGATCTGGATCTCAGGGTTGAGTTCAAGCCCTGCATTGGGCTCCATGTTGGGCATGGAACCTACTTAAAAATGTTTTTTAGAAAAGGGGCACTTGGGTGGCTCAGTTGGTGAAGCATCTGCCTTCAGCTCAGATCATGAGCGCAGGGTCCTGGGATCGAGCACAACATTGGGATCCCTGCTTAGTGGGGAGACTGCTTCTCCCTCTGTCTGCCACTCCCCCTGCTTGTGCTCTCTCTCTCTCTCCCTGTCAAGTAAATAAATAAAATCTTTAGAAAAAAATAAAAAAGAGAGAACCTTCTTCTAGAAGTTTCGTAATGCTATTTCCACTCTTCCAGCTTTCTTTGCCTGGGAAAAACTGTGTATGATCCAACATAACTCCGTCATCATACAGACATCATTACCCTAGTTATCAATCATGGAAGAGTTACTGTATGGTATAAAAACATATACTGTAGCTGAACACATTACTGCTCATTTGCTTTCAAAATCATCGATACCAGTGATACATCCCCAAGCAGTTCACCTTGTAGAATTTAGATTTATGTTGCTTTTGGACACATCACCCACTTGACAGGCTCAAGTGGACCTGATATAATCAGATAACTATAGCAACAGGATGATTTATTCTGCATGTTCTCCCAAAAGGATGAAACTTCATTCCTTTGGGGCACGAGATTGATTTAGAGGTTTTCTCTTAAATTTCTCACTTTTTTTTTTTTAAGGTTAAAATTTTCTCTTACTCCTGGGACACCTGGCTGGCTCAGTTGGTAGAGCATGAGACTCTTGACCTTGGGGTTGCGGGCTGAAGCTCCATGTTGGGTGTAGAGATTACTTAAAAATAAAATCTTAAAAAAAAATTTCTCTTACTCCCTTCCAAGCTGAAAATCAGTTTCTTTAACAGAAAAGATGAAACAAAGTAAGAATTGAATATTCCTATCGTTTTTTGTGACATTAAGTTTATATTGCTAGTGATGACCTTGATTTATAATAAGATACTATATATTGCAAAAAAAATAGAAAAAACATTCAAAATGTCTGATTTCTTTTTTCAAGAAATAATAGAAAGAGCAATGCAAGGAGGAAATAATTATCAGCATATTGCTAGGGAGGGAGAATATTAATGTATTACAGAGCATGGCAAAGACCATTAGTTATTCCTCCGTGCTATGGGTTGAAGTATGTGGGAGTCTTGATCCCCAGGGCCTCAGAATGTGACCTTATATGAGATGGGGTCTTTACAGAGATAATAAAATTTAAATGAGGTCATAAGAGTGGGTCCTAATGTAATATGACTGATGTTCTTAGGAAAAGGGGAAGTTTGGGCATGGAGACAAGCATAGAGGGAAGATGGTATGAAGACGCAGAGGGAGGAGACAGCCATCTACAAGTCAAGGAGAGAGGCCTGGAACAGAACCTCCCCTCACAGCCCTAGGAAGGAGCCAAACTGGCTGTCATCTTGATTTTGGACTTCTAGCCTCCAGAGCTGTGGGACATCTTTTTTTAAAGTTTTTGTTTTTTTAAGTCATGTGGTTTGTGGTACTTTGCTATGGCGGCCCTAGCAAGCGAACGCACTCAATCATCACTTCCAGTGGTGACCTCCAAGGAACGATGCCTCCCAGGATCTACGCCCTTCTCACTCCACTCCTCTGGAATCTGTGCTGGGCCCATGGCTTGTTGTAACCCACAGAAGATGACTGAAGTGAGGCTAAGCCAGTTCTGGGCCAAAGCCCTGGGAAGGCCTAGTATTTAAGATGTTGCACTCTGGGGAGGACGGAGAAGCCATTGAAGGAGTTTGGCTACCCTGCTGGAGACACCACATGGAAAGGCCTTGTAGAAAGGGAAACATCTTGAGTCTACACGGGGAGAAAGTTCCAACTGTCTATGCTTGTCAGCTGAAGCCAGCCTTCCAGGTATCCCTGCCAGAGAGCCACAGAGGCGAGTAAGCCAACTTGGACATTATAGCTGCAGCCACTGTTTGAATGCAATTACACCAGAAATCAGCAGAAGAACCACCATTTGATTTAGGGTCACGAGCGATAAAAAACAGTCGTTATGTCTTAAGGCATTGAGTATTGGAGTAGTTTTGTTACCTAGCCATAGATAATTCAAATATTCCCTTATTTTACAATAGAACTTCCAATAGACCAAGTACTGGCCAATGCGATGTTAGGAGAAATAGCATGTCCTACTTCTAGAACGTGTCCTTAAACCCCTTTCCTCTAACCTGCTCTCTGGAATGTGAACATGCTGTCCATCTCAGGCTATGAGTGAGTAATGTCCTAGAGATCGCTGAGCACCAAGATAGCCTGGGCCCCCATCATGCCTGCCTTAAACTGTTAGATGAGAGAGAAATAAACCCCCTGTTGACTGTTATTCCGGCTTCACTGACAGCAACTAAACACATATCCTAATTAATACATAAGGAATAATTTATTGATGAAGACATTTTATAATCTTTTTCTCAGAAAGTTTCTCAGCATGTTTCACAATCTTTTCCTCAGGAGGCTGTTTCTCCACACTGCAGTGAATTAGGACATTGCCTTAAATGAAAGAAGGAGATAAAACACAAGATGATAACATGGGATCATACATACATCTGTATGATGACTGTCTTCAGATATGATCTTTATGATATTAATCCAATGTACTTATTTCATAGTTCCGTGAAAGGTAAAATGAAATGAGGTAACTCACATCAAGGGGTTTTAAAATGGAGCCAGGAGGCCACTAGGAGATGGGCCATATGCACGTTCTCACTGGTAGAACCATGAAATTTGAACTGGGCCAAACACAAAATATTCCAAGGACTCAACCTGAACACCTGCAACTTGTTACAGTAAAGACTTTGCTTAGTGATAGTCTTGGCAACTAATTATATTTAGCCAAGATTAGCTTTATGCCACCAATACCAATCAAAAATTCTTCGTAAACAATGTATATAAGCATTTCCTTTCTCCTTAGAAACCCCTCACTTTTGCACCTTAATGGGACACTATCTAGGGTGCTACCCAAATCTATGTACCCTGAATTGCAATTCTTTGATCTCAAATAAATGTTTTTGCTTAAGTTTTGCTCCCTGACAATTTTAGGTTGACAGTTCCTAGGTCACGTCTGGAAGAGTTTGGAAAGGCGGCAGACCCATGTCCATCTTCTATCTAGAGATTTGCAATGCACATGAATCTTTTAAAATTCTGTAGTACCTAAATGTGTTCCACTCAACTAGAATCCCATGGAACTCCCTTTGGGAAACAATAATCCAGAAGGGACTAGATTGGTTTGTGTTGCCACTGTGTAAATTTTTGTGAGAATAAAAACTGGAATCTGAGTTAAAAAAAAAAAAAAATCCATGCAGGACTGAGTTGTGTTACCTGGAAGTTGTACTGGACAATCTCTGCTTTTCCTTTCACTAGCTCTTTGATTTTGATCTTCTGACTGTGGTTACTTTAAGAACCCAACAGGCACCTTGAAAGGCTTTCTTCCCAGTCTCTGGGCTCTTCCTAGCTCAGAGGCCTCTTCCTCCACCACAATAGTCCCAGAGAGAGGTTTTTCCTTTTTTCCCTTGTCTGTTTCTCCTTCCTTGCTTTCTTTACCCAGAATTTGTTTTGAATGGAGTTCTTGCTCGCTTCTTTCTTACCAAACCTTGGCCTCAGGCCAACTCCAGTCCTAGATTTCAGGCCTTAGCCTTGCCAGTACCACTCTCCTTGAGCTAATGGAGGCGATTTGATATTCAGCAAGGTGTTTTAGCTGTGAGAAGGAAGGAGCAATGGAAGGAATTAAAGCTGTCTAGGGGAAACACTGCTGAGCTTCCAGCCTGGTCCACTAGGTCTTTGGATCACTGTTTGGGTCAACTCAGGGGCACTGGAGCTGCACTCTGTCTGAACTGAGCTCTGTTCCCCTGCAGAAAGACTGAAAGATCTACTGGGGAGTTTCAGACCTGGAAAGGCTGCAAGAAGGCATCAAGATTCATCACTTAGTCAGAATTGAATTCACATGTAGCACAGAGCCAGCCCGCTGGTGGAGGATCTTTGTGCTAGTTCCTCTTTTTCCTACATCTCATTTTCCCCTTTTTGATTAATCTCTTCCTTCTGCTTAGTATCTGTTTAGGTCCTCCTATAAAACCATTGACTAAAACTATGGGCCCAAGGAGATAAAAAATCAAGGCATTTGAAAACTTTCTGTGGCTGGATCCCAACAAGGATCTTGACAAACTCTGGTTAGGCTCCTCTGAGCTCACTTTGGGACTAAGCTTCAGACTTGGTCTATAAAAACTGCAGACTCCGTCTCAGCCCATGCCTGCCCAGCCCTCTAAGCGAGCGCGTGTGCACGCGCGCACACTCTCACGAAGAGACTTGAACAAACACTGGCATAGTATCTAGCAGTTTAAGGCCACATCTCTAGGATGACTTTAGTGCCCCTTAAGATGCCTGCCTTCCTTTTTGAGAAAGCTCAGTGAATTCAGAAGAATTCACCCTTTGCTCCAGCCCAAACTGGTAAAAGGCAGACAGGCCACTGAATTCTCTCATACAGCAATGACTTTAAAAAACTTCAACTATAAATCCTTTCTCTGACCCTTTGAGCCATAAATCTTCTGCCATCTAGAACTGTCTTTTCAAGGACCCGACAGCTGTCTGTTTGCGATGCAAACATTCAAGGGGATAATGTCACTCTCTGCTGCGGTCTGGTGCGCACCTTGCTCAAACTTACCTCATTGCCTTTTGTAATAAACATATGAGCAGTGCGTTTCTTCTCTGGATAAGCGCCATTGAACAAACCCAGAGGTTCTAGTCACATGGACCAACTCCCTTTACAATGCTCAGTGCCTTTCCTTTAGCACCTCCCAGCCTTTAAAAGGGCTCCTGCCTTTTGTTTCAGCCAAGTTGAGTTCAGTTCATGCCGGACTTTCTTTTCCTGTGGCAATGGTTATTATTGAATAACGTCTACCCTTATTGCTGTAGCTAGAGTCTAGCTTTGTTTCCCCTTGACAGTCAGAGTGTTGTTTGCCTTCAGCTTCTCCTGACCTCCACATGTTCTTGACTTGTTCTCATTCCTCCTCGTTTTCGTTTCTTTTTCATGGAATCCTGGAAGTGCATGGTCAGACTCTCCTGACAAAGACCAAACCTTGTTCACAATGAAGCACAGCAGAGGGTGTGTGCAGCACTGTGGCTGAGTGATAATCATTAGCATATTATCTGATTTCTTTCTGAAAGATTGACTCAACTGTTAGGTAAGACTTAATAAAAACTCACTTTCTCTAGGCTCTTTTCTTTCCCCTTACCTCAGCCTTTTCTGTTCTTCCTGCTTATCCTTTTTGCATCAGGGCACACCCAGAATATTACATTGGGGGTTTTCTTTTTTTTTTTTTTTTAAGATTTTATTTATTTGTCAGAGAGAGACAGTGTGCGAGAGCACGAGCACGAGCAGGGGGAGCAGGTGGCAGAGGGAGAAGCAGGCTCCCCGCTGAGCTGGGAGCCAGACTGGGGCTCGATCCCAGGACACTGAGATCATGACCTGAGCTGAAGACAGACACTTAACCGACTGAGCCACCCAGGTGTCCCTATATTGGGCGTTTTCAATGATATTAGATGTATGAAATAACGTGCAAACCTTCTGAGCTCTAACTGTCCCCTTTCCGCGGCGGCTCAGGAGAACCGAAGGAAGGCTCAGTGTAGGAGCTTCCAGGGACACTGCTCCGCTTGCGATTCCGGGTGGAGGCTAATCTTGTCAGTTGAGGACAGACGTGATTGGGTTCCTTGCTGAGTGCTTCGTGAGAACCAGTGTGGGAGTGGGATGACTTGACTGGATGTCTCGCCAGCCCTGGTGCGGCTCTCTGTGGGAGGAACAGCCAGCGTGACCACTAAGAAGCTGGAAGGCTTAGGTGAATATCCAGTCACCCATCTGTAATTCAAGTTCATGACTGGATCTTCTGGACTTCCTTGTCCACACTTATATGCCCTTATGTGGCTGTGGTTGTTAAGGACAAGCTACCAGAAAGGCATCTTTGCCAGCTGGACCAGTGAAATGGAGACTAAGGAGTAAAACACCAATGACAAACCCCAAACTTCCAAGTAGACAACATTCTTCATCCCCAAACCATAGGTACCTCCAGGAAATCCTGTAGGATCTTAAAAAAAAAAAAAAAAGTGTAAACACCCAGTAAATATTTATGCTGCAGGCATTGTGTTAAACACGTTATAAACATTATCTCATTTAATTCCCTCAAGCTCCTCTGTGGTCCGGTCCCATTACTACCTCTATTTATGAAGAAAACGTAACTGAGGGGAAGTTAAGTGATCTGCTAAAGGTCAAACGCCTAAGTGGCTGAGCAAGGACTTGAACTCATGATCTGTCTCTACCTGTCTGATTTTACATCCTTACCAGGTGATCTCTTGGTCACACCACTGGGCTTCCAGCTCTTGCTACAAAAGCCAAGCACATTTTGCTTTGACACCTGAGCACATGCTGCTCCCTCCGCCTGGGACTCCCCTGCCCTCAGGTAACACATGGGCTTCTCGCTCCTTCCATCCAGGTCTCAGTCGACTAGCACTCTTCAAGTCTTCTAACTCTCCTATCTGCAATGTCATCTCCCCCCTACCCCCTTGTCAATCTTATCTCCAGATCCTGCCTTATTTTTCCCTCTAGCGATTATTTTTTTCAGCCTGGACCACTGCCCTGAAGTCTAGGCTGTGATGACCAATTGCCAGCTTGACATCTCCACTAGACTATCTATCGGTCTCCTCAAACTCACTGGAGCCATATCCAAAAGTGAGCTCCAATTCCCCTCCCACCTTCCCCTCAACCTGCGGTGTTCCTCATTTCAATGAATGGCAACGCTCTTCTTCCAGTCCCCAAGGGCAAAACCTTTGAGTCACTTTTCAGGTCTTTCCTTTCCTCACCCCTCCTGCCCAATCTGTCTGCAAACCCTGTTCTCTACCCTCAAGGTAAATCCTGGCTCCAACCACCTCTCACCCCCTCTAGGCTGCCTCCCGGCCTAATCACCATTGCTTCCCACCCGGATTAGTGCTATAATCTCCTCACTGAGCTAACCTGCTTCTGCTCTAGGCCTTCTCTGTTTTCCACACAGCAGCCAAATCGATCCTCTTAAAACATTAGACCGTGTCTCCTGCTTTTCTCTCTTCAAAGAGATTTCACAGTTTTATGCTTATCTTCTGTGCTAATGGTTATCAAACCTAGTATTTCAAGTTCCACACATGAAGTTTCAAACAGCTGCCGTGAGGAGGCCTAGTCCTTGAGAACAAAGTCAAAAAACTCGTGCCAGGTGTCAGCACAGAAGGGCACAGCCAATAAAGGGTGGTTCCTTGTCTCTTCTCAGGACAAAGAAAAGACACACATCAGGAAAGGCTGGGGTGCAGATGGAGGAGGCGGGGACCGAGGAGAGGGTGGTTCTGTGACCAGCTGAACAGCTGCATTTTGTTTTATGGCTGCTCGGTAGGCTTCCCCACGTTTGCGTTGACCTTCAAAACATGGAACTAAAAACCTATCTCTGGCCACCCCACTCCCCCTCAAGTGCTTCTACCCCCTTCCTGCTCACTGTAAGAACAGGTGCTCTTCTTCTGTGGAAAGGATTCTCAGCTGAGGGAGCCACACATGCATGTTTTGGGCGTGTCCTTTTTGAATGTTTCAGTGGAAAGAGACATCCAGGTTTCCTTTTATAGCTTGATAATGCTTCCATTAATTTTTAATTTTTACTCTGATTTTTAAAATATTTGTTTTTCAGAGAGATCAATGGGGCACATCAATGTCCTCTCCCTTTATCTTTGGGCCTCCAGAGGAGAGATGACTTTTACTGTCTTCATACTTCGCCTGGTTTCCACCACCAAATGATAGCACCCAGGGAGGCCTTTGCCAGATCCTCTACTTGCTTTGACTTTCCTGTAGCATTTGAGGCCATTTCTTTTTTTTAAAAGATTTGATTGATTGACTGATTGATTGCTCTAAGTAACAGAGAACCCGTGGCTATTCTCATGGCAAAGCAGAAAGAGGACATTTCCTGCTTCACGCTGCTTTTTGTTGGGGGCCTGGAGGAAAGAGAAAACAGGAGTCTTTTACTCTCTTCATACTTTGCCTGGTTTTAAATTTATATATATTTATATATAAAATATTTAGATATATATTCATTTATAAAATATTTATATATATTTATATATGAAATATTTAGATATATTTATATATAAAATATTTAGATATATATTTATTTACAAAATATATATTTATTTATAAAATATTTAGATATATATTTATACATAATATATATTTATATATAAAATATTTGTATGTATATTTATGTATAAAATAAATTAATACTTGTCTTTCTGCTGAAGCCAAGTGTCAGAGAAAATTAACTCTTAGCTAGTGACTGAGCAGAGCCAACAACCCAACATTCAAGCCTATATTGACTTCAATTGTCAGTGTTACTTTCAATGCCAGACCGCTGTCTCTAACTCTGACACAATCTCCTAATCCCTCTCCTGTTCCCAATACTTCTCTTCTCCAGAAATTTCTCTCTCTGATGAGCAACTCTATTCCATCCTCAGTCTTTCCTCAGAAGTGCCCTTGAAGTGTTCTTGCCTTGAGTAACACTTTACCATTCCTTGAGACAATCTCAAGTGGAATTTTTTCCCCTTAAATTCTGCATGGTTATTTTTCAGCCATGGTTCATCTTCTCTTTGGCAGACTGGCCCTTTGAAATTCATGGTCTTTCAGATATGATATCATCCCTCCCCACTGTTACCATCTATTGATCTCCTGTTCACTTCTCATTCAGCTCTTGTGAATATTATCAGTTCGTTTAAAATCCTTATGGTAACCACCCCCCAACCCAAAGCCTCAGACTTTCAATTCAATGATTTTCTAATTTATAGAGAACAAGTTCTCTGCTGCATCTATCCACTCTCAAGATATTGTCCACTTGATATTTCCTTCATGCAAAAATAGACCTTAAAATCTTTATTTCAAAGAATATACATTTCTCACACAGGTATGTCCCAATGATTTTTTTGACAAAGGAGCAAGTGTACATCGCCAGTCAAAAAAAGAACAAACACAAACTAAGCCTCACACCTTTTTTAAAAACAAACACACACACACACACACACACACACACACACACACACACACAACACTCAAGGGGCACCTGGGTGGCTCAGTTGGTTAAGTATCTGCCTTTGGCTCAGGGCATGATCTCAGGTTCAGGGGATCAAGCCCCATGCTGGGTTCCCTGCTCAGTGGGGAGTCTGCTTCTCTCTCTCCCTCTGCCCTCCCCCACTCATGATCACATGCTCTCTCTTTCTCTCCCTCTGTCAAATAAATAAAATCTAAAAAATAAAAAAAAGAAGAAATCCAGAGAAAAAATACACCTGTGTTTTCTGTTTTCTCCAGAAACACTGAACATTATTGTAAAACACACACACACACAGGCTATTTTTACTTTAAATGTATAAGTTTCAAGAGCACAATACTGCATGACATTCTCATTATAGATATAGATATGCCAGAAATATCTATTTTATGTCTTCTTTCCTAAAAATCTCTCACAACCCTCCTACAACTCTCACAATCCACTGAAAACTTCACATTGTGTTCAATGAGATAAAAGAACTACCTGATTTGAACTCCATCATCTTGCCACCATTGCAGCAAAACCTACTTGCACCCCCACCCTCTTCCTCTCCTCCGTTTCTTTGAGAGGTCAGACTCAAGTCGACCTCTTTATTCCATCTACTCTCACTTCTTCTACATCAGTCTCTTTGACACTGGATCATTCACATCAGCCTAAATACATGATGTAGTGCTTTCCACTTTTTAGCAAGACAGATACAAAGCTTTACTTGCTTTCACAACCTCTCCCTTGTACCTACCTGCCTCCCGTCTTGCAAAACATCTTGAGAGAGTCCTCTGCTTCACAATCCCACTTTCTCACCTAAATCCATGCCAATCTAGCCTGTAACTATGTAGAAGTGCTCTTGGGGTGCCTGGGTGGCTCAGTCAGTCAAGCATCTGACTCTTGATTACAACTCAGGTCATGATCTCAGGGTCATGAGATCAAGCCTCACGTGGGCTCCACACTCGGTAGGGAGTCTGCTTGAGATTCTCTCTCTCCCTCTGCCCCTCCCCCCACTTGCTTGCACTCACTCTCTCTCTTTCAAATAAATAAATCTTTAAAAAGAAATGTTCTTGTCAAAACCACTCCTGTCTCTATCTTTGCAAGTTGTTATGTATAGACTGTCCCTGTCATTCTCTCAACAGCACTCCGTTGCTTGCTAATTCTTTCTTTTGAAACATTACCCTCCCCCCATCCTCCCACCCTCTTGGCTTCCATGATACCTTAATTTCAGAGTATACCACCTTGGATTTTTGTTTATTCTTGTTTTCTGTTCCTGTAACCAGTATCTAAGCGTTGGTACTCTACTAGGCCCTGCCTTGGTCCTCTTTCTTCTCTAACACTAATTTCTTTCTTGGTGATGCCTTCCATTGCCATGGCCTTCTTTACCATGCATAGCAGTAGCTCGGAATACAGACTGCACATTACAATTACCTGGGACTTTAAAAAATACCCATGACTAAGCCTCTCTACCTCATGACAATTCGATCAAAAGTTCTGGGGAAGATTCTAGGAATCTGTGTGTGTGTTGAGGGAGGAGACATTGCTTTTTAATTTTATTCTTTGTTCTTCTTATTTGTATGTTTCTCTATTATTTCTAATGGCAGTCAGGGTTCAGACACACTATACTATACCATATGGCAGCTTTCAGATTCATGTTCCCAATTCATACTTCTCTTCTGATCTCCAAATGTTTCCTTTCCTTCCCAACCTATATCCAATCCATCTACAATTGCATTTAGTTCCTCCATGAACATATATAAAAAATATGTCAATGGCACATCTGTCTCTTGGCTGCCACTCCTGGGTGAGCATTAGTATTTCTTGTCTCAACTAATACAGCATCCTCCTAACTGTTCTACCCCTTCTGCTCTTATCTTCCTTCTCCTTCTCCTCAAAATACAGAGTGCCCTCCTTAAAATCTATACCAGATCATATCCTTTCTTAGAAACTTCCAATGCAGTCTCCTATTTTGAGAATGAAATCTAAACTTTATATGTCCTTTAAGTCCTTTGAAGAGCCTTCCCTTTCCCAAGTCCTAAACTCATTCCATGCCATTCTCTGCCCAATGCATAGTATTATAGCTCCTTGAATGTGCCGAATCCTTCCTGGTGATTTGTGTATATGTTCTAAATGCTGATAAGAGAGAAGCTAGAGATTTATAAGAGGGAGGATAAATGACAATTCAATGATCTTGGAAAGGTAAGAAGTGACAGAACCCAGGATACATATAAAAGAATTAGATGTGGATAAAGGAGAGAACTTCTTTTGTTGTAACATGAAGGAATTTGAAAAAAAAGTAGGTATAGCCACAGCTGGTTTTGTTGATATGATAGTTAGCAAAACAATAACATATATTTTACTTTTCTGCGTCATAGGAAACAGGATCATTGTGTGATAATAAAAGGGAAGTTGAGGTCTTTTAAATAAGACAATTACCAGTAATCACTTTTAAATATCATTGTCAAATACAAAATATTAAGCTAACTAGAAAGATATATCAGTTGTGATTGGTGGTACCATATGTCAGATTGTGGTTGGTAGTCATGGTCTACAATGAAATCTACCATCCATTTTTCTCTAGATGACATCAACTGCTCAGGTAGAAGTACTGACAACATAGGTACTAGGGCTCATTAAGGCTTGGTGTTTTGCTGGGTTAAAGGCCATTAGAATAATGGCAGAGGTGTAAATTTTAAAAATGAGCCTTGGAATCTAAATTTAACCACAAGGGGGATGAAGACAAGACTAGACTGATAGATGGTGAAAGAAGGAACTTGCTCATGAGGTTCTAAGAAGATGGAAGAGTATCCTGGGAAGGAGATGGGGGGGATGCTTTTAAAAGGTTATGTTTATGGGTTCCTCCGTGACTCAGTCGGTTGAGCAATAGACTCTTGATTTTGTCTCAGGTCAGGGTTGCACCATCGTGGGATCTGGTCCCTGGCTTTGGGCTCCGTGCTCAGCGGGAAGGCTGTTTGGGATTCTCTCTCTCCTTTTGTCCCTCCCCCCACTCATGTGCTTTCCCAATGCTCTCACTCTTGCTCTCTCTCTATCAAAATAAATAAATAAAATCTTTAAATAAAATAAAATGTTATGTTCATACAATAGAAATTTTTTGAAAATCTAAAAAATGGGAACATTCGGTTGGTGATCATGTAAGAATGTGACTGAAAGATAAGTTGCCTGAGGTGAATTAGAAGTGATGACATTGCATGAGTCATAATTGTTCGGGATTAATGGCACATGACCTTGCTGGATCTTCCATTTCAAGAAAAGGGACCCAAATTACTTAACTGCTTAAAGGTTAAGACAAAAAAATAATAATTTCCAGAAAAAGCCCTATACAGAAGGAACATTTTTATAGACTTTTTAGTACAACTAAATTTAGTTTTTCATAATTCTGTGTCAGGAATTCCAAAACAAAATTTGCCCTGGAGATTACTTTACAGAAGGGTCATACCATATTTACTTTGGGCTACAGTCAGTCCCTCAACATTAGTTGAAACTTCCAAAAATTCTTCACAGATCTGAACTCTATTAGTAAATATCCTTAAACTCGATGCTGAGAAAGAGAAATATTTCCCTTAAGCAACATCGACTTTATGTTATCCATAAACTGGAAGACAGGATCTTCAAGTCTGGCAATTTTTTATAGTTTCCTAAAGCATCACAAAGCCCCATTATTTTTCAATATTCTGTAGAGTATAGCACTTCAGTTCACTCAGTCATTGGAGGTGAGATGTCCTCATGCCAGGGCGTCAGTAACCTCTGGATCCATCCTTGTCAGCATGTACAGATCCTATGGCTCCTGCTTTAGGCTCCTCTCTCTATGAATGGCTGACTAGTCTGCTGTTATATTTGCCCAGTACCTCTTAGTCATGAATGAGACCTGTAGCTTTTTCTAAATAGAAATGCCCCCCTCTGAGGTAGGTAGGTTTTCTTTATAACCAGAAAGTCTGAACCTTCTCATTTGGTGCCCTCATTATTCTAGTTAAAGAGAGATTCGGAACAGAAATTTGCCAAGGAATTTCTCTCCGAAGCATCTATTTTATTCTCTATTAAAGAACAGGTCATTGCTTCCTATGCCAGGTGAAACAACTGCCCACCAAACATCTAAAGATATGGGTGACAGCTTTACCTGCACATTGAAATCTTATTGGAGTCTTAAAAAAAAAAATACCGATGCCTGGGCTCCACACTTGGTATTTTAAATTTAATTGGTCTACTGCGATATCTGGTCACAGGGAGTTTTAAAAGTTTCCCAGAACAGTGTAATGTATAGCCCGTATTGAGGACAATTGATCAAAAGAACACATGCCTGAAAGAGGATTGTTATCTTCAGTTCTCTTGAGAAATAATTTGAGATACAGACTCACATGTCCCACTCTGAAGCTTACAGTCTTGAGAGGACAATAGTAGATACACAAAAAGCTTGTGAAAACTAACTCAAGTCTAGCTCTACTGATGAGTCAATAGTCTTCATTCCACAGTGAAAATATAGCACATTAATGCTGAGACTATAATTTAATGGAAAAGTCACTCGTATGTTTCAAAACCGAACTGTTCCTAGTGAAAGAGGTGACAGTATAATATGAACACCTTTTGCTGAAGGGGATGGAAAAAGCTGCAGTAGAATGCATCAAAGCCCAATTAAATGCTAAGTCCTCTGTGAGAATTAAATATATATATATAAAAACATTTTATCCAAATATTTTAATTACTCCAGTTTCTTGTCCTGAAGTTTTTTCAGCAAAATGAACATTTCAAATGAAATGGAACAAACATCTTCATAGCTGCTCTGAAAATAAAAGGCACTATTAAAGCTTTGATAGCAGGAAATCCAATCTACAGTTCTCCTACTTAGCTGGAGGAGACATGATGTTAACAGGCTAGCTAGACAAATGGAGATAATGGGTGCATATATTGCTCATGTCAACTTTGATGAAATCTGGGGTAAATGATTATTTATGCCCTGCCATATTTCTGTTCTCAGCCATATGTTATTCACAGAGCCTTGAGTTCCAATAATTCTTCCATTGCCAATATCTGATTATTTTCCTAGATAACAAAACTATAACTTTTTATACATTTTTGAGAGAGAAAACAATTAAAAGCATATTCAAAAGTTACAACAAAGAGTGGAGAAGAATTCGTATGTTAAAGTTTTCAATGCTTTCTATGTTGGGGGGTACAATATCAACAATGAGGCTTGAATGTTTATTACATTATGTGTATGTAGTAGTATCTCATTGTATTTTTAAGTTACAATTTCCTGATGACTGATACAATTAAGAAAAATATATTTATTGTCATTTGTTTATCCTCTTGTGTGAGGACCTATTCCACTTTTTGTTCATTTTCTATAGGGTTTCCTTTTATTTATTGGTTGATTTATTTATTTAGGTAGGAGTTCTTTATTTATTCAACATATAAGGCTTTTGTCAGATATATGATTTGCAAACATCTTTCACTCTGTGACTTAACTTTTCTCTCTCGATGTCTTTTGGTGAACAAGAGTCCATTCTTTTATGTAACGCAATTTACCAATTTTTAACTTTATGGTTAAAACTCTTTCCCTGTTCAAGAAATGTTTCCTTCTCCAAGGTCATTTATATATTCTTAGATATTTTGTTCTAGAAGTATTACTACCTTAAATTTCACATTTATATCAACAAATCACCTGGAATTATTTTGTTAATAGTGTGAAAAAGAGTCAATTTTTTTTATTTAAATGGGCATCCAATTGATTAAAACAATGTATTGAAAAGACCATCATTTTCCAGTTGACTGAAGAGTCACTGTTATTTAAATCAAGTGATATATGGGTCCTCTGTTCTATACACTGGGTCTAGAATTTTCTATATGTGCACTATTAACTTTATAGCTGTATGTCTTAATATATGGTTGTCTAAGTCTTCCAACTTTGTTATTATTCTTCAAGATTGCCAGGTCATTGCTAGTGCTTTTATTTAATATGAAATTTTCACAACAGATTGTAAATTTACAAAAATCTGCAGCTGAAATTTTTAATGATAATGCATTGAATCTCTAGACTGATGTGGAAAGAATTGACATCAATAAAAGATTGAGCCTTCCTATTCATTGTATATCACACCATTAGTTAGGCCTTCTATAATGTCTCTTAATAATTTGTTGTTTGTTTGTTTGTTATCCTGTGTAAAGGTTTTCTCATCTAGGTAATGTTATTTTTAGTGAGATTAAAAATGATATATTTATTTATTTATTTGAGAGAGAGAGCACATAGAGAGGACGGGCAGAGGAAGAGAGAGTCTTTTTTTTTTTTTTTAAAGATTTTATTTATTTATTTGACAGAAAGAGAGACAGACAGCGAGAGAGGGAACACAAGCAAGGGGAGTGGGAGAGGAAGAAGCAGGCTCCCAGCAGGGAGTGGTATTAGGCATTATCTTCTCTATTTCAAAGGGAAAAATCAGTATGATATTTGCTGTAGATTTTTTTGTAAGTACATTTTATAATGAAGACATCTTAATTTAATAATTTTGAGGCAATTAACATATAATGAGGTCCACACATTTGTTTATATCATAAGTTTCGACATACGTCTATGCCCATGAACTCATCAACATATCCATCATCTCCAAAGGCTTCCTCAGACCTTTCAGAAATCTTTCCCTTCTGCCCGTCCCTTCCACTCCTTCTCCATTCAAAATGACCACCCTAGTTCTCTTCATTAATAATTACTATGAGCTTTTCCAATTTTATATAAAAGCCACTAGATAATAAGTATTATTTTGTTTTCCTTCTTTTATTCAGCATAATTATTTTAAGATTGATTTGCATTATAGTATTTATTAATAGTTCATTCCTTTTTTTTTTTTTTTTTTTTTTTTAGTATTCACTATATAAATATGTCATTGTCCATCCATTCATCTATTAGTGGACATTTCTGTTGCTTCCAGTTTGGGCTATTACAACTAAAGTTACTATGAACATTACGTACAAGCCTTTATATAGATATATACTTTAATACATAATAAATATTAGTATATACATTTACAATATATAAAACATAATGATTTTTATCTTAAGTAAATATCTAGGAAAGGAAGAGATGGACCATATCATAGATGTATCTAACATTCTTAAAGTACCAAACTGTATTTGAAGGTGGCTGTACCTATTATCTTGTTAATTGTCCTTTGTTGTTGTTTTTGTTGTTGTTGTTTTGGTGGTTCTCTGAGATAACTTGACTTATGGAAATGTTATATAAATTAACAAATGTATGCTCTTCTAAGATAATGTAAGCCCTTCAACTCTATCCACTTCCTGGCTTCTTATTATTATGTTTAATTTTACATATATATTTAAGCCAAACAAGACCTTATATATAGCTGTTCAGTAGAATCATAACTCATTTAGATCTGGCTATGCCTTCACTCTTTCTATTCTTTTTTTTTTTTTTTTAAATGATTTTTTATTATATTATGTTAGTCACCATACAGTACATCCCCGGTTTCCGATGTAAGGCTCGAGGATTCATTAGTTGTGTATAACACCCAGTGCACCATGCAATACGTGCCCTCCTTACTACCCATCACCGGTCTATCCCATTCCCCCACCCCCCTCCCCTCTGAAGTCCTCAGTTTGTTTCTCATAGTCCATAGTCTCTCATGTTTCATTCCCCCTTCTGATTACCCCCCCTTTCTTTATCCCTTTCTTCCCCTACCGATCATCCTAGTTCTTATGTTCCATAGATGAGAGAAATCATATGATAGTTGTCTTTCTCTGCTTGACTTATTTCACTTAGCATTATCTCCTCCAGTGCTGTCCATGTTGTAGCAAATGTTGAGAACTCATTCTTTCTGATAGCTGAGTAATATTCCATTGTATATATGGACCACAACTTCTTAATCCAGTCATCTGTTGAAGGGCATCTCGGCTCCTTCCACAATTTACCTATTGTGGACATTGCTGCTATGAACATTGGGGTGCATATGGCCCTTCTCTTCACTACGTCTGTATCTTTGGGGTAAATACCCAGTAGTGCAATGGCTGGATCATAGGGTAGCTCAATTTTTAACTTTTTAAGGGACCTCCACACTGTTTTCCAGAGTGGCTGTACCAACTTGCATTCCCAAGAACAATGTAGGAGGTATCCCCTTTCTCCACATCCTCTCCAACAATTGTTGTTTCTTGCCTTGTCTATTTTTGCCACTCTAACTGGCGTAAGGTGGTATCTCAGTGTGGTTTTGATTTGAATTTCCTTGATGGCTAATGATTTTGAACATTTTTTCATGTGTCTGTTAGCCATTTGTATGTCTTCATTGGAAACAGACACTCTTTCTATTCTATCCCTGTGTTTCCTTGTTTCTTTTAGGGATTATTGTTCCATTGCGTTAGAAAGTCCTGTGCTTTTCCTTTTAGCAACGGTTTGCCAGCAACAAATTCTCTCAATTTTTCTTTTTTGCTTGGAAATAAGTTTATATAGCCTTCACTTTGGGGATATTTTCTCTACTAGAGAATTCTAGATAGGTATTTATTTGTTTGTTTGGGGGAATTCTTTTCAGCATTTTACAGCTATCTTTCCCGTTTCTCTTGACTCTTGGGAAGTCACCATGAATGTTTCTCACTGAATGCATTCTCTTTTCCCTGGTCAGTTTTATATTTTTCTGTCTTTTTTTAAAATAGATTTTTACTCTAATGTATCCATTCCACTTGCAGTTTTCAGCATTTATTGTTTTCACAGCTTAGTGTTTCTTTGGTTTTGGAAACATTTAGTCATTTCTGTTCCAAAAATAGTTCATGCCGCATTCTCTCCTCTCTGTCTGGGATTCCAATTCCACATATGTTTGCCTCTTATACATACGTTTGCCTCTTATACTCTTATCTGTATGCCTCATCTTCTTTTGCTCTATGCTTCTTACTGGACATTTTTAACACAGACCCATTTTCAGTTTCACTAATCTTTTTCTTTTATCGGTTGATTAAGTGCAGTTAATGTATTATTTAATTTTAGAATTTCTATTTGATTCTTTGTTATATATTCCTATTCTCTGAAATTCTGTATCTTGAATATCCATTGTCTTAAACATATTAACTACAGTTACTTAAAAGTCTGTGTTTCATAACTCTAATACCTTGGTCACCTGTCAAATACAGGACTAGACTGACTCTAGGCGAGGTTGGAGTTTTCTAGTGCTCAATCTGTGATCAGCCTTTACTCTGAGGATATTACTTTCTATAAGTCCCATCTAAGACTCTGTAGTGTTTATTTTGTCCCTACCTAACTGATATATCCTAAACTCTAAATTTTAGTTTCTTTAGGATGGTGAGCTTGCCAAAACCTCCGTTCTCTCTTCCAGAAGCTTTCTGAATGTCTTGTCTCATTGTTCTGCTTAGTGTAAGTAAACAGTTCATACCTAGAAGGTTAAAACCTCAAAATTTAGTTTCACGTCTCTGCATCATCTATGTTTTCAGGATATTGTTCCCTCAAGTCTCGTCCTATCTGACAAGGAAGTCAGGTTTCTGCCTTCCAGTACACATGATATTGTCAAAAGCACTACTGGATTTTCTGTTTTCTCTTCTCGGGTTCTCAGCCTCTTCCCCCACTCTGAAAGTCAATAAATGCCCCAGAAGGTAAAGAAGCCTGCAGAATGCTGGTCTGGTTCCTTCTCCCTGGAGTCTTTGCTCCTCGATGCCTGACTGCTTTGATAGCCCCCTCATGCCTTTCAACAGATATGATTTGTGCTTTAATCTGGCTTCCCCAGTTGTTCTTGTCATACTTACTGATCTACATCATAGCTAGAAAGTGATGTCCTCCATTAAACTAAAATTGTAACTTGAGAAAAAGCCAGATGGCATTTTTTTTTTTTAATTTCAAAAAGTCAAGAGCTGACCCTTAGGAACTTTTTTTTTTAGAATTCTTAGATATATGTTCAGTTTTACTGATTTTCTTTCTTTATTGAATGAATTTCCCAATGCAGTGTCATGAAGTAAGCATAAGACATATAAGACCAAATAAAATTTTTAAATGTATAATTTCTTTGGTTAGGTTTATTCCTAGGTATCTTATTGCTTTTGGTACAATTATAAATGAGACTGTTTTCTTAATTTCTCTGTCTGCTGTTTCATTATTAGTGTATAGAAATGCAACATATTTCTGTATATTGTTTTTGAATCCTGCAACCTTACTGAATTCATTTATCAGTTCTAGTTTTGTTTTGTTTTGTTTTGTTTGGTGGAGTCTTTAGGGTTTTCTATATAGAATATCATGTCATCTGCGAATAGTGAAAATTTTACTTCTTCCTTACCAATTTGTGGCTAGGACTTCCAGTACTATGTTAAGTAAAAGTGGTGAAAGTGGACATCCTTGTCTTGTTCCTGACCTTAGTGAGAAGCTCTCAGTTTTTCATCTTTGAGGAAGATACTAGCTGTGGATTTTTCATATACAGCCTTTATTATGTTGAGGTACGTTCCCTATAAACCTACTTTCTCGAGGTGTTTTTTCATGAGGGGATGTTGCACTTTGTCAAATGCTTTTTCTGTATCTATTAAAATGATCACGTGGTTTTTATCATTTTTATCCTTTCTCTAATTGATGTGATGTATCACATTGGTTGATTTGTGAATATTGAAACACCCTTGCATCCCAGGAATAAATCCCACTTGATTGTGGTGAATGACTTTTTTAATGTATTGTTAGATTCAGTTTGCTAATGTTTTGTTGAGGATTTTTGCATCTCTGTAGTTCTCTTTTTTTGTGGTGTCTTTATCTAGTTTTGGTATCAGGATAATGCTGGTCTCATAAAATGAATTTGGGAGATTTCCTTCCTTTTCCATTTTTTAAAATACTTTGAGAAGACTATGTATTAAATCTTCTTTAAATGTTTAGTAGACTTTACCTGCAAAGCCATCTGGTCCTGGAATTTTGTTTGCTTGGATTTTTTTATTATTATTATTACTGATTTAATTTCATTGCCAGGAATTTGTCTGTTCAAATTTTCTATTTCTTCTTGATTCAGATTTGGAGGTTATATGTTTCTAGGAATTTACCCGTATTTCCTAGGTAATTCAGTGTGTTGGCATATAAGTTTTCATAATATTCTCTTATAATTCTTTGTATCTCTGTGGTGTCAGTTGTTATTTCTCCTCTTTCATTTCTGATTTTGCTATTTAAGTCCTCTCCTCTTTTTTGTTTCTTTTTCTTTCTTTCCTTCTTTCTTTCTCTCTTTCTTTCTCTTTCTTTCTTTCTTTCTTTCTTTCTTTCTTTCTTTCTTTCTTTCTTCTTTCTTCTTTCTTTCTTGATGAGTCTGCATAAGGTTTATCAATTTTGTTCATCTTTTCAAAGAATCAGTTCCTAGTTTCGTTGATAGGTTCTTTGTTTGTTTGGTTTGTTTTGTTTTGTTTCCATTTAATTTATTTCTGCTCTAATCTTTATTACTTCCTTCCTTCCCCTGGATTGGGGTTTTGTTGGTTCCTCTTTTTCTGATTCTTTTAGGTGTATTGTTAGGTTGTATTTGAGATTTTTCTTGCTTCTTGAGCTAGGCCTGTATTGCTATTAACTTCCCTCTTAGAATAGCTTTACTGCATTTCAAAGATTTTGAAACGGTGTGTTTTTATTTTCATTTGTCTTCATGTAATTTTTTGTTTCTTCCTTGATTTCCTGGTTGACCCGTTCATTGTTTAGTAGCATGTTATTTAACCTCCATGTATTTGTGTTTTTTCCAGATATTTTCTTGTGGTTGATTTCTAGTTTCATAGTGTTGTGGTTGGAAAAGATGCACGATATGACTTTGATCTTTTTTAATTTGTTGAGATTTGTTTTGTGGCCTAACATATGATCTATTCTGGAGAATGTTCCATGTGTACTTGAAAAGAATGTGTATTCTGCTGTTTTAGGATGAAATGTCCTGAATAAATCCATTATATCCATCTGGTCCAAGGTGTCATTTAAAGCCACTGTTTCCTTGTTGATTTTCTGTTTGGATGATCTATCCACTGATACAAGTGGGGTGTTAAAGTCCCCTACTATTATTGTATTACTAACAATTACTTCCTTTATGTTTAACATTTAATGGCTGCTTTATGTATTTAGGTACGCCCATGTTGGGTGCATAAATATTTAAAATGTTTTATCTTCTTGGATTGTTCCCTTTATGATTATATAGTGTCCTTCTTTGTCTCTTGTTGAAGACATTGTTTTATAGTTTTTTGTCTGATATACTTATTGCCATTTCAACTTTCTTTTCGCTTCCATATGCATGACAAATGCTTTTTCTATCCTTTCACTTTCAATCTGCATGCATTTAGGTCTGAAGTGAGTCTCTCGTAGGCAGCATATAGATGGGTCTTGCTTTTTAATCCATTCTGTCACTTATGTCTTTTGGAGCAAGACCCATCTATATGCTGCCTACGAGAGACTCACTTCAGACCTAAATGCATGCAGATTGAAAGTGAAAGGATAGAAAAAGCATTTACATTCAAAGTAATTATCGGAAGGTATGTACTTATTGCCAGTTTGTTACTTGTTTTATAGTTTTGACAGTTCTTCTCTATTCTTTTCCCCTCTTTCTCTTTTCTCTCAGTGTGCTGGCTTTCTTTCGTGATATACCTGAATTCCTTTCTCTTTATTTTTTTGTATATCTTTACTGGCTTTTGATTCGTGGTTAGAATTAGATTTATATATAATATGTTATGCATATAGCAGTTTATATTAAGTTGATGGTCACCTAAGTTTCAACACATTCTTTACTCCTCTCCTCTCCATTTTTCAGTTTTATGGTGTCATGCATTACATCCTTTTATTTTGTGTATCTCTTGAATTATTTCATAGATCTACCTAATTATACTGCTTTTGTGTTTTCTAGTTTTTTATTCCTACTTATGGTCTTCTCTTTCCACTCATGAAGTACCCTTTACCATTTCTTTAAGGCTGGTTTAGTGGTGATGAATTCCTTTAATGTTTGTCTGTCTGGGAAACTCTTTATCTCTCCTATTCTGAATAATAGCCATACTGGATAGGGTACATTTCGTTGCAGTTTTTCTTCTTTCTTTCAGCAATTTGAATATATCATGCCACTCCCTTCTGGTCTGTAATGTTTCTGCTGAAAAATCATCTGATAGCCAGATGGGGTTTCCCTCATATGTAACTGTTTTCTTTTGCTGCTTTTAAAACTTTCTCTTTGTTACTACTTTTTGCCATTTTAATTACTATGTGTCACGTGGACCTCTTTGGGTTAATTTTGTTGGGAGCTCTCTATACCTCCTAGATCTGGATTTTGGTTTCCTTCCCCAGATTCAAGAAGTTTTCAGCTATTATTTCCTGAAATAAATGTTCTGCCTCCTTTTCTCTCTCTTCTCCTTCTGGGATCCCTAAAATGCAAATATTATCATGTTTGATGGTGTCACTGCGTTCTCTTAATCTATTTTCATTTTTAATGTTTTCTTCTCTCCCCTGTTTGGCTTGAATGCTTTCCATTACTCAGTCCTCCATGTCGCTGATCTGTTCCTCTGCTTCCTCTAATCTATTGCTTATTCCATCTAGTGTACTTTTAATTTCAGTTATTGAGTTCATCTCTTATTCATTCTTTTTATGTTTTCTATTTCTTTGTTATGGGTCTCACTGAGATCTTTCACTCTTCTCATGTCCAGTGAATATTTTATGACGCTTACTTTAAATTCTCTATGAGGCATATTACTTATGTCCATTTTGTTTAGCTCTTTTACTGTGATTTTCTCTTGTTCTTTCATCTGGGACATATTCTTTTATCTCTTTCTTTGGTCTAACTCTCTGTGCTGTTTCTATGTGTTAGGAAAGACAGCTATTTCTCCTGCTTTTCAAAGTAGTGGCTTATTAAGAAGAGGTCATTTAGTGCCCTGCAGCATAATATCCCTTATTCACCAGAAACTGGCACTTCTGAGATATCTCCTATATGTGTTGCATGCACCCAACTGTTGTGGCTGAGCTGCTTTTTCCCTTAGTTCAGACACCAGCAATGGCTCTCTTTACTTGTTGTGGGCAAGGCTTGGCCCTTGGATTGTTAGTAGACCAGTCTGAGGCCACCATGAGCTTGAGTTGAGTCAGAACAGGTGTTTTCCAGAGATGCAGTACCACTGAACTACAGGAGGCTTTCTGTGGGTTATCCCCCGGGAAGCTTTCATTGGTGGGTGGGGCCTGCAGTCACACTAGATATCTGCCCCCCACCCCACCCCCCGGTTACTCCTGGGTCCTCGGTGGGTTAGGGCATATGGTGTTAGCAAGTGTGTGCAGATCTGTTGTGGGAGGGGACCTGGAACTGCATTAGAAAATTCCTGTTGCAGAGCCAGAGGGGGCATGTCCACAGGAAATGTGGGGGCAGGGCATGCTCTTAGTGAGTTAGGTGGAGAATGTTGGTGCTCTGCTGGTCCCCACAGGTGTCCATGTGTCTCGCCTGAGAGGTGGGGGAGGGAATTGGTGCCCCTACCACCTCCTTTGTTCCTGGAGAAGTCTCCTAAAGATCCCTGCCCCTCCAGTACAGACTGTGAGAATAATAAATCAATCTCCTTCCAGTATACCCCAGGCACTTTTCCAACTGCTGCTTCTATGCTGTATCTCAGCAAGGCTGTTTGTTGTGCTGTCTCTTTAGGGGCAGGCATTAAGTTTCCTATTACCCTCTGACTCTCCCAGAGCTGAGTCCACTGATCTTTAAAGTTCCAGGTGTTAAACTCCACTGATTATAAGTACTCACAAAGTTATGTCCTCTGGTTTTCAAAGCCAAATGCCACAGGGACTTGTCGTCCCCATGCGGGCTCCCCACACCGAGTATTTGGCATAAGGGTCTGTTTCTCTCTCCCCTCTCTGCCTGTGTTGTCCCTCATGCAATGGGTTCTCTTTTCTACATTTAGATGTGGAGAGTCTGTTCTGCCAGGCTTTGTGTCATTTTGTGGGTTATTTACACTGATGTGTGTGTTATCTAGCTGTATCCATGGGACCAAGTGAGCTTAAGGTCATCCTACTCTGCCATCTTCCCTGGAAGTCTTTCAAAAAAAGGAATTTTATCTTTATTTATTTATTTATTTTTACTTATGTATTTATTTGTTTGTTTGTTTGTTTTTACTAGCTGCCTCCTTAATTGCTGTTTGCTACACTTGTCACATTATGGATAAATTATTTACTGATGTTTTTTGTCCAGACTTTGAACCCATGCACAGTCAACTCAAGGGTGTTCTTTCCAAGTATCTTTATCAATATTTATATTCTCTTCCATGCTCTTCTTGTTCTGTTAGTCTCCTTTTAGCTTCCTAAATGCTTTTCCTGATGTCCTCTTTCTCTCACAGTACTCTACAAGGAAGATCATACCTCCTTTACTGCTGATATTTCCAGCACACTTCTCAACATTCCTAGTGAGTTTATTATTTGAGTTCCAGATTTTTCTCTCCCTCTGTTACCTATTTTCAATCCAGGGGACATTATCATTCACATCAAAGGCTCTTTTAACTTTTGAATTCACATTCCTAAATCTCTTTTTCATGGTATTTATTTCCACCTTATTGAGCCACCTATTGGTATGCTATTATCCTGTTGCAGTGATTACAAATAACATCCACCTCCTATAACTGATCAAAGTCATCTTACCCCGACCTTCATTTTTATCATTTCTTTTCTCTTTATTTCACAGTTTAATTTTCGCTTCCCTTTTAATCTACCACATTGCTTCTTTTTGGCTTCTTTTGATGTTAAATTCATTATAGACCCACGTTCATTTCACTTACACTGTCATCTTACTAACATTCTCATTTCCCTTCCGAAGCACCTACCTGGTCAATATAAGTAAGCCTCTAAGTTTCATTTTCTTTCTCTGCAATACTTGAGCTTTAATAAGGCTATACAATTGTGTCAGTTGATCCCAATATGCATTTATTCTACCAGCTAGATCCTTTTCATTAATACTGTTTTTCCTTTAATGTGTTCTATTGCTTCCCACTAATATTGTTCAATAATGTATTGCAAACATTTTAACCAACTTGCATTAGTCTCTCCTTCCAAGCTAAAAAAGTTCAGTAGTTGTAGGAAAGAAGTAGATTTATTTTCATTTAAAAATCTGGGGATAAAGTTTAGTTGTTGTTAGCAAGCCCAAAATGAAGTCTCTTCCCTCCATTCTTTTATCGTTGTTGTTGTAAGATTTTATTTTTAAATAATCTCTACACCCAAAGTGGGACTCAAAATCACAACTCTGAGATCAAGAGTCACATGCTCTACTGACTGAGCCAGCCAAGCACCTCTCCTCACCATTCTTTAATTATTCCCTATCATCACCTCAGTAGCACAAGTGTAGTTGTTTTTTTAAAATGTGTTTTTTCGTCTAGCTCAATTTAGTTATCAGATATGTTTGTTAATTTATTTTGACATTTTAAACATATTTGGTGATTTTTATGTAGTTGAATATTTTGTTTCAATATACTATTCCCCTGTCAAAGACCTCAGTTTTATTACCTTCTACCTGAAGCCAACCATATTTGTGCTCAAAAATACATATATCTCTCATATTTCCTAGATAGTTGGCAATTTTATACAAAAATTAAAGGTTTCTGTCATCTCAAACACGGAAAGTGGTAGAAGTGACTTTGGTACAGTACTAAAACAGAGATCTAAGATTCTTGAATTAGATCAAGGACTCTGTACCATTAACTGTGGCACCATCAGTCTAGTTGATAAAATCCACATATTAAATATAAGATGCCTAAAACTTCTCTCATGGTTGCTGTTTAGAAGAAAATCAAGAATTTAAAGCCATGAAGAGGATTGATACATTAGGAATGAATTGGTAAAAAAGGAAATGGTCAATATACGGCTATACTTTCCATTATTGTAGTAAAAAACATATAACATAAAATTTACCATTTTAGGGGCACCTGGGTGGCTCAGTCATTAAGCGTCTGCCTTCGGCTCAGGGCGTGATCCCGGCGTTCTGGGATCGAGCCCCACATCAGGCTCTTCCGCTGGGAGCCTGCTTCTTCCTCTCCCACTCCCCCTGCTTGTGTTCCCTCTCTCGCTGGCTGTCTCTCTGTGTCAAATAAATAAATAAAATCTTTAAAAAAAATTTACCATTTTAACTATTTTTAGGTGTACAATACAATAATGTTGACTATATGCACATTATTGTGCAACAAATCTCTAGAACTTTTACCTCTTGCAAACTGAAACTCTACACTTGAGGAACCTCTATTATTTTTCGCAGCACTTGCACCATTTTAGTCTCAGCAAAAGTGCAAAAAAAGTTCCAAATTCTCCACAATCTCATGAATACTTGCCATTTTCTGATTTTTTGATGATGATTCTGACACATATGAGATGATATTTCACTGTGGTTTTGATTTGCATTTCACTGATAATTAGTGATGTTGAGTATCTTTTCATATGCTTCTTGGCCATTTGTATACCTTCTTTGGACAAATGTCTATTTAAGTCCTTTGCTCATTTTGTAGGTTTCAGGTTATTTCTTTTTCTGTTGCTGCATTGTCTTTCTCTATAAAGAAATGATATAAAGATTTTATCATCTGTTAATAGAGATCATTTTATTTCTTCTTTTCTAATTTGCTTGCTTTTTGTTTCTTTTTCTTGCCAAATTATTCTGGCTAGGATTTCCAGTACTATGTTGATTAGAAACGGCAAAAGCAGGCAACTGCATTCTAAATGTATCAAATCATTATGCTCTGTACTTTAAGTTTACATCATATTGCATGCCAAATATATATAAATAAATTTTTCTTAAAAAGATAAGATGTAGCCAAGCAGATTCTCCTTGTTACCCACCACCAGATCACCCATCACCACACAATCTGAATACCATGGAAAACAGGGCAGGAGCCAGGATTGACAGATGGGGCTCCCAGGTTTTTTGTTGGTTCTCCTAGCACCATCCCACAAAAACAAGGAACAGCTGCCCAGGGGAGACTTCCAGACCCTCCCTACTGTGCCTCCAAACCTGCAAGCGGGGGATCACAGGGGACCTGGGGTGTGGGTAAATAAAGAAGTGGGAAAGGGCTTTAGCTCAGCAGCCTCCAGGAAAAGAAGGAGGGAAGGAAGGAAGGAAGGAAGGAAGGAAGGAAGGAAGGAAGGAAGGAAGGAAGGAAAGAAAGAAAGACAAAAAGATAGACAAAAAGACAAAGAAAAAAAGCAGTTATACTTGCCTTGTTCTTTAAAGTTGAAAATGTTTCAGGTTTTCGTCATTGATTATGATGTTAGTTGTGGGCTTTTCATATTATGGCCTTTATCATGGGGGGTAATTTCCTTCTCTTCCTAGTTTCTTGAGTTTTATGGTTACCATGAAGATTACATGAAACATTTTATGGTTTTAACAATCTACTTTAAACTGATAACAACTTAATTTCAGTCACAAACAAAAACTCTTCTCCTTTACATCTCCCTCTTCTCCTTTACATCTCCCTCCCCACTGATGTTATCAATATCACAAATTTACATCTTTTTAGTATTTCCCCTTCCTCCTCCCCCTCCTCCTCCTTGTCCTTCCTCCTCCTCCTCCTCCTTTTCATCTTCTTCTTCTTCTTCTTTTTCTTTTTCATTTCATTTCAATGCAGCTGTTCTTGGGTTTACACTTGCCTAGGGTACTGAAAATTCTGAACTGCTTTATGGAGTTCTCATAAAGGTTTTTTTTTTTTTTTTTTTACTGTACAGTGCAGTTAACTCAGTGTCCCTTTGGGGAATGGGGCCCAGAGCTTCCTATTCTACCATCTTTCTGATGTCACTCCTATAAGTCTGCTTTGAAACACACTTTTTTTCTTGATAAAAGTTGGGGAATAAAATTTTTGTATATTTTCCAGCTAAATTAACTGCAAAATATCACATATTTAAGATTGCAGATGTTTATTTCTCATTTTACAGTATGTTCATTGTATGTTGGTTGATGACAGAGAGAGACTAAAGAGATGAGTGGTTTCACCTATTCATTTAAAACCTAGGCTGATAAAGTTTTGACCAATTGTAATGCCGACAATAAAACATATGGCTTCTGTGGTCACCAGAATATGAGAGAAGAGTACCCATTGAGCTCAAATATATTTTCAACTGCCCCCCAGTGGAAGTACCACATATTATTTTGCTCATGGCACAAGGCCCAGAATGAACAGCTTCAGTCTAACTCTCTATGAATCTAGAAAACATGTGTCAATATATATTTAAATGTATTTAAATTTAGAATATTGCTAATTAGCAACCTAAGGATTTAACTTAAGAAATTGGTTTGGGGGGTGGGGGGTGGCTAACAAGCCAAACTATAACTCCCTGAAAATAAGAAAAGAAAAGAAATTAATGAAATATAAAAAAGAATTAAGAGAGACTGCAACAAAATTAAAATTAAAACCTGTTTATCTATAGAGGCTAAACAAGTAGATACACCTATTTCAAGTTTGAGCAAGAAGAATAAAAGAAAAAAGAAACATAATATTGGAATAAAAATGGCCATAGTTAAAGATAGAGAAGAAATTTTAAAAGTCATTAACTGTACTTAAACAAACCTTAATCTAACAATTTAAAATTTTAGATGTGGCAAAGAAACTGTGCTTTGTATTCTATAAATTAGAATCAAAATGAAGTATTCTTACTCTAAATAATCTGACAGCTTCTTGGGGAAAATTACTTTGTCTCTATTAAGTCAATATTTTAGAAGGGTAAAGAAATGAATTGATAATAAAACCAATGTATTTGTGATGACATTTTCAATATGTATAAATAATATATGAATATATCTTATCGACACTGCTTTTTTAAAATGATGTATGTTTTCAGATTCCAAAATATTTTCACCAGCTTAGATGGAAAAAAAACTGTATTGCCATATACTTCCACCTCCAGGCATGATGAATAAACAGGATCCAGAATAAAGGCTGTACTCCAAAAACCAGAAAATGTGACAAAATATGCTATAACAAATTTTAAGACATTGGAAAACAGGCAACATAGGATTGTAATCTGCGAGAAAAGGGAAATACACATGATGAGAACTATGATTGATGGCCTTAAATTTCTGCCTCGAGGCAATTTCTGGGCTATAATGCAAAGAGGTGAAACTCAATCAGAGTCCAGTAGTCTCGCTGAGTTAGAGACCTCTCATTGACTTAAGGAGACAGATATCAGAGTTGTGAAGACTAAGGCACCTAAGAATATGCAGGAAATAGTACTGGAGAAAAAGGAGTTAAACAAAGAAAAAGCCCCCAATATCAGATTTTCATAGATTTCCATTCAGTCTTTGAACACTAATCTGCACATGTCTAGAGTGACAACCCACAACAGGCAACAAAAACAACTTCTGGGGGAAAGAACGCATATGGGTGAGCTATAAATTGAATAACTCCTGGAACTCACACAAGACTATAAAACATTCAAGTTTCCAATAGACAAAATGGAAAAAACTTGATAAATAAATACACAAGGTGTTCTTTAGTAATGTGTTAGTAGCATGGCTAAATTAGCCTGAGAATGTGGGCTACCCTGGACCCACCCCTTAAAGAGCTTAATAAGTTTTCAAACTTATCAGGCTAATATACATGTAACTTAGTGTCCTGACAGGATGAAATACAATGCCCCTTAAAAGAAAACAACCAATTCAAGCATTCAATAACCTTAAAATTGGGATGTCTGACATATATTCAAAAATCTCAAGACTGGCAAAGAAGCAGAAAATCTGATTCATAGCCAGGAGAAAAGTTGCTCAATAGAAATGGACCCCAAAATGACAGAGATGATAAAATGGCAGAAAAAAATTCCAAAAGAGCTATTATAAATATGCTAGACACAGACTTTACATGCTTTACAAAAATTAAGTCAAAATGGATCACAGAACTAATGTAAAACACAAAAGTGTAAAATCCCTAGAAAATAGCATAGGAAAAAATCCTTTGGGATTCATGATGACTTTTATATACAATACCAAAGGCAAAATCCATGAAAGAAAGGCTCGATAAGATTTATTACATTAAAAAACGCTTTTCTTCTCTGTCTGCAAAAGACACTGTCAAGAGAATGAAAAAACAAGCCACAGACTCAGAGGAAATAGTTGTAAAAGATACATCCGATAAGAGACTTTTGTCTAAAATATAGGAAGAACTTTTAAAACTCAAAAATAAGAGAGCAAACAACCCGATTAAAAATGAATCAAAAACCCTAACTGACACCTCACCAAAGATATACAGATGGCAGATAAGCATATAAAAAATGTTCCTTATCATATGTCATCAGAGAAATGCAAATTACAACAATGAGATACCACTACACACCTATTAGAATGGCTGAAATCTGGAACATTGACAGGACCAAATACTGTGAAGGACGTAGAGGAATAGGATTCTCTTTCATTGTTGGTGGGAATACAATACAGTACAGCCACTTCGGAAGACAACGTCTTACAAAACTAAATATACCCTTACCATATGATCCACCAATTGCCCTCCTTGGTGTTTACCTAAAAGAATTGAACACATGTCACACAACACTTATACATGTATATTTATAGCAGCTCTATTCATAATTTCTAAAGCTTAGAAGCAATCAAGATGATCATTAGGTAAATGGATAAATCAACTGTGGCAAACCAGACAATGAAATATTATCCAGTGCTAAAAAGAAATGAGCTATTGAGCCATGACAAGCCATGGAAGAAACTTAAATATATATTACTAAGTGAAAGAAGCCAATCTGCAAAGGCTGTATGCTGTATGATTTCTGCTGCATGACATTCTGGAAAAGGCAAAACTAGGGAGACAATAGAAAGATCAGTGGTTGCCAGGAATTAAGGGAGAGGGAGGGTTGAATAGGCAGAGCACAGAGGATCTTTCTAGGGCACTCAATCTACTATAATGGCAGATACATATCATTATACATTTGTCCAAACCCATAGAATGGTACAACACCAAGAGTGAACCATAATGTAAACTACGGACTTTGGGTGATAATGATGTGTCAATTTGGTTCATGAAACTTAATGAATATACCATTCTGGCACGGGATGTTGATAATAGAAGAAACTATGCAGGTGTGAAGGCAGGGAGTATACAGGGACATCTCTGTGCCTTGCTCTCAGTTTTGCTGTAAAACTAAAACTGCCCTAAAGAATAAGAATTATTTTAAAAGTTTATATGATTAAATATTATAATTGATTTAATTAGAACCACACAAATCAACATGGATGAGTCTTAAAGCATAATGTCAAATGAATGAAAAGAGTTGCAGAAGAACAGAGTATGACACCATCTCTATAAGGTAAACTAAAATAATAATGTTTTATATACAGATATATCCATTTGACGGAAACCATAATGATGAAAATGAAAGAATGAAAAATGATGAAAGGCACAAAATTTCACTGAAGCATTACTTCTGGAGGAAAGAGTAGATTGACTTTGTCAGGGTCTAGAAAGACCATTAGCTGCACAGATAAGTTTCAGTAGAAGTTTTACAAGTGCTAATTTAATTGTTCGTTTCAATGTGTTATACTAATTTGTATAAGTGAACATGTTAGACCCATTAGATATGTAAAATTATATGATTTCTATTACATTATAAAAGATATTTTAGAAAACCAATTATAAAACAAAAAAAGATTAAGTTGCAGATGCTTGAGATAGCTTTACTAAATCAAATGAGTCCTCATTTCTTTTCTGAAAGAATTCACAATTATCCTACAATTGTGTAATAAAATAGAGCATAGTTAAATTTAGCCTCAGTTGGGAACTTATTTCAAACTGATTAATCAACCAAGTAAACTCCTCTATTTAACTACAGAATTCTTAACAGCTCCTAGTGAGAACTTTCGGATTATACCAGCTGTAAAATGTTTAAGTTCTCAGAAAATTTCTTCTTTTTTGTGCAAGGCTTTTGTTTTCTCTTCACTATTAATCAAATTGAGGAGAACTGGGGGACACAGTATATTTAATTTTTATTTTACCCTTCTGTTAAAAGGAAGATGTTCCTCTTGTTTCACAGTGTTCCTTGGGTGATTTTTAACACCATCCTCTTTCAAAATTAGTTCTGTAGGGGGTAAATAGTTTCATTCCACTTTGATCCCCTTTTAAACTCTTTCCAACTACACATTATATGATACTTGTCTAGACTCTTAGTGAGATGAGCCTCTTTGCATTTTATTAACAATGTAACTTAAGTAGCCTCTTATCAGCATTATAGACACTTATGTGCTAAGGGTGCTTCTAGTCCATGATTATAGGTTCAGTTCATGATCACATGTATTTTAGGATTTCTACTTTTAATGACTAATCACATCATAGTTAGATTTTAAATTATCTGGAATATACTGTAGCATTTTTCCAATGTATGTACAGCATTTATTTCCAATGAGACTACACAGAATAAAATAAAGAACATATTGTTCTATAAAACCATAGTTCTGTTAGTCTAATTCACTTTGTAATATATAATAAACTATTGATTGTACTAATCTTGTCTAGCTCTAAAATGTAAGCCAAATATCTAATTTCTGAATTTAACTGGGCCCTTTTACATGTTGGGAAAGTTATAGTCACAAACTGGTCCAACACAGTTATGCCATAGAGTTTGTATTCCATTTCATTTGAACAACCATTGGAAATTTCTGGTATCCTGGAGATTTCAAATTTAGAGCTTTGAAGTATATGAGAGCAAGTACTATATATAAATGTTTAAATGTTCTGGATTCTCTTTTGTTCTGGATTCTGAGACAGATGTCATGCAGGAACTTTATTGAGGAGTGTACTAGGAACAACTGTAGGACAATGAGGAAAGCAGGATTGAATAGATGGAGAAGTTGAGCTCTGCATGGGAAACATTGATGTGGAGGACACCCATATTTTCATAGGGTTTATTATCCAACCTCTGGAATGTATGTATCTTTACAAGATCTCCAAAGTACATTCCACTTCTTGCTGATCTAAAATTAAGAGAATGTCATTGATAAACTGGGCTAATGTAGTATCATAAAGAAAATCTAGCTGAGCCAGTTCCTTTCAGATGATAACTATGAAAAAAAGCAGAGTCAATATAGTTCTGAACAAGACTATAAATGGAAAATTTCAGAGTATACAAAACTCTTCAAATACTCCTTCCTGATAGGTATGGAAAAAACTCTGCCTGGTTCTAAATTGCATTACCATACACTCAAGACTTTGTTATCCAGTCTGGCACAGATATCATATCCGTCATCATGAGTACATGTGGGGCTACTACTTGGTTTAATTTGCATTAGTCCACTGTCATTACCCAGAATCCAGGATCCAGACTGGTGAATTAAGTGGAGATATAGTGAAGACCAACAAGCTGCATCATTTATATCATTAAAGGGAAGAACACTAATATCTGTCATTCTTCCTGGGATGCAATACTATTTTTGATTTACTACTTTAGCCAGACTTATGATACCACTACAATGCCTCTTACCCCACAAGATAAAAAAACAGGTGTGATGTTCCACCAAGTGCATGATGTGTCCATTCCACCTACACATTGGACCAAAGATATGCCCAGTCCATAGGTGCACAAACCCAATGAACCTACTGTGAACCAGACTTTTGAGGATTCCATTACTATCTGGCTCCTGTAATTCCAGTGTTTAACAAGAGAGCTATTGATAATGCTTTGATTCCCCCAGTTAACACCACATATTCTGTATCCGAAAGTCTTGGAAATGACTGGATATTCTTCTTTCCCAGCTATAGTTAGCCAAATTAATGCTATATTTCCTTTGGGGAAGTATTGGGGGAATCATTTTAGCATGCATTTGCTGTGTTGTTACAGGGTGATCTTCCTGAAGGCAGTGGTTCTGGGTCTGAAAACTGGTTCAGGTCCAGAATCTAAGCAATAAATTCTGACTTTTTATTGGAGCAGTGGACTTAAGATTCCTGACATCCTAAATTTTGCTTCCTAAATGTTTCTATGTCCATTTTCAGCAACTTTTACATTGTCTGCCCATCTCTCTTGCTCTCAGGTACACCATGATCTGAGACCTATGTCCAGAGCTTGCTGCAGGTCAGTTCTCTTGGACTGTGACTTTCATATGATATGTGTGTCCATCTCGTTACCTATGATTAAGTATCGCTGCCTAGACTTTATCATTTTAAGGTTCTATCTTCCATGGGACACCTGGGTGGCTCAGTCATTAAATGTCCGCCTTCGGCTCAGGTCATGATCCCAGGATCCTGGGACTGAGCCCTGCATCAGGCTCCCTGCTCCTTCCACCTCTCCCTCTGCCTGCTGCTCCCCCTACTTGTGCTCGCTCTCTCTCTGTCACATAAATAAATAAAATATTAAAAAATGAAAAAAGTTTCTATCTTCCACAGTTCTATAACAGTATCTCCTATCATCAGGTCCAGTCTAAAAAGGATAGTCACCACTGAGCTTCTTAAAATCCTGGTAGAACTCTCACCAGCACATAACTTAAAATGTTGGTAATTGTAGGTTTTTCTAGGCCTTCATATGCAACATAATTGAGTGATAGATTTTCTAGTCTTAGGTAGTATATCTACCCTGGTCTGCCTATTTCTCTGAGATATTGATGTCTTATTCCACCATCTATCACTGTATGTCTTATCTTCCTACTTCATTAAGTGTGCTATTGTTTTTACAAGCTTTCAAGGGCCATCTTAGCAACATCTTATCACTTTCTGTTAAGGTTCTTCCCTAGGTATTAAGTGTTAATACTTCAGTTGAGTGTCTTCACATCAATAAATTCTTCCTTTACCAAGTGCATAGCAAATACCACTTGACCTTGCATCTTCAAGTTCCAATACCATGCATTAGTCTTCTAGTTCCTGCTGACACATGTTAGTTAGGTCCTACAACTCTTCTAGGGCATAGCTTACATCTTCCCTTAGCTTATCCAGTACTTCAACAATTGGTTTATCCTGTGACTTGACCTTAACTGTCATTCTGGTGACCAAGAGGAAATCTAAGGGTAGGTCACAATGTTATGGGAGGCAGAGGCTCCTGCACTTTTTTACAGTAATGTGGGGAAGGGAGGTAGTGTTAACCTTCAATATAAAAAAGGCCCAGTGGTCTCAGCTTTCAAGACTCTCAAGTGCATTGACCTAGATATCACAATTCCAAATTTGTTTCCTACTCCATCCAAATTAAGGCCATGACCCTGTATAATAGACCTCCTGGGATTGATAACTAGATCTTTTCTAGAGATCAGCTACCTTTAAAATCAGGCTCTGCTCCTAATCCTCAGCTTTTTCTGTCCTCTGAATGAAAAAGATCAGGTTCTCTTTATATACTGCCAAAAGGTCCTTCGACTTTCACATTTTGCCTTAAATTGGTGATTAATCATACGCAGCTTTTCATTGCCTTTTTTAAATGCATTGATCTTACCCAGCAGCAACAATCTGCTTTCTTAATCCTTAGAATTATTTCTTCCCCCATACTTCTCAAACAAATAAGAACAAGTACACTCCATTCAGTTAAAAACCAGTGAGAATTTTAACAATTGCACACTAAGGCATGCCTGGGGAAGACCAAAGATCAGGTCTTTATTGCTATCTAACCAATGGGTGATCCATTTAGCAAATCTCATTTTATGCCTGCTTCCTAGGTCAACTTCTGATACCAACTATCTTAGATAAGTTTCTCTGGAGAGTCTAAGAAGAGATTTGTTTGCATTGGAAAGTGCATTCAGGAACAATGTATATAAGAAAACAGTGATAGCAGCTTTAGGTAAAGGGAAAATTTGAACTGTACTATAGTTATAACAGGGGCCTCAAAACATGCCTTGGGCAAATTAGGATCTGGTATGACCCTTCAGATTATGGCAAGGTCTTTGCACCCACTGTGTCAACCAGTCATTGGTTATGAACTGTCCTGGGAAAAAGGACATGAACATGGATGAAGCAGCTTTCTTTGGCTGAGGGCCACTCCTGATGGCAGAAGGTATCTGTCAGCCATTAGCACCATTAGCATCTGCTAGAGTGCCTCACATCACAGCATCTACTTAAATACCAATATAAAAATTAGGGAAATATATTTTCCTGTTGTCTTTGGTATGAACAAACAAAAGTCATTAATGGTAACTAGATTTGGACTCATATCCTGGGATCGACCTTAATCAGTCTATCTTGACAAATCTTTGCTTTCTCGTGAAAGCCGTTGCATGGCACACAGAAGCAAAGGCGCAATGATGGAAATAGTAAAATATGGTTAACATTCTTCTTCACTCAATGGTCTAAACCAAATATACCAGAGAATCATTTATGTTCATATACAGAAAACCTCAGTTTATTATTTGGTAGAATTTCTTTTTGGACAGAGCTGATTCCTAGCATGATTATCCTCCATTTATGATGTAAGGTTATTAATATTATGAAAAATGGTTAATAAATCACATAGTGATGACCAGTACAATCACAAAATATTCAAAAGACCCATGTACCTAGAACAGAGAAAACAAGGGTAAAGTGGTAAGAAATAAGGTGAGAAGTAATGGAGTCTACAAATCATAAAAACAAAACAAATGAACAAATTTGCCTAAACCAGCAAATGCCCTTGGGTGAAAGAGTCTTCTTTGCTAATCCATATTTCTGAGTTCTGATTTTTCCCTTCAATTTCATATAATTTCATCCAAGCCTGTTAGGTCTTTGTTTCTGCAAAGGAGGTATTTAAAATTTATTTCATCTGAGGATTTCTTTTCTTGTTTGCAGCAGGGCATTTGGTATGAATAACCTATCTGGCCATTCGTGGAAGTGGAAGTCACAACAGTTCATTTTTCAGCATCATGACTTGTCATCCTATTGTCCCAGCCGACTCTGGCTGATGTATGTAGTGAATGTGTAGTTGACTCTCTAAGGTGTGACAAACTTCTTTTGTAAATTGACATTCAAACTGAGTACATATATGGATCCCAAACATTTTTTTTTTTTACATTGACCATGTTAGCCTGTGCTTCTGGATAAACTAAACACAATTCTGAAATTTTTCATGTGATTATGAAAACAGATTAATAAGAACAACCTTTCTTCTCTGGATGAAATCCAAATATATATTTACAAAATACAATTTACAATGGAAATTGATCTGCCTTTCTTTTCTTTACAAAATAACCTACATTATGGGCTTAACAAATTGGGCTGGATTGACAATTCTATTGAGCCATGTTAGAAGATTGGAAACGTACCAATCACATTTCATTATTTCTATCATTTCTCTATGCTCCTGTATGTCATCCAATAGTTTCTATGAGTGAAAAGGAGGAGAATATCCTTAGGTGACCTCACATAGTCTTTTAAAGGGTCATAAAAGTGATTTGGTACAAAGAGTTTCTTTAGTCTCTGAAAAACTTGCTGAGCATGGGGCCTGACCTTTCAGGAAAGAGATAATTTCTTTATTTTTTTTTTTATGAACAAGATAGTTGTTCAGGAGTGGCAGTCTTCATTCAAGTAAAAGAGGCTTAACAAATAAGGCATGTCTCAAGATCTGTCCATGACAATAACTATCTGTGCCAAGAATGCTGAACATTTTTGAACTTATTGTTATCTTGTGACTTTACTTTGGAAGGCAAAACGTATTTTGTGCCATAAGAAGCAAATTTAGGATTTTTTTAAGTGTAGTTTTATTTTAGAATCTTTATGATCCTTCAGGCTAGAGAAAAAAAGTGAAATAAAGCCATCTTGTTTTTAAGCCTCTTTTGAAAGAAGCCTAATGGAAGATTAATAAATATATAAGGACGGAATAACAAGTGTCATATCATCCACATCTCTTTGAGGATTTGAGAGAATAAAGGACTTTCCATGTGGCCTTGTAATCCAAGTATCCTGGAAGCTTTGATGTGAAAAATAAAATGAAACAAATAACAATTTGCTAGCAGGAAGCGGTAGGATGGAATAAAAGATGTAGCATAAATCTACAATTGTGAAATGGAATGCATTAAAAAAAACATAACAGCTAGATCAGAGACAAACAGAAAAGAAGGCAATATTGCTTCATTTAGTGCCCAGAGGTGTTGTGCAAATAAAATATGTTTTCTAATTGGTCAAGGGGGTATTGGAATGACTCCTCATCGTACCTGTCTTTTTTGCAAGAGAAATTGGATTTACATCATGAATGGTTTCCTGTTCCTCTGGCCGCAGAGGATATCAGAGCAACTTGGAAAAGGAGTCTGTTTTATTTAGTCTGGTGGTCACTGAATGATCAACCTCATAATCTAACCACAGAAGCACAAGGAAACAAGCTGATAGGAGATATAAAAGTAGAACTCTCTTGTAAGTTGTCACTGGGACAATGAACTGTGGGTAGGGACTCAGTTAAGGCAGCAAGCTCTGAGTATTTTTACTGAAAAATTCAGTATATTTCACCTCACATCTAATAGATGGTGCCCAAACTTATAAACACAGCTTTACCCTTTTTGAAATGGGTGGGAAGCAATAAAGAAAGGAAGTATTCAGTAAAATGCACATTGATCAGAATATGACTTAAAGAACACTTGTACAGTGAAGGACAAAATGAGTAGGTCATTAAAAACCTTAGTAAACAAGAAAAGGCTAGGGAATCTTGTTTTCTAAGAATGAACTGCTTGCGCTTGTGTTGATATAAATTTGCGTGTTAGTAGTATGCAAGACTGTAAAACCCAGATTGTTCTAACAGCAATGATACAGCAGAGATAAAATTGCAACTCTCTAGGATATGCTAATAAAGAACAGGAAATGGAAATTCATGTTGGGCATTTGGCCTATCAGAAGGTAGGGCTGCTAGCTTCCCTCTCGCTTTGTTTGCCCTCATAACCTTTCTGTGGTCTCGAAGTATTTGAGTTATAGAGCCATGAGTTTAGTGTTATTACCTTCTTTTTCTATTCTTGGCAATTCCTGTAATTTAGAGTTGGTTATGGTATTACCATCAGTTAATGGGTTTTTTTGCCAACTGATATTGATGGATCATAATTATTCTTGAGTCTTAAGTTGTGAAATGTATTCCAAGCAGCCACTGTTATTTCAAAAGTACTTTCAGAAGCATTATCAAAGCCAAATTATTTTAATTAGAAATTGCTTTATTCTTGTCTTATAATAAACTGTCTTTTCTTATTTTGCTTATCATTAATAATTTTAGTTAAATCAGCCCTTTTAGAACATTTTCATTCTATAGCATCTCATAAGCAACTTTAGCCTAAATAAATGGTTCTGTGGTAAGGTCAGTAGAGAGAGGAACCTCTCTTTCAAGATCAGTTGGGGTAGGGATTGTTGGGAGAAAAACAATTTATCTTGATATTTCCATTTAAGGATTATAACTTCGTAACTTTTTCCTAGGAGTCTTTGAGACTCCTCGTTCACCATTTGTGTATATATTACAGAGCTCCTCCATCATAAACTGAAGCAGACCATTGAGCCAAATGCATTTTATTTTCTACTTCAGAGGTTCTCAGTTTTATCTAATGCTACATACTGTTTAGCTACATATCTCTGAGTTGCCAACTTATTTCTCAAGGAATGTAAAAATACTGTGACCATAGTATATTCATACATAATAAGCAGGGGTCCATGTAGATGGCATATATACTTGCTAGCAGATTTTCTCCATATTTCAATTCAAAGTAACTTACACCCACACACAATAGCATCTATAAGTATATACTTTTTACACTGAAGTAACTTGGACATAGAAACAATTATATTCATTTAACAGGCCTGGAAATCTTACACAGAATAAACTCACACCGCATTTCTTATTGTTTTAATGGTTGTTTTTAAAGAGAAATTAAAACAATAAGAACAAACCTTATGTTTAGTTATTGGTCGAATTGGGTCCCACAAAATAATATGTTGAGATCTGAATGTCTAGTACCTCACAATGTGACTTTGTCTGGAAATAGTGCCACTGCAGATGTAACTAGTTAAGATGAGGTCATACTGGAGCAGAGAGAGTCCTTAATCCAATATGACTGGTGTCCTTCTTAGAGAGGAGAAAAGACACAGAGATGCAGAGACATAGTCACATGAGAGACACCATGTGAGAGATTGAATGAGGCATCTACAGACCAAGGAATGCCAAGGATTGTCAGAAAACCGCTAGAAGTTAGGAAGAGGCAAGGAAGAATGCTTCTTTACAGGTTTCAGAGAGAGTATGATTCTGGGATATGTCAGTTTTGGACTTCTAGCCTCCAGAGCTGAGAGACAATAAAGTGGTGTTGTTTTAAGCCACTCTGTGTACTTTGTTAAGGCAGTCCCGGCAAACAGACACATGGAGTTGCTCATTTGCTTGTTATTTCCCATGGTCTTCCTTCTTTTGTGTAGATCCTTATTCCAATCCGGTGTCCTTTTCCTTTGGCCTGAAGGGTTTCCTTTAACATTTCTCATAACCTGGGTCGGCTGGTGAAGAATCATTTCAGTTATTGAATTTCTGAAAAAAGTCTTTATTTGCCTTCATTTTTATAAGGCATTTTGCTGAAGATAGAATTCTATGATGATAGTGTTGTTTGTTTTTTTTCTCCCAGTACAGTAAGATGTTAGAGATCTCCTTTCTCACTTGCATTGATCCTGATAGAAATTCTGCCACTTTTAGGTCTGTTCCTATGTCTTTTGTGGACTCATTTATGCATGGATTATGTTGCGCTGTTCAATTGTCTAATTAGTGTTTCATTTTGGATACTTTCTATTGCTATGTCCTCATCTGGTGAATTTTTTTGTTCTCACTTTGCATCACTGAGTTACTTTTCATTGATTGATTTTTTCCCCTTCCTTTTTATGGTTTGTATTTTCCTACTTCTGTGCATGCCTGGTTGTTTTTTATTGAATGTCAAATATTTTGAACTTAAACTTCTTAAGTGGAAGATATTTTTATATTTCTATAAATATTCTTGAGTCTGTTCTGAGTTACAGTTACTTGGAAATTTTTTGATAATTTGGGTTTTTGTTTTTAAGATTTGTTAGGTATGACTGGAGCCGTGGTCAGCTTAGTGTTGATTATTCTTCACTACAGAGACCAGACCCTTACAGGTATTCTACTCAGTGCTCCATGAACCGTGAGGTTTCTGTGTCACTCTGCCAGGAACAGGCACTACTCCTGACCCTATGTGAAAGCCAAGCACAGCTCCCTCTAATCTTTTCAAATGCCTCTTTCTTTTCAAATGCCTCCCTCTAATCTTTTCAAATGCCTCTTTCCCCAGAGTAGTTTCCTTACCTAAATGCACTCATTGGTATTTAGCTGAATTCTCCAGGGAGATGTCTGAAGATCTCTAGTTTTCTATCAGTGTACCTCTTTCTTCTCTGATATTTTGTCCTGTCCGCGCTAGCTGCCTTGATCTCCATAAACTCTCAACCCCATCTGCTCAATTCAGGGAATCTTCTGGAATTTATCTGGAGTTTCCCTCCCTGCTCTGTGGTTTAGAAACTCTCTTGATGCAGTAAGTTGGGCCAATCATTGGGTTTACTTCATTTGTTTCCCATAACATAGAGATGATTGTCATTCATCGTTTGATGTTCAGTGTCTTTAAAACCATTGCTTTATATATTTTCTTTTTTTGTTGTTGTTTTTGTTTTTCTTTGGGCTTTTGTTTTTTGGGGTTTTTTTTTGCTTCCAGTGTGATATTTACAGAATATTAGTCCCCAAAGATGCCCACATCCTAATTCCCAGAATCTGTGAATATATCATGTTAATGTTAAGGAAGAACTAAGGATTCAGATGAAATTATAGTTGCTAATTAAGTGACCTTAAAAAAAATTTCCTGGATTATCTGGGTGGGCCCAATGTACTCATAAGTACCTTTAAATGGGGAGGAAGGAAATAGAAGAATGAGAAAAAGAGAGATACTATAGTAAGACAGGCTTGGTCAGCAATTACTGGTTTTAAAGTTAAGAGGGCCATGAGAAAAGGAGTGTGGGGAGCCTCTGCAAGGTAGAAAAGGCAAGGAAAGAATACTCCCCTAGAGATTCCAGAAAGGAATGCAGCGCCACAGACTCTTGATTTTAAGCCATGAGACTCATTTCAAGACTCTGATCCTTAGAACTGTAATAAATTAAATTTCTGACGTTTTAAGCTGCTAAATTTATGGCAACTTGTTATAGCACCAACAGGAAATTAACAAAAGGGGGAAGTTAACTCAAACCCTGCTACTCCATATTGGATAAACAGTGAAGTCTAAAACATGATTTTTAAATTAAAAAAATCTATTAAAACTATTAAGAACAAACAAATCATCTATAACATTAATATTTAAAAATATTTTTTGGCACACCTGGGGGCTCCGTCAGTTAAGCATCCAACTCTTGATTTTGGTTGATTTTGGCTCACGTCATGATCTCAGTGTTCTGAGATTGAGCCCTGCATCGGGCTCCATCCTGAGCATGGAGCCTGCTTAAGATTCTTTCTCCCTCTCTCTCTCACCCCCCCTTCAATCCCTCTCTAAAATAAATAAATAAACTTAAAAAAAATAAAAAAAAATTAAGTCTATAAACCACCAGCAACAAAGTAGAATACAGACTAATATATAATCTCTGTCTCAACAGATAATAACTATGAAAATCTAAAATGTGCCTGGGAGTAACAAAACTAAAAAAGGATAAGTAAAATAATTGTGGTGATCATCACCCAAGTTTACTGAAAGATATTCTAGGTTGGATTCACAGAAACAGATCCTGAGATGGTAACTTGCGTGCAGGACAGGATGTGCCTGCAGGATAGGATCAACAACTTTAAGTGTGTGGGGGCAAGAAGAGCCCCTAGGGGAAATCTTGTGATGCAGCTGCAACAAACAATTCAATCAAAACTATGAGCAGTTCTCAGCTGGAATAGTCCTTCAGAGATTTCCCAGAGTGTGGCAAGAGGACTCGTACTGTGTACCCACAGGCTTACCAGTGATTGGATATGCACTTTCCCTGAGAAGGAAGCATAACATTTGGTGAAGCAGCTCTCTTAAACTGAGGGCATTGCCTTGAGAGGGACATTAGCTTGTAATCCATTAGTTGGAATCCATTTGCATCCCAAAGTGCTGATAGTTTGGGGAATGAGTGCCTCAATTCCTGAATAGGCAATATACTCATTGTCCCACAGTATCCACCAAAATCATTCCCTTTGGCTTCTCCTATCCGCTTCCTTTGGAGAGTAAGTTCAGCTAACCCGGAAGTAGGTCTCCAGGATTCTGGTTTATTCTTTTCCTGGAAAAACTATAAGAAAGACGTTTGCTTGAATGAATATGTCCCTCCTGCTGCAGCTAGTCACAGAGATGCAACTGATCCTCACTGCCTCCCTCCTTTCTTATCCATTCTAGATGCTCTCCAGCCTTACTGGTCCAGATGGCTTGCTACTGAGGGATCTGACTCCCTGGCCATAATGCCCTTATCAGTTTGTGACTTCTGCACATCTCTTAACAGATGCCAAACATATTTTTTCCAGAACCAATTGAATACCCAAAGCTCTACATCATTCTGATAGTCAGAGCCAATTACTCTGATAATAGGGTGACTCCTTTTCTTGACTGTTGGTCTTTTGACATAAAAAAGCCTTCAGTGAACAAGCAACAGTCTTAGCTTAAAATTTAATACTATTCCTGTTCCAGCTATGGTGAAGTACTGATATTAGAATAAATGTCCTATGGGGGCGCCTGGGTGGCACAGCGGTTAAGTGTCTGCCTTCGGCTCAGGGCATGATCCTGGCGTTATGGGATCGAGCCCCACATCAGGCTCCTCCACTATGAGCCTGCTTCTTCCTCTCCCACTCCCCCTGCTTGTGTTCCCTCTCTCGCTGGCTGTCTCTCTGTCGAATAAATAAATAAAATCTTTAAAAAAAAAAAAGAATAACTGTCCTATGGATAAAAATTACAAACTTTGGACAATATATAAAAATCAGCTATCTTAAGGTATTGAAGAACAACAAAGAATTTGGAGTGGAAAATGCACCAGGTGAGAAAAACATGTATGCTTTTATCTTGAAGTCACACTGCAATATTTATCCAGCAGCGTGGATAGAACTGAATCAGAAAAACTTCAGTCTTATTGGCTTGATGTGTCAGAGACTGGGGTTACAGAAGAACTGTAAATTGAAGGGAAAACACCATAGAGCATGGGAACCACAAAAGGATAGTTCCCAAATCTGAATATAAATAAATATAAATCGCCCCCCAAATATTTTCCTGAACTCTGAATTGTGCATGGGAGAGACTTCATGTATCCCAGGGAAGATAGCAGCTTAAAGACTGAAGGAAGTAAAGAGCTACCCACACTGCAGGAGAGACACAGTTTGGAGTTTGAGTTATGCCACATTGTAGGCATTTAGTAAATACCTCAGATTTCTCATAAACTCACACTAACCAGGTGTAAAATCAAAACTATAAATTCAAGGATCTCAGTTAGTAATTTAACTGCTTGCTAAAATAGAACACAGTATCATTTAGAGAAAAAAAAAGTCTCCATAATTTATAATATCCAGTATAGAATTTTAAAAAATACTAGACTTGAGAAACTATGGGAATGTGAATTTTAAAAAGCCAATGAAAATAGATCCTGAGATGACACAGATATTAGAAGTGGCAGATTAGAATCTTAAAGCAGCTATTACAAACATATTCAAGGTCTTAAAAGAAAATGTCGTCAGATGAGTGATGGCGAATCTCAACAGAGAAATGGAAACAATAAAAAAGTAAAATTCGAGAGAGGAAATGTGGAAATAAAAATGATTTTTTTTTTAAGTTTGAAATCACCAGAAAAAGGAACAATTGACTGAAGACAATCTATGCCACTCTAAAGAACAGGGAGAAAGTATTATAAAATTAAAAAAAAAAACAAAAGCCTACATGAGGTGTGGAAAAAGTGTTATGCACTCTAATTTGAATAAGTTGAGTTTCAAAGGGAGAAGAAAAAAAGAATGGAGTGGAATTATATATATATAAAAAATGTCCAGGAGTCTCCCCAAATTGTTGAAAGCTACAATTTACAAATTGAGGAAGCTCAACAGACTACAAGCAGGTGAAACAAAAAGTAAACCACACTTAGGCACATAGTAGTCAAACCACTGAAAACCAAAATTAGAGGGGAAAACATTAAAGCAGCCAGTGAAAAATGAAGCATTACATTTTGAGAAACAATGACAGGACTGGTAGCTGATGTCTAATCAGAAACAAAGAGCAAGGGGCTGCCTGGGTGGTTCGGTTGGTTAAGTTTCAGACTCTTGATTTCAGCTCAGGTCGTGATCTCAGGGTTGTGGGACCAAGCCCCATGTGGGGCTCCATGCTGGGCATAGAGCTTGCTTAAGATGTTCTCTCTCCCTCTCCCTTTGCCTCTCCCCTAGCTCACACATGCATGCTCTCTCCCTCTAAAAAAAAAGGAAAGAAAGAAAGAAAAGAAAAGAAAGAAAAAGAAAAAAGAAAGAGGCAAATAGACATAGATCTATATCTTTAAAAGTGCTAAAAGGAAAAGAAATAGAGATCAAACAATGCTATTTCTGGTAAATATCTTTCAAAATCAGAATGAAACAACATTTTTCGATAAACAATAGCTAGGATAATTCATTGCTATCAGTCCTGCATTGCATCAAATGTTAAAATCTTCCTTCAGACCAAAGGTAAATGACTCTAGAGGAAACTGAGAACAACAGACGGAATGAAGGTATTATGATCATGCATAAGTATAAAACACTCTTCTCTTCTCCATTCTCCTAATTTCTCTAAAAATTAACATACTGTTTAAAGTAAAAACTATCTTGCATAAGAGGTTTTAAATGTATATAAATCTGAAGTATATGACTCTGAAGAAGAAACATGCTAATGGATTTTTCGAAGCTCTAGATTTTATATGCAGTAAAATAATGCTAAGTAAACAATGATAAGTTAAGGACATAATAACTGAGTAAATACAATGGCTAAAATGCTGAGAGAAAATTAAATAAGTTAGGTATATTTTAATTAAGCGGAATTATAAAATTAAGTGAAATAATGTATTTAATTAAATATGTTTAAACAAAAGAAGGAAAGAAATTTAAAGAAACATATATAGAATGAAGGAACAACAAATTGCATCACAGTAGACTTAAATACAAACATGAATAATTACCCTAAAGGAAAATGTGGTAAATGGGTTCCTTGGTGGTGCTGTTGGTTAAGTGTCCAACTCCTGGTTTCAGCTCAGGTCATGATCTCAAGGTCATGAGAATGAGCTCTTCATTCAGCTCCTTACTCAGTGTGGAGTCTAGTTAAGATTCTCTCTCCCTCTGCTTTGCCCCTCCCACTCATGCTCCCTCCCTCCTTCTCTCTCTCTTATATAAATACATAAATCTTTTAAAAAAAGAAAATGTAGTAAAAATTATAATTAAAAGAGAGATAACTTGAATAAAAATGTGAGATGCAACTAATCTGCTATCTATAGAAAACATGGCTTAAATATGCAGACATACATATTGATTAAAAGTAAAAAGAATGGAAAAGAATGTACCATGCACACATTAATTATAAGAAATTAATCAAAAGAAAATTATAAACCAATATCACACATGAATACAGACCTAAAAAATTCTTAAAGATATTAACTAATTTAAGAGAGTGATATTTTAAAAGAACAATACATAATGGCAAAGTGGGCTTTATTCAAGAATGCAAGGTCCATTTATCATTTGGAAGGTGATCATTATAATTCCATAGTAACAATATAAAAGAGACAAATCACATGGTAATGTCAATAGATACAGAAAAATTACTCAACAAAATCCAACAGTAATTTATGCTAAACATTTCAATGAACTGAGAAAAGAAACAGCTCAGTCTGAAAAGGAGCATCTGAGATAAACATATCTAACATCATAATTAATGATGGTAGTCAACACTTTGCTTCTCAGATTAAGAAAAAAGAAAGAATGCTTTTTTTCACACATTTATCAAGCATTATACTGAAGATCAAGTCCAGTCCAACAAATCAAGAAAAAAGAAAGCAGTACATAAAAATTTTTTTACAAAAGTTAAAAAAAACTATACTGTAAAAGCTAGCATTAGGTGAATATAGGAGAATTATGGGACATAAAACATAAAAATAAATTGTTATGTTTTCATATAGGAAAAAAATATGGTACATAAAATTAAGAATAATTTTACTTAAAATAGTATTGAAAATTGAAAATCTTTTAGGAATATGTTACACAAAGACACATAAGAACTTTGAAAAGCACAAAAAGATTACTGCAAATTTAAAGAAATCATAGAAAAGTAAAGAAATATACAATGTTCATGGATTGGAAGATTCAACAATGTTGAAATGTTAATTCTCTCAATATTTATGTATCAGTTCAACTCAATCCCAACGAAAATATGCCAATAAATTTGACATCTTAGAAATAATGGACAAATTCCTTTAAAGATGCAAGATTTTTGTAGAAACTAACAGGGTGCTTCTGATTGTTTTAACAAAAACTCGAATGACCTAGAATAGCCAAGACAATTTTTAAGCAGAAAAATAAAGTACACTTCCAAATTTCTGTAATAAGTGCAGTAATCATGATCATGTGGTATTGACATATGGACAGACATGTAGATCAGTGGAACAGAATGGAGAATGCAGAAATAGATAGATATATGCATATATGGTCAACTGAATTTCAACAAAGCTGCTAATATAATCCAATAGATAAAGGATTGCTTTTTAATATGTTTTTCCTGAACAACTGCATATCCACATAGAAACAATAAACCTTGACCCTTAGCTCATAATATGAACAAAAGTTAATTAGAAATAAACTTAATTATGGAAGTCCATAAATTAATGACCAAACATTTAAAAAGACATTTTTCCATAGAAGATATTTGAAATAAACTCGTAAAAGGTCTTCCAATATCAATAGTATTGGTGTTGGTGTCAGTAAGGATAAGAAGCATCTGGAACTCATATATTATTGGTGGGAATGTAAAATAGTACAACCATTTTAGAATATTCTTTGGCATTTACTTTAAAGGTTGAACATATGTTGGCCATATGACATATTCTCCTAAGTATTACCTAAGAAAAATAAAAACATGTCACAGGAATTCGTATATACAGTACCTATATTAGCTTTATTAACATAACCAAAAAGTGAAACCAACTAAAATGTCAATCAACAGATGAATAGACAAATACATTTTAATGTACACATAAAATGGAACTTTACCTAGAAGCAAAAGGGGATGAACTACTTACATGACAACCTGGATAAATGTTCAGAAATAAGGCAGATATGAGTACATATTGTATTATTTCCTTTTTTTGAAATTCTAGGGGGAAAAATTAGTCTTCGATGACAGCAGATCAGTTTTGTTAAGCCAGTGGTGTGATGAGGTTCCGAGTGAGGAAGAGGTACCAGGCACCTTGTTGGGGTGATTTAAATGTTCCATATCTTCATTGTGACAGTTGTTTCACAGCAGTATACCTTTGACAAAACTCATCAAAATGCCTTAAAAATAGTCTGGTTCACTTGGAACTCCACAGTCTGTAAGATATATTGGAATGAGTGCCAGTCCTGGGTCCCAAGAGCTCAGGGTCACCCAAGGACCTGAACCTGTCCCTTCTCTGGGAGGTGGGGTGAGTGTGTGTGCTAACCTTGAGCCCAGTGAAGACCTCTCCGGCCCCAGTGGTATTCTGTGAATTTTGGGGGAGCATGAGTGTGGGGGCTGTACCTCTCAGGGATTCCAGAAACTGAGCTCCCACCAGCCTGAGTCAGGCAGCTGCCTCCTTTCTCTACCCAGTTCTTCCAGCATTAGAGCACTTGAAGCCACAAGCAGGGAAGGGGTGGTCCCATTCCATGGACTCTCTTGTCCCTTCCATCATCTAGGGATCCAAGACCCAACCCCAGGAAGGCATAATTTTTTTGCATATAAATTATACTTCCAATAAAACTGACAAAAATAGCACACCATTTCATGCCCATCAAATTTACAAGCATATTGGCAAGGATGTGAGGAAATTGGAAACTTGCACCTGCTACGAAGGTTGTAAAATGGTACAACCAACAGAAAAATTTCCCAATATCTAGTATATCTAAATTTGTCACATCTTACAACCCAGCAATCCCACTTCTAATATTATAGCCTTGTGAATCTCTCACTCATATTATACCCCAGGAATAAAAATCAAGTATTTTCACTGAAGCATTCTAAGTACAAACAAATAACTAGGAATTTATCTGGTTTTCAATAGTGAAATGAATAAATAAGTTATGTTCTTTTCATGCAAAGGAACAGCACACAGCAGTTGAAATGAGTGCTCTAAATCTTCAAAATGAAAAGATCTGGAAAATATAATACTGAGTATTAAAAAACAGCATAAAATGCTAGATAAAATAAGGGCAGCAAAAAGAACCAGACAATCAAATAGAGTAAAGGGAATTTTGTTTTAAATGACAGGGTTATTATAATTTCTTTATATCGGAGTGACATTGATCCAAACGAAAGGTAAAAAAAATTAATGTTGCAGGAATGAATGTAAAGGGAGGGGCAATTTCAGGAGCTACATTCTTCAGTATGAATTCAACGCACAAAAGGAGAGCAAGGATTTCATAAGCCTTTCAGAAACACTAACGGTGTTATCTTTTTTATGTCATGCATATAAAACCTTTCAATTAGAAAAGAAATTTAAATTGAAAATGTAAAAATTAATGGTGAAGTAAGCAAACATCATTTTGGTTGAAGATACATTCAAAATAAGAGATGAGACAAAAAATGGGATGGCTCATTGGAGGAAATTTTTACTAGATATGAGTATTTGGATTTCACAAGTGAAGTAATAAGGAGACACTGTAGATTACTGCCACTCTAAAAGCATTGCTTTTAAATATTCTCCTAGGTTATATCCTTCCAATTAAAAATTTTGCAGACTCAGGTTTATGAAATACCTGAGGCAAAGCTTTTGCAAACATAATCCATCTAAGACTAGGTTTTGAGTCCTTCCCACATTGGTCTTAACTTACATGATTTAAAATACAGAAAAATCGAGATCACTAGCAAATAGTTTAGCTCTGTGGGGATATGTTGGGTTAAATTAGGATAATCAGTCTACTAGTACAGTTAGATTCTCAACCTATTGATATGTGATTAATTAAGAAAGCTTTACCCTCAATTAGTTCTTGGATGCAACCTAATGTAGAGGCAGAAACATTGCTTAAGTGATTAGGAAAATCTAGCTGTACTCTGGTCTCATTCAATAAGCTTGTAAAAAATTGGGCACGCACATAGGAACTATAGATACAGTTATTCCAGATAATAAACTGAAGCAGTTGTTCTAGACATTTAACAGGCCAACCATCCACACATTTTAGTGTTTCCTTTATATAAAATAAAGCCTACTTCAATTCTTCTTTTAAAGTTCATTTTTATAATATTTTGCATAATAGATCCCAAAGGTTTGGAGGAGAAAGATTAATAGCTAAATATATGATCTGTTTTTTAATTTGCTTCAAAACATATCAAAATATACATTTACATGGCAAACTATGAAAGTGCTGAAGAAACCATCATATGCTACAGAAATGGACTAATGTTGCTGTTCTCAAGGATTTCCAAAATGATTATATGTGAGAAATAAACAGCTTTTATCCTATAATACAAAGACCCCTTTGGGCACTATAAGAGGACTATGAATCCATGTGAGCACCACGCTTTGTCTGTAAACTGATCCATTGTCTCTTGCATACCTTTACATACTGCTGGGTTTTTCCCTCAATTATTTATGAAATACAAAATTAGTAAAATAACATTTTAAAATATTTTAAATACTGAGTAGGTTTTAATAAGTCATTTATCCCCAAAAAACCATAGCCTTAAGATGTAATTGCTATCAACTAGAGGGTTAAAAAATTTATTTTTTAATTTTATAATGGGGGTTGCAATCACTCTAAATCATATAATCTCAATTAAGATTACATCATAATAAGACTGAACACTAGTATTGCCTCTCCCATAGGCAGATGACCATGTTAATAAACCTTATTTACTCTCTTCCATGACCAAATGGTCACCAGTCCCAAATGTCTCTTAAATTCATGTTTCATGTTCCATTTCTACTGGATCCGCCCAAAGACCCTCTGTATATCTCACTTATGGATTCTACTTGCTATGTATCCCTCTCACGCAACATACACTAGATGAATCTAACATAGTGATTCTCTATAGTCAGCCAGAAAAAGTCAAACAGAAGGGTATTTAATATTTGGTATGATTAGCTTCTGTTTCATTAGTCACAATCAATCATATTTTATGCTGTGCTTGTAGGGTGTTTTTTCAGCAAGCTTTACCTGCTTTATAAATACTGATGGATTTTTTTAAAAAAGCATCAGTCTTGGTGGGTGAGCGAGGCCACTCAGCCTTTTTTCATGTATTCATTCATCAAACACACATCCATTTTTTGATTAGTTAACATATTTCAAGAGTGGCCAGGGTATGAGGAATACAAAGTGAGTAAGAATAGTTCCTGTCCTTATAGACAATGAAATACATACTTTCAATATAGTTTGATAACTTACATAAGGGAAATTTTTAAAAAAATACTTAGAACACAGGTTATAAGATGAAGAAATGTTAGCCTTGTAGTAGACAAGTGGGTAACAACATTCCAGGTAGACAGAAATAATTTATGCAAAGGCATAGAGGATAAAGAGCCAATTATAGTAGTCTGACCTTATCCACAGGGAGTTGCTCCAAGACCCCCAGTGGATGCCTGAAACCATGGATAGTACAGAACCCTATCTATGCTATGTTTTTACATAAAGTTTAAGTGACAAAGTTATATGATAAAGTTTAATTTATAAGTAGTATAGTAAGAGATTAACAATAACTAATAATGGAGCAATTATAACAATATACTGTAATAAAAGTTATGTGAATGTACTTGCCCTTTCTCTCTTTGGGTTGTGTGAGATGAGAAAATACCTATGGGATGAGTCAAGTGAGGTGAACTACCACCGCATCTGACATGGCCTTAAGTTATCAGTTGACCTTCTGATGATATGTCAGAAGGCTGACGATCTGCTCCCAGACCAAGGTTGACTGGGGGTAACTTCAGAAAGCAAAACCACCAATCAGGGGGACTACTGTACAAGTACTTTGGTATGGCTAGAATGGGGCAGAGGGAGAGCTTTACTGCGACAGTCAGGAAAGTTGGAACAATTGGCAAGGACGAGACATAGAAACCCTTTTATGCCATTACAAAAACTGGCTGTTACACTGATGGCAAGAAGGAAACATTAAATGATTTTAAGTTGTTGATTGACATGGTTAGATTTGGTTTTGTTTTGTTTTTTAAGAATATTCTTGTTGTGTTTTGTAATGTGGATTTGAAAAAGAAATGCTGAGGGCAGAGAATCCTTTGAGGAAGCTACCATGGGAAACACGAGAACAATAACAAAAAGTTATAATAAAATAGAGGCAGAGAGGACAGTGTTCACAAAACTGGATACTCGACTGGAGTCAGGCACGTTTACTGATGTAAATCGGGGAACAGATTTGAAAGCATTAGATCAGTGAACAAAATGTAAGTTTTGGTGGTAGACATGTTAATTTGAAGTGCCAATGATAACCTAAATGAAAGGCACAGTAAGCAATTAAATATGCAGATCTAGAGTCAGAGTAGGGACCATTCACCAGCTCAACCCAAATGTGCACTGGCCCATGTCTAACACAGCATCACCAAGCCGGGGGCGGGGGAATAAATCCAGCTAGGATTGCTATTTCTGGCCATGTCTCCATTTCAAGGGAGCAGTTTACTGCTGTGGCCAGAAGGGTCAGCATTCCACTGACTTCTCAATGTGTCCATTTCTTTGGCAGCGCAAATTTCTCTGCCTTAAATCATCAGACAAATTAATCTCTAAGGCTCCTTCTTCCACTGCAGCATTATTCTTTCGGTTTTGGCAACCACAGGAGCTATTCCTGTTGATGCCAACTAATAGACAAGCATTTCAACAATGTGTTCCAATACCCATTTCATTTAAGCAAATGAAGTGGCAGGCTTGTGGTTGGCAATTTGTTTATACAGCATAAAAAATAAATCAAAATAAGGGTACTGGATTTTACAAGTCTGAAAGGTGTGATGACCTTCAGGAAAGATTGAGCTAGAATTTCTCTGTTGGCGTTTTAGGGAAGTGATAACCATTTGATGTAGCCAGGAGATGATTTAATGCATTGCTAATGTATTTAACTCTGGTGAAACCAATGCATATTTCCACAGTATCCCATTGTTAGGAAAACTTTAGCAAAGATGAAACATTTTTCTCTGAAGACCCTTAGTATTATGACAAGATCATTTGATGAGTACTGAGTTGATAATTTTAGGATATGGAGACCATCTTACATATTTTTGACTCAACCTGAATTTCTAAACTATCTGGTCATAATAATGTCCCTTGTAGATATCAGACACAGACTGAATCAAACCCAGCTCTCTCTGCCAAGTTCTTAAATCCTTTCATGATCTGGCCCCACTCAGAGATGGATTTACCATGAAGGTAATGAAGTTTAATATTCAGGAAGACCCCCGCCCCCAGCACTGTGTTCACAGTATCATATATGAAATTGACAAAAGTGAAGCATTTTTTTTCCTACATGGTTTTAGGATCACTGCCCTTTCCGGCCCTTCCTCCCGTTTGTCACACTTGCCCTCATGTCAGGTGGTGTTGAAATGACTAGGGATTTGGGGGATCCAGCTAAAGGGAAGGTGAGCCAACAGCAGGACACTTACTTTGTGTTTAGTGGGGTGTTTCTGTGCAATTCAAACTCACTATTGTGCGTAATTAAGTTTTCGCCAGCCACTGAGGAAAACAATGGCCTCAGGAATACTTCTGTCACCCACTGTACCAACTCACCCAGTGTCAGTGACAAGAAATGCAGGGTCAGGTGACATGTAGATGTCCTATAGTGCCTGCAATCAAAATATGAGTGTAGTGGAGGAGAAACAAGATTGAAATGTACCAAGGAACATTTTGTGTAGGATTTTCCAATCCTCAGTAGTTTAAAACTGTAAGCAGAGGATTTATTTCTCATGGGCCCCTAATCTAACTCATTAATAATGAAAAACAAAATGTTCAGGCTAGAGGAAAAGCAGAACTATCTTTCAACCTTTTCTGCACAAAATGATACTTCAAAATCATTATCACTTGAAGAGGCGATTCTAGAGGATTAAGCCAAATCATGTAGGAAAAAAAATACTGTCATAGAGGCATGTCTGGCATTAAGTAACAAAAATATCATACATTTTTCTGGATTTTCATTAGCTTTTCAGATTTGTGGTTTGTTGTAGTTACTTTTCTTAATCCAAGTAAGTATTTCATGTCATAACTGAGATAATATACAATCATATTGTCAAATCAGACTCCTAGAATTCAGAAATCGTATCTCACAAAAAATTCTATAGATTAAGCAGTTGTGAGGTAGTGACAAAGCAGACAAATGGCCAGGACTTCTAATGCAGCTCCCCAGGGACGTTGTTCTCACGTTTGGGTCCAAGTTAATAAGGATATCAGTAGGCAAAGTGAGCAGTCCCCTCACTTATAGAGAAACCCATTATAATCCTAACTAATCTTCATTTTATACATAAAGTTACATAGTTCATGAGACATTTTCCAGTAAATTCGTAGACTCCAAGTTTATTTGCCATAAGGGCTCCATAAAGTCAAATTCCTTGTGCATGTATTTAATACCCCTCAGTGACTTTCCACCCTTAGAATGTTTTTTATTATGCCATTGCCACTTAATCATTGATTTTGCTGGCTTCTCCATCTCTATTCAAATTGCTTTGATATCACCCAAGACACGATGGGTACTTCTCACACTAAGACTTCTCTGATGTGGGTAGTGTTCACTGCTGCCTGGTAATAAGCTGACAACTGTTTTCTAAGGGTCTACAATGAGCAGATATTTCAGACAGTTTACAAATGCAAAACCCAAGCTGTCTTTGCCATATTCCATTTCCGCCAAAGCTTTTGGTCTACATATGAGTCATACATAGTTATGGTTCATAACAACCAAATAGGACTGCCTATACCATCTTCTCTAACTCTTAAATCCTTTTTTCTGTTCATGACCCTCCTTCCTTCCTTCCTTCCTTCCTTCCTTCCTTCCTTCCTTCCTTCCTTCCTCTTATAACCTATTGACTTTGTGAAGAGTTGCCATCAGGATCCTAGAAGAGGAATATTACACCAAAACCTGAATAATCCTGTGGGCCTTCTAGTGTCTTCCTTATTGGCAGGGTCTGAGAACTTATTTGTCAGTTACAGGAATGTCCTCAATTATTCCAGTCCACATAATTCCCAGGAATTTCACAGACAAAGCCAAATCTTGCATTTTAGCTGGATATGTCAGCCAGCCTCTACTTGTCCTCCAAAGCCTCTTCATCTGCAGCATTAGTGATAATCATGTCATCAATGCAGCATACTAACGTGCTCTGATGGTTATCAAGTTCAAGTCCTACCTCATTGAATTGTGGCCATATACCTGAGAATTCAAATTTCCCTGTATCAAAACAGTGTATGCATGCTGATTTCCATCCCACAAGACTGCAAATTGCACCTGGCTGAAGTCCAAATCTGGTATGAAAAGAATGCATCAGCCAAGCAGGTAACATCATACCAGTCCCCACCGGCCTACTGCACGTCCTGGGTAGTCTTACTTTGTCAAGTCTTTTGATTGCTTCAAAGGAACCACATTGGCTAATGCTCAATAGTCTAGTATTACCCTCTAAACACTGTCTTCCATAAGTACTGGTCACACAGGGCTATTACAAAGGGAAAGAGGGATTAAACCTCCCACCCCAACCGTTCCTTGATGAGAGCAGCAATTTCATTTCTCTCTTAGAATTCTCCATAGCTTAATGTTTATTACTACGAAGACTTGGTTCCAAAGATTACCATGGCTGATTAAAATCGCATGAAAGATGGATTTAGCACATTTTTTTGGTAAAGAATAACATCCCTGATTTGCACATAATACCCACCCCAAGCATTCACTCAGGGAAAGGGAAAGAAATTATCCCAGTCACATTTTCCAAACAGTAATTCCACCCTACGTTGGTTCCCTCCAGCTGTGCCTCTAATCCTCCCAGGTTTACTGGCATGCCATTCAGAGCACAGTTCCTACACTCTTTACCCCCACCACTCCAATATAGGAATTATTTCACACTGGGCACCAATATCTAATATTCTTAAGAAAGCTTTGCTTACCAGACCCAGGCCGCTTGACCTAATCATTGCATACCATAAAATCTCTTGTCAGAGATTAAGCAAGCAGATATTGGCCTTTCAGCCCTTGTTTTTCAGAATTTATGGCTTAGCCTTTAATGGAGGGATTAAATTCCTCCAGACAGGAAAGCTAGAGAAAATTTACCATTACACTTTAAGAGGTAAGACTCAGGCTGAGAAAGCTCCTTTAGTTTCATCCACTACAGTTTGCTGGTGGGAGACCATCCAGACGCCTTTGCCCATAAAAGTTCTGAGCCTCTTAAGGATCAGCCACAGCCCAAATAATCACTTACATTCAGCAATACACAGTGTCAGCCTCCTCATTGCTATTTCTTTTTTTAAGATTTATTTATTTATTTATTTATTTATTTATTTATTTATTTATTTAGATAGCACAAGTCAGGGGCAGGGCAGAGGGAGAGGGAGAGGGAGAAAAAATCTCAAGCAGACTCATGCTGAGCACTGAGCCCACACAGGGTTCGACCTCATGACCCCGAGATCACAACCCAAGCTGAAACCAAGAGTCCCATGCTTAACTGACTGAGCCTCCAATGTACCCAATTGCTATTTCTAAAAGACCATGACAATAATTATTCTCCAGGCTTTTCTAATGTTTTTTTTAACTGTACTAATGCTTGAGCAGAAAGAATCCCCTTGGGGTTCTACAGTTACTTGAACCTGGTTTTTAGACACTTTTATAATTTTTTGATTAATTAATAGTCCTAGCTGACTTGCAAATGAAAGTAACATGTCTCCTGATGATAGAAGAAACATGAGAAGCTTTCTAGAACTGAAAAATCTGATCTTACTGATTTCATTTTTTTCCCACTGCCACCTACTCTTCTTTTACAAGTCCTGCTTTTATCACGACTGCTAGCAATGGCCAGGAATAGAATATTTCATTAATTTGCCCTTTTTTCCTGTTATGCCTTGTCTATCCATTTAGTTATCTCCATCAGATCTGGAAGGATTTCCTAAAAATTCCACTGACAAGACTTATCCCAGTAATATGCTTTGGGTTTTCACCATTTCATACAAAGGTCAGTAGGCAGCTAACTTGGCATCAAATCCTCATCATATTTTCCCCATTTTTCTTTCCAAAATGATAATAAATGGCTGTTGTGATTGGTGGATCTGAAACATGACCCTGTTTAATGCACAAATCTGAAATAACTCGAAGGATCACATTGTCAAATTAGACACACAAACCAGAGATGTTACCCAGTATCAAGCCTTACTAATGAAGAATTTGAGTAATCATGAGGCTCAGGCAAAGCAAAGAGGTCCAGGGTCTCCAATACAGCTCCCCACATGTGTTCTGGTCTATATTAATGGGTCTCCAAGTGATGTGTGTAGTCACACTCCTTACACAGAAGGAGGCATTCTTGGCACTAAACATCTCCATTTTATATTCAGATAGCTACATAGATAATGTAACAATTCCCCAGAGCCATCCCAAAAAACTCAAATTTCCATGTTTGTTAACCATAAGCCATCCTAGGGAACAAGACTTATCCTTTAAAAACAGCATTGCAGGGTGCCTGGGTGGCTTAGTTGGTTAAGTGTCCAACTCTTGATTTCGGCCTATGTCATGATCTCAGGATTGTGAGATGGAGTTCCGCATCAGGCTCTGCGCTCAGTGGGGAAATCTGCTTGAGATTCTCCCTCTCCCTTTGCCCCTCCCCCTGCTTGTGCTCCCTCTCTTGCTTTCTCTCTAAATCAATAAGTAAAATATTAAAAAAATAAAAAGAATAAAAAAGCATTCCAAACCTAATAACTCTTCTGTTAGCGAATACCACTGGTTTGCTTGCTAAGAGACCTGTCATTAACAAGTTTCCAGTGAAATTTGATGAAGTCACCATCCTTCATTCCAGGAAGCAGCCCTTTGCCTGGGAAAGGGGATAGAATGGATTATAGACCTGCTGCTTACCATTTACTTGACCATGACTAAATTTGTATTTGTAATCTTGAGGGGGTTTTTTTTCCTAAAAAAGGGGGCTCCCAAATGATATCTTTCAAATTCCCCAAGAATAGGATCCATCCCTGCCTCTGCTATATGCAAGAGAAGAGTTACAATACATTCCCATCCTCTGTCTCCTCTCGGTTCTGGTTCTAACAAACCTTTCCTGCTGCACTTCATCCAGCCTCCTCCATGCCCCATTCTCCCCATTTGCACTTGACCTTGCACTCCCACGTACTCACTGCCTGCAGCTCTCTACCTCCTTTTCTAGGGCAGATCATTCATAGCTTTCAAACTTCAGTTTTCCCTATACAAACTTTACTTCTGCTGCCCCTTGCAAATGTATCCTTTCTTTGAAATGTCATTGCTTATGCAAACTACTTGGAAATAACATTAACAGAAGTTACATCAGGGCCTCTGGGTGGCTCAGTCAGTTAAGCATATGACTTTTGATTTTGGCTCAGGTCATGATCTCAGAGTTGTGAGCCCCATGTCAGGCTCTGAGCTTAGTTGGAGTCTGCTTTTAAGATACTCTTTCTCCTTCTCCCTCTGCCATTACCCACCCTCCACTCATGTGCATGCACTCTCTCTCTCCCTCTAAAAAAAAGAAAAGAAAAAAAGAAAGAAAAGTAAAAGCTATATCAATTGAGTGCTTACGATTTGCCAAGAACTTTTCTAGGCAACTCACAGGATTAATAACTATATCAACTGTACAAAATAATAATATTGTGCATTTTATAGTCACTTAAAATGCATGTCTTGCTTTGTGTTTAACTACCTTCAAAGTGCAAGATCCTTTCACCATTCCATGGTGGATTGACCTTATTCTGCTTCACCATTTTCTGTTATGGCTTTATTTTCATATTTCTTAACTTTCCTATTAAATATTAAACACATTCCAGGCAGTACGGTGCATCTTTATCTTAATATCCTTCTTCACATTGGATAGTGTGCTATCCATGTTATAATAATTTAGTAATACTTATTGAATATATACATGAATAAATGAATTAGATAGTAAAAGTAAAGGCCACATTTTTTGCTTATTTTGCAATCACTGAAGAGGAATATAGTATAAATATATCTATAACTTCTTGTTGGCTGAATACATGTTCAAAATGATATATTTGTTATATGTATTTATTTATACATATACATTTATCCATATTGTGTATATATTTGTACATTATATATTATATGTATTTTTTCACTACTTCAGTAGACACCCAAAACTGCAGAGACATGAAAAAAATAGGAGTTTTATTTCTCTCTCATATAAAGCACTGATCTAGTAGGCTGAATTTTACCTTTGATCAATTAAGTCATAGTGACCAAAGAGATGGGATAAGTTCTGCCATTCTTAACATGAAGCTTTCACACTTACTGCAGACATCACCATTTCTAACCAGAACTGAGGTAAAAGCAGTAGCCCAGAGAAACAGAGAGCTTTCAAACAAGCAATATGGAAGTTAAATACATCAATTCTTTTCCCATTCTGTTGGGAAAAGTATAGTCCTATGACTATAAGAGCAGACTGGAAAATGTAGTCCCTGGCATCTCTAAGGTGACAACACGCCAGGCCAAAACTTGATCTTTATGTGGAGGCTGGAATAGGCCAGGTTATGCTTGATAACAGGCAATCCTCAACTCTCAGTGACTTACAAGAACAGTTTTATTTTTTACTCATTCTCCATGTCCATTATGGGTGAACTGGGAGCTTTGTTCAATGCTTTCTCTATGTCCTTACTCTGAGATCCTCACTGCTTGCACAGCTGTTCTCTGGATCTATGCCAGATGCTGCAATAGGGACAAAAAAAATCTAAAGTGTCTTTCATTTATATGGTCTGGCCCAGTAGTGATACATCTTACTTCCATTAAAAGTTCACTGGCTAAAATAAAATAAAATAAAATAAAATAAAATAAAATAAAATAAAGCTATTAGCCAGACCTAGTCTTAAAGTCTTTGGACCCAGAAGATAGAGAACTGTTAATATTCAGCAAGCAGCAATGATGTTTACCACAGTCTAGAAAAAGTGAAAAATAGAGTTGGTTTATAACTAAAAATATTCAACCCTGGCTGTCCCTGCATCTAAAAGAGGTGATCAATATAATTTTTTTAAAGTTAGATGCAAATAATAGGATTTCACATTTTAGGATTTGTATGATTTGCGAAGAGAGAATTTTCATAGGAGATAGTTGATAATTGCTGGTCTTTTACCCAATATCATATCAGTCCCAAGATTTTCATTAGGGAATAAACTTCCTCCATACTGAATCATATGGTTTGGATGAACTGAGTTTTTACTCAAATCGGATGGGGGACATTTATTGGTCTAAATCAATCAGCATAATCTTATCCACTTGATCACAGTGATTTGATTCAGAAGTGGGCATGTAACAAATGAGTCCAATTAGCATAGAATCAGAATTTTAATTTTAAAGTTGAGGGAGAAACACACTCTCCAAGTATAGACAAGAAAGAGGTAGCCTTGGCAAATGTTAGCACCCATCTTTCTGAGAGGGTCCACCCGCACATGAAAATTATTATTTTTGACATTGTTCAGCTGCTAAATCAAATCAACCTTAAGTTGTATTACTTAATAGAGCTTATGTTCAATCTTCTGTTACAAAATAAAGTCCTAAGCAATCAATTTGGCCTATAAGACTTTTAGCAACTTGATACAATCATAAGAAAAATAAGGGTTTATAAATCAAAATAAAGAAATGTTACTTAAAAGAAGTGACAATAGAGCTTCTCTTAACAACCATATTGAAAAATAATTTGATGAAATAAACCAACCCACTACTTTTAACTGTATCTCTGTGTTTTGCCAAGTTTTCCCGTAGAAGAATTAATGACTCTACTAATTACAGAGAACATTTAGAATTCTTGAGATAATCTGACATAAAGATAACAAAAAGAAATAGAACATAGAAAGACAGGGGCTTGGCAAAAATTGCAAAAATCTGTGGGTTATGCAATTGACTCTTCCCTGTAAGCAGCTGACCCCTCCACAAATTATATCCAATGAAGTCCTCTAACCTGATGAATGTTTCCTATCAGAGATTTATTTTTGTAAATGAGTTCCACCTCAGGGTTTAGGTAAGGTAGAAGCAAAGCTCCACATAGAGAAGCCAGAGCCCAGGAGGCAGAGAAGACCAAGAGAACATAACTGCACCTCAACCCTAAGAATTAGCAAAAGTTTGTGTGAGGGCTTTGGACTGAGGCATGATGAAAGTTAGAAAGAAAGAGAGATGTTTGGGTGCTCCAAGAAATTAAAATGTCATGAAAAAAACCTAGATTACATTGCAAGTTACATGAATGGAATGATTTTACTTTTTCCATATTCTTCATTTCCAGATTCAACATAAGGGAGCAGATACTTTTCTTTTTTCCCACTAAGGAGCATTAAGATCAGCAGTGATTATTCACAAAACCAAACACATGCACAGTGTGTACACATGGATGAGAAGTAGTGGTCCAGAAGTATGCTTTCAATGAGCAAGGCCAGGAGTCAGGAGTCTTAAATGCTCTCCAGATTTGCCATTAATTAGCACAGGGAGCCTTCCTGGGCCTTATACGTGAGGGCATAGCATAAAGTCACCTTTGGCTCTACAAATCTGTGAATATAAATAACTTGAATGTGTGACATTTAATATTTATCTCATGCCTACTATCCATGCCAGTTACTCTGCTAGCCTTTGACAATATACTCTTAACCTATTTGTATATAGCATTCTAACTTTCAAATCCCTTCCCATACACCCGGTATTTTCCTTGTAAAAAATCTTGTGCAATAGGATGACCAATTAATAGTATGCCCATTTCCCTGATAAGGAAACTAAGCCAGAATGAGGGCAAGGGATTTGCCCAATGGTGGGTAATCAATAAATGGTTCAGCCAAACTAGAAGCCAAGACTTTTTATTCCAACCTAGGATGTTGGAACAATAACCACCAAGTAGCAAAAAGCTTTTTATTGTCCCAGAAAGAATAATGAGTGATAGAGAGAATAGATGCCCTGTGATGCCATGAACCAAAATGGAGTTATCCTGAAGAAGCAAAAATGCTTAAAAAGAGAATAATTTTGTTGAGGCAGACAAGTTTGCAACACATACATGCCAGCATTTTTATGAAGGAATAATATCTCAGGTCTGACTGAAGTAAACCATGGTCATAAGTTACAGTGCCTAAACTTCAGTGAATTTTTAAAAATATATCACCAACCATAGATTAATCCCCAAGGTCAACAAGCACTGTTTGAAACATAGGAGAGCAATCCAGAGACAGATGACTCCAAGGGAGCAAGCACGTCAAGATGTGAGTGGTGACAGGTGAAGTGCCACGAGGATCAGTATGAAGACCGTGTTGGCTCACTTTTTTTCAGACTGGGGAAACAGCAAGCAGTAAAAATGACGAAGTTTGCAAATGCTAAAAAAGAAAGGAAAAAAGAAGGAAAGCAAATCCTGAAGCAAGGGGGTAAGTTAGGAGAGCATACCTAAATTCAGAATAACTTGGACAGAACTAGAGCCCAGAGAAATTACTTACTGATTAATGTAACTCAGCATGAGCAAACAAATACAAAACGATAAGGCTAGTGACAAATATAGCATAACAAGCAAGATGCAGCAATTATGAGCAGACTCTGTATCCTCTTGAGGTTCTCAGGTACCCAAGGACGGAGCGCTATGGTAAATGAGGCAGACGCTGGATCACTGCCTGGGAGCAACAGCTTCGACCTATCAATCTCGACTGTTAGGGATGCAGAATAAAAAGGGGGCCTGGTTCCATAGCTCTGTTGCGTGGTCCACAAGTTCCTGGTTTTATTATTGCCAGATTTTAATTTTTGCCTGCTGTCACCTCTCACCTGCAAAATATTTTTTATTTTATAAAAGTCAGAATGAAAAGGTAAGGAATTTATCAAGTCCAACAGCTTTGCTTTATATGTGGAGGAGATTGAGGCTCCACACCAATTTTTGTAAATTTAGGAGATGGATTATATAGTCGCTTTGGTCCTATCAATATCTCTGAAACTTTCAAGAATGCATGAATCTCACTCCACATGTCTGCCTGGGACTATAACCTCGTCATATAAGGCAGTAACAAGGGAATACCTTCTACAATATGGATGCCTAATCCAAGCTACAGGAATTCTTAGATTTATTCCAAGTGTCTATAATGCAAATGCAATGTCTACAATTTTAACTATAATGAGCATTATTTTTGTGCCTATATTCGGTAAATGGAATTAACATTTCAACCAGAATTAGAAATGCCAGATTTAGTAGCTTCCTCAAGAATATGTTACTTGCTATAATTTCAAAATTCCCTTACAATTTATCATGGCGCTTGTTACAACCATGCTATGTCTAATCCTGCTTCTGTGTCAAAGCGACTTCTGCTTAATAAAAACAATATCCCATTTTGTCCCTTTCAATGAGGAAGAGGACAGCAATCCTTGGAGGTGACTCCAGCAGTAGCAGAAATCCAAAAACACTGAAAAAATAGCTCCATTTTATCCTGGTGACAGCAGCACCCCCTAAAGAGGCATTTTGGTTGAAAGAGCCATGGGAAGTGGAAGTTTGAAAGGGGGAGCTTTTGTGAAAGATGGGAAACATGAGACTGGTCATTGTTGGAAATCTCTATAAATAGCTGCAAACATTGCTTGCCCTCCCCTCTCCTCTACCTTCCAAGTCCACTGAAACTCCATCAGGTAGTCCTATATCTAGCCAGATGTGGAATATCCGACAACAATAAGAGACCAGTAGGGGGCACCTAGGTGGCTCAGTCGGTTAGGCATCAAACTCGCTTTCAGCTCAGGTCATGATCTCATGGTCATGAAATCAACCTCTGATTCGGGCTCCCTACTCAGTGTGGAGTAGACTTGGGATTCTCTCTCTCCCTCTCCCTGTGCCCCACCCTGCTTGTGCATGCACACTCTCTGAATAAATAAAATAAAATAATAAATAAATAAATAAATAAATAAATAAATAAATAAATCTTAAAAAAAAAACAAAACAGTAAGAGACCAGTAATAGCTGACTGAACCAGAAAGAGTACCCCTTTAGCCCCTAAGAGGGCAGCCTTTACTTAGCTCATATGATAATGGGGACCTCACATAGCCAAATCTTAACCTCTATTTTTTAAAGAAAAGCTGCAAATATGGTTTTTTAATGTAACATATATAATTTTTAAGACATCAGCAATCAATTCAGTCTTATTTTTTTTATTCACTTGGCCTGTTTATTCCTGTTTTTAAGAGGCAACTGATGGTAGTATTTGCAGAACCAGAAGGCTCAGTCTTATTTTTAAGGTACTGTATTAGCCAAACAGCATGTATCTGCAAGCCATTTGGGCCAGGATACATTCCCATGGGTAACCAGTTGGGAATGTATCCTGGACCAAATTCTAAGCTGTAATATAAAAATACAACTACTCCAGGCCAGAGTGTGTTAAGAGAATCTGTTTCTTTTTTTAATACCCTTATGACGACCTTGGAGGAGCCAATACCCTACGGCATCTATAGGATACACTGTTTCCCAAGACTATTAGGGTTATGAAAGTGGAATTTTTCTATGATTCATCATTAGAATTTGTTAAAAGAGTGACAGGAGGCCTATAATCATCCAGATCACCTGACACCAGATTTTAATTTTTACTTCCACAAAAAAAGGAGGAAAATTAGATTTAGATTTTTAAGTAAAATTATCACCCTACAAAAAGCAAACAAAAGGTGTCTTAAGTACAATCATTCTAAAAATAAAACATTGGCCACTATAAATTATTAAATTCTATTTGAGTATCAAATCTTCGAATTGAATAAAATCATAACATATGAAACTAATGTTCACAATGATACCATTATCTTTAATATGAGATCTTATAAGGTGATAGGCAAGGAAAGGGAAAGCATTGGAGTGAGCATCCTTCAGCCAAGAAGGATGAATCTTAGGTGAACAAAATTTCTGTAGCTAAAATGTAAAAGGGGCACCTGGGTGGCTCAGTCGGTTAAGCATCTGACTCTCGATTTTGGATCAGGTCATGATCTCATGGTCAGAATCAAGCAGCACAGGGCTCTATGCTCAGCAGGGAGTCTGCTTGAGATTCTCTCTCTCCTCTCCCTCTGCATGCTCTCTCTCTCTCTCAAATAAATAAATCTTTAAATAAATCTTAATAAATAAATAAATATAAAAGATTTACTTATAAATATTATTTTAGATCTTAGTTGGAATAACATTTCTCAGTCTGACACTTGTATTAATCAATGTATGAATTAAAAATCAACTCTATGAAACCTAGGTTTTTAAAATTTATTGTTTTTATCCTCTTCCTCCATTTCTTACATACCCAATTTAGATGTAGATCGTTTGTTCTTTTCTGTTCTTGGAACACGTCTCTTGAAAGAGTACAAAAGTGAACGTTAAAGAGTAAGAGTAAGAAGGACAATAACTTGTCAGTATCTAATTTTAAATGTTACCCCTGAAATTAGTATCATTATACTAGTTATTGCATTTGTATGATACCATAGGCTTAGAGTCCAAATAAAATTTGTTTGGAATCAGAAAAACCAGGTTTCAGAGATAAATGTTATAATAAAAATATACAGTTTGACTTGCACATAGTTTTTAAACTGATGCCGATTCTTACTGTGATTTCTCATAGTAACAGGTGGGAAAGTAGGGAAGATACAGCTAGTTTTCCCCAATATTTATTCCCTCCTCGTTAAAAACAAAAACAAACCCCTGCTTTGTGTCTGAGTGCATTATCGCTCAGAATAAAGGCTACATTCTCATACTCCTCTACATCCAGGTGTGGCCATTTTGCCAATTTCTACTCAATGGGGTGTGATCATAAGTGATTTGTGTTAACTTTTGAGCCACACCATTAAAATGACGTGTGTCCTCCTCTCATCTTTTCACCATTTCCTTAGGTGGAATGCAGACAAGGTGCTGGGCCACCTTGAACTCTGTGAGAAAAGGCAATGCCCTAGAGATGGTGTAGTAATGACATAGAATGAGCCTAAATCCCTGGTACAAGGTCATCTTTGTGCCACCCACACTCACCTAGTTATGGCCAGACCACATGCAGTGCAAATTTAGGTCTATGTTATAGTAACTGAATATTCTAATAAATACAGAATTTGATTATAAAAAAAATCAAGAATAACTAGCAATTATCATCTAGAAGTCAGAAACTGCAAAAAATGAAAATCAGTGTCTTTATTATGCCGTGGAGGAAGCATTTGGGGGAAATTATCTGCAATTGTTGGGGGGCAGACCATGTGTCTCTGAGCTTGAGAAATTATGTGGGAAAATCACAAAATTGGTATGTATTCATTGTTTCTTGGCACTCCAACAAAATTGAACAAGAATGACTAAGATTAATGCTACCAAGTGTATACAATGAAATTGAAAGGAATTTGGTTTCTTTCTAGATAGATTTTCTCACTCTGCTATCTGAAATCTGAGGTGACCAAGAATCTTCGAATCTGGGGCATTGCAGAATTAATGAAACCAACTGAAATAATATTAAGAAGTGGCTCTGAAAAGATAATTTTAGCATAAGGTAAGTCTGTGGCCCAGAAGTTTTCTCCCATACAAGCCAAACAATGTGAGCCAACTGAACAGCTAAAAATCAGATTAAGATTACTCCTTTCTCACCTCAGTCTATTTTCAGATGGCTGATTCTCTCTTTATGTTCACTCTGGGTATGACTTGTGCAGATTAATTCACAAGGAAGAACCTTCCAGGCAACAGTATGAGGGACCACAGATAGCAATAAACAAAATAGATTCTTCCAGGGAGCAAACCAGACGGCCTAACTAAGGAATTTCTTCAATTGCTATCTCAGGGCTTTTCTATTCCTGTCCAGTAGTCCATGATATTTTATATGGATCATTGATTGCTGGTATTTTCCATTCTTGCCTTTACCAAGTAGAAGCTTATAGTGTGGTTTTCCTATTCCATCATCATTATATATTGGATGTGCTGGGGGGCAGATAACATATCATTTAATTTAGAGGTGGTGCACTTGGAGGAGCACCTCTTTCAAATATCTAAGACTTTTAGTTGAAGATGGCCCTGGTAAAGAAATTTGGGTTGTCTTTCTTGGGGAGGAGTGACTGTGTTCTTTACATGGGAAGAAGAGAATGCATCGTTATTTGTGGTCAAAAGGATGCATTATGGTAAAGACTATTTGTTTCCAAATACCTATCCTTCCCTTACCTGAGGGTAATAGATAATTAGATTTACTAATAGATTTTTAGCTGCCATTTTTAGTTGCCATAATCTTTCTAAATTTTCTCAATATCCCCAATATCATTACGACAAAGCCTTGGCCAATGACAAAAGCAATCTAAATGCCCATTGACTGATGAATGCATAAATAAAACACAGGCACATCCATATAATGGAATATTATCCTGCAATAAAAGTGAATAAGGTCCTGATACAAACTACAACATAGATGAACCTTGAAAACGTTCTGCTAAGTGAAAGAATGAAGTCACAAAAAGCCACATATTGTATACTCCATTTATATGAAATGTCCAAGATAGGCAAACCCATAGAAAGAGAAAGTAAATTAATCAATTTTAGAGCTACAAAAAAAAAAGCAGAAGACAAAAAAAAAAAAAAAAGTAATAACTTGGTTGCCAGGGGAAGGAGGTAGTGGTTTTTTGGTGGGAGATGATGGGAAGAGTCTGAAATTAGGTAGTGGTGATGTTTGCCCAACTTTGTGCTTATACCGAAAATCACTCACTTATGCGCTCTATGATTTTTTAAAAGATTTTATTTATTTATTTAAGAGAGAAAAAAAGAAAGAAAGAGCACAAGTCAGGGAAGGGGCAGAATGAGAGGGAGACTCCCCACTAAGTTGGGAGACTGATGCGGGGCTTGATCCCAGGGCCCTGAGATCATGACTTGAGCTGAAGGCAGACACTTAACCGACTGAGCCACCCAGGTGACTCCACATTCTACAATTTTTTAATGTAAATTTTATGTTATGTTAAGTGTATCTCAATTTAAAAAGAAGAAGAAGAAGAAGAAATACAGGCAACTTCCTGGTCTTGTAAAGAAGGGGACGTGCTCTCTGTTTCTCTTCCCTTCAGCTCCCAGGCTGGAATGTAGACATGCTGGTAGGAAGTGTCTTGGGTATGAAGATGAAGGCAACTCACTAAGCAGAGAGTAAGACAGAAGCAGTTTTAGGTCTGACACCACCATGTTAAGCAAGCAATCCTAGACAGCATCCTCCTGGACGGTCAGGTGGAAGATAATTACAATTCAGTTTAGCACAAGCCCTTGTTTTTTAGGGTGTCTGTTACAGAACACAAATCTTTATTGTATTTCAGGAATTAAAAGGAAAATGACATAACTTTCAGAATTGCTGGTAAATTGTCACTGTTATCTTTTAAATTCTGTCCAACCATCCATACAGAGGTTGAGATTCTAAACGGAAAGCATTTCAAGAGAGGCAGAGTAGCGCTGTGTCTGGTGCGTAAGCTTTGATGTCAGACAATGCTACACTGGAGTCCACCTCTGACACTCACTCCCCATATGACTAAGTTACTTAATCCCCCCCAGCCGTATTTTTCTCACCTGGAAAAGAAAAATTGTAATAATATCAGCTTGATGCCTAACAGAGAGCAAGGGCTCAATAAATGGTAGATTTTTAAAAAAGAAACAGCACTCACTTGAGGTATTGTTCGAGGCTTTGATTTTTCTTCCTATATGCAAATTTTTCTCCAGGGAAATTGTTACTTTTATTTCTTTATCTTCTGCTTTTCAAATTCTCCATAGCTCTAAAATTGATTGCTGACCATACAATGAAAAATGGCTTTTTGATAAATGTTCAATATTACCAATTAGGAAATGAATAGTAGTCAACAGTTGTGATTTGTTATGGCTAGTAGTATTAACAACTAAATGAACAGGCAGAATAAATCAGATATATTTGTAATAAGCTATTTTTTAAAGCAATTCAAATTAGATGACCTTTTATATATATAGTCTGAAGATAACAGTGCTCTTGAAAAGTTGCTATTCATGCCCATGAGACTTGCAGAAACCAAACTGCAGTCTCCAAAAACCTGTGCCATTCAGCCCTGATGTATGATGCCAAGTTGCAGTTGGCAGCCAGGGGGGAAAAGTGCTAAATTACTGTACTGCCTGACACTTTTAAATGAACCTTAAATGAACAATTCATCTCTTGAGCTCAATATGCTGTAAGCATGTTACAAAATGAAACCTAAGGAAATGTCTAATCAAGAAATTTTCCTAGTCCAGATAATAAAAATTATTCCAAATGTGCATTAAACCAATGGATAAACTCAACATTTTATGAGGTATTGATTATTCAGACTGAATACTGTCTATTCTAATTTGTTACAACATTGTTAAATCAATTTATGAGTCTGACGGTTCTGACTTCAAGATTTGGACTTCTATAGATTATTTTTGCATAAATATCATAAATTGCACTATCATATTAAGTAAGGAAGACGAGAGGAGTATAATCAGAAAACAAATTCCGGTGGTTTCCCCATTTGCTCATAGTCTGAATGAAGACTAGGCTAGTCCTTGGTTCCTTAAGTCACTAGCAGATAATCAAAGCACCTCTTGCCACTATGATCACAAAACACAGAATCAGTTGACTGTTCAAGTCAGTGTAATAACTAATAAACTGCAACTTCATTTAAATACGTAGATGGTATATATATACAATGAATATTACTCAGCCATCGGAAAGGATGAATACCGACATTTTGCATCGACATGGATGGAATTGGGGGGGATTATGCTAAGTGAAATAATGCAAGCAGAGTCAAGTAAAGTGTTTAGCCTCATACCCAGCACGTAAGAGATTGCTCAATATATACTTCTTATTTTTATTATCAGTATTATATATGTATTTGACCATCACATTTACTTTAATAATAATAATATTTGCATTTAAAACTATTGACTAGTATAAAATATTTAAAAACAATTTTAAATACAAGCCATGCAAAATTTATGCAATAAAAAATACTTGACACCTTAGTTGATTAGTTCCTATTACAGGCATATTTACTGCCCTCTGGTGGCCATTGTCCTAACAAAAGAACCGTTACTAAAAAATGTGTAAAAAATTTTTGAATCATGGTTTTTTAGAAAATGTTATCAAACAATCAAAGGAATCACTAAACATAAGCAATTATACCTTTCCATTTGATTCTGAGAAACTAAAAAGCTCTACCTTATAAAACCATAATAATAGAAATTTGTATGCTCTTAAAAGGATGCATCTGGAGAACTTTCAAATTAGAGTCAGGAGACTGTCACAAGACTGTAGTTTTGCTGTCAGCTGAACACTTTCCCAACTGAAATTTGACAAATGACTGAATTAGACCAGTGTTTTCATAAGGGTTGTTTTCTTCACACATCTGGCCAAAGTTATATGGCTGTTTTTAGGGATCCATATGCCAGTCTTATTACACATCATCATTATCATCTATTCTTGACTGTACATCTAGCCTAGTTTCAGCCCAATAGTAATTCACAATGTTTCCATAAAATTTTCATATCAGTGTCAATATCCCAAACTTGAAAAGATAAAAAAATTAATAAAAAATAAAACATGACTTTGTGTTTTCCATTAAGGCACATCCATCAGTCTTGATAATTTTTAAAAATAGAAAAATTATGGAGAGATATGTAGAATTCTGGATTTAAGTGCTGATTTCTTTTTAATAATCCTTGAAAGCATCTTTAAAAAATTATTGAAGTTAAATATCAGTAAGATCCGATAAATTCTAGGGAACTTTCTTTCATTAATCTAAAGAAATTTTTATCTTGCAATTTCTTATCAAGTAGATTCCATTATGAATTTTAAATATTAGTACATAATGATGTTTTCAATTTGTATAATTGAAGAGTATATTTCAGTGGAGATCTTTTAAAATATTTTTATACTCTTGACATGGTTTAAATGAGCACCTCCTAAAAGTTAAGAAACATGTACTAAATAATCTGGCCAGGTTTTCAAAACCTGATCCTTTTTCTTTTTTAAACTAAAAAGATTTTTTATTTTTTCCTTCTTCCTGTATAGAAAGCAGCTCATATATTTTTCTTAATGACAATTTTCAACAGACCATATCTAAAGCAATAAATGTTTACTGTAACGGCTCAGCTCTCTTGCATGCAGTTTAAATAATCTCTTAAATCTCTGTTTCTTCAATCTCGTTGTTTTTGTAATATGAATTACTGTTACTATAATGACAATTTAAAAGGTACACACATTAATCTGATAAGTTGTTAAAGCTCTTACACATCCATAAAACCTTTTAATAAGAAAAAATAAATGAGCAGAATCCACAAAACTAATTCAAATTAAAATTAATCTCACAATGATCACTAAATTGCTGGTTGAAATTTAATATAATATGGTTTGGAGGCAGGTCCTTTGAAAGACGGCTGGTTCACCCCACTCGAAATTGGTTGAGGACTCTATTCTCTCATTTTCCCTACCCTATTCAAACCCCTAGGAAAATTTGTTTCATGTTAAAAAATCTCAACATTTCTTAAAACTTTGCTGATAGATAGATGCTATGATTTGTCTATATTCAGAGTTTCTTACCCCCTCCTCTGAACTATAATCTGGCCTGTAGTATCTCTATCAGTAAGAATCTGATGAGTAATGAATTAACTGGAATGACACCTCCATGTGTATCAATCTATATGTTTATGCTGCAATGCCGTCATTGGCTTCTTACTCAACTTAGAATGTTGATAATGCAAGTTAATTTATTATGCCTTATGACCACTTGCTGATATATATTTTACCTGTAGCAGTTTTAAAACAGACCCATAAATTCTTTGACAACTCATTCCATTAAGTTTTGGTATCTATATCCCCTCCCTCTAAATCTAGGCTAGCCTTCGTGACTCAACAGAATAAAATCATAGAATTCTGCAGAAGTAACACTGTGTGACTTCCAAAGCTGGGCCACAAAAGATGCTGCTACTTTTCTTCTCCGGTCACTGGAATCCTCATGCTTGGAGCCATGAGCCACCGTAAGAACTGCTCAAAGAAGCCCAGTCCACCAGAGAAACCATGGGTAAGTGCTCTGGTTGAAAGATCCAGTTGCTCATTTTATAGACATTAACTTTTGTGCATTAAATTTAATTTTGGAGTCACATAGCTTAATATTGTGTTATTAAATCCTTCCCCCTTTGATCAATACACTTTCTGAGATTTTATCAGGAAAAATAGTTGACAATGAAAGAACAATATTTCTAAAATTCCACTGTGGCTAATTATTAATAGAGTAAGTTCAGGAGTGTTAACAAAACATAATCTGGTATAAAACATTGCCCAGGGGCCTTGAAGACCCCCTGGAGGATAACTTGAAGAATCCAAACAAAAATCTTTTAAAAAGCCGACACTCTATTGTGCGGTATGTTTAATGCTAAGTATGTGTCTTTATCCAAAAAGGGTTAGAGACCGAAGGGACATTTTTTGTTTGATACTTTTGATATGCATTATTAACTTAGTCATTTGGATTTCTATGTGTTTAGCAACTCACCCAGGAAAGCTTCTTGTGGGAATTACTCTATCTGAACAGCTATAATTCGACTGAATTAAAAAGATAATTGGGAAGAGGTAACCGTTCCACCTTCCCATACCACTCAAACCTAGGTAGGTAAAAAGCATAATGCAGGCTTGAGTTTTAATACTTAATGAGAATAGAATGCTGGAATAAGCAAATTGTTCTACCCTAAAATTATGAGAGAGGATATTCTGAGTCACTCTTGGCACCTTCTTAAACTCCTAAAATTATGATTATACACACTCTGCCTTTCTTCAGGCGGCCAAAATTCCAAAAAGGAAGAATAAAATTATTCTCCTTGAAGTAAATAGATGTTAGTTGATGATAATTGAAAACACCTTCACTCTGTCTAATCAAATGTTTTGTTCTTTTCACCATCCAAACATCTAACCAAATCTGTCTTCAAAGTACATGGGTTATTTATTACATAAATATATATATATATATATATATATATATATATATATATATATATATAGTCTAGTAGTAGTATAAAGTCATCTGTAAGCATTTCTGTAAGCATATCTACTCCTAAAAATTTGCTTCTTTGGGACTGATATGAGCAGGTTTCCAGGGGCATCAGTGACTCCAAGCACAGGGCTGAGAGGCAAATGCTGCCAGTCCAGTGAAATCCTCTCAGATGGAGAGAACCGATACCCTGAACCACAGGTCGGCCACCAGCGTGAGGCATGCTGGTTGGGTTCTGCATGTGCTTGCATATGTGTGCGTGTGTGTGTTTGTGTGTTTCAACAAGCATCAGCGCGGTGTCTTGAATTCTCCTTTCAATGTGTTATCTGCTCAGCATGAACATGATCATGAGAAGCAAACATTTCTAAAATTTTGTTCTTCATCATGAACAAAAATTAAATATACAAACCAGAAAGACAAGCAGACATGTCAACTGTTATTTACTTAGTATCACATATGTGCTTTTCTGATAGTAGACTAAGTATTTTAGATAAAGCTCAATCGATCCTGAAAACCCTGATTTTGCAGAAAAGAAAGTGAACCTCACTGAGATGATGCGATTTGTCTTTATATAAAAGTGATGGGTTGCAACAAAAAGAAGGGTTTGAACCTGGCTCTTTCTGATCTTAGTGTCATATTATACTACAAAATAATTTTAATGTGCAGTCCAGGACATAGTGAGATTCTTTCATTTCCATCAACAAAAATGTGACAGGGGCTCCTGGGTGGCTTAGTGGATTAAGTGCCTGACTTGATTTCAGCTCAGGTCATGATCTCAGGGTCCTGAGATGGAACCTGAGTAGGGCTCTATGCTCAGCAGGGAGTCTGCTGGAGATTCTCTCCCTCTCCCTTTGTCCTCTTCCCACTCTCTCTCCCTCTCTCTCTCAAATAAATAAATCAATCTTTAAAAAAATGTAACATAAAATCTCTGAAGAAAGTTCTATCAATACTATATTTTAATTACGTATGAAACAGTTTACCTTGCATAAGTCCTCCTAGGTTCATGCACTGCAACTTAATTCTTCTCTGCAAAAATCCATCAATGTGTAGTTTCTCTGTCAGAGGTGAAAGTAACCTTATCTAGGCTGGTCTATTGCAGGTGCCAAGGCTCTAAAACTTCATACTTAAAAATATGTATATTTTTATCCATATTATTTGTATTTCTGTTGTCTTGTGAAAATTTCAAAATGAAAATAAAAAAAAAGTTCTTCAATTATAAGTGAAGTTAGATTGACCTGATATATTAGTTATTGAACAGGAATATGAAAAAAATCTATTTTTATAGTCATTGACAGATTTTCCTAAGTTAAAGTTTAAAAACAGAAACTGTAATGTTATTATCCATTATTAAGACACATTAATATATAGAAAATAAATTTTCAATTTTTAAAGAAACGCATTAATATATTTTAAAAGTATCAATCTATCACTTTTTCCTTTTATACTGTAATTTATATTAAATTTTTAATTGTGACTTAAATAAATTTTACTGGCATTACTGTATGTTAAAAAGTCAGTAAAAAATTTGCATTTTTTTCTGGCCATAATTATAATTTATTTCATCTCAGAGTTATTTTTTTAAAGACTTATTTATTTATTTCGGGGGGGGGGAAGCAGACTCCCCACTGAGCAGGGAGCTCCAGGCAGGGCTGAATCCCATGACCCTGAGATCAAGACCTGAGCTGAAATCAAGAGTGGGACTCTTAACCGACTGAGCCACCCAGGCGCCCCTCCTCTCACAATTATTATTGCAAATAATCATGTCATAGTAAAAGAAATACCAGCTCCATTAAACACGCCACTCCTGTGAGGTATAAAACATGCTTTTAATAAAATTTTTTTCTATTAGAGTAGTCAGAATGGATTCTGTTATTTGCAACGATGAACTCCAAGCTATATGAAAAGGTAATAAAAGGGATATGTTTAAAAGAGATCTCAAAGGCCCAGAGACTTTCTTCAGGACTGCCCCAACAGAAAGAAATAAAGGAATGGCAAGAGTATTGTGATTATTATGCTTTGTTTCTAAGACTCAAACAAGATTACAATTTCACCTCATATTGATTTTTAAAAGATAGCAAATACTTCAGAGTCAACCCTTTCCAAATTTCCCTTTATCTGGAAGACCTCCATCCAACCAAGTAGTGATAGTAATGCTAAGTACATTGAGGCTCATTTACGTGTCATATGAATAAAGCATACATTTTTTGCCTTCCAGGGATTTACTAAGTTATTTGGGCAGGAAGGCACATACATCAAAAGGTAAAAATTAAAGTTGCATGGTTTAAAGGGCAATATGCAAGTTTGATAGGATTGCTCTAATCATACTAAAATATTGAAAGTTTTTAAAATGTGTATTACTATTAACTCCCATTATTCAACACTTAGTTACTCTATTAGGCAAAAAGTTCTATGAATATCTGCTTTGTATTAGAAATAATAATAATGGTGATAATAGCAAACATTAATTGACTTTCTTTTGTGCTAGATACTCTTCCGTGTGCTGCATATGCTTGACTTCATGAACACAGATTATTTCGAACCTTGAGGTAGCTTTCAACCTTAAGGAAATGAAATCACTCAATCGTTCAAAAAATAGAACCCCAAATGAATACGTGCGTTGACAATCCTTTCAAACAAATGCTTTTTAAAGGTAACACCTTTTATAATCAATATTATTCATTTACTAACTTCTGTGGATAGCTTTACACATTATGGATACATTTGATGTTAATGCAGGTGCAAGTTTTTCTGAGGACAATGATAAACAGGCAAGAACAAAATAAGGAGGTACACTTTCGAAGAGACAAAGAGATCACAGCTTTAATAAAACAATGCGCCCATTTGGGAGTCAACTAAAGATGAGATATTAAATGCTGAAAGGTCTGGGGGCCAATATTTAGAAATAGCTAAGAAAGTGAGTATACAATCTTTGAGTATCTCTGCTCATTCTCTCAAATCTAAGGCTTATATAGGAGGTCAAAGTTTGGAAGTAAAATTACATTACACCGAAATACGTTCTTTAGCAATTCTTGTGTCTGCTTCTCGAGCATTTTGCCACCCCCTCCGCTCCTTCTCCACACAGATGCCTAAATGCCTTTGAACTCCTAGCTTTGCTCTTCACCTCAAAGCCTCTCATCGTAAAGCAACAGATTAATTTATTTAGTCAAATGATAAAATAAATAATAACACAAGTGTACGAATTCCCTCTTTCATATAAAGTGTTTGCATTTTTTAAAATTATACACAAAAGTCCATTGAGGGGTGCCTGGGTGGCTCAGTTGTTAAGTCTGCCTTCAGCTCAGGGCATGATCACAGAGTCCTGGGATAGAGTCCCACATCGGGCTCCCTGCTCTGCTGGGAGCCTGCTTCTTCCTCTCCCACTCCCCCCCTTGTGTTCCCTCTCTTGCTGTGTCTCTCTCTGTCAAATAAATAAAATCTTAAAAAAAAAAAAAAAGTCCATTGAGATTGTTCCAAACCAAAATTACAAGGTAAGTCTTCTCACAAGGAGAAAATTTCTAAGAAATTTCTAAGATCCGAATTTCAGAAAAGAGCAGTTGAGCTCCTGCTCCAGTGAAAATATTACTTTTACTTTGTAGATTTAACCAGAATCTGATTCCCATCCTCATGCCCACCTCAAAAATATCAATTACCTTAAAGCTCTAGTATTCCCCATAAACAAGAGGAAGACAGACGTCTCATGTCAGCCACTGCTACTTCTGGTTATTCCTCCAACCCAGGTTAAATGCTATTTCAGACTCATATTACTCATACAACAGCCTTTATCCTCACTCCTCAACGCTATCATCCATATCATTGAAAGCAATGCTCTTTCTCTTTAATTTCTAGCATTATCATCAGTGACTTCAATATCCAAATTAATGACTAATACATAATCCTGACCTTGTAGTCTTCTGATCTCATCTCCTATGGCCTTCAACTGTTCTCTATTCTGTCTCCTACTCACATGGTCACTCTCTAGTTACAGCTTTCAAAGTAACTCCACCTCTGTAATCCAGGCCTACACCTGCCTGACCACAATTTCTCTTCTTCCCAGTATTGTTAATCAGTTATTCTCATTTTATGCTATATTTTTACCTACTTAGTTCTCTTAATACCCCTTCTTTCTTTATATTTAACAGCCCTTAACTACCTTGACCTCTTTTCCTATAGAGCAAAAATTCCGCACCCTATCCCTTTAATAGAGCTCCCTCTACACAATTTCTTCAACTTCCTTGCTCCATTGGACCTCTGACACTCCATTTAAAGGCCAACCCTGTTTAGGTCTAATTGCCTGGCTTCTTTGTTTACGTCTGCATTTCTGGGAGCTGCTGGAGAATATCTCAGGTAGATAGTTCTGTGCCTCTATAAATTTGTGGTCACTGACCTCACTGAAAGAAAACAATTCCCAGAAATGTTTATTTCCTACTTGAAATCTTCTTAAAGTTCCCATCTTCATCACCTTTCCATCAACCTCAAATTTTATCTGACTTATTACACTGCAAAATATGCATACATCATAGAGTAACTTCTATAATTCCCACAATAAGCATATAAGCTCAACTTATTCCTTCCTGCTCTCTGCTTTTATAAGTGAAGAGCTTACCCTCTTTCTGTCCAAAATTTTCATCTTATCCTTGTGATCCCATTTTCCCCCAGGTCCCCATGCATATATTCAGCTCCTTAGAGACTTCAGTTTTCAAACACCCATTTCCTTTCCACTCCACTGGCTATTTATTACCTCTCAAATTGACTCAGTTCTTCCTCCAACCAAAGATGAAACAAAATTTATCCTGCAGTCCCCATCTCTCTCCTCCCTTCATAATCAAAGTCTTTAAGGGTTTTTCTACATGCACTCTTTGTAATTTCTCATTGTTCCTGCTTCCATTTCTCCTTCCAAGTTTCTCATGGATATTAATGGCACCAGCTCCCACTGATTCAAGAGAGCCAATTATGTGTTTCTTTTCCCAACTGCACTAGGATATAACACTGGTGGCTCAAATATAAATAATGGCAGGAATGTTTACCCCAGAGAAACTGGCAAATGCTACAAATCTAAGAATCAACTTTGTTTATTTACTGCTGCTTTGTTACCTGCTGTCTGTCTTCTACTAACTTCCAAATGCCATTTCTCAGTACTTCTCAGATGTTACTGTATACATACTAACTTTTCATTCTTTCTTTTCATACTCAGAAAGTCAACATCATCCATGTACTAGGAATTCTCACAATGTACCACTGGCCCCAAACTCATTCACAAATTGAATCCAAATTCCCAATGTTCCTCTCCATTTAAATGGCTTATGCACATGTCAACTTCGATATTTCCACAATGGAACTCCTGTTGTTTCCTTCACAAGATTGGTCCCCTCTCTAGGCCTTCTTCGGTAAATGACTTGGTTGCTCAAGCAAGAAACCTGGGTTTTGTCCTTGATTTTTTGGTCTTCCTCCACCTATCAGTGTAATCCACCTCCTAAGCATTTCAGACTTCTTTCCATCCCACTACGGTTGTCCTATAGACATGAACTATAATCTGAATTACTTCAACAGGCTTTTAACTTGTTTCTTTGCCTCCAGAATTGTTCCAGCCCAATCCATTACCTTCACTAGAAGACTGATGTTTTTTTAAACACACACACACACACACACACACACACACACACACACACACATTCAGAATCCTTTCATAGTCCATAGTTCATAAAGTATCTTTTACTCTGGCCCCTAATTACCTGCGGGGGTTCATCTCTCTTCTAGTTCAGTATATGTATGTCCCAAAATGTTGACATACTTTTGCGTCCCGCGCTGTTTTTCTGCTTGTTTTATGCCATCACTCTCCACCTCCCAAAGTCCTCGGCTGCCTTATATCATACTCATTGCCTCTGACTTTTAATCCACTCATTGCATTTCTTTCTAAACTGTTATATTTTAATCCTGTGTTAGCTTTCTATTGCTGCTAATTTCCACAAATAGTGGCTTGAAACAACACAGATTGATTGTCTCACAGTTTGGTAAGTCAGAAATCTGACACAGGTTGCCCTGGGCAAAAATCAAAGTATCAGCAGGGCTAGGCTTCTTCCTTAGGCTGGAGGGGAGAATCCATTGCTTTGCCTTTTATAGATCCTAGGAGGCAGCTTTGGCTGCTGGTCCCCTGCCTCCACCTTCAGAGCCAGCCACAGAAGATGGAATCCTTCTCACATCCTATCACCTGGCCTTCTTTCAACATCTCTTCTTTGCTGACTGACTTTCCTGCCTCCATCTTCTACTTTTTGTTAATGTATGGTTGGATTCAGCTTGCTAATATTTTGTTGAGGATTTTTGCTTCTTTGTTTATCAGAGATAATGGTCTACAGTTTTCTTCTTTTGGAGTGTCTTTGTCTGGCTTTGGTACCAGGGGAATGCTGGCCTCATGAAAGAAATTTGGAAGTTTTCCTTCCTCCTCTATTTTTTGGAATGGTTTGGGAAAGATAGGTATTAACTCTTCTTTAAATGTTTGGTAGAATTCACCTGTGAAGCCATCTGATCCTGGACATTTATTTGTTAGGAGTTTCTTGACTCCTGAGTCAATTTCATTGCTAGTGATCAATCTGTTCAAAATTGCTATTTCTTCCTGATTCAGTTTTGGAAGGTTCTATATTTAGTCATTTCTTCTAGGTTGTTCAATTTATTGGGATATAAGTTTTCATAATATTCTCTTATAATCCTATTTCTGTGGTGTTGGTTCTATCTTCCACTTTTGAGGACTTTGGGATTACATTGGATCTACCCAAATAATTCAAACTAATCTCCCATTTTAAGGTGCTGAACTTAATCATTTCTGCCAAGGCCTTTTAGCTATGTAAGGTAACATATTTATAAGTTTTAGGGATTAGATTATGCACATCTTTCGGAGCCTGCTACAGAGCCTCAACTCCGCACTCTCACTTAAGTTCTGTGTGTTTAGTGTACGTCATGAATATTCTATGATGACAGTGCTTTCCCACCTAATTGAAGGTAAAACCCTGCGTAAAACTCTAAATAGTTTGTGAATACCTAGGGCTATAGCTAGAGACACAAAATACAATTCGTCATTTTTATTATCACAGTCACAGAGAGCTAGAACAATGTCCAAACGGTGCGGTCTCCCCAGGGTTGCTCCCTCTGTTCTTTTCTGGATTGACCAGAGAAGTGAGGAAATGTCCTCTGAAAATCTTTTAAAATGAGTAGTATGTCTAGTTGGTTTCTTCTTCCAGCTTTATGGAGCTATAATTAACATATGCATTCTGTGTTTACTTCACGTTTCTTATGTGCGAACTTCAGACTTTATTAAAATGAGTGAACAGAAGACATAAATTAAAAGTTTTAAATTAACAAAACTTGTTTCCTTAAAAAAGGGGAGGTAAATTTTAATCTGCTTACTATGGCTCAGTGAAGCAGCTCCTAGTCCTAGAACTCAGCTATTTAAATGGTACATTTTTTTTCTAACCAGTATCAAAGCAATTTAATATGTGATTGGATTTTAGTGATTTTTTTTTCTTTAAGATTTTTTATTTATTTATTTGAGAGAGAGTGAGGGAGAGAAAGCACAAGAGGGAGGAGGGTCAGAGGGAGAAGCAGACTCCTTGTTGAGCAGGGAGCCCCCACGAGGGACTAGATCCTGGCACTCCGGGATTGTGACCTGAGCCACCCTGGCACCCGGATTTTAGTGATTCTTAGCATCAGAATCCACAAGTTCATTCATAATTTTCTGACCATTTTTGTGATGCCTTTTATATTTATTAGAAACTCCTAAATTTGACCTAAAAGAGTTATATAGAGCCATATTTTATTTTAATAGAAATTTGTATGAAAATGCATTAGTGACTTCAATGTGTATGAAATTCTCAAAGTGTTATTTCTTTTTTCTCTTAGAAGGAAGAACTTCCACAGTTATTCCTGAATGTCACTAAATTTTTTTTAAATTTACTTCAACTGTTCCTAGTGTCAAAAAAACAAAAAAACAACAACCCCCCCCACACACACAACTTTCAAAACAACCTGGAAAAAAAGAAAAAAAAAATATATATATAGTTTGGAAGTAGTTGTTTGATACTGAAATGAAGGATAGTCACTGAAATATTTACACATTTGATACACACTTTTTCTCAAATTGCCTAAAGGCAAACATGGTGCTTGAAACAAACAGAGTCTGGAGGTAATCTGAGTGAGGTGACCAAGTTATTGTACTTGTCAAGAAAAGTGTATACTTACATCACTGGAAAATATTCAGCTTCATTCCAATGACTTTACCCTCCACATTCCCTTCTCAATGATAAATTTTGTCTCTAAATGACTATGTTGCCTGTATTTTGTTTCCTGGTGATAGAAATAGTTCAAATTAGAATCAAAGTTTGAATCTAGTTACGTGACGATAATCTATGTCCTTTTCAGACAGAGAAATATGATAAGCAGACATGACAAGAGTTATGGTGTTGATGTCTCTTGAGCAAGACTTTATTTCTTGAGATTTTTTTTTTTTTGCTTTTTTTTTTTTAAGATTTTATTTATTTATTTGACAGAGAGAGCAGGAGAGCACAAGCAGGGAAAACAGCAGGTGGAGGGAGAAGCAGGCTCCCCAATGTGCAGGGACCCCAATACAGGGCTCAATCCCAGGACCCTGGGATCATGACCAGAGCTGAAGGTAGACAGTTAACCAACGGAGCCACCCAGGCACCCCCTCCCTTTTTTTTTTCCTTTTTGTCTTGAATGGTACAAAGTTTAGAATAAACCTTTAATAATGGCATCACTTCTTCACTTACACTTGACTGCATAAGATTTGTGTAAATAGTTACAGGGCGGGAGATTCTGTAGAATTATCAAGGTAATATGTTTCAAAATTCAGCAAATGGTAAAGTAATAATCAAAAGCTAAATCAAAGCGAGGAAGAAAATATTATGGACTGTTGAAAAATGATGTTAACTTTGTCAATTCATTAGACTATCTGCAAAATGGCAATACTGGGTAAAATCATCATTTTGCAGAATATTGCTTATAGAAATGAGATTTCTTTACAATTTTTAACTCCATTAAACGAGTATAGCTTGAGGTCTTTAATTATTTTTTACTGAATCTTGCAGTTTCTAGTTAGTGATTTCTCCTCAAGTTATAAAACATTAATGATCATTACAAGCACTATTTCACAAACTACAAATTAAAGTTCTATAGCATTTTTAAAAAGCCCAAGTGGCTACTTTTCCAATTACAAAGCAGCTATTTCAAACAGTTATTACATGAGAAGTTTCTAAGTAAAATCACAATGGAAACAAGGTAAAAATTAACCATATGATTCCAGCCTGAAAACATCTTAGATGTGGTGACAGCCAGATCTTTCCATGGGAAGTGGCCTTTATACCTCCCCATATTGGACTATGTTTCTTTTTTCTCAAATTATCTAGCAGAATCGATGAGTTCCTAAAAAGAGGAACACACCCCCCAGAAACTGGAAAAGTTGCTTTTGGCAAAACTCTGTCACATTATAAAAAGAAACGTTTCTTTTTTGCATTCTGCACCCTATTGTGAAGGCTGCAGCCGTACAAAGAACACCTGAAATGTGATGCTGTCGTGAGGTATAATTCAGTTACAAAACTGAGGGTTTTTTTCCTATTCCCTTCCCTTTCCTTTCTGAAAACGCAAACTGGAAATTGAGTCTGTATTTCCTGTCTTAAAGAGGGCTGTAGCAAGAAAGAAAAACAAGTGGGGCTTCTAAATAGTTCCATTTCTGACTCTCACAGTAAAAGATGCAATTAATTGTCAATCTTTATGATGTTTTAAATTACATTTTCAGAAAAAAAGATCAGTTTTTAAAAATGGGATTACACGGATGAGGTTCCCATGAACTAAATATTGAAAAAAATGAAATATTTATATAAATATAAGAAAGATGTTTAGGTAAATATGAAGAAGTATTTCCTATTTTGATGTGGAAAATTACTACCCTTGTCTTTTACATTTAGGTAAGTGTCTAATAAAATATTATCTGTATCCATCAGGGTCCAGTTAGGAAATACCAACAAAACCAGTCATTTGAACACAGAAAATTGAATATGAAGAATTATTATTTTATAAGAGGGAATTAACTGATAAGAAGTCCAGAGAGAATCTAAAGACTAAAGGAGTAGCAGGTGTAAGTGGCAGCCACTTCTAGGTCTGAAATGGAGTATCCGCGAAAGAGAATCTCAGTAGAGAACCACATCAAGACTGATAGTATTCAGAACTGGTTGGAGAAAGGTCAACTGTCAGCCACCTGACAGCAGAGAGTTTTGCTGAGGTCTTGCACTCCAGGCCTGGCAAGCAGAAACCACCCAAATGAATCCCAGCAGCACTCACTGAGAAGTTACCTGCTGGGAAGAAGGGGGTGGGGAGCTGACCCTTGCTAGGAAGCCACCTGTGGAATGAGAACAAACCTCACTAGAAAGCTCTCTCTAGGGTTCTGGCAGAAGTTGCCAAGAAGCCACCAGCTGGGATGCCCACCCCTGAGGGGCCTGCATGCCAGGGGCAGCTCAGTGGCACATCACGAGAGCAAAAGGGAAAAGCCACTAGATTCAGGAAGAGAAGACCCTTTTTCCCATGGTACCCTTCCAGAGCCTTCTACCATAATGCTTGACATTCACCACCCGTTACAGGAGAACTGTTTACAGAGTCCAGCTCCAGTATCACAAAGTAGGACAAAGAAAGGTGGCTTAGGGGCGGAGAAGAACTCATTGATGACAGGCACACCGTGCTTCCACGTGACTTCCATTATAATTCTGTAGGCATAAAGGAAGACAAGCATATGTTTCAAAACTCTGCATGTCCATCTACCATTTATACATATTTTGGAGTGTGTGCGTGTGTGTGTGTGTGTGTGTGTGTGTGTGTGTGTGTGTGTGTGTGTGATTAACACCGAGGAATGCATGCTTCTGGCCACCTCATTTTTTAGACGAAGCTGCATGTCAATAAATTGCAATAGATGATAAATAGCAGTAGATAATACAGTTGATAAACACTGAAAATCAAGAGGAAAGAATGACTGCAAGCTTTTTTCATGTGATAACAGAACACTATTTAACAAAGCCCCCCAAGAGTCATCGGAGCCTCTGGTGGAAACATTCTATGTGCTATTAATTAAGGCTTACACTATAAAGTTAGATATGAAATTTAAAAAAGAAAAACTGATGAGATTCAAATAACTTTTGTCTTATAGAAATGATTTCCGTATGGCAAAGAAGACAAACCCAGACTCTTTGGCTTTATTTTCCTGTATAGGCCATTATAGCAGTTTGCTCTCTGAGCAAACTTATTCCATATACACATATATGCACTTAAAAAAATCTTTTTGCCTCATTCTTATTTCAAGATGAATTTCTACACAGACTAGATATGTTTTTCTGAAAACCAACATATGAATTATACATTTTGAAAATGATTTGAAATCTTTTCCTCAACATTTTCAGGAAAAGTTTATTTTGTTGTCTTAGCCCAAATTCACTGAGTTTTTGTCACTGAATTCATCCAGCATTCCTAATTCTTTTTTTCATACAGTGAATTGCTAAAAAAAAAAAATTAATGAACTGGATTTCTGGTTGGATTTCAGGTCAGATGTGCTTAAAGCCAGAGTTCTTCCTCAGTATTTGATTTTTTCCAATATATTTATTCAATACAGATAGGTGCTGCATTTATATCTACTGGTTTAAGTTCTGTAACATTTCACTTCCAGTCTTTTATTGTGGTAAATTGTGTTTTGCTTTCAATTAAGCATTGATATTTTGTATTATCTGGTCACAGCCAGGAAACAATGCTGTAACTGAGCAACCAATATTTGTGTGTAGTTTTCTGTTCTTAGGATGTTTTTGTTTGAGTATCAGGGTTAACACTGGCCCCATAGAATAAGTTGGGAAGTGTTCCCTCCTTTCTATTTTTGGAAAAATTTGTGAAGGATTAGCACTGACTCCTGTTTAAATGTTTGGTAGAATTCACAGTGAAGACCTTTGGGCCTGGGCTTTTCTTGTGGACAGTTTTTGTTTATTTTGTTTTGTTTTGGTTATCCTAGTTCGATATCTTTGTGATAGGTCTATTCAGATTTTTTATTTCTTCTTGAGTCTGCTTCAGTAGTTGGTCTCCTCCTAGAAATTTATTCATTCTTTCTAAATCGTCTCATTTATTGGCATGTAACTATTCATAGTGATTGTTTAAATCATTTGACCATTATAAGGTACATAGTAATATTACCTCTTTCATTCTTAGTAATTTTAGTCTTCTCTCTTCCTTCTTAGTCAACTTAGCTAAAGTTTTGTCAGTTTTCTTGATCTTACTTGAATATATTTTTGTTTTCACTTATTTTTTTTGGTTTCTTTTATTTTCCCTACTGGTTTTCAATGATCTCATTAACTTCTGCTGTAAACTCTAAACTGTATTATTTGCTTTCTTTTTTTTTTTTTTCTTTGAATCTATTTACTCTTCTTTTTCCAATGTCCTAAGGTAAAAAGTTAGGCTGTTCATTTGGGATTTTTTTTTTTTTTTGACATAGATTTTACAGCTATAAGTTTCCCACCAGGCATGGTGCTACCTGCATCCCATAAGTCTTGATGTCCTATGGATTCATTTTTACCCATGTTAAAGTTTTTTCTAATTTCCCTCATGAATTTTTCTTTGACCCATCAATTATGTAGGAGCATGCTGTTTATTTTCCACACATTTTTGAGTTTACCAAATTTATGTTAGCTTCTAGTTTTGTTCCATTGTCTTTGAAGAACATACTTGGTATTATTTCAATCCTCTTAAATTTGCTTGGGCTCATTTTATGGCCCTGGATGTTGTCTATCCTGGAGAATGTTCCATGTGCTCTTGAAAAGAATATCTATTCTGCTATTGTTGGGTAGAGTGTCACAGTTGTCTGTTAAGTCTGATTTGTTTATAGTGGTGCAAGTCTTCTATTTCCTTGTTGGCCTTCTGCTTGGTCGTTGTCTCCATTATTAAAAGTGGGGTATTGTTGAATTTCTATTTCTCCCTTTGTTACTTTATATGTTTTAAAGCTCTGTTTTTAGGTGTGTACATATTTTTAAGTGTTTTGTCTCTCTGATTAATCGACCTTACTATCGTCATAAAATGTCTCTATCTGTAGCAATAATTTTTGTGTTTGTATTCCTCCTTTACTCTAAGTGACTATTTTTTTTCATTAAATGAATATTTCAGTGTAAGCTTTTAATTTCTTTAAGGGTTTTTTTCTGCCTTAAAATATTATTTCCTCAATGGTTGCTCTAGGCATTTTTAAATACATCTTAACCTACTAGAATCTAATTTAGATTTATATTATATTAATTCCATTGAGCTATAGAAACATTACTCCTATATAGATTGATGTCTTTTCCCCCTTTTTGTGGTATTATTATTGCACATATTTTACCTATATATGATACAATCCTGCCTATACATTGTTGTAAGTATTACTTTATATAATTTTATTTATTTTAAAGAAGTTGAGGGAAGAAAAGAAAGTATATACTTATAGTATTTATAGTATATGTATTCATATCTCCCTATATAACAGGGTCTGTTTGTCCCTGTGATTTCAGTTGCCACCTGGGATCCTTTCATTAGCCCAATACAACTTTGCCTTTATTCACTTCCTTTGTGTAAATAACATTTCTATATGTTATAGACTAAACAATACAATTATATATACTGTTTTATACAATTTATTTTTAAATCAATTCAGAGAAGAAAAAATAACTCACCACTTTTATACTTCCCCAACCTTCAAGAATGAAATCAAATTTTGTCTAAGCCTTCATCTATGAGTCTGACTGACTTACCAGTTGGGAATTCATACTTAGATGTTAATAAAGCAAGACTAACTTGAAGAGATGAGGATTCAAGAAAAAAAATGTGCGACCATCTCCATCTTTGTCCTCAAAGCATGAAAGAAATTACAATTTGAATGTGTTAAGGAGTCACGTCCAGTTAATATTTATCAGTCTTTAAGAAAAAAAAAAAAACACTTCTGTATGCTGAAGTTCAATTACTTCAGTATAACTAAACTAAATCTATCACTTACACTGTTGTGTATTGAAAAAGAAGCATTCGATTTTGATGCCACAGAGTAGCATAAGGATTTCAGACCCATTTCCCTGGCTGATTAAATAGCACATTTATTTGACAATGGAGGGGAAAATAAATGACCTATAAATGTACCGTCCAGTCATGTACTTCTGTGACTTCAATAGTCACAAACATTATTACTCCATCTCCTCAGTTTTATTCTATTTTTTACTGAAATGTTAAAATCAGATATTATGTGTGGAAAGAATAAAGCTTTTATGGAAACGTAAAAAGAGGTTTTATCTGAAATAAGCAGCACTTCTCATTTTACAACCCTGATATCAAAAGAGACTTACACCCTGACCTTGCATTTGAAAGGATGCTGTCTGTGGTGTGATAAAAAGTCATGGAAGGATTTAGCAGACTTGTAGGTTCAGGCACTAGAGTACAAGGGTAAAAGATGCAAAAGTAAAAATATTAAAAGTAGAATGACTCCTTCCCTCTGGCAAAATCATTGCCGCCCTGAAATAAAAAGTAACATCCCAATTCTTTCAAGGGAGACACTCTGATTTTTCCTCACCATAGCCCTGGGGCCATACCCAAAGCCATCCTCCTTCTAATAAGGGATCAGGGTTACAATGAATATAGGAACTACAGAAGGAGCAGAAATACAAATGGGAATCCCTCTAAGTTTAAAAAAGACTGGCGAGGAGGTCTACAAAGGAAGGGCTAAAAAGCCAAACAAATAAATGTGGTGCAACTTAGAATAACAAAAAAGAGAAATATAAGTTCAGTATATCAGAAAAAACAAAATGTGTTTCCTTAATTTTTGACACTGTTTTTTTTAAAGATTTTATTTATTTGTTGGACAGAGAGAGACACAGTGAGAGAGAGGGAACACCAGCAAGGGGAGTGGGAGAGGGAGAAGCAGGCATCCCACCGAGCAGGGAGCCCAATGTGGGGTTCCATGCGGGGCTCAATGCAGGGCTCAAAGCAGGGCTCGATCCCAGGACCATGGGATCATGACCTGAGCTGAAGGCAGACGCTTAACAACTGAGCCACCCAGGTGCCCCTTTTTGACACTTTCTAACCTAAAGCTGGACGGAGTCTGTGAGCTCATCTAATCCTACTCCGATAGTTTTCCAGACAAAGAAATTGGTGCCTAGAAATGTTAAGTTTTTCCAATGAACATTACTTGAGATTCTTCTGAATCTCAGTTTTAGAGTAATAACTAAGAAAAGAAAACTAATACAGTAGAAAGGGTAGAGACAGAAGTTTAAGGAAAGAAGGTGTATTAAACATTAAAATAGCTAAATTTAAATCTATATTGCTTTCTAGATATATCCCAATTTGCTAGAAGAAAAATAAATCAAAGTATTAATTTTTTAGATGTTTATGGTGGTTTATAAAAGTGTTTATAGACCGGAAAAGATCATAATATTATTTTAGGAAAGGACTACTTGGTCAATGTAACAATACTGCACTTGATTTTTGATGTGGTGTGTAAGGGTCGTACCAGACACTTTCCACTAAGGAAGCAGGATTACTTTGCAATAGCTTTTTTTTAATGGACAAATAATAAATGTTAATTTCTGACAGCTAAAATTGAAGGCGTTGATGAAGAATTTGGAGACGATTCAACAATTTAAGTTGCATAAAATCACACCTACAAAGATGGCTAAACCTAAGCAGATTATTCAAGTTAAAAAAAGGAAAATTGATCTTCAATTTTCTAAAGGGATTTTACCCAGAGGATGACTTAGCATCCCTTTACCATTAAAGAGAACATAACAAGAGAATCGCTGTTTATAAGAGAACAGAAAATACGGGGAGAATATAAGGAGCATGTATTAGAAAGCTCACTTTCTATACCTTATCTCATCCGTGTATTATAGATACTTGAAGTTAGAAAACAAACAATACAGGCTGGTACATAATGTGGACAGAAGTATTATGTTAGTGCACACGCTTAAAAAACCTACAAATTCTAAATTATCATTTTCCCCTGGAGATCTACAGAAGTAATGTCAATGAGAGGGATCAGGTTGTAATTTTCTTTCCCAGAATAGATATTTACTGGTATACAGTCATTAAAATGAGGAATTATTGAAGCACTGAGAGTTAAATCTCAAAAATGTGACTTATGACACCTCTAGATGGATTTTCGTATGCTCTCAGCTATCTCTTGAAAGTATAAAATCTTCTTGGAAATCAATGGGAATTTATTCACATCTTTAACATTGAGGCTGGCATATCATGTTCTAGATATGTAATGACTAGTACATCTTACAGATTCAATAAATATTAGATGAAGTCCAGGGCTAGGCAGAATTATTCTTTTTCTGTTTTGAAGGGACAGAAGGCCCCATTTAGCTCCAAGGAAAGCTGCAAATGTGTTACTATTGCTGCACTTTAACACTCCTGCTAAAAATGGAGTTCAGTTAGAAAATAGGGGGCCAGGGGCCCCTGGGTGGCGCAGTCGTTAAGCGTCTGCCTTCGGCTCATGGCGTGATCCCGGCGTTACGGGATCAAGCCCCATATCAGGCTCCTCAGCTATGAGCCTGCTTCTTCCTCTCCCACCTCCCCTGCTTGTGTTCTCTTTCTCGCTGGCTGTCTCTATGTCAAATAAATAAATAAAATCTGAAAGAAAGAAAGAAAGAAAGAAAGAAAGAAAGAAAGAAAGAAAGAAAGAAAGAAAGAAAGAAAATAGGGGGCCAATGCACATTAGGTAAGCTGCTAACACAGTCTCTGACACCCACCACACTGTAATTACAATAGCAGACCCACTTCCTCACTAGCAAAGCCACCTAAACTGGATCACTCCTTTATATTTTTATTAAGGTTATTACTATTCATAGCAAAATAAATCTAGTTTGCTCTCCTCTTTTCTGAAATTCTAAGACTTATTTTCAGTGGCTGCTTCACAATCCACATCACTGGGGCAAATAACATTTGCATTTTAAGAACTTTTAACTCAGAACAGAAGCCAACATAATGTCTCTAATTAGAATAACACTGGATTCTGAACTATGAAATTATAATGCCCTATGATTTCAGAAATTGTCTCAAATGGATCTGAAGGGAATGGACTAGACATAAGAGATTAGAACTAGTCACTTGATTTGTTTATATAAAGTCCTTTGGTTAATTTAATTCTACTTTTGCGATCACAACAACAAAATCCACTGTTGCACATATGTTCATAGTATTATGTACACCGCTAAATGTCATAGAAAGATAATAGAAGGAAAGTCAGGTCAGCCTAGATTCTATCTTCAATGGTTATTCTGCAAACAGGCAGTCTTATTTTCAGCATCTCCAAAAGATATAATACTACTTGGGTGATGTTGTGCTGGTATTTACTGATATGCCCCTGCGTGTTGTTTTTAGCCAGCATCACTTCCGATCAGTCGGTGCTCATGTCGTTTATATTGTTGAATGTTTTGAATTTTTTGAGAAATTAAATAGATTTTGTCTATATAGTTTCAATAGTTAATTTCCTCTTTCGCACTTCATTTATTATGTCATGTGTAACACGTACCACACTTTCACATGCAAATTGTATATTCTTTGTTTAAGATATGAATATTGGAAGAAAATAGTCATATCACTCTGAATATCTTCTTTTTTTTAAGATTTTATTTATTTGAGAGAGAGAGAAGGAGCACGCATAGGGGGAGGGGCAGAGGGAGAAGCAGACACCCCACTGAGCAGGAAGCCGGACATGAGACTCGATCCCAGGGTCCTGGGATTGTCACCTGAGCCGAAGGCAGACGCTTAACTGACTGAGCCACCCAAGCGCCCTCTGAGTATCTTTTTGAAAAATATTTTATTTATTTATATTAGAGAAAGAGAGAGAGCCAGGGGAGGGTGCAGAGGGAGAGAATTTCAAGCAGACTCCCTGCTGAGCGCAGAGCCTGACATGGGGCTTGATCCCACCACCTGAGATCATGACCTGAGCCAAAATCAAGAGTCGGTGTCCCAACCGACTGAGCCATCTAGGCGTCCCTCGCTCTGAGTATCTTAAAGCAGTAATTAACCTCTTACAAACACATAAGGATGAAAGTTCAGTCAGTGCCTCTCTAAAGCAACGTTCTAAGTGGCCACTTATACTTACTGCTATGAAAAGAAAAGACATTTTAATATATTCTTTACTGGGTAAATATTAAGTAAAATAGATTCTTTTTCTACTTTATTTATTACGTTACTTTAAATGCTCATGATAACTCGTAAATTAGAATTATAACAAACATATTTCTAACCCAATTGCTTTAGAAGTACTATCCTATTGCATGTCATTCTTCTCCATATTTTTGGTTTTCCAGAGGTCTTATGCAGTGCCTCTGAAATGACTGTGATTTAATAATTCAGACATACTGCAAAATAATGAGAATTGTAAACTATGTTGGCTGTTTAAAACTCAGAATACTTTCCAAAGATAGCAATCAACTGCAACAAGCAGAAAAATTTAATTCATTATTCAGAGTTTGACTGCCACCTACAGGGCTATTTTAGTCTTGTTTTCTGCCATTTCTATGATCAATACGATTAAATCTTCCATAATTAGATAAAACTGGGGGCAGGGGGAGAGACTTGTGAATAAAGTCATTTGGTCCACTTAAAGACTTCTCTTAAGAAAAGTTAAATGATCAGTCCTAAAGCTCTATATGGGACTTATACATTGATTCAGTGTTTATTGAGCTGTGGACTAATAAATCTCTTTTACATGATAAAATGCTTAAAAGGCTCATTTTAGGACCACAGGACAAAACCTACATACAAAGCGATAGGAATTCAATGCAACTTATTCCTGTAAATATTGAAAATCTTAATTTTAATAAAACTACTAAATGCTTAAACCAAGGGTACTGATAGGCAGTGGATGGAACACATGCAGTTGTCCAAGACACATTACAAACAGCTTGAAGGGGAATAATAAGAAACTATTTCCTTGGAAATGTAATAATGTCATCACACCTGGAACCTAAAACAAACTGTAAGAAATCAAGTCTATGATGCATACTGTATCTGTCTAGGCACGAGCTAAACCACTGTGCAAACCATAAGATTACCAAATACACTCCTATGGCTGCTAACTTGCGTGACTGCTGTTTCTTTAGCAATTACGGCTGTAGCCTTTCTGTCGTCTTTCCTTCTTCTAGACAGGGTTTATGGAGATACCCTGCTCCCTGGCAGCATCCAATGCAGAGCACAGCATCCCTTCCTTAGATTGTCCCCCAAAACACCCAACACAGGCCCACGTTATATAAGGCATCATTCCAGCATCTGCTGATTGAGATGCCCCCACGGTTCCCCTTGGTGTATGTTTCCTTTGCTGCCACTGAGTAATAAGCCTAAACTGAGTCCAGATCATAGAAGATTTTGTTTTTCAATAAATCACATCCTCTTTGCTATTTTAAAAAGTAAACTATTTTTTAATTTATTCAGTAGATCCTCTACTATCTTTTCTCCAGCACCTTGGCTCTCACCCATTTCTAATTATTACACTATAATTTCCACTGGATGGATTCGTCACTATGGTAGAATTTTACAAAAATAACCAAAATTATTCACCCCCCTGAATACGAGCTCCTGTGTGATGTGATTTTTCAGCTCTCCTATTAAGAGGTAGAGTTTATTAAATGGTCACTGGTCTTGTGACTTGCCTTGACCTCTAGAATGTGTTAGAATGACGTTGCCAGTCACCAGCCTAACTGTCCAGAGACGTTGCACACTTGTGTTCTCTGGCGTGGAACCCTGCACTGCCATGTGATAAGCTCTGACTCGGTGAATCAAAGACCAGGAGAAGCAGAAACAAGCCAGCAGGCATGACGCAGCGAAACTGGCTGCTGACTGCAGACATGTAAATAAGCTTAACCAACACAGAGGCAGCCAGACCTAAGGAGCCCAACCCCAAATTCCAACCCCCACACCCATGCAATAAAGGGCTGAGGCTCAGTCACTAAATGTTGTGGTGATGTGTCCTGTAACAAAAGTTATCTGATGTCGTCTCAGCAGCCAGTTTCTATTTTGCTAAATTTATGATTTTGCTTTTATCAAATTCACAATTTATATCTACTGACTTGGTAATATATCACTCATTAGTTCAAACAGAGGCAACCACGAAAAGTGAAGGAATAATGCCATGCGTATCACGTGTCCCATTAGTTTGCCTTACGTCAAACAGTCAACATGAAAAGTTAAAATTAACATACTTCTATTGAAAAGGATTAGCTTTATGGAAACTCTGAATAGCACAGGAAATAGACTATTAGTGTAAACAGCGGGCTTGCAGTAATTTACTCATTTGATTGTTTACAATAACCTATAACCGAAGCTTCTTTCAGATGAGCTATTGTGGTTTTCCTCATTATCTTTTGGTGTTTGATTTTAACTTGCAGGTAGAAATGTATGGGTTATAACTAGTAATAAGCAAAATGGTGCACTGATAACATGGCACTACTTTTAACCTCAAAGTTTTAGCTAATCTGGAATTACCAAGCTACGTTTCAAAAACGTGTGTACCTTTGAAACACAGCATTATGATGCGGAAAATAACACACTTCCTACAACCTACTGTGAAACCCAAACATAGCACAAAGTGTGATGCAGGAAAAACAAACAAACAAACAAACAAACTATTCTTTGCTCCAATGCTGTGCAGGTGGAGATACAGCTGCTCTCCTCTCCTCTCCTCACTCTCAGATGATGGTTTGCACCCTATTGAAATCGGAAGAGAACTTCCACAAGGTCTTGCCATCCCATCTAATCTCCCCTTGTCGCTGTGCCCACACCTGGCTTCTCCTTGATTACTGTGAATGAACTCCTATCCTAAATCATCTCTTTTAATTTCCCCCATACGTCTTTAGTCTTTCCGTGAATTTCCACTAGAGTCTCCTCATTTTCCAGAGCTAATTCCTGTGATATTCGTATACAAATATGGAGGAAACTAGCGGTAAGCCATGGTTCTAGCACAGTCAATTGTTAGAGCAATGGGCTGCCATCTCTCCTGTGACGATTACCCTCTCTCTACTAGATCCTACTCACAGCACAGAATCCTGTCTTCTCTCCCATCTTCCTATTAAATAGTATCTCTCCTGACCCCATGTACTATGCCTGCTACACCATCATTTTATTCTTAGATAGAAAAATCTTTAAATTACTGGCTAGAACCAACTTTCATCCTTTCATTTCTATTGAATTCACTCTAGTGAGGCTCCGATCAATCCCATGCCACTGAAACCACATTTATCAAGATCTCCGGTGATCATTATGTAACCAAATCTAGTGTCCTAATCTCAGTCTTCAGTTTATTTGGCCTATGGCAAGATTAAACCCTGTCAAAGTCTCTCTTTTTTGAAACACTTTTATATTTCTCCCCACTTGGCTTACAGGGCATCACTCCTGGTTCTTTTCTATAATTCAGTGGCCCCTCTGTTTGTCTCCCTTGCTGTTTCCGCATCAGCTCATCAACCACTAAATATTTAAATAGCCCAGGGCTTAGCTCTAGGATCTCTTTTTAAATATACTCACTTCTTAGGTGGGCTTATTTAGTTTTATGGCTTTACATGCTGGTGTGTTAACATCTTCCATATTGTTTTTAAACCTAGAACTTTCACCTTCAAATGATGGTATTTGATTAATATATTGCCTAACACATATCCTAATCACAAATGTTTTTTAAAGCATGACATTTTATGACTTAAAATGCCATGATGAGCTCTGACTTCAGACATGATGGAGGAAGGTGATAGGCAAATCTTTTCCCCAAAAACACGACTATGAAGTTGGATGGACGTGTCAAAAGCAACCATTCCAGCACTTGGGAAACACTTTCCCAAACAGAAGCAATTACTCATAAAAACTACTGAGCTTCAGATATGAAGAACATTAGTGTATGGAGTTCTTAGCTGGGGCTCCCAGGCCTCCCACGGCCCCAAGCTCTGTCAGGGCAACAGTTTAATCAGGACAGGACAAGCTATGAAAACCAGCAGCTTTGCTGACTCTGCAGAGGGAGCTTCCTTGATTTAGCTTACTTCTTATCTGTTTGAGTAACAATCTCAGTGACAAGTGAACAGGAAGACCCAATGGCTCTGCTAGGCTGAGGTTATTATCTACTTTGGAACAAACAACTAACCAGTTAATGCTATGCCAACACAGTGGGATGCCGTTCAGCAATAAAAAAAAAGAATAAAACGTGGGGGCCCCTGAGTGGCTCAGCTGGTGAATCGTCTGCCTTCAACTTGTATGATCTCGGGGTCCTGGGATCCAGCCCCACGTTAGGCTCCCCGCTCAACGGGAGTCTGCTTATCCTGCTCCCTGGGCTACTCTCCCTCATGCTCATGCTTCTCTCTAATAAATTTTTAAAAATCTTTTTTAAAAAAAGGATAAAATGCATGTTACTAGGGATTAATCTAGAAAATATTATGTTAATGAAAGAATATATATGCAAAAGAGTGTATACTGTATGGCTCCATTTTTGTCTAATGCCCAGAAAAGACAAATTTATAAAAACAGAAAGCAGACTGGTAGTTGCCTAGGGCTGTGTGTAGGACCAAGAATTGACTGGTTGGGAACAGGGGCTTTATTTTTTTTTTTGATGATGAAATGTACTCAAGTTCAATTGTGATTTTAGAAAACAAACACAAATACTTCCTAACTCAGTGGTTTTCAAAATGAGCTGCTTAGTTATTTCCTAAAAGAATTTTGGAGATCTCTATACTCCATCATACATTTTTAAGTTAATACCTAAAATTCTTTATCATAAATTTAAATCAGTTCAAAGGACCTCTGAGGTAAGGTAAATATTGGCATTTTAAAATAAAACTCATATCACACTCCTTTAAACTTTATCCGCTGGATTCTAAATTCACTTTAATTATACATTTGGCAGAACTAGAACAGCATATCAACAGCTGAAAGAGAAGAATTAATCCCCATTAAACGAAGCCAATTTTTTAAAGTTCTGGGGCATTATGTTTAACATTGCATTAGGGAACATTTTGCCCCATATCTCTTCACAAGCAGCGGTTCTGATTTTATGAATGCAGTTTAATCTACCTTGTGGATATTAACAGCAAAACAAGGGAAAACATCAGCCCATGAGTAAATGAGGGGCTAAGCAAACAGTGTATTAATAGTTGTTGCTACGTACATTTCTTAAATATTATTCACAATGTCTTCTCTTAAAATTAATATATATTCAGTAAGTACACAGAGGGATTAAGTACTACATAGAAAAATTATTGATGGTTGACAGCAAGAAAACTTGCACCCAATAAAACATAATAATAATAATAATAATAAAACATAAAAATGGATTTAATGTCTGCAGCAATCTCTTGGAAAAGTTAATGAAGAAATAAGTCCAGAAACTAAATAAATTTTCAAGAATACAACTGATTTATTTCTAATCTGTGTTACTTCTGTCTGAAGAAATAACACTGATCTGTTAGAATTAACGTGGAATTTCTCCTCTTCCTATTTCTTGAAATCACTGGAAGTCTGAAATCGAGATACAGACAAAGTCTCACCAAGTGCTTCCTCACTATGAGAATGATAAAAATGCAGGGCGTGCACTTGGAGCACATGGGTATCTTGCATCATGCTGTGTTCTGCAAATCTTGAAGTTTTTAGGATAGATAAATAGATGATTCATGGAGCCTTGAAATGAGTTTGCTTCCTAGAATAAATAAGAAACTTCTATTTTCTTACTATTTTTTAATGATGTTCTCTTTGTTGATGTTCTCTTACTCTAAGATAAATAGATACAGAGAGAGAGAGAGAGAAGTGGAGGTAGTAGAGAAAGCCAGATTGGGTGCAGAGGGACACTGAGCTGCAATTTAGGTCCAGCAACAGCCTCAGCTGAACACGTGAGGAATCGGGAGGTAAATTTGTCAGTCTTGGGATGGGCATGACCCTGAGTAGGGAACCTGGCCGCTAAAGACACTATTTCAGAAGCACTCCCAGATGCTAGGGCCCATCTTTCTTTCATTCGGCATCAGAGTACCTCATCACATTCATCACTCTATACATGGAACCCCTTAGAAAGTTCTTGGATAGCCCTGAGAACACATGTACTCCATTTGTGAATGCTATTAATACCTCATTTTTTTGCAGTTAAGGGAGCATTTTATCTGACAATGCTCATATGTTCCTGGATTTGGAGAGGGATTAAATGTGGTAGAAAAAGGAGGGTCAGTGTGGCAAAGGGGACAGTTATCGACTCTGTGATTCCTTTTCCATGTTTCTCTCTGTCTCTCTTCTCTCATTATCTCCTCTATAAAACGAAAGTTTAAACAGCAGAAATCTGCCCTTAGAACAAGACCAAGACTGGAGTTGAAGAGTATGTTGTGGGGCCTTGCAAATAAGACAAAGTGTTCTTTTGAGAAGGTAGTGCAAGAGGGACTCAGATGTCAAAGATTGCTGAGAAAAAGGAATGTACTGATGGGATTCTGAGATAAATTTAGAAAGCTCCAGGAGTCATGCACAGAATGTAGTTATTTGAAGGTTTTATTCTGAGCCGGTCTTATTCAAATTATATAGGTTTAAAAATAAACATTTCAGTAGTACAAAAGATGGACTGAAAAGACCGAGTAAGAGCAGAAAACCATTAGGATGTGAGTGTCAGGATTCAGAGGAGTTGATGGGGACCATGAGGGTAGCCAAGAAGATATGTTAAAATCAGTGAGACATAGTGATCTTTTGGAAATGAGTGGATGAAAGGGATGAAAGTCAAAGTAGATCTAAAATTTCAAATCAAAAACAGAGAGAGGAATGGGAAGAATACCCATGTGGAGGGAAATATTATATGCCTAATTTTCGACACATTGAAATTTGAGTACAAGTCAGCGGAAACTAGGCATAGATCAGGGCTTAGAAGAAGACAGTTTCTGAAAAAAGAGGTTTTAATAAACAGTAATCATACCGAATAAAAGAAACACAGTAAGTTTTTAAAATATACATTTCCAATTTTTGATTTTTCCAGTTTCCAGAGAAGATAATGGACCCATAAAGATGTCATTAATAATGCTTCTTCAAAAAAGTTCTACCCAAGTTCATTTCACTTTTAGTCTTTCAATCCTTAAACTTCAGTTATCAATATTTTAATTAACTATAACTTTATTATTTCACATTAATATTAGTCATGTTTTATAATTATACTTTCATGAGTAATAAATCAAAATATGTACAAAATATAATTTTTAATGCATAACTTTGGTTGCAATACAAGGTGGGAATATAATTTTTTGAGATTTGACAAGTGATTATAGTTTTTAATATTAATTCCACTTAATGCATTCTTCTTATCTATGGTACCATAAATTTGCTCTCACCCTGACATTTATCAAATTAATAAACAACGAATACAATGAGTTTAACTGTTGGAATTAAAGGTTTTTTGGACATTATGTGTGTATCAAATTCTGGCTGGACACACTAACTAAAATTACTATTCAATCCATGTAAACCAAATGCTTTTAATTATTTTTTCAAAAGTATAGATAATCCTCCATATGTATCCTATACACTTGATTAGAATTGTGCTTGACAAAAGATTTTAATTATTCTCAAAGATGAAAAATGATTTTAATTATAAAGGGTAATTTCAGTAGTACATTTATTCTGTAAGGACTGAAATCACACGTGATTTGGAAAGATAAATGGAAAAATGTTTTTTGAGAAAGAATCTAAACACCCATCAAAGTCTAATGATAGATTTATTAATGGATTTATCTTATAGTGCAAAGCTGACGTTGATTTGCTAACCCATACGCACAGATGTGGCCTTCTCTAAGGGAAATCAGGTTGACATAGAGAATTTTAGTGAATGCTCAGTACTCTTTTCATCCCCTTCCTCTATAAAACAAGTTTTGCTGAAGTCTGAACAGGTAAATAACAAATAGGTACTAAACACTAACTTGTAAAATATGAGTGCTGTATTTTATTATTTTATTTTATTTTACTTTTTAAGATTTTATTTCTGTATTTGAGAGAGAAAGAGAGCACAAGGGGTGGGAGGGGGAGGGAGTGAGAGAAGCAGACTCCCTGCTGAGCAGGGAGCCCAAGGCAGGGCTGGATCCCAGGACCCCAGACCACAACCTGAGCCTAAGGCAGACACTTAACCAACTGAGGCACCCTGGAGGCCCTGAGTGCTGTATTTTAATGCAGGGGGAATAATATAAGATGGATGTGTAGTGTCAATGTCTGGGAAGCTTGAGAGGAAACCCTGGGACTTCTGTGATCTGTAGATTCATATGGAAAAAAATAAAACTTGTGCATCAAATCATACAAAAAGTAATTCCAGATGAACCATAGCTCTCAGTAAGAAAAGTAATAGAATAAAACTTCCAGAAGATACTATAGGAAAATATCTCCATTGCCTTGGTATAGGAGGACTTTTAAATATATATATACATATATATATATATATATATACATATATATATATATACATATATATACATGTATATATATATACATATATATATATATATATATACATGTATATATATATACACACAAAAAGCATTAACCTTGAAGGAGAAAATCCATGGCACGAGCCACATTGAAATTAAGAAGTCTGTTCATCAAAATACATCATACAAAATACATCATGCAACTCAAATAACCAAGAAAAGCCTCATATCGAGGATGTTTCAAAAACTCCTATGAATCAATAAGAAATGTGTAGCCAACATAATAGTAAAATGGGCAGGAGGTACAAAGAAGAGACAATTGAAAATGTGCTCAAACTTCATTAGTCATCAGGAAAATTCTAATTAAAACTTCAATGAGATATCAGTACATGTGCACCAGCATGGCTAAAACTGGAAAAAAATGGCACCACCAATCCCTACCAACAAGTTGGAGCAACAGGGACTCAGCACTCCTTGGAGGTGAGTGAATGGGTGCACTATTTAAAAAGAGCATTTTATTCACTGCAAATTTGAACAGACGTGTAACACACAGATCCCACAATCTACTGCTAGGTACATTACCAACAGAAATATACATATTGACATCTACACATTTACATACACATAATGACTCCAATTAAATATGTTTCCAAAGCAAGGAAAACTAAGCTATTCTATTAGAAGTCAAGATAATGGCTACATTTGGGAAGAAAAGGGGTTTAACATTTGGGAGAGGTCATAAGAGGTGCTTCTAGACTGTTGTCAACGTTCTATTGTGACTGGGACAGTGTTTTCATGGGTGTTCACTTCATGGGAATTTATCAAACTGTACACGTGTATATTTGTGTTCTTTGCTATCTTTAAGAAAGTATTTCCAAACCAGAAAATTTGTTTAAAAGTTAACAACTTTTGGGGCACCTGGGTGGCTCAGTTGTTAAGCGTCTGCCTTCAGCTCAGGGCATGATCCCGGCATTAAGGGATCGAGCCCTGCATCAGGTTCCTCCGCTGTGAGCCTGCTTCTTCCTCTCCCACTCCCCCTGCTCGTGTTCCCTCTCTCTCTGGCTGTTCTCTGTCAAATAAATAAATAAAATCTTTTAAAAAAAAAGTTGACAACTTTGCTTTTTAAATAAATATTGATCTATTTGCAAATAAAGAGGAAGGTTTCTTGCCTGAACAGGCAGATATTTTGGGCTTAAAAAATATTCCTTCAGGGCCTTATGTGGAATATAGAAACCCATGCCATTTCACAAAACAGAGATCAACTGAATTTCACTTATTACAGGGGTAAGTGTGACATTAACAAAACAGAGAAAAAGAATTCCCATGCAAATTGGAGGTCATCTGAGCCCTTACCCATATCTTATCTTCTTCATAGAAATTTGTTTAATTCTGTGAAGCCTGTTAATTCCAAAAATGAAGGATCTCGAGAGCCTTCAACCTCAGTGCTAAATTTTTATTAGGAAAGTTATTTTTCCTTTGCATTGTTTGATAGAAATCCTGCTCTGCAAAAAAAATAAAATAAAATAAAATAAAAAATCAGATCTTAGAGTCAAGTTCCTTTGAGAAATACAAAGTAATATTTTTAGAGGCCAAATTCATTTCATGTCAGGACATAATGCTGATTAGCAGCAGACAGGCAGCCTGAAAGATTGTATTTAGCAGATTAACCCGAGTCCCCCAAAGTGCCACCCACCACTGAAACTTTTTGTGAGGTGAGCTGAGAGTCCTTAGTTTTCAGGGATGCAATTGGATGCATCAAGACCTACACTTGTCTCTGAAGTAAGACCAAAGATTGAATTCCGCTCTGAGCAAAGCAAATCAATGTGAAAAGCAGTCTCTTTATTTTTTATGTCTCATGGGTAATGGTAAAATGTTGAGTGAAAGAACTGATGAAACCTTTCTAGGTTATTAAACTGCCTAGATTGCCCTTGAAACATGGGGCCCAAAGTCAGTTATTTCTGTAGGACAGAATGTTGAAGTCTGGGCTTTGAATTTGGGGCTTAATAGAGCATTAAGACATAACAAGGTAAGTGGAGAGCCAGCCAGGCCTTGAGCATGAGCCAAAATGGTTATTGGAAGAAATCAGAACCTGTCCATGGGAAGCATTCAAACCAAAATGAAACCAAATTGACTTCCCGGACTGGCCAGTATTGCAAAGAAGCAGACTGCATTGCACCGTTCCCTGCATTCACAACCAAAGCATCAAGTCAAAAAATAGATTCCGTGACCTTTTCTGCCCATAAAATGTAGTCCGCTGTGGTACAGGACTGCATACAACATGAAGATAAATCTAGTTCAATTAAAGAAAACCCCAAAGTGCTGTGAGGGAATGCTGCTTCTGGCTGGTAACCCCATTCTTAGTCATTATCAGGCTGGCCATTCACACGTGAAAGTCGTCTCCAATCTAGAAGTTACCTCACCTTCCAGCTGCCTCCCTGGAAAGCAAGGCTGTACCATTGAGGAAAGAAGCTTCTCTTGACACCCCTCCCAAATCATCCGGATAAGGTCATTCCTCAGTAGCTCAGCCCATCTGGGGCTCGCACTTTCCCCTCTGAAGGCGCAGTGTGGTGGCAGTTTGCTTCAGGGGGCTGAAAGTGGCAACTCAGCAACACGTCAAGTGCTGCTCTGGATACAGCAAATTGCAGGAGTTTCTGTTTCCTCCAATTACTCCCAGACAGTAGCTGTGAATCTCTACTACGAAAATACTAGTGGAGGCTTAGTGTACAAACTCATAACCATCCACTGTCATTCTTACAGTAAGTGGAGGTGCATTTAATATACTGCAATTATATATCCCCCAAATTATATCTCCTGCTGTTGAAGATTTTAAGGATTGATTGATTGAATGAGAGAGAGTATGTCCACGTGTGCACACGCATGAGTGGGGGCGGGGCAGAGAAAGCGAATCTTCAAGCAGACCACCCCCGCCCCAGTGCTGAGCCCAATGTGGGGCTCAATCCCACAACCCATGACATCACCACCCCATCCAAAACCAAGAGCCCGGCGTTGAACCAACTGAGCCCCTCCAAGAGCCCCAGCCTGCTGTTGATGATTTTAGATCTTTCTTTAACTCCACCAATTCAATGTGTTATTATCAATTTGTAGAGTTGTTATGTGTTTAGGCTTACCCACAGGTCTACCATTTTCAGAGCTTGGTACTCTTAGGTCTTAGTGCGGGGATCATTTGTCTCCTTCCCAGACCACATTCGTGAAACATTCCTTCAGTAGCGTCTACTGGTAATAAACTTTCTCAGTTTGTAAGTCTGGAACTGTATTCGCTCTACCCTTATTCTTGAAACATTTTTCCCAAGTCTGTAATTCTAAATTGATGTTTTCCCTCACTCTTTTAAATCTATTATTCCACAGCCTCCGGCTTCTTTTGTTGCTACTGAAAAGAAAGGCGTCAGCTTCACTTCCACTCCTGTCTGTGTAACCCATTTTTCATTCTGACAGCTTTTAAGAGCCTTAATTCTTTTTCTGCAGTGTCTGTTTTACATAGATGGAATTTATCTTAATTTTACTGGGTATACATTTTTCTTCCCCATATCTGAGGCTTATTATCTTTAATCAGTTCTGGATATTTATCAGTTTTTGTATTTGTATTTATATATGTTATATATCTTTCTTTGTGTTTCTCCTGTCATTTACTCATAGAATTCAGATTATACCCATATTAGCCTGTCTCACTCTATCTTCCAGTTCTCTTTATACTGATGGAAAACAAGAAATAAATGGCCCGCTCAAATTTAAAAAATCCAAAGAGAACAAAATATCTATTTAAAAGCTGGACAGGGGCTCCTGGCTGGCTCTGTCAGTAGAGTGTGGGACTCCTAATCTTGGGGGTGTAAGTTCGAGCCCCACGCTGGGTGGAGAGATTACTTAAAAATAAAATCTTTTTTTTTTTTTTTTAAGATTTTATTTATTTATTTGAGAGAGAGCGAGCTTGGGCATGCAAGAGAAAGCACTCAAGAGGGAGAAGCAGCTCCCCGCAGAGCAGGAAGCGGGATGCCGGACTCGATCCTTGGACTCCGGGGTCATGACCTGTGCCGAGCACAGCCACTCAACTAACTAAGCCACCCAGGGGCCCAAAAATAAAATCTTTAAAAAATTTAAATTTAAAAAAGCTGGACAGATAAAGGGGACCCAGGACACATGCAGCAACCAAGTCTAGCAGTAGCAGACCTATTAACATCATAGGTCCTAAGGAGCAAGGAGAGGGAGCGGTTTCCAACACTCAGAGAGACAGAGAGCTCTGTGTTGCAGTCACCTTGCGATAAGCAATGACTTTCTGTGGAAAAACAAAGTTAGACTGAGTCACCCTGCAGGGAGAAGTCAGAGGATTAACTCTCATTCCATCTATCTTCTCCCCCTGCTCCCATCGTCTGCCAAGGTTCCACCCTGATTGGCTCCAACTAAAAGCAGAGGGCATAGGATGTAGTCCTTACAAGTCGTCCTGGCTCAGACGCAAGGGTGGAGTTTGTCCTGACTTTCTCCTGCTCGTGGTTTTTATTGTGGGCTTGTGTTCCTTGAAATATTAATTGTAGGAGTTGTTTAAGCCTGCGTTTAAGTTCCTTTCTTCTCGATTAAGTTTGCCTTTGCTTTACCTAGGAGACAATCTTATCTTTTGGGGGGAACTGCTATGGGTTGAATATTTGTATCCCCTCCAAATCTATATGCTGAAATCTTAACTTCCAAAGGTCTTGGTTAGCAGATGGGGGCTTTTGTGTGGGAGGTGTTAACGTCCGGAGGCTAGAACCTTCATTAAGTGGGATTACTGCCTTATTAAAGGGGCTCCAAAGAGATACCTTGCCTCCTTTTGCCATGTGAGGTTACAATGGGAAGCCTGTGACCAGAAGACAGCCTTCACCCAATCATGCCAGCACCCTGATCTCAGACGTCTTGCTTCCAGAACCGTGAGTAATACGTTTCTGCTGTTTATAAGCCACCTAGTCCGTGGTATTTTGCTAGAGCAGCTCAAACAGACCAAGACAGAAAATTGGTACTGAAGGTGTGGCTGCTGTCGCAAATACTTCGAAAAATGTAGAAGTGGCCTTGGCATTGGATTATGGGCAGAGCCTGAAGATGCACATTTGAAAAACCCTACGCTGCTTTGAACAAGTGAAAGGCTAGGCTGGTGAGGGCTCAGAAAAGGAGAGCCGAGAGCTGTAGAGAAAGCCTCAGTCTACTTAGAGCATGACTAAGGGGTCATGAACAGGATGTTGGGATGAATAGTAAAGGCTATTCTGATGAGGTCTCAGAAGGAAATAAGGAACACGTTATTGGCAACTGGAGGAAAGATGATCCTCGTTATGAAGTGGCAAGGAGGTTGGCTGAATTGTGCTTGTGTCCCAGTGTTTTATGGCAGGTAGAACTGTGAGCAATGAAATTGGATATCTGGCTGAAACCACTTCCAAGCAGTGTTGAAGGAAGAGCTTGGCTTCTTTTGAATGCTTACAGTAAAATTCAAGAAGAGAGAAATGATTTGGAGACAGGGGTGGTTAATCATAAAGGAAACAGAACTTAAATATTTGGAAAATTTTCAGCCAACCATATTTAAAGAAATATAAACCATGTTCATTAGAGAACACAAGCGGTTGTGGCCAAATTTGGGAGAGATTGGTATAGATCAACACCTCAACAGAAACTAGGAGCTCTTCATCAAGGTGGTGGGGAGATTGGTCAGCCATCTAAACAAGTCAAAACCTATTTTCCAAGTCAATAAAAGAATGACCCTGAAGGCATTTCAGAGATCTTCAGGGCTGGCCCTCCCATCACCCATCAGTGGAGCAGAGCGGAAGGCACCCACAGGGAAAAAAAAAAAAAAAAAAATTCCGAGGAAGAGCCTCTGCTGCCCCAGAGCCATCTCACATCCCTGGGTTCAGCTCTAGAATTCCAATTCTGGCACCATAATCCTCAACTGCCCAGGTCTGGTGCCAGTGATGTGGCCGCCCCTCCAGAGCTGCTTTCTCCACCATCTTGCAGAGTGCAAGAGCCACAAAGGCACAGCTGCCTCCACCTAGATTTTAAAGAATATCCTGCAGAGCCTCCACCCATGCAGAGGGCTGCTATGGGGGTGAGACGACTGCAGAGCCGCTCTGGGGCATTGCGCGGCGGGGCCACGGGAGCAGGGAACGGTCCTCGCGAACCACACACTAGATCTGCCGGCGCGCGATTCCAGTCGCACCAGGAGAATTACAGCACGAGCTGTGCCTGGCAGAATCCGGGGGACAGCCTCCCAGAGCTTTGGGGGCTCAACTGCAGCCCCGGTGACTCCAGAATGTGGGCCACAGAGTCGAGGCGGATTGCTTCAAGCCTTGGGGTTTAATGTCGTTTGCCTTGCTAGGTTCGGGTCTTCCTTTGGACCTGTTGCCGCGACCCTCCTTATCGGTGGCTTCGCTGTATCTGTGGTTTCGCTTTCCGCAGTTTCATCATTAACTCCAGCTGGAAGCAATGCTCCTCTTCCGGCTTAATCACCGGAAGGTCGATCTTCTCCTACCTCTACGCCTCAATGCCTCGCGAACCTCGCTTCCTTCGTCACGTGGGCATTTTATCTGCTCCAGGCGTCGGAAGAAGGAGGGTGAGTGCAGTACAACAATTTATGGTACGATTTTATTATTGGTTATCGTTGCTGATCTCTGGGCTTAGCTGACAAAACTCTAGCGTCGTTGTGTAGGTATAGGAAAATACATAGTACATAAAGGGTTTGGTACTAGCTGGGGTTTCAGGCATCCCCTGGGGGCCTTGGAACTGATCCTCCGAGATTAAGAGGAACTGCTGTAGCCGTTTTTCTTTCCTATTTCTCCCTTTGATAATAGGAATGTCTATCCTGTGCCTGCCCCGCCATTATCTTTGGAAGCACATAAAGTTTCATCTGGATTAACAGTTTCATAGCCGGAGAGCCATTTGCCTTAGGATGAATGGTATTTTGAGTCTCCCTCATACCTGCTTTCGATGAATCTATAGACGAGACTGGATGTGGACTTTTGAGTTGGTCCTGGAACTAGATAAGACTTTGGCTGCTCTTGGGATGGAATGAATGTGTTTTCCATGTGAGAAAGACAGGACTTTCCAGAGGCCAGGGACAGAATGCTATGGTTTGAATATTTATGACTTCCCCCACCAAATTCCAGTGTTGGAATCTTGATGCCAAATGTGATGGTATTAGTAGGTGGAGTCTTTGGGAGTTGTTTAAGCCAGGAGGGTAGAACCCTAATAAATGGGATTAGTGTCCTATAAGAGAGGCTCCAGAAAGATCGCTAGGCCCTTCCACCATAAGAGGATTCAACAAGACATCTCTGGCTATGAACCAGAAAGAGAATCCTCGTTAAAAGATTATGGTGCTGACACCTTGACTTGGACTTTCCAGCGTCCACAACTGTGAGAAAAAAATGTCTGTTGTTTATTACCCAGTGTTACTTTGTTATAGAGGCCTAAACAGACTAAGACAAGAACACTAAGCAATCTAGCTTGTTCAGGCCATACAGGAGTTATGAAATTCAACTCTAAACATTCATATAGTTAGGAATTCTGAGGGGTATTTCCATTTTTTTAATACTAATTTTTTATTATGTTATGTTAGTCACCGTACAGTATATCCTTAGTTTTTGATGTAATGTTCTATGATTCATTATTTGCATATAACACCCAGTGCACCATGCAATACATGCCCTCCTTAATACCCATCACCGGCCTATCCCAGTCCCCCACCCCCTTCCCCATCTAAAGCCCTCAGTTTGTTTCCCAGAATCCACAGTCTCTCATGGTTCATTCCCCCTTCTGTTTACCCCCCCTTCATTCTTCCCTTCCTTCTCCTACTGATCTTCCTATTTCTTATGTTCCATAAATGAGTGAAACCATATGATAATTGCCTTTCTCTGCTTGACTTATTTCACTTAGCATAATCTCCAGTCCCGTCCATGTTGCTGCAAATGTTGTGCAATCGTCCTTTCTGATGGCTGAGTAATTTTCCATGTATATATGGACCACATCTTCTTTATCCAGTCATCTGTTGAAGGGCATCTCAGCTTCTTCCACAGTTTAGCTATTGTGGACAGTGCTGCTATGAACATTGGGGTGCATATGGCCCTTCTCTTCACTATGTCTGTATCTTTGGGGTAAATACCCAGTAGTGCAATTACTGGATCATAGGGTAGCTCAATTTTTAACCTTTTAAGGCACCTTCACACTGTTTTCCAAAGTGGCTGTACCAGCATCAGCCACAGCAACCTTTTTCATGACACATCTCCAAAGGGAAGGGGTATTTCCATTTTTGACTACTCCATTCAGAGACTAGATTGAGATATACAAATACTCATGCCACCTCTCTCTGTAGGACAGATTGGCTTAACTACAGGATTCTGTTTCCTTCTGGGGACTCCAGCTTTATTTGCAAATACCTGATTCCTCATCCCAATCTATTTACACCCCAAGATTTGTACCCCCTGCCTTATTTGTGCCACCAAGTCTTCACAGACATTTTCAAGACTAAAGCTATTGTCTTCTTCTTATTCTTTTTTTTTATTAGCTCTATTGGGATATAATTGATCATAGAAATTGTGTATTTTTAGGATATACAACCTGATGTTTTGATAGATGTATACATTGTGAAATGATGCCATAGTCAAGCTAGTTAACGCATCCATCACACCATCTCAGTACCATTCGTGTGTATCTGTGTGTGTGTGTGTGGTGAGAACACTTGAGACTTACCCTCATGGCAAATGTCAAGTATATACTACAGTGTTATTAATTGTAGTCACTGTGCTGTACTTTAGACCTCTGAACTCAGTGTTTGGAAACCTGTTAGAATTTGTACTTTCTCGTCATTTCTGTTCTCAAAGGAATTCTCTCACCTTCCTGCCCTCCCCACCTATGCTCTTGGTTTTTTTGTTTGTTTATATCTGTGTTCAACACTTTTAGGAACACTGAAGTATAATCGTTTCTCTGAACATCCAGTCTGCCATACTGCTTGAGAGCAAACTCCACATTCACCTTTTGAAACTTGGTAAATGTATTTGATAAATATGCTTTGAAAAAAATGCTTGAATTCCCATTTATTTTATGAGAATTATATGTAGTTACTATCCATAATGGCCAAATGAAACGTATTTTTTTAGTCCTTGGTTCCTTGTTTCTCATATTGATCTTATTTTGCAATGTCTGAACTGTCCTGACGAAGAATCACAGGCAGTCATAGTGATCGCTTGTTCACCCCAATCACAAGAAGGCTGTAGCTCCCACTTTCACCCACTGTCTGTGGTTGTGGCTTTTCTAATGCCACCCCCCCCCCTCCCCAGAGGTGGTAACTTTCAAAATGTGGTCAGGAGACCATCTGGTTCACAATCACCTGGGACCCTTATATAAATGCGGACCCAGGGTCCTAAAAGCTGATAAGGATCATTACATTTTGGAATAGGTCTCTAAATGATCAAGAAGAGTCACTGAATTAGAAGAATTGTATGCAAGCACCTTCATTCTCTTTCCTAGTAGGTGCCTTGGAAAGGGATTTAAATATTGTTAGGTGGTAGCAATCATGCCTTCCTATGGAAAGTATGAACTTCTGAAAGTCCTCTGACTTTCCTGTTGAAAATGATTAAATGCTTAGTTCCAAATTCATCTTTCTTTTTTTCTATAGAGCATATGGATATTATTCACACTCTAAAATTGAAAAGCTATGAAAATATCACTTATTTAATATGGCACCCTCCCAGTACATTTTAAAAATCTAAAAATCAGTGTGAGAGAGACCAGGGGAGAAGGCTTCACGAGGCCAGTAGGACTTGAGTCAGTCGTAAGGGCAGATGCGTGAGAAAGGGTATCACAGAGGGGATCAGACGCATGCCGCAGAAGCAAGGTGCTCATGCAGCATGGGAAGAACAGTGACGAGTCCCAACCGAAGTAAAGAATCCTGTTAGATACAACAGAAGATCAGACGGACTTCACATGGACTGTGAAGGACCTTATACACTAGCTTTGGGACGCACTTGGGAATTTCAGCGTCTCGCAGATCCTATAGATTAGCTGAACCACACCCAGTCCCAACCCCCTCACTCCCCGTTCCCTCCCACTATAGAGTGTGTCAAGGATGCGTACTCAGTTCCCAGAATCACACTTAGAAGTGGTCGGGTGAAAGAGTTCATGGCAATGGGGTGTAAGTGGAAATCGCCAGGAGGTTTCCAGTACATCCTCTGTTTTCCTAAGAAAGGGGCAGAAGGAGGTGGCACAGCCTCCTTTCCTCTTCTTCTTACTCTGAACATGGACACAGAGTCTGTATCCATCATGGGCCACCTCGTGACCATAATATTGAAAGCATTTACCTGCAGATAGAGCCACCTGCTAATTTTGGTGGACATTGTAGATCAGCTGAACCCGTGCCAGCAGCTGACCTCTGAACTTGGGATAGAGGGAGAAGAACACACCCTTATGTTTAAACCATCCTTGGTTGAGTTATCTGTTAGATGCAGCCAGACACAGTCCTAAATTATACTTTATGAATGCGGAGAGTCTGACTTAATCCGCAACACTCGTGGGAAAGAAATGTCACTCTTTATTTTTCAAAATGGAATTGAACCTGCTTCGATCTGCCAGATGCCCAACTGGTAGAAAATTTAATGTCAGCTATGTTTGGGGGATTCCAACTTCTCCTTTTAGGCATTTTATTTTATTTTATTTATTTTTAAAGATTTTATTTATTTATTTGACAGAGAGAGACAGCGAGAGAGGGAACACAAGCAGGGGGAGTGGGAGAGGAAGAAGCAGGCTCCCAATGGAGCAGGGAGCCCGATGAAGGGCTCGATCCCAGGACCCTGGGATCATGACCTGAGCCAAAGACAGATGCTTAATGGCTGAGCCACCCAGGCGCCCCTCCTTTTAGGCATTTTAAACAGTCATAAACATTAGAGGAAATAGCCCCATATATTCTTTCCTCAGTAGTTGTCAATAATATGCCTCGCGTACATGCTTCATTGGCAATCTTGGCCTTGAAGTCTTCTGTTGTAGCTCCCAACAGGTCCTACTCTTCAGTTATTTTTGGCATCTTGCAACAACCAGAAGCACTGTCATGAAACACTCAGAGTCAGATCAGGGAGTTGTACTTAGATACTCACAAAATCCATGGACGTCTCATCTGATTTCTAGGCTGAGGGCAGGTCTCCAGCTATCTCTCCGCCAAACTATTTCAGATCTCCAACCAAACAATCTTTGCCTCCAACCCATCCCTTCTGGAATGATTGTCCCTAAAACCCCCTCAGTATGCAGAAGCTTTGAAGACTTGGATATCCGTAGTCTTTAGCTTGCCTAGCAACTTTGTTTTGGCCCCACAACATAAAATCTCCTAAAGCACAGGGCAAAAGGAAACTTCATTTTTGGAGATAAGGGAATTGGTGGTAGAGAGAAAAATTAAAGAGAAGAAAACATACATCACTGTCTTAAAAAGTTACTGAGTCATACCCAGGTCGTGGGGAGTCATCAAAGATGTTTTAAGCAAGTTAGCAGCATTTTAAGGATGGTTAACCCGGTGGTAGCAATAGCATTCATCAGGAAGGATAACTCTTATGTTTAGAGTCAGAAATTTTATAAATATGTGTTTCTATTCGAGCCAAAGAAGATTATCAGTTACACACAAAAACAACACCCAAATATGATCATCTCCAGATGTTCTGATACACCATAGTCAAAAACGGGAAACAACCCAAGAGTGCACGTGTAGGTGAAGGGACAAGCAACATGTGGTATGTGCACACGGCCCACTATTGCTCAGTAATTACCGAACTATTGATATGGTACAATATGGATGGATTTAAAAATAAGTATGTTGAATGAAAGAAGGTAAACAAGAAAGAAAGTACATACTGTTTGGTTCCATATATATGAAATTCGAGATTATACAAGTTAAGCTATACTGACAAAAAGCCTGTTCAGTGGTCGCCGGGAGCACCGAGAGGGTGTGTGGAGGGTCAGGAGAAAGGATTATATAAGGGCACAAGGAAGCTTTTGGGGGAGACAGATATGTTCACCATCTTGATTTTGATGATGATTTCATGAGTGTATATGTACGTCAAAATTTATTAAATTATATACCCTAGAAGTATACAATGTATTATTATGTCAACTACCTCAAAAATACTGTTGGGGAGCCTGGGTGGCTCAGTCAGTTGAGCATCTGACTCTTGATTTCAGCTCAGGTCATAATCTCAGGGTCGTGGGATCTCGAGCCCCATGTGGGGCTCCACACTCATGGGAGAATCTGCTCGAGATTCTCCCTCTCCCTCTCCCCCTGCTCATGCTCTCTCTCTTTCAATCTCTCTCTCAAATAAATAAAATCTTAAAAAAAAAAAAGATTCTTTCTCTACCTCTCCCTCTACCCGCATCCCCGTATGTACTCTCTTAAAAAAAAAAAAAAATTAAAAGGGTGTGTTTTTTGTTTATTTTGTTTATTTTTATTTTGTTTATTTTTATTTTTTTTTTGTAGTACTCTTAACAGTTCTTCTCAGGGCCACTGGTTGGTTGTATCACCATGATTCCTAAATACAGTTCAAGCTACAGCCAACGTACACATTTTAATATGTTTAATATAAAGATTTTTCCTCTTTTACTTTTAGAATTTTGTTTCCTGTTTCATAGACTAGAGTTAACCCAGTTTCTGCTCTATTTTCTCCTGACCTTTTTTACCCCCTTCATACCAAGTTGATTTGATTTCTCAATGTATCTGTAAAAAGGAAAAGGGGAGTTTTATAAAACTTTCTTACTGTGTAAGTCATTGTACTTTGTAATTATACGTAAATGGGTAAATGGAGTACTTTGATTCTGATTACTATGCTAGATGCTGGGGATGTAAAGGTAAATAAACCAGTCCCTGTGCTGGAGGATAAAAGCTAGTTACATCATAATATTCTAAAACTGATGCAAACTTTTACATTCAGATATAAATTCATGCATGCAATACCCTGCTCTGTTTATAGGTGGTGAAGTTAATATACATTCTGTTGGAAGGATTATAGCAATTATTTCACCAGAAAATGCAGAAATAAACAAATAAAAAGCCTTAGTCAAAAGATAACTTAGGTAGAAAAATATCTGGGGTACAAAATTCAATTTTGAAGGTCATCCTAGTCTCTCTTGATATTTAGACCTTATTTTTCTGGCAGTTCTCTCCTAAACTCTTAGGAAATTAATTTAAACAGAGTTATTACTAGCATAGATTAGTAACATATGTGAGTATTTAGTATATATTAGTATAATATGTATTGTTAATAAATATTATTGGTATAAAATAATTATATATTATAGTTATTATATATTTTATTTATTCAATTAACATAATTATTATGTACATAATATTATTATGTACATAAATATTATGTACATACTCTGCTAGCTCTGAGGAGCTGAGGATGAATCAGACTTGTCTGAGCCTTGGAACTTCACACTAGGGAGGGTGACAGAAACACACAACATACACACACAACCATCACACACACAATCTTAATAACTGTGAATACTGGGTACTTCATATATGCTTCATGATCTGTAAGCTTCAGAAACACCCCTTAAGATAGGTAACGTTATCTTCATTATAAACTAAGAAAGGGAAGCACCTAGACTTGAAGTAACTTTCCCTGAGGTCACGCAGCTAGTAGTGATGCCTGTTACCGGGAGCTACCTGCTATAGTGTAAGAAAGAGGCTTTAAAGTCTAAAAACTACACAAGCAATTGTTGGGGACAAGAGGCCAGCATATTTGAAATCATGTATTTTCTGGAAGATGTTGGATATGTTGTTATAGTAACTGTGCTAAAGCCAAATTAGCATAAGTAGTATAAAATAAATATAGACAAAATGTGAAAGGAGCATAAAGAAAGGAGTTAATAATACCTTAAAAACACACTAACTAACATAATTTTTAAATATGGGCAAATATATAAGTGAAGCAAATGACTTCAAAGTCGATGCATGTAACTCCAATTATTTTATTAAAAATAAAAGTAATAAAAGTACAAGATAGAAATTCAAATAAGACATTTTTTAAATAATACACCTTTACCTCCACTAAGCCTTTGCTCCAAAGTAGACAGTGTTGAGTTAAAATGTCAACATGTATAATATCTTCTATTAAACATGTACAAATATATACACTTACATACACAGTTCGCATTTGAACTCAGTAATGCAATCATAATGTTCTGTAGCTTCTTAGATTTTCTAATCTTAAAACAGCTTTCATTTCAGAGTTATTTCATTGTTTTAAGTTCCACAGTGTCTTGCTGCCTGGGTATATCACGATATATGAAGAGAATGAGTTATTTTTCAAAAGCTGATGCTTATTTGTAACTCACAAGAGCTTGTCTTTCCACATCTTTGGTAGGCTTGTCTTTAGAGTCAGCCTCTTGAATTCCCAGTAGATGGCGACATGACAACATGCTAGGAAACATGAAGGGCTAATTGGACGTCCAAGTGTTTAAGTCAGCCGAAGGACTGTCTCCTTTCCAAAGTAAAAACAAAAACGAAACAAAACAAAAAACAGCTTTCACAAATGCTATTCTGTCGTGATTTAAGGGTGATTTTGAACAAAATAGCACAACATAATCTGTGGTTCAATCTTTTGTTAATTGAAAAGCCTTGGAGGGGCGCCTGGGTGGCTCAGTCAGTTAAGCATCCACACTTGATTTCAGCCCAGGTTCTGATCTCAGGGTTGTGAGATCGAGCGCCACATAGAGTTCTGGGCTCAGTGGAATTCTGCTTGGATATTCTCTCCCTCTGCCCATCCCCCTCAAATAAATAAATCTTTAAAAAAAATAGAAATTAAACACCTTGGAACTGGGTCCTAACAATAGGAAATGGGTCAGTTGAAGGATCTGAGCACCGTAAAGTAGTAGTGGTTTTTAATGGCTCTTTATTAGTGACAGACCATTTTCACATACAATATCGCAATCAGTCCTCTCAAAGACCCTATAAGGCAGAAAGTCAAAAGTTATCTTCATTATACAGACAAGAAAACTGAGGTTCTCTTGCTTTGCAAAGGTTTAGTCCCAAAACAGGGCTCAAGTGTCTCTTCTGTCTCCAAAATACTGAGCTACTCCCAAGCCACCAGTGCATTTGCTGGAGGTATTACTGTTTTGGTGTTGGTTTTGCTCACTCGTTTGTGCATGGGAACTATACAGGATAACATTTTTAAGATGAGAGAATACATTATTAATATGCAGCTGGTACAACCAAGATTAAATCTCACCCAGTTGACAGAGCAGGAAAGAAAAGACAAAGAGAAAGATAAAGGAAAATCAGAAGGGAGTACAGGGAAAAAGTAATGAAGGTGGAAGAGGCAAGAAAACTGCAAGGACTGAAGGAATGAGGAAAGGGGGTACAAACTGAACAGACTTTCCTGTGATGTTAGAATTGGTACCGAACACTGATTACTCACTCCACTACTCACATGCCAAGCCTGATGGCCACAGCCCACAGAAATAGTGTAACTGCTCTTCTTCGTCTTCTTTTTTTTAAAGATTTATTTATTTATTTGAAAGAGAGAGAGAGAGAGAGCGCACGAGAGCACAAGAGGGGGAGGAGCAGAGGGAGAGGAGGACAATCAGACTCCCTGCTGAGTGTGGCCCAAAGCAGGGCTAGACCTCATGACCCTGAGATCGGGACCTGAGATCATTGACCTGAGCCGCAGTCACACTCACTCAACTGACTGAGCCACCGCGGCGCCCCATTACTGCTCTAATTCTTCAGTGTCTTTAGGGAGTGTGTTGTGTGTGTGTGTGTAAAATGAATGACAAATATATATTGAGTATTTCACTTACAAATGGGCAGGTAGAACCGGGTTCTTTAACAGGGTTTGCCCCACGTTTTCCAGTGAAGTCGAGCAATTTAATCCTCTTAAGTCCTGCTTCTCATCTGTAAAATGAGACTTTGCAATACAGAGTTATCACGAGCCTTAAATGAGATTGTCACATAGCAGGTGAGCAAACGCTCATCTCAGTGTGGCTGATAACACAGTGCCTGTGTATTTTGGCACTAAAGCCCTAAGCCGGTGTGATCTGGCCCTTGTTTGTTTCTCCAGCCTTATCTTGTCCCCGGTTTCTCTTCAGTCACAGAAAAGACCATGTCCCTCCCCATGTCCCTCCGGGTTCTTGTTTCCTTTGTTTTGTGTGTGTTTACTTCACTTTGCTCTTTTCCTCTTTAAACCCCTTTTCATCCTTGGTTTTTGTTCTTGTCTTGGGGTTTTTGTTTCGTTTTGTTTTTGTGTGTTTGTTTGTTTCTGGTTTCCTATACACACCAGACTGTAAGCAGCAAGGTTCTCCCCCAGCATCAGGCACCCAGCTCATCGCCCAGAGCCTAGTATGTGTCACATATTCTGTTAATATTACCATGTGAAGTGCATCGCTTCAGACTAATTGGTCTGGTGGTGTCTCTACTTGCTAATGAAGCAATCCACTTCTCTTTTGACCAAGGACCAGCTAAAACTAGGTATCCCATCCTCTCTAGTAGACCAGGGTGAACTCCGCTTATCTTTGCCACGATGTGTTAGAAATTTCAGGCCACCAAGAAATGGGTGAGTTCATCTCTGTCCACGTAAGCTGGGCGGTGTGCTGATATGGCCTACACAGCTTTCCGTGCCCTGCCAGGGTGGGATTCTTCACCATCCAGGACCCCCAAGTGCCCAGGGCTCACTTAGTCAGGGGGCTGGTAGGACTAGTTAGCATTGACAATAGCTACATTTTATGTGGGAAATCAGCCAACTGCTTCAAAGTGAAATGTTTTCTGATTACTTTTATTACCTCCCTTAGAGCAGAAATTTTCAGTATATCATCTACCCACTCTGCTCTCCTCTTAATGCAGGTTAAATGGTGACATCCCATCACACACTAATTTGAGACACTAAACACACTGAATATCTTTAGAGAACCATAAAACAAGCAGAATACTTTGCAGACAAAGATGCTTGGAGCAGGAAACTCCTTAGGTGTACCGGTTTCCCCTCTCTCAATGTTATCTACATTCCCGGAAGTGATCTTCACAGCCCTTGATGCATCTTATTTAAGAATAATAGGCAACAGGGCGCCTGAATGGCTCAGTCAGTTAAGCAACTGCCTTTGACTCAGGTCATGATCCTGGAGTCCTGGGTTGAGTCCCGCATCGGGCTCCTTGCTCAGCGAGGAGTTTGCTTCTCCCTCTGCCCCTCACCCTGCTCTCATGTTCTCTCTCTCTCTTAAATAAAATCTTTTGAAAAAATTTAAAAAAAAAGAATAATAGGCAGCAGTCATAATTAATGAGATAATTCCAACTTTTCCACCAGGAAGGAAAAAACAATCACTGGGTAAATTCCTGAGTGTTCATTTCTATAAGAGGAGATTAGACTGAGCGTCTCATAACTAATTCCAGACTTGAATACTAATTCTTGGTTGCACCTTAGAAAAATCCTGAATCTTGCTTTAATAAATAGAAAGTCACTTTGTAATTTGACTCTGATCATTGTTTAATATGAGTCTCCTGCCAATGTTCCTTGATCTGGGAAAGGAAAGGAATGAGCAAAGCCTCCATGTCAGTTGTCAATCTGTTTTTTCATCCCAGCCCTCTCTCTAAAGTTTCCACTTGGATTCCAACATTTCCAAATAGTACGTAAGGCACAGAGCTACAGCGTACCTGCCTTATATCCCCATTAGGTAAACCAGAAAAAACAACTACTACAAATTGAGGCACAGGATAGACATTTTCTTGCCCTGAAATACAAAGGGATTCTTACTGTAACCGGCATCCAAGACCATAATTGTTTTCTCTATATTTAATAGAATGTTATTTTATTTTGTGTGTCTACAAATTTCAAAGATGTGCAAGGGATCAAATGCAAATGCATTAGCACACTTTGTAAAACCTTCCTAAGGCAGGAGGAGTGCCTGTGGTATAAAACTTACCACAAGGTGACACTCTTTCTTAACGGAAACTTCTTTGAAACTCCAGCTTATTCTGAAGTGTTAGATTTCCAAACTGGGACTGGAGAATTCACTGTATTATTCCCTGTCTCCAATAATTACATTAATTGGGTATTTTGGTAGATTAGTTGATTCGTTTTTAAGTGACAAAAGCAATTAATTTGGCTACGGGTTTTAATATATGCGTTCCTTGGAAATGATGGTATTGCAAAAGGGTTTTTCTGAATATGAAGGGCTTTGATTAAGGAAGGGCTTTAGTAGGAAGGTCCAAGAGACATGGGTTTGAATTCCAGCTCAACTGGTTTATGCCCTGAATAAATTGAAAACTTGTTAAGCTGAATGAGTCAGAATTACCTTGTCCAGAAAATGGTCATCATTGTACATTCCTCATATAGTTGCTTTGATTATTAAATTAGGTAATTTACATAAACACAGAACATAATAGGCTTTTAAAAAGTTCACCCTCATGCACATACACACACCCTTAATGCTAATATGTTCCTAACCTGTCTCTGTTTTATAATGACTTTTTCTTATTCTCTGTGATAAAAATTACATTAATCTGCTTCAGCCTTTTTTTTTTTTAAAGATTTTATTTATTTATTTGACAGAGAGAGCCAGCCAGCGAGAGAGAGAACACAGGCAGGGGGAGTGGGAGAGGAAGAAGCAGGCTTCCTGCGGAGCAGGGAGCCTGATGCGGGGCTCGATCCCAGGACTCTGGTATCACGCCCTGAGCCGAAGGCAGACGCTGAACAACTGAGCCACCCAGGCGCCCCATGCTTCAGCCTTTTTAAACCAAAACCTTTTCTTTGGATCATCAAACCAAGGAAAAATCTATATTGTATTTAGGATATTAGGGAAATCTCTCATATTTAGTCTCATATCTGTCGAGTGCCTACCGTTAAGCCAGACACCTATATTCTACATGCTTAAGAAATATCAGTGAACAGAGAGCAGTACCTGCCCTAATAGGGATCAGATAACAAATATGCAAATAGAGAAGAGAAGGTAGTGTGAAAACCAACTGGTATAGAGCAGCTAACAAGGCTTCTTGAATGGGCGATATTTGAGTTAAACCAAAATGTTGAGAAAAAGACAGTCTTACTCAGAGGTCAGGGAAGAGAATTACAAGAACAAAGAGCATAAAGAGTCCTGACAGAGTAAATCCCTTGAATTGACTGAAGGCAGGAAAGAAAGCCAGTGTGACAAAAGTGTGATGAATCAATGAGATAGTAGAGGGAGAAAGGTTGAAGATGCATATAAGGACTAGATTGTGCAGGGCATTGAAGATTTTATTGAGTTGAGATGTCTCTGGGGTTTTAAGTGAAAAGTGACTTAATCTAACAGTTGTTTATGAGGGAACACTTTTCAGACCATGATGAAAACACTGGAAAGATTTCTCAGTGGCATTAATATTCCCCGCCCCCCGCTATATATTTTCTCTACTCAACAGTAGAATGTAAGTAGATGTGACATTTGTCTCTTCTGGGTTAGGGCCTTTAGGAAACTGATGAGTTGTCTCCATTCTGTTTTTCCTCTTCTTAGACCAGAAAACAAAGGTCTACTTAGACTGAGGGGCTGGGGGAGCCATAAGATGGAATGACTAATTTCCCTGAATTGCTGGATAGAAGAAAGCACCCCACCAAACTGAAACACTCTCATTAAGCTGTTTCTTTACTCCATCCCCACCTTCCTTCACTTTTCTGCTATAAAGATATTTTTCTTCCATGAAGTGCTATTCATTCCCTGCAGGATAACTAGACCCTCAATGATCCACTGCTCAAAGTCATTCTACTCTGTGAAATCTTAGCTTTCTCGTGTGTCCTGCATTTCATCTCATAGAACCTTTTTGCCTCTCTTTTCTGCCCTAGAGAGTTGGGGGGGGGGACCTAAGAGTTTAGTGATTTTGCCTGAGGGATTCTTTTTTCCTCCCTTTACGGATCAAATGCCATTCTTCCCATGTGTCTTTGCCTGCTAGCAAAGGAGCCACATCTGCTCTTGTCATGGAACAAATAACTAAAACTGACTGATAAGTTGCAGAGGATTCTGGGGCTGATAGAAATCCTATCAATTTTTGTAGGATGTATCTTCTAAAACCGCTAAGGGAGGAGTTCAGGTGATGGGGGTCAAGGAATTATAAAAACTAAGGTGGATGTTATTTTACTTGTTGAAAGAGATATTCGTTGAAAGAGAAATCCAGTGTTGAATCAGATATTTAATAAGGACATGGAACAAGCAGCTGAGAATTTAGAAGTGAAGTCATCTTCTGAAGTATCCAAACATTTGACCACAAACTGAGTTGAATAAGGGAAATTATCCAGGTTATTATAGATTAAGGTAGATGCCCAAGATTTCCCACATATCCCTGCTAAAAGGAGTCTATTCTAATCTTAGAGGGTCTAGACGGAATCTTCTGAGTAGACCAAAGTTCTCTGCTCATGGTTTAACATGTTCGGTGAAAAAGAGATTAACTGGAGGAAAGAGCAAGGAAGACATTAAGGAAACACTGGAAGGGGAAGGTATTTCACTAGAGGTTCGGAATAGTAGATGGTGAGATTTAAGAATCCCTGCTATCATGTTTAGTTCTCAACGTAGCCTAATGTCTGGCACATAATCGCTGCTGAATGCATGTAAATGGATGGATGGACATGTAGATGAACCAGTGATGATTGAATGAATGAATAGGTCAAAACGTATATCATGAGCTCCTTGGTTATCAACATGGAAGAGAGATGGAGATGGAACTGCTCAGATGCAATTAATGGTCCTCACTTAAAGATTTGGGTATGTCCCCTGTCCTCCTGCACCTCGTACTTCTTTTAAGAATCGTTCTTCACAATGCACGTTGTCATGTTAGGGAATGGAAGCAGAGCACTGACCAGCTTACGATTACCAAGGTGGAAGAAGAAGGAAGTGCAAAGCAGTATCTCAAATCACCTGGAGCGAAGGTTCTAGATTCGTAAGGAGGACTACAACATAAAGAAAGAAAAATATATAATTTAGCCTCAAAAAGATGACAACTAGAAGGGAGTTTTTGAAAACATACGGATATGATATTTGGTGTTAAAGAAAAACCTATTTCCAGTTCAGCGCCTGCTTCACAGCCAACTCTGCCTTCTGCGCACCACCTATGCATCAAGATGTACTCCTTTTTCTCCACTAGAAATATTAAGCACTTCAGCACCATAGTATGGTAAAAAAAAAATTGGCCTGTGGCTTCCTATTAAGAATACCTGTCTTTCAGAAGAAAAGTATGCTCCCACAACCATGTAAGTAATTTTTGGAATACAGCCAATAACTGGATAATTGAAAATTGGTTTATAAATAACCTGCCTTTGCTTAACAAATGCAAAGTTGATTGTCCTAGATATATGAAGTGCTAATCTTAGGGAAAAACAACACAAATCAAACAGTGAATATTTTTAAAAAGAAAGAAAACAATAAATTTTAAAATGTATATGTGGCCAGAATATTTAAAAAAAAATTTTTTTCTTTTTTTTTTTTTGAGAGAGAGAGCAGTGGCGGGGTGGGGGGCAGTTGGAGATGGGGAGGGACTTTTAAGCAGGTTCCATGCCTGGTACAGAGTCCTACTCTGGGCTAAATCTCATGACCCTAAGAGCATGACCTGAGCTGAAATCAAGAGAACGACTCTTAACCGACTGAGCGACCCAGGAGCCCTTTAACCCTTTTTTCAATAGTGAGTTTAAAGAGTCCTTAGCAATACTTACAGGCAACTTATCTGGTGTATTTTAAGTACAATAATGTGCTGAAGACGTATATTTTAATTTACTTTCCTTTTAATATAATGTCTGACTTAGAAATGCCTACCCTGAGTCCGGATCTTGGCTTGTGCCTCAGTTCTCTAGATTACCCCTAGATGGCAATACCTCATTAAAATTATAATAGTAGGTACAAGGCTGCTTAGACCCTGATCCAGAAAAATCCTGTTGAATTAAAGTGGCAGGTATGTAACCTCTCTCTATATAATTTGTCTCTTAAAAGACTGAAAGAAAGGTAGTTTCTTCCTAACCAGCAAGATCAAAATGGAATGCTCACTCTGAGCCCACGTTGACCGGATGTGGATGGTTCACTTGACCTCAGTGAATTTTCAGTCATTGATTTGACCACTCTTGGACTCACCCGGATTTTAGTTCAGTTTTCTTTTTGTTCTTTGCAGTAAAAGTTGGATGTCTGTTTTAAGATTGCCTTTCTCTTTGGCTCCCCAAGACTGATGTTAGATTTTCTGGTAGTCTGATGACTGCATAGCCGAACGGAGTGAGCTCCTTGATCATCAGACACGAGACAAAGTGGACTGGAATCTTTGTGACCTTAAGCTAGTTACTTAACCTCTCTAAGTTGGGTTTCCTTATTAGTAAGATAGGGATAATAATATCTAGTTTGGAATGGGAGTGGTGAAAATCAATGAAATATAGCATGTAAAGCAGTAAGCAGTGTCTCATACGTTAGAAGCTAAATAGCTATTATATCTCTGTCTGATTTTCAGTGTGAGTCCTGCCAAATGGCCACCCAAGAACTAATCTAACTGGATAACATGAGGTGCTCCTCTTTTCCGCCATCATTTTACGTGTCACCTTGCAATCTCCATTCATTCTTCAGGAATTGGCTATAGTTTTTCTGTTGAAGATTTTCTGATTTCCATAATCAAATTAAGCTGTCCATTCCCATTGCTTCAACCAAACTCTGTTGCAACCTTGCCATGGTGTATCGTTACTTAACCTGTTTGCACATCAGTGTTTTCCAGCTGACCGTGAACTTCACAAAGTCAGGAACTATATTTTATGTATCTTTGCCTTCCCAGTGCATAGTATAAAGTACAGCACATAGTAGGTTCTCAGTAAAGGTTTGCATGAGTGAGTGAATGAATACCCTTTCACAGACCCCATCTTGACCATGTTTTAAATCTCGTAATTCCCACAGTCCTTTTTGAGTGGATTGCAAAATCAGTCTGCTCTGCACTTTTCCCAGGATAGTGGGAGGAATTGCTTATCTAGTCCCTTTGATTTGGGGCCAGAAGGAATTACTTTTGGGAAGATTGCCCTGCTGGAAACAGTAAACCTTTTACTCTTTTTTTTTTTTCTTGATTTCCCTTTCAAACCCCCTTTGTCTTATCAAGCTGAAAAGGATGTAAGCCATGTTTCTGTGCCCACTAAATGCTCCTGCCAAAGACAAGAAAGGAATAGACAAAATTGGAATATCCTAGTTAGATTTCTGGCATTATGAATAATTGAGCTTTTTGTGCTATGATTTAATTTTTACAATTAAAAAACAGAGAAAAGAACTGCCAGGAGTTGAAAAATTCCCACTGCTGTAATAAAACCTATTTTCTACTCTACCAAATGTAATCTGACCAATAATGTGTTGAAAAAAAAAACCATGGCAGTTACCTGGCATTTTGGAGATTAAAGGATTAGATGGATTGACTGTTCCATTTGTTTGCTTTTTGTTTTTCTTTCACTTTTCAACTAGAAGTTGTGTATTTTACCTGATGAGGTTCAGTTATTTGGTTAAGTAGAGAAGTAGTCAACCTTTCTGTGTTCAACTAACATTATTAGTCATAGCTTTTTAACTGGTTGAGATGTTAATTACCTCCTATACCTCGTATCTTCCTGATTGTAATCCAAATCCATTATCTGGTGGAATGGGTCACACCATCGTACATCTTGGCCAAAGTTTTCGAGTGGCTTGGATATACTGGAGTGATTTAACAGGAACTTCCTATGTCTAGAAGGCTTGCAAAAATAATTTATTAAAGAAAACTTCAAAAGTTGGGATTAATTACCAAGTGGAAAAGCGTTTTTAAGAGTAGTGTAATGAGGCATAATAAGATATTTTTAATACCTAAAGTGTAACAGGTATATAGTGGTTGGTAGTCAGCTTCAATTCCATAGGGAAGGGTACTTGACTACAGGCCATCATGGCCTAGGAAAGGCAGGGAGCACACCCTCCTGCAAGGGTGTAGTCAAGTCCAGCAGTGGTCTCAGCGTATGCATGCAAATGGATATCCCATAAGGAGAGATTGTTTAACCTTTTGAAGATTGAGTTCTATTTTTTTAAAATTGACTCGAAGTGGTTTGGAGGCACCTTTGCATGACCTTACTTGCCAACCCATCCTACTTCTAAATTACAAACACACATGTCATGCATAGAAAAAGTTTTAGGAAGAAAAAAACTTCATGTTCAAATCAAGGGTTAACTTCTAAAGCTCTTGTCTAAGGAGTTCAGAAACTAAGCACAGTATCAGACAGTTTCTTTGGACCACATCTGATAATCTAGGCAGCTTATGTGCATCTCTCCTCCTTCTCTCCTCTTTTCCAGTTCTCAATATGTTTTCTACATCTGCATGTCTTATGATTTGGAGGTTACTAGTATGTAGCCACGTGGGAAAGGCAATATATTCCACAGTAATTGGTTCTAATTGATATCACACCAAATTGTGCTTCTCCCTAACACACAACAATTGGGTATAAATACAACTTAACTGAAAGAGAAACAAGAAGGTAGATAATAAGTGTTGGTCTCGGCCAGTTTCCTAGAGCAACCATTGCTTTCCTCATGCCCCAACCATTTGGTGTTTCCGTGGTTTTCACACATTTTTGGGTCAGATACAGTTATCTTCTTTGCAGTGGAAGTGGGTTATATTAAAATGCTAAAACAAATTAAAAGAATAACTTACTCAGAAAGTACCCTTGAGTAAATACATGGTGGTTAAGTATTTCATAGTTAATCATTAAGAAGATTAGTTGAGATTTGAATAATACAACTTTTATAGAGAGAGGTCAAAACCAGTAATTGTGTGACAGGTCAGAGAAAAAATGAGGAAGTCAAAATAGAAGAAACCAACCTGAGGAGTCAGAATTTCATAATGCCTTCCCAAGGCAACTTAATCAAAATTAATTTCAAAGTAAAATATCCTGATTCAAGAGCATGATTTAAATGTCTAGAAACTAGATAAAAGTAAAAGTTTAATAAAAACTTACATTTTTTTTTTTAAAGTTAACATCTCTGATCAGAGTTTGCATGTTCCTTTCCTTGGTCCCTCAGAGATGTAAAAGTTCTTGGATTGCTTTCAAGTTCATGCTTCGACAGTCACATGCTGTAGAAGTTATTATTAGCCAAGAAATAAGAACACGCCAATCCATTTTGTGCAATCCACTTTGTGCTCTAGAATATAAAGATTGCCAACCATATGGACATATTGCTATAAATAATCTTGAGTAATAAAGATCACATTTTTTTCAACTTTTATACAAGTTATTTCAATTAAAAATCACTCAAAGGTTAATGGATAATCTGACATCAAGAAATGGCAACACATCAAACTTCATTAATTCTTACACTTAATAATATAAATGATTGCTATGTGATTTATCACTAACAACTATTGGGTATCCCTAATATATAGTGAATTGAAACCTCATGCTACTGAATAATTATTTGATGTTAACAAAGAACAGATTATATTGAGATCGTGTGCAATTTATAGTACATGTGATTTTTATTAGTGCTTGGCTTGTTGCTTCCAAAATTCTTCCAAATTTTTTTTATTAAAATTGTTCTGAATTGAGTTTAGTGAGCAAGATGAGTTCTCATTTTATTATCAAAGTTTCCAGCACATAATAATAAAAATCTGTGATGTAATTGTATAAATATCTCCATTGCCTGGCAATGAGAAAGAACATAAAAATAAGATAAATAATTATCAACTGAAACACACTCCAGAAAATTATCACAATGTTTTTCTTTTATCAATTCTAAATCCATTACTTTTTTTTCACCAAAGGTAATAGAACATTCCTACCTATCTGGATACAGATATACTTTTTATTACATTGATACTTTTTAATACCACTGAGAAGTTATTAGACGGACATGTTAGATATATGTTAGGAAAAACAATTCATAACAACTACAAATCTTTCAACATACCTTATTTTTCAGAAATTATATTACTAATTGGCAATAACAGACCTTTAATGTAAAAAATGTTTATCCAAGAAATACATGAAACATACATGTGCTTTAAAAATGCAGACATTTCTGAAAAACGTAGGATGAAAACAATTATCTGCCTCATCACTGTTTTTCTCCTGGCTTCCAGAGGCAAAAACACTTTGTTGTTCTGAATTCTTCTGGAAGTTCATTTCTGAATCAAGCGTTCATATTGATGCTCTTGATTTATTGACTGTAGACATTGTTGACTTTCTGAGAGGAGATAGAAGAATTTAGCTCACGTAAGCCACATTTTTCCTGCTCTTTCCCGCCTCATAGTGACTTCATTGCTTACAGATGCTTCCCTGATTGCTGTTGCAAGTTTAAATAATCAATTTAAACCACCTATTCTTGATCCATTAATCACACCATCACTTTATCCTCGCCTGGTAGAATGAGGAACTTATCACTTCTACTCTTCCCTCCACTCTCCTGCCCCTTCCACAAATGATTTCTGCTATGTCTTTACTTTCATTCTATCATCAGAGTTGAAAATATTTATATTCAATTGTATCTAGTTAATCTCTGAAATGGATCCAGTAGTGGAGTTTAACAACAAAAAGTTTCCAAATTGCCACTGCACCTTAATTTTATTCTCAAGTTTTTCTAAATTTTCCATCATTTTAATTTAGATCATACTTTTTTCTCCGAGAGGTGACTCCCAGATATTTTCATTAACTCCTCTCATTCTGTTTTGCTGGACCAGTGACCTAACTGACCATCTGGGAGTCCCATTACTTCGGGCCGGAGTTACTATTTCCTGAATCCCATTATCTTTCTCTTCCATGTTTTGCTAACGGTCATTCCCAAAAACGCTAAAGAAATGGTAGAAAGTACATTTTCTGAGATTATGCGTATCTGAAAATGACTTTATTTTACTCTCATATATGATTAATAGTATGTCTGGGTATAGAATTCTAGGCTGGAAATAATTTTTTCAGAATTTTAAAGGCACCATTGTGTTGTCAGTTAATAATCTGTACTACTCACAAGACTGATATTGACTGAGTTTTGTTTCTTTCAAAGTTATCTGCATTTTCCCTTACAAAATTATAAGAAACATTATTTTATATCACTTGTATTCTTCACTTTAAAAAATTTTTTTTAATAGCTTGAGATTGCAATGATGCTATAAATCTCTTTCCTTTTCTGTCAGCATTTCTAGTCTTTGTCCTGCACTCAGGATGTTAACCTCAATTTATTTCCCAAGACTTCATTTTTATCTTGCTAATTGTATTTTTATTACCCAAGAGATTTCTTATTTCCTAATAATGCTCCCTCAAAAATGTAGCTGAGAATACATATATGTATCAAAACTCATGGAATTTCAAATGTGTGTATTTCACTGCATGTAACTTATACTTCAATAAGGATGATTTTAGGGGATTCTGGGTGGCTCAATTGGTTAAATGTCTGCCTTTGGCTCAGGTCGTGATCTCCAGGTCCTGGGATGGAGCCCTGAGCTGGACTCCCAGCTCAGCAGGGAGTCTCCCTCTGCTCCTCCCCCTGCTTGTGCTCTCTCTGTCTCTCTTTCTCGAATGAATAAATAACATATTTTTAAAAATTAAATTTAATTTAAAGGAAAAAAAGATGATTTTATAAGGTGGAAACTATCCAGTTAACTCCATTTCTACTGGTAACTTCTCTTAACGTTCTCATTCTTCTGAACTATTTTTCTTGGTGATCTCTTTGCTTCTCCCTTTATCAGTCTTGAAAATATCCTCCCCATTCAGTAGTAAACAACTTTTAACACATGACCCAGATTGTGTTACGTTTTCCAGCGGACACAGAATAGTATCTAGACAACTTGGTGTAGACCAGGAGGTCTACCTATTGTCTGCCCTTCTCTCTGACTTCATTTCATCGATTATCTCTCTTGTTCACTAAGTTTTGATAATAGAGGTTTTTGTTTTTGGCTTGGTTTTGTTTGGGGGTAGGTGGTTTTTTGTTTGTTTGTTTTTGCATATGTTAAGCTCATTCCTGTTACTTTGACCTGGAACTCATTCCTTCTGGCTATCTGCACACCTGCCTCATAATATCTCACCTCTTCAAGGAGGCCTTACCTGACCAGATTATGTGAAGGTCTCCTCCATTCACCACTCTACAGCACTTAGCTCTATCTAAAATAATCTAGTTTTTGGTCTCCCCTCAGCAGAAGAAAGCTTCGTGATTGGTAGTGTTGTCTTTATTTACACGTATCTAATATTTTGTGACATGCTTATGTATCAGCATTTTATCAGCACCCACCCCCATATTATCTATATTAATCACTGGATCATACAATCTTGATCTTTAAAAAAAATCCTAGATAGAGTATGCATAGTTTTGGAGCCAGAAAGACCTTTGGAGTAATTCTTGGTCTCCACTCATTTTGTGATCCTTGGTAAGTTAGCTTTATATGTCTAATCAGCAAAATGAAAAATTATATTTGCTGTGGAAGGATTACTTGAAGAAATTACATGACTCTTTAACTTGATAGAAAAATAGCAGTTGCTAAATAAATTAAGTCATCTTCCCTATCTGCACTTATCCATTCCCAAGATATTGATGGAACACCTGCTATCTGCCGTTAGAGTTCCAGGTCTCCATGAAAGAGTTTCTCCTTCGTGCAGGAAACTTACAACCCTCCAATAAAAACTGTTCCATTTTTAATCAACATTAATGTTAGGATGTTTTAGTTTACGCTAGTGGGAAATTTGCCCTCTATTATCTTCCCAGATTCTTCCATATGGCAGGCTTGTGACAACGCTTTGTTTCTTCTAAGTCTTCTTTGCCCCAGCTTAAATATTCCCAATTGTAACGAGCATTCCCCATATGATACAGCTGCTATTTTCTGGGTGAATTCCTGTTTGTCATTTTTCCATGTAGTGCTTATTGCCTAGAACTTCACAAAATTCCCCATGTGTTTTCACACTAGGGCATACTGGAACAAGACTGTCATCCCCTGAGTTTATTTTACTCGTCATCACATTAACTTTTATTTTTTCAAGTGGCATCATATGAAGTCTCATGTTGAGAGGCTCCTACATCTTTCCACATATGTTTCTGTTAAATAATGTCATCTTAATGGTGCACTTTTGCAGATGACTTTTTGTGCAGTGATTCAAGATTTACAAGTTCCTTAATACATTTCAGGCGAAAAGATTTTACCTGTGTCCTATCCTATCTAATTTTCTATCATTTTAAATGGGCAACAAGTAAGTGGAGAACATTCTCAGCTTTTCCCCCAGAATTTGAATAATGGTGAATGCTAACCATGATGTAATGCATCTTGGTGTTCATCTCCACTCACTGAAAATGAAGTTTTGAAAATATTGACGTCTGGGCTTTATGCGTGTGTACTTGTACCATCTGGTGGATGGTATTTCCTTCTGGAATAAGAGAATTACATAGTACTCTAGGAAGGCAAGTTTGGCACACATAGCCATAATTATAGAACAAAATGAAAAGAACAAATTGGTCAGTAAATTTCAAATCTGTATTTATTAACAAACAAGTAATAGATGTAAACATCTGGAATGTGTAACCACTGAAACAAATTTAAATCTAATTCTTAAGTACGTCCTTATTTTCTTTTCATTAAAATTGATATTTTGTGGTATAAACTATTGTATTTTATGTTCATATTACAAATTCAGAGACTTCATTTATTGGGGTAGTTTCATGCTTAAATATATTATTTTCAGTCAGCATCTTGAAAAGCAGCAATTGCTCTAAGGTGTTAGATTAACATTTTTTTTTTTATGTTTAGCAATACTTGTATCTTTTTTTTTCCTTTCCAAGTTTTTATTTAAATTTCAGTTAGTTAACATAGAGTGTAATAGTTTCAGGTGAAGAATTTAGTCACTTATACAACACCCAGTGCTCATCACAACAATTGCCCTCCTTAATCCCCATCACCTTAATCCATCTCCCACCCACCACCCCTCTGGTAACCATCAGTTTGTCCCCTTAGTTAAGAACCTGTTTCTTGATTTTCCTCTCTTCCACCCCACTCCCATATTCATTTGTTTTGTTTTTTAAATGCCACATATGAGTGAAATCATGTGGTATTTGTCTTTCTCTGGCTGACTTATTTTGCTTAGCATTAATACTCTTTAGCTCCATCTGTGTCATTGCAAATGGCAAGATTTCATTCTTTTTTATGGCTGAGTAATATTCCACTGTATATACATACTACATCGTCATTATCCATTCATCAGTCAGTGGACATTTGGGCCCTTTCCATAATTTGGCTATCGTTGATAACGCTGCTATAAACATCGTGGTACAAGTATCTCAAGTTAGTATTTTTGTATCCTTTGGATAAATACCTAGTAGTGCAATTGCTGGATCTATAGGGTAGTTCTATTTTTAACTTTTTGAGAAACTGCTATACTGTTTTCCAGAGTGATTGTACCAGTTTGCATTCCCACCAGCAGTGCAAGAGGGTTTCCCTTTTTTGCATCCTCACCAATACCTGTTGTTTCCTGTGTAGTTAATTTTAGCCCTTCTGACTAGTGTGAGATGATATCTCCTTATAGTTTTGGTTTGCATTTCCCTGATGATGAGTGATGTTGAGCATCTTTACATGTGTCTGTGGCCACTTGGATGTCTTCTTTGGAAAAATGTCCATTCATGTCTTCTGCCCATTTTTTAACTGGATTATTTGTTTCTTGGGTGTTGGGTTTGGTAAGTTCTTTATGTATTTTGGATATTAACCCTTTATCAGCTATGTCATTTGCAAATATCTTCTTATATTCTGTAGGTTGCCTTTTAGTTGTGTTAATTGTTTTGTTTGCTGTGTAGAAGCTTTTTATTTTGATGTAGTCCCAGTAGTTTGTTTCTGCTGTTGTTTCCCTTGCCTTGGAAGCCATACCTAGTAAGAAGTTGCTATGGCTGATGAAAAAGAGGTTACTGCCTGTGTTCTTCTCTAGGATTTTCATGGCTTCCAGTCTCACATTTAGGTTGATAAACATTTTTTTTTAAAGATTTATTTATTTATTTAAGAGAGAGAGAGAGACAGAGAAAAGGGGGGGCAGAGGGAGAGGGAGAGAGAATCTCAAGCAGATTCCCTGCTGAGTGTGGAGCCCAACGCAGGGCTTGATCTCATGACCCTGAGATCATGACCTGAGTTGAAATCCTGAGTCAGACGCTCAACCAACTGAACCACCCAGACGCCCCAGTTGATAAGCATTTTTTGAAGGTAGGAACATTGTGTCAGTTTTTAACTGAATCTAATTCTGTATTGATAGTATCTCTAGGGATGGAACTCAACTTTATACAGATTTTTATTGTTTTCCTTATCCCCCCACCCTGAAGCAGTCATATATGAGTCTTTTAAAATATAATCACCTAAAGTTTATTGGAAAACTATGAAAAACAAATTCGTTAAGTTATGGCATATGGTTGACATCTGTTGTTTTTGCTTACCTAGTGCATATTTCATCAATTTCTGGTATAACAGCTTAATTTTCCTTTGGTTAACCTCACCTACCTCAGTTTTAGTCCATATGGATTTGTTGGGACCAAACCCATCTCATACGCAAAGTATGGGAAGGTGATGCACACCTGGCCAAAGAGTTTATCCCATCCACTTAGCAATCAGGCATAAGGAATGAGCCGTGGGCATAAGTTAGAAAAATAAGCATCATTCCTACAACTTTTGTTGGAATAGGGAGAGAAGATCCATGTGTTTACTCAGATTACCAAGCAAGTAGGATATAAGCACAGGCATGTTGGAGAGTATTTTTGAAATCACTAGGAAATTATACCTAAATGTGAAAGCCCACAAATAGAAAAATATAGCTGAGAGATGGAGAGATACTTCTAAAGATATTATTTCATCATTCAGATCTTGCTGTACCTGAAAATCTATTTCTGGACTCTTTAGTTAGTGAGCCAATAAAGGTCCTTTTTCCTTCTAAAACCATTTTAAATTGGAATTCTGCCCATTTGTAATGGAAAGGTGCTGATTAAAACACACTGCAGCTCTCCAACCACTCAGTTTTCCCCAGGCCCTAGCCCCACTCTGGACAAACATTTCCAAGATAGACAATTAGATTGCCATGATAGTTATGTGCGGCTTCCAATACCCTCCCCCCCCAACAAAATATAGTTAGGTTATAGCAAGATAAATGCCAATTTCACTACATTAAATTAATTACAGTAACAATTAGAAAAAGCTGTAGTCCTCATGAGCAGGAGACAGTAGAAGCAATCCGTCAATGAATCTTTCAGCCGGAACAGTGATCAGAAAATTATGGCCCATGAATAAATCTAGCCCACCACCTGTTTCTATAAATAACTTGATTAGAACATAGCCTAACCCTCCCAGAAGACTGTTATTGTGCCACAATGGCTGAGTCGAATAGTAAAGACAGACACCCTATTATCTGCAAAACCTGAAATACTCACTATCAGCCCCTTTACAGAAAAAGTTTGTAGATACCACTACCAATGGATCACCAGCTGCACTAAAAAGGAATCAGATGTGGCCTTTATGAGCTCATAAGTAGCATTTGTCTGATCTCTGGAGCCCAGAGTCCAAAACTACGCTGAAAATGTGTGAAGCTCAAACAGTAGTCAGTTATCTGCATTTGTATTTTAATAATCACAGCAAAATCAGTTAATCATACAACTAAAGGGACGGAAAAGGTTTTGCTAATATTTCAGGATATAAAAAAGTAATAATGTATGGTATTTCAATAGTTGAATCCAGATCATTAAATAACTCATAGTCTAAAATGGGAATTCTTATGGTGTCCATATCTGGCATAGGAACATTCAGTGCCAGCCATTTCAAATGGTTTTTATGAATCCCAAAAGAAAAGGGGAAAAAATTTAATTTATGTAAAACTATGTTGAGGTTTTATGTACAGCTATATAATGTAGGACTTCTTACATTTTTAGTATGCAGAGGGAAAAAAGACTGGAAATAACTTTCTTCTGCTATAAAGGTATCTAGAAATTTAGATCACTGAGTATTTTAACCCAGAGCTTAATTCATGGGGCTTCTGTGCTTTTGCCAGTAAATCTGTCTATGGTTGCAAAAATACATCATGATTTTACAAGCCTGTATTTACAGAACATAAAACATGAAAATCTACATGTGGCTGTTTTCCTCTGTGACTCTTATGCCTTCTCTGCTGGTGGAAATCTAGCAGAAAGGACAACTTCGGGGCCTCCAAAAAATGTCCCATTGATACTTCTCTTGGGAAATTTTCTGCTGCCGCCACCTAGGGAAGAAAAAGAAACATCTTCTCCAGATTTCCAGTCCATTGACCAGGGGTCTTTAAATTTTCATGCTATAATAATTATTGGGTTCTATGTCCATTTTCTGGTACCCCCTCCCAGAGATTCTGATTCAGTGGGTCTGAGATGTGACTTAGCCATCTGTATTCTAACAAGCACTCTAAAACGATTCTGACATAGGCACTGGAAGGCCTCTGTTTTAAAAAACTACTGCATAAACTTTCCTGCTTCCAAAGTAATGAAGTTTCATATCTGGTTGTATTTTAATTTTTGCTGTTAATCACAAAATGCAGAATCTCAGTAGCATTTAACAATAAGCATCTATTGTTTGAATGGCAATGAGTTGGGTGTCTCTAAGCAGCTCTGTGTATGAAGGCTGGGTTTGCTTGTATGTCTGGGGTGGGCCGACCAATCTCCTCATCCAGACAGGCTTCCACTGACACGACTGGGGCATCGCTCATCCTCCAGCAGACTGGCTCAGACACGTCCCCATGGTCATGCAAAGATGCCAAAGAGCAAGTAGAAACAGCGTAGGTCTCTACAGGCCGAGGCTCAGAACAGACTTGCTGCCACTTCCACCTAAACTCTATTAGACAAAGCAAATGACATCGTCAACTCAGAATTACAGCCTAGAAACATCTTTTCTGACACTTTAGTGGGAAGAATTGCAAAGTAGCCTGACAAAGGGTATGGGTACAGAGAGAGGTGAAAAATTGAGGCCATTTTTGCTGTCAGCCTCTAAGAAATACTGAAAAAGCTCTGGACTGCAAGTGAGTAGTGAGCTGAGCCATTAATTTTATTTAGGGGGACATGGGCTTGTGGATATGCTAATTCAAGGACATTTCTAGAATTTACATATAATGGAAGCGGAGCCGCATAACCTCTTCCTATCAAGATACTTAAGCCTATGCTGTCCTTATTTTTCCCTGCAGTACAGTGATGTATAAACAGCTGTGCAAGTTCTCACTGACTATAAATACAACCTTGAGCTTGTAGTAACGGAATACAGTGCCATGTATCCAACATGTTTGAGTTTATGAAGCCATCCAAGGAGTCCAAGTAAATAAAGGGTTTTATATGAAATGTGAAGGGTCTCAAACAATAGTTCTGAACATTTTTAAATATCATCCATTTAAAAATCAATGACTTCTTATTGTGAAAAATTAAGATTCCATATTTTAGAATGCATGATATCCTGGGATAACATGAGCTTAAGTTCCAAACTATGATAAAAGATATGTTTTGAGTATGAGAGAACATATATTTTCAAAGCAGGATGTGAAATATCAACCACACGTTATTTTATAGTTTTTTCTTGAATTGTTTTTATATTCTGGGTAGATATTAACTGTAGCTCATCCTTACGTATTAAGATACATCATCTCAAGACTTGGATCCCAAATAATTGTATTCCTTCTGTATATATGCATATTAAAATAATAAGATTGGGTTTCTTTAAACAGTTCCTGAAATTGATGTATCGAAATTCAGTCTGGTTTTTGTTTTTGTTAACTTCATGTGGATTAATGGAATTTTGCATTATAAAAATACCAAAATATCTTTATTTTAATGAATTACCCAGTACTCTGAAAATTGAAGCTTCTGTGTACATAACATGTAAATATTTAACAGAAATCATTTTGACACGGACATAAATCAGTGCTGGGAGAGTCACTGCTCTCAAAGTAAATACAGAGAGTGAAAAGATAAATTCTTAGTCTTGTGCCTGCTCTTGTCGTGGGAGAACATGAGGACCTCATTATCATAAATAGACAACTCTTTCTTGTAAACTCACATGATCTCAGACATTTATAAAAATAGAAATTACTGGCGATAAATGCTCTTGACTTGGAATGCCACCGGAGACCTTCTGCTTAGGATTTCTTTTTCCAAAGTCCTTCCTAAGTCCTAATAATCAGGGAAGTTTCTAAGAACAAACGGGAAGGGGCAGAAGGGCTGATAGGACTGGGTGTTGAAAATCAAAGTTTTCATTTCAAGAACATGTTCGTTGTTAGTAAGAGTGCAGCATCCTTACCTCATTTTTGTTACGTGGCTGGAGTTTTTACCAGCCTTTCAAAAATGCCAAGGGCATCTTCCAAGGGTACAATCAATTTGTTGATTCACTGTAACATCAAAAACAAAGTGAACAAGGGAAGAAGGCCGCTGCTAATTCGGAGCTATTTCATGATGAATTAACTAAGGCAGGTCCCTCTACCAAAAATGCCAACCACAACTGCCTATCAAATCACCACCTTACTGTAGTTCTTAAGATCTTGAAAGGCTTTACGATTTTTTTGTTGTTTTGAAAAGTTACTTTAAAAATGAAACAGTGACTGCAGGATCTGTCCTTGAAGCTTCTTATGGAATTACAGTCGCTACTTAAATTAATATGGTGGTACAGAATAGATTACAGGTTAGAACGAAGTGATTTCCAAAGAGGGATGTGAGAACAACAAAGAACACTTATATCCGATCTTAACTGGAAAGGATTGCAGACTCTCCAGCAGGAGGCTCTTTTGCTGTTCGGACAATAAAGGACTGACCTTAGGTTTATTATGTGCCATTCGTATTGGGCACCCTTAATGTATAAGTTCCCCACAGAAGCCTGGGAGCGTGTGCTTTTCCACTGGTTGGCTTCCTAAGCAGTAAATGAGAAGTTCCATGGGAGCAGGGAATTTGCTTGTTCACCTCTGTATCAGTGTGACCCAAAATCCTTTTGGCAAATAGTTTGGGCACAACAAATCATCAAAGGACTGAATTACAGATTTTAGTTATTTTTAAGTTCCCTGCAAAATTGGTGATTTTATCACATGTGTACAGTTCTCATTTAAGGGTGTGCTCGGATTGCATAGTTATTGGCTTGAGACAAAGATTTAAGGCGTTCATAACAGGACCTTTTAGAGATGAGGTTTACATTTAATCTTGACAGCAGTGAACATTTATTCCTCATCTACCCACCATCACCAAGAAAAAATATTTGCCAATTTTTTATATCATTATTGATTAGAAGGAAAACAAATCAAAACCATCTGAACAGTTTAATAACAATGTTGCTTAACATTCTCTACTGACTCAGTCTATACCTGGGTCTGAGTAATGAAGCTCAGTAAGTATAAACGTATCCTATGATTGAGACTTCATTAAAGCAATGTTAAGCACATGGAGGGCTAATGCTGCCCAGAGAAATTTCTCATAAACACGTAGGTTAGGACAGAAGTCAGTGCTTCTAAAAATCCCTATAGACTTCTAAGCCATACCCAAAAAAGCAAATATGAACCTCAAGAGAGGCATCCCCAATGGGACAGTTTCACAGGCCACTTCAAAATAAAAGCCCCTTGAAGGTCACCTCTGCCTTCTAGTCCTAAGCCTGTGGTCCAGAACCCGTGTGTCCTTACCCATATCTCCTGAAGGGCTCTGTAATGTTGAGTGAGCCAATGGCTAATAAAGACTCAGTAGACTTCCCTGGAGTTCTCTGTCCACATTCCACTTCCCCACCTCTCCTTGCCCTACGCAATCTAGGTTTTTTAATTTCTCTAGGTAAACAATGGCTGGAAGTGGGGAAAACAGTTAAACTCCTTTGAAAGATTTTAGCTGTTTCTTCCTCTATTCTCCATTTGTCCCTAAACAGCCCCAAGGCAAATACCTCCATTACCCAAAAAACCACATAAACAAATTAGTAACTTTAATTAAGATTTTTAAAGCTCAAACTACACATACCTTTGATTTTTTATACCACTTTATTGAGGTATAATTGACATAAAAAAGTTGTAGATATTGAATGTATACAACTTGATGAGTATAGACATAGCCTGTATCATGAAACCATCACCACAGTCTATTCCATAAACACAGTCATCACTTCCAGAGGTTTCCTCCTGCCGCCTTTTAAAAATTATTATTATTATTATTATTATTTTTATTAGAATCAAAAAGTAGAATGGTGGTGGCCAGGGACGGGGGGGCGGGGAAAATGTAGATGCATTAGTCAAAGGATAGAAAGTTTCCATTATGTGAGATGAGTAAGTCAGTCCTAGAGATCTTCTGTACCACACAGCGCCTACAGCTAGCAACACTGTACTGCATACTTAAACATTCAGTAGGCGGGTAGGTCTTATATTAAGTGTTCTTATCGCACGCACAAAAGTTAACTGTGATTTGTATTAATTCTTCAGTACAGCTCTGTCATGACTTTTCAGTGAACAGACTGCAGTGAATAATTCTAGAAATGTTTGCTTAAAAATCCCTAAGAAATGTTGGCCTGTGTTTATTCTTTTTTATTTGGCCTTTCCTTCAAGAAAAATGTGTACTAATTTAGGCAGGGAATTTGATCCACAGAGGAAATACATAAGGATGCTGAGGGAGAAACGAGCCAGGCGCTTGGATTAGCTTAGCAAAATCTAGAAAATCTGTAGTGTGGGAAAACTAACAAGCAAAGAAAAACACATGCTCTAAATATTTTACAAGTTTAAAAGCCAATTGTTGACTGTGAAGGACTCAGTCCTGGTAAATCTCCAAGCTTCTCTGCTTTCCATTTCTTCGGAATAAACTTAACAAAACAAAACAAAACAAAATATGAACTTAAAAATTCTGACATCATGTTGTTTTCTATAATCTAGTATCATAATCCTAGTCTACATGTTATTAATAATGTACAGTTTCTATCACATATTTTACTGTGTATCATAGTGTATTCACTTCTTTGAACTTTTCTAATGTTATAAATTGGAATATGTTTGTATTTTTCATTGTCATGAGAATATTTCTAGTCTTACAGTCTTACAGATCTAATTCTTCATTCCTGTTGTCTGGATAGCTGATTTGGTTTTCCTTGAATGGAGAAAATTCTCTTTACGGGTGAGAAAGGAGCACAAACAAGTCCATCTGGGGATTACGCTGTTCCTCTCTTGTACTAGATCTTCTGTATGCCTCTACCCCCGGATCCACTCTGTGTTCTTCTCCCTCAGCTCAGTGTGGACTTCAGAGAAGGGTCCCTTACTTTCTGACTTCAGTTTTATTTGAATGGAGAACACCAGCAAGAGAATAAAGGGGGGGTGGAGAATGGGGTCAGGGATTTAACCTCCCTTTTCCCTTCCCCGGAGGGTCACCTTGGAGACCAGCAACTTCTTTCAACTAAGGAGATAATAGTTAATGTCAGGACCCCTCTTCACACAGTCCCCCTCACACAGTCCCCCCCCCATCTGTCTCTTCCGCCCCCCCCACCTTCCCTCTCTTCCCTTTCTTTCTCCCCCTCCCTTCCTCCCTCCCTCCCTCTTCTCAATACCATAATCTTAATATCTTAATAGCCCTGGGATTCTCACATGCTCTCTCTTAGTTCCCTTACATCTAACTTATTTATATCTTTGAAAGTAAACTAAACGTGCTTCTTCCCTAGTTCTCCAACCACTGCCTTCTTCCTTGCTCTAACAATCAGTAAGAGCCTTTTACTTATTGAAAAAGTAATCTACTTCCTCTGCCTGCAAGTCCTCACTGCCCATCACTGCCCCACTGGATCTGCTCTCACTGGTTGTGGTTGGCGTCCACACATCTAATCCTCTCAAAATAGCCTTCCTTACCCTACTTATGCCCTTCAAAGCCCAGGAGAATATTATTCATGCTTTCTTTCTCAAATATTTTTTGGTTCAGCTTCCATCATACCACTTTCTTCTATTTCCTTAAAAGCTTTTATCTGATACTCCTAGCTTAAATGCTATTGTGTTCCAAGTCTCTGTAGCCATCACTCTAATTCTATATGAGTGCAACAGTAACTATGATTTTTAATGACCAATTACATTCTGAGACTTCTTAAATATCTAATTCCAGATCTTTTTGCTAATTCGAGGCCCATATATTCAACAGTTTCATTATCAGTTCTGATTTGATACCTTGGATAACTCCACACAAACATGTCTATTTGTTAACCCATCTTTATCTCCATCCTGTCTCTTCTCCTGAATCCTCTTGCTTAAGTAAATATGAGAACCATCTGCCCGGGGAACAGAAGACAAGAAGGCAAGAACAGTGGATTCTGGGGCATGTCACCCAGATCCTCTCTCTAAGACCAGAGTTGCTACAAGAATGCTGACAGTGTACTGATGAGTCCCTCTCCAGAAAGTGCCCTTAGCTAAAGGGAGCTTCTTTGCCCAAGGTTATGGCCCTTTCCCAGGGACAGCCCATATCCAGTGATTGTTAAATATGGAGGAACAAAGGCTCACCCTCCTGTTTCTGTTGGGGACAACTCTGATGGGTTATCCAGCCCCAGATCACCAGTAGGATCAGTGAAGTCCTCTACTGCAAGCACATCATAGTTCAACTTCTCACTCTGCCCAATCCTGCTTTCCTCAGTCTCTTACAGGTTTTATTCCTGAGAGCACTCCTCACTAAACTGCCTGCACAAAATCTCACCTCAGCGTCTCTCTCTCTCGGGAAACCCAACCGTAGAGAACAGGAAGTCAGTGCCAGTCTTCCTGACCCCATCTTTCTTATCTCCTTCCTGCAATGGGCCACACACTCTGTGAAGACTCTCTTCTGAATAATCACCCTTTCTCTGAATTGGCCTTAGTTTAGATCTCCATCACTTATTATCAGTATTGCCACAATTATCTGCTAACGGTCTGCCTGACTCCAGCTTTTCTTTCCTCCATCTTATCTCCACTCTGCTGCCATTAGTGACCTTTGCAAGTCATAAGTTCCATTGCATCACGCTCGGTTCAGTTCCACCAGAGAGCTCTCATAATGAAGCGAATTGAATTCTTGCCTGCGTCTGCAGCATCTCAGACCTTTTACTTACCTTACTACCATTACCCCTACTGTTACTATTACTACCAGTGCTGTTGCTGTGACTTCTGCCACCACCACTCCCACGCACGCACACTCACTTACTCAGAATTTCAAAAAAGTCTTATAGCTCTGCTTTTCCAGATAGTTCAAGCTACTTTGTGTTTTGCTGTCTTTGAAAACGCTAGTTCTTCTACCTGGAGTGTCTCCTTTATATGCCCCATGTTCCGTCCTTCACCTATATTTTCTCTAGCTCTCAAACTTTCATAGGTGCTTCTTGTTAAAGTGCAGATTTGGGTTCAGTAGATCAGGGACTGCGAAGATAGTGCTACTAGTCAGGGCACGATACTCGGAGCAGCAAGGTCAAGTTAACTCTTACTCATTTGTTCGAAAGCAGACATGCAGAGCTATTGGTCTTTAGTAATGACGTCTGAGGAGGAGCCTTTTTACCCCGATAGCATTACTGGATACTGTTCGTATTCTCCTATAATCCAAGGGACATTGCTCAGCCATAGGGGAATATATCATGTGAGGTGCCTCTTTGTCGTAGTTGTTCTCCCTGCTGGCAATGCCACTGGTTGTTAATTATTTTACGATGGCAGTGGGCTCTAAACGAGTGTCACCTACGAAGTGTCACCAGTAACAAAAAAAGAAAATCAATATGCAAGCAAAAAACCCCCTAGAATTAATTTAAAACATCCCAGGCAAGTTAGAGAGATATAGCTGCAACCTGTCAAAGTTAAATGAACATCAGAGGTAAGCAGCCGTAGGGGATACCGTACATCTCTTCTAGAAATAAGTGACCATTGCCTTAAAAATGTCTTATCAATATGACATCAGGCAAGCTACTAGACTAATGCTGTCATTCTTGGAAATTCATGAAATCTGAATTACAGATTTAACTTCCTTTATTCTATTTTATTTTATTTTTATTTTTAAAGATTTATTTATTTAACAGAGAGATGGCCAGCGGGAGAGGGAACACAGGCAGGGGGAGTGGGAGAGGAAGATCCCAGGACTCTGGGATCATGCTCTGAGCCGAAGGCAGCCGCTTAAAGACTGAGCCACCCAGGCGCCCCTTAAGTTCCTTTAATACCGTTCTATTAACACTTAGATATTTCATCTTTTTTTTTTTAAAGATTTTGTTTATTTATTTGAGAGAGTGAGAGAGAGCATGAGCAGGGAGAGAGAACAAAGGGAAAGGGAGAAGCCGACTCCCCACTGAGCAGGGAGCCTGATTGGGGTGGGGTGGGGGTGCAGCGAGCTCAGTCCCAGGACCCTGGGATCAGGACCTGAATCGAACACTTAACTGACTGAGCCACCCAGGAGCCCTGTATATTTCATGTTAGTAAAACCATCATATATTTGCTAGTGAGGTTTTTGTAGTAGGTGTTCCAGGGAGAAGATGGAAAAAGGATAGGTCACAGAAAAACTAAACTGGAAAAAAATCAAATTTACAATAATAATAAAGATAAATAATAATCAAAATATTATTATCAAAATATTAGGAATAAAAAATAACTATGGCAAAAGAACTATTTCACCAGAAGTATATGATAATTCTGAATTTTTATGCATTTGAAAACCTACCCCCCAAACACATAGAGTAAAAACTGATAAAACCATCATGAGAAATGGATAAATTCATTGTCATAGTTGGAAATTGTCAAAAATGTATAGGTCAAGTTAAAAAAAAAGAGTTGGGGATATTGAATTGGTTTTAGTATCTTTGGGCCATGTCTTGCTAAATCTCCCTCTTTTGTTAACACTACCATGGTGGTGACGGTTGGTGTAATGTGGAATCCTCAGAGGGCCCTGGAGCGAGTCTATCTGTTAGTGGTGGACCTAAGGAGATTTTTGGTGGTTGTTTTGAAATAAAACCATCTGTAACTTTAGCTGGGCCCCAGCTGGGTGCATTTGGCCTTCGGCCAATTAATATAGCCATTAAAATTTTTTCCAGTTCATCTTTGCTTGACTCATTCCTTGAATTTGACTAGACTTTGACATTTTTTTTTTTTTTAAATACCAAAACTTGCCCTTTTGGGGGATGGCCCTGAATAATTGCTTTAAATCTTGAATGGACAGAACAGATTGCTTTCTAAATGAGGGCTTCCTCTGCTTTCTGAGTGGGGCTTGAGCTCAGAGGCAACAACTAAGAGAGGCCATTTTTTCTTGAGTCTTTTCTCTGTCATGTTAGGAGATGAGTGAGAAGCTCCCCTTGCTTCTACTCTCATCGACTCTACCATCCGACATCACCTCAGACATGCCCCTGTCAGGTGCCCAGTGAAGGGGGCTCTTCATGTGGAGGGGTATTTCTTTGTATTTACACTGCCTGTTACATATGAATCACCAGTGTTCTCCTGAAAAGTTATGGGGTGTTATTCCTTGAGGAGAGCCCCCCTCATCTTTTTACTAGAGATCATGTCACAACTACTGCTTGCCTGGTCTTTGGATGGTACCACTGTTCACTTTCTTTACCTGGCTAAGCCTAGGTAGCTTTTCTCCACAGACTAGTAAGAACCTAAGGGCAAACTGATTTTTCCCCATATTTATTGAGGTATAGTTGACAAATTGTGTAACTTTAAGGAGTGCAACACCATGATTAGATATACATATATATTGTGAAATGGTCACCATGATAGGATTATTTAACACATCCATCACATAGTTATCTTTTTCCCCTTTGTGATGAGAACATCTAAGATCTTCTCTATTAGCATATTTTGAGTATGTAATACCATATTATTAAAAATAACTACTATGATGTACATTAGGTCTTCAGAATTTATTCATTTTATAACTAGAAGGGTGTACTCTTTGACCAACATCTCATTTTCCTCACCTGCCCCCAACCCAGTGGAAAGAAGATACAGTGGAAAGAAGTCCTCTCAGATGTCAAGACAAATCTGAGTAGGTTTGGAAGATTTGTGAGAAGATGCAAAGTAGCTGTCATACATATCAAGGATTATCAAAGTGAAAGGGATTTCAGTGAGGCTGCTCAGCTCCTAAAATGTTCATTCTCTCCCCTGGGCATGGCCTGATGGTTTAAATAGTAGATGAGCTCCTGGACTACTGGCACTATTTTATACCAGTCCACAATGGGAGGCCTATTTTCTCGTTTACCTGTGGGTCATACTATACACTCTTTGGCACTCTGGACTCCTGCCTTGACACACAGATTTTATTTAGTGTTATAAATCTGCCATCCTCCCTCCCAACACTCTTTAAGCCCCCTTAAATGGAATATTTATAGCTAACGCCCTTCTCTGCCATCAACTTAGAAAATCTATATGCAGGCAAGCACACAAATACCCAGACATACACATACCTTATACAAATATAACCAGTCTACTTTATATGTGCACGGCCTAGCATATCAACAACAACAAAAATATTTTTATAGCTCCTCTGAAGTGAAGGTGAAGTTATTGTTCAACCCTGGTTCAACCCCTAAACCCTTCCTTCCATTGGCAGGGGGAAATAATATATCAGAATCAGCTAGGGGACATTTTTACATCAGGCAAGTTCTGTCTGGAAATTCAGATAGATCATGCTTACCTTTTACCCAATTTAAAAATCATATCCACTTACGCCACTTTTGTTGATGGACATGTTTATTGACTATGTTAGGGCAGGGGAAAACACTGTCCTATTTTCTGATTCTGTAATCCTACAACAGTCAATTAAACTTTTCTCAGAATCAATTCTCCTAATTACGAAAAGGAGCTAAACATTTTATTCCCTAATGTTGCTTAGTAATTGGAATTATGAAAGCACTGTACTTTGAGTCAGATACATGGTTTTTAGTCTTCATTCTGTCATTAGCTAGTTAGATAGCATCGATGAAGTAATTTCTTCTCTCCAACCCTCAGTGACCACTCAATCAATCAATAAAACAGGCAGAAATACATAAAAGCAATTAGACTAGATTTTTTATTGTTCATTTCACAAGCTATATTCTTTTGAGAAGTCATGAAATCATCCCAACATAAAAAGGCATAAATAATGATATCATAAGCAACTATGTTCTTAATACCCATGTTAGAAACACAGTTGAGGCCTCCTGTGAACCTCCCCCCAATATATTCCCCATTGTATTTACTTTTTATCATGGATTTATTTTTTATCATTCCCAAGCATTTCTTGGTCCTTTACCATATATGTATGTATCCTAAACCATCACTTCCTATGAATCATAGCATGCTGGTAAATTCCTTGACAATTCGCCTTTTCCCGCTTAACATAATATTTGTGAGACCCATTCAGGAGTCTATATTAAGTCTTATTGACTCATTTTTCACTGTTTGTATTACTTTTGGTGGACATACCACAATTTATCCACCCATTCCCCTATTGATAACATTTCATTTTTCTGATTTGCTAAAACTCACGATGCTACTGTGATTACTGCGGTACAGGTTTCCTGGATTTGTCGTATGTATGTCTAGGGATGGAATTGCTGGGACATAAATTATATATATTTTGATATATATAGATCTCAAATCTACCAGATTATGACCAGCTGCTCTCCAGCCCGGTTAAATCTATTTATATTTCCTCATCAGTAAGAAGAAATCCTGTTGCTCCCTATCCCCACTATAACATTTGTTATTGTTGGACTATTTAGATCTTTCCCAGTCAGAGGCTGAGGAATGGCAACTCTTTGTGACAAATTTGCATCTCACTGATTTCTCCTGAGGCTGAGCATTTTTTTTTTCATGTGTTTGTTGGCCATTCCTGTTTCCTCTTCTGTGAATCACCTTTTCATATCTTTTTCTATTTTTCTACTTCATTGTTTTCTTTTTGTTTTTGATTTGTAGTTTCAAAAGTTTATTTTGAATACTAATCTTTGGTAATTTTTTTCATTCCAAGTATCTTCCTCCAGACTGCTCCAGTTTTTTCATTTTTTGTTGTGTCTGTTGCTACCCAGACATTTTTAGTTTTAACCGTCAAATTTACTAATCATTTCCGTTAGCATTTTTACTTCATTTGTCTCGTTTAAGAAATACTTCTCACCCCACATTTTCATAAATGGTCTACTTTCTTTTATTCTAAATGCTTTAAAAGTTTTCTTCTGTTTCTTTCTTTCCTTCCTTCTTTCTTTCTTTCTTCCTTCCTTTTTTTCTGGGGGCGGGGGGCGCGTATTTACAATGCCAACTTTGTCATTGATGAAGTTTCTATATATGTCAGAGCCAATTCATGGGATTTTTATTTCTCTGTTATTGGCCTGTTTGTCTCTTTTGTCTATATTGTCTTATTCAGTAAAACTTCATAAATCTTGCTATCATAGGACAAGTATGCCCCCTAGGTTTTTCTTTAAAGTATTCTTATCTCTTTTGAGCTCTTTCATCTTTTTAAATGTATTTTTAGAGTCATCCTGTCAAATGCCAATCAAACCCCTATCGAGATTTCTATTAGAGGGGTGCTGGGTGGCTCAATTGGTTAGGTGTCTTTCGGCTCTTGAAATGATCCCAGGCTGGGATCGGGACCAGCATTGGGCTCCTTGCTTGGCAGGGGACCTGTTTCTCCCTCTGCCTGCAGCTCCCCCTGCTTTTGTTCACTCTCTCTCTCTCTCTGACAAATAAATAAATAAAATCTTAAAAAAAAGAGAGAGAGATTTCTATTAGATTTGCATTACCTTTATGGAGAGAATTGGTAAAGAATTGACATTGTTATGAACTTGGTTGTTTTTCTCCATGAACATAGAATATCTCCATTAATTTTAAATTCTTTATATATATATATTTATTTTCTTCAATATATTTTAGTAAAATATATTCTTCCCACGTTGTTTCTCTGATCTTATGATTGATTTTATCCTAGGTACTTTATATTTTTTGTTGCTGTTATGAATCATATATATGTTTTCAAAGGTTTTTTTTCTTGAATGTAGTAAATTATTTTTGTAGATTGTGTATCTAGCAAATTCAATTTATATTTCATTTAAAAATTTCTGTTATTTGTGCATTCTCTTTCTCTTTTTCTTTGAAAAAAACTTCCAGATTTGACTACTTTTTGAGTCTCCTTAAAGAGCTAGCTTCGACTTTGTTAATCCTCTCTGTTGTAACTTTTTCTGTTTCATTCATTTCACACTTATTTGTTGTTATTATCTTTTTTCTACCATTTCACGTCTATTTTGTTTCTTCTATAATTTCTTGACTTGGATTTTTATGTCACTAATTTTTAGATAACCTTCATTTCTAATATTTGCATTTATGGACATGTATTTTTCTAAGTATTACTACATTTAATATGTGTTAAAAACAAAATTCAGCTGAGTAAATTTGAAGATGTAATTGGCTTTATTAAGTGATTCATGCGTCTGGCAGCATCCCATCTAGCAAGTAGAGGGGACCTCTGAGAAGTTGTACAAAATAGAAATTTTGGATAGGAAGGAGGATGGTGCCAGAGGTTATTAGCAAAGGGAAAGGAAAGGATTGTTTTAGGTAAGGTCACTTTTCCTTCTTAGGGGGAAGAGCGGGTGTCTAATCAGGCAGAGTGCCCTATCTTCCTTTGGGGATGGAGAGGGCCCAAGTAAAGGATTGCTGCATTGGTACTGACCAGAAAAATCCAGAATCATTGGCTTAAAATTCCACTCCAGGAGTGATTGAAACTGCAATTAAGTCTTGATTTGCTGTCCTGGGGGCAAGTGACTCAACCTTGGGACCGGTTTTCCTTTTGACATAATGCAGTAATTTACTATTATTTAATCATTAGTATTTTATGTAAGTAAACATATGTGCATAATGATATTTTGTTCGTGAATAGTTTAAGAGAATATGCCCTTCTTTTCTCCAGCTATGTCCATTTCATAAGCTGGTTAATTATGCTGTTCAGATCTTCTTTATGAATTTTTATCTACAGTGTCTATCATTACTGAGAGATGATGGTACAGTTACCCCGCCAAAGAAGAATTTTTCAATTTTTTCTTACAGTTCTAATAATTTTGCCTGTAAATGTTTGTGATACAATAAGTACAATCTAGTTTGCAATTGTTATACTTCTTAGTGAGGTTGGGCCTTTTATTATTATGCAGTAGTCCTTTTAATACCCATTTTACTTTTTTGCTCTATAGTATATTTCCTTACAGGAGTCCAGTCAGTCCAATTTTCTTTTGTTAATATTTGCCTGGCTTATCATTATCCCTTACCATCAACCTTTTTCATCCTTTAGTTTTAGATGGGCCTTATGTATTCAAGCTAACAATCTCTCTCTCATAACCGACAGTGTAGTCCGTTCATATTTATGGAGATCATTGATAGTTTTGGGTTTGTTTCTACTGTCATTACAGTCAACTTAGGTTTTTTTCTCTATTCTCCTTTATCTGTCCTGAAGTATTTTTTAAATTATTTTTAACGTTATTTTCTTTATTCATTTAGAAGTCTTATGTTCCATCTTTCTCCTGGCCCATTGCTCCTTTAGCCTTAGAAACTTTACCCACTCTATTTGTGGCCTGTGCAGATTTATCTTACTTAAAAAAAAAAAAAAATATATATATATATATATATATATGTGTGTGTGTGTGTGTGTGTGTGTATGTGTGAACTCAGCTATGCACTTAAATTTTTAAATTTTTATTTTATAAACAGTATTTGGATTTTTTGTTTTTTGTTTGTTTGCCTGTTTTTTATTGGGTAGGCTTTTCTTCCATACCAGTCCATTCTGTTAGCAGAAAATCTTCACCTTGTACTCCCTTTCCTATTAATGTCTCCTTCAAACTGATCAGTTGAGTAATGAGGAAGGTAACTTCCACCTCTGGATAGTGGAGACTTAATGATTATTAAGACAGAAGGGAGAAAGTCACTTTTTTCCTGTTTTCTGACTGTCCATATAGATATCAGTAATCAAAGCTTATATGGAGGAGTAGCTCTCTAAAACACATTCTGCTCAACTCCTGTCAAAAATGTTGGTCACAATACCTTCTCGTAGACCGTGATTCTCTAAGGGCAATGAAAGAATGTCCTAGGGGGGCCTGGGTAGCTCCGTCAGTTAAATATCTGATTCTAGAGGTGCCTGGGTGGCTCAGTCCATTAAACATCTGCCTTTGGCTCAGGCCATGATCCCGGGGTCCTGGGATGGAGCCCCTCGTTGGGCTCCCTGCTCAGTGAGTCTGCTTCTCCCTGTCCCCCTGCCCTTCCCCCTGCTCATGCTCTCTCTCTCTCGCTCTCTCAAATAAATAAATAAAAACTTTTAAAAATAAATAAATAAATATCTGACTCTTAATCTCAGCTCAGGTCTTGACATCAGGGTTGTGAGTTCAAGTCCTGCACTGGGCCCCACGCTGCGTGTGGAGCCTACTTAAAAAAAATAAAAAATTTAAAAAAAAGAATGTCCTATATGACTTCTAAAAATTGTTCATCTCTCAATTATGTTGAGAAAAGAAGACAGAATGATTGTCTGTACTTTTTCTGAAAAATCATTTTTAGAAACTGTTCATAGATTCTAGGGCATAGAAAGATGATATTTAATCCACTTTGCAGCCAGCTACCACATGTCAACCTCCCTGTCTTCCTAACAGTTTGAAATCTATGCTTGGAGCCTTGATGATGGTGGCAGAGACAGTTAGCTCACTGCCAAAGTAGAATGTTCCCCTTCCATGGTATAGAAGATGTTCTTGGAAGTGGCCGAGCAATGGGGAGCTATATTCCCAAGTCCCCTGTCCTTTGTAGACAGGTCAGACATTGGATCTATTTCTTACCAATAGAATATGAGTGAAAGTGATAGATATCCATTTCTAGACTGAGGTAGTTAAGCATCAAATGTGTGACATTCCTCACTCTTTCTGCCTTCTAGAAGCTTGATGGTGTCAGGGTTATCTTGAAATTATAAAATGGTAGGATCACAAGAGGGAACTCTGAGTCATTGCTTGGAGGAGAGCCATCTAACTCATTCTTAACTGTGACAGGAGCAAGGAACAAACATTTTTTATATTAATCCACTGAGATTTGGGAGCTGTTTATGACAGCAGTTGCCTAATCTAGCTTGTATAGTGACACTTTTTTTTAACAGGAACCTAGTACCTTAAGCCTTCAAAATTCATTGCCATTACTAGTTGCTTTTGGGTAAATATCCCCACATGGTAGGTGTTTGCAGTGAAATATTTCATATTTTTTTGCAGTGAAATTAAAACTGCATATTTTGCAGTGAAATATTTCATATCTTTTAGCTTTCAGGTTTTTTTTTTATGAATAACTTTCAGGTAAGAGTTAGAAGTTTGGAGTTAGAAGTATTTTTTAGTGTATTTGGATATCGAAGAAAGTAAATTTGTTATTTGCATTCAGTTTGCTCTGTGATACTAATAGGGTAAATTAAATTATTGTTCAACGTGGTGGTAAGTAGATCCAATTTCATTATTTTAAGTGGTACTTAAAATGCTTCTAAGTCTTCAATCATTTATTATCTGAGACAGCAGATAAAAATATACTAGTTTTTCTTTTTTCCCTGTGAATGCTTATAAAAGTAAGGGACAGCTGTGTGTAAGAGATCAGCTTTAAAATATCTAGTCCAATAACTGTAATTTTACTTTTTAACAGCTGGATAAAAATTAACCTCACCTTTAAATAAATTCATGAAAATTTACTCAGTTATCTAATAATATTCTAACTATTTTATAGTTAGAATTTTATGTGAGTGCAAAAGAAAAAAAAAGATTTAAACAATGATTTAATCTATTAAGCTCCTGGTGCAAACCTCCCTCTGGGCTCACCCAATATTCCAGAAAGGAATGTGTGAGCTTTTCTGCAGACCTACACTAAGTGAGGGTCCAACTTACACCACATATTACTCAAAATAGAACTGTTTACCCTCCACTAAGGTCGTGATTAGAAGCTGTATTTGCTCATCAGATTTGAGCTGTCTTTTACAATATCAGGATGCAATATCCATAGTGCTTATTTCCATGGTATATTGTAAATGAACCTGCAAGGACGGATCATGTTCCCATTGCTTAGAAATTCTGCTTTTATTTTATTTTTATTTTTTTAAAGATTTATTCATTTATTTTAGAGAGCGTGAGAGAGGGCACAAGCAGGAAGGGCAGAGGGAGAGGGAATCTCAAGCAGACTCTGTGATGAGCCTGAGCCTCAGCACGGGGCTCAATCTCACCACCCTGAGATCACCACCTAAGCCGAAAGCAAGAGTTAGATGCTTAACTGACTGTGCCACCCAGGCACCCGAAACCCTGCTTTTAATATGAAGCGAGGATAGAATTAATTCACCTTATAAATCACCAGATTATTAACCCCATCTAAGTGATGATTTGTCTGAATTAATAAGAGTGTTATAAGGGAAAGCCAGGCATTTTCCAGATGGGACATGTACACCCTTAGAAACATATAGGATCATTAGATTTTGTTATGATAAAATGAGTATATTAAAGCATTAATTAAATAGTTACTGCCATTTATTAGGCAGCCTGATGTGTCAGGAGTTGTGATAAGTGATTTATAAGCATAAACTCATTTGATGTTCACAGCATCCTGCAAGCTGAATTCCTATTTTATGTAAATAAATTCAGTCTCTAAAAGGATAAATAAATTTCCAAAGGTCACAAGGTTAGTTAATGGCAAAACTAAAATTTGAACATTGCTTTCAAAGCTGGTTCATTTTCCACAAAAGCACACTGCATGCCTTTCCAACTATTTGATACATTTCTATTTTGAATTGCATATTTTGTATTTTATTTACACAGAATTTAAATATGTTTTATATTGAGGTACTGATCCTGTTCCATATTGTTGGAAAAGGGGAATACTATAATTGTTATTAATTGTTGTTCCAGGAGCTGGTGACTCTAGTTTTCTGGGGCATTAGATATTAAACTACTGTAAGACAAAATTATAAATCTGTCTCTCAGTAGAAAGAATCCCAAGCAGGGAGTCCCATCTGGTGAGGTACCTCTGACACTGGCCATTGCCAGCCAATGTCAGTCCCCTTCTCTTTCTCTACTCACAGTTCCGATGGTGGATATTCCTTAATTCTACAGATAGAAGTGGTCACTACCTGAGCCCCTACGGTTGAATCCTCAGTACCAGAAGCCAATTCTAGTACCTTCTTTCTTTTTGAGAAGTGGTTAGACTCAGTCAAGTCTTCAGGATGGGGCTTCTACAAAGCCTTTGCTTTCCTAAAGTTGATGTGATTTCTTGAGCTGCTGTAGTCATAGGATGGGTATGAGAATGGACAGCATCTAAGGATCCCTGCACAGAAGGTGGAAAGAACAGCTTCAGTCTGCTTGATAAAACTGTGTAATCTTTCTCAGCTCCAGTGTTCAGATAAGTAGGTCAAAAGTGCTAATACCTGATTATCCTAAAGGTACAGATTCCCTAAACACACAGAGCTTTTGAGAAGATAAAATTAGAGAATAATCCAGTAACATGTTTAGAACTAAAGAACTTCAAAATGTACATTTTATAGGCTTAATTTTCAGTATTATTTTAATATTTCAAACAAAAAAATCAGTAAAATAAAGAGATTTTTCCTGTGCCTATGTTAACATATTAGGAATAAAAGCAACATTTTGAATTCGTTCTTCTAGCTTGGGCTTTTTAAGTATGTCTCTCTAGGGCCTCAATAAATAAAATGTATGCTGTTCTCACACGTAACAGCTCCTTTCTGCCTGCTGAAATTCAAGCCAATGCAAATGTCACTTGTCCCTTCCCCCCCTATACCCACCCTGGTCCCTTCTACCCAGGGAGGCCAGACTAGCATTAGGAATGAGGAGGGTAACTGGATAATGAGGAACAAAGAAGAGAGGGGATTTCTAAGACATTGGGTATAGAAATCGGGGTAAAAGAACTCTTTACCAAGTTAGATATGGTAGGTATCTAGCATCCAGATAACTCCTTAAATCCAATTTTAAATAATATCATTAATCCTGTGGCTTAGTCCAGAAGGGGCACAGAAGATCACTAGGATAATAGGCTTTATTCTTGCTTTAGACACAGAGAGCTTCTAACAAACCCAGCACCATGTGGAAAGCATTCTGGTGTTCTTTTTTCATAAAGAAAAACTAAAGACACAATCACATGCTTATAATTCTCGAAGCGCTTTAAAGATGCTGTGAAATACAAATTGTCATTTCTAATTTCTCAGTATTCAGGGAAAAGGATTTGATTTCAGGCCTCCAAAAAAAATGTTCACTTGCCAAATACAAAATGAGCCTTCTCCCAGGTATAGAAATGACGGCAGTTTCTTCTGGGACACTGTCTCGATTATGAAGTACTTGGTCTTTTTTTTTTTTTTTTTGATCTTTTCTATCATACTGCAGACTGCAGCAGAAGTTAGAAGAACAGCTGCTAACCATATAAAAAGATTGTCCATTTTCAAGGAAAAGGCATATTTTATGAATTTAATTTTCTCTAACAGAAAACATATAATCCACCTACAAAATGAAATATGATGATTTAATTAACATCTAACTATACCTTGGCCACTAATGGATACAGTGTTCCTTAACCAGTGTCAAATTCAGAAAATGCTGCTGCCAGATTAAACCTCTCTAAAGGAGAATAAGAAAATATATGTATCTAATCCATTTATATCAGGAGAAATGACCTGGGGCAGTAATGTTATTTTCTATTAAGGTAATCTGGAAAGTGGATGGAAACCAGTTAGACAGTAATTTAATATAAGCACAACACAGAACTCAGAAATGAACAAATTTATTCCTTTACTGAAGAATGGTTAAATGGTACCTTTAAGCTTGTATTTGATCTGTGAAAATTATTTTCAAAGCCTGGAACACTGTCATTTTATGAACATTACGTCAAAGATTATTGAGAAAGTATTCCAAAACAAATTTAAAGGACATAATTCCTCTTTAGCGATCATAAAAGTCATTAGGGGAAAAAAGTCATTAGAAAGCCATCACCTTGACTTACATATTTACAGTAAAAAATTTTTTTTAATTAAGCTTAAAAGCTTTTACTAAGGGGTGCCTGGATAGAGCACTCATTAAGCATCTGCCTTTGGCTCAGGGCGTGATCCCGGCGTTCTGGGATCGAGTCCCACATTGGGCTCCTCCACTGGGAGCCTGCTTCTTCCTGTCCCACTCCCCCTGCTGTGTTCCCTCTCTCGCTGGCTGTCTCTCTGTCATATAAATAAATAAAATCTTTAAAAAAAAAAAAGCTTTTACTAAGAATCAAATGTGTGTGCGGTATAGAGAGTAACACATTTGATCTGAGCTACTCCAGAGCCCTGAGTGCCGTCCTGCAGCTCAGCACCTACATTGTGACTCTGTCTCTGTAATCCATGAAATAAGAATGATACTCAGCAAAATAAGGAGCCTCCAGGACCCTGCTCCAAGGATTATGACCAACATTCATTCCAGTTAGTTGTCTCAGCAAACCTGCTGCTAAATATTCTGAATATCTCTCCTTTATCTAAGTATGTGATTAGGTGTATAATAGATAGTAGATACATACATACATACATACATATATAAAGACATAGAGACATACACAGATACATAGTAGATACATACAGACCTCTATAAAGACATAGAGACACTGACAAATATGCTAAAATCCTAGTAGTGATCTGAAACAAAAAATATTTAGAAACATTTTGTTTTAAAACAACCAGGACTTTGGTATTGTTTACTCTCTGTGTTGGTTTACTAAGATTACGGCTATCTCCAGTACACTAGTGTGTGTGTGTGTGTGTGTGTGTGTGTGTGTGCGTGTGTGTGTGTGTTTGCAACTATCCCAATCCTAAGCATTCTACATCCCTGACTTCTAACACAATAGCTTTCATATCACCTCCTGTGTCTCGATCTATGTCCCATCAGATGGGTATTAAAGGGGGCACGTATTGCAGTGAGCACTGGGTGTTATACGCAAACAATGAGTCATGAAACACCGCATCAAAAACTAATGAAGTACTGTATGGTGACTAACATCATAATAAAAAAAGGATTTTCAAAACTTTTACAAATTGATAGAGGCCTTTTACGAATTGGGAGTTATGTGTGGGTTTTTCACTCTCCCTCACATTGTCTGAAAATAACCCTTAGGTGTAACAAAGATAGAATTTGCTTGAAGCAGGAAGGAAGATACTTTTACTTGCATGCCGCTTCGCAAAACTGATACCTCATATTTTAGCTTTAGCTTTTAATATAAATGTAGAGATTTTGTTGAACTGAATAAAGAGATCATTTGATTGTAAGAGAGATATAAATTGAGACCTGTAGTAAATTAGTGCTTCAGAAAAAGCTTTGCATAAAAAAGTAAAATAAATAGAAAGGCCTGTTAAGAGCTTTCAAAAGCTTCTGAGAGAATATTTGTAGAAAGAAACCCATTTTTATGCAGAGAATATTTTCTTGTAAAGAAGGCAAGTAAGCCAATTGAATAGGCATAAAAGGAAATCAAGAAAAAAATGTCCATAGGTTCAGTGCAGTCCTGCGTGGTAACCGAGGATGAATGAATGGTGAATGTTAAGAGTTCTTCAGGTTCTAAGATTTTAAGATATGTTTGATGGTTATGCTGATTTACAAAGTCACACAAGCCATATTAGAATATAGTAGCCCCCCACCCCAAAGCCCCCAGCAGATGCTTAAAAGTACACATACTACTGAACCATATATATACTGTGTTTTTTCCTATACATACATACCTAGGATAAAGTTTAATTTATGAGTAGACACAGTAAGAGATTAGCAACAATAACTAATAATAAAATAGAACAATTGTAGTAACATACGGCTATGGAAGTTCTATGAATATGGTCTGTCTTTCCAAATACCCGATTGTACTGTACTCACCCTTCTTCTTGTGATGAAGTGAAGTGATAAAATGCCTACATAATGAGATGAAGTGAGGTGATGAGTAGGTCCTGTGATGTAGTGTTAGGCCACTACTGACCTCCTGACAATCTATCAGAAGGGGGATCATCGGCTTCTGGAAGGAGGTTTGACTGTGGGTAACTGAAACCTCAGAAACCAGAAAGTGGAAGCATGAGTAAGGAGGCGCTACAAGTGTACCTTGTCTTATTGTGCTTTGCTTTCTTGTGCTTGCAGGTAATTGTTTTTTGCAAATCGAAGGTTTGTGGCAACCCTTTGTGAAGCGAGTCTATCAGTGCCATTTTCCTGACAGCATTTGCTCGCTTCGTGGCTCTGTGTTATACTTTAGTAATTCTCACACTATTGCAATTTCTTCCATTATTTTATTTGTTAAGTGATCTGTGGTCAGTGATTACAACTCACTGAAAGCGTAGATGATGGTCATCAGTTTTTAGCAAGACCATATTTTTAAATTATATACATTTCTTTAGGCATAACACTATTGCACACGTAATGGAAAGTATAATGTAAACACCATTTTTATATGCTTTGGGGAACCAAAAAAAATCACTTTATCATGATACTGATTTTATTGCAGTGGTCTGGAATCAAATCTGCTCTACCTCCAAGACATGCCTGTACTGTAAATTGATATTTCATTTATTCCATTACATTTTATTGATTAGAATATTCTATAAAATGGAGAAGGAAGTAAAGCTTAATCATACATTTCACTCAAGAAATGTTTTTTGGGGTCCCTGGGTGTCACAGTCAGTTAAACGCTGGACACTCAGTTTTGGCTCTGGTCCTGATCTCAGGGTCACAAGATCGAGCCCCACGACAGACTCTGCATTCATCATGGAGTCTGCTTGAGATTCTCTCACTCCCCTTCCTCCATACACACTCTCTCTCTCTCTCTCTCTCTCTCTCTCTCAAATAAATAGATACATAAATTTTTATTTTGAAAAAAGGAAGTATTTTTTTCAATGCTGACTCATTGCAAAACCCTGTTCAGGATGCTAGGATACATCAGTAAATAAAACAAAATCTTCTTTCTCATGGAGTTTATAGTCTGTTGGGTGAGATAACTAGTAAACAAAGAAATGCATAAATAAATGCTAATGAAGAAAAAATAAAAGGTAAGAAGTGTATGATGAAGGGTGTATTTGCAATTTCCAGGGGTGGTCAAGGAAGAGCCCACGGTTTAGCTGACGTTTGAACTGAGAACTAAATGCAGAGAAATCCATCTGGGTGCAGGGTATTCCAGGACATTGGTCAGCAGGTCAAGTTCCCAAGGCAGGAGTGCCACTGACACCTGCCTTGGGGTGTCCCGGACTCCCGGAAGGCCAGTGTACCCAGAGAGTGCCGGGAGCAAGCGGGGAAGTGGAAGAGAAGAGTAAGTGTTACGTAAGGTCAGAGAGCTGGAGTGAGAGGCCAGGCTATTGTCAGCCATCTAAAAGATTTTTATTTTATTCTCAATGAGGTTGAAAGTTATGAGAGAATTTTTTAAGATCCCTTGTTAGAGTAGGAGGATATTGGAGGGTCAGGAGAATAACATGATATGACTCATCTTTTAAAGGAAGGGCCAGGCTGCTCTGTGGAGAACAGACCGCAGGACAGCGGTGTAGGAAAGGGGAAGCCAGTTAGGAAGGTTAGCTGAGGCTCCGCTATGCTAGGGCGTAGCGGTCCAAACAGTGAGGTTGGATTATGGATATAGACTTAGAAATTGACAGGACTGGGTGAAGAACGTGTGTCAAAACAAGTTAGAACTATGTAACTGGAAAATGCAACTCTCAGATAAATCAAACAAAATGATCTGATTTGTAATATAGAAATGAGATGTATGAGTTTATATATACTTTTGGTGAAAATAATATGCATAAATCACCATAATATGAAGAAATGTGTAACAGATAACACTGTCCTGAGTTGAATAAAGTAGCTCCCCAAATAGTGAGCTCCTCCCGTCATTAAATTTTTCAAGGCAGAGACCATGTGTATCCCTCTACAGTGTTGTTCCACGCACCTCTGGTATCATCAGGTGAGGGATTATACTGTTTGGACTTAAACCTTTCTATGGTTTTCATTCCAACAGGGGGGAAATTAGGAGAAATGAATATACAGTGGAAAAACTTCAAAGAAATGAAAGATACATTTTATTTTCCTGTAATCTCTGTTTCAGAATATCCTCTGTACCATAAACTTCAGTGAAATATATGTCGGTTCCTGCACGGATGCATGAATACACCCACAGCAGATTGTACATACAAAACCTTGGTCAACAAATAGAGAATGCTTTCATTGTCTGCAATAGCATTCCCTGATTGGAAACAGTCCCTTGGGTATTCATTACTGAAGATAAATCCCACCCCCTTGAAACTGCGGCTGCCCTTATCCCTTGAAACTGCGGCCACCTCACTCATGATTATCAGACAAGACGTTGCTGGTGAATCCATTTGTTCTGCTCAGCTGTAGTCCAACACAGGTGATTAACCAGGTAAAACTCTTATTCTTCCTTTTATATTTAATATCATATAGAGCAATGTATATATGCATTATTATGTGAGAGGTTTGCATAGTAACACGTCTCTGAAAATGTAGTCATAATACTTTACTCATGAGCAGACATCCTGTAAGTGGAGAAAATGCCTATATTTAAATATACATTAAAAAAAAAATCTTGAGATGCGTAGGGTCACTTTCTTATATTGATTGAAGTTGCATTTGTCTAAAAACGTGTAATGCTTTCTCGTGGAAGTATGAATTTTGAACAATAATGGACAGTTGCGGTGCTCTGTTATGTAACTATTTAGAAGTATAATTGCTGCTGCATAGTTCGAAGTGAAATATTTGTTCAGTTTAAAGCAGATGATGTGGGATTTGCATTTTCATTTTTGTTTCCGTTTCCATCATCTTATTGAATAATTTCAGTACATATATCATAAAGTTATCATTGTTGTTATTGTATTGTGAAGTAGTCTTTATGTATGTTTATGGTTATTTTGATTAGAAAAATTAATTTCATAGTGTTCTTTTCTATCATGAACTTTTCATAGTATTTGATCAGAATCTATTAAATAAATCATTTGCGTCTCCTAACAATTAACTAATGTGCCAAATAGATCCAAGCATTCTCAGAGAAATCTGTTAGCAAGGTTATGTTGTCTAAAGGAGTAGCTTTTTCAAAATGCAGAGCTGCTTAATCAACAATGTTACAAATGAAATGATTGGTTGCCTTGAGGTTGAGAGCTAATTGAATGAGCAGGCAGTGTGTTTTTCCTTACAGCAACCTAGAACACTAATGGATAAGCGAATTCTTTCTTCCCTAAAGTAATTGCACAGTCATCCTTAATTTAAAATCACTTGCATTTACTCAATTGTTTTCAAACAGGGCAAAGGTCCTGAACAGTGGTACTGGAGAGATTGAAATTGTCAATATGATGTTGAGTGTAGGACCTTTCAGTGTAAGTAATTAAAATTTACTATGGATCTTTTTTTAAATGTTATGTTGAATATACTATCTACTATGATTAGCAAGAAAGCTAATATTACCACAAATTGACCCTAATTATGATCTTATTAGTTCCTCCGGTTGATTCAATTGCTTTTCTGTTTCCGCATCATGTAAGAAATTCTGAATAAAATGTTAAAGAAAAAATTCAGTGATTCTCATCAATCAAACTCTGCCTAGATTAGCAAATTGTATTTATTATTTTTTATATATTGCTAAGACTCATACACCAATAATGATGTTAGAAACATTACATAGGATGTGTGACAGTAAAAGTCAGCACCCTAATGCCTAGATGAGAAAACCAAGCCCATACTTCCATTACTGTCTTTCATGCACAAGAGTAAATAATTGGAGGTTAAGTATTACTCTGTATGTTTTTAGTGTTTCATATTATAGACAATGTACAGAGCAAGATATTTTTTGCATTTTATTAAACAAAACTGTTCATTCTTCGAACTGTTTTAATTAATTCATCATCTGAAATTTAGCTATCTTAAAATTCAGCATGTTTACTTGATGTTATATTAATAGCTATGCTATCTAAAGTATTGCCACCTTAAAACCTTGAGTATCTTAATTTCTAGGGTCTTAAAATAAGTCTTCAGCCTACCTAGCAAAAAGACCTGTCCCTTAAAATCCAATTGTATTATAATGTTGTATGGTGACAGATGGTAACTACACTTACCTCAGTGAGCAGAACTTAATGTACAGAATTGTCAGGTCACTATGTTGTACACCTGAAATTAAAATAACGTACGTCAGCTATACTTCAGTTAAAAATTTCAATTATATTATCAGTACAAGTGGAAATGGTCTGATGACAGAAAATTATATTTGCTGCTGATGCTTTTATCAAAACGAATTTTTAAAATACAGGAGAATACAAAGGCCTTCCCTGAAGCCTTCACAGAATTGGAAAGTATAAAAAACTAAAATTCTGGAAAGAGTAGGAATTTGAAACGTTTATTTTATTTTTGTTTCTTTGCTCAGTAGCCTGGAAAAGTCTTGATTTTGCCATAACTTAAAAAAAAAAAAATCTATGAAGAATTTTGAACATATACGAAAGCAGAGAGGCGGTGTAATGAACTTGTAGGTAGGTTGGACCAAGCGTTCATAATCAGCACATGGGTCCATTCCTGCCTCATACATCGCCCTTCAGTCTGTCCTAGTTCTCATCTTATTTTGAATTCTAAATGTCATATAATTTCATCTGTAGATATTCAACATGCATTGATAACAAATAAACTTTTTTCTTTAAAAATGTAGTTGACCCTTGAACAACATGGGTTTGAACTACATGGGTCCACTTACATGTGGATTTTTTAAAGTAAAAGCAGTATAGTACTGTGTTTTCCTTATGATTTTCTTAATAACATTTTCTCTTTGGCTTCCTTACTGTAAGAATACAGTGTATAATACATGCAACATTAGGAAATATGTGTTTTGATAGGTTTCTTCTCAATAGCTATTAGTTTTGGGAGAGTCAAAAGTTAGACGTAGATTTTCAGCCATGCGGTGGGTTGACACCCCAAACCCCCAAGTCGTTCGAGGGTCAACTGTACTACAATAACATGATCACATTTTTAAAAATAAGCATCCTTAATTATCACCAAATAAATAGTAAATGTTTAACTCTCCTGTAGTCTCCTACCTGTCTTCTTTTTTTACATTTTTTTTCCCGGGATCTAAATAAAGCTCACACGTGGCAATTCATTGATTTTTTTTTCAATTTTTTAAAAATCTATAAATCCTCCTGTCTGTCTCTTTTTTTCCTTACACTTTGTTTAGAAGTCTCTGGATTTTCGTCTTGTAAGATTTCCATCTGGACTTTCTGACTGTAGTATCACAGTGTGACTTCTGTTTCTCTACCTTCTACCTTGTAAGTTGCTATTTGAGTCTAGAGAACTGCTAGATTCAGGGTCTAGTTTTTGGCCGGGAACTTCCAAGTTGGCTTTGTGTTCCTCCGTCAGGAGACACTTAGCATGTGGTTGTTTTTCTGTTTTGTGATACCAGCAGCCATTAGTGTTCAATGTTGTGTATTTTGTTTTGAAATGTAAAAACATAGAGCTAATTCTGGAAAAACAGTGGGCACATTGAAGATACTTTTGGAAAAACAACCTAAGATGAAGTATGAATATCACTTCTGGGTTAATTGGCTGGCAAAATCACCAAAGCAGGGTTGTTGTTGTTTTTTTTCTTCTATATGAACTGCAGCTTCTAGAATTTAAAATTATATAGAGTAAAAATTAAATGTCTCAGATTTCTAAGAAAATGCACACCCAGTTCCTTTCTCTATTCCCTTTTCTTCTGTTTTTTATTTCTTTGTTCTATTACTCTAGCTCTTCAGGGGACACTTAACCAAGTTTTTCAAGTTGCCATGTCATATACCAGCTTTATTGTTACCCTGATTATTCTAACAAGTACTTCCCTGTGAATATTAACTTGGTTACAATAGAAATGTTTCTAGGAATCAAAAAGACGGCATGTAGCCTGAAAAGTAATACTTGCCCTACTTATAGTGACCTGAAAAATACCACTCATATGCTAAAATGCCAACTTTTAAAAAAAGATTTATTTATTTTAGAGAGAGAGAGAGTCAGGAATGGGAGGAGGGGCAGAGGGAGAGAGAGAGGGGAAGCAAACTCCCTGCTGAGCAGTGAGCCCCATGTGCTCGGGATTCCATCTTAGGACCCTGACATCATGACCTGAGCTGAAACCAAGAGTTGGACACTCAACCAACTGAGCCACCCAGGTGCCCCAAAGCCAACTTTTTTTTTAAAGTTATATTAATGGACAGAATATTTTATTATATTAATAGAATATTTTGAGATCATTTTCTCAGGCAGGAACTTTGCATTAAAATATAAGATAGCATTTGCTTTTGGAAGATAGGAATTGGAGCTCAAGAACTAGTCAGAAACCTGATTCCTCGAATTAAAACATGGGAAGCCAGACCTAGAGCAAGGCTAACTTATTGGTGGAAGGCTAGGCATTATAGTGGAACTGCTTGAAGCTGTCACTGAGAATAACATTAAATAAGACCCAAAAGGCATCTTTCAGGTGGGGTTTGTATGATTTTATCTTAAGAGATTTGATGAAAGTGGAGTGCCATTTTTAAAAGTGTATAAGACCCAAAATAAATAAACATGTACTTGTCAGAAGTACTAAACAAGCAAAAAATGAAATACAACTTAAATTGGGAAAGTATCCATGATGATTTTATAAAATGGGCATTGCATATAAAATGAGTATATTCCATTTAGAGTGGTTAAATGAGTTTACACTGCAAATAGGCAAATACTTGCAAATGAAGGGCCTGATCAGTTGATGCTTAAGAATGTATGTATGTACACAATATGAAAATAAAATAATGAATGGGGTGCCTGGGTGGCTCAGTTAGTTAAGCGTCTGCCTTGGACTCAGGCAAACTTAATTGATAAATGTGTGTTCTAATTGCTCCCCAGACCAGCCGTTCCTCCATCTTTCTCCCTTTCCTCTGGCTTTCCTATTCCCTGAGATGCAATAATATTGAAATTAGGCCAACTATTAACCAACCGTGGCCTGTAAGTGTCCAAATGAAAGGAAGAGTCTCACATCTCTCACTTTAAATCAAAAGCTAAGAAATGGTTGAGCTTAGTTTGGAAGATTTGTCAAAAGCAGAAATAGGCTGAAAGCTAAGCCCCTTGCTCCTGTTAGCCAAGCAGTGAATGCAAAGGAAAAGTTCTTGAAGGAAATTAAAACTCACTCCAGTGAACACAGGAATGATAAGAAAGTGAAAAGGCCTTATGCTGATAGGAAGAAACTTTGCATAGCCTGGATAGAAGATAAAACTAGCCACATTTCCTTAAGTCAAAGCCAAATCCAGAGCGAGGCTGTAACTCTCTTCAATTCTGTGACGGCTGAGAGAGGTGAGGAAGCTACAGAAGGGAAGTTTGAAGCTGGCACAGGTTGATTGATGAAGTTTAAGGAGAGAAGCCGTCTCCGTAACATGTAAGTGCAGCATGAGGCAGCAAATGCTGATGGAGAAGCTGCAGCAAGTTGTCCAGAAGACCTCGCTCAGATAATTCATGAAGATGACTACACTGAACAGATTTTCAGTGTAGACAAAACAGCCTTATTTTGGAAGATGAGGCCACCTAGGACTTGCATAGCTAGAGAGAAGTCAATGCCTGACTTCAAAGCTTCCAAGAACAGGCTGACTCTCTTGTTAGGGGCTAATGCAGCTGGTGACTTTAAGTTAAAGCCGAAGCTCACTTACTATTCTGAACATTCTAGAGCCCTTACGAATTATGCTTAATCTACTCTGCCCGTGCTCTATAAATGGAGCAACAAAGGCGGATGACAGCACCTCTGTTTACAGCATAGTTTATGGAATGTTTAAGCCCACTGTTGAGATTTATTGATCAGAGAAAAATAGTACTTTCAAAATACCACTGCTAATTGACAAGGCACCTGGTCATCCAAGGGCTCTGACAGAGATGCACAGTGAGATGAACGGTGTCGTCATGCCTGCTAACACAACGTCCGTTCTGCAGCCCATGGATCAATGAGGAATTTTGGCTTTCAAGTTTTTATGAAACTTGAGTTTCATAAACAAGTATTTATGAAATACGTTTTCTAAGACTATAGCTGCCATAGTGATTCCTCTGATGGATTTGAGAAAAGTAAATAAAACATCTTCTGGAAAGGATTCACCTTTCTTGATGCCATTAAGGGCATTCATGACTCAAGGGAAGAGGTCAAAATAGCAGTATGAACAGGAGTTTGGGCGAAGTTGATTCCAGCCCTCATGGATGACTTTGAGGGGTTCAAGACTTCAGCGGAGGAAGTAACGGTGGATGTGGTGGAAACAGCAAGAGAACTAGAATGAGAAGTGGAGCCTGAAGATGGGGCTGAATTGCTACAATCTCATGATCAAACTTGAATGGATGAGGGGTTGCTTCCTATGAATGAGCAGAGAAAAGTGGTTTCCTCTTTTTCTTTTCTTTTTCACCTTTCTTTTTAAGTAGGCTCCATACCCAGTGTGGAGCCCAGTGTGGGGCTTGAGTTCATGATCCTGAGATCAAGACCTGAGCTGACATCACGTTAGATGCTTAACCCACTGAGCCATCTAGAGGCCCCAAAAGTGTTTTTTTGAGGGATGCCTGGGTGGCCCAGTCAGTTAAGCATCTTCTTTCAACTCAGGTCATGATCTCAGGGTCTTGGGATCAAGTCCCGCATAGGGCTCCTTACTCAGTGGGGAGGCTGCTTCTTCCTCTGCCTGCCGCTCCCCCTGCTTGCGCTCTGGCTCCCTCTCTCTCTTTCTCTGACAAATAAATGAGATTTTTTTCTTAAAAAAAAAAAGCAGTTTTTTGAGATGTAATCTATTCCTGGTGAGAAGACTGCGAAGATTGTTGAAATGACAAGAAAGGATTTAGAATATTCCATAAACTTAGTTAATAAAGCAGCAGCAGGGTTTGAGAGGAATGACTCCAATTTTGAAAGAAGTTCTACTGTGGGTAAAATGCTATCAAAGCATCACATGCTCCAGAGAAATCATTTGTGAAGGGAAGAGTCATTCAGTGGGAAAACTTCACTGTTGTCTTATTTTAAGAAATTCCCACCTTCAGCAACCACCACCCTGATTGGTCAGCAGCCATCAGCATCCAGCAGCAGAAAGGTTGTGACTTTCTGAAAGCTTACGTGATGGGTAGCATTTTTTTTAGCAATAAAGTACTGTTAATTAAAATATGTCAATTTTTTAGATATAATGTAGAGCATATTTAATATACTACAGTATAGTGCAAACGTAACTTTTATATGCACTAAGAAACCAAACAATTCATTTGACGCACTGTATGGCAATACTTGCTTTCATTCAAGTGCTTTGGAACCAAACCAGCCATCTCTCTGAGGTCTGCTGGTATAGTTCTTGAGTGGAAATGTTGAGCCTCATTGAGACATTTTAATTACTTCAGGCTTTAATTTCCCCTAAGAATTCCTTTATTTATTTCCTCTTACTTACGGTTTCAGTCAGTGAATTCTAGTCCACCCATGCCGTAAGAGTGTTTGTAAATTAATTGAAAGGTTATCAGAGGAACAGGCGTGTCTCTTCATAGTACACTTACTTAAATACAAGTCCATAAAGAAATAATTGAGAATTGCATGATTTGGAGCCCCTTACAGACTGAATTTTTGGCACAACTCCTAAAAGAAGTGAAGCATATTTTTTTTACTACCTTCTAATGACAGGGCTTAAGGGTTCTTGGGATATGGCCATCCGGGTCAGTGTCACCAACTAATAAAGCTGGGGAGTGCCTCTGATGCAGGCGAGGCTCCTTTGCAGATGTGCACATGGTGAGGACGCTAAGCCTGAGCAGAGTGTCCGATAGGCCCATACCTCGTACGAACTGATACACACACAGCAAGTTCAAGGTTTGTTTTCCTTTCTCAAATACATATTTTACTTATTACATAAGGATATCGATAATGCTTTTCCTTTCTTCAGAATTGTACTGGCTATTCAAGGACCTTTACATTTCCCAATTTAGAATCAGATGGTCAAGGTCTACCAAAATATATATATATATATATTTTTTTTTATTGGAATTAAATTTACATATAAATTGCCTAGAATTGACATTGCAATATTGAGTCTTCTATATGCTTAGTATATGCATCCATTTATTTAGATCATTGTTAATGTCTCTCAATCGTGCTTTATAATTTTCTGGATAAATTACTTCTACAACTTCTATAGTTTATTCCTAGATATTTATGTTCTTGGTTTATCCTTAGTTTCTGCCTTCTTCATCAGTATTTGGCAATAAATTTATAAAAGAAGTTGAGATGTTCTCGCATCTTTTTGGCATCTGGAATATTTTGGCTAATGTAAAAATGTTAGTAAAAAACCACCGGAGCCCAGCTTCTATTTTACTGATAAACAATTAACAAAATTTTCCCCATAGATCTTGCTTTGTTTTATCTTATCCAACTTACTTTTAGTAATTTATTATTGTTCTAGGGCATTATTCTTCTTATCTGGATGTATAAAATTGTTGACATGAGTTGGCATAATGATTTTTATAGTTCTTTAATCTCTCCTGCTCTGGTGAATATATCTACTTTATTACTCCTAATGGCATATTTTTCTTTTCTTTCTTTTTGTTTTAATCACACATCAAGGGAATTTTTATTATTGATATTTTTTATAGAAACAGACCTCTTCAATCCATATGCCTCTTTGTTTTCTGAGTCACAATTTTTAACTGACATCTGTGTTAATTTATTTCGGCTACTTTTATTTTGCCTTATTTTTGGTATTAAGTTAAATGTGTACTTTAGCTTATTTTCAATTACATTTTAGTTACAGGAAAAAAGTTTTAATTTTCTCAGTGTAACTAAAACATGGATTATTTTTACATTCATATCCTATACAGAATTTCATGTTTTCTTATCCGGGATAATTAAAATGTTAATTTTGCAACTATTCCCAGTGGCAAAAAAATTATTTCCTAATTATTTTTCAAAATTTCAGCTTGTTCATAGTGTGAGGCAAAGTTGATATAATAGTATACATGAGGGAGTTGACTTGGGGTTGATATATCGTATTGTAAGGCCACTGCCTAAACTGATTCATCACATACTGATTATTAAGGCAGAGTAAGAAAAGTAATAATAAATTTTACTTTGAGTCGTTGAAGAAAAATACAAATGTGTATCTTTGTATGTAAATGTAAATTCATTAGTGTCAGCTTATGAATTGAAGTAAAAGAACGGTAATTCACTTGTATGTTTTATTTAGCCAAGAAAGTCTTTCTTCAAAGAAAATAGGTGATGAATATGTAAATAGTAAAAGTGACCACAGCAGAGCTACTGTGATTGGGCTCAGCAGAGATGGGGAGGGATGGGCTTGTCCAGTTCTCCCCTTGGTCTACTCAGAGGGCAGCCTTTGAAAGAGTTCTAATTACCAGCATGCAGAAAACACTCTTATATTTGAAAAATCACAAGAAAGGAAAAACAGTGAAAATTTAGTTGGATTTCACTTTCTTCGTTATACTTCTCTGAAGGATCATAATTATTTTCATTTGACATTGTAATAATTCTATAAGAAATGATATTATGATATATATTCTAATTATACATAAAAATTTGAACACTCCAAAAACTCAAGGAAGTAAGCTTCTCCATAAAATGAGAAAAGGGAAGCCTAGTGAGGTTTATTTAGACAAAGGCCAGACCACTGCTGATGGCAGAGTAAAATTAGTCATCAGACTCTTTATACCTCTTTTCTTTTTCTATATAAATGCCTTTAATTCCCAATAATTTATTCAAGTCTGCACTCCACACAAAAGTAGCTAAATTTAGTTGTCTTGTGGCTTTCTAATTCTCTATATTATGTAATTTCAAATCTTGCATGTAGCAATTCAAATTAAAATAGGTCCGAATGTGTCTATAAATGTGTTTTTTTTTCCTCAGTCCTTCTGTATAGTTATGAAGTGTATTTTGAGTAGGGACTTCCAAGAGAGCAAGATGTTGATTTTGAATAAAAATATCTTCCTTAAATATATATCACTTCATATATCATAATATCATTTCTTATAGCCTGGTTGATGTCTCTCATGTTTGTGCATACTGCAATTCTATTCAAGCTCTTATCTTCCATCACACACACACACACACACACACACACACACGGATTTTTATCCTATTGTAGATATGTAAAATAAGAGTTGCTTATTTTAACTAAAAAGAGTAAAATATTTAAATTTATCAGTATGCTGAAAAGTATGGCCCAAAAAATAGGATGATGTTTTAGGAAAATTGTTTTAGTCTTAACATGGCATTAAAATTCATTCACGTGGCCACAATTAGCAGTCTTAACAAACATTGCATGATTAATTCTCATAAGTAATGGGAGAAGCAAAGCAGATGGCCCAGTCACTTTTTATGTCATTCCTCTAGTTTGAAAATTGTCCAGTGTCAGCTATAATAAAAACTTGAGATGCAAGCTGGAAATGCATCCATCTTTCATCTGTTTTTTCTTTCCAAATTAAGTGCGGATAATTTGTTTCAGCATGTTCAAAAATAATATCAATAAATTTGGTAAGAACTTTGGCTCCAATAATTCAAGTATAACAGTATTAAATATATGGCCAATAAAAGTCCAGGGGGGCATATAATATGGAAAATCTAAATTTTCCTTGTCCTTGCTGGACGTCATATGAGGAACAAGATGACACCACTCATCTCTCCTTCATAAAGATTTTTATTTATTTATTTATTTGACAGAGATAGAGACAGCCAGCGAGAGAGGGAACACAAGCAGGGGGAGTGGGAGAGGAAGAAGCAGGCTCACAGCAGAGGAGCCTGATGTGGGGCTCGATCCCACAACGCTGGGATCACGCCCTGAGCCTAAGGCAGGCGCTTAACCGCTGTGCCACCCAGGCACCCCTCATCTCTCCTTCAAACAACTGAAAGCTCAAAAAAAGAAGAGAGTGTATTTGCATCTGAATTTATAGGTCAGAGTTCTAGAAGCTTGTTTTAGATCTGTACCCCACCCCCACACAGGGTAAGCAGGCATTTAGTGCAGTAGAACAGTTATATGATTCTAAAACAGTTACCTCTAAGTATTTCTTGACCTTTGACTTCTTAGCATGGCCATAGTTTGTGTGAAGGGTTCCACGTGATTACTTTTAGCTTCTTGAAGCCAGGGTTTTGGAAGGAACCTGAAAGGAACTTTCATTTGAACGGCTCTCCTACGTATCCCAATAAGTATCCCCGTTCTCCTCTCTGCCTCCTTTCTGAGCTCATCTTCCATCATTCAAAACACAAGTGGTCCTGAAAATCCCAGGGCTGCTCCTCTGCTAACTTTCTAAGAAGTTAAAGCATTATCTTTTCCATGAAAGCATCAACTAAGTTTAAGACAGATCTTTAGGAATCTCTTTATCAAACACTTGAGAAGGGTTGGGACCTTTCCACAGAATTTCTGTGGCAGAACCTGAAATTCAGAGACCCTCAAGGCCAAAGGCACTCACTGCAAGGTGTGATGAGCCACAGCAATGGAAAGGCTCTGCCAAGAAAGGCCACCCTTCTGTCTTCAAACTGTTTCCAACCTCACCATCCTACTACTTCCAGAGGACAAAGTAATAATGACATAGAAGACCACATATAAGAGTTCCTAATACTTTCTCTTCTCAGTCAGGAACAAAGTTTGTGCTGAAGCAACCATCCAATCAGACTATAAAATGTGATACTATTGAAATTAATTTATTCACTATTTTAACTTCCCCACACATAGTCTTTATCATTTGCATCTCAAGAGAACCTAGGGACGCCTGGGTGGCTCAGTCAGTAAGGTGTCTGCCTTCAGCTCAGGTCATGGTCCCAGGGTCTTGAATTGGAGTCCCACATCGGGGAGCGGGGAGCCTGCTTCTCCTTCTGCTTCTCCCCCTGCTGTGCTTTCTCTCTCTCTCTCTCAAATAAATAAAATATTAAAAAAAAAAGAATCTATACAAAGTGGATCATTTGTTATAGGTGTATTACAAATATGTATTTATTTATTTTAAGGTTTATTTAGGGAGAGAGAGAGCACATACAGCAGGGGGAGGTGCAGAGGGAGAGAGAATCTCAAGCAGACTCTGCACTGAGCACAGAGCCTGACTTGTGGCTCAGTCCATGACCCTGAGATCATGACCTCAGCCACAACCAATAGACATTTAACCGACTGAGCTACCCAGGCGCCTCTAGGTATATTAAGAATATTTAATTCAGGAAATTATTAAACCCATCAGATATATGTCTGAAGATGCATGTGTACATACATGGAAAGATAGCATATACAAAAGGAAGAGGTTTCTTAATGTTGTATTTTTCTAGATCATCTTTGAGTGACATACTCAGAAACAAAAAGTCCAGTGCCATAACATGCCATGATCATAGGTTTCTCACAATATTTACTGAAACCATTTTATTTAGGTTGATTCAACATTCCTGAGTCTATGGAGAAAAAAGTGCAGTTCTATTTAAAGATCTTCTTTAAGATACTGAAATACAGCAAACCAAAGCAACGTTTGGCACTGTATTAATGACACATATTTTTCACAATTAGTAATCTTTCTCTACTTGAGAGGATGTTTATGCTTAATGTGTATCTCTGGTAGTTACCAGCATATCTTTCACCAACATTTCTTCAACTCAACAAGAGTCAAAACATTCAACAAAGGCAGTGTATGTTTCTTACCTTTTTCCTTAATCATTTCTTTGATGGTTGTAAAGTATCTTTGAAGACTTCAAGATTAAAAGTAAATTTTAATATTTATTTGATATTCATCTCATTCCTGGCCAAGCTATTCAAAATGCCAAAAGCGGGACATTTTGATGCATTGCTCCTTATGAAAATTCCAAACACAGAAATGACTTTTGATGTACTAAAACATATGTTGTTTCTGTTAACCTGTTATTTCCATTAGTCCAAGTATTCACTGTTGGTTTCATAGTTAATATCCTTTCATGAAAATGAACACATTAATAATAAAAGAGTCAGGAGGAGTGCCACCTGACATCTAGAACACTGCTCTCTTTCAAAAAGAACATGCTTGTGATTTTTACTAGCAAAAAAATTTTAAAGTTACTAAATGTGCCTTTGATTGGGGAAGAGGGGCAAGAAGCATCTCTAATTTCTTTCTTAGTGATCTTCATGCCTGTGGCTGCAAGAGAAAAACGACAATTTCACCAATGACCTTTAGTCATTCCGCTCAGATTCTCTAATGACTGAAGAGATAAATAGTGTCGGTGATTCAGACTATCCCATTTTTTCACAAGAAATAATGATATTTTTACAGAAATACATAAAAGCCACAATAAAATAGGAATCAAAGACCGGGAGTCAATCAAGTGTCCAATCTGAAAGGAGTTTTCTCAGTGTACAAGTTTAAAAGTGATGGTGACAAATTGTTGACTTAGTGTGTGTGAAATTTTAAAATAAAATAAAAAATTAGGTCATTGTTCCTAACTTGCATGAAAACCTTCTGCAGTGATCTCTAGATTGCAAGTATATGTTTCAAAGGTGGTCAGAATATTGTTTTGAAAAGTCAACGATAGGAAGGTTAAAGACCCTGGATTTAGAAAAATGGAGGGTAATAGACACCTACGGGGAAGTACTGTGCAGAAAATTGAAGAGCTCTGTGAAGCATAGATTTGTGGAAATTCCCTCAGAATGCAGGCAAGGAGGTACAAGTGATTTGGGAGAGAATCTGGTATAATGTTAGGATAGACAGCAGTGACAGAAGCAAGGAATTCGGCTGCTCCCCCAAAATAAATCGAAACATTGGCTGTCGAATCAACAAATACAGAAGACTCTTCTAAACTGAATACAGGCCTAAGTAAGCCAAATTCTGCTAGGCAAAACCAATAAAAGAGGCCTGTATCTCAGAAGGTCATGAGGATTTTATTTGTTTAAATCAGGAAGTCTTATATTTGGGCTTCGTGTTTATTTTGTTCAAGTTTTATTATTATCATATGGTAAGAGGATTTTTACATGAGTATTTTCTCTCAATTTCTTGGCTTGTGCTTTGTCACAATATGACGATTTCACGCTGGTGTCCAACAATGTCTCCATTATGAGCACACCCACATGGATGAAGTTAATTGTCCCCAGGACAGCCTTTCCTCAGGGACGTGCAGGACTGATTTCCTAATCAATTTTTAGTGTAGCACTTCTAAGTCTAACTAATAGCAATAGGTCTGCTTTACTAAAATTGTCAAATCAGGTTAGTCCCACAGGAACCCACTTTGAGAAACCCAGTTTTGCATCAGTCAGGAGGTGCTCCGGGACACCGTAAGAATAACCCTAGGGGCTCCTGGGTGGCTCTCTTGGTTCAGCTCAGGTCATGATCACCTGGGTCATGAGATCGAGCCCAGAGACCTGGGCACCGAGCTCAGTGGGGAGTCTGATTGAAGAGTCTCTCCTTTTGCCTCTCCCCCCCAAATCAATCAATCAATAAATCTTTAAAAAAAATAAATAGCCCTATTAGGTAAGTGACTTAAAACAACAAAAGGTTTATTTCACATTGGAGGCACATATCTATTGCTCTCTTTTATGTTGACCCATCTCTCCCGCATCCAAGCTGGCAGGTTGGTAAAGAGTGAATTGATACTGGGGCACCTCAGTGGCTCAGATGGTTAAGCATCTGCCTTCGGTTCAGGTTATGATCCCAGGGTCCTGGGATCAAGCCCCATGTCGGGCTCCTGGCTCACTGGGGAGCCTGCTTCTCCCTCTCCCCCTGCTCATGTTCTCTCTCTCTGTATCTCTCTATCTCAAATGAATAAATAAAATATTTTTTTTTAAAAAAAGAGTGAATCAATACTTAAAGCTTCCATCCAGAAGGGACACACATCACTTCCTCTCAACATGATCGGTGCAAATCAGATGGTCACAGTCCATTTCAGGGGAGCAAAGAACTGCAATCCTACCATGTGCCTAGAAGGAACACTGGAAATAGTTGATGGACAGAACTAATGGCTACCACATGTTCCCAGCTGAATTTAAGCAGTTAAATTCTCTGCTGCTCCTAAAGTGGGTGTGCTGATAAAAACAACTAAGGGATCCAGGCATTCGGAATTAGGGATGCCAGATTCCCTCTCCAAAACACCTTCTCTTGGCCTTCTCCTCACAGAATTGATGATGGCTCTTATTAAAAATCACGTCCAACTGGAGCACGGATTGGGTGAAGTGCGGTAGGGAATACTGCAGTGAAATTCAGAAGAAATTTAAACAACTTTGCTACCTCAGACCATAATATCTTATTCATACGCTGAAGCTAAATCCCTTAAACAGGAATAAAAAGAAATAGCACTCAGGCTTGGAATATTTGGGAAGAAAAGGGAGAGGGCATGAGGGTGTGACCCTGTTTAAAGAGCATGACTCAGTAAGCTTTCTGGGATTAATTACGAGCAACAGATTCAAATAGATTAGTTGAGAAGCTAACGTGACCAAACCTGGTTAACGGAGATTGATCATTGTGTAGCCACTAAAAAAAAAAAAAAAAAAAAAAAAAAAAATCCCAAGTCCCCCAAAACTGTGCTATGAGAAGCTGCAGGTTCAGGCAGTTGGGTCTTCTGCTGAATTGCTCCCAGTGCCCCTCTTACAAGTAGCGCTCAGGGACGTAATGAGAGAAATCTCTGCAGTGGGATGAACCTTGGCTGAAGGATTGGCTAGCCACGATTCACTTCATAGTTTCAGCAAATGTCTACTTATAAAAAATGCACTCCAGATGAATTAAGGAGCTAACGTTTTTATATCAATTTATAAAAATGGAGAAAAATACATTGGTCAAAAATTGAAAAAAACATATTAGATGGACAAGAATATTTAAAATATTTAAAATATTTAATAAGATATTTAAATATTTAAAATATTTAGTACCTTCAAAAACTAGTAAGTTTGAGGGCACCTAGGTGGCTCAGTCGGTTAAGCATCTGACTCTTGATGTCAGCTCAGGTCATGATCTCAAGGTCGTGAGACCAAGCCACACATCGGGCTCCACACTGAGTGTGGAGCCTGCTTGGGATTCTTTCTCTCCCTCTCCCTCTCCCTCTGCCTCTGCCCCTCCCCATCCCTGCTCATGATCTCTCTCTCTCAAAAAAAAAAAAAATTCAATAGAAAACTAATAAGTTTGACTACCAAAAAATGAGAGAGATATCAAATTATAAATGAAACAAACAAAAGACAAATGGGCGAGGACATTCAAGCATTATAATAGTCTGTGTCACTAAGAATGAAGTTTTTATAATTCAATAAAAAGTCATAAATCACCTAATAGAAAAAATAGAGGGAGGAGGCAGAATACTCGAATTAAAATTTTCTAAAAGTCATTCCGAAAGTCAATAAATATCAGACCCTCTACCCCACGTAGCTACTTTTTTTTATTCTACGTACTTGGTCTCCTTGCTCTTTGGCTTCTAACTGTTGGATTACCCAGGGGCCTTATCTTTTATCAACAGGTGGTCCCCATGTGACCCCATCCAATTGTAAGGCTTTAATCACCATATGTCAGTGAATCAGTATCTGATCTCTCCCTCCAAACTCCAGATATTTATATCAAACTGCTGATTTTAGATCTCCACAAATACATTCCAAAGAAGCACGCATAAGCATCTGGGCTAAGAATGGTTAAGTTTTATAAACTAACACCAGCCTGTTGTTTAGACAGATGAAGGATAGCCTAATGAAGAATATGGATCATGTGGTTAAAATACAAAGAAAAACTTGGCAAGGCCTAGCTTTGGTATTTGACTTCTCACTGTGCACTAGCAACCCATAATTGTTATCAGATTCTGTTTTATGTTGAGTGGATATGGTCCAGAACTGTGAAAAATATCTTCTCTTATAGGAATGTGAGGGCAATCTGACTCTATCTATCACCTGGTCCACTGCCCTGGGGTAAACTAGCTTGTTAGGCAGGTGACCCTCTCCTTTCTTACTTATCTCAAAACTGCGTGCTTGGTCACAAAACAAAAGAACTTCCTTAATGTGGAGCAAAAGAGTAGCCATGACCCCTCCTAGCCCCCCATATTTCTCCTAGTCTAATAAATATCATTTATCCATGAAACCCAAGTCCATATCTTTAGTCTGTGAAAACAGCTGCTGAGATAGTCAAGTAGCCATAATTTCTCAATCATTGTACATTGAGCCAAAAGTTCAAGGTAAATGGTACCGAGATTTTTATTTGAACTTTTGTTTAATACTGTTTCTGTCATTTTTATGGAATATACTTTAATTTTTCTACTTTATTATCCAGTAAAATTGGGGGTTTTAAATATGCTATACCCCCAAGCTATATTTTTTTGTAGTGCAGTGAATTTATATTTAATAGTCTTACGTTGGATGAACATGGCAATTACAATTTTTTTACTGCCTGCAAAACTTTCATCTTTGCTCTCTTTCCCTGGCTCTCAACGACTGTGGAGTAAATATATTCACCTAGATGTCATACACAAAATTCAAAATAATGATTTCTTCTTCCTTATGCCAAACCTCTCTCTTTCCTGGAGTCTCTCTTTCAGGTAATCCACAAAGTAGCTTAAGGTAAATAACATACTTGATACAAGTTTTTCTCTTTTGATCAATTGGTCACCAAAATTTATCCATTCTATTATCCCCAGTATTTTTCTATTTTCCATCTGTCTTCTCTGCTATTACCTGATTTCAGACCCTCATAACTGATCAGTTAGTCTAAGACAATGAGTCTTTGCAAAACGTAGCTGTAATTGGAATTACTGGCATTCGAACCAAAGATTTTAAAAATCTGGGGTTGAAGTCATACCTATATAATAAAGGTCAGGGATTTTGGATTTTAGTCTCCACACCATAGGAATGATGTTACCAAGGCAGTTTTAAAATGTTAACCTGAAATTATATAGACATATTGGTATAAAAGTATAGTGCAGTCAGAGATAGAAGGAAAAAGTTATTCTAATTAGGACATGACTTGATAAGGGTCTAGCTATCATAGTTTTGGAAGGGAAATTTAAGGAAGAGAATGAATTAGCAAATTACTGACAGAAACTTGAAAGATTGGCTAGCATATTATTTTAGTTGTCTAATTGTTTTATTTAAATATCAGCATATAATAAAAGACTTCATTTTTACTTCCCATATAAATAGGACCTACTGCTTAAAGAACCAGCATTTTAGTTCACAACATTGCCCAATTTCAAATATAAAGTCAATGCCACATCACCAGTCAAAAGCAAACTCTATTTTTGATGTTCAAAGGTTTAGTTTTATGTTTGAAAAACACACCAATGCTTTGAATTCTATAAAGCTCTTCAAACAAAAAAAAGAACATACATGTCTCTTCCACATTTATCATTTTGTTCAGCAGAGTTTTGTTTGGAAAATGTCTGTGATATCCAAAAACAAAGTTCCAGATGGAGGAGGTGAAAATAGACATATGTTCCAGCTGTTTTTAATCTCTCATTTTTTGGCTATAGTTAAAATGAAACACACCCTCTAAAAGACAGAATTGTCACTTCAAATGTGAGGGGTTCATATAGTGGCCACTCACAGACTTCTGAATCTTCTAGTAAGAATTGTACCTTGCTTGTCCATTCTTGTGTATAGGGCACGCATCTGTGGGCGCGAATGCTCGTGTGAGTATGTGTGTATAAACAATTTCCCTGAGTCGATCTTGCTCTGTGGGTGGAATGGCTACTTATGTGCACTTCCAACACCCTGCTAGACATACATAAAATCCTAAGTTTAAAAAATTCCTGGGGCCCTGGGTGGTGTAATCAGGTAAGCCTCCGACTCTTGATTTCAGCTCGGGTTGTGATCTCCGGGTCGTGAGATCTTGCTCAGCCCCGAGTCTGCTTGGGATTCTTTCTCCCTCTCCCTCTGCCCCTCCTGCTCCTGTTCTCTCGCTGTCTAAAATTAAAAAAAATAAATCTTGAAAAAGGATTCCTCTGTGTACTGTGGATACAGGTGGCTCTTCCTTAGCTTTGGCAGATTTCTGTTTTCTGGTAGCTTGATCATAACTAGGTAAGGAACAGTTTTTAGAGAATGCCACTTTAACAAGTCTTCCTTGACCAGTCTCTGCGAGCATCTCAGAGTCGGTGTATCCCTCTGGCAGTGGAACTGTGTCTCCAGCATCCTGCTGTGTTACTGTAGTGACAGTTTTGCAAGATGTTACCATCGAAAGAAACTGGGTAAATGATACATCAAATCTCTCTGTACTATTTCTTAGAACTGCATACGAATCTACAATTATCTCAAAATAACAAAAATGTTAAACACTCAGTCCAATTATTATGCTCTCAAGAGAACAACCTTCTTTTATCTTTAATATCTGCTGAAGACATCAGTATGTACCTGATGGGAACATAGACGTCGACTTTGTTCTTCCCTTCCACCCCCACGTTCCATCAGTCTTCAGTCCTGCTGATTTACTTCCTGTTTCTAGAAACCATCTATCTCTTCCTCTCTTTCTCTTTCCCGCTGCTGATGCCATGTTTCAGAGCATTATTATCTCTTTCCCTGATTGACAAAACAGCCTCCAAATTGATCTTCCTGCCTCAAGCCTTATCATTCCAAAAACGTGCAGCTGTATATTATATTCTCTTGGGAAGCTTTTTAAAAACCCTATTGCCAGGGGCACCTGGGAGGCTCAGTTGGTTAAGTGTCTGACTCTGGCTCAGGTCATGATCTCAGGGTCCTAGGAGTCTGCTTCTCCGTTTCTCTCTCCTTCTGCCCTCCCCCAACTTATACTCTGTCTCACTCTCACCCTCCCTCTCTCTCAAATAAATTAGAATAAAATAAAAATACTATTGCCAGATCTCCACCCCGCAACAATTAAATCAGAATATATAGAAGGAAAGTCTGGGCCTTGGTTTATTTTGAAAGCTTCTCGGGTAATCCTAATGTGTAGCCTGGTTGTAAATTATTACCTTGAATATCTGTCTTCAACTTAAGATTCTAGAATGAAATTCTGGGCATTTTATTCTTCTGCTTTGCCACCCCCTCTGCCATGGTTTGAGTTGTGTTCCACCCCAGATTTACATATCGAAGTCCTAGCTTGAAGTACTTCAGAATGTGACTTGCCTTGGAGATAGGGTCTTTAAAGAGATAGTCAAGTTAAAACGAGATCATGGGGTGCACTGGTACGATAGTCATCCTTATAAAAAGGGGACATTTGGACACGGACAGGCACATGGAGAGGATGACATGAAGGCAAAGATTGGGGTGATATGTCTATGAGCCAAGGAACATAAAACACTGTCAGCAAATCACCAGAAACTAGGCGAGAGGCAGAGACAGATTCTCTCACACAGCTTTCTTTCCCCTTTTCCCTGAAGAATCAATATTTTGCTAAAGAATTAATAAGTTACCTGTATGGCCAATACTATAAAATGAAAATATTAAATACCATATTATGGTGTTATCTTGAGGATAGCGGTTGCAAAATGTTTTGTTTTGTTTTTATCTTACCACCACTTCGTTGTGGAAGAAAATCTCCCCTGGGGTGTGCATTAACACATCCTGACTTTGGAAAAGCTGCCATCCTAGATCAGTGATTACCTCCAGAGGCTGTAGAAATGTCTTTCATTAAGAGATGAAGTTAGGGGCGGCTGGGTGGCTCAGTCGGTTAAGCGTCTGTCTTCAGCTCAGGTCATGATCCCAGGGTCTTGGTATCGAGCCCCATCTCGGGTTCCCTGCTCAGCGGGGATCCTGCTTCTCACTCTCCCACTCTACCTGCTTGTGCTCCCCCCCATCGTGTCACATAAATAAATAAATCTTTATCATTAAAAGAGAGAGAGAGAGAGAGAGATGAAGTTAAATGGATGGGGTCTTTTCTCCAAACTTCCCCCCACTCCCCCCGTCACATGGGGCTTAGAATTTTTCCATCTATTCTACCTACTTCGCATACACACATAAACACACATAGAGGTGGTGGTTTTCTTTCTTTCTTTTTTTTTAAAGATTTTATTTATTTATTTATTCGACAGAGATAGAGACAGCCAGCGAGAGAGGGAACACAAGCAGGGGGAGTGGGAGAGGAAGAAGCAGGCTCATAGTGAAGGAGCCTGATGTGGGGCTCGATCCCACAACACCGGGATCACGCCCTGAGCTGAAGGCAGACGCTTAACCGCTGTGCCACCCAGGCGCCCCAGGTGGTGGTTTTCTTAACGCACTAAATTTTTTTCTAGGTGACTTTGATGTGCATACTCTAAATTGCGTGAAATACAAAAAAAATTTTTTTTAGATAGGAAGACAAAATTAAAAAAAAAAAAGATAAGGAAAAGGGGAGCTCAAAAAGGGAAATGGGCATTTCGAGGCCCAGCACCCCTGGTTAAATTCCAGAAAATTACTTGTTAAGCTGGTGACTTCTATGTCTTTAACACGGTCGAGAAGTAGCAGTTGCCACTCTCTGTAGCCACAATATTAAAATGAGCCCAATGTCTTCTACACCTTTTTGGGATTTGGAGGCAACGTAGTCCTCATTTATCAGTTTTACTTAAACCTATTTATGCTGTCATTAAAAATCGGCCCATCTTGAATTGGGGCCCTTATAACAAAGGGCTCTAGAATCTATTCAAATTACAGTACAGTCTTTCTGTCTCCCTGCCCCCTGAGAATCATTCCCTGTAGAGGCTCTAGCAAGCTCCTCTCATACTTCTCATACTTCTTAAAATTTCTGGACCACCCATAGATTTTTGGTGGAGAACTACCCCTCAGTTCCACGAGAGTGGCAGTTGGGGGCTGCATACCGAGCTCTTCTGGAAACAGAGGTTCTCACAGGCCCCGAGTCTGTGAAGCTCCGTACCCTTCTGAGGGTCATAAGGCAGCACTCTACCAGCTCAGCACGGATACTACGGCCTCCTCGATAGGACAGACATGTCACCTACAAGACGGAGCAAAGTCTGCACCCTTTGGAGTATTCCACCTACAGGAGCGGGTGCCTCTTCTGGCCTCAGTCCTTGCCAGTTGATAGGTGCTAGAGGAGGTGACGCCTGTCTCGAACCCCCGGCTGTGCGGGTAGCCCTTCAGGATCAAATGAGTGAACAGCAAGGGCAGTATGTTCCCTTGATGGACTATATCAAAACTACCCACAATGGAGTTTACTGGAGAGCTGCTCCTTCTAATTCCTTAATCTGAACATCCTTGGTAAAGATTGGGATCCAGGGGCCAGCCAAGTTGGCTGAACTTGAGGCAGTCATCTCACCCTGGCCAACAGTTGGCTCCATCCGTGCATGCTTATGGACTCTTGGGCCATTGCCAGTGGTTCCACCAATGGTAGCAGCGGCAATTACTTATCCAAAGCTTCTCTCTTTGGCAAACATAACTAGGGAATCTCTTGCCTCACAGACGCTCAAAATGTAAATCAAGGTTACATATTAAAGCCAGTATGGGCTTCACTTTATCCACTTTGGAGCTCCAGGCATTGTTAGAAGTGACCACTTCACTTCTAAAAGTTTACAAAGCTGGGCTCTTGGGCAAGGGATTCAGTGGAACTTCCACCACCCTCAGCAGTCTCAGGCTACAGGCTTCAGAGAGCATTATGATGGCATCCGTTAGCAAGTTAAAATTTAATTAAAGGCAATATGGTGTATGTCCCTCATCAGTCATATACCACGGGTGGATTATAACAACAAGTTTGATTCCATTTTTGATGTTTGACAGTCAAAACTTTCAAGCCCCACCCTTCTGCCCTGCGTTTGGGCTAGCGGATAAGAAAGCCCAGGTGTTCCCTCATTTGTTACCGGCAGGACGTTCAAACCATGCTAGTCCCAGCCCACAGGTGGGAATCCTCACCTCAGCCCCACTCTCTAATCACAAGAAAAGCCAAGCCAGTCTTTTCCTTCCTTTTGAGCCATTTTCAGATCTGCTTGGGAGCCTGCCCTGTGTCCCCCCGAGAAGCCCTCATTGTGTGAGTAATAAGCCTTTTCATCACGTCTTAGACATTGTGTGGGGCCATCAGTCGTGACATCCAAAGCAAAATTTTGGTAGGACAACCCACAGCGTACTTTCTCCTAAACCTCAGTTCATACCTCGGCAAACAGTGGGCTCAATGAAACTAGGCTTTAGGATTATTTGAGCTGCCCTGATAGAGTCTGTTGCAAACTGGAAAATATCTGGATTCTCTATCCCGAAGGTTATTAATCAACTAAGAATAGAAATTCAGCTGTCTTTTCCTTTTCTGTTTCTTAAATTAACTATTTGTGTAATTTTCATCTGTCAATTCCAAAGTTAGGGGAGAGCCCACACCTTCATAGAGCCACAATTCGTATTTCTTTGCAAGTTGTTTAACTATGTTGCTGCAGAAACAACTAAGTTACTATATTAGGTTTCATCATGAAATAAACTAATATGTTTAAAATGGGAGGTATTCTGAGCTGGGTGTCCCAAACATTCCTAAACAGTTCTGAGATTGGAATTTGAATGACTCAGATGTTCAGAACTGAACTTTCTTTTCTCTCAGTCTGGCACATCACTTACTTCTGTTTCAAGGATTTCATTATTACAATGTTTGTTAAATGCATAGAGATTTGCAGATGTAGAATTTTTTTGATAAAAAAATCTAGATGACAAAACAAACTAAATAGATGCATGTTTATGTGATTTGTATATTACAGTTACATAAATTCCATATTTGTATCATCCTGTCCAAGTTGCTGGATACATTTTTAGTGCATTGGGGAAATATGTGGTTTCTTAGCATCTGCTCTGATGGCCTTTCCTTTCTGGCTATGCTGGAATCTGAGCACAGCTCTGAAGAGCTTGGAAAAAGGATATTCATTCCTTTTGAATATATTCAGAGACAATAAAAAATTTTGTTCAAGTTTAGCAGCAGGAATTTTTACCACCCTTCAAAATTGCAGAAAGTCATGAATTATCTTTAAAATTAATAATTCAGATGATTTTTCCTATCTGAAAATGTGGATTCCAAAGAAATATTTTTATGTTCTATAAAATGAGTTCTGTATTAATTAGTCGCATGCTTCTGGAAAGAGGTCTTTTCAAAAACATTCTGCTACTTTGCCACTGAGAAAATGTATGTATGTTCATGATGAAAGGGAATCCAATACATGGAAAGAGAAAGAAAAAGTATAGAAAACAGCTACACAAAAGCAAAACCTTGACAGAAAAGAGCATGCCAGCAGTTTACTTTTCTTATTTTGGTGCAAAAGAGATACTAAATCTCATGGTTTTGATACACTTATTTATTCATCCATGAAGCTTCCGTTGAGCGCCGTCATGCTCAGCTGTGCTAAGCAGCATAGATACGATGTAAAGTCTTGGCACTGGAGATGCTCACGATCAAGAAAGAAAGAAAAACATATTAAGACACAAGTGTCATAATATGAATTTATATTAATGCCTTAGGAGCATAATTAATTCTGATTAGTCATTCTTTTAAGGTCATGGGATGGGTGCGACGAAGGTGAGTTTTTAGGCTGGGTCAAAGAGTCCACCAGAACATATGATCATCTCAATGGATGCAGAAACAAAACAAAACCGTTTGACGAGATCCAACATTTTTTATGATAAGACATTTGATAAATTTAGAAGGGAACTCCCTCAACATAGGAAGTCCATTTATTAAAAAGCCACAACTAATATCATACTCAATAGTAAAAGACTGAAAGTTCTTCCCCTAAAACCTGGGACAAGACAAGGACGCCTGCTTTCTCCACTTCTATTCATAATAGTACTGGAAATTAGAGCCAGCGCAATTAGACAAAAAAAAAAAAAAAAAAAAAAAAGAAAAAGAAAAAGAAAGAAAGAAAGAAAGAAAGAAAGGTATCCAAATTAGAAGGAAGAAGTAAAATTATCTCTGTTCACTGATGACATAACCTTATAGTTAGGAAGCCCTAAAGAATCCATTAAAAAAAAAATGTTAGAGCAAATAAGTGAATTCAAGCAAACTTCCAGGATACAAAATCAACATGCAAAAATCAGTCGTACTTTTATGCAGTAGCAGTGGACATCCAAAAAGAAACTGGATTGGAAAAAAATTCATTTATAATAGCAAACAAGGGAATAAAATACAGTGCTTAGGAATAAATTGAACAAAGGAAACACATAACTTATACACTGAAAACTATAAAACACTGCTGAGAGAAATTAAAGAAGACCTAAATTAATGAAAAGACATCTTGTGCATGGATTGGAAGACTTAATATAGTTAAGATGACAATACTATCAAAGCAATTTACAGATTCAGTGCAGTCCCTATCAAACTTTCAATAGCGCTTATGACAGAAACGGAAAAACCTCATCCTAAAATTTATATGGAATCTTAAGAGACACTGAATAGCCAAAACGGTCTTAAAAAAAATAACAGAGATGAAGATTTCACACTTACTCATTTCAAAACTAAGTACAAAGCACAGTGATGAAGCATGGTGGCACCAACATAAGAGTAGACATATAGACCAATGGGCTGGAGCTTAGTGTCTAGAAGTAAAACCTCACATTTATGGTGAACTGATTTTTGACAGGGGTGCCAAGACTATTTAATGGGGAAGAGCAATCTCTTCCATAATCGTGCTGGAGAAACTGGATATCCATATGCAAAAGAATGAAGCCTTATTTCACACCAGAAATTTTAAAAAAAACTCAGAATAGATTAAAGACCTAAACATAAGACCCAAGACCATAGGACACATAGAAGAAAACATAAGGGCAAATCTACATGACCTCAGACTTGGCAGTGGTTTCTTAAATATGACACCAAGAGCATAGACAACAAAAGAAAAAGTAGACAAATCTGACTTCGTTAAAATTAAAAACTTTTATGCACCAAAGAACACTATCAAGAGACTGAAAAGGCAGCCCATAAAACGGGAGAATATGTTTGCAACTCATCTATCTGATAAGGGTTTCATATCCAGCATATATAAATGACACCTTCAAGTCAACAAAATAGTCAAAACAACCCCATTTATAGCATGAGAGGCTATGGACTCTGAGAAACAAACTGAGGGCTTCAGAGGGGAGGGAGGTGGGGGAATGGGATAGGCTGGTGTTGGGTAGTAAGAAGGGCACATATTGCGTGGTGCGCTGGGTGCTATGTGCAACTAATGAATCATCGAACTTTACATCAAAAACCAGAGATGTACTGTATGGTGAATAACATAATATAATAAAAATATTATTATGAAAAAAACCCAACAACCCCATTTATAAAACAGGGAAAGGTCTTTGAATAGCCATTGCTCCAAAGATGACACACATATGGCCAAGAAGCACAGGAAAAGATGCTCAACCTCAGTAGCCAAATGCAAATCCAAAGCGAAAGGAGTACCACTTCACACCTACTTGGATGGTTATATTTTTTTTTAATGGAAAATAACAAGTGTCGGCAAAGGCACAGAAAAACTGGAACCGTTGTACATTGTTGGTGGAAATGTAAAGTGCTAGAACTGTGAAGATAATTTGGTAGTTCTTCAAAAAGTTAAACATAGAATTACCATGTGACCCAGTAATTCTGCTTTTAGGTATGGACCCCAAAGAATTGAAAACAGGTGTTCAGACAGATATTTGTATGCCAATATTCATAGAAGCCTTGTTCACAATAACCCAAAGTGGAAACAACGCAAGTGTCCATCAGCTGATGAACGAATAAACATCTGATGTCCATGCATACAGTGGTCTAGTATTCAGCCATAAAAAGGAATGAAATTCTAATACATGCTACAATATGGAAGAAAGTTAAAACAGTGTGCAGTAAATAAGCCAGACACAGAACAACACATATTATGATTCCACTTATATGAAATATCTAGAATAAACAAATTCATAGACATGGAAGTACATTAGAGGTTACCAGGGACTGGGAGGAGGAGAAAAGGGGGGGTGGTTATTGCTTAATGGATCTGGAGTTTCTGTTTGGGATGATGAGAAATTTTTGCACATTGTTAATGTAAATGCCACTGAATAGTACAAATTACCCATGGCTAAAATAGCAAATTTTATAAACACATACATACCATCACAGGGAAAACAAACAAACAAACAAAAAACAAAAAAACAAGGTACAGAAGAGAGTACATCATAAATTATCTTTGGTGTATATATTTGCATAAACACTGGAAAGATATAAGAAACTAGCGTAAGTGGCTACTTACAGTTAACATGAATATTCAGCTCATACACACTAATTAGGTTGTACTGGCTAAAATATAGGACTACTCTGTCCTGATTGGTAAGTGGTCACTCCCCAGTTCCCTGAATTTCTTCTACCTCTGCTCCCATCCTGGGATACCTGATTGTCCTGTGCTCCAGCAAGTAAAGAGTTAACTCTGGCAGGCAGGGCTCTGGCAGCATAGTATGAAGTGGGATGCTAACAGGGTGGCAGGGAAATTGTACACTCAGCCTTTTGACATCCTTTTGATTGTTTAAATCATGTAATGGTATTACCTATTTACTATAATGAAATATAAAAAATTTTTTAAAAGAGTATACCAGCTATAAAAGGCAATTAAGAGACTCTGAGCAACACAAATGCATACTTGTAAACCATAGTGGCACAAGGAATGAGAGAGCTCGGGGAAGTACAAGTTTTGTGGAGAGGCTTAAATATGGGGGAGGGGGTATCAGGGGATAAGCACAGAGGATGAGATTAGACAGGTAAACGTGGGCCAGATATGAAGGAACATCTATGTGGCATTAATTGATTCGAGCTATTTCTATTGCACTGATAAATCATTTACTATTTTTTTTAATGAAGGGAATAACTTGAACAGGTCTGTGTGTTAGAAACATAGTTCTGACAACTGTGTAGGTAATGGAGTGAAGAGGAGAGAAGCCAGGAGTGAGAGGGCTGAGATGATGAGGAAAGTGCTAACAAGACGGAAATAAGAAGTCATGGTCAGAGGATACTCAAGAAGAATGATCCAATGGTCTTGCTGAAAAAGTTAGCTTGGGGGTTGTTAATAAAAAAGAGCAGGAACAAATAATGACTCTAAGATTTCTAGCTTAGTTTACAAAGGGGGTGGATTATGACCTTTAATGGGGAATTCTAAATGGGAAATTATTCAGAATTTTGATTATGTGAAATGTGAATATATTGAGATGGCAAAGATAAAGCATGACATAATGTGGATTTCAAATAAAAAGTTAATATGAAAATGGTAATGTTTTCCATTTTATTTAGGAATGACTAAGAGGAAATATGCTAAGTTCTACAGGACAAAACTATCTTTATACATAAATGAAGGTCTAAACTCAGTCTTAATTAGAATATGATACAAAAACTATTTTATGCCGTTTTTTACAAATTTAGTTTTGACTGTGATAGCTTAGTTGTTAGACATGTAGAAAAATGACCTCTAGATACTGTCACTAATTCTAGGATTTATATTTTTATAGAGAAATAACAGGATTTCTCAGAAAGCCATCTAACGCTTTTCCCAATAAATGTATTTTCATAATGCAATGGTATTCTCGAGGGGGTGGTATTGTTTCATCAGATGAACGAGAAAAGTTTCATAAAAGCTTTATGAACAAAACGACTTTTTAGAGCACTCTCTGTAACATTCTTCCCTGAATTCTGTATCTCCCTCCAGCTACGCCCTTTCTCCCCGCACAGCTAGACTTCGGGGAGTATGTGTATTCATAGTCTTCATCTCCTTACCTTACATTTACTCCTCAGTCCACTTTGTCTGTCTGCCCAGTTTCCACAAGTGAAGTGGCTGTTGCTAAGGTCAACAGAGGCTAACACATAACTAAATTATCTCACAGGCACTCTCTGTTGCATTAGCATACTTAGCCCATCCTTTTTGGAATGTTCTCTTTCTTTGATCTCTGTAACACTACACATTTCTGGCTTCCTTTATCCTTCTATGATGGTTTCTTCTCAACCTCCTTTGCTGGCTTATTCTCTTCCACCCAGCCATTAGTTGCTGAATTTCTCAGGAGTTGCTCATAGACCCTCTTCTCTCTTTCCACTCTTTTCTAGAAAAGCTTACCGTATCTTTGACTTCAGTTTCCAACTATAGGTAGTGATTCTACCCCACGCTTTATTTCAAATCTCTAGGCATGACCTTTTCTCTAGACTGCAAGCATAAATAACCAGCTGTTTCCCAACCTTTTAATGTAAATGTTTTAGATATACCTTAAACTAACCATGTTCAAATAATCACACTCTTAAATCACTACCATCAAACAAGATCCTTTTCCAATGTTCCTTTAATGATACCTTTCATCCAAGTGCACAAGTCAGAAGCTTAGTAACATTCTTAACATTACCTTTTTTTAAATCCCATATCCATTTCTTCACCAAAGACTGTTAATTATTACCTCCTAAGTATCTCTTACATCTCTGTACGTCTTTCTATCTGTACTGTCAAACCCTAGTCTAAACAACCAACATCTCTCTCCTGGATTGTTGTAAGCACTGTAGTATACCAACTACAGCATTGCCTTCAATAATCTGGAAAAAAAAAAACATTCTGAATGGAGAGTTTTTAGTCCACATATCTGTGAAGGAAGCATAGTCAAGTCTTAAATTAGTTTCCAAAGTACCTATAAAAATGATGATTATTCAGATATACAACAGAAACATTTATGCACATTACACATTATCATTGGTAAACACTATCTCCTGTTTTGGTCAAGTGGTAGAGAAAAGGTGAGTGACAAGTATTTTTTTTCATTCTGCCACATCTGCTCTTTCAAAACCATAGTATCTGATCTGACTTTTCTGATTCAGTCTTTTCCAGATTATTCTGGGGTCATCTGAAAGCCTGGGAAAACCCTCCTGATGTGCTTCTCCAATAAGGGTAAGAAAGTCTTTGGTATAAAGATGTTTGTCTATTTTCTCTTGGAGTAGAAGTGACTCCAGTAAAGTCTTCTTCTGTCGCAGAAAGACAGATTGGGCCAGTTCTCCTCTTTTTCTGTTGCAATGGGGACACCAAGAAGAAATGTGTTGCTTCGCTGTCGCCACCTGTTTTGGTGTGGTCCTCATGTTTTTTAGGTAGATTCTGTTCAAAAGTTCATCAGGGACAGTACAGCTTAAGGCATCTATCTCTGAAGCCTCTGCATCCAGTCTAAGCTGTGGCTTTTTATGTCTGCTGCTCTTTTTCTCCTTAGAGTTTGCTCTGTGACGGATCAGGTTTATCTTAACGGCACAAAAAGACTGCAGGGCATTCAGTTCTTCATCAGATACCCGAGTGATTTCTGCTTGAGGTTTAGTGTCTGATTGGTACTGTCCAGAGTTAGTTTCTTTGCCCTTGAGATAGTTGATCCATTTTCTACTGAACTTCGTTTCATTATTTTTGTAGTCTGAAAGCTCAGATTGTTTGTGTGCAGTCTTTCCACTCTCAGGTGTGCTCCCGGAGTCATGGGGCCAGGGCTGCAGTCCTCCAGAGGGGCTGAAAGAACTGGAACTCTGTACCTCATCAGTAAAGGTCTCGCCAGAAAGGTCTGCCATAGTCCTGATGTCCGTTTGGGCCAGTTCCCCTCGCTCTTCTCAATCCCTAGGCTTCTCAGCGAATGGCTGTCACTTTGCATCAGACTCGGCTCCTCATCTGCTCTGCCCTGATTTAGACAGGCTCAGGAACTAGTCAAGCCGGAGTCCACAGGGGTAGGTCTCGGAGCAGGCGGCTTAGCAAGGATTCTCTTCCGGGCTACGCCTTCCCGGCTGCCTTGGCAACGAGGGCGGGCATGCGCAGTGGGTACTGGCGCGGAGCTCCTCCTCTTTCCCCGCCCTCCCGAGCGCAACCTCTGCCGGCGCGGCTGCCGGCGCGGCACAGGCGCAGGTCCTGCTGGCTTTGCAAAGCGGAGGCTCCGTTTGCTCTGTAGCGGCTCCTCCTTAGTGCTGTTTTAAGTACAAAATCTAACAATCCTTGAGAAAAGCTGGCCAACTGTTTTTCCTCAGGGGTCTCACAAGTGTACGTGTGTGAGGCCAGTGGGGATAGGCGGCCTCAGACTAATTCGAGAATGTATGACCGGCCAAATAAACAACAAAAATGCTGGCCAAAAAGCGCAAGCAAAAACACATCTGCAGGCCATGTAGCCAGATCACCTATATGTAGACTGTCTTAGAACAATATCGAAAGACTGAAACCATCCTGCAAGACTCCTGCCTGCGCATCTTGCACAACTTTCTGTGCTCCGGTTTTCCCAAACACGGGTTCTCAGGTTTTGGTTCCGGCAGTTCCTCGACTGGCACGTCAACACCCCTTCTCTTTATAGGATTTATTACTGCCCCTCCTTCAAGTCCCATTTCCTCGGGAAGGGCTTCATAGCCACCCTGCTGCCCCCAAACTCTTTACAGCCTTTCTTTCATGGTTTGCAGCTATAAGATGATGCCCCTCACCCCATCACCCCGTTAGGTTAAAAACTCCATGAGGGCAGAAACCAAGCCTTTGTTGCCCAGCACTCACCAGGTACGTGACACATTAGAAGGCATTGGATGAATCTGTGAAGTAAATGCACTGAATGACTGTGAAAACAGAAAGAAATATAACCTCACACAGATCAGTGTACTTCCAGCTCGAGAATTCCAATCTTTATCTTTCTGAACCCCCCCATTTACTCTTTTACCCATGACATATGCCTTTAAAACAGCCTTTTTAAAAACACAGTAGAATTTTATTAATAACTGTTCTCATGAATTATCATATGTTGTCTCTGAAGATTGACTTTTTCTAGGTCTTAATAAATATTTGAGTCTACGTCTTACTAAGTATCTGAGATAATTTCAAGAGAATGGGCTCTCTTGGTCAGATCTCTCTCTCTCTGTCTCTCTCTCTCTCTCACGCAGTGCTGTTATTCAGGTCTAGCCGGATATATTTAATGTTATTCCAAAAAATGTTCATCTTGGCGATGAGTCAAAGGTCTGAAATGTTCAAAAAGCATCTCTCAAATATGAACCCGCTTCACATTGATGATAAAGAGATTGCAACTTCATGTATTCAACCCAGATAATATTTTATCATATCATGTTGGTCTTTAAAAAGAGGTAGCAGATAATTTGTGGATGGTTCCAAGTGATTTCCAGCATCTCAGGGGCTCAAGATTTTCACTTTTTATTTTTATTTTAAAAACCTTCCTTATTCTCTATTTATACATAATTCATCATAACCCATATTTTCCCCAAAAACATTGATCAAAGGAGCTATACTTTATAATAAAACATATTCATATCTTCTAATTAGCTAACTATTTTTAATAACTTTATCCTATATATTCTGTTATTAACTTTTTTTTTTTTTTTTTGGTAATAATCAGCATGACTGACCCAGTAAATTGTTTAATACTCCAGCATGGGTGTTTTCCAAGGCACAGTCAGTCACAGTCCTTCCAGGGTCCTGACAAAATCTAAGGTTAGTGGAACTTGTCAAAACCTCTCCTGGCCCTCTTGCCTGGGCCTTGGACACCCATGAGTACTTTGGCTCCCTCCTGTATACTGGCTCTTTTTCTTTCACAAGCGTGTGTGAGAAGTGCCAGAGAGAATGTACTTTGGCACACACGGCATAGCATCCATCACTCAGGTGACTTCCTCTGGCAAGCTTTCCTCCAGAAACCTCAGGCATCTCTTAGGGGCTGATGGGAATGTTGGGGTCCTTTACAGAAGGAATTGTGGCTGAAGATTGCCTGGAGTGGGGTGGGAGGAATAGGAAGTAAAGAGATAAATCAGGTGCTCCTGGCTTAACCATGTGATGGCACGACTTTTATTGCCTTGCAAACACGGTCTCTTCCTTCCAAGTTCTTAATGGGGAGCAGGGCAAAGCTCTTTTTCCAGCTTTTCCTCAGCAATCAAATGTGCTTTACAGCTATGGGGCTTAACCCCAGAGAGAGGAGGTCAAAATAAATTAGTGTTTCTGTCTGATTCCCTTTTTCTCTTCTTTCTCTTTTCTCAGAGGGAGAAGGACACACTTTCAGTTTCTTCCTGTTCGGCAAGCATTTCTCCCCCTCAGGTATCATAGCTCCTTCCTTCCCAGGTGACATTTAGCCTGTACCCCTTCCTGGAGCCATTGTGGCGTTCAGGGTACCAGGAGGGAATCTAGTGTATGAATAAGGGAAATTAAGCTGACAAATCTTTCAACAATATTCTACCCTTTATGTAACCTTCTCAGCACTGTACTTGGTTCTGTGGATCAAGCAAAATGAAATATTATTTCTTCTCCTAAGGCTCTAAGATGAATGTGTCAGAAATCTCACTGTGAGAAACAATGTTTGCAGAGTAAAGAATCTTAACATCACTCATGTTAAATAATGATTTCAACTTAGAGGACAGTACTGGTTCTTCATTTCCTTAAAGTATTTTTTCCTCACAAATATCTCAATTTTTCCATCCTTTTTTTCCTGTGTGTCTTCTATAATTTTTCTAAAATTGATTGTCTTATGCACAGTTGCCTTTTACTTTAGTAATTATTATCTTGCAAAGGTAATATATGTCTATTGTACTTTAAAAGATAAGCCACCAATATTGATTTCAAGTAAGTTACCTGAATTCTGATGTCCCAAAGATTATACTATAGAGACTTATAAAACGTTTTCTATTTTTCCTTGAATAATTTTTGCTAATAGAATCTAGATTACATTTTTGTTTTATAAACTATTTTCTTCAATTAGTAATAATATGGCTTTTGCATTCAATTTGTAAAAGTTCTTTTTCAACATAATTTCAACATATTTGCTTTGTTTAGCTAATTAAATTATTTAGGCAGAAGGTATTTCCAGGGTTTTTTACTCCTCAGAATGATCAGAATGAATGTTTCTCAAGTTAAGTCTTTATATACATTCCTAGCTATACATTTATGATAAATTCCAGAAATTGTAATTGATGGTCAAATGTATGTACAATTTGAAAGCTTTTAAGATATTAATTCTTCCCTTGCACTTTTACCCCCTGCTGTAGTACGTAAAATCTAAGATATAATATTATTTTATGCATAAATACTTCAGTTTATAACTCTAGTAGTTGAGGCCTTTCTAAAAAGATAACGACATTATGATGAGTGTCACATCTAAAACTAATAATTCCTTCATATCATCTAATAATTATTCTGTATTCAAATTTCCGTGTCAAAAATGCCTTTTTGCAAGTTGCATGCTTGTATGGAGGTCTGTTCACTGCATTTGGCTGATAGGGCTCTCAGAGCTCTTTTACTCCCCAGTTCTTCTCAAGTACAAACAATTTTAAAAAGGAAAAAGAAAAGAGCAGACAGAAATTTAGCTTTCTTCTCTGTATCTACTATTCTTTTCCCTGTAGGCAGGCAGTCATTAAAGTTTTTGGTTTATTCTTCCAAGTTTCTTTTTGAAGTTATACATCAATATTCATTTGTACAACCTTTCGTACTAAAAAATATATTCCACGTACTCTACACACCGCTTTGCACTTTCTTCTTGCTTTTTTCTTAAAAACGTATCTGGGATATCACTTCCCTTCGACCTATACGCACCTTCCTTGTTTCCCTTTACAGCTGCGTTGTATCGGAGGAAGGTGCCGCAGTAATTCCCACATTTTGATGAGCATTTTGGTCTTCTAAGGAATCAAATTTTTCTTAGCATTTGGAAAGCTATATCTCCAGTAAGATTTCTAGGACTGAAATTAGCAAATCGAAAATTCAGTCATGTGAGGTAGTTTTATTTTTCTTTCTTTTTTTAAACATATTTCCAAATTTCCCTCTATGAGGGATGTACATTTTGCATTGCTGCCAGCCATGTATAAGAAGAGTGGTTCCCAAGAGCCCAGCCATCAGGCTATGTACTCAGATTTATGAATTTTTGTACATCTAATGGATGAGAAATGGTATCTCAGTGCGATCTTAAATTGAATTCTCCTTATTATAAGTGAGATTGAACACCATTTTATATGTAGAAGGGCCATTTACAGTTATTTCTTGTGCACTGTCTATTCATTTTACCCATTTTTTCCACAAGACTTTTTATTTATCCTTCTGAACTCTTAAAAAAGCACTTAAAATCACTTTAATGTTGAAAATATTAACCATTTGTCTATGGGATAAGTCCCAAATGATTTTCCCACTTTGTGTTTTTATTTGCTTATGCTGTTTGCCATGCAAAAGTTGGCTTCTTTATTTCATGTAGCAAATTTATCTGTTTCCTTACTGTTCTAGAATTCTTAATCTTATTTAGAAAAATTTTGTCTACTTCCATATTATAAATAAAATCGCTCGTGTTTTCTCATAGTATTTATGATTCTTTTTCTTCTCTGTGTTACCATTCTAATCCATTTATAGTTTCTTCTCTAATATGAAGAATGAACCTAATTTTATATTTTTCTGTATGGCTATCCAGTGATCCCAGCCATACTTCCCAAAATGTTCTTCGTCAACCCACTGCTTTTAGATGCTGACTTTATCATAAATTCCCACACACACTTAGTTTTTTTTTTGTTTCATTGTGGGTTTTTTTCTGGAATATCAACTTTAATACATTGGTCTGCCCTTCTGTTTCTGTATACCAATACTATACTGTTTTAACAGACTCTGTAATATGTTTTAACTTCTCATAGGGCCAGACCCCTTTCCTTCATTTTCGGGAATTTCTTATGTGTTATTTCTTTATCTTTCCAAATGAACTTTATAACCAACCTGTCTTGCTTCAGGATAAAAGTAAAAAAAAAAAAAAGTGTGTGTGTGTGTGTGTGTGTGTGTGTGTGTGTGTGTATATATATATATATAAAGGCTTTTATTATAATACTCTAAGTTGATAAACATTGAGGAATGTTAAATTGGGTCTTCCTACCCAGAAATATGGCCTGTCTTTACAAGTGTTCAAGTGTACTTTGGCATCTTTCAGTTAGTTTACTCATTTAGGTCCTTTATGGATTTTATTTTGTTTTATTTTGTATACTTTTATGCTAGTGACCGTAAAGGAGGTTAGTTCTTCCACTATATCTTGCAGCTGATTATTATTTACTTACTGGAATGCCGTTGACACCTGTGTTTTTATTTTATAGCCTGCTAGTTTAGTAAATGTGTATTGTTTATAGTAGCTGTATCTTTGTCTTGGATTTGTAAAACATATATAAACCTCTGATAGTTGAGAAATGGTTTGGATCTTGAAGAACAAAAATGATCTGTGTGACATAGAATTGTCCTATAAAATGCTACCATAGCAAAGCTCATATAGATGGATAGATAGATAAAATATTGAAGAAATTCATCAATTAATTTTTTATTTGTGTGGTATATTAATTTGCTAGGACCACTATAATAAAATATCACAAACTGAGTGGCTTAAATAACAGAAAATGCCTCATAGTCTAGAAACTAGAAATCTGAAATCAGGGCATTTCCAGGGCTGGGTCCTCCTGAGGGCTCTGAGGCAAGGGTCTGTTCCAGGCCTCTCTCCTTGACTAGTAGATGGCCGTCTTCATGTTCATATGGTGTTCTGCCCATATGCATGTCTGTGTGTCCAAATTTCACCCTTCATAAGGACACCAGCCATTCTGGTGTCCAATATTGGCATCCTACCTAATGACCTCATTTTAACTTGCTTACCTCTGTAAAGACCAGATCTCTAAAGGGATACACATTCTGAGGTACTGAGGGTTAGGACTTCAACAGAGGAATTTGGTGGGGTTGCAAGTGAATCCATAGCATGTGGTTTTTATGAAAAACAGATTAAAGGCTAATTTAATGGTCTGCCTCCAGGCTAGAGTTTATTGTAAAACTGCTTGTGATTTGCTAAGTGAGAAAAATAGAGTAGTTAAATACAGTGACTTAAGAAAAGACCAACTGCTTTACAGGTGTAGGTAGGGCTACATTCTAGCGAGTAAGTTCGACTTTGTTAATTAAGAAGTATCTTTGTTTTGGATGAAGGCCCTTGGAGGCCTTGTGAATACAACTTACATTCTCTGATACTGTTACAAACAGGACTGGGCAGACTTTAGAGAGAGAGATGCTCACTTTAGTGTTTTAAGTAAGAAATTATTGCTCTTCCTGGAAAATAACAATTTAAATTTTTAATTTTAAACAGATCTTTTAAAATATTTTGATTGAAAAAAAATAAAATAGGGCACCTGAGTGATTAGGTCCCTTAAGGGTCTCCCTTCAGCTCAGGTCACAGGTCAGGATCTGTTCTTGGGGCCTGGGGATGGAGCGGCTTCAGGCTCCCTGCTCAGTGGGGAACCTGCTTCTCCTGCTCCCTCTCCCTCTGACGCTCCCCCCCCCCACCTTGTGCATGCTTTCTCTCGCTAATAAATAAATAAAATGTTAAAAAAAAGAAAAAAATAAAATATTTTGATCGGTATATTTCAGGGTTTTTAATGTTTTTAAGCACTGATTTTCCACTGCTCCATCGGAGTATCTGGGGAAATTCCAAACAAGTTTAGGGCAGAAATTACTCAGTTATTTTAGAAATAAATAGCTCCACTATATTTAAGTGCACCAGTGGTGATATTCTTTACAACAAGTAATGTTAAATATGAATTTGAATTGTATGATTTCCTTTACTATTTTTCTTGAAAATTCCCTGATAACAACATGATATATAGGTTTTCTAGCCTTATTTACTTCCCCTTCACTGTACTTCAAATTGAGAACGATTCTCAGCATCTTTGTGCAATTTTGTGAAGTTAGGTCCCTGGGCCTCTGGGCAATACTATTTCATACTGACATTGGCATCTAGGAAATTAATATAAATCAGAACCAAATTATCATACATTCCTCTTCAAAGCACAGAGGATGTATGAAATGCATCCAGAAATAATGTCATTAACTTAAGTTTGAGTTACATAGTTTTGTGTTTTCTTGAGGGCCAGAGGTCTGTAACTCTGGATGATGGGGAAAAAGATTGGAATTCACAGCGGTTTTCCTGAAAACTACTATATAGAATGATTTTTCTTCTACTCAGTATCTTTGCAAAGCATTTTACTGTAATTTTCCTACTTACAAAGTAAGCTTTCACTGTAAAATGAATATTCATATGATTGCATAGGGTTGAATGACATAGAAATTGCAAATAATTTCATTTGAGACCAATATTTCTGTAGAACTATTTTATTGAAGTGTTCAAAGCAATCATAAAAATCTCACTATGCTCTGGAAAGACATCTAATGCAATAAATTGAGCTCACAGACTTGACTTATTTTATCTCCTTATTTTAGATAGGCATTTTCCAAAAACAAACTCTATCACTGAAGAATGTAAGACTGTTTCTTTAGAGCCTTCCATGCTTAACTTGAAAGCTGTCAACCCAGGAGGCTGAAACAGAGCAAGATTATGAAACCTGAGTGAATAGCTCATTCTTTGCGCCCATGCCCTTGCTGCGTGCTGCCCCGTGGTACAAGCCTGAGAGGTCTGCACTGTGATAGCTAATGAAGCACTTCCTTTATGTCTCACTGACCAGAACTCTTATTTGAAGCCTGTATATTATGCCACGGAAATCTCACAATATCAGCCTTTGTTCTAGCTAGCAGAGACTGTTTCTTGTCCTTTCTGTGGCTACATTTCATGCATCAGACTTGTTAGACCCTTTACTAATAAGTGTGGCTATATGCCATTAAGCTAATTCTCGCTGTTTGTAAAGTTGTAGAGTTTGTTTTTGTCTGCCCCTTTTTATTACTACATCCCCCAAAGCCAAGAGTTATACTTCTGAAATCACATGGAGATAAAAGCGTGGAGGTGAAAGCCACTGAGCCTCCCGCAAGTCCCTCCTCTTTATTAAATATGTGATAACAATTAACATTATAAGAACAAGAACAACCATAAAATTCATCAGGAATGAAGACAATGACATCAAATGAATCAACACTAATTAGACTACCTAATCCTAAGTAAGAAGTATTAAACGTGGTCCCCTTGTTATATTTTAATATATTATTCTCATACTGTGTTATGTAATTGGACATCTCCCTTCCCTCGACTACTACTACATCGATAGGCCCCAACGCAAGCTTTGATAAAGTGACCTAAAGAACAATCGGGGAGTGATTGCCGCAGCTGTCTATAAAATATGGGCTTCAGTTAACCTAAATACAAACAAGTTAGAAGGTTCATTAGCACTGATAAATTTTAAGAAGAAAAAATTATGAACCCTTTCCCCAAACTCAAGTTCTATCAGCTCCTTCATTTTTGTTTCTTGTAATATAATAGGGATAGCAGCCCCCATCTCTTGGGTGCTGTTAACGATTAAATAAAGGAATATAGACTAGAGCTTTGTTACCCAATACCAGGTAGTTGCAATCACCATCCTTGCAATTCCAGGGTAGATTTAATATGGAAGCTGAAGACTGAGATCCTTCTAGTGGGCTCCTACATTATGAGTAAACTAATTGTTAACAAGCATTCTACTTTTCTGATTCTGATTTTTTGCCTTTGTAGTCCACCCATCCAGTAAGACTTATCCAAAGCACTGATACAGTTAAATGTGTAGAAATACTTTGACCAGCAAATAACTACAAACACACAAGTTACTTCCTCAATGAAAAAAAAAAGTGGAAGTAATTAAAGCACAGAAATTCTTGGGGTACCTGGGTGGTTCAGTCAGTTGGGCATCCAACTCCTGATTTCAGCCTAGGTCATGATCTCAGGGTTGTGAGATCGAGCCCCACATTAGGCTCTGCCCCGGGTGTGGAGCCTGCCTAATATTCTCTCTCTTCCTCTCCCTCCGCAACCCCCACCTTAAAAAAAAAAAAAAAAAAAAAAAAAAAACCAAAACCAGGAATCCTTGAGCTCTACCATCTCAACATTTCTATCATCTTCATATTTTTTTCTAGTTGTCTGATCTCCCAGTTTTAGTGAGATCAAGCTTTTCAGGTCAATAGAATATAAATGTCAGAAAAGTCAATCTCACAATGCCAGCCATTGTTCTAGCTAATAGAAGCTGAATTCTTTCCTTTACTAAAATCCATGTACCACATTTGTTAAACTCTTTAAATGCAAATATATTTCCCTGCATATAATTTATTTTGCTTTCCTCCTCTCTTCATATTTTTATTTTTAAATTTTTTTCTCTTCATATTTTTAGATTAAAAAATGTTTTCTATCAAATTTTGTAATCTTTGGTTAAGGAAAGTACTGTTAGTGCATAAGGCTATCATCTGAACTAGCTTCAGATTTTGATTTCATGTTAGGACATACGTAATAACATTATAATATATTCACATATTATAATCATAATAATAATAGCATGAAATGCAATTATGTCAGACCTATAGTTTTTCTAATAATTGTTGAATCACCTCTCCCCAACACCTATTAAAATATTTTTTAAAGTATACCAGTAAAACTATTGAATTCTAACAAAAAATTCTGAAATAATATCCCTTTTCCCCATTCGTCACCTACTATTTGTATTGCTTAGAAGTATGTTAAAGATTCAAATTAATTTTGGAGTGGCAATTGTTTGGAGTGGGAATTGAAAATTACAATTATGGTTTCTGCCAACTTTTTTTTAAAGATTACATGTAGATTTCCATTTCTAAGTATTTCACTATATCATAGGAGAAGATATCTAGGTGTCTATTTAATACATGACAAGTGTATCTGAACAAAATGATTAACTAAGGTAAAGAGAATTGTCATGGTACTTTGCCAGTATTTCTGGCAATTTATGTTTGAGTTTTAAATTCTCCACTTTATTGGATGTTACTTAAAGTGAGTACTGTTTTTTCCATCTGTTTGGCCTGTCCGCCCACCCCCACCTCCCAGCATCAAACTATCTCACAGTCATTTCTGCCATGGCCCAGTGACTCAGCAACATTGTGTTCTAAGGCATGCGGAGCAAAAGGAATGCCAAGCAACATACTTCCACCTATGTAGTATTCTCTTTCCCATAAAAAGACAGCAGATTTTTAAAAAAAAACAAGTAATTTGATTTCCTATGCTTTTTTCTACTGTTACGAAATATCTGGAGATGCTTGTGCCATCAAAAGTCTAGAATTATTAGATATTAATGTAATTGGGTAATAGGAGTATGGTCAAGAAATGGTGGTTATGAGGTTAGAAACTCATGAAACACAGGAAGGAAACCTGCGCATGAGTCAAGGAGTCTGAATCCTTGGGATCATCCATGTGTCCTTCCTCTCCCCAGATCCCCCCAGTCACAAAATCCTGTCCTGACCTCCCCCCCCCCGCCCAGGCTGCTTCTCTTCAGTCACACCCCCGACACTGACATCCTTCACTAGATCCAGGGCACCTGTCTTCAAGTTGGCCTCACAACCTCTACACTCTTCCCATACCCTTCACTTCCTTTCTCCCTTCCTTCCACTCCAACACCTCTCCGAATAATTATCCACATTGCAACTAGGGTAGAGCGCAGCTCCCCTTCTTGTTGCTTCTCATTGGTTTGTCTGGGCTGGAACCATAGCTGACATAAGTTGGCTCTTTCCGATTGAAAACAAAACAAAAAAACAGTGAAACATTTAGGATAATAGTTACTAAGGTCTCTATATAAAAAATACTTGAGGAAGAAGGAGAAAGGAAATTGCTTAAGCACCTGAAAATTCCCCTGAGAAAGAGCCTAACACTCAGTATTCAACAGCAGCTTTCCCCTGTCTCTTACCCATTGTCTTCACTGATTACTACCCATCCTTCAGGTCTCGGCTTATGCATCATCTGAGACAAACCTTTCCGTTCGACCTCTACTGCTCCTGCTTTCAGGAAACAGAATACGCATGCAGCAATGACCACATTATAAATAAGTCTACAGCGGTGTCGTAGGTTCACGGTAGGTCATAACTGGTAGACTGTAAGCCCTGCCAGGACTGCAAAAAGTCTGTCTTCTTCACCATTAAGTTCTAGGTCTTGTACATATCAGACCATCAGTACATTTTGAAAATAATAAATGAATTAGATGATCAAATCATTGATTTGTTGGTCTGCCAACAGAGGGCAGCATCTCTGATGGCTTCCTCCTGAGAAGTAAGCCTAGGCTTTCCCTGCTTTTGTGTTGCATGTAATACTGAGTCAGGTACTTGAAATAATTGGCCCGCCAGGCCTCATTCAGTAGAAGGCACACCAGTTAAATGGCCAGCCTGTGTCCACATTGGCATGTGGCCTGGCCTGAGCAGCAGCGTCAGGTGGTGCAGCCCAGTGACCTCTGCCCCAAAACCCCTTAGCAGGAGACTGCAGGAAACAGCATCACGAGGGAGTCCTCCGAAGAGGCAGTATACTGGGAAGGCACCAAGCATAGGCCCCAATAGCTTTTCTCAAATTCCTCTGTGCTTTAAAATCACCTTTTAAAATATTGGGTGGTAGCCAGACCACCCCCAATGATGATTAAATCAGAATCTTTGGCGGGGGGGGGGGGGGGGGGGGGGGGCGGTGGACCCAGACATCAGTATTTTCTTTAATGCTCTAGGGGATTCCAGTGTGCAGCCACGTTACAGATCCTACACTTCAGGACCCTATTATCAGTGTTTTAGGACCAGGAGCGTTGGCATCACCTGGCAGAGTCTTACAAGGGACATGGTCCCTCTCAGACCAACTGAATTGGAATTTGCACATTAAAACAAAGCCTTCCATAATTCCTATGCATGTTGAGGCTTGAGAAGCACTGCTCTATGACACCTGTTCTAAATACCCTTTTATAAATAGCCCCACTTCCCATTACTACAGTATGCTAGGCCAGTACTCTTTCTCCTCTCTCTTTCTGCCATTTGCCCTTCTCCCGCATCTCTGCTCCAGCCGTTCAGACCTACAGTTGCTGGATGTGCCACCCTCTTTCATTCTTAGCAAATTGGTATTTTTCACACTATAAAATACTTTAACATTCAGAAAGTTCAGACGACAGATATAACTAGAACCCTTGCACCCACCACTAGCATGCAACAAAAATGATTGGGTTCTTTGTCGTTAAAAAGCAAAAACATGCTACAGATAGTAAAATTAAAGCTACCTGGTCATCCTAACCAGTTTTATTCCTTACCATTCCTCCCCAAATGTGTTCACTACTCCAAAACTGGTATATTTTATATCTTTCCAAACATGCTTTTTTTTTTTTTTCCGCTTGGAATAACATAGCAAATAAAACATACAAGAAGCTTGACCTCAGACAGCTTATATTCTACTGTTTGGAGACATATAATCATAATAAATCAGTGAATTACATGAGAAGGTGGTATGTGAAATGGAGAAAAATAGAGCACAGAAGACTGTGAGCGAGGAAGCTCTGAGGAATTTTGTCATTTTAAATTGGGAAGATCTCTCCAAAGAGATGAGATTGGAACAGACATGAAGGAGGTCAGGGAATGAGCCATGAAGTTGGTGAGGAAAAGCATACAGACTAAGGGAACGGCAAGAGCAAATGTCTTCCACTGAGAGCAGTCTGGCATGCTTGAAGAACAGCAGAAGTGTTTGGGCTGCCTAGAGTAGACGCAAGGAATTGGAGGTTAATAGTGGAGCATGAATTGAAAACCTTATCATGTAGGGCCTTGTCGGCTCTTATAAACTCTTTGGGATTTGCTGTGAGTGAGAGAAATAGCCATTAGAATATTTTGAGCAAACATTTTAACAAGATATAGCTGGCTGCTCTGACAGATTTTAGGGGAGGAAGGGGGGAGTATTATGGTGTTGGAGTACAAAGATAGAAGCAGCAAAAGTCCAAGCAAGAGATCACAGTTTCTCAAACCAGAGTGGTAGCAGTGGGAGTGGTAAGAAATGGTTGTAGTTTAGAGATATTTTGAAATTGGAGCTTAAGAGATTTCTCAGTGGCGTTGGGCATGAGATGTGAGGAAGAAGAGAGTCAAGGATGAGAAACTGGAAGGATTGAGTTATCAGTAATGCAAATAGAAAAGATTAAAAGACAAGCAATTGGTGGGGAAGACTGAAAGAGCAATGTTTGGAAATTTTAACTCTGAGATGCCTCTTGGACACCTAAGTGGAGATTTCAAGTACATACTCTCATATGTAAGTCTGGAAACCAAGGAAGAAGACGGATGGCGATATAGAAGTTTGAAAGTCATGTGTATATAGATAGTTTTCAAAACCATGAGACTGGATGAGATCACAAGGAGAGTGTTTATAGATGGGAAGATAAACAAGCGAGCCCTGTGGACTCTAATATCGAGGATAGGGATATGAGGGGATCCAGCAAAGAACACTGAGAAGGAGTAGCAAGGGAGATTCGGAGAAAACCAGGAGGACGTAGTGTTCTGGAAGCCCAGCGAAGAAAGTATTCCAAACAGGAGGAAGTCATTAACCATAGCAAATGTCCTTAAGCTAGATAAAGGCTGAGAATCAACCATCAGACTTATTAATGTGGAGGACTTTGGTGACCTGGACAAGAATAACTTTGAGTTAGGGGGATCAAAAATTCATGGGAACTAGTTTTATAGAGAACCAGAAGAGAGAAAATAGAAGCAATGTGTGTAGGTAACTCTGTTGAAATGCTTTGCTATAAAGGGAAACAATAAAAAAAAAATGAGAAATAGCTGGAGGTGCAAGTCGACTCAAGAGAGGATTGTTTTTAATATGAGAGAAAAACAGTATGTGAGCATGCTGATGAGAAATCCAATCAACTGGGAAAATATGCAGAGGCAGGAGACAGGAAGAGAAAGGCAGGTAAGAGAGGAAGGGATTTAGTACATGCATGGAAAGGCTTTAGAGAGATGCACAGATACTTCATCTAAAATAATAGAAAGAAAGGTGATGTATACATACGTAAAAGCTGCTGGTACGTAATTTGCAATATAATGATTTATAAAGGTTACTTCATTGATCGTTAATAATCAGTGGCACATTAGTAGCTGCTACTATCAAAACTTAATATGTTAAGGTTCTGTGGGTATTGGTAGCTATTGCATTAATGAGACTAATATTGTGTAAGCTGAAGTAACAAGATTTTAGTTTGCTGTTCCTATTCCTAATTCTGTGGCTAGGTAATGACAGCCAGCTAAATTCCTTAAAAACTACTGCTTTACCTTGAACGGAAATCTTTCCTCCAATATACCATTATAGAAGGGGATGAAAGAAAGGAGAGAGTAACCCTGATCAACCCCATGATCAACACCCAGACTTGTTTGTAGGCAAATCAATTTTAAGAAACAAATATGAAGCCAGATTCCCTTAAAATTCTCTGTGCCTACATATGTCTAGAAAATCTTTCAGTGCTCCCAGAGATAAGTGTGTGCAAATTGAAGACCATCATTTGGAAGAATGAGTGCTAAACTCAAAATCTAAAAGCTCAGTTCTGGAGTGCCTGGGTGGCACAGGTGATTAAGCATCCAACTCTTGGTTTCAGCTCAGGTCCGTATCTCAGGGTCATGAGACTGAGCCCCACATAGGGCTCTTCACTCAGCATGGAGTCTGCTTGAGATTCTCTCTCCCTCTCCCTCTGCCCCTCCCACTCATGCTCACCCTCTCTCTTTCTCTCTCTCTCTAAAATAAGTAAATAAATCTTTAAAAGCTCAGTTCTTAGTCTTGGCTCACTATAACCCACTGTATAAATCACTTAATTCACTGAATCTTAATTCTGTCTTTGCAAAGTAGGTGAGTTGGGCTAAGACAATATTTTCCAAAGAATTCTCAAATTAACATTCCCCGTGAAGTGTTCTTAATTAAAGAAGTTTGGGAAATGCTATAAACTGTGCTGTTTTTGCAGTTAATACAATGCACAGTGGTAGAGTGAATTCACTGAGAATTCTTGTACGAGAAAAAACTGTTTATCTTCATTTATCCCATTGATTAGTTCTAGACTAATTCACTGTAAAAATGTGAGAGTTTTTTGTGTGTTAAAGAACAGATTTAAAGGATCTCTGAGCCAGAATTTTCTATGATCCTTTCTAGCTGTATAGTTCCATGATTTAAAAATATATATGTATATTTATTTATTTATTTATTTATTTTTTAAAGATTTTATTTATTTATTTGACAGAGATAGAGACAGCCAGCGAGAGAGGGAACACAAGCAGGCGGAGTGGGAGAGGAAGAAGCAGGCTCCTAGCGGAGAAGCCTGATGTGGGGCTCGATCCCCGAACGCTGGGATCACGCCCTGAGCCGAAGGCAGACGCTTAACCGCTGCGCCACCCAGGCGCCCCTATTTTTTAATTAAAGTATAATTAACATACAGTGTTATTTTATTAGTTTCAGGTGTTAATATAGTGATTCAACATTTCAGTACATGCCTCAGGCTCATAATGATAAGTGTACTCTTAATCCACTCTACCTACTTCACCCGCTCACCCCCTCCCAACCTCCCCTCTGGCAACCAGCAATTTGTTCTCTATATTTAAGAGTCTGTTTTTTTGTTTGTCTCGTTTTTTTTTTTCTTTGTTCATTTGTTTTGTTTCTTAAATTCCACATATAAGTAAAAATCATATGGTATTTGTCTTTCTCTGACTGACTTATTTCACTTAGTGTTATACCCTCTAGATCCATCCGTGTTGTTTCAAATGGCAAGATTGAACTCTTCTTTATGACTCTGTAGTTCCGTGATGAGACATGAAACATGCAGCTAGATTCAAGTCATAACTGTAGTCAACAATCTGATTAAATGAGTCATCTATTCGATAGGGTTTAAGCTAATTTTAAGACCGCTAAAGCTGCTTTAGAAATAACTAAAAGAATGTATGCAGTATTCTGCTCTAAGATTCTGTTATTTCATTTCTTTTCTCTTTCTACAAAGTGCTTCTGCAGAAAACCATATGCCTCCATATATTTATTTCTTCACCATGGGACAGGAATGAGGATTATCCTCATCCTTAGTATTAAAATTCAAATCATCCTTAAACATCTCAAGCGGATCATGCCAGACCTCAGTCTTGGTTAGTGTTTCTCTATTGTATGGTTAGGGTAGTTGTCTGGCTCTCAGATCAGATTTTGGAGTCTCAGGGATGAAGATACATCACTTGTTTTTCTAATCTCAGTACCTGCCTGGCACCTCGTAAGCACAGTAAATATTTCTTTCATGAATATAGCTGTTTCTGCCTAGCCACATGGATTTTAAAAACATGCCAGATAGTCATCTTTGAAAACAATGGAAAGGAAAAAAAAGTATAATGCATTGCTAGACTGACTTTAAGCTCCAGTATTTTCCTGTGATCCTTGAAAATCTGAATGTATTACATCCCTAAATTGCCTTTGTCTATTTTGGCAGTAATACTCTCAGAGTTCTTTTGGAGATTAGTTTAATATGACCTTCCATTCCTGAAACCATGCAGGCCTATTTCAATCAACCTGTTCTTTTCCAGATGTTTTCTCTACCACATCCTTTTTATATGGTTTAAAAATTTAATCCCTCTGCTGTTTAATGTATCAACCTTTTTTAGACTAATTGTGTCGCATATATGAACTGTGTATGTTAAGTACACAGCAATGATTCTGTGTGATTTCACTGGGATACTTCATAGATGTGTGGAAACACAGATAATTGAAATGTAATCATAGGGTTAAAGCAGCTAAATTTGCTTACCTTACCTAGTTCTTTGTAGTACATTTTAAAGAATTTTCGGCTCAGATGGAAGTACTTTCTAGTACAGTTTTTAACTTTGTGCAGGATAATGAGCTCCCAAAGAAAAGACTTTTGAAAAAGCTATTAACTTTCCTGTAACACAGTTATGTTACCTGACCTTCAGTGTTTTCTCCTAATACTTAGAATCCCATTAAGACTGATTATCAAACATAACAGACTTTAGAAGATTTGACTTAATTTCTACTTAAGATGTTATGTCCTTGCTGTGGTTTTACTGCTAATTTTTACCAGCCCCAGAGTAAGAAAATCAGTCTTTTTTTTTTTTTTTAAGATTTTATTTATTTATTCGACAGAGATAGAGACAGCCAGCGAGAGAGGGAACACAAGCAGGGGGAGTGGGAGAGGAAGAAGCAGGCTCCCAGCGGAGGAGCCTGATGTGGGGCTCGATCCCAGAACGCCGGGATCACGCCCTGAGCCGAAGGCAGACGCTTAACTGCTGTGCCACCCAGGTGCCCCAGTCTTTTTTTTTTTAATAAGGGGAGACTTACTTCTTGGTTTTTAATATAGTTGGTCAATTATAACTAAATTTAAAGGAAAGGGAAAAGCTCAAAAATTTGGGGAAATAAAATATGAAAGAGAAGAGTTCTTTTACTGAAAAAATAATTACAATTGTAATTTCATGCAATACATTCCAATATTCTTCTGGAACACAAAAAAGTATTTTCTGAAAAGAGAAATTCTGTTGTCAAAAACATGGGAGATGCTCCCTATGACTCAGCTAAAAAAATTAGTCAACAATAATACAAATCTGAAGAAACTAGAATGTGTTTGTTACCACCAATCTTGTTGTTTACCAATATTTTGTCATAGAAATACACCATATTTCCAAAAAAATTTTTAATTAAAAAAAAGAAATATACCATATTTCTATGCTATCGAGAAGTGGTGTCCTCTTAAGATATGTTATCAACTAAAGCCGTAGTATTGCTAATCCACAGAAAAGCTGGTCGGAGTAAGTATAGTTTCTTATACCGCCAGTACACCAATTTTTATATCAAACTTCTTTTTTCCAGAAGTGATAAAATTTAGGCATATTTTTATAATTATATTATTGTGCTTAAGGCAAATATTTGACATTATGTGAGCACCAATGGTATGCCAGGTGGTTATACTAAAAAGAATTACCTCAGGTTTAACTGAGACTATTTTTCTTGAAAAAAATATAAACAAGGCACATTAACTTTGAAGAAAAATGTCTTAGCAATTGATGTAAGGCAATTGAATATCTCTAATGGAACTGGAGTAAAAGGATGGGGGTGAACTCATTCATTTAATAATTCTCTACCATTTTCAGATGAATAATCCTTTGGGACATCTAAGTAAATGCCTTGAATATCCCTTCTTTTACTTTTCTAAATATTTATTTTGTATTTCTTATTTAAAAATTCCTTAATGTTCTCCATCATCTTCATACTTACTTGTGTATTCCAGACCCTCACATATCTCTCCAAATCTCACCCCTTATTTTCCCTCTGGAAACTAATTCATTAAACCAGTTTAATACTGGATGTTTGGCTTACAAGAACAAATGAGATAGACCCAGAAAGACAAATACTAGTCAAGTTGTGTGAGTGTTAAAAACAGCCAATATGGGAGTATAGAATGCTCTGGAAACATATAATAGAGTTAGCTGATCCAGTGTGTGTGTGTGTGTGTGTGTGTGTGTGTGTGGTGGGGAGGACAGTTAAGCTTAACATGAACTAATAACAACAGCAAATATGTCCTAGGCACTATGTCAATATATATATATTAGCACTTAACTTCCGGTACTCAGTGTTTGGGGACTTAATATTAGCATTTCATATTTTAAGTCTTATTTTTGATCAATCTGTGTTGAAGTGTGGGGTGCTTGAGAAAATTTTAAAGAACTATTAACACTTGAATAGAATCTTAAATATGACGAAATTTCATTCAGAAGACAAAGGAGAGATAGTCCAAGAAAGGCAGCAGCCAGTGAGGAATTAATGAGATATAAGGGTGTTTCAGGAAATGACAAGTATTTCGAAATGGCTAAAGCGTCTATGGAGATAGGTGCTAGGAACAGATATTAGAGCAGAGGAGGCAGATATATGAAGGTGGGGATTGAGGCAAGGGCACAAATAGAGGCTAAACATTTAAAAATATAAGTCAAGCTAGCAAATACTTAGATAAAATATGTTGTATTTCCCAACCTCAACAAATATGCCTTCTTGATGACTGCTGCCAGCAGAGGGAAAACCCACAAACCTTCATGACATTGAGAGCAATAGGATGTAACGACCTTTCCTTGGAGAACAAAGAACAACAGATGGAACGAAGTATTTCCTTAGCGCCTGGAGAGTGTTAGTCAGGAGAGTGATATGTACAGTTATAGGTTATGTTATGTCACTGACAGAAGTACCCATTTTCTTTGTTACATTTAATAAATGTGACTTGTGATGTGAGTAGCCTTTTAAGTTTTGAGTCCATAGCAAGAGAGCTCCTCTTACCCAAGTCTATGTGAAGGCATTTTCATATAGTGCTGAAGGCTTTGAGTTCTATTTATAAAGCCATGGAAAGATCAACATTTGATCAATAATAAGAATCTCTAGGGCCGCCTGGGTGGCTCAGTCGTTAAGCGTTTGCCTTGGCTCAGGGCTTGATCGCAGAGTCCTGGGATCGAGCCCCACATCAGGCTCCTCCGCTGGGAGCCTGCTTCCTCCTCTCCCACTCCCCCTGCCTGTGTTCCCTCTCTCGCTGGCTGTCTCTCTCTCCGTCGAATAAATAAATAAAATCTTAAAAAATAAATAAATAAATAAATGATAAGAATCTCCAGAGGGTTATAAAAAAAATCTGTTCAGTTGTTTATCATGGGTTCTGAATTAAAAATACTATTATTTCCAGCTAAACTGATTTTGATACAAGGTAATACTTCTATTATTATATCATCAGGTTTCTGTCCGATAATGTAAAATTTTCCTCATTATTTAAGTGGAGCAGTCATATGCAATAAAAGTAGTTGATTCATCAAAGGATCTTAAGAAATTACATGTCATAGATATTTAACATATGATGATTATTAAGCTAAGAGTGTGTTTCTTCTCTACAACTTAATTTAAGAAGAAAGGCCTTCTCCAAAGACGACTTCACTCTAGGATACATAGAGTGTCTATTTCAGGAAATGGAGGGTTGTTTTAACAATATACAGCATTCCAGAGACTCTTGCCAAGTTATGACAGAAACCATGAGTGATGAATAAAATATGGAAGATGGAAAGAAGCCTAAACCTGGGATATAATATTCCAAAGTGATTAGGGCCAATTACTAAGATGTCGACCCCGTTGGAAGCCTAGCCTATCTTCTAATGCTGGCTTTCATTATCAAAGGACAGTACAGACTGAGCGGACCCTATAATAAAAGACCCAAGAGAACAGGGGGCTTTGGTATTTCCTTAGTTTGCATGAAACTTCAGCGTGGAAGGAGAATGACATGTTGGTGATTCATGGATGAACCAGTCATATTCTGTAAATGAGACATCTGGAAGGTGATTTCAAGTTGCACCTTAAGCATAATCTTGTAAAACTCTGCAGCTAAATATGGCTTTTAAAAATGTTCCTCTGTTGAATCCAATATAAAGGATGTAATTCAATCCTGTTATGGCTTTTTAAAGTGTTCCAAAATACTTCATCATATTAAAATAGTTTTTCAAGATTGAGATTCATAAACATTTTACATTGCAACTGATTAAAAGAAAACAAATTCTTGAATTCTTGGTCTATTTTTAATGCTAGAGAATTAAATTGCAGAATAATTTCAGGCCATGAAATTCAATGGGTATTTAGAATTTATGGCAGTCTGCAATTATTGCTGAAACAAAGATTAATGACCAATATGAGAAAAGCATTACATCTGACAAGCTGACCATGGGCCTATAAATAGCACATCCTTTACAGGATTTTCAAAACTATTTTTGACTTTATAAAAAAATAAGAATTCCAAAAAAATTGTTTTCTTAATCCCTTCCCCTATTCTCTTCAACATATCTTTGAAGCCAACGTACACGTCTAATGACTGTATACAAACCATTGTGCTTGGCTGGCATCCCAAAGAGCCTTTAAAAAAATTAATAAAGTGAAAATGGTTAATATTTATTATATTTAGTAGGGCTTGTAGCATTTTATTCATCATAAAGTATGGAAACACTGGTTTCCAAATTGCTTATTTGCTATCCATGATAGCATAATAATTCTAAAGTTACTTTTAACCTCCTAGACAAAAGATAGGAAGCAAATAGAGTCTTTTTTTTCAAATGTGATATAAATGATATCTTAGCATAAATGGTTCAGCCAGGTGTAGAATTTTAATCTGCAGATTCCAGATTCAGTGCCTTGTCATCATTAGTATCATCATGTGGCTAAATGCTCTCTATATATGGTATAAAACTAGAACTGACAAAGTGTATTTAAAATAGAGTCCAACACTACCACAAAATCGATTTATAATAGACTGAAGTTTTAAGAGCAGAGAATAAGAAGGATAAACTTTGTCCATATCATGTACCATGATCGAATCCTGAGAATGCAGGAAGCCACTGTGGGCCCCACTTTTGGCCAGGAAAGAAAGAACTGGCAAGCAAAGGCAGCTTAGAAAAAACTCGAAGCTTTCCTTCATGGCGTTCCTAAAGTTGAAGCTTTTTCAGTTCTTTCCTTTATAGACACTTCTCTCTTACCTTTCAGTCAAATGGTCTGCTCTGATTAAAACAGGGTATCTGGAAAATTTTGATCATATTATAAATGGGGACTTAATGAAATAGTAGTTCTGAGAACTCAAATATTTTGTTTCTAAATGTTGCAACTTAAATGTAGTTACATATGCTTGCATTTATAGTTAATAGACAAATTACTAAGTGCCTACTATGTGCCACATGCTGTCCTAGCACTGAAGATACAACAGTGAACTCAACAAAAACTTGAAATGCCAGCCCCTGTGGACAGGACCTCAGGCCTGTACAGTTCCAGGGGGAGCGCTGTTAAACCGTAAATCTGTATGATAAGCATCCCCCGAAGTCAACAGTGTGCTGACCGTGTAGCCCTTATGTGGCCACTGCTCTGCTTGGAGGACATGTCACATCCCTCGTTTAGGCAGCATTACTGAGCAAAGAGATGGCGAAGCGTATTGTCCAAGTAGATTTCCCAAAAGAAATAAAGCTTATTCCAAAAGGTGCCAGAATATTTTTGACTACTTTAACGGACAGCTTTTCTAAATGGATTGTACACTTTCATGCCTTGTTAAACAGAATAGACTGATTAGACTTAACTTATTCTTAATGACTCCATTTCATCATCTTGAACATAGGCTATTAGATTGTGCTAAAATTTGGTGATTATTCTCAGGGGCATGAATCATGCACAATAGTATGCAATCACTGAGCAGCCCCAGCTGCTACACTTTTCAGTTCTTTTGTCCGCTCTCTGTAATCTCTCTCTTTATGGTGTTGGTTCTCAGATCCTCCCATCCCTGCACCTACCGCAGGTTTCATTTTCTCATGCTGAAGTACTGTGTTTAATCTACTATGTAGAGATAAGCCAGAAAATCAAACTTGCCCCAAGCAATTATATATACCATATGCCAATTATTTTTTAAATTTTTAAAAAAGATTTATTTATTGAGAGAGAGAGAATGAGTGAGTAGGGGGAGGGGCAGAGAAAGAGGGAGAGACAGAATATCAAGCAGACTCCTCACTGAGTAGCATAACCTGGGGCGCGATCTCAGGACTCTGAGATCGTGACCTGAGCCAAAATCAAGAGTCTGACACTTAACCAACTGAGCCACCAAGGCGCCCCAACCATATACCAATTATTAAGATCATGAGGAAATACATAAGAAAAATTACTGACAAAAAAATTTTCAGTTTGGCTGTTCCAAGCCTTAGTAGTATCTCTGGGTTGCAAACTGTTGCATTTGTCAGCTAAATAATCAATGCATTAAGGCACTTCCTATTTGCACGTGTGTGTGTGTGTGTGTGTGTGTGTGTGTGTGTTCATGTGTGTGAAAGAGTGATAGAGACAATGATAGAAAAGAGTGAAATTGATTAATTTGTGTGCATATATACAATTTATGTATCTACTATACATGGGCTTCAAATGATATAAAATGACAAAATAATTATATTTGCCACTCTAAGATTGTCTATCTGTTGATGATATTGATTACTGCATTGGCTGTTTGGTCTAAGTTACCTATTTCTGAAGTTAAGGAAGTTTATAAAACAAAATATCATAATTCTACAAGGTACTACTTTAGGAAAGAAAACAAAGTTATATTTTCTCTAAGTGTAATCTCAAAAATGTTTTCCCTGCTTTGCATTTATTTTTTAATCAACTATATTTAAAAATAAGCATTCCTAAACACCAGCCATATGCAAGACATAGTAATTATTAGAACGAGCAATATTAGCTGCTTCTTCTTTAATTTAAAACATTATTGCCAAGTAGAGTTTATCCACATGTAAAGCTAGTTCATGATTAGAAAATTGATCCATGTAATTTATATTAACAGCAAAAAGAAGAAAAACCAGTAAGAATTATGTTAAAGGCAGAAACATTTGACAAATATATGTTGAGTAAAACTTTAATTAATAGAAAATTCTAAGAAATCTACAAAAAAGCTATTAGAATTAGTAATTGATTTAATCATGTCTCAAATTATAATAATATACAAAAATCAGTTGTGTTTTTATATATTAGCAACAACCAATTGAAACTATAAAGAACAGCATCAAAAATATAAATACGGGATCCCTGAGTGGCTCAGTCAGTTAATAGTCTGCCTTTGGCTCTAGGTCATGATCCCAGGGTCCTGGGATCGAGTCCCACACCAGGCTCCTTGCTCAGCAGGGGGCCTGCTTCTTCCTCTGCCTGCTTCTGCCCCTGCTTGTGCGTGCACTCTCTCTCACAAATAAATAAATAAAAATTTAAAAATATGTATAGAAATACTTATGGATAAGTTTAACCAAAAAAATAAATGGAAGACTTATAACCTAAAAACTATAAAACATTGCTGAGTGTTTAAAAGACCTAAATAAATCTAAAGACATCCCAAGTTTATTGATTGAGAAATCAAGTGTATAGAGGTGTATTTTCCTTAAACTGATCTACAAATCAAAATTTCAGAAGACTTTCTTTTAAAGAAAGTCATAAACTGCTTCTTAAATTTATATGAAAATTCAAAGGACCTAGTATAGCCAAAACAAGTTTTTTGGGAAAAAAAAGACTTACTATAAAATTACTATAATAAGACAATATGGTATTGTCGAGAAGGTAGAATTATAGACCAGTGGACCAGAATACAAAATTCACAAAGAGACCCACACATATATGGTCAACTTAATGTCAACAAACATGCAAAGTCAATTCAGTAGTTAAAGGATTATCTTTTCAACAATCCTTTGTTACTAAAAAAATCTATATATCCATATGCGATATAGATTGATCAGTCGATCAATTGATCTTGGCCCTCACCTCACACAATATGCAATAATTACCTCTAAATAGATTATAACTTAAATATAAGAACAAGAGCTATAAAACTTCTACAAGGAAACAAATGAAAAAATGTTTGTGATCTTAAATATTTATTAGATAAGACAGAAAATTTTCAAACCAAAAAAGAACTTCATCATTATGAAAAACATTTGCCCCATCCAAAGACACCCAAGAGATAAAAGGAAAGACACGGGCTGGGAGAAAATACTGAGAAAATATATGCTGATAAAATATTTGTATTCAGGGTATATTAGAGATTTACAACTCAGTAATAAGAAAACACAGAACCCAAGTAAAAAATGGGCAAAAGATTTGAATATATAATATTTGAATGTACAATATACACTTCACCAAAGAATATTGATGTCAGATAAGTACATGAAGATATTCTTAAGACCTTTATAAATATGGAAATTAAAATCAAACTAGATATCACTACACACCAATTAGAATGACTCAAATTTATAAATCTGACAATACTAAATGCTTTCCAAATATAGAGCAACAATCTCAGAGATTGTTGTATAAGCAAAATAGTTCAGCCACATTGAAGAACAATTTGGCAGTTTTTAAATATAATTAAATACACACTTAATATATGATCCAGGGATGCTATTCTTAGGTACTTATCTAACAAAGAAAACATATTTTCACCCAAAGACTTGTGTATAATGTTTGTATTAGCTTATTTGTTAGAACTAAAAACTGGAAACGGTCCGAATGTGTATCAGCTTGTAAATGGATAAATTGTGGCATATCTATATAACGTGGTACTACTCAGAGATAAAAAGGTTGACTTACTGCCCTGCATGGCGATCCAGATGACTGTCAAAACATTATCCTGAGAGAGATCAGATCCAAGAGAAAATATAATGTATTTCATTTGTATAAAATTCTAGAAAAAGTGAAACTCTTTCTGACAGAAAAAATACCAATAACTGCTAGAGCCAGGGACTGAGAGAAATGAATAAGGGAACTTTCTGGTATGAATAAGACATTCTCTAGCATGTTTGTGGGGATCGTTATAGGAATTTTATATTTATCAGAACTCATTAAATTATACACTTGAAATTGGTGACTTTAATTGTATGCATATTATAACTCAACAAAGCTAATAATAACAATAAAGAAGAATTAGCCTGTTAAATTGTTCATTTGGTAGCACAGTAATATGGAATATCAGAAGATTGTGATGGTTCTAAACAGTTAATCTGCATTTTATTATATAAAAACCAATAGCAGGGAGTTTGCTAATCCTGAAAGGACTATCTGAACTCCCGTCCTGGTTTTCATCTGTGATCAGTGTCTATCCGGACATTCAAAACTATGTCTTTAGATTGCTAGTTGAACAAATCCCCAGATGAGTGATTGGCATGTCCAAGACATCACTAACTAACTGGTTCAGGTTTCTTATCTTGTCTTAGCCTCATTGCTAGCCTCCAGGAGAATTAGTAGAATACTTCAAGCCTACGAGCATTTTGGTGACAACAGGAATTGATTGACCTGAATACATGCTTTTTGATCAATACTAGCAGAGGAAACATGTGACATGTCCAAAGCCTATGATTTGTCCTGACACCATTTTGTGAGGGATGGTGCTTATCTGGTTTATTCAGTTCAAGAATTGGAATGTTGAGTGGGATTTTCTGTTTAGTAACACACTTCAATCATCTCGCTTTAATCATATCTAGAGAGGTTCATTAAACTTGGCATTTCATAAAGACCACAAAAGCCGTTTGCTTCCAAGAATTGAAATTTTACTGTGGAGTGGGATGTATGGATGATAAGTGGAAGTTTAAACCTATTTTTAGTCATAGCAAACCTTTATTGAGATAGTAGTGAAGTGCTTACCTGGGACCGTGGATATGTGAACTGTGTCTCCCACAGAGTTTTAAAAATATGCCAGTGGTTAGTGTTCTAAAAAGATCTTTCTTCTCTTTACTGCTGCATTGGAAAAGATTTGAAAGTATATCCTAGCTTTTGCCAAGAAAATAACAATAATTTTCTAAATCAGCACTGCCTGAAATCGTTTTTGCCCTATCACCCCATCCTTCCCCAATACTTAGAAATCATTCACTCTGTGAAATCTTTCAATATTTAAATTTTAAAATGCACCCCCACCCCCACACCCGCCACTCTTCAATTCCTCATATCCAGGAACAAAAACAATAAAACCTATCACTGGCTGACTTGCAGAGGTTGTGATATTTAAACTGAAAGGCATTTCGTGGGCATTCTGCGTCAGTCACTGGCTAGGAGAGGAAGGCTCCCACCTCAGGGGGCAGGTTGGAGGGAGGTCATTGAACCTGTTCTTAAAGTAGCTCTCAGCTTGCTGATCTCATCTCAGCTTGCTGATCTCATCTCAGCTTTCACCAGAATACAATTAAAGAGATCTTTGAACAAAAGCAGAATTAAATGTTACCAATAATCTATATGAATAATGACTATGGCCAAATATATAGTAGGATGCAAAATCATTCAAAAGAATAATATTTTATGATTAAAAATAGAGACGTATGGAGAACAAAACAAATGTAAATGCAAAACACAATGACAATGTCGAATTGCCATGTATTTTTAAGTCTGAGAAGCAAATGCAAGAACAGGAAAGATTTTATGAGATGAAATTATCTTTTGAAGGCAAAAGAAAAAAAGATCTAATTGATAACATTGTTATCCACGTAGCTGGGCCGCAGAGGGGAGGACTGTTTCTTCAACCAGTATGTACTTTATTCACACATAGTACGGTGATAATAAGTGAAGAGCTGGGTCAGCCAGCTTGAGGTTCAAACCTGTCTTTACCACTTACTACCTGAAGAATGTTGGGTACACTACAGAGTGACCCTAAGCCTCTAGTTCTCCATCTGTAAAACGGGGCATTCATCTCACCCTGCTGCAGTGTTTCAGGAGGAGGACTGATGGGAGACATGCAGTCACACCCACTGATACACCATACATAGACAGCACTGGGGTGAGCTCCCCATTTCACTGGCCAAGGACACACACAAACTTCTAAAGCAAAATGGCCACACAGCGTAAGAGTAGCTGCAACTTACTTAAGTATCGTATCCCCGCTGCCTTCAAATTCCCTAACAAAGACACAGCTTTGCTCTTGATACCACCGGCAAAGAGTGGGGTCTCCCCAGATCTGGAAACCCTAATTCTTAGTATGCTCCTGTCCTTTTATACTCAGTGCTTACATCAGCATTCCAGAAGCGCCTGCACAAAATAGATGTCTTCCCATTTACAGGAATGTTTATAAACATTGGGTCCTCCAGGTTCCTAAGACACATTCAGTCTCAGCAAGTCCCCTTCTTCACCTGGAGGGAGAAGGCAGCAACAGCGCTCAGTAGCCATATCTCTGCTCCCACTTGCCAGCATTTTGGACTACACTTAATAATACTGGATGCAAAGTTGAAGGTTGCTAAGTGAGTAGATAGAGAAAGTTTTCATCACAAGAAAAAAAAGTGTCTTTGTACTGTGGTGACGGATGTTAACTAGACTTATTCTGCCATTCTGTCATTTCACAATGCAAATTTCAAATCATCATGTTGTGACTCTAAAACTAATACAATGTTATATGTCAATTACACCTCAATTAAAAAAAAAAAAAAAGACCAATTCCCCCAAGGAGCTTGGAGGGTCTTGTGAGGATTAAATGAGATAATCCTGTAAAGTTTTAGGCACATAGTAAATACTCAATATCAATTATTTAATAATAACTTTAAATAATTATTTAATAATTATAATTATTAAATAAGTATTTAATTATTTAAATAATATTAACTATTTTTATTCTTCATAGAGTCTTTAAGAGATTTAAATGAGGTAATTGATGTAATATGCCCAGCCCAGAACTTGGAACACACCAACCTTCCAAGAGTTAGCTGTTACCACTATTACTGTTAGTACTGTTCTTGCTGCTGCTGTCATCAGTAGAAGCCCTCACTCTGCACTGATCCTTTGCCTAAATGTGCCTCAATCTCCTAGCCTGTGTGCCCTTTTTCACTAAAACCTTGACTCAAGACTTGAGATTGTTTTGCGGCTTTAACAACTTGTACTATTTTTTTTTTTTTTTAGATTTTATGTATTTATTTGACAGAGAGAGACAGCCAGCGAGAGAGGGAACACAAGCAGGGGGAGTGGGAGAGGAAGTAGCAGGCTCATAGCGGAGAAGCCTAATGTGGGGCTCGATCCCAAAACGCTGTGCTCAGGCCCTGAGCCGAAGGCAGACGCTTAACGACTGCGCCACCCAGGCGCCCCAACTTGTACTATTTTTGATTGAGGAACTGAGTGGAATCCTCAGCTTGCATTTCCAACATTCCCAGTATTGGAAGACCAGTCTGGGAGGTTCAGCGGTGCCTTTCGTACTATTTTACAACGCTATGTGTTCCAATGATTAGCTGACACTGAGTGTACCACGTGATCGCGGTTTATTGCGGAGGGTGGAAATGACAGAACCAGAACGCAGCTGCAGAAAGGGATGCTTGACGTGGTAATAGAAAGAGAGAGTGCTATCTTCCTTGATTTTGTTCTCTTGATCTAGAAACAAGTGAGACCTTCTAGCTTGAGTTTGTGCTGCTATACAGCAGACTAGTGTGTTTGTATTTGCCGTTATGATTTTTGACTAAGGATTTAATGTGCTTAAAATAGAAGCTTAAAGACTCAGAAATATACTACTTTATTAATTGCATGACTCCCAATTTTTATAGATCCTGTCAAAGTATATTGGCTATTTTGTTAAAAAAAAAGATGCTAATGATTTAAAATTCCCTTACATCGGATAATACCCAAATACGATGTGTGTTCCAAAAATAGGGTAACTTTGGGACTGATTCTTAGGTGCGTGGAAACCATTTTTGACATGCAGATGGTCTAGTACTTCAGAGTTACAAAGGATTGATAAGAAGATTGAAGATGCTCTAAATATGTTTATTATTTCGTCATGTCATATAGAGATCCAATATCTCTTCTCCAAAAGTTGCCATTGGCTTAATGGCTGTAGGTCATTGTGCAAAGCTGCGCTGTGATTTTGAAATTCAGAGGTTCCCCAGGACATTGGAAGAAGGCTGTGACCATGGGCAGCGTAACCTGGGGTTAGTCCTGCCTTGTAACTCACTAACTGCCTGTCAGGGTGTAAAGCATTTAATCTGCCGGGACCTCACTCTGATCATTTGTGAAGGGGAGGGGGGTGTCACTGCCTTGCTGCTTTACATAGTTAATGGGAGTAAGTAGCTAAGTAGCCAGCTAAGTAGCTCCAAGACCCTTGTTTCTTAAGATTTTTATTCCTCCTTCATTGTAGTTTCTCCTAAAAACACACACATCTTTTGCCTACCTCTGAGATCATCCAACCAAAGCCTTGAACTTCATAATTCTGCTCTGTGATTATAACCTATAATCCTTAGAATTCCCCACCCCTCCAATTTTACCTGTCACCTCTCATGAGAGAACCTCCCGACTGTGTGTCTCTGTGCAGTCGGATTCTCCTGGCTCCACGTTATGTAGGTCATGTGCCTCGCGTTCTTCATCAGTCAGTATCTACAGCTTACTTCGTTGGCCATCACTGGGGTATAAAGAGGGAGATACTGTTTATTCTTCTTTGCCGTTCGTGTCATTGATGGTACAATGAATCTCCTTTCCCCCAAAACTAATTTATAAGCTACGAGAGAGCCAGCTGCACCTGTTACCTCTGCACAGACATAGTAGCCTGGTTTTTAGGGGCCCGCAAAGGTCTTGTTCACAGTGATGTAGGTCTGCACCTCCATCCACAAGTCAGTATGTATAGCTGGTCTTATAAGGCCAAGAAGGAACTATATAGAATGCTGAGTTCTCAAAATCTAGTGATCAGATAAGCAGAATCATACAAACCAATAGACATTTGGTCATGGCTAATAATATACTTCAGACTACAGAGGACTGTATTGTAGAATCATCCCTACGATTGGTATCCCAATGTGTAGCTTTTTGGTTTGCTTTATGAGCAATCCTACCCACTACCTCATTTAAATCTTGCTACAACCCACTTTGATAGTGTCAGGCGACAAAAGCCACGTCCCTGGGGCTGACTTTATGAAGGAAGTTATTGTGTAGACACGTACTCTAATTCTTAGATGTTGGAATTTGCCTTTATAAGCATTTTCTTGAGAAGGTCTATTCCGTTTCCTTATCAGCCAGTAAGCAGTGTATAGCAGCAGATTCAGTTTGTGCCTGCGATGTGTCTACCCTGAGTTTCAGGGAGATCCGGATACTCTTATCTGGTGGCATTTCTATTTCCTTCTCCCTTATTGTGAACCACCCCCCCCCCCCCAAGCTTTTGTTCAAATGCTGCTTTTATATAGACTTCCTTCCCGATGACCTGTCTAAACTAGTGCACGGGCGGGCATGCCTGCACACACATGCACACACACAGACATACACACAGTGCACACATATATACAACTATTTAGTCCCTTGCTCTAACTTATTTTTCTTCATAGCAGCTGCAGTCAGAATTAATATGTACTTACTTGCTCAATGTCTGTGTTCCTCTTTAAAATATAAAGGGGAGGGGCTTTGTCTTGTTATTGATCTGTGACCAAACCTTCGTCAGTGCCTACATAACGAATTTGCAGTAAATATGTACTGAATAATTGAATGGATGATTATGAAGAAATAAGGCATCTCCTGTAATTTATATGAGTGGGAGTCATTGGACCAGGTCAGTTATGGAGGGTGGGCAGCATTGCAGGGGGCAGATAGGATGTTCAGTGTAAAGTCACTCAGATTTTCCTCCACTACAAGCCCCAAAGACTCACAAAAGAGTGCAACAACAAAACTAGTTTAATAAAAATGAAACTCTGTAGAAGACTATAGGAACAAAGTCCTGGAAGAATCAATCCTGCAGTTTTCACCACTGAGAGAGAAGGCAGTGGCTTTGGAGTTGACCATGGCTGACTCTGGCTATGACAATGACAGGTAAATATCCCCGTGAGTGTGTTCCATGCCAGGTCAGCGGAGTGGTGGCATCTTTTCTGGAGATCAGTATCTTAACTTCCACTTAGGATCTGTAGGACAGAGAGCCACCCCTTAGCCTTATTTGAAGCAGGAAAGGAAGAAAATGGTACTAGCCCTATTGGAGCCAGGAGTTTGCAGGAAACACAGGCCACTTTCCAGGGACTTCCACAACGGTGTGTTCTAATTGTGTCCCCAAACTGATGTACTCTGCAAAATCCAAGTTACAATGTGCTGAGCCTTCTGTTGAATTATAATTGGTGGGGGGTGTTGCATGTGTGTGTGTGTGTGTGTGTGTGTGTGTGTGTGTAAGAAAAAAAGGAGAAAAATACGATCAAGAGAAAATATGCTCCTTATAATTAATGAAGTAAAAGGGGCATAAACACCTGAGATGTTGACATCCTCATTGCATACATCAAAAATGGTGAAGAAGACACAGTTAACGAGCCTCATCAAGGAAAGGTTTTTAGAGAAATAGGTGCTGTATTCTGGGAGTGCTAGCATAAATGGGAGTCAGTTGAACAAGACCTAAAAAGCTTAGAAGGAATTTGGAGATAATACTCAAAAGGATGACAATAAGAAAAGGAGTCATAAAGAATCAGAACTATAGAAACATAGTATATGAAATATTTGTGATGGAGGAGATTTTAAAAGTCCTCTTTGGAAATACATGGTTTTGGTTCTTGGTCCTTACCACCTACTGTTTGTTTCTTAAGTATTCAGAAATTCAACTTCCTTGTCCACAAAGAGTGGGCTAATGTTGTTCACTTTTTACGATTATTTGGAAGATTAAGAAGCTAAAGGAAATGAAAGTTACAGTATGATATGTGGGAGCTGTAACTAACATTATTTCCAGCCACTAATTTTACAAATGAGGAAACTGATTAAATGTTAGCTCTTTGCGAATACTATTTCCACTACATTTCAAATATATTTTGTCCTTCCCTTACTATGTGCTAACTGTGGAAAGCAGAAACTACTAAAAATTGGAGAACATAGAAAAATATAAGCAAAATTCTATTACTCAAAGAGAATCACTGTTCTATTTTTGATATATTTTCTCCAGTGTTTCTCTCTATGGATAGATCTTTGTGAGTTTTTGTTTTTACTTTGTGGTGGTTTTATTGCCTCCCATTTAGAGTAATCGGCATTCTAAAATAAGCTTTATTAATGGGGCAGAATATTTTAACTAATGCATACTCCAAGTTTATCTGACAAGAATTCAACAGGTTCTTTCCAAATTTCACATGGAATTATGCTGCCATCAACAACTTTGGATATAATCTGGAAATAATTGGCATTTGAGGTATTTATTCCTTCTACTTACTTTATTGCTTTCAGTTTATAAAATTGACAGATTTCAGATTAATATTGAAGAGAACTTTGTTAATGGTCAAGTACAGTAGTTCAGAGATGGAGAGATGAGGTGCAACAGGACGAGAAAGTATGGTGAGAAGTAGAACAAAGACATATGGAAAGGCAGTGGTTAAGAGCTTGGGCCTTGGAGTCTGACACACTTCCCAGTGTGAGAACTTTGACAGCTTCAGCCTCAGTTACCTTATCTACACAAGGAGCGTATTAATAGATCCTCGTTCCTAGGATTGCTGTCAGGTTTACATGGCAATTCCATACAGCCCTGAGAATAGGGCCTGACAGTTAATGAGCACTCAATACATATCTGTTATGATTCCCAATGTTTTAGTAACAAGAAAGAGTCAGGGAAGACAGTTCCAAGTGGAGACAGGATTGAATGATGGCTTCCTCATTTTAGGAGAAGTTGAAGTGCATGTAAGTATAGAAGGAAAGAAACAGATGAAGAGGGACGCTGAGAGATGACTTATCCCGAAAATATTTTTTAGCTTGGCAAAGTTGTGTTCAGAAAAATATTTTTGCCAGTATTCTCTTTCCCTTTCATTTTCTTATTCCCATTCCATCCCATTAAGTAGATATTCCAGTGCTCCTTGCCCCGAGGGTATGTGGGGAGAAAGCAGAGAAAGGAAGCCTCTTTGGGCTTTTGCAAGAAGCCCCTGACTCGTGTTTCATTTTGTTTTGCTTTATTTTATTTTATTTTATTTTATTTTATTTTATTTTATTTTATTTTATTTTATTTTATTTTGATTTATCTTACTTAGAGATAGCAGGGGTGAGAATGGTTCCTGTGCTCACTATATATAGCACAAATATTTATTTAGAAGAAAGGATAAAATTTCATCCACATCTTAACTGACTTTCTCCCTGGGATTTTAGCAAAAGAGAAGTTATAGTTCATTAAAGTCCAACCATTATTATTAATATTACCATTACCACCACCTCCACCACCACTACTACTAACAATAATAATAAAAATACTAGATATTGCATTTATAGTATCAAGTCTTACCTTAAATGCAGCTAAGTGAACATCTCAAACTTATAAAATGCTGTTAGTCTTCTTGGGCCGCCATAACAAAATACCATAGACAATAGGCTTAAACAACAGACTTTTATTTCTCACGGTTCTGGAGGCTGGGAAGTCCAAGATCAAAGTGATGGATGGTTTGGTGCAGGTTAGCACCCTGTTCCTGGTGTACAATGACCACCTGTGTGTCTGTGTCCTCACATGGCAGAGAGAGAGCTCTGGTGTCTCTTCCTTTTCTTATAAGGGCGCCAATCCCATCATTATGCCCATGAAGAGCCCCACCTTTGTGGCCTGCTCTAAACCTAATTCTGTCCAAAAGGCTCCATCTCCAAATACCATCACGGTAGGGGTCAGGACTCCAACATATGAATTTGGAGGTTGGGCAGGATGGGGACAAAGTTTAATCCATAGCAAATGCCAAAATATGTACGTATCTAGTTTGTTGGGGTTTTTTTTAGGCAAACTGCATTTGGTGATTCCAACATTAAATTCTGTAATAGGTTGGATCTGAAACTAGATTTTGTTTGTATTCAAAAATCTTGATAGAACACACTCTTCTTTTCCTTATTAAAATATGAGTACTAATGTAAAATTGGAACAAGATGTCATCTGATTTACTATATTTTGGGTCAAGTGGTGAAAGAAGTGTTCAGACAACCTGCCAGGTTCTGTTAGGTTACACCCAGAGCTTCACGGTTTAAGACAAATGCAGGCTGAAATATTGACTCATAGACATGTGGTCTGGCTGAAGTATGTGCTGCATGTTTCTGGAAACACACACACACACACACACACACACACACACAGCCAAGAAACACAGAAATGTCTTCAGAGAATGAAAGCGAAAACCTGAAACTGAGTATCTTGTCCTACCAATTTCCACCATCTCTTAGAGAAGCAATTAGGTATTTCCGTTGTGGTTTGCATTTCAAGGAATTTTTAAAACCCAGCAGTAGGCGAGTTTCTTTCTCTAGCTTCTTATAATTCCGTTTTTCTTAAGAAATGAACGTATTAGCTTTATGACACCCGCAGTTGGTAGGTAAACACAGAGCACTTAGAGAAAGCATATAAACATGATATGAGAAAAGAAAAATAAGACATTGGTCAAGTTCAAATAAAGTTGCAAAACTGCCCTCATCTTTTGACTTTTGCCTTCCTTCCCTCAGACGCCACGATGTTTCCTTCCAGTTTCCCGAAGTACAGAACAAATGCTCAGGCCCTCTGTGCACAGATGCGCCCCTTGTTCTAAATTACCCCAGCATCTCCCCTGACCCCACCTCCTCTGCCATTTACACTAATCAAAATTCCTATTCCTTCCAATGTATGGCAGGAGAAAAGGATTTAATTAAACTAATGCTCAAATGTGATTTCCTGATAGTCTTCCATCCCTTCTCTCCCTAGCTCTTAACTGTGTGGTGTTAGGAACAGAACCATGAATAAGACATGGCCTTGTACTCACAGTAGGAGAGTCAGATGGGATTCAATTTAGGATGCAGGCCAGTAGCATATATTTATAGTACAGGAAAAACTAGGACTCTGGCAGTGACATCCCCATTGATTTACAGGATTTAGTTGTTTCATCTTTCTGGAAGGATACGTGTTCCCTTTATTCTTATCTATTTGCCTTCTTTTGCCCTGAAATTCTTCTCCCTGTTGCAGGGAATGGCTTTCCTACATTTGAGTATTCAATGGTATTCCTCTCACAATTCTCATTTACAATAGTCCCCAAACATGAGGCATGTCTGAATAGAAGTATAAATAAAGCATTAAGAGAAAACAGAAAAGAGAGTAAGTACAATTTTTGGATCATCTGGGAAGGTGTTTACAGAAAAGCAGACATTAGAGTTAGGCCTTAGAAAAACAAAGATTTGGAGTGAAATTTTAAGACGACGTTTACTTAAAATGGAAAATAAAACAATACCAAATGATTATAGGGTACCATGCATGTCTACATATTTATACAAATATCAGATTATAAAATAATTGGTGCAATTATTTTTAAATGGTCACAATTATCTTCAAAATCCTTAACAATACTGAATCTTGCTATATAGGTGTTCAAAAACATTTGTTGTGTTTAATTGATCATCTTTACTCTAATCAACATTTGGGAAAAAAATAGATTAATGCTAACAAAACTACTTGGCCCACTTGAAGAAAAATATTTCTTCTAATTCACTTATTTGCTTACATATCTTGCACAATCTGTAGTTTCTATCTTCTTGGTGTTAAGCTATAATTATCATTATTACTGTCTTCCCACTAAGAGAAGCAAATAATCATCTCTTCATGTCTATTCAGACAAAAGCTAAAACAATTTTTCTTACTTGCAAATTTGGGGGCATACATGGTAGGAATAGCATGATTTTTTTCTCAAGAGTTTCAGTACCATCAGACTGGCTTCACTGACACAGAGCCCAAAGGAAACAGAGAGACCATCACTCAGGGGATTCTATCTCCAAGTTCAGTAAGTCTGTTGCTCAAAATGACTTTGCATGTGGAGTTGTTTTTGTCCTAAACATTAAAGTCAAATGTCTGTGTTTTTGATAGTTCACACTTTCTACTCAAAACCCAAAATATTATTTTAACTCGTTAAAAATCTTGCAGCTCAGCAAGGCCCCAAGTAAAATAGCTACTGTGTTCCTGTGATTCATTTGTCTACATAGGAACTTGGCAACCATAATCGACACTCTACTTTGGCCCATGAATAACTAATATAAGTAGAGGAAACTCTCCTACATTTTATTCCACAATAGTATTATTTTAGTAGTGAAATTCAACCTTCCAACATAAGGATAGAAGAAACGTATTATGACACATGTTTAAAAACTCTTTCAAACTGTGTTTCTAACATTTGAATTTTGGCAAAGATTTTGCTACATTCTGCCCAACATACTTTTCTCCAACCTAAAATGAGATAATGTGATTTCACAAAAGCTTTAATTTTTAAAGACTGTTTCAGGTTTTCATTTTTCATACTAAATGGAAACCTCATCATTGAAATTCATGAAAAAACAACACTGTTGTGTGTTGTTTTATCCAAGAAAATAATTAAGACCAGGATATAGAAGTGATACTATATAAATGTGTATATGTCCTATTGGCTCTTGAATAGAATTTCAAAAGTTTTTGAGAGTTTAAGAAAGAATTGTTTATGTCGTTTCAGTAAAAGGCAGTTCTAATTGTGTTCTTTATTTTTAATGGTTAACATGCCACTCCTATCAAGGCTGAAAATTTATAATCAAAAAATGATTATTATTGGATGCCCATGTAGACATATGTACTGTTATGCTTATACTTAAAAAATGGCTGAATTCAGTTGTCAAACATTTGACTAATATCTAGTTAATATTCATTTTGAATATAAATGATCATCCTACTGGTATGAAGAGTTTAAACTGGATAATACTTAAAAATTCCAAGAGTAGGGTAACCTCCATTCCAGTAAATATTAGGTTGCTCAGTGGGAATCCTTTGGAACTAAGGACTATCTAAAGATACGCCTCTAGTTTATATAGAATAGGTGCTATTTCTTCCTTCTTGGAAGATAGCGGTGAACATTTTTCAGTTCTCTGGACCTTAATCAGATAATTCATCTATGAAAACATTATAAGAAAAAAATAATACACATTCTTTTTTAAGGTATTTGTCAAAATGGACTATATGTTTAGCCATAAAAGAAATTTCAATAAATTCAAAAATTCAGATTATCCATAGTATGTTTTCCAACCATAATGAAATTAAATTAGAAATCAATAGCAAAGATAACAAGAAGAGAAAAAAAACACTATTTCTTTGGGACATAGGATGCAAAAATTCTTAACAAAAATTTTGCAAATTCAATTCAAGAATGTATATATCATATACAAGATAATTATACATCATGACAAAGTATCCTGAGAATACAAGATTCCAAGTTTTGTTTAACATTTGAAAATCAGTCAAAATGTGGCATTATTAAAAGACAAAAAAGAAAAACTTTATTCACACTTTAAAGAAAAGTCTTATTCATAAAAAATTGGGGGGCATCCCAATATCCTTTCCTGATTAAAAGAAAACATACTCCCAGCAAACTAGAAATAGAGCAGGTCTGGATTTCTCAACCTCAACATCGTTGACATTTTGAGTCAGATAATTTTTTGTTGTGTGGGAAACTATCTTGTGCATTGCAATATGTTTTGCAGCCAGGAGCCCACCACTCTGCCCCAGTTGTGATGACCAAAAATATGTCCAAACATCTCCAAATATCCCTGGGGAATAACATTTCTTCCAGTTGAGAACCACTGGAATAGAGAGAACTTCCTTAATCTGATAGAGGCATCTACAAAAAAATCATAATTAATGGTAATATACCAAATGCTTTTTCCCTTAGATCCAAGAAAAGGCAGGAATGTCCACTTCACCAATGTTATTCAGCATTGTAATGCAGATTCTAACCCATGGAATAAAGCAACAAAAACAAGAAAGAAATAAAAAGTATTCAAATTGGAAAAGAACATGCAAAACTTCCTTATTCACATACAACATAAGCAATTAGGCAAAAAATCTTAGCAATCTTCAAAAAGCTACTAGAACTAGTAAGTGAGTTTTACAAGTTTGCAGGATACTAGTCACTGTACAAAAATAAGTTGTGTTCTAAACAGTAATAAACAATTAGAAATGGAAATTTTTAAAAACATCATTTACAGTAGCATCAAAATATGAAATATTTATAGATAAATCTGACAAAAATGTGCAAGACTATTAGAAAAGTATAAAACACAACAAGAGGAATTAAAAACCTAAATAAAATTTGAGATACATTGTGTTTGTGGAACAGAAGATTCAATATTATTAAGATGTTCATTGTTTCTCATTTGATCTAAATACCAAATTGATCAAGATCCCAACGGGCTTTTTTTTTTTTTTAGAAATGAAAAAGCTGCTTCTAAAATGTGTGTGGAGATGCAGTGGTCTAGATTATCCAAAACAACTTTGAAAAAGAGCAAAGTATGAATATTTACCATACTTGATCTCGAAATTTACTGTAAAGCTACAATAATCCATACAGTGTGGTATTATGAAAGAGACAAATAGATCAATGGGAAAGAGTTTAGAAATAAAACCACGCTTTTTGGTCAATTGATTCTTGTTAAAGGGACAAAGACAATTCTTTGGAAAAGTATTATCACAAATGGTGCTAGGATAATTGGATATCCATATTTAAAAAAAGAAAAAACCTTTGATCCATACTCTCATCATATAAAGAAATTAACTTTAAACATATCAAAGAACCTAAATATAAGATCTAAAATTATAAAACTTATAGCACAAAATATAGAAGAAAATCTTTGTGGTCTTAGGAAACCTAATTTCTTTACCATAAGACCAGAAGCACAATCCATAAAAGGAAAAAACTGATAACTTGTTAATTTATAAAAATTAAAAACTTTTACTCCCCAAAAAAGCACTGTTAAAAATGAAAGACAAGCTAGAAAATATTTTCAATTACCTGATAAAGGACTTGTATGCAGAATATATAGAGATCTCTCACAACTCAGTAATAAGAAAATCAACAAACCAGATTTTTTTAAGGGACAAAATATTTGAACAAACATTTCACTAAGGATATACTGATGATAAATAAGCATAGGAAAAGATACTCAGCATCATTAATCATTAGGAAAATGCTTAAGAGATACAACTATGCCTCTATGAAAATGACTAAAATTAAAGAAATGAATCATACCAAGTGTCAGCATGCATGTGGAAAAACAGAAGTTCTCAGAAACTTGTGATGGAATATAAAATGGAAAATCTACCTTAGAAAACAGTTTGGCAGTTCCTAAAAAAAGTTAAAAATCTGCCTATCAAATGAATCTACCATTCACTCCTAGGCATTTATCCAAGGAAATGAAAGAATACATGAATATGAAGACTGTACATGAATATTCCTAGAAGTTTTATTTGTAATAGTCAAATAACTTTGCCCCAATGATACTGTGCCAAATGTGCATTAGCAGATGAAAGGATGAACTGTGACTGATATATCCCTACAATGAAATACTATTCAGCCATGAAAAGGAATGGACCATGGATACATGCAACAGCATGGATGGATCTCATATAATTAATTATGCCAAGTGAGGAATCCAGAAGAAAATCCATACGTAGGATTTCATGTAAATAAATATCTAGACAATTTAAACTACCTGCAGTGACAGAAAGCAGATCAGCGGTTGGTTGGTGCTAGAGGGGGAGCAAGGAGCAAAAGGAAGGGATGACAGACGGGCACAAGGAAACTTGAAGGTGATGGATACGATGTGTTCATTATGTCAGTGGTGGTGACGGTATCACAAGCATGTGCATTTGTCAAAATCAATCAATTTGTAGACTTTAAATATGCAGGGTTTATTGTGTGTCCATTATATCTCAATAAAGATAAGAAAAAAACACAGGAGAAATGCCAAAAACAACAAAATCTAGAAGAATTGAGAGATGAATTGAGAAATAGAGATGAAGAAATTAGCAGAAGGGCTCAGCACTGGAAAACAACAGCAGAAATACAGTCTCTGAAGATGAGACACAAAAGCAGGATGTTTGTTTGCAGCTTTCAGGGTTGGAACTGGATTGCACATGCCACGTGGAAAAGTCCTCCTGCCCGTGCTTGGACCAGGTTCCATCAGAGAAATGCAGGAGGTGGGATTGTACAATTGCACAGGCAAGCATAGTTGCAAAGTTTTCATGGTTTTTGCTTCTCAGCTACCACCTGTGAGGCAACTATCTCTTATGGGTATAATTTTTAGGTGACTAAGAAAAAAAAATAATTTTAATTTGTATAATAGTGAAAACCATAATAGTGGCTCTCTGGGGTATGCCGAATGACTAACTGAATCATATTGAACAGCCGCTAACGTTTTCACCTGTATCACCCTCACCTATAAAATCAGTCTCTGTGCACTTAGATCCAAAATTCTTTCGCCTATTCAAAAGTCCACTCCAATATTTCTCCACTCTACTCATCATCATCTTCCTCCTCCTTGGGAAGATAGCATACTGATGGAAAAAATAATTGCAAGCATCCTATTAATTTTCCCATCCTAATGGAAGGTTCTCATGGCCCCTCACCGTTACCCTGCCATTTGTTTGCTCCCCTTTGCAGGGAAACTTCAAAAACGTTGACTCTACTTGTATCTCCAGTTCCTTTCCTCAAATTCTCTTTTAAAACATGCTAATTGGGGTGCCTGGGTGGCTCAGCCAGTTAAGCATCTGCCTTTGGCTCAGATCATGATCCCAGCACCCTGGGATTGAGCCCTGCGCCCTTGGGCTCCCTGCTCAGCGGGGAGTCTGCTTGTCCCTCTCCCTCTGCCTCTGCCCCTACTCGTGCCCTTGTGCACGTGTGTGTGCACGTGTTTTCTCTCAAATAAATAATCTTTAAAAAACATGCTAATTAGGCTTTTGTCCGTATGATTCTCTGAGCTCGTACCTGTCATTATCAGTGGTGACTTCTACATTGTTAAATGTGATGGTTAATTAGTTCTTTCTCTTGTTTGTTTGTTTATATTCCCTGTTAGGGATCTCAGTCTTTTGCTTTAAATTTCAGCTATATGCTCAAGGCTTGTGAATTTATTTCTCCAGCTAGACCTCTCTTCCAAACTAAAATTCATATACCCAATTGCTTCCTTGACATTTCTATTAGAAATGTGTGGTAGATGTCTCAGCTGTAATATGTCTAAAACTACAATTCTGCTTGATAGGATGCAAAATTTGCTCTACTGCTAGCCTTCTGCCTTCTCTTATTCAGATGATGGCAACTCCACCCTTGAATTGCTCAAGAAGCCTTTCCATCTCCTCTTTTCTTCTCATGTAGCAAATTTAATTCTTCAGGAAACACTCTTGGCACTAAATGCCAAAGAAAAATGTTACCCCTGACCTTTCTCACCTCCATTTGAGCCACCATCCATGCCTCTCACCTAGATTACCTCCTAATTGGCCTCCAGCAGCTAGAGTAACTGTATTAAAATGTAGAGGAGACCTCACCACTCCTTTGCTCAAAACCTGACAAGGACTCTACTTTTCAGTCAGTCAAAGTCATTACAAGACACTACCTAACCTGTTCCTCCTTCCCTCCTTGAGGGCATCTTCTAGCTTTCTCCTTCATTCCAGCCACCTTGCTATTTTTGGAAATGGCCAGGCATAGTCTTCCTTGGGACCTGTCTATTCTGCCTGAAAATCTGTGACCCCCAGATACCTGTGTAGCCATCTCCCTCATCATTTAAAAATCTTTACTAAAGAGTCCCTCAGTGAGACCTGCCCTGATACCTCTTATTTAATCCTGTAACGCAATTATCTCTCAACCCTCACTCCCCATATTCTTTATCATGCTCTACATTTTTTGCTCTCCCTAGTAATTATCCATATACTATATAATTTACTTATTTATTATGTTTATTGTTGATCACCAACCTCCTACCTCCCATTTAAGCTCCTTGAGGGCAAAGTTATTTCATTTGGAGGGGGAGGGGTTGGTTGTTTTTAATGATGAATCCCAAGTACAGAACAGTACCATGAATATAAGAAATGCAATTAAATATTAAATGTGTGGATGGATATTAAGTATATTTCCTTATTGTGTATGCTGAAGCTCTCAAATGGTTCTCTTTTAAGGGGAAAATATAAAAAAGTATATTTATATTTTAATAGGAATGGAACAGATATCCCTTCAAGGATACAAGCTTTTGTAACCACTTCATGACCTCCCTGCCTCCCGACACTGGTGGGCCGGGAAGGTGGCCTGTACTGTAGAATAGAGTATGGGGTAAACGATGAGGTCAAATGACTCTCAAAAGGTAGAGATTTAACTGGATCATATTTTACTGAGGAGAAGGAACCTGGACACAGGCAGTTTCACCTCTTTCCCAGGTGAACAGAACATGTAAGAGGCAACATGTGGCCTCATTCTGTTCCTCTGTGGCCTCACACATTTCTGTGAGAGAAGCTAAAGAGAGTGTAAGCTCTAAGCCGAAGGTGAAGAGGGAACATTTTTTTTTTAATAGAATGAAGTTACAGGGACATTTTTAACCATGAAATGAGAATTTTGGAGAATGTTAACATAATGCTTAGCAAGGATGCTGAGATGTGCTGCATGGTGATATTAAGTTTTCACAGAGAACAAATTCCTTGTATGACATAGAGCCTCAGCCTCTACTGGCCGGGCACACCCATACCTTTCTGAAACAAGTCAGGCGTGGCTTGGCATCTTCATGCTTCTGCGAGTATCCTGGCCCTGCTGGACAGGCAAGGAGAATTATCAGTTTCCAAAACCATATATACTATTATGCTTGAGCCAATTATAATTTTTTAATATTTGCCAAGATTGAGGGGGTGCCTGGGTGGCTCAGTCGGTTAAGTGTCTGCCTTTGGCTCAAGTCATGATCCCAGTGTCCTGGGATCAAGCCCCACATTGGGCTCCTTGCTCAGCGGGGAGCCTGCTTCTCCCTCTGCCTGCTGCTCCCCATGCTTGTGCGCTCTCTCTCTGTCAAATAAATAAATAGAATCTTAAAAAAAAAATACTTGCTAAGATTGTTTTCCAAACTATTGGAAATTTATCAAGATACTTTATAGTTATTCTTGGGTTGTAATAATTTTCAATGAAGGGAAGCAATGAACACAATAACCCAAGAAACAGGTACAATTAGATTTGGAGAATTTATATGACTTTGCTCCTTTTGTTAGTTTATCATCAAACTTAATTGTGTTCCTTTAGTAAATACTTCTGGATGGATACTAAATGTTTAATGAAAGTGGAGTATCAGAAGTTTGACAAAATGGATTTTTAAAAAACGAATAATGTACATGAATATTATTATATGCAAACTACAAAATTGTATTTTTTTCCTAAGTGGGTGTATGTCTATCAAAATGAACCTATTGGAAGAAAATACATGTAAAAAATACTTTAAAAATTAACTAGAAATCCTGTCAAATATATTCTGTTTTTATTGCTTTGATATACAGGTGGTAACTCCAATAAGCTGCAGGCAAAGTCGTGAAATACAGATTTTTAGAGGATTAATTTTCATGGACAAAATGCTCCTACATTTCTTACACTAAGTGTACACGTGTGGGTACTTCTGGAGTGCTGTAAAGACACCCATTCTCTCTCTATGTATATTAATTACAAGTTCATCATTCTAATGATGCTATTCTTTCCTACAAATGGAAAGAATCAAAGCCTACTTGCACTCACAATATCACAAATGTTAAATGTGGGTGCTGAACTAGTGATGTTTGCTACTCGACTTACAAAGAGTAAAACAGTCTTTCCACAGAATAGATCTCCCTTTGCACAGCCGAGGGGCTGTTGGACTGCATGAGAGTCCTTGAGCAATCCTGTAGAAGAAATCCAGGGACAGATTTCCTGAAGACTGGGAACTGGCCAGTCTGTCACAGCCAATGTATATTATTTAGATCATAGTACCTGGGAAGAAAGTTGATCTTCACAATAACTTCTAAGCCTTATTCTGCTATTCTTTCCTATAAAAAAAAAAGTACATAATTTCCCCACCAATAAAACTGTTCCAAATGCATACATTGGTCTCAGAGTTCAAAAGATCGATAGATTTTTTTTTTTAATTTTCACAGAACAATGTAAAGATGAGAAAGGACAATAATTTAAATGGCAAAATAATTCTAGTTAAAAATGAATACTACACCAGTGATAATGTCTAATGGCTCTACATGGACTATCATCCCTAATTTTCAAAAATCTTTAGATCCAGAGGCTAAAACTGAGGCTTACACAGCTTAAGTAACTTGCATGGGGTCCTTATGGTTGTTAGTTTTGGAACCAGACTCCTATCTTGATACTCTACTTTCAGCTTTCTAACTGCCTCTATGCCATATTTTATTAGTTTATCTAGCATAGAGTAAGAAGCAAACATTTAAGGGAGTGATGTATTTAGATTTACATGTAGAAAGGAGAAGGGGACAAATACTTTGGACCCCTTCTATGTGCCTGACACCATGTTAAATATTTAGGAAATTATCTCATTATTTATCTTCATACTCATATTTGGTTAAGTCTTTATGAGAATATAAGTACTGAGATTTTTTGGAGTCAGGCAACTGAAGGATGAAAAATAAGTAAGAGTGATTAAAGATTTGGGAAGTTATCTTTCTAATAATAGAATAAAGCATGAAGTCTTACTTGTTTAGAGAAGAGAACATTAAGGAGAAAATTAGTATTAGGAGTGTCTAGATATTTATAAAGGCATTTATAAATGTATGTGAATAGGGTTTGTTGTTGCCTCAGGCCAATATAAATAGGAACAAGGCTAGATTGTATAAGGAGAGATTACAGTACTCATGAGGAGAATCTAGCTAAGGAGAATTAGCAGTGAGCTAATATTTATTGAGCACTTACTATCTACAAGAAGACCAGAGGACTAGGGGCAGAGATAGAGATAGAGATAAACAAGTTATTTTAGGAAAGAACTTACATCAGTTCTCATTCCATTCTGCTCCAGTGTTTTCCTAAGGGAAATAAATATAAATTTATAAATATATGTGTATATAAAGCTAATCCTGCGTTCCAATCTGTGAGTTATGTGGAGTTGTCCCTATTTTTAAAGGGGAATCTGAAACTCGGAAAGTTGAAGAAGTCTTCCCAATTTCGCACAGCAGTTAAGTGTGAGTCAAGCGAGGCAGTGGAACTCTCAGAGGGAGGGGAGAAGACACAAAATCGAGAATTAGAAAATCTGAGTTCTGGTGTGGACCTGGTCCCCCACTTGCCCTCATGTGATTGAGAAAAATAATTCCACAAACTTCTAGCGCTTTATTTTTAAAGTAAAAATAAGAGCACATTCAAAGATTATTGGGAAGATTAAATGGGCATGGTTTCAGTGGAAGTATTTTCAATCAATATGAATATAGTAGCTCTTCAAAGGATTTAGGAGAGTATGGACTTCCTTCTTGCCGTATGTTTGAAGTTTAAATTAAAGGAATCTAAGTGCTCATTTGTTAATCAGAGATGTTTTGATATAAACTTTTAAAACTTACTTCTGCCCACATGTTTTGGTTTGAATGCTTCTCACCTTCAAATTCACATACAATATGTAAATCTTGCCATTTCCTATTTCTCCCTCGTAGTCCATGCTTTGCATGAATTTTGAGAGATTTTAATTATCCAATAAGAAAAGAAATAGCAGCTATCATATCATACTTCTTTGAGTTACCACTTACCCAGTATTCTCTGGGGATACTAAAAAGATGGCCATTGTGATATCCAAGTATCTGTCAGTCTTTATAAAAACTAAACCCAACTGAAAATAAAAGCGAACAATGCAAACTACTTACAATGTCAGAGATGTACAGAGTGGATCTTAGGACTAAAAAATTTCGTATTTCTTGTAGCTGTCTCTATGTTACTCATTTATCATATTGAAATTAGAATTGTTCTTGTAACTCCCATTATGGGAAATCCCTAGGAATTTGTAAGCTGCGCATACCCAATAATCAGATTAATCTAATCGCCAGTCACAGAAAAAAAATGCTTAAGTCATAAACAGCAAGAGAATCCACTGATTGTAAATAAAGTAGAAGGGAGACATTACAGAGCAATTTCACCCAAGCAAGATAATTAAACTCAAAGATACTGTTTCCTGTTTCTCTGGTATAAACAACAAAGCTGCTCCGCTGGCCTCTCCACAACCTGGATGTCCCAAGGCCACATCCCTCTTCTTTCCTTCCACTTTCCCTAAGGAGAATTCTGGGTCATAAAGGAATGAGAATTGGTATAACTTCTTTCCTGAAAGGACTTGGGCTTCCTCTGTGTTGATATTTGTGTCATCTTATTATAAGACAAGCTAACATCTATTATTAATTGATGCACTAATTAAAGCCATACTTGCAGTTTCCATTAGCTTATTCCCTAAATTCTCCAGAGTTGGCTGTCTGGTTTTAATCAAAACCAAATGGTAGTCCAAGTTCCCAGCCTGGAGCAGCTAGGAGGAAGTCATTCAGTGGAGGCACAAGAAAGCAGAAAAGATAAACAGATGATAGTTCACAAAATTTGTGTCGGACAAAGGATGCAGATACCGTGAGCTGCTTTGGAGATGTGATTCAGGGACCCTGTCATGCTAGATGGAAGACGTTGCAAGTGGTTAATGTCAGCAAGACTGTAATAGGATCAAGATGGAGTCTGTCTTCGGCTTTCCCAGCACTGCGTTTGTGTGACTGGAGGATTCTGCCTGGAGGTAACGCTGCATGTGCCATGACACGACCTACTTTAATTCTGTGAAGGATTCCTGGGATGGGAGAGATTTGAAGACCACATTCTATTTACTGGCTTCTTGGGATTTTACTCACAGATCCTCTCAGGTACAGGATATAGGGCTGCAGCATTTTAAATTGTAAGTAGTGTAAAAGAACCAAAAAAAGTTTTCCTATTTAGGGGATGACAGTTTTAAAACTCTAAATTCATCTTGCTTTCGTAAGAGATCTTTTGACAGGAGAATGGCAAAGGTGTTTTGATGATGTTGTGCATATACATTTAATAGAGTGGGAAAGCTGTAGAGGAGGGAGAAAACTGTTTTCTTTCCTTTCTTTTCTTTTCTTTCTTTTTTTTTTTTTTTTTGAATTCATCAGCAGTGTGGGATAGAGAAAGCTCTACGACTTTATGACTCTTCAGCTAATCACCTCGAGAGCTTTGACAAACTCCCTTCGGTTCTGTGTAAAATCAGAACTCCTAAATCGCCCAGGCGGGCTCTGCTCTGCCCCCCTCCCTCTGCTTCGTGCACTCTTTCTCACATGCACTGCTCAGAGGCAGGAAATGCTTCCCAGGCAATCTGGGCCTGCTTGTGGAGGCCCCTTTCGCAAGACATCAGTCTGAATTGAGTGGACAGAAGTCACTAGGAACGCCTCGACAGACTCCGGCTTTAGCCAAGGCTCCCTCCAGCTGCAGAGGGTGTTTTCGTGAGAATCACACTCTGCGTAAAACTGCTTAGAATAGAGCCATGATCTCAGCCATGAAATGTGAACTTATATTTTGGAGGAACTCACGGGGACGGACTTCTCTCCTAGCCTGAGTGTTGAACAGTGTCATGCCTGGGCGTTTCAGCTGCTTGTTGTCTAGGTAAGACGCTCTGTCTTTGTATTTTGAGGCGGTCTTTGAGGAGGCAGAAAGTTTGACAGAAATGTTACCTTCTTCACTCAGTGGTGGTTTCCTACGTTTGGGAGCTAAGCTATGAAATTTAGAAGTGGAAAATGTTTAGGGAGGAGAAAACTGCCAAATTGTTTTAGCACAATGTCAATTCTAAAATAGGCTCCAGAGAGGGTTTACCATTTTCCTCCATAAACTAAGATTTTATTTTAATCCCTTTTTTTATCTTAACTTTTTTATGAATATGACCAGGTTTCCTATTCCATGGCATAATACAAAACAAATACATATTCTCACACTAAAGTGTGAGGTGTAAAGGATTTCTTTTGATCTCCCCTTCCTTTGCCAACAGGGAGAGTAGATAGCACCAGAGTGACTTTTCTTAATAATGAATCTCCAAAGACTATTCTGTGTGTCACGTAAAATATGAAGACTGGACTCCTCAGAATTTCCCCAAACCAGTTTCAACCACAGTGCAGGCTGCTAATGTACAGCTTAAAGGTTTCATTAAAAAAAAAAAAAAGTAAACACATGAAACTTCAAAAATTATTTCTATCCTAAATAGTATTTAATCTTTCAAAAATTTAAATATTAGAATTGGATTTAGTTTGTATTAACTTTCTTGGATTCCCTGCTCAGGTCATATTTGTGTGAACATTTCTGAGGAATTGAAGTAAATCTCAATGACAGCGACATTCAGTATTATTATTTTAAGGCAACCGGAAATCACTGCAATCAATGAAAAACCAGTCATGTATTCATAATTCATAGAATCATAAAATTAGATTTCCACTGGGCTATAATCTCTTTAAGGTATCTTAAATCTCGAAATGTGCAATATATGAAGAAAGAAATCTAGCAATGACTGAAATAAAATGGACTTATAATGCCTAACATACTGTTGCATTCATATTTCTGAAGATTTAAAAATGAAAATAATTATTTTATAGAAGCAAAGTAGAATGGTATGTGAAGGGAATAGATATTCATGTATATTTCCAAATCAGTTAGATGAACACAAAACATAATAAATGAAAGATGAGAGCTGTTTGACAGTTGAATCATAAGAAATCAAGTGTTTTAATTCTAAACTTTTACACAGTACAAGGTGACCATTTGTTGTATTAGCTAACTTACTATTGGATTCTATGCTAGAATAAGTTACCTAGATGTATTTTAACCATTCACTAACAATTTAAGATGTGTTAAAATTTTTAAATAAGATTAAAAATTGATTGTTCAGCATGTGAAAAATAAAATTCTGGCTTATCTGAATTATGATTTAATAAAATCCCTGAAAAGAATTTCAAGGAAGGAAAGAACATAAGAGATCACTTCTTCAAACACTGTCCTGAGGTTGCCACAAGAGAGCTGAGGAATGATTCGAAAGGGACCTATCCAAGGTCACACCGCTAGCTAGTTGAAGAGATGACAGTGGAATGCCACTTCATAATTCAGAGATCCTTATATGTACATCATCTTGGTCTCAAATAATAATTATGCAGAATGAAGTATGAATATGTCCAGTAGAAGGCTACTTTCAGACAAAACTGTAGTACCTCTTTAAAAAACAAGAAAGGCTCAAAGCTGCCACCCACGTACAGTATGGGGGGGGGGAAATCATGGTTTTAAGAAAAGAACCAAATTCACCTAACTGATGAAATTTTCTCAGATGTAAAAGTTTTCTTATGCCTTCAACAAACACTTCAATGGAGTAACTCATTGGTGACGGTTTTGTTATATTTCATGTTTATGCCAAGAAAATCAATGCATGGGCTAATAATTAAATTAACTTTAAACTGATGTTTCTTAAAAATGTAGGGCTAAAAAGGAGCTTGTCTGCTATCCTCATATTCAAATGGTATCATAACCAATCTGTCTCAACCAGCAACATTCACAGATTTTACTACCCCACATCAGAATCGGTTTAAGGATCTCATGTACCCAGACATTCTTTCTTTTATCTAACCTACAGCTCTACTGCTATAGCCTATTTCCAGTTTTATGGGTTTTTCCTCAGTGGAAATATGGAAAACCTAAATGGACATAAGAAAACAGAAGTATACATTTGTGGGCCAAATAAAGCCAATTCCTTTCATCTTCCCTTGTACAGCTTATTTTCAATCCTTTAATTGGTTCATATATCTACTCTGAGCCTTCTACAAAGTCCTTCAGTTGTAGAATATAGAATTTCTTGCAGTATATAAATAAATGACTGGCGCAGTGTAAAAGGAGAGAGTTGGCTGCTTCAGCTGTATCATACTTCATATATGACAGTGTATGTTGCCATGCAGGCTGAACACTGCCCTTTCCAAGGCAAGAACCTTTCTCATAAAACTAATCTATGTCATTTCTAGCGCATGCCATTTCTTAGACAGAATGTGTGTCATGATCCTTTTTCCCCCATTTTTATGAACCAGATTGAATTTCCTGATGTTATTACACTTAAAAGATGCACTGTTCAACGCTTTCAGTGTCTCCATCCTACACACTATTGGAATGAGGAATCAATGGAGGAAAGCAGTAGCCTATATAACTGACTGCATGGTTACTAGAGAGCCTAGCAAAAGAGAATACATCATTTTATTTTTTTTTCTTAAGGATCTTATAATTTAAAAGGAGGATTTTTCTGACCACCCTTAAACCTGCCCATACCATACACCTCACTATAAAGACTATGGGCAAGGTTTAATCTCACTCATAGAGATTGGGTCTTGTAGGCTTTAAACAAGTCTACATTTGGGACATTCTAAGTTCATCCTTTGTTTTGAGCTTGTTTCTTCTTGGAGAATGAATGAATGCGTGTATGATCTTACAATAAGAATCTTTCTGTAGAAATCATTAGAGTACAACAAATTTCCAAAGAGTTGGCCTAGATCTGGATCAGAGAATTTTATGATGAAAATAGAGAAATGTCAGTAATTGTACATGAGAATTTAAAGAGGATGAGAGAAAAGTAAAAACCCCCAGATTTGAAGGAGTTGGCATGACTGTTGTACCTTCTCTCCCCATGTGAGTGATAAGTGCCTTATGTCCACAACTTAAACCAAACAAGTTTGGAAAGAAGTCCAACTCCCGACTGACTTTGGTGTGGATATAGGGATGCAACATTTACTTCCATGGTTCTATTTTGGCATTAAATTGCTGGTCAGTTCATAGAGTATGAGAAATAGATGGACTTAGTTTTAATGAAATTAAACAGAATAAAGGTGAAGTGTGGACCTCGAGACCTAGTTAAAAAGAGATTGTTGATTTTATTCAGTAGATTACACAGTATGTAAGTCAACTTGAAAAGATTAAATAAGGACTCCCATGCAAAAAAAGTGGGAAGGCAATGTAAACCGTGTACATATGAATGTGCTCATTATTTAAGATAGATGGGTAGAAAAAATTATTGTACCAGCTAATGTTTAAAAAGGTTGTTTTGTATTAGACTGGATTAGCAAAGTGTTTTAGCAATACAATTCAAATACTTCAAAGAGAAAATCAGTCCTATAATGGAAATGAGATAGAAAGAAGTATCTGATAGATAGATCAGAGTAAGTTTAGAAATTCAATTAATATTTCTTTTTATTCTCAGCAATTAACATAGCCTAGCATGTCAGATGCTGTCCATACCTGTTTGTCAATAAATGTTTGTGGAATAAATCAGAGAGAAAGAGGAGAGAAAGGAAAGCAAAACTGGTGATAAAGAGTGGGCATTGTGGGACTTTTTTTTTTTTTAATTTTCCAGACATCCTGTGATGATAGAATAATTTTTACAGGGAAAAGAGAATAAGAGGTTGTCAAGAATCATCAGAACCTGAGGCCAAAGGTTAACAACATTCTCATAAGATGACATTACAGATTCATTAAAAACCAGAAGGAAGGATGAGCATCCATCCAGAAATAGTTTAAAATTAAAAGTTAACATGAAGCCAGTGACAGCAGAGCACTAGTGAATTTTCCACAACTTAAATAGGGTGGTGAACTGAAAAGCTCATGGGCAGAGTCCAAAAACTGGCTCTGATTTGCATCTTCGCCACTTGATGTTCTGTCATTTGAAGCACGCCCCATAACTACTTTGAACTTCTGCTTTTTATTGATACAGTGAAGAAAATAACGAAAACAGTTATATCACTGGGTCATTTTGAGCATTACATGAGATTTTATATGGGCAAATTGCTTTGCACACAGTATAACAAACAAATCTTTGTTCAAAAAAGCTTAGGTCAATTAGTCAAGGAAGGAAGAAAGACTCATGGTGTTTCACATTTTGGTCAAATTGCTCACATCTATATTGAAACAACATGGGCATGTGAGGGATAGTTGCATTTTCCTACTCAGCCATGGATTCTGGGTTAAGATCACTCAAAAATTAGAGGAATCTTCGTTGTCATCAGGGGCAGCAGCATCCCCAGCAGCAGCAGCAGCATGTCCCTGAACATCTAGTGAATTCTCACAATATGCAATGGATTAAATGTTCTAAGGGTATCACTAGCTTAGTATTATTATTTTAGCTTAACATTATGATTTTCCCCTCAACAGCTTTTCATTATTCCCATTACAGAGGTGAGAAAACTGAGGAAAACAAAACTTAGGTAACTAATCCAAATCACCAGGAATAAAACAGTGGTTCTTTAACAGGCATCTTACCTTCACAAAAAATGGAGATGATAACTTTTGTCCAGCAGTAGGGATTTGACCTTGAGCTAGTTACTAAGTCCTGCCAGAATTCCTCCCTATGAGATAGTGATAGCAACTACTCCATGGAGTATTTGTGAGTACTATTACCAAGGGAGATAGTGTAAGTGCAATGCCTGACCCACAGTAAATGCTTAGTAAATGGAAGTCCTTCGTTACTGTTACTATTATCTTCATCATCAAAAGGTTTCAGGGTGCCTTCTGCTAGTTGGGTATATAGAGGAATACTTGGTAATAAAAACAGGCTCAACTGTACATAGGTAGATGACGAAATAAGATGAGAATTATAGATATTAAGCACAGCAGACAAGTTGATGTTAGAGGCATCCCTGGTAAGATACTGACCTAATAGAAGTAGCTAAGTTCCCAGTGATTTCATGTTCCCAATTTCAGTGAAAGTTGTACTTACTTGAATGAGCGAAATCTCAGTATCCTGTTGGCACCTAGCAATCCAAGCACCTGTGTGGATGTAGCCGTATCTCTTATTTGCAGTTAGTGATTACTGTGTCTACCGTTAGAGGGTTCTTAGAAATGATAGGAAAGCTAAAAATAGAAAGGGGCCACTTAAAGCAAAGACACATCTCACCATGCTGGTGATAAAGCATTATAATCCGTGTCTCTTGTGGAATAGAAATGCTTCTTTGCCATTCAAAAAAAAAAAAAAAAGCAAGCAAGCTCTCGATGAAAATTTAACTCTAAGCTATTTCCTATTACACGAAAAATTTCAGCTGAAACAAGTTTAGAGCAAAGGCAGTACTTTTCTTTGGTTATAAGGGGTTTTGTAGAAAAACAGATGTGAAGGCAAAAACCCAAATGGTTAATTATTAATGAATTTATTTGCAGAAATATCTAAGATACAGTGTAGTTCTAAATGCTCAAAGGATTCTGCCTAGGATGGAACACTATCATTGAGAAAACCGTGTACTTCTAAAAAATAGAATAGGGAAGCCCAAAGCAAATACACATACCCAGAAATTAGTGCATGTATCCATGATGCAATATTGTTCCCCATGACTGTATGAATTTGGGGATCTTTTGGAAACCAGTTGACCCCCAAAAGGTCTTAGTGACCTCAGGCAAATATGAAGTATTCCAAGATTTCCTCAAATTACATGTGGGTGACTTAGAAAATGTTAAGAGACTCTGCAGAGCTGGCTGACCTGAGCTGTGAAGTGGTAATAAGTCAAACATTGCTAATATCTGGGCTCCTCCCTGCAAAAAAAAAAAAAAAAAAAAAAAAAAAAAAAAAAAAAAAAAAAAAATTAGAAATTACTGAGGCTGCATTACATAGCAGGAAGCTGAAGGGAAAAATTGGGCGCCACACGAATAATAATTTTTACAATTTTAGAAACCTGCTTTTTTATGAGGAGCTGACTTCTAGCAAACTGACACAGTTCATTTTCACATTTACTTAATTCCTGGAATCTTTGACTCTGAAAGTGAAGTATAAGAAGAAAATTTCGAAGTTCAGTAAAGTTGTGATATACATAAAAATAGATAAATATTAAAAGAATATTTTTAATTCAGGTACCTACTTCTTCCTTTTTTTTTTTCTAAAGACCAAAAATGATGGAAGCTTGGTGTCTCTTTTGGGAAAGGTTATATACTGCTTATTCCAAGGATTTAGTTCATTATGGGTGGTATATTCTTTAAGTTACTAATTTTTTTATATCCAGACAGCCTAAATACATGAAAGCTATTTCATATATATTTTAAGCTTCACCAATTTACCAATAAAGAATTTCAAAAGTTTGTTTTCCACAGACAGCTAATGAGGCATAATAAGTAAATTCTAACATCTGACAAAATATGCGAAAGTAGATGGGTAATGAATTTGTGAAGAATTAGGATGCAGATTGCTACCAAAGAAAGATGAAATCATATGGAGATAAATTCATGCATCATATTATTAAAGGTCTCTTTCTCCCACAGTCTATTTCTAACCCTGTCTGATTTGGATTAGACACCATGAATATTTTAAAGGAAAAGCACCAATTATCTTTTACTAAAAGTTGGCTACTCTGACCCTTGACTAGACTCATAGAAATGCTTTTTTAAAAGTGTGTTATCTTTTTTGGCTATTTGTTCATGCATGTACATAAAGGAATTAGGAAAAGTCCTATCTGCCTACGCCTTCTCACTGCTCCTGAGCATCTTGTATATGAAACATCAGTTTGGCAATGAAAAGCGTTCCTCTTCATGTTATCACTGAGCTGGGGAGCAGCGGAAAGATGCCCAAATGTGCGCAATTTGGTCTGCTAGATAATTTGTTCTTTGACAGCACCATCAAGAAAATGAATTTCATTCTGGCCCCTGCAAATGCTCACTGTAATGAAGATTCACTTTGAAACTAGTGAGCACACGTTTGAAGAACTGTATTAAGTTGTGGTCGTGTCTATGTTCTTCCTTCTGTTCTAGCTAATTCAGTTCATAAGTGGTTTGGGGGCCCTTTCTGTTTGCAAATGCGACTCCCTGAGAGTAGGCTAAGACACATGAAGATCTCAAATCATGATAGGATGTTCAGATTCCCAGTCTCTCCATTTCACTGATTTATCAAATTAGCAACAAAATGGGTCAACGTAGAAATGTTCTTTTCTCAGTTAGATGCATTCTTTATTCTTGTAAGAGTGCATTTTAGAGAGTTGAAACCACTTGTAATTAAAAGGAGGTTATTTTCCCCGTATCTTTTCTTCTTCCTCACAGTGACTGAGAATATGCTATGTGGTAGATATTATACATAGATATGCTTTAAAGCAGTTGTAGAAGGAAAACATGATCTAGAAATTTAACATGGGTGGGTAATTAAGAAGAAAGATCCTAAGGGAAACCAAAGCAACTGAGGCCACCTAAGGAAAGAGAAAAATAAAGAGAAACTGTCACTACTATTATGTTTTTATTTTCCCTTCTATTAAATACGTAGAATCTGTATGAAGGTGTTTAAAAACAACCTGGAAGCCAATCATGTGTGTGTGTGTGTGTGTGTGTGTGTGTGGTGTGTATACATATATTTTAAATTTTTTATTTGTCTATGTGTATGCATATGTATGTCTATGTATGTCATTTGTCTTCTGAAAGGATAAAATGAGATACCCACATTTAAGGGTTTAAGGGGTTGAATGAGAAAAGTTGCCATCTTTCTAAGTACTATGATGAGGTGTCCAGGAGAAGTTGCAAAATAATGCATTTACTCAATTAAGGTTATTTACATCTTATTTTCTGTATCTTAAAACCTCTGGTCAGGTAACATTTTAGAAGGCTATGGCTAAGAGGATTACTAAGAATATTTGTCCTGACTTGCAGGAGTTCTTAAAAGGCTTGGGGGAGGAAAAAGGCCATTAAAAAAATCACCAAGGAATCTTATGGAAAACTGCATGACATTATTGGCCCCAAATAAATAACCAAACTGGCACCTTTATTGTGCTAATGGAAGGAGGAAGATACATTTGTACCTATGAGGCGGTGGTATGGCAAGGGCTGAAGGGAATACAGGGAATAGTTGGGTCCTATTGGACATATAAAGAGGAAATGTAGACATATTTACATATCAACTCAATTTTAAGATTACTGCTCTGGAATATATTAAAATTTAGATTAAATTTAGATTATTATTTAACATGCTTCTGAGATTCAGAAATTTTTCTTTGTCTCAAGCAAATTATATTATAGAATTATAACAATTTAAATTGTTTTTAGCTGTTATTCCTATTTAGCTGTTATTCCTATTACCTTCATATTTCTAAACAATATGATTATACTATATTTTTTCCCATTTTAGACATTATCTGTTAAATTCCTGTTATGGAAAATGAAGAGTCAGTTCTCTGAGACTGTTCTTCCCAGCATCCCTAATCCCATCCCGTACAAACATTTTATACTTCAAAAATAGTTGCTTTCATAATTTTTTTTATTAAGTCAGTATTTGCTGTTTGCATTATTTTGCTGCACAAAAAATTCACAGCTAAGCCAGGTAGTGTACTATGATTATATTTCCTTTCTTTTAAAACCCTGTGTTTCCTGGAGGTAATAACTGATTTTTAGTTTTCTATGTAAATAATCCTAATTCTTCCACCTAAATTGTCTGACTTTATTATAAATTCCTCTCATTATTTCCATGGTTTTTTCCTTAGAGACATCTCTCGTAGAGAACTTCAGGATTTATGTGAAATGATTGCCTGCTAGGCCTGCTACATAAATTTCATCCTGGAAATCCCATTCCCTGGTCTTCTTGTTGAGTTTCTGACTCCCTTGTTACCATGTCTTTTCCATTTTATGTATTCTCTTATTTGGGAGGAACTATCCCTCCAGTAGCTTCTTGAGAAGAGGAGGAAATTTTTAAGGCTCCTCATATAATTTTAAGGTAGAAATAAGTTCCCATCAGAATTTTGAAGATATATTTGCCTGTCTTGTTTCCAAATTTGCTATTAAGAAATCCAGTAACATTGAGATTCCCAATGCATAATATATAACCTCTTTTCTCTCTTTCTCTGATAACATTTATATTCATTTGCTAACCTCTAAAGTTCTGAAATTTCACAATAATGTTTCTTTGTGTGATCTATTTTTATTTCTTGTATTACTGCGTAGTCCACAGATTCCCTTGAATCTGAAGACGGGTCTGTGAAATTTTCTGAAAAAAAATTTTTTTCTAAATCTCTCCCCTCGATTTTCTCTGAATGCACCTGAGAAATGTGGTTCCCCTCCAGGGTGTCAAATGGGTTTTCAAATTGTTAGTAATTCTCTGGAGTTTATTGTTGCCTCTGCTTTCTCTCCCAAAGAGGTGATTCTAGAACAGTGAAACTCTGAACTTAGCTCCCATTTGATCTGGATGTTGTGGAGGCAGAAAATTTACCACAGAGGGCCTCGTTTAGGGTTTTTCTCCTCTGGAAGCCCTACCTAACATTTCTGTCATCCCACACCACTCACTATTGAAAAAAGAAGGAATGGAGGAAGGGAGGGAGAGAGGAAGGAAAGGAAAGGAAAGGAAAGGAAAGGAAAGGAAAGGAAAGGAAAGGAAAGGAAAGGAAAAAAAAAAGAAAAAGTAGGAAGGAAGGGAGGGAGGAAGGAAGGGGAAGCTAATGACCCTCTGCTTTATGTTAAACTTTACATGGTATTTGTGGCCATGAGAAGACTTATTTTTTCTCTGCATGAGTTTCTCCCATAAAATTGTAAGCTCCTTTAGGAAAGGTGGAATATATTATTTAGGTTTATACTACCAATGTTTAGCAGAGTATCTGTGGCCCCCTGGGCACCAAATAAACAAGTATTGAAGAATTGATCTTGGCCAGGCAGCATTTCTGTCAGTTCTTCATTACTGCCCCTTGATTTCAGCAATAAGTGCTTTATTTGCATCGTATTCTCCCAGGCTGTAGAATGAGCAATGGTGATTATTATCGGAATCTTCTTCTCTAAGGACAATTGCCAGGCCAAAATACATAGTATGCATTTATTTCAGAAGCAGGTGAAAAGGAGAGCGTGATCATTTGATATGAGATATAGGCCAGTGATTCTCAAACTAGAATGTCTCCAATTGCTGTTGTCATTTAGTATAATAATGTTTAATTTCAATTAAGTTTAGAATACTGCATGGCATAAAATGCTTATGTTAAGGAGTGGTGTTACAAAATTAACTCAAATAATATGTTTGAAATTAATTCATGTCTAAACATCTTATGTACTAATATCACAAAAAGCAAATTTGGACATTTTACAAACATTTTCCAGAATTGTTACAACATTAGAGGTACATAGAGTCTCTTGTAATATTAATATAGCGGTGTTTGAACACATGCATTTAAGAAGTGAAAAATCCCCATGGAAATTCACTTCATAAAATCAACACCCTGCAATGACCTACACTTTTCCAGATCCTTCATCCAAATCCTCAGCAGCTGAGCTCATTCTGAATGGAAATGCACAAAAAGGATTACCAATGAAATATAATTTCGTTGAAATTTGCAAAATAGATAGTCGGTAGCTAAAAATATAATTTTAAGGAGAGCAATCTGGTGAGGAGACTGATAGGGAAATATCAGGTCTTTTACAAAGACATCTATAACTTATAGGATGGATTCTAGTCAATTCAGATGATTTAGAAAATGAGGCCAATATGCTCAGATGCGACTGACAATAATCAAGTACTCCTTCTTCTCAATACTTTTCTGTTCAGGCTTTAGATCATGGAGACAGATTTTAACTATAGATTTTATAAACAGAATTTCAATGGGAAGTGTGAATAACAAAGTTTGGAGAGAGAAGATTTTTAAAAAATCTATCAGACCACAGGATATGGAATGAGCACCAAAAATGTAGAGATGATGATCATAAGGATAATTAGGAAATTCTATGTCTTTGAAAATATAGACACTATACATTCACAGGAATGGTTTGGAAATGTCCAAAGAACCTAGATGAGCAGGACAGACGGAGTTAATGCTTTCATGTGCTCAATCTACCTAATTTACAATGTCTCTTAGCAACTAGATGGCTTCAGAACTTGTTGAACTGTCTTCCTTTGACATTATAAAAACACTTATCTATTTGCCAAGGTTGAGTGAAATAAATTAATATTATGGTAAGGTCCTGAGGGTAAAACTTTTATGTAATCTGTCCCCCAAGGAGTTAACAAAACTCAATTTCTTTTTAGTAAAAGAAATGAATCGAGAATTTAGTCTCAACTTAAATGTAAATGTGGCTTAGGAATGACACAGTAATACCACTTGGCATTTCTTAAGTTAGCCTGCTGTCTCTACACTGGATAAAAATAAAGAAAAGAAAGCATCTAAAACAGAACCGCCCTATTACAACCCAAATTTGCCCATGAAAGCAGAAATTTTCTGGCCTGCATCTATGCGTTTTTTCCACTTTCCGTAGCCTCCCACACTATAATGACTTATGCATGGAATTCGGGGACTTTATATTTTCTTTTGAGTGCAAAATGAATGCCAACATGGAAAATGTGCAGGCTGACCATTTTCAAATGGTCACAGACCTTTGAGGGAACCCGATAGTATCCAGAAAGATATTTGGTCAGGCTAGGTTACCAAATTCTAGTACATTCCTTAACTCCACTGGTCTTCACAGAATGGGAATATTTACCTTTTTGGCAAGTGCTTAGTCAGAATAGCTTGAAATTTTTGGTAGGGACTCAGAATCCTTTTCAATAGACTGAAGTGACCCCAAACCAGCACAGCAGTTAATCTTGTTTATGGCCGAAGTCAATAAGCCAATCCATGTTATGTGCTGAAAGTTCTTGTGTGGAGGAAAAACTAGAAATGTCTGCTCTTTTTAATGGGATTTTTCTTTTATGGTCTAATAATTTGGTTTCATTATGGAACAACATTTGGATTAGTTATTTTTGTAAAGTTCAGTTTATGTTGGTATAATTTGTTTCCTTGTACTAAGGGTTTGAATAATTCAAGGCAAAAAGGGGAAGACTACCTGGAATGTGTTTATATTCTGCCTTATCTTAGGCCTGGTTTTCTGGTTTACTTACATTTTTATGGCCAAATTCTGATAGCAGTATACAAACTAAACTCCTTAGAAGCCAAAAAGAATGCGACTGAAATTTCTGAGGAATTGTCCCAGTTGTTTTATCATGCTCACATCTTCTTTTTGGTTCACTGTATTCCTGCCGGAGGAGTTTAGATTTTATACATACTAAAGCTAGGTGGAGGGAAGGGGCACAGGTAGGATCTCATTCCATGGAGACAGTAAAGTTTGTTGGCTATCTAAGTTAGAACCAGGGCCTAGTTTGAATGGGGCGTACTTCCGGGATGTATGACCTTGGGCAACTTATATAAGGTCTCTCAGCTTCAACAAAATGAGCTTGCTAGCAAGTAGAAACAGTGACAGCATGTGTGTAAATGTATTTATCCTAAGGCATGGCCAATGGTCTGTGTAACACTTTCTTATGAATTACGTGTTAATAGGAGCTAAACTAGATTATTCCATGCTTCTTACTCACTCCCTGGAGTAAATACATTCTGAGAGTTTGGGATCTGTGTTAGCTCTTTCACAAACTAACACATTGCACGTGCTGTCTCTATGGCTCAAACTGTGCATGAACAGTTCCCTGGTGGCCTTTGCTGCAATTCAAACCAAACAGCAAATAGATTTCTGTAAGAACTTGTGTTCACAAAAATAAAGCACGAAAGCATGGAAGCCAGAGCAACGAGTTTCTTCTGGTGTATTTTTAAGTACTGCAGTGCAAATATGTTCTTAAGGGAGTTTCGAACATTCCATACTTATATCTTCATTCATTAGTAGGGCAATTAGTCCAGCTGCTTTTAAAGTGTTGTCATTGTTTTTTGACTAGAAATATTAAATGTGAAATTTTGTTCCAATATTAGGCTACTTCTTAAAGAAGTAACATCATTAAAACTATTAAATAGAAACTTTATAAGATCTCTTACTTAATATTTCATAGCACAGATTAAATGGTGTCTTTTCCAAGATATATTTTGATCGAGAATGATGATCCTGAACTACATATATTTTTTAAAATTTTTTAATAGGTGGGGAAATGACAAAACTCACTCTCATCTTCAATCAGTGCATATGAAGTCATCTTTCATCAAGTTCCATCTCCTCTAGTCTCATTCGGAACGTATCTCTCTATCTGTTGTTAAACTACGATGACATGTCTGTAGCTATCAGAAAGAGAAGCTGGGAAGAACATGTGACCCAATGGATGGGACAGCCTTTTAATTCTGATGATTATAACCCAGCATGTCATCATGGACTAGTAGCTGACAGCTTGCAGGCAAGTATGGAAAAAGATGCAACTTTAAATGCGGATCGTAAAGAGAGGTGTGTTTCATTACCAGACTGCTGCCATGGTTCAGAGCTGAGAGACTTTCCCGGGAGGCCAATGGGTCACATTTCAAAGGAGGTGGATGAAAATGACAGCCACGAAGGTGAAGATCAGTTTCTTTCTCTAGAGGCTAGCACAGAAACACTAGTGCATGTTTCTGATGAGGATACCGATTCCGATCCATATGTTACAGATGATAAACAGATTTTTGCTACCCAAGGACAAAAAATATCAGACCAACATAGCAACAGAGGAGCAGGCTCCTCAGTAAAGACACTGCCCGTCATGGAAGGTCACCAGAGTCACTCCTGGGGAATGGCTGATGGAGCTGACTTAGCACTGGTCGAAGAAAGGGGGGAGAAAAAAGTTGTAGGCATTGTAAGTAAAAGCCTGGAGCTTTGTAATGATATCAGCTTAAGTGAAATAAAAGATGCATCTAATAAAATAAATGCATGTGACTCTTCGAATGTGAAAGATATCGTGCCCGAGAAGCAATTGCTTAATTCTGCTGTAATTGCTCAGCAACGGAGGAAGCTTGACTTCCCTAAAGATGAACATGAAAGAAACACCTGCAGCGCAGTACAGGATGAGTTCTCGGCCCTTCCTTGCACGGACAGAGGGCTGCCGTTATTAAAAACAGATTCTGGAAGCTGCCTTCTGCAGCCTCCTTCCTGCCCTAATGGAATGTCAGCTGAAAATGGCCTAGAGAAGAGTGCTTTCTCAGAACCTCAAAACAAAAGTCTCCCAAAGGTCAACTCAGGAGATAGCATGCAGTGCATACACTTAAAGGAAACTCTGGCCACCCAGGAGCCCGCAGATAACCCAGTCAGGCTTCGCAAAAGAAAGGTAAGACACACGCACCAATCATCTGGCTTTGGGGATTTCATAAATATCCTTGTTGCCGTCCCTTATTATTTTGCTCGGATTAAAGAGATGCGTGAGTGTTTCTTTTGCCCTATAGTGTAGCTGCGTAACTCAAAGTGTCTTCTTGGAGAAACCATCAAAATCTGTAAAAATTAAAATATCGTAATAACCGATTCATCTCACTAACAGAATTTATAATAGTTTGTGAACATTGTATTCTGGAATTGTGTTGAAGGCAGAATTGGTTTCACTTTCTTTAATTGGAATTAAATAGCCACCAGATAGCTCATAGGTCAAGGCCTGTCTGATGAGTGTTCTCTAGTTTTTAGAAAGAAAGAAAGTCATGGTATTTTCTTCATTTAATGTCAATTATTTGAGTTTATTACTTTTTCCCTTTAAAAAGTATTTTTATCATAAAGGGCTATGCATAACGTGAAAAAAGACCCCTTTACATTTACAAAGGCATTACTATCCCCTACCCCCCAAATATGCTGATGCTATTTTAAATAATACTCTGGCACATCTGCCATCAATAGATGTATCAACTTTTCTTTAACTCTTCACCAAAAAGAGCCAATAACTGAAATTATTTTTGATGCCAAGGCCCCTTTGACTAATCCTGTAGGTGCCAGATTCCCCTAAGAAGTTTCCAAGTGAGAGAAGCAAAGATTGGAGTTACAAGAAGCATGGCTTAGCTAGTAGATTCTTGGCCAAAGTTTGTCTTATCTTTAGGATTTTCTCCAAATTCTTCCAACAATGTAGTGCTTTACAATCCTGATATAAGTACAAATATAATTTCTTCTATAAATCCAACATGGTCATTGGCATTGAAAACTCCCTGCAGATTGGACAACATCCTTCCCCTTCTTTTGATATAATATTAGCCCTTAATTGCAATCCTCCTAACACAAAACCAGTGGTCCTAGTTCTGTTCAACTGGGGCTATCTACAATGAGGAAAAAAACAATCTCTAACTCTCTTTGCGGTTAAAAAAAAAAAAAGTCTGGTTTCCATACACTGGTTTTGCTAACAAACTGGATCAGTAACGTGTCATAAGTTAGTTTAAATGAAGTCAAAGACTTGACAACAAAGATCAGTGTGCTCAGATTATATGACAACAGAGCATTCTGTGCTTCTGGCAAGCTCGTCCTTCCTTATATATTGTGTTAAAATATTAATGTTCCATAAAGTTGTCATGATTGGCATGCTCTGGTCACTTTTTCAGAAATGTCCATTTATCCTATCAAATCTGTTGGGAATGCAATAATGACATAAGAAATTATTAACTGACCTATGACATAGCTCCTCTAAAATAAGACAAACCCTGCCCAACTGCCGACAGAAACATTAAACATTCCAGAAACATATGCTCACCACTTGGACATTTATATCAATACTAAGAATGCTGGAAAGAATTTGCTCTTGGACATGTCACTATAGCATGGCTACATTATGAGAGCTGTAATTATAACCTATTTACAAGTTCTAACTTAAATATTCTATTTTAAGCATGTCATCATTCTAAAGTGTTATGGCATTGTCTGGTGGAATATTGGCTTTGACTCTACAGCTCATTCGGGATGCTTTGTAATAAACAGATTAAATGCACAATTTCAAGTTTAAGATTTACTCTGGAAAGGTATGATTATGGGAGAAACTTCTATAATCAAAGTCTGTAGGAATTTCTATTCTCTTTTGTACTAAATGAATATTAAAATAACCTTTGAATTGGCAATTAGCCATTTTAGAACTTAACCAAAAAAAATAGTAAAACAAATTCATGAAAATATTTGGGCAGAGGTTTTCATCATTATATTATATGTTACTGACAAAAAAAGAAACAACCTGAATTGCCATCAATAAAGAATGTTTAATCATTGCCATATATATATATATAGTTGGAATGCCATGTAGCCATTAAAAAGATACAGTGAGGTCTGTGTGCATTAACTGAATAATGCTCATGAGTGTATGTGGAAGAGGCAGTAGCAGACCACTATGTATAGCACATACCAACCTTATAGGACAAAATGTGTATATAGATATAAATAGGGACATAGGTATAAATCTCTCTGTATGATTAAATAAGACTATGCAAATTCTGGCTAAATAGGCATAAAATTGTTAATAGCAGTTACTTTGAAAGAATTGAATTGAAAGTGTAGAAGCAGGGGATTTTCACCTTTTATCCTATATAATTTTTATAAAAGGTGATAGGATTATGGGTGTAATTCATACAATGAACAGAAGTACAAAAACAAAATAATATTAGATACATAAACTATTTGGAGCATTTTCTTCATGGCACAAAATGACCCCTTATATAGTTATGATTGTCATCACTTCTATGAAATGGAGACAGGGTATTTATAAAGTTTTTCAAAATATTGACAAGAGTTCCAAACAACTGTTCCATTCCTAATGCCAGTGAATGTCATTTAAAACAGATAAGCCTTTTGGGGAAGACACACAAACCACATTTTCATGTCTAAGGTGTTAGGTACCAGATGCCGAAAAGAATTTGCTTAATTGTCTATAGCTGTAAAACTATTTGTCAGCCATGGTGATAGCTTTAAGATTAATGCATGTAAAGGTGAAGTAGAATATAAGCTAATAAAATTTTAGTGAGAGAACTTTAATCAGCTTATTATCTGACGGTCATATGAGTGAACCAAATCCTTCACTGAATTTATAAGCATGTTTTTTGGGGGGGGGGGGGCAGGATATAATCAAGAGTCTAAGACTTAAAAAAAAAGAAGACTAAAGTAGAGCTTCTAAGAGTGATCCTCGGAATGTACTGGAATAGCATTGTACTAGACATATCATTGTACTTTAGATACACATTATCATTCCTTGAAACCTATAAATCTTGGCAGGCATTCATTATTTTGCATGATGTATTTTTTGTTGTTTTCCAGCATTATTTCTGGCCATCAAGGATAGCTACACATATATTTATGAAGAGTCTCAAGTAGAGAGGACTGCATTTGTGTATATATAAATATGAATCTTCTAAGCTAATAATTCTCCTAAATATGATGAAATACGTCATTAAATTGAAGCCACTGAAATCGAAGGAAAACCAAGTAGATTAGGAACAGACGTGAGCAAATGAGTCAGAAGGTCGCATGGCATATGACCAGCGCTTATAGAGCGTGGGTGGGTCTTTGGGGTAAGGCAGCTGGTTAAGAGCAATTCTCAGAGACAAATTCCACAGAAATCTGGAGGAGGGAGTCCGTCTAAGAAGTGGTCTCTTTAAACCAAATGAGATGTGAAGATGGAAAATATGTAGGGAAAGACTTGAGGTTAGACTTTTTTAAAGAACTAGTGTATTTGTTCTTGATGGTGGTTAGCTAATTAAAGAGAGTTCAAAATTCAGTCTTCTCTAGAGACTATTTAAATAGTTCCCAAAGTTTTGCATAACCATGATAGTTATATAAATGTATGAACATGTTTTTATTTGCTCACATAAAACATAAACCATATTACAAAGCAATATAAACTCCAAAATATCAAGCAAAAATGATCTGAACCTTGAGAAGACACCTAATTCCACATTCGAACAAAAATCTCACATTCCAACCATAAACTAAACTCTGTCATTTATGCTATAGTTTTGACTGCCGTTGTAGAAAACCAGCATAAAAATGACTTAAACAATATCTTTTTTCTCACATACACATAATAATTGAATATAAATAGTTCTGGGCCAATATGTAGCCTATATGTTTTCAAAGCCCCAGGTTCCTTTGATCTAACTGCTCTACCACCTTGATCACTTATCGGTAGTCAAGTCAGTGGGAAGAGGAGAGAGTGCAGGGTTGGACACACTCCTGTGTAAAGGCAGAATCCAGAAGGGACACACTTCTTTTTCCCTCATATTTCATGTGCTAGAATTTAGTTGCATGGCCACACTTAACAATAAGGGCCGAGAAATGGAGTCTGTATTCTGGATAAGCAGGTGTCTGCTATAAATTCTATTATCAAAGAAGGAGAAATTTTATAATGAAGTATAACTCATAACATTAAATATGTTGAAGAACAACACCGTACCATAAATCTATTCCAGTATATGATGGCATGTCGTGAAAGGAATAAACAGGCTGCTATATGTCCTGTGGTATTTTCTATAAATACTTGATTTATTTCACACTTTCTGTGTTAAGAAACAATGAACCATGAGAGACTGTGGACTCTGGGAAACAAACTGAGGGCTTCAGAGGGGAGGGGGGTGGGGGATTGGGATAGACCGGTGATGGGTATTAAGGAGGGCACATATTGCATGGTGCACTGGGTGTTATACGCAAATAATGAATCATGGAACATTGCATCAAAAACTGGGGATGTACTGTGTGGTGACTAATATAACAAAATAAAAATTATAAAAAAAAAAGAAAAGAAAAAAGAACAATTCGAAGTGATGCTGACCAAATGCTGTATCTTTTTTAATGGAAAACTTCCCAGAAGCAAAACATTATATTGTATATACTGTACTTTATCTCTGGACAAATGTAATACATTAATTAGAAATAACTGATAAAATCAAGTATTTTCTCCTTACCCTATCTCTAAAATATGTATAAATTCAGGAAAAGTACACTCATACTTAAAATGACTTTCTCATTCCTTCTATGACCTTCTTGTTTTTTTTCTGTCTCCTGAATGCTTATGTGGGAGCCTTGTAGCATGAGGAGGCTGTCATTGACCAATGCGTGACATAAAGAACATAGTAAATTATGCAAAAGATAGAATGGACAAAGATAGGAAGCCAGCTGGAAGAATTTAAAAGGGAAGGAAAAAATTGTCTAAGAAATAAAAAACGAAAGGATAGTTAAGCTAAGGCCTTAAGATATGTTGAGTGAAAGCAAGGACTAGTGGGAGAATTAGAGTTTGTTAATAAGCCTAGTATCATTTGACAAGGAAGGAAGGAGTAGAAAGCAAGAAAAGTGTGTGTGTGTGTGTATATATATATATGTGTACATATATATATATATATATATATATATATATATATATAGCGTTGCAGATAGATTCATAATAACAGTATGATTTTACACTAAGTTCACACGAGTTTTAAAGACACAGTCTTGTTGAATAGATTGCATTGTTTTCAAACTTTGTTTCCCTAGGTCAAGGATTAGGGCTGGCAGAGAAGTCATTACCCAATGGAAAGCTGGCATGTAGATCAATAACGTTAGGTCTTCCCAGCCATATTTTAACTGGGTTAGTGTCCCAGGTACATCTGGTAACTTCACTAATAGCTCATTGTGTGTTGTTAGGCCACTGAAATCCATCAAATTATTTCATGCCATTTAAACTGGCTTTTGCCTTATAAACAACTAGAAAGCCAAAAACATATTTGCAGATATTTGGGGCTCAAATATATTGCCTCCTAATAAACATGATTCCCCTAAAACCATGTAGAAATACAAAAAAAAAAAAAAAAAACCAAAACCCAAAAAAACCAACCCCAAACCAACCCACATTCAATTATATGATAAAAGATAAACCAGATATAGTGTCTGATAAAACCAATCAGTAACAAATATTGAGCATTTTCAATATCTCAAGCCCTATTCCACGTATCTGGTACACCACTGCGAGCCAGATAGCAGTTCCTTACATTGTGAAGCATATAGTCCCTGAAACACTGCTGGAGTTACCAAGTAAGACTTCTGTTTGACTAACATGTAAGGCTAGCGTCACAGGGAGGTGACAGTAGTGTGAGAGAAAGAGAGAAGCGGTGGGGCACAGGAAGAGGAGGAGAAGGAAAGGAGAAAGAGAAAGAGGAACGGAGAGAAGGACAAGCTATGACAGGATACCAAGAGAAGCCCCAGTCAATTGCAAGGGAAAGCAACAATAAAGTCCTTGACAAGAAGTGGATTTGTGGCAGGCTGGAATCAGATCCTATTTCAGCATGATGCAGTTGTGGTTATCACCAGCAGGAGTTTAACAAGGAGACAAGGAAAATGAATTTGAGTCCAGTGATTATAGAGCAGGTGGAGATAAATTATTGTTATTATCAGTTCCTTTGAGGAACTCCACTGAGTAGAACTAGCCCTCCGGGGCTGTATCTCCACCAGGCTGAAGGTGAAGCCCCCACTGAGCTTCTATTTCAAGATCCTCAAATAGTTTCCCTGGGGGGACTTTGCTCAGCCAAATTAGTTGCTTGATTCAGTCTTCACTCATAGAAGACGCCTCTCTTTTATAACGTTTACTACAAAATCATTCGATCGCACCACTGCTAACTAAAGCATAAGCTTGGTGGGGGTAGTTTTGTGTCTGTAGCATTTCAAATATTTATCTGTATCATTCAGCCCCGGGCTTAGACCTCTATTCATAAGTGTTTGAATGAATGAACAGTCCTGTCATGGTAAAGGATTTATTTTCAGAAGACAAAATCAGGTGCCTACAGCCCACTTATAAAAATGCAGAATTGGAGCCATACAAACCACATTAGAAACCAGATATCCCATGCTTTGTACCATAATCTCCTATCTGTGCTCCCTGCTGGTTCCATGCTAAACCAGAGCATGATGGAAGAGGGAGAAAAGGACTATGTAAAATCTGGGTCTCTGAGGCAGCCTTCAAGTTTGATTATTATTACTGCTGGTCTCAAAACAACTAATTCATTGTAAATATTCCACCACAGAGAAATCTGAGGGGTTAATGTTATTTAGAAGCTACTCAGTTATTTCCAGAGAGGAATGGGCAAGAGTAAGTGTAGAGAAGGAAACTATTAGAATATCCATTCACATTGATTTTTAATGTATCCTTTAATTTTATATACATTTTTAAAAGATATATAATATATTAATACAAAAGTATATATGTTACAGTTTATAAGTAAATAACATACACATGGTCACTGAGGAGCACATGATCAAAAAGGTTGGGAAGCCACTGGTTCAGAAATTCTCCAACTTTTCTGGTTTATGTCATTCTGAGGAAGTTGGGGGTGGAGTGGAGGGGAAATGACAGGAAAAATAGAGTAAGAGATTGAAAGACAAATGAGTAGGAGAGATTAAGGGATTTGTTTAGAAGGTGTCAGACAATAGTAAATTTCTTTGTAATTTATATCATGAAAACCACGTAAAGTAGGGAGATTTGCTGCCAGGTGCCTCTAAGGCAGAAAAATACACACTGAATGAGAGCAATTAGATCTGGATGTTTCTTGTTCCAGATTTTTTTTTTTTAAAGTAGTTATGATGTGTGATGGGCCTCTGATCCAAGCAGTGACTTGGACCCAAACTGCAAATTTACATTATTAGTAACAAGATCATTAATAAATTCACATGACTCAACATTAGCTTTTATTGGAACAAGAATTAATACACGTTTATGATGTTATTTTAAATAATTAATGGCTATTTCAGAGCCAGTTGCGCATTAGAGGCTATCATAATGGTGTAACTGATTTAGTTTCTTCCTCATGGATTTCTGTTACTATAAACCAGGACCAGCTGATTAATCTTTTAATACCAACAAAACCACCATAGGTTTTGGCTGCCTCCCTCGAAGAAATGCCAATATCCACAAAAGTTGGGATAACTAACATAGCCTACAGAACAGGGCCCTGCCTCTGTTATCTGGGCACTAACTGCAGTGATGCCAACAGACCCTATTCACTTTCTGGCTCGTGTTCTTAGAAGTAAAGTACTTATCCCTCCTGCCAACAAGATCTCTATTCCACAGATAATGTTCTGTCAAGAAAAGTATAGTGCTACTTTAGAGATAACCTTACAATTTTCAAAGGTAACATAAACAAATAGGAAAACATACTTTTATTCTTTTTTTCAGTTCTGTTTCTACATTGGCACAGGAATAAAACTAGTGATTCATGAAACTCTTTGATTTGGGGTTCTATTTTTTGAGCCACCGGAACTTGAAAAGGATTGTATATACATTCAAGGTTTTTATAGACATTAAAAGTTAACCCAGAGGCTTAAAAACAAAGTGGAAATAGCATTATTATTTGGTCTAGAAAATGAATAGCTTGGTCTGACCTTGATTTTCTTTTTTTTTTAAATTTTTTTTATTATATTATGTTAGTCACCATACAGTACATCCCTGGTTTTTGATGTAAAGTTCGATGATTCATTAGTTGCATATAACACCCAGTGCACCATGCAATACGTGCCCTCCCCACCACCCATCACCAGCCTATCCCATTCCCCCACCGCCCTCCCCTCTGAAGCCCTCAGTTTGTTTCTCAGAGTCCATAGTCTCTCATACTTCATTCCCCCTTCTGATTACCCTCCCCTTTCTTTATCCCTTTCTTCTCCTACTGATCTTCCTAGTTCTTATGTTCCATAGATGAGAGAAACCATATGATAATTGTCTTGATTTTCTAACCGAGAGAATAAGCTATTGATGAGGGAAAAGAGCACAGTCTAAATTGAAGGGTGTCATTTAATCTTCGTAAAGCTTATATGTCCCTATAAAAAAATGAAGACAACATTCTGTACATCATAAGGTTGCTAGAACATTAAATGAGATAGAAAATGTGATTAAACAAACTACCTGGTACAATTCCTGTAACAATCCGTTTTTTAACCAAAATTTGAGGTGAATTGACTGTTACATAACTGCAAAATTACAGAAAGACTCTATATTCATAGCATAAGTAGTAGTCAGGGTCAGTAGCTACTTTAGTTGGGAGATTTCGGGAGTGCTGCATGGCCCATGGTAAGCCTCCACACCGTCTACGCTATGGGTATGCATAGAACCAAGTAAGGAAACCAATGGACTCTGAAACCAAGTTGTTTCCCTCAGTTTAGCTTTGTAATCTTGTACGTTGCTGAACTTCTCTGTGCTTCAGTTTTTTCATCTGTATAATGGAATACTTCACTCTGTTGTTAGGAAGATTGAATGTTAATATATAGAAGTAATGAGAACAGTGCCTGACACATAGATAACACCATGGACTTTAGCTATTAGTAGCAGTAGTTTTTGTGGTTTGTTTTACTAAATTGTCCTATAGATCTGCAAATAAGCTGAATCGAGAATAGATATGGGGAAAGACTGACAAAATTTGAGAGAGCATTTAGAAAGTAAGTCAACCCACATGGACATCTTTGCTATCTAAATATCATTATATAGTAAAACCTGGAATATGCACTCATTGACTAAATAAATATTAAGTACCTTCCCTTTCCCAGCACTTTGTCATGTGTGATATAAGATCTGAATAAAAATCATATATGCAGTATTAAAATCTATGGAGCTAGGAGTATTAGAGGCTAGCAGAGGGACCCTATCCCTGTGAGGAAGTCAAAGAAGGTTTCACCAAGTGATGCCTGAGCTGAGCTTTGAAGGGCGCAAAGGCAGTGCCCTTGTGAGAATGAAGGAAAGGAGTCTCTCTGTCCCCACTTTACTGTTTTTGAGAAGTAAAATTTTATTTTCTTTAAATACACAGATTTCAGTATTAGGGAGTAAATGAAATAAACAAATACTTCAAGAAAACCATTTTGTAAACAGTCACTTTTAAATGCTAAGGTGTCTTTTGCAAACTATTTCATGGTGATATAAACATCAAAAGCGGAGGACAGTACTTCATATGCCATACTTTAGCTTAGGCAAAGCAACTTTCTGTTTTCAAACTTATATTTTTAGTTTCTGGGCTCACTTTATGAGAGAGAGAGAAGAAAGAAAGAAAGAAAGAAAGAAAGAAAGAAAGAAAGAAAGAAGAAGAAAGAAGAAGAGAGAGAGAGAGAGAGAGAGAGAGAGAGGGAGGGAGGGAGGGAGGGAGGGAGGGAGGGAGGGAGGGAGGAAGAAAGAAAGAAAGAAAGAAAGAAAGAAAGAAAGAAAGAAAGAAAGAAAGAAAGAAAGAAAAGGAAGGAAAGGAAGGAAGGGAGGGAGGGAGGGAGGGAAGGAAGGAAGGAAGGAAGGAAGGAAGGAAGGAAGGAGAAAGAAAGAAAGAAAGAAAGAAAGAAAGAAAGAAAGAAAGAAAGAAAGAAAGAAAGAAAAGAAAAGAAAAGAAAAGAAAAGAAAAGAAAAGAAAAGAAAAGAAAAGGAAAGAAAGAAAGGGAGGGAGGAGGGAAGGAAGGAGAGGGAGGGAGGAGGGAAGGAAGGAAGGAGAGGGAGGGAGGGAGGGAGGGAGGGAGGGAGGGAGGGAGGAAGGAAGGAAGGAAGGATGGATGGATTTGATTTTGGCATACTAATGAGTCCTGAAAAAAAAAAAATGCTAGCTGTGTTAATTTGCTCCCAACTAGTATTTGGTTAGCAAAAAAAGTGAAATGAAGAACACGAACATTTGCTTGATGACAAAACATTATCGGGAGATGTACTCACAAAATGGTTCAACTCTAAAAGGGTGATGAGACAGTGATTCTCAATAATTTTCATACTCTCATAGATATGTAAGAATCGTCTGTGGAGTGCTACTAATAACTTTTTATGATGGGCAATCATAAGGTGATTTAAAAGCATAACTGACTAAAAACATAAGAAGTAAAAAAGCAAGAGAATAATTCCTTGTTTGTTAAAAATTCAATTCTGATTACAATGTTTCACCTTCCACTCACATATTGGCCTAATGCACAACTGGAAATTTTCTTTAGAGTCACTTTGAAGTGGTACCCAAAGGTTCTTCAGTCAGAGTATAACAGATGAGAAATGTACTTCATGAATATCTGATAAAAGGTCAAATTTCAATTTTCATCTTCCCTGAGTTTAAATAAAGGAATTCTTTAATAGTAAGAGCCCACAGTCTCTCTGAGTGATGTGAATTGTCTGACAGATGACAATGTGTGCAGAGGACAGCACTCTGACCATGCTGTTCATCCTCTGTTACACAGTGAAAGATCGGGGCTCACGCTCAGTGTGCTGACAACAACCTTCATTTTCAACACTGTGATTTAAGTATTATTTAGAGTCAGTGTCAGTTTGTACCACAAAATCCATTCCATGAGTTTTTGAATGAGTTAAACTTTTCTTAAGAGAATTGTGAAGTGTATAAAGCCTATAGCAAGAATGTTAAGGTTAAAATAAGTTTACTGAACAAAAATATTACATAGGTATATACATAGATGTAAATTAATATATATATATAATACATATATAAAAATTACATGCCTGTATAAATTAATTTTCAATGTCTGCAGTAATCAGGCACAATCTGAGATGCTGTATTTGGCTTCCTGAAACAATACAGTCTTTATTAAGACTTGGAGTAGAGGATGTGACAAAAAACAGAGGAAGTAAGTGATCACTTACTTACCACAGGGACATTTGCCACAGGGACATTTGCAAGTTGGCTGGTGGTGTTCTACTCCCACATGTTTCCAAGGGAGATGTGATAGGAAACCAGATGCAGGTGAGGCCTCTGTGGTAAATATCACCTTCAAGGTCTATGGACCATTTTCTCACCCCTCCACCCTCCCACCAAGGCACAGGGAAGTGAAGTTTGGTCAACACAGCAGACCAGTGCCTACATTAAGAAACAAATAGCTGAGCTCTTGGGTGCAGAGTTGTTATTTCTCACAGTATTGTATTTGCCATTGGGTATTAGGACTTTCATTTTTACCCATTTCTCAGTAACATCCCTTGTATTTTGTCTTCATTTTATTGTAAGATGGTAGCATGATGTTTAACTTCCTGTCACATGTTCATTTACCCAACAAACAGGACACTGTCCGCTTGACTAGACTGTTGTAGGCAGCATCCTACAAACAAATATGGGATGAAAGACAGAATTCGCTTTTCATAGGTTCATGGAATGTTCCAGCTAGAAGAGACTTTAAACATCCTTGCATTTCACTTTAACTGGAATAATGTGTGTGTATTGACAAGGCCAAGGAGCTATAATTTAGAGTGTTAATAGTGGTATGTCCTGTTACCAATGTAAAGTTGCTGCCCCACGGAGAAGATGCTGAGTTGCATATTATCATGGAGAAGCTATAATTTAAAAGTAATCAGAAAGAATTGGCCAACATCAAAATGTAACACAAACCTAATATTAAGGTTTTTTTGAACGATGAAAGGAAATGTTTTATCCTTCTATTTCAGACATTTGTCCACTTGGTGTGCAAAAAAAAAAAAAAAAACCCACAGCTTTAAGAATTTAACTACCATTTCAGGTATCTGCTGACGAGAATATAAAATAAATTTTTAAAAACTGAAAATAGATTCTAAAATAAAGTTTATTTTTCTCAGCTTCTCCTGGTCTCTAGTTTTATACTAAAAAGTTACTCTTTCCTGAGGCATGAATTTTCATGTAATTCAATTATTCTGTACTCTTTCCCTGTGATCAACACAGACTTTTATCATAAATATTATCTCTCTCCACTTAGAAGTTACAAAGTGGTTTCTCTCAGATGTCTTCAGTGTTTGGGTTGAGGCATGATAAATTTTAAACAAGCTGAAAAGTATTTCAAACAAGTTCCATACTGTGAGCAATCATTGAGGAGGCAGGAGAGAAAGGAAATTAGCCAGCAGATTTCAGTATAATCTTCACACAAATTTTTTAAACATATTAGTGATTATGTAAAGCTCTAAATTTTTATATTTAAAATTTGACGTACACTAGAAACAGAAAGCATGCGAGGTTGTCTGTCAGCCTATTCTGGGCAACTTAAAATGGAAATAAATCTGTTCTTTACATGCAATACATTATAGTTATTGTAATCCTAAATTTCCAAACCTGAACACTGAGATCATTTATTTTATTGATAGAAAATGAATGGGATAGACCGGTGATGGGTAGTAAGGAGGGCACATATTGCATGGTGCACTGGGTGTTATACACAACTAATGAATCATCGAGCCTTATATCGAAAACAGGGGATGTACTGTATGGTGACTAACATAATATAATAAAAAATCATAAAAAAAAAGAAAATGAATAGGCAATAGTCGTATTGCTTACAGGAAGCCAGTTGAGTATGAATTTTAATTTCTCTCACATAAATCTTTTCACTTTTAAGGGGCCCAGTTTACTCAGGAGATGTCAACAGATAAGTCACTATGCTGATATAGTGACATACACGTGAGCTGCTGCCCAACATCTGTGCCTCCAGTATTCCCTCCCAAAGTCTGAGCACTGTACAATACTTAGCTGGAGCTCCGGTTACTGTACAGATCACTGGAGCAAAACTTGGTGACGTAAAGTTGTTGGAGGTAGGGGAGGAAGGGTGGGGATGGTTATAGAAGGGCAAGGAGAGCTGCAGTCTCAAAGAAGGAAAATTTGTATGGTGTTATTTGTTATCAACGTACACTGAAGTCATGTAAAATCTGTTGTTGATGATGAGAGACTAAAACAGGATATTGCAAATAATAAAAATGCCCATACTGTGGTTTGATTTCCTACATAACATGAGGGCTCGTGGAAGAAATGTAAGAGTCAGTCTCTACTAAGAAGCAAGTAGTAGAAGTGTGTTAATAAAGCCTAGGAATCACTGGGGTTGGAAGGGAATGTAAAACAGCCACACAGTCATGCTTAACCTGCCAAAGAGGTGTAGGTAACACACGTACAGTGAATAACCTTGACTAGGGATTTTTGTTATGGTGCTTCTGCATTTCAAAGCCAAAGAGTTATACTTGACACAGTGTTTTCAAGTAATTGTTACCGTCTCAACCACTTAACAAGAAAACTTGATTCTGAAAGAATTATTAGCAAATTCGCAAGTATTTTCTCCTGAGGTTGCTGGCCAGTCCACTTGCAGATGCCTGGTGATCAGTGTCAGTCATTATGTACCACCCCCTGTCAGGGGCAGTAGGCACCCAGGTGAGAAGCAGCAGACAGATTTTTCCTGAAGCGCACTACTGTTTGCCTTGGACTGCTTATGTTCAAAGTGACATATTTACCTTCTCCTCCTGCTCTGCCTCCGTTCTTTCTGCACAGAATTCCACTGCCACTTTGATAACACCCTTCTGCATTCCTAACCTTCTCATGAAACTTTTTGAAACCAAAAGAACTAAACAGGTACATATAATTAAGAGTGAGCCATAAGCAATATTCACACACCCCCCCAAATGTATAGCCCCATCCTTTCACTTAGGAAGGGGCTTAAAAAGTCAAATTTACTTTGGAGCAATGCCAATTAAAGTGTAGCCACAGGAAGGAAATCAATCCGTTTGTAAAAGATGTGCTTCAGAAATTCAAAATGTTTATTATAAACGGTTGCTAGATCCATATTGCTACCCCTCCCCCCTCCATTTCTCTCTTTCTCTGTGCTCTAGTCATAGTGCCAGAAAGAAAGATCAGATGAAAAGTTGAGAGCTTTGGAACCCATCTTCACTTTAGAAACACTGAAGAAATACACCTGGGAGTTTAGCAGTAACTAACAATAGTTATGAATATAATTCTCCATCCTCAATATTTCTCATCCCTGTCCTCTTAATCCCCTCACCATCTCTTGCTCAAGTTACTGCAACATCATCCCAACTGATTTCTTTGGCTCCAGTCCTAAAACCCACAAATCTGCACTTCATACTGCACTCCAAATTATCTTTATCCAATGCAAATCTGTCCCGTTTCCCTCCATGGCTTTAACATTCTAATATGCTAGACAAGGTTTTCAAGGACAGTCACATTCTGGGCCCTGTTCACCTTTGTAGTCTCATCTGTGCTTCTCCTCATCTCACATTTTTAGCCACGTTAAACTCCTCTCAGTGACCTCAGTTCAGCATACACTCTCTCTCCCCCAGAAAGCTCCCCCAGCCCACCTTCCTGCCCCTGGCACTCTTCAGGTCACATCTCACATGTCCCTTCACTCAAATAGTCTCTCCTGAACCCATTAGACTGAATTGGCACCTCCTTCCTTCCAGGTGTCATCTGTGCATGCTGTAACACCCTGTACATACCTTAACCTAGCACTTAGCACACTGTTGGACCGGCCTATTCACTTACCCGTACGTAGTGATTGAATTGGGGAGCCCCCAAAAGTTTGTGCATATCCTAATCCGGGAACCTGCGAATGTGGCCTATTTGTGGAAAAGGGTCTTTGGAGATGTAATTAAGTTAAGAATCTCAAGATGAGATACCCTGTATGACTTGGGTGAACCCTACATCCAATGCCAAGTGCCCTTATACATGACAGAAAAGACAACAGACACAGAAGGCTATAAGAAGATGGGGGCAGAGATTGGAATTATGCAGCCAAGGAATACCTGGGGCTGCCAGAAGCTGGAAAAGGTGAGGAAGGGTCCTCTCGCAGAGCCTTCTGAGAGAGCACAGCCCTGCCAACACACTTTGATTTCCGGCGTCAGGAACTGTGAGAGAAAAAAGTTCTGTACATTGGGGGTGCCTGCGTGGCTCAGTCAGGTAAGTGTCTGACACTCAATTTTGGCTCAGGTCATGATCTCCAGGTCGTGGGATCAAGCCCCACCTCAGGTTCCTGCCTGAGCATGGAACCTGCTTAAGATTCTCTCACCTTCTCCCTCTGCCCCTCCCCCCAACTCTCTGTTCCCCCCCCCCCAAAAAAAAAAAAAAGTTCTGTACTTTTAAGGCACTAAGTTTCTACTACCTTGTTAGACTCTGCCTCAGGAAACTAGGTAGTCCCCTCCTTAACAGCGGTTTCAGTTGCCGGTAGCCAATTGCCTGGGAAGCCGAGGCTCCTCCTTCTGACGCAGAATCTTGACGTCAGTAGTCGCCAGCGTAGCCCCCAAGGACTACGTCATCACCTCACGTAGTCTCGACTCTCGCCTTGTGGGCATTTTATCATCTCCTGTCTTCACAGGAAGGGTGAGTACCGTGCAATAAGATATTATGAGAAAGGGACAATATTCAAATAACTTTTATTACAGCATATTGTTAGAATTGTTCTTTTTCATTATTATCGTGACTCTTACTGTGCCTGATTTATAAACTAAACTTTGTAAGAGGTATGTATGTACAGGGAAAAGCAGTACCTCAGGGGTTTGGTACTATACGTGGTTTTAGGAATCCACCGGTGGGGGGCTGTCTTCGAACGTTTCCCCAGTGGGTAAGTGGGGGAGGTGGGGGGACTACTGTAGTACACAAACTTACACATTATACTAAATTCCTTGGAAGCAGGGACTAGCTTATCATAGTTTTTTCACCATTCTCGCCCTAATGCCTAGAGTGTGCATGGCATATAGATTGCACTTACTACATTCCCGTAGAACGAGAGATTGAGGGAGGACGGGCACAACACGTTGAGCATTGCCTTAATGTACAGGAATAATTCCCACTACTTTTTCACTCTCTTCTTGTTCCAGTTAAATCACTTAATTACCTCACATTATATTTCCTCATCTTTAATTTTATCTGATAGTTCTTTGGAAATTGTAATAAAAATAACTATAAACTATAGCCAATAACATGAGGGCACTTCTACAGAGACTGTAGCTTATTTTGTTTGAGAGATCGCATGCTTTCCATAATTATAAGTAATTATATGAAATAAAAACCCCTGAATCAATTCCAAGCCTTAAATTATCTCACTGTTTAATTTGAGATAAGATGCTTCCAGTAAGATAGCATTGGTTTATTTACCAACTCCGTATTTTTATCTTTTTATAAGTAATACATGCACGTGGTCAAAAAAAAAAAAAATATATATATAGATATCTATATATATAGATATCTATATATAGATATCTATATATATATATATATAATGAAAGTTAAATTTCCTCTCTGACTAGTCCCATTTTTCCAAAGACTACCATTGTCAACTGTCTCCAATTCTGGTTCATTATCTAAATAACTATAAATATATGCTTTTTAAATATTTATAAATTGATGACAGTAGATAGAATTTACAATGTTCACTTGTAAAAGATGTTTCATTCATATATTTAACAAGTATTCTTGACTGCCATAACAGTTTGCTGGGGCTGTTGTCACACAGTACCTCAAACTGTGTGCTTCAACAGTAGAAATTTATGGTCACAATTCTGAAGACTAAAAGTCTGAGATCAAGGTGTCAGCAAGGTTAGTTCCGTCTGTTGGCTGTTCTGTGCCTCTCTCCTAGCTTCTGGTGGTCTGCTGGAATTTTTAGTGTTCTTGGCTTGTCAGAGATCACCTGATCTCTGCCTTAATGTTCAGATGGTGTTATGTGTGTCTGTGTCCGGATTTGCCCTTTTTGTAAAGACAGTAGCCATATGGGAATGGAGGTCCATCATACTCTACTACAACTTCATAAATTGTCAACATATGAACGTGTGGGGTGGGGGGCACACAATTCAACCCATAACAATTGCTTATATTATGCCAAAAACAGCCGTTGTAATGGACTAAAACAATGGCTGACAAATTTTCTATTATCAAAAACTTACTTTTCGATGAAATTTGGTGTTTTTATACTAGTTCACAGTTTCTCCCCTGAACCTACCGATTTTATTATTTATGTATTTTTGTAAAAGATTTTATTTATATATCTGAGAGAGAGAGATAGAGCGTGCGCGTGCGTGCATGGCGGGGGAAAGACAGAGGGAGAGAATCCCAAGCAGACTCCCTGCTGAGTGCAGAGCCCAATTTGGGGCTCAATCTCATGACCCTGAGATCATGACCTGAGCCAAAACCAAGAGTCAGATGCCAAACTGAGCCACCCAGGTGCCCCTTTTATGTAGTTTTAGTTCCTCTGGTATTTGCTTTCATGAATATGCCTGCTAAATAAAATGCTTATTTGTCCATTTGTTGATTATTTTAGGTAGTATTGTATTTCCATTTCAAAATATTAGAAGATTAGCCCTTATTTCTTGGTCTACCTCTTCTCCCCCATTCTGTGTTCTGATTTTTGTTGATAGTATTATTTTTATATTTTTAAAGTTTTAACATATACATTCTCTCTTGTGGCTAAAATTAATTGTTCCATGTTTAATTATAAAATTCAAAATCCACAGAGGCTTTATAATATGTAAATATATACTCCAGGAAAAAAAGAATTAAAACATTGAAATTGGACCACAGAGAAGCAGATGTAAGTCTTATCATTAAAAGGGAGATCACCAAGGCGTCAAGGTCTAATAGATTTTATTTTAAAATCCTTCTGATTTGCTCTCATTTTCTATGTCACACATCTTTTGTGTATCCATATTCTTTAGCTTTCTTATATTCTTATTTATTTGGTTGACATATGTCTTGAATAACTTTATCACATAGTTATGATTATTTTTTAAGTTCTTTTATATCCATAAGGGTTGTTATTTTTCCCATATTTTAATTAATTATTAAGCAGGTTTAGAACTCTAGGCTCTTTTCTTTTCTTTCTTTTTTTTTTTTTTTTTGCCTTGATATTTGATGACATTCTTTGACTCTTCTGTGACCCAGTATTTAAGATATGAAGATCTATGCCTCACTGATAACGTGTTTTTTTGTAACTTATTTTTAAATCTCCGGATGTTCTTAAGATATATTCTTTATCCTTGGAGTTATAAAATTTATTAGGATGTGACTACAAATATTTTTGCTTCTTTTGAGCACAACCTATTGTTTACTAAGATCTTTCAATCTGAGAAGCTATGTCTTTTCATCAGTTTAGGAAATATTCCTTACAATATTTTAATGAGTACTCTCACCTCCCCTTGTTTCTGTTGTTTCTGCCCAGAATTCCTTTTAAGTGTTTTTTAATAACCTGTATCTGTGTCTCTTAACTTCTGTGTATTATTTGACACTTCTTTGTGTTTTTGCATTATTTATCCTGAGATTTCCTTGACTCACTGGACCAAATCAGCAGCTTGAATCTTCATATAAATTCATTTTATCATTCATTGTCCATTAACATATTTATTTCAATTCTATTTTTAACTTACATAGCTCTTTATTTTTGTTATTTGACTACCTAGTTGATAAACAGTTATTGAAAACTTACTGTGTGCCAAGCTTTCTTCTGGATATAAGAGATACAAAATAACATCTACACTCTCAAGGACTTACTTTGTAATATAGGAAAGCAGAAAATAAATCCAACAAATGAAAAGTAAGCCAACTATGGGGTAGAATGAACAAAAGAATGAACAGAATCAAAGAGTAGGATCTTAGAAGCCATGTGAAGGAACTGTTTCTAAAAGGGGAGTGAAATCAAATGTTTCAAATACTGTGGGTAGATCAAGAAGAAACGTGGCATTTAACAACATAAAGTCCATTGGCTTTCTTGTTCATAGTTCAGTGGGGGAAGATGCCTGCTTTCAGAGGGTTCAAGAGCAAAAGGGAGGATAAGAATTGAAGAAAGTAAGCAGAGCCAGCTCTTAAATAATGATTTAATATTTGCTGTAAAAGAAGATGAAGGAAGAGGGTGAAAGCCAGAAGAGGATGTGGAGTCAATAGAGAATTGTTTTTAATGTTTTAATGGGAGATATTTGGACAATATATTGGGAAGCTCAAAAAATGACCCAGTAGAAGAAATATCATTGCTACAAGAAAGGAGGCAGCTCTGAATGATGTCCTTCAACTGATAAGGGAGGAGGTGATCCAATGGCCTGTGGAGGGATTGGGCTTAGATGGAACTGAGACCTCATATGTGAAATGAGAGGGAAGGCGAAGCATGTGGAGTATGTTTTCTGCTTGCTCTTGTTCATGTTTTATAGATGGAGCATTCTCTTAAACCTCTCTGAGAACACTAATTATAGGGATAATTTAATGTGAGGTTTGGAGGTTTTTAATGTGGAGTTAGTATTACCTGAATTATTTCTTTCTTTGCAGAAGTCTTTCCCTGTTATTGATTTTTCTTAATGATTTAGTGGTTTTGGTTCCCCTTTCTTGTTAAGACTAAGGAAAATTGGATAGCATAGGTGACTGGTGTGTGACCTCCCTATCATTTTTGTAGGAATCCATGATTCTTGTAGGAATCATTTATCTCCACTTCTCATGTCTCCGTCCTATCCACACACTCATCTCAGCATTAGGAGGTACTATAATAAATTCCTTGCTATCTCCCTGGATCCAGTTTTCTTTTTCTCTTATTCTAGTTTATTCTATACAGTATAGCTAGATATAAACTTGCTAAGAAGACATCATCACCGTGATGTTACTTCCCTTCATGACAAAGATAACCTAATATCTAGGTTTTTATCAAATGAAGATAATATCCCCAGCCTATAATTTAAAGTTCTCTATTTAGTCCTGGTTAAAATTTTAAGCTTACTCTCACTATTATAATGAGTCTTATAGAGACACATCACAAATCCATGCTCTCTGACCACCATGGACTCTTAGGGTCTCCTAGTCTCTATATACACCTAGTTGCCCTATTTCAGCATTTACCACTTAACTGTTTCAAATTCATTCCACTTTCTTTAACTTCCTGAAGCTACCTCTTCCTCCCTGAAAATATCTTCACTGAGAAAAGAAGTAAAATGAATGAAAATTAATCTTTTTAAAAATTTTGTTTGAAGGCGAACCTAGTAAGGGCCCTGATTTGGTGGTGCCATATGCATATCGAGGTTAGAGACTATGTATGTCCCTTTTGTAGGTTCGTTGATCAGTATGGTATAGTGAGAAACAGGGAGTTGTCTAGCAAATAGTTGGATGGATGGGATAGTTGAGTGAGTGTGTAGTCTCCCAGCCATAGTTGACTACAAAATTGTCTCCATTTTAGTATGATTGGTGTAAGAGAAAAGAGCAGCTTCACTTGCCATGTGTCTGGATGAAGGGGAAAAGATTCCCTTATGGTGATGTCTTCTCATTTCCACGAGTCCTCTGTGTTAATCTTCTTCAGTTTTATGAACAGGAAGGAGTGTATCCCATAATAAAATTACAATCGTTTGCATGGACATTTATTTTTGTTAATGTACTTAATCACTAATTCATTCATGTAACATTGTTTTTACCATCTATTATTTAGGCATCATGTTAGTTGCCTGGTAATCAAAGATGAAAACGTTACTATCATTCTCCTTAAGAAATTCAAAAAAACTTGAAGGATAAACTTTCATAACTCTAACTCTTAAGGAAAATACTCCATTAGTGTGATGACCATTCATCCTGTTTTGTCTGGCCACTCTGATTTATGCCTGTTGTCCCCACCTCCTGCCTACTTTGCTCCCCCTTTCACTTTCTGAAATGTCTCATGTAGGTAACAAATTAGATCATCAACTTACGTAGTAGCCATATTAAAAAAGAATTGGGCTGTGGATGTGTATGTAAAAATGAAAACTAAATTTAAAGTTCTTACTGGCATAAAAAAAATCCTGCTGAAATTAGTAGAATATATTTGCTTTTGTTTTTAGTTTTCCTAATTTTTGGAAAACCTCAATCCAATCTGTTTTGATTGAAATTAAGCTTTAGATGACTGGTATAATGCTTTAAAAATATCATGGAAAATAAGGCTCTTCCAGCTGGATGTTCATAGAAAGCTGTGGAAATGCTAATATTCACAAAGCTATAAATGATACTAATTACATTTCTGAAGCAATACTAAAATACCTAATTATGTATTCTATTTAAAATTCAAGAACTATAAAATACTTATTACTTTCATTTTTGTTTATTTTTTTTAAAGATTTTATTTATTTATTTGACACAGAGAGAGACAGCAAGAGAGGAAACACAAGCTGGGGGGGGGGGGAGGGAGAAGCAGGCTTCCTGCGGAGAGCAGGGAGCCCAATGCAGGGCTCAATCCCAGGACCCTGGGATCATGACCTGAGCCAAAGGCAGACGCTTAATGACTGAGCCACCGAGGAGCCCCTACTTATTACTTTTAAGTTGATCATTTCACCCATTACAATTCTTCCCTATAGCTTCTTTTTGCTTTAGGAGGCAACCTACTCACTTTCCTTATTCCCTTAATGGTAAACATACTAAGAACTGATTATCTCGTCGAAGTTTCTACACTATCCATTCATAATTCAGTGGAGAACTGGTTGTGAAATAATGACCCAAGCATGTGGGAACCACAAAAAATACAAGATTGAAGGTAATGATGAGTTTAGATTCATTCCCTTTTTAGAGACTAATTTCACTCAATGCTAATTAGTTTTCTGAGACGACATCCCAGTCTCTTTCACATCAGGACTCAGTCCTTAACACCACATACCCAGCACTTGTCAATCAGCCTCAGGGTTTACATTTCCCCAAATTTATCTGATAGCTGAAATACACCAAGGAGTCTCCCCATCTCTGGAGAGATTCTGTGGCTATGGTAGTATTTTTCTTTTCATTTTGAAACTACTACTGTTTATAATCTCTATTTTCTATGGTTGCTATTCATAAAAGCATCTTTTTTCACTTTCTTTCTTTAATTCACTAAGTCAGTCCAAAAATCTCCATGGCTTCTGGGCACATGCTAAGAATAACAGGAAATTCATTATTGTAACCACTGTGTTTTAGCCAAAGCCCTGATAGGAAAGATGGCCTTTGCTGGGCCCTCAGAATCAGAAGACTAAAGTCCTTTTGAAGCAAGATCGAAAATCAAGGTTTTCTCCAGACTAAAGATTTTCAGAAATAAACTTTAATGATTAAGATATCTATACTGTATTGTAAAAAGCACCTTTTCTTCAAGTCTTTTAAAAACAAATTCCACCCTGATGCAACACAATTCAGTCAAAAAAGGAAAACCAGTTACAAATATTTAGAAATTTACTACTTTTTTTAAACTGAAATTATAATTTGGTCTTGTCTATTTAAAATGCCATTATAATTATGTCACTATCAAAATATGTTCTCATTTAATTAAGACCTGCACTTTAGTTGTTTTTTTTTTTTTAAGATTTTGTTTATTTATTAGAGAGAGAGCAAGAGGGAGAGCACAAGCAAGAGGAGCAGCAGAGGGAGAGGGAGAAGCAGGCTCCCCATTGAGCAGGGAGCCCAATGTGGGGCTTGATAAGACCTGTACTTTGATTTGGTATAAAACTACAAGATATTTAGTGACCGAAAAGAAAACCAAAAAGGAAAATTTAGGCAATTATTCTCAGAGGCCTTTTATTCCAAGTAAGCCAAATTGACAAATTTTTGCGTAACTACAGAAGAGTAGCATAGAACCTGTTATTGTTTCTTATATTATAATGGAGGGGACACAGATTTAGCTCCTGGAAGAGTGTTCTCATTCCAGCTCTGACAACACCTGTGACCTAGAGCAAGCCTTTTTCCTCCTCAGGATTGTTTCCTCGTTGTTTAGTGAAGGTATTGAATTAGGAAATCTTTCTGTTCCTCCCAGCTCCCCATTTTTCTGATTCCCACATACTTGTTTGTTAGTAAATTGTGTTTGGGTCTCAATATAGTGAATGTTATTTATTTGTCAGTGTTTACTTTCAAACATTAGAATTTGTCACACAAAGTTGTCACTGCAATGGAAAGATGATAACCATGTCCCTAAAAAACAAGTACTTCAGAAATTTCCTTCTAAAAATCTATCTTCTCATCCCATGTAGATGGTTTACTCATAGATTTCACCTGAGCACTGAATGTCTGTCTCCGTCTGATCAGACTGCTGTAACAAAATACCATAGGCTAGGTAGTTTAAACCATAAACAATTGTTTTCTTACAGTCTTGGAGGCAAGAAGTCTGAGATCTGGGGCCAGCATGGTCGGGTTTTGGTGAGAACTCTCTCCCTGGTTTATGAATGGCCATCTTACTGTGTCCTTACACGGTGGAGAGAGGAAGCTCTGGTTTCTCTCCTTTTTATTATGGGGTTGCTGATTCCATCACAGGGGCTCTACCCTCATGACCTCACCTAAAACTAAGTAATTACAAAGACTCACCTCGTAATACCGTCGTGCTGAGGATTAAGGCTTCAACATTATTTGGGTGGTGGTGTGGGGTGGGGAGGACACAATTATTCAATCCACAGAAGTATCTCTCTTTACATATCAGGTCGTCATATCACCCTCCACCCCACACTCTGATGTTCAGCATCACACAGTCAGGCTCTTGGTGGTTCTCTAATTCCTTCATGTTTGTCTCTTCAACTATAACCTCTCTAAGGCAAAGACAGTTTTTTCTTTTTTTCCTTACTTTTACAGTGACTAGTATTTAGGCTCTCAGGAAATAATTTATTGATTGATAGATTGATACCTCTGTATTGCTGAGTAAATTATTTTACTAAAAAACAGTCAATAAATATGTAAGGGCTGGCACTTAGCACTCTGTTGCGATACTGTCACTAAAATTATGTTATAGCAATTTAATTATTTAATAGCCAGTGTTTCTGTATCTTACGAATAAAGAATCTCTGCTATTAAAAGAAATGTTTGTGTCACCCTGATTTAGCAAATGGCATAGATTTATTTAAGACACCGGAATTCCCTGCCAGGGGCGCCTGTGTGGCACAGCGGTTGAGCGTCTGCCTTCGGCTCACGGCGTGATCCCGGCGTTATGGGATCGAGCCCCACATCAGGCTCCTCCGCTATGAGCCTGCTTCTTCCTCTCCCACTCCCCCTGCTTGTGTTCCCTCTCTCGCTGGCTGTCTCTGTCTCTGTCAAATAAATAAATAAAATCTTAAAAAAAAAAAAAAAAAAGAATTCCCTGCCAATTGCAGTCTGGGGATGGTTCTCCCCAATGAAGCATGACCCAGCAAACCATTAGGGGGTTCAGCTACGTCCTAGGAGACTTCAGCACTGAAGACTTCTGGAGACATGAGCCAAGTCTAATAATGTATAAAGAATTCCCAAGGATTAATGACTATTCGTTCAAGATATTTTATGAATTCTTAAGCAAGCATGAGTTAATTTCATACGTTTAGAATAAGTTATAGAAAATTAAACATTGAATTAAAACAAATATTTCTGCAAAATTTCCAACTTCTCAGCCTCTCAGTCCCTTCCCCCAAGAAAATGAACAACCACTCCCTTCATTCAATATATGTATGTATATATGCATACTCGTAAGTCTGTATTGAGAACAGCGTTAGTTTCTTCTGGAAGGAGACTCAGATTCCTAAGGTAAAGGACACTGCTCCCAGTCTCTCAACTATTCCCTGGGAAAGTTAAAAATAAGTCCTGTTGAAAAAATAAGTTGGCACTTGTTATTTGAGAAAATTGCTTTATTCCAGGAACTGCCTCATGTAGCAGAAATTTATTTACCATCTGTGTGGACTTTAAAATTTTTCCATCTTAACTGATACACAACTGAAATAGAAACAGACTTTCCATGCGTAGGTTTTCCACAGGCCTCAATTTTTTAAAGGGTGTTAACTAAGAAACTTTTGGGATTTTTGTGGTCCCCAGAGTGGGAGAGCCCCATGACTGCCCCTCAGGTCCAAGATCTCCTTCTGGAGACAGGCCCCACACTGATGTCACCAGTGACTTCAGGTTGGGGTAGAAGGGGTGGGGGGATCTGCTAGGGAGCATTCCAGGGACTGTGCTGAAAGGCATTCTTTATTTTAAATGGCCTTTAGAACAGTTACCTAGCATATTATGTTCAAATAATAAAATAAAAATAAAAGTCCCCTGGGCAATAAATGACTTCTTCCTGAATTGCTTTTAAGTTATGTAGTCAGATAAGACAAATGTGCTTTCCTCTTTTTCAGCTGTATCAAAGGATTATTTTATTCAAATGTTTTATTAAATTTTTCCACAAGAGGAAGTAACTTTGTTCACTGAGGGAAAAAAAAAATGTGGTTGAATGGGTGGCTGAACACAAGTGGATTTATTGTTAGACCATGCTTTATATAAACTACAGAAAAATCAAGGGAAATCCATTTGCCACTTTTTATACAAAATAAGCTGCTCTGCCCGGATATTTTCCTACAGTATTGAGCTATTACACCATTATTCTGGAGGATAGAAACTGGAGTTGCTATATATATTTAATTCTCTTCACAATTAATGCTTTCCCTTCAAGAAAGCTCAACAGCTTTGGACCATTTGGATATCTCTATAGACGTTAGCAAAGCAGTATCACACTTCTCTAGACAATCAGTGTTAACTATTAGAAGGTCAAAATCATGTCAAATTATGTAGGGTATGTATTTAAATAATAGCTTTCAATCATTTCTTACTGCAAACTTTGATGTTAATTTTAACATTCAAACATAAATTTCAATAAAACTTTAAGATATGGGAAATTACACAACCTATCTATAATTTACCTTTTGTGAATTCCTATAATTTTTACTGTTTAAGCATTAAGTATGTGCCAGCACCAGACCTGGACTCTTTATATGCATTCTCATTTAATTGTCACAAAACTTACAAATTTGGTAAAAATTGGTAGATGAAAAAACCGAGGCCTTGACAAGTAACATACTTCCAGGCCACAGAGCAATTAAGTATCAGAGCTATTATTCAGAGCTCAGCAAGTCAGGCCTCCAATGCCCATTGTTCTCAGCATAGTATAGGCTATAGGATTTGGCATTAATGTGAAAAACCTAATTCTAATGGAATACGTAGGATTTTTTTAGAACAGCATTATTGATCTCAGCTTTTAAGAATTCATTTAAAATAGAGAAGACATCAGAACTTCCAACACTGTTATTTAGTTACAAAATTGAAAGGGAGGCACTTTCACTCTTTGACTTATGCATTGAAAAGTGGGCCTGTGAAAATGTAAAAAGCAGCACTGCTATTCAGACTTAAAATCCCTGTCCAGTTCTTTCTTGCTCCCAGAAAACTGTGCTGCTGTATACAGTTCATAAAAGAAAGCGTAAGAGAGTGGATTCTGGAAATAGACAAAATTCAGTTTGATTCCTGGATCTCACCATATGTTAGATAGTGACACTGAGAAAGCAATTCAATCTGTTGGTTTTAGTCATCTATCTGGAGGGTTAGAGGAACAATGAGACATAAGTATGGGAGACGATTATCATGAAATCTGTCACAAAGAAGGCAAATAAATGGTAGCAAAGCTGATGATGAGCTGACTCATGGAAACTGAGGGGCAGAGGTGGGCAGCACTAGGAAAATATGAGAAGAAGTACATATGTGACTGAATATCTAAGAAAACAACAGTTGCTCTTACAAGAACAAAAACTCTGATCATGTCCTCATTCTACCTCCCCTCAGCATTAGTGTGGTACTGCTTTGTGCACTATTTTTCATGTTGTGATAGGTTTTTTTATTATGTTCAGTTAGCCACTGTATAGTACATCGTTAGTTTCTGACATAGTGTTCAATGATTCATTAGTTGCATGTAACACCCAGTGCTCATCACAACACGTGTCCTCCTCATGTTGTAATAGTGTTAAGGTAAAAAGAATATAAAATTGAGGTATAAAACAAAATCAAGAGTCCAGTGTCCCACTTAAATTGCTGCTGTATCTTGTGCAGATTAAGCTCTCCATGTCAAAATTTCTTCAGGGTAAATGTAGTGGCAATAATTCCAACTTTGCTGCATTATTAAAATGCTTGGAAGGGAGATTTCTGCTTACAGCGGTATTGCCCTGAAGAAACTTCCTTTTTTAGTTAAACTAAACTCTGGAAAGAACAGATTCAGATGCCATTAGTCTCACAAAGAGTAAGAGGATCACTAATGAAGTACTTTTCTAAAAACACACCAACATGAGCTTGGGATAGTGGGAAGACCCAGAACCCTGATAGGAACCTGAGTAGTGGGCAGACAGGAAGAACAGAGTTGCCTCATCAACATGGCAACTGGGAAACTGAGTCTTGAGCGAGCCCAAGCTGCACTAGGCCCCTCAAGCTAGTTCTCCTAGCTGGTGGCAGAAGCAAAATAACTCTCTGGCAAAAAAAGTGTTCCCAATTCCCAACTTGGGCCCACAGAATTCCCACATATTAAGATAAAGCAATGAGCTTCAGTTGCAGATTACAAAACAGAAGACAGCTGCTAGGGCTGAGGGTAAGTCAGAGGGGGGTGATCAGATTTTACAAGGTCCAAGTTCCTTATACCTTTTCAGAAAATGGGGGTTGCATTAAAGTATTTTTTTAAACTTTAGATGTTATTATAATGTAAATTTGTCATGCTAAAAATAAATGATAAAATTTCAAGGAAAAGGGAATAGAACTTAGGTGAATAAATTTTAAAAAACAAAATGGGATACAAACAAAAAATCAGTTAATACCCAAGTAAAAGCAAAATATTAAAAATGGGATAAATAAAATAGAAAAATGTTATAACAGGGGCGCCTGGGTGGCTCAGTGGGTTAAACGGTCTGCCTTTGTCTGAGGTCATGATTCCACGGCCCGGGGTTGGAGCCCCACATCTGGCTCCCTGCTCAGCAGGGAGTCTGCTTCTCCCTCTTCCACCACCCCTCTCCCCACAGCGTGTGCTTTCTTTCTCTCTCTCTCATAAATAAATAAATAAATAAATAAATAAATAAATAAATAAAATCTTTTAAAAAATGTTACAACAGCATCCAACTATATCACTAATCACAGTAAAGGGAAATGGATTTCAATAATCAAAAGTTTATTGTATGGAAGACACTCTAGTCAAATGCTATTTACAAAGATATGTAACGTGTAAGGATTTTTAAAGGTTGCAAGGTAAAGGAAAAGATAAAAGGTAAATACAAATGAAATACGGGCATTTAAGATAAAGTATTAAAATCGCCGCATTAAATTGTAAGTCACCAATATTGATAAAAGTTTCAGTTCACCATGACAATATAATAAGTTTAAACTGTATGCAACTAAAATGGACTAAAAATATATAAAGAAAACATTAACTAGGTAGAAATTTTGAAAAATCTACAATTTTGGTGGGAGGCTATCAGATTTCTTAAATAATGAAAATGCAAGTAAAAAATTAATAAAGCACCAGATTTAAGCAACACAATAATCACACTTAATATGATGCACATATAGAACTCTGTACCCAATAATTAGAACATATATATTGCTGTCATCACATATTCAGCATTTTGAAAATTGATACTGTAGCCTATGAAGTTTTGTCTCAACAAATTTCAAAAAATTGCTGTCACAGAGACCACATACTCAAACCACAATGCAATTAAATTAGACAATTAGGTTAGAATTTAATAATAGAAATTCCCATATATTTAGAAATTAAAACATATTCATACTGATAATTCAAGTGGTAAGCACTCATAATCGAAATTTTAAAAATAAATGATAAAGAAGATTGTGTACATCTAAACATGTGGGGGGTGCCAATAAAAGAGGTATTTGTAGGGAAATATAAAAACCTTAAAGCCCATTATAAAAGAAGAAAAGCTGAAAGGTAATAAGGCAGGTGTCTTAAGGATTAAGAAAAAGAATGATATATAAACCCAATTCAAGGGAGGAAATAATTAAGATAAAAAGAAAAATCTAGGATAAAAGCAAACATAAAATTAGGAGACAAAAAATTGATTATTTGGAAAATCTAAAATTAATATACTAACCTATGAAGTCAAGAGAGAGGGAACAAATAATATTACAAATAGAAAGTGGAATATAATCACTGATAAAGATTAATTAGAGAATATAATGTACAACTGTAGGTCAATAAACTTGAAAAATTAGATGGCATAGGCAAATTACTAAAAAAAATCACTGAACTCAACCAAAAAAAAAATAATAATCTTATAATACTTTTAAAAATAATAAGCCTCTAAAATTCTCCTACAAAGGAAACACCCAACACAGATGATTTTGTAAGCAAATTATACTTAGCTTTCAAGGAACAAATCATTTCAATCTCTTTATAAACTCTTCCAGAGAATAGAAAAGAATAATCTCACTCATGAACATAGATGCTAAAACCTGAACAATTCAGCAGTATAAAACAAGATGAAACACCTTAACCAAATTAGCTTAATCCTGGGAATAAAAGGGTGGTTTGATATTAAAAAATCTGTATATATCATTTTAAATAATTATTTGTGGGTTACAGGCGGAAAAAGTATGATCATCTTAACAGATTCACAAAAATCATTTGGCAAAATCCAACATCCTTTTTTTTTTTTTAATTCAGAAAGTAGGAACAGACTAGAGCTATTTTAACCTAACAAAGTCACACTTATTTTAAGAAGAAAAGCCTACAGCAAACAGCATTTCTAATGGGGACACACTGTCATGTTTTCAACTTTATGCCAGAGATCCATACCAATATGGGGAGGGCAGTGGTAATAAAAGTCTAAGAATCAGATTTTTTGCAGATGCTATGATTTTCTACTAAGAACATCTGACAAAAATAAAATATTAAAAATAATAAGAGTTTAGCAAACCCACAAAAATTTAGAAAATGTATATTTTAAAATGTACTATTTATGAAAGAAACAAGAACTAAAAATTACAAAGAAGTAAGTCTTTATGTTATATACCTTTACATATTATACCTTATATGCAGGAAATAATAAAACTTTATTGAAAGATATTAAGGAAAATCTAAATATATGGAGGGATATGTTATACTCACAAATAGAAAGATTCAATATTGTAAAGATATCAATGCTCCCAAAATTGGTCCATATATTCCGTACAGTTAAAGTCAAAATTCTGTTTTTCAAGAAATGTGACAACTTGAGTCTAAAATACCTATGGAAAAGCAATGGACAGAGTATAACCAAGAGATTATTGAAAAGGTCATGCAAGGTGGGAGAACTGGCTCACCCAAATGTCAAACATTTTTAAACATATTGAATTAATATAATGAGATATTTATGAAGGAATAAACAAAATAACTAATGAAACAGTGAAGAAAGCCCAGAATAATCCCATGTAGGTAGAAATTCAATAGTATGGATAGTGTCCTTGAGGGAAAAGGGTCTGATACTTGGGAAATTGGTTATCAAATGGAAAAGAATAAAATTAAATTGTCTCTCCTTTCCCCTCTCCTCTCCTCTCCTCTCCTCTCCTCTCCTCTCCTCTCCTCTCCTCTCCTCTCCTCTCTTCTTTTCCCCTCCTCTCTCTCCCTCCCCCCTCCTCTCCTCTCTTTCCCTCCCCTCTCTTCCCCACTCCTCTCCTCTCTTCCCCTCCCCTCTCTTCCCCACTCCTCCCCACTCTTTTCCTCCCCTCCCCTCCCCTCACCTTTCCTCTCCTCTCCCTCTGAGGTTCTAGATGGAGGATTAATGATTTAAATATGAAAGAACTTGAAATATTTTAGATGAAAATGTGAACAATACATTTATGACAAAGTAGAATAAAAAGGAATTCATAAACAACACTGAACACTAATTACATAAGAGCAGATGGATATATTTTGTATGTTAAAATTTAGAAATTATAAATTTATCAAAACGCAGTGTAAAGAAAGCATTTTAAAAAGTGCTTTCAAATACGAGAAATGCCAATTAAAATCACAGTGATTTTACACACTCTAGATTGGCACTAATTAAAAAGTCTAACATACCAGGTGTCAGAGTCGACTAGGATCAATAGAAACTTCTATACATTCTGAGTATCAGTATAATTGATATAACAATTTTAGAAAACAAGTTGGCATTATATCTTAAAGTTAAACATTCATGTACTCTAAAAATACTCTCACTCCTAAGTATATGCCCTCAGACACAATCTTGAATTTGCCCAAGAAATGTGTACAGGACTATACATTGTATTAATGTTCATAATAGTAAAAAAGTAGAAATAAGCTAAATATGCATTTGTGAGAAAATGGATACATTGTAGAATATCAACACAATGGCATATTGTCCAGATATAAAATAAATTAAGCTCTTCAACCCATAACACTAGGTGTTTGTAAAATAATGTTGCTGAGAGTAAGGGAAGCAAGTTTCAGAAAACTACAGAGTTCAATATGTTTATAGAGCTCAAAAAGATAACTAAATATCTTACTTAGGTTAACACACACATATATATACACAATTTAAAACCTCTTTTTTTTTTAAAGCAAGGGAGTAAAAAAACAAAACTAAGAAAACTTATCAGAGTAGAGGAAGACAAGGATGAGATAGGAAAGGAGCATATAAATGGATTCAAATCACTGGTAATGCCCCAGTTCCAGAGTGAGGTGGTAGATTCACAGGCGAGTCACTGTAATAGTGTGCTTTGTAATTTATGTATCTGGGGCACACATTCCAAATCAACTGATATATTAAAATACAATAAAGAGATACTTAAATATGATCACAAATGCGAATGTGCTTTTACCATAAAGATTTAGAGAAATTTTTATTGCGGTGTTCTAAATTACTGTGTTTGAGATCTATCTTTCCTAATTCCTTTGGAAGCTGATTAAAGGGAAGGGTTATGACAGAATTCTCAGTGACACTTGGTAATATGATACCTGAATGCATCAAGTTGATGAAGAAAAAGAGAGTGTCTACCGTTGCCCTTTGTTTACATGTGTTGCTTTTTCTCTTGTGTGAGTCTAGATTACATCTGACCATGTGCACTTGGCCACAGCACTACTAACCCCCCTAGAATAAGACAAAGGTCCCTCTTCCCAAGGCTCTCAGGGCTTCAGGAAGCTTTTATTCTCTGTGTCCTCCAGCACCAACCCTACAAGTTGCCCCAAGGCCTCACCCCACCTCACTAATAACCTTGAACTTGAGTCTTGACTCTGGGGAAAAACTTTCGCTGTATTCAAATTTCATCTTTTTTCTCCTTCCTTTTATTTTAGTTTATCTCCTTCATTTATTTTATCCCTTGGACTGTAGAAAAGGAAGTAGTTAGCTGCCATTTTTCTCCTTCTGGCTCGTCTGAGCTCTTTCATGTCCCCACAAATAGAACTGCAACTCTAGTCCCAGATGGCTCTCTTTCCCTCACAGACAACTCTCTGGGGAAGGTTGATAATCCCAGTCTTAAAAGACATAGGTCCTGGGAATCCAGCAAAATGTCAGGTTTCTGTTTCCTCATCAGAGAATAATAAGCCAAAAATAATAACTCTAAACAACTATTAGAACAATGTTGCTTCCTTATGACCAGAAATGACCAGTCCCAACTTGGAGACAATGGAGCACACAAAGCTCTTTTATCTAATCTACATGAAATCTATCAAATTCACTTGTTTCAACAGGCCTCTCCAAAGCTAAACAAAATTAAAGCTTTTTCATAAACAAATACCTGTAACAAATCAATGGGAAAAACAAAATAGTGAATATCCATGTAGTATGAATACATATCAGATTACAGTCTTTTTACTCTTGAAGTGGACCTGAAGAAATTAATCTACATTTTATCAGGTCATATTTTTAAAACATCCCCTTTCTACGATTACTCTCTGTTACTTTATAGCAAAGAATTCAGAATCACCCCAAAGCAGTTGTTGTTCTTTGCAACTAATAGAATCTGAAATTTTTAGTCATAATCAAGTCCCAAATTCCAGTGATCTTATTCCCAAAGCATGAAAAACCTGATACATATTCAGTCATACAAAATTGCCATGCCAGATAACAACAGTCTTTTGGGAAGTTTCTTGAATGCTGACAACCAGATAAAAAGCATCTCGTGAACTCCTTTGCTTGTTTTTCTAATGTATAAGAGGTTATCTTGAATAGTCAAGATATTTCAATTCAAAATTGCCAAATGTACATTGTCTGCAGTGACAAAAAGAAGGGCCTGTTACTTCTGATTTATTTTTATTCTTTGCACTAATGCTACCAATGCATCATAATGACCAACAATAAAACTATGGGGTTATGGGAGCCCGGATGTAGTACTGCAACTAATAAAACATATGTTTAGTGATCTTCTCTAAAGACTGTGGGTAAGAGTGAGCTTCAACACTCTGTAAAGTTACTTTGATTACAACCCTGTTCATTTATGCTTTCAGAAGGGTAATATACTGAGATGTAAAGAATAGACACATCTGGGACACCTGGGTTGCTCAGTCAGTTAAGCATCTGCCTTCGGCCAAAGTCATGATCCCAGGGTCCTGGAATTGAGTTCTGATTCTAATTCCAGCTCCCTGCTCAGCGTGGAGCCTGCTTCTTCCTCAGCCTGCTTCTCTCTCTCTCTCCCTCCCTCCCTGTCTCTCTCCCCTCTCTCTTTCTTTCTCTGACAAATAAATATATAAAATCTTAAAAAAAAAAAAAAAGACACATCTGCAGTAAGAACAAGTTGCCAGAAACAAGAATGCAAAGGTATTTTATTCTTCCTATTCAGGATAGAGTGCCAACTAAGTTCTGAAAGAAAAGGTCCCAGGAGAATGTGGGTTTTTTAATTACCCTTGGCACGTATGGTATCTGTTACTATAGACTACAGGATGAAATGGCAGCTAAAACATTGGTAGATTTTTAATAAAATTATCTTGAATAGATTTGGGTAGAATGTGTATGGACTAAGTTGAAAATTTATTTGCTGAATGATAAGACATATATACCCAACGGCCTGGCAGCAAGTAGTTATGTGTCCTCCCAGGAAAAGTCTAGAGTTGAACAACAATAAGAGTCTCATTCTGTCCCATCTGTCTCTATAATGTGGCTTTCTCCCTTATAGTGCAGATACAGAGCAGGGTGGAAAAGGAAGAAAGCTCCCAGAACTAGGCTTTCTCTCCACTACTGCTAAGGCAGATGAGCTAGATGTTATCAGAAATAAGTGTCCCCCTGATATTGTTGCTTCTAGATGCACAGAAGCATAATACTGTATGTCTTTGGTAGCGTCTTTGCATACCATGTCTATTGACTTGTATGTAAATAAAGAAGAAAAAAAGCACAGAAAGCACATTGGCATTGGAGAGAAGGGATGACCCTCATGCCAGCTCTACCACTAACTTGCTCTGTGATCTTGAGATAGTCAGTGAAACCACTCCTTGTGGAAAAAGGGACTGAATATAATACTTTGCAAGGGAACTGAGCACAGGTTGGGAGAAATGCCTTCTCTGAAGGACCATGCATAATTTGAAATCAGCAATAAATATAATTTTGTGTTTGAGAAAGGGACAAACAACTATTGTTTTTTGTTTTTTTAAATATTTATTTTTATTTATTTTAGAGAGAGAGAGAGACAGAGATTACAAGTGGGAGGGGTAGAGGAGGAAGGAGAGAGACTCCCAAGCAGACTCTGTGTAGAGCATGGAGTCAAACATGAGGCTTGATCTCCACTACCCTGAGATCACCACCTGAGCCGAAACCAAGAGTGGGATGCTTAACCGACTATGCCACCCAGGTGCCTCTGTTTTTTAAATTTATAATTATTAAAAACTATGGAAGATAAACTCTACAAAAATCTAGCCTGATGGATAGTGATAGAATATTTAATGATTATCATCGGAAGGCAGAAACATGCCCAGGGCAGTACGAGGGTTGAGAGGGAAGGCCAAGAAGAGGCCGAAGATGTGAATGTTTTTTTAAGATGTGGAAGAAAATTACTATGTATTTTTAAATATGGAGAAATGTTGTGTGGACTGATGTGCTGAATTTTCACATAAAGAGATGGTAAATTCATCCCAAGACACCTTGGTATGAGATGCTATTTCAGTGGTAAGATGTCTTCCATTATTATCACATTATTTCTACACATATTTTTACATCCAATGGACCCTGTTTTTCACTCACACTGTGAAACATGACCACCATATTCCACAGAAGAAAAGAATGGAATCTGTCTTCAGAATCAATGCTCGTAGTACTAGTGGTTGTTGTTTACATTGTGATTCCTAAATATGCCTGGCCTTAGTAACAGATATCTACTCAACTGTGGTAATCCCTTTTATCTTTCAAATAACAGAAGTGTGCTATCAGAAAACATGGGAGGAAAGTCTCTCCCTGTGTTTCTTAATTTTGATCCATACCATCACCTCCCCAAGTATCTCCCTAAGTCTTCTTTTGTCTGTTCTCTGAACCCTATTCTCCCATGGCTGTATTCTCATACCTTTAGAGTGACACTCATTATCTTGAGCTGTAAATTTTATTTGCTTTGTCCTTTCCCTGGTAGATCCTCCAAGGTAGAGACTTTTTTCTTTGCCTTTGCAACTCCAGTGCATAATCAGATCTAAATAACTGTGTCATAATGACTAAATGAATAGATGCATAGAACATTTCCAGTGAGTTTGAGGAAAACGGTTATGGAAGTCTTTTAATTAGACAACCAACATTTGCTGAGCTTTTATCACGAACAAAGAAGGCACTTCACAAGGAGCTGCAGGAGATAAAAAGCTGCTATGAAGAGAAGAAACACAGCCCTTTAAATACCGTGAGACAATTAGACAGGCCAGCCCTTTTCAGATATAAATGAGTACAAGGCAGCATATTTTACAAACCTGCAAGGGTTACAGACAATATATATCGGGGTGAGGCAGCCTCACTGGCTGCTGACATTCATTTCTTCACGTGTTCATCAATTCTTTATGGAGTGTCCAATAAATTCCAAGCACAATCCTAGATGCTAATCTTGTGGCAGTGAGCAGAATCATCTGGGCAAGTTTCAGAGGGGGCAGTATGAAGAATTTGAATTTAATTGGAGGATGGGTAGGCTCAGGAACAGGCAGACAGGAATCAAGACGGCATTCCAGGCACATGTACACAAAGCAATACCGGGTGAGTGGAGGGGGTGTTCCCCAAGCCATCCTTCTCCTCATAAACTTATAAAAAGAATTGGGCACAAAAATCTTTTTATAGAGTATGTTATGTGGCATTCTAGTTTTAGTATGCTTATTCACAGGAAGCAGTTTTTCCATAACATTTCCCTTTTCTAGAAATCAAAGGGGTCACTATTTAGACTGGATAGGAAAAGGAAATCATAATAGCAACCCTTCATTAACTTCACTGTGCAGGAGAAGTAGGTCCAGGATATTAGCATCCCGTCCGCTGATGCCTGTGAGCTGAGGGTCCTGTGGACTAGAGAGCTTGTTGCTTGCACTCCCAGTCCGTAGACCTGCCCTGTCAGGAAAGCACAGTGCACTTTCAATGAACAAAAAGATAATACTTATTTCTCTAAGAGCGTGCCCAGTAATTAGCCTCAAAGGAGTCACTTGGTCATTTTACAGCTATGAGGAAGGAAAAGGAAAAAACATTTAGAACTCATTTATTGACACAGTTATCTGAAAAATAAAATCAAGAAGAAAGAAATCCACAACTAGGAATCTTTTTGAAAGGACCACCTTCTGACATTGGGAAAGATCCAGATGAGGTCAACACCCTCAACTTCCTGTCCCAGAGAAGAGAGAAAAAAAGACAGAGAATGAAAGAGGGGGAGGGAAAGAAAGAACTATGAAAAACATAGAGCTTCACAGAACTTAGAAATTCTCCAGAGATAAAGCAAGAAAAAAGGGGACTTTCAAGAGAACTGCTTTTTAGAGAACTCTTAGAAGTGCTACATTTAGAAAATCAAACTGTAGTTTGTTGGTTGTTTAAAATCATATTCTGTTAGGAAAGAATCCTTATTCATTAGCTGGTCACAAGAAATAGATTGATCTGTGGTCGTGGAAGGCTAACATTTTTAGCTGATTAGTCTGTTAGTTGAATTTTATTCTTCAAAAGAAGACTTCATATTTTTATAGACTGTGCTATTTTACAAAATTGGTTACCCAGTTAATAACAAATACACTTTTTGAGGATTTCTACCAAAAGTAATAAGCACACCTTTTTTTCTAAGTGAAGAAAAATTGTGAGCTTGGATTTTAGTATTTACACATGACAGGGGTAGGATAGTGGTAGAAATATCACCAAATCTGGTTTGAGGGGGGGAAATGTAATTATAGATTTAGCCCGTTTCAAAAGGTCATTTGAAGTACTTTGAACTACTGACGTATGAAGTTGTCAGCAACATCTGTGATTTCAAAATTGTAGTAGTGACTGAAAATCAGATCACTGTTTTCACATATTATACAGCATGAGCTCTGTGTAACAGGGAACAAAGTATTACTTTGGAGTTTTCTGAAATGCCAACTTAGCATTTCAAATGACAAGGGAATTCTTTAACAGGCTCACCCCATGTTAGAACATTTTATTGACTATATCTTATCAAGACTCCAAAAAATCAAAACTTCAATTAGTAGAAATCACAGTGGGCTGGAAGTTAGGGGTTCTGTGTTTTAATTTTTACCCAATTTGACCTTGGGAAACTCACTTTATCTTTTATATAGATATGTCCCTTATCTATAAAGCATGGGAGTGAGACTAGATTGTTAAAGCTCCCTCCAACTCTAAAATTATGGATCTTGCCAAAATTGCTCCACTGAAGTCGCACACCACACCTAATGGTAATAGACATATACTGCTTAAATTTTGGCCAGAATTTAAATTCTTAACTGATGACATTTGATTGTTGTATATCCATATATGACATAAACTTGATGTTCTGTAGTCCCTAATATCATTGTGCTTTGTTTTTCAAAGGCTTTTTAATAGCCCTCTCCCAACATTGGAGGATTTTTCTAGTGTTCACTGGTGACCTAGAGACTTGCACGGAGGGTCACAATTCTCATACAACTGTTAATTTACTGTTCAACCTTGTGGTTTGTGTTGGTTCTCCTTGAAACTATTCAATACTTTAATAAAGTGTTTTGGAGAAAAAGACAAATGATGATAATTTGGAGAATGATGAATAATTGCTCTTTTCAACCATTCTCACACTATACCATAATACAGAGGCAAAAAGTAAAGGTCGAATTACTTCTTGGCCAGGGAGGAGGGGAGAGTGTGGCTAAAACCACCAGATTCCCAATGAGGGTTTGTGTGAACTTTGTTTTTACTTTCAGTCTCACTTAGCATTATTTGTTTATCCTTGCATTCCCTCTGGATAACTGCTTGTATTTTATTCTCCTTAGTATCCTTAGAATTTCCTATAACACCAAATTCTTCAAGTAAAGTAACTACAGTTGTGCTGCTCTCTTAAAAATAAATATTATACTACTTCTCTCTTTTTTTTCTCTCATGGCTAATATATTTATAAAATTATTTTCTACTTCATTTTATATCTTTTGTAAGATAGATCTCATCTCTGGGTTCATCACTCCTGATTTAACATCTAAGAAACTTCTATTCATTATTATAATAATATAATGTGACAGGAGCATATTTCATAATATATAATCATATTTGTTTGACAGGAGTATGTTTTAAATAATCTAACAAAATGAACATAGGAATGGTAGCTTTCACAGTAATCTTGTTTTGGGGTGCCTGGGTGGCTCAGTCAGGCCTCCAGTTCTTGGTTTCAGCTCAGGTCATGATCTCAGGGTCATGAAATTGAGCCGCATGTGGGGCTCCCTGCTCAGCATGGAGTCTGCTTCTCTCTTCCTCTCCCTCCTTCTCTGTTCCTCCCCCTGCTCTAGTACTGTCTCTATCTCTCTCTCTCTAAAATAAATAAATGAAATCTTTAAAAATAAATAAGTAAAATAATTTTGTTTTATTCTTTTATTCAGTAAACATCAAACAGTCTGAGTGGGGCATAGTACAGGATTTAGATATGGAGTCACAATACGCTGAGGAAGGAGAATGCATTTTAAAATGTTGAGTTCAGGGCACCTGGGTGGCTCAGTCAGTTAAGGCTCCAGCTCTTGGTTTCTGCTCAGGTCATGATCTTGTCGTTGTGGGATGGAGCCCAACGTTAGGCCCTGCGCTCAGCATGGAGTCTGCTTCAGATTCTCTCTCCCTCTCCCTCCCACTCACTCTCTCTCTCAAATAAATAAAACAAAATGCTGAGTGCAACCAAAGAATCATGCACAGAAATAGAAATGTATCAAGAGCAAAGATTTTAAATGCAATTTCTGAGTTTAGTGTAGATCATCTAAGCCACAATTAAGGTCATGTTCTAAAAATGGACAATGTTTTCAATTGTGACAACAACAAATTAAACTAAGCAGTGCAGCCATTCAAACCTATTGATAATACTGCAGATTTAATTATGTTGTCTTAAACTGATTTTCTGCAGCTTAATATAAAGGTGGAACAGTCTGTGTGAGTACCTAGAACAGTACTATAGTAGGTGCTCAATCAATGTTAGTGGAAACATGTTTGGATCTGATCCCAGCTTTCAGACCTGAGGGGCCACAGAAACCATCTTATTTGAGGGATCTACCAGCTATCAAATCCCATATGAAAGAAATATAAGCACATAAATCCTGCTTTCAAGGGCAACGTAGACAAGGCTGAAAACCTTTACATGTGAAACTGTTGGCCTATAAGCACTGCTGTGTGATGCTGGTCATGAAAGCAAAAATTATTGTGAAGAAAAAGGCAATGTGAATAGAAACAGTAGAAGGATGCAACAAAAAGGGACCATCTAGAGAAGAAGAGGCCCAAATGTTTATTAACTATATGGAAGTATCATGCAGTGCTTCTACAATTTCACTTTGCCTGGGCTGTTTTATCTACCTTGCTTGATATAGTTACTTAATAACATTGAAAAATTCAGTAAATGTCCTGAGTGCTCCTAGAAATACCATTTCTATAATATTAAAAAGACCCTTTTGAATTCTTTGTGGAAGTCGGTCATCTTCAGAAAGTAAACAGGCAGTGAAAAAAACCTTGGACTTAATTTTGAGAACTAGGTCAAATCATTTCTCCTTGAACATCAGTCCCCTTGCCAGGAAATGAGGAGAAGACCTATCTACTTTTGTAGACCTCACTGATCTGCTAAGGCAGTGAATCCTGAAGTAAATTTTTGATAAAAATCAACTGGAAACTTATTTGAATACATAATGTCTTGGGTCAGTCATCCAGAGATTCTGGTTTTAGTATGTCTGGAGAGGGGCCCAGCAATATACAGTTTTTATAAGCATCCGTTCCCACCCTTGCTATACCAAAGTAGATGGTAAAGAGATGATACTTTTGTAAATATTGTCTTTTAGTATATGACAGAGGCTATAGAATAAGTACTGTACGTAACACAAATTGGTCTAAAAATATACAGGCTCAGAGACCCCTTCTGAAATTGTTAGAGATCCATGAACTCCAGATTAAGAACACCTAATCTAAGATTTTTCTGTTACCAAAAACTCTGTTGTGTGATACCTGGAAAAGAAATGATGTTTTTCCTTTTTTGGGCACAAAGCTTTTTTTTTTTTTTCCTTTTTAGTAGTTGCCATCTCATTTAATATCTATCATTTCAATCAGTTTGTACCTTTTAAAAATTTGGAAATAAAGGCTAACCAGAAAGTCCCCCAATTTTTAAAAATTTGGTAAACTCATTCATTTGTTCATTCATTAATACAAGATATGTTGTATCCCAAACAATGTTTGGTTTAGGATGCAAGCAATAGACAAATCAACTATAAAACAGACAAAACGTCCTACCCTCATGAAGCTTACATTGTAGAGACACAGATAATATAAACAATATATAAATAGAATATGTAGAAAAGTATATAGTGATACATGAAAATAAGGCAAGAAAAATACAGGAAATGCAAGTTTAGACAGGGTTGCCAAAAAATGCCCCATTGAGGTGACATTGGAGTAAAGACCTAAAGGACACGAGAGAATGAGCCAGCTTTGCTGGTGTGGCGTGGGTGAGGAAGCTGCAGAGTTAGTGGACACAACTAGCAGGAGGGGCTTGAAATAGGAGCTGTGGGGCGGTGTGGGGGGATGGGTGTGGCTGGAGCAGAGTGAGGTAGATGAAGCCTACAGGAGATAAGTTCCAAGAAGTGAGGATCTTTGGGACCCATGGCTCTTATACTGAATGTCATGTGAGCCTTTGGATAGTTTTGAAGAGAAGAGTAACATGATATGATACTCACATTTTAACATGCCAGTCAAGTATGTTTCTGTGTGGGCAATGAGTGTACAACATACACAAATGATTTTGTGTATCTGAACACAAATGATACTGTTTGCACAGCATGCCATCACCTCCCTTTTCCTTTACCAAGGGAAAATATTTTCATGCTTGTAATATTTGTTTGTAATAGTAGTTATTATTATTAACAAATGAGTCATTTCACCTAATTTGAGGTGATGAACTGTCTACAAATTCTGATATAAAACCTTTGTCTAACTAGATTGTTTACTGTTTACTAATTCGGTCATTCAAGAAGTAATTGTTGGGAGTCCTCCATGTGTCAGGTACTTGGCACATGGGGATTCAGTAGTGAATGAAACCAACAGGATCCTAGAGTTGATAGAAGTCACAGCCACATTTGTCTGTCCTTAATAATCTATACCACCTATGTACCCCTCAGCAAATTGTCCCAATACTGCACATTGTACAAATATTAAGCTCTTTCACAGCCCCTTTTCCATTATGTACCCCTCAAGCTAGTTTTGTTCCAAGTCTGACTCCTCCTTTCTCTGTAATATTGCTGGAATTTGATCATTACTATGGGAGTGTATTTGCAAATATAGTATTCTAAGAAGGCAGTGACTTATTTTTTCCTTAGTATGTGTTTCGGCCAACAGAATCAAAATTTTTCCCCAACCACTTTTTTACTTTCTCATATTACATGCTAGTTTGCTTTTATAAGTTTTTTTTTATGCTCATGAAACTATGACCTTGTATAAGTTTCCCAGGAGACATGATTCTCAGCATTTCGTTGGACAAACATTTGTTTTTTGTAACTACATGAACAAGCCAAGCTGCACGTAGTCCAAATAATTCTGCCTTTTTCACCACACTCTTTTAAAATGCCATATTCAAGAAATACTAGTATAATGACAACTGAGACATTTTAATTTTATCATTTAACCGTGAGAAGGATTTCAAACATTGGCACATAGAACAAAATAATTTAACAATCTGAGAAAGGCTTTTCAGCGTCTTCCCAATTTTTGGTTGTCAGCTGAATGGACATGAAGAAATATGAAGGCAGTCATATTTTGCAACTTCAGAATGTATTTATTTTCTTAAACAGCTGAAATCAATATCTTTTACATCCTAATGCATATTTTAGCAGATATTCTAATATGTATTTCAGCAGATAAAGAAGTCGTTTTTGTAATTATCTTTATAAAATAATAGTGTTTCTACAATGGTAATGAAATACTATTGAGTTTCAAATTATAGGAAGTTGAATAAAAAAGAAAACCTAACCAGGGTAGTGGCATTTCTATAAATTCTTTTGAAGATAGTCATGAGATTTCCAATGAGATATGCTTTCTTAAACCAGAGAAATGAATTGGTGGTTTAGTTTAGACTCAGTAAACATTTCTCTCTGAAAAAAACAAAATACTCTGGGCCATCTATTCTGTTAGTAAGCAAATCAGGAATTTCTCTATTTTCATAATTACAACAAACAAAAACAAATATAAATGACTACTTTATTAATCTTTTTTGACAAAATGAATATTTTAGTTATTATATATTCATAATTATATTTCATTCCTTTTTATTTTACAAATAGTTATATATATATATTTTTTAAGATTTTATTTATTTATGTGACAGAGAGACAGCCAGCGAGAGAGGGAACACAGCAGGGGGAGTGGGAGAGGAAGAATCAGGCTCCCAGTGGGGGAGCCCAATGTGGGACTCGATCCCGGAACTCCGGGACCACGCCCTGAGGCGAAGGCAGACACTTAACGACTGCGCTACCCAGGAGCCCCAAATAGTTATATATTTTAAAAACATTTTCATCTACTGATGGAAATATTGAAGAGATTCATTGTGATGTGGGCTAGTCACTTACCTGTTTTTCAGTTCTTCTGTTAAAATAAGGATTAAGTTGCCTGATAGGTTATTGTTAAGAACAAGTAAGGTAATTACTGTGAATTCATTCTGAAAGGAATAAAAGCAAGAAACTATAGGCCAATATTGTCATTTCATTATTATTAGTCATATCACAGTCATTCTCGTTTGGAAGATGCAGTTGGTCCAACTGTGGATGTAGCTGAGCAAATACAGCTGTGATAGATGATCTTGCCATTGGAATGTCCCACTGAGGTAACCCAGCAGCCCCAGAGCCACCAAGCATGTATAACTGTAGGTTTACACTTACTGTGAGACTCAAGATTCGGTCAGGTGGGATCAGCATGGTTTGGATTGATCATATGTATAGCAAAGTCAGCATTCCCAGGTCTTGGTTACCACTGTTCCTGTATGCAAGGTTCCAGGGCAAGCCTGCTTGAATTCTAGTATCATTTGGGATCACCGTAGTATACCAGAGCAGCTCAAGTTGGAGAAGAGAAAAATAATTTCAATTAGCCACCTTGTTTTCTTCTGGTGATTATATGATAATTATTTGTGAATCTAATGCTTCAGGAACTAGTTGAAAAGTAAAAACTCTAGCCATCACATTGTCAATTTGACATGAGGCTATCTGAATATTTTAATGTTTCAGTACCTCCTCTAGCCAAACATAGAATAACATGAGTTGAGTAACACTTTTATTCTGGGTGATGTTTAGATTTCAGAACAGATGTAAGTACTAAGTTAATCAAATTATGAGCAGATGTAGATATAGCTATGATCTGGAACAATTTTCAGAAATTAACTTTTAATTTTAATATAGCTATAAAGATATATGTATAAAGAAAAGTTATTTAGGGGCGCCTGGGTGACTCAGTTGGTTAAGTGTCCGACTCTTGATTTTGGCTCAGTCATGATCTCAGTGTTGTGAGATCAAGCCCTGCCTCAGGCTCCATGCTTGGAGCCTGCTTAAGATTCTCTCCCTTTTCCCCTCCTCTAAACCCTCCCTTTCTGAAAAAAAAGAAAAGAAAAGAAAAGAAAAGAAAAGAAAGAAAGAAAGAAAGAAAGAAAGAAAGAAAGAAAGAAAGAAAGAAAAAAAGTTATTTTGTATCTTGAATTTAACTTTTTTCATTAGATAACTCTTCAACTACTGCTGCAGTCTTCTTTGATCTTGTATGTAAGATTTCTAAAGCTATCTCAAACAAAACTGATTGCTGGATGCAACTAAAAACAAGTCAGGCTTAATGTCAGCAGAGTCTGATTAAGAACTAGCCAATAAATGAATTTAATGCGACCTAATAAGGCAAAAGATAATTATACACCTTGTTTTCTCACATTTATTTAATCTGTTTTCCTATATCTCAAATAAATCTTAAGAAAATCTGACATACATATATGTATATCTTTTGTTTTTGTTGTGATAATCATTTTCTTAAGAAAAATTTGTTCATGGCCATTGATTTTGCAAGACTTATTAAGGAAAACTTTTTAGCCTTATAGTAAAAAGTCATCAAAACATCAATAAGTTATACACTAGAAAAAGAAAAATGTTAAAAAATATATATAATTTCAGTTAAAAATAAATTTACTCTTCAAATTCTATTTTAAAACTAAACCTGTTTCATTACCTTTAATTTTAATGCTTTGTTGTAGAATTTGTCTTTGCTTTTTTAAAAATATGTTTTTAAGTTTATAAGAAATGATATTAAGAGTTGTGAATTATGATAAGGTTTGGGGAGTAAAAACTGACAATCCCAATAGCACATATAATTATTGAGACTTCCACAATAAAAGTAGAGTTGGGAAACCTGTAATCTGGTATTACAAAGTTATATCTGTCACTAAGTTGAAAAGTTTTCTTCAGTTAGAGAATACTCCATTGTGTTTTTGATCAAGATTTTTATTTTTCTTCACATCACATAACAATTTGCCATTATCATGCAAAGGCGCAACCCAGGATTTGCATCTTCTGTGTCGATTTCTGTCCTATGTTTGCCTATGATGCATATAATATCCAGTAAATAACAGATAAAATTTGACAATTGCATTTCCTGCATTAACTAAAAAAAATACCAAGACAATCTCCCCTTTGAAAGAGACCGTTATCCCTCAAATGACACTGGAAATATTGTGTCATGAATTCCAAATGTCCCTTCCTTGTTCTTGCAGAGGCAAAGGTTACCTCTATTTCTTCCTATTATATCAACTTCATTGGACTGAGCTATGTGCCAGTCTCCACATCTCCAAAGACTATTATTTACTCAAGTCCAACTGTATACTTAACTTTCTACATAAAAAGAGTCTTTGTTAAGGCCAGTGATCTCTGATTCTAGGTCATTTCACAATACTGGGATGATTTTTCTTAATTGCCTCATAAGGTTAACCTCTGGAATGATTGTGGCTTGTAAGGTACAAGATGCTCATTAAATTGGCTTCCTTAGTAATCCATGAAATGCCTGCAAACTGGCCTCAGTTGCCTGTGTCCATCCTGGTCTCAAAAGAAAATGGCTAAAGGGATCCATAACAGGAAAGCACAGATCCACCCCAAACTCCCTGTAGCTCCCTGAAAATGGTCAAGAAACAATGTTGTTCCCCTTGTTGTCAAGTCTGCTATTGTACATTTGTGGCAGTATATTAGAAACTATATCGTCTACACCAAAAATGTTCCAAACTGAGATCAAATGTTTCTGAAATTAAAAGAAAAAATTAAACACTGAACATTATGGAGAAAGGATGGGGGTGGGATTAATTTTAAGGATAATGTAGAAATTATTCTGAAAAAACATTTTAGGAGATACAGGAGAGAAACTGTTTTTTCAACCCTGGGAAATCCCATGCATTTTGCTTAAGAGTATGCTTATATTCCAGGGTTTCATGATTCATTACCAACCATTTTTCCATGTGAGTGTAAGTAGATACCCACAGTGGCATACCATGGACTGAGCAATTGCAAAGGGGGTGAGTCACCTGGTAAGCAGCCTGCCTAGCCGTAATCACTGATGTTGACCAAGTCAACTAGAAGTAGTTTTCAAGATGAGTTTTATCTTTAAAATTCTATTCTTCAGAGTAAAAAATTTATTAACATTTACTTATCCATGCTGTCAATACCCTGAACCTATATTTCAGTGTACTGGGGACAAAGTTTAGGAGGATTTAAATGTACAGTATTCGGGGGCACCTGGGTGGCTCAGTCATTAAGTGTCTGCCTTTGGCTCAGGGCGTGATCCCAGGGTCCTGGGATCGAGCCCCACATCAGGCTCCCTGCTCTGCTGGGAGCCTGCTCCTTCCTCTCCCGCTCCCCCTGCTTGTGTTCCCTCTCTCGCTGGCTCTCTCTCTGTCAAATTTAAAATAAATAAATAAATAAATAAATAAATAAATAAATAAATAAATACAGTATTCTAAAATCTCTTAAAACCTGAAAGAGTGTACATATATGTTTTCTGAAAAATGTTAAATAAGTAAGCAGGACACTTTCATGTTGTAATAATTTACAAAGTATTGTCAAAGAATCAGGAATACCAGTTTAGCTGGGCTAACTGGAAAAAAAAAGTAAAAATAAAAAATAAAGAACAAGTAAACTACAAAAACACCTATTCCAAAATGGCAGCCACTATTAAAGTTTTCTTATATGATTTTGTACTTTAACTCTTAGTCTATCTCTACAAAAACCAAAATTGACATAATCTAGGAAAAAGATTTTATTGTGAGTTTATGACCTAGAAGAAGACCTAGTATCTAATAAACAACTTACATTTTTCTTTTTTGAAATAGTTTTGAGAATTAGTAAAGAGTAAAAGCTCTGGAAGTCAGATTGCCTGGACAATAATCTTGTCTCCACCACTTACTAGTTGAGTGAATTTGGTCAAAAAAGATAAAATATTTGAAAATGTATCTCAAACCAATTCTCTACAACCACACATTCACCTGAACCAAATCTAGTTTATGCCAAATAGACATTACTCAATGTCACAAAAAGAGTTGATACCATAACTCATATACCTAATAAGAAAATGTAAGAATGGGATGATATTAACAGCAAATTCATACACACAAAAATGTTCAGTAAAAAGCATCATATATTTTAATCTCAGTATGGGAGATGAGAAGACTTCCAGGGTGATCATTTTATTTCTATGGAAAATGAACTGTTTTCTGATTCCAAAAATCAACATTTGGAGAAAACCTTGCTAGTAAGTAAAGACTCGTAGCATACATCTTAGTTAATGTAGTTGAAAGCTTGATGCCTGAACACAGTAAAAGTTTGGAGGGGTGTTTTAAAGTCAAAAGAGACATGAGAGCTAAGTCCTAGTTTTGTTTAATTTACATAGGGCCAAATGTTTCTGCCTCAAATGTATGATGATTTAAATCTTAGTCATAACTAAATGAACAGGCCTAGGCTATGGTTTCCAGTAAGTCTTGCCCATTGGGAAGGGTTTGTGGAAATCAGAAGATGAAAACAAGAAATGAGTGTTATTTTTTCAGTTCTCACAATTTGGAAGTAACAGAGTAAGAAAACAAATCAACGTATTTTAATGCCCAAAAGTAGTATATTACACATGAGATTCAGTTCTGTTATAGTCTTGCTGAAATACATTATATTCTATATTTTACATCCCGGAGGATTGTTGCCTAAGTGGTACCAGGACAGTATGATGAGCAAGGTAGAAATGCCATTGGTATTGTGGGCAAATATTATTTCCTGTCTCATTTTTCATGTTTCTTTGTTCTCAGTTATGGAAGACTTGTCTGTGTTCTTATTCTTTCCAGAGGGAAGTTTACCATTCTTTCACTGAATATCATAGAGCTAATTTAAGACTAACTAGCCACTGGGGAACTTTTTCTTCTCTAATTTTTAGAAAACAAATAAAAAGTTTTTTGTTTTGATGTGACTTTTCTGATTTGTAATTGATATACTACCAAATCTTTCCCTATACTGATTTTACCAGTGGGTTGATCACTATTTCAGTCAATAACCATCCCATTCCATAATGACTTAAACCATTCCCCAGCTTTTTTCTCAGGATTCTCCAAGTCTAACTTAGAGATGAAATCTGTTAAATATGGACACAAGGGTTTGAAATGTGTCTCTGTTTGTATTTCTCAGTAGCACATTGATACGCTGAATTAAATCTGGCTCCCTGGAAAACTCCTGGGTGCTGAGTATGCAGATTCCTCAGGTTTTTAATCTAGAAAAGGAGGGATGTCTGGGTTATTTTTATTTTGTTTTCCTTTTTCAGCTGTTGCACCTCAGAGTAGGATGATATCACTCAAAAAAGAGGCCTCCCTACAATAATGTCTAGTTAAGTCTGTAGTCACTGGCATGTCATAGATACTAATCTTGTCCCTACTCATTACTGTGGTTTTTGTGGAATTAACCAGATGTTCTGCTTTTTGGGGTTGTTTTAGGTGATGGCTTTAATAATTAGTGGCTCCTTACTTTGTGCCTATGTTTAGGGTAGAAAACCAAATACTATAACCTCCGCAGCTATTGTTCCATTCTCTGGTTTATAGGTTCTGTGAAGATATAGACTATGTATTTGTACTTTTATCTCTGAAGCACAGGCTTGTGTTTGTTAGTGCCTAGAGCTTCCTCCTTCCTTCTTTAGACCACTGATTTACCCTCCCTCCTCTTCTCCAAAACAGTTCTCCTTTAAAGAAAGCAGGTTAAAGATGAAATGAATATAGCAATCTGGGGCCAACTGCTTACTGATTTGGACAGAAGTGTAAAGACACCAAAAGCTTGCAATAGGATCAAACCATGAAGCAGATAAACAACTGTCTCTCAATCTCTCTGCCTGCTTCCCTCTCTCCCCAAATAGTCCCCAAATTAAAATCACTCAGTTCACAAGTTTACAAAAAAAGTGAAAGGACTAGGACATTCATGTATAAAGTCATGTATTTTCCAAATTCCACATTTAAACTAAATGTAAGTCAAGGCCATCTTGGAGACAAGCTAATACAACTTACACTTAGTTAAAAATTATAGTTTCTGCCCCCCCCCAACACACACACTTTTACTGTTGATTCAACTGAATTTCTATAAAAGCCAATAAAAAATAAAGGTATTGAAAGATCACCAATTACTTGAGTATTATCTTAGAAAATGTCAAGCAAATAAATTTCTTCTCTATGTTTTCATATATTTTTCATATTTTGCTTTTGTCTTCCTTAGTTTCAGTTTTTCTGGTAAATTTTTCCTAAAGATACAATGTGTTTATGTTTTAGGTCTCCTTTTTCCTACATTTTAGGATTCAATATGTATATGTTTTTTCAAAATACCAGTTTGATACATCTATAAATGGGTCAGGAGCCTCATTCCAACTTTTTCCAAAACTGTGACAGTTTAATTTTTCAATTTTTATGGAGTCTATGAAAATCTGCCAACTTAAAACCAAATAGAGATTTCAAGTTCTGCCTATGATAGAATAGCTCATAGCAAACCAATGTTCCCACCAAAAATAATAGTAATGCTAGAAAATAAATACAACAGAAACTCTGTATATGAAGGCATCAGGGAGCTATTGAAGCGGGTAGGGATTAGTGTTCAAGGTAGCAGAAACAGGGAATTGTGGAGAGGTGGCCCCAACTACTGTGAGGTGACATTCTTCTCAGACTATTTCCTCATCCTCTCAAGCATTTGACAAGAGAAAAGAGACAGAGAGCCACTGCTAAAAGGCAAGAAGACAAGAGTTTTCAGCAGTCTCATATTAAAGAGAGACAAATGTTGGCATTGAGAGGTATCACAACAGCCAAGACATGAGGAATATATGCCATGGAGAAAGGGGCCCAGGAAAATGGGCCTGATACTCAAGGTTTTACATTTAGGCATTACTGAATTCTGAGCCTATTCAGAACTAAGGAGCAAGAAGCCAAGAAGAGCTTTCAGCAGCCATAAACTGAAGTTCAAGGCTAACCAAGGAGAAGTTGATCAGTAAACCCCTCAGCTCTCACTTGGGACCCCTCAAGGGTAACATACTTGGAAGGGGAGTGAACCAGAAACAATAAATCTTACCAAGACTTCAACCCAGCCAGAAGATAACTCAGTTCCCTATTGAATTAATGTGATTGGCCCCCACTATAAATGCTTACCAGCAAATAGGTTGAACTCTCTCCAGAGAAAGAAAACATTATCCTGAGCCTTCTATAATATTTCATTCAAAATTTCTAACAGATGATCAAAAATATCCAGGCATCTCTGGGAAACTCACCCTGGAGTTATCTCCTATCTAAAATTACTGTGAAAGACAAATTAACTTCTGGATGCTATAGAATGGTGCTATATATGCCATATATATATATGTATATATATATGTATATGTATATATATATATATATACATATATATATATTTATGCTACAGTTATTAATATCTGTGTAAACAACAGAAAGCATATTTAATCTGATAGGCTCCTAACACCTTTTTCTAAAATCTTATAATGTAAGCACATACCAAATAAACTATACAAGCACTATTTATGCAACATGACTACAAAGACATAGTACAATTTATATGTATCTTTTCTACAATTAATTTTGCCAGAAACTTCAAATGAAATGAATAAGAGATGACCATAAAAACAATAAAATCTTCAATCCATTAAAAAATATATCTAGGCATCCTGAGAAACAGGAGCAAAGAAAAGCAAATAATAGAAATAGAGCCATAAGTGATGTAGATATTAAAGTTATCAGTCATCAACTTTAAAAAACTGGTTAGAATACTGAAGAGAACAAACAATAAAATAGAGAATTTTAACAAAGATATCCATAAAATTCCCCAGAGGTATCTATTAAAAAGAATCATATTGGGGGTGGGAGGCACCTGGGTGGCTGAGCATCTGACTCTTGATTTCGGCTCAGGTCATGATCTCAGGGTTGTGAGATCTAGCCTTGAGTCAGCATGGAGCCTGCTTAAGATTCTTTCCCTTTCCCTCTGCTCCCCCCCCCCATGTGTGCACTCTCTCTCTCTCTCTCTCAAAAAATAAATAAGAAAATTTTTTTAAATGTTAAGAATCAAATGGAAATTACAGGTGTAAAACCTACATGACTGGAATTAAGATTGTAATAGACAAGTTTTATAAAAGATTTAACTTAGTGACCTAGCAAATCAGTAGTAGCCAGACTTATTCACAGATAAAATAATGGAATTTTTTAATGTGATATTAAAAAATATTAACAACAGGAGCATCAGGGTGGTTCAGTCAGTTAAGCGTCTGCCTTCGGCTTAGGTCATGATCCCAGGGTCCTGGGATCAAGCCCCATATCAGGCTCTCTGCCCAGCGGGGAGCCTGCTTCTCTCTCTGTCTGCAGTTCCACCTGCTTGTGCACTCTCTTTATCTCTCTCTGACAAATAAATAAAATCTTTTAAAAATATATTAACAACAAGTAATTTGATTTCCAGAGGTGAGTGATAGAAAAAAGGACAGAAGCAATAGTTGAAGGGAATATGGTCAAGAATTTTCCAAAACAGGGGCACCTGGGTGGCTCAGGCAGTCAAGTGTCTGCTCTTGGCTCAGGTCATGATCCTGGATTGAGCCCTGCCTCGGTCTCCCTGCTCAGCAGGGAGTCTGCTTCTCCCTCTGCCCCTCAACCCACTCATTGCTCTCTCTTGCTTGCTTGCTCTCCCAAATAAATTTTAAAAATCTAAAAAAAAAAAAAAAAAAGAATTTTCCAAAACAGAGTAAAAAACAATTTCAAGAATGTTACAAATACAAATTATAATGAATACAGTGATATTCACTTTTAGGGAAGTTGTAATAAAACTTAAGATTCAAAAGGATAATCTTAAAGGCAAGTAGAAAGAAACAGCCTTACAATCAAAAGGTAAACAATAAGACCTAAAAGAAGAAGTGACTCAGCAATGATTAAATATATAGTCCCTGCACTGTGTTAGTCAGATACAATGGAGTACACATTTGAGGAGAAATAAGGGAAAAGTCTAGAATCGTATATGAGTATTATGACTATTGGTTTATTAATGCCATGTCAGTGAAGAAAATGGGACTGGCTTTTATAGAGCCTCCAATGAGAGAAATGAAGAAAACGAAATGTACAAATCAGTAAGAAATGTAATTAAAGGGATAAAGCAAAAACTTATTACTGGAGTGAGATGACTGTTTTTCAGATTACCTTGAAAATTTTCATAAACCATAACTGTCACTAAATACTGCAGATAATCACTCTGAATCTCTTCCAAACCTGAATAAATACTTGCTCATATTCTTGTAATTTTAAGAAAGTGCAGAGTGCAATGGAATAATATTTTATAATAAAAAATAACTGGATCAAGAAAAATTTGTGAGAAGAAAAATATGGTAGCTTGTATTAATCAAAGAGCCAATATTATGTTGGTCTTAAAAATAACACATTAAAGTTTTTAACAGTGATTTTCTTCATTCCTTTGGAAATGTAGAATGCGCCTAAACCTACCACGTCAATCATTGCTAACTTCTCTTTGTCACTCATTTGATTCGATCTGCTGAAGATTGGGAATTCTAAGCCTACTCTCTGAGTTTATGATTCTGAAATATTTTTGCTTTGCTTATTAAGAAGAATTTGTGTGTTATGGACTACACTAAAGCTTAAAAATATATTGGTGTATTTATATCACAGACTTGACTAATACAGTGCTTTGCAGATTCTGGATCACTGCAGGATATTGCTGGCAAAGCTTTCATCTAAATAAGAACAGTAAATCCTGGGTAAAGGGAAAGGAGAGAAATACCAAACATTTGACATTAGTTTAAGGAACTGAGCCACTCGTTAGCAAAGACATGTTACAGAAATGCAATACAACAGCTGCCTTTTGGATATTCATAATATTCACTGTCATACAAAGGCTGAGAGAAGTATTACATTTTCTTCAAGAACATTTTTTCCCTGTGTTTCTCTAAGTATCACTAGAATCCTTAATATTAGTTCTTAGTTAATACTGATATTCTTTGAAATTAACTTTTGTTTGAACACTTTGATAAAGCACTAAATACCATCTTTCACGCCAATGGACCTCAAAAGAAAGCTGGGGTAGCAATTCTCATAGCAGACAGATTGGATTTTAAACTAAAGACTATAGTTAGAGACACAGAAGGGCACTATATTATTCTTAAAGGATGTATCCAACAAGTGGATATGACAATTATAAGTATATATATGCCCCCAACAGGGGAGCAGCAAGATACACAAGCCAACTCTTAACCACAATAAAGAGACATATAGATAAAAATACACTAATAGTAGGAGACCTCAACACTCCACTATCAGCAATAGACAGATCACCTAAGCAAGAAATCAGCAAAGAAACAAGAGCTTTGAATGGCATACTCGACGAGTTGGACCTCATAGATATATATAGAACACTACACCCCAGAACCATAGAATACTCATTCTATTCTAATGCCCATGGAACATTCTCAAGAATAGACAATGTTCTGGGTCACAAAACAGGTCTCAACCGATACCAAAAGACTGAAATTATTCCCTGCATATTCTCAGACGACAGTGCTCTGAAATTGGAACTCAACCACAAGGAAAAATTTGGAAGAAACTCAAACACTTGGAGACTAAGAACCATCCTGCTCAGGAATGATTCGATAAACCAGGAAATCAAAAATCAATTTAAACAATTTATGGAGACCAACGAGAATGGAAACACAATGGTCCAAAACCTATGGGATACTGCAAAGGCAGTCCTAAGGGGGAAATACATAGCCCCATCCAAGCCTCACTCAAAAGAATAGAAAAATCTAAAATGCAGTTTTTATATTCACACCTCAAGAAGCTGGAACAGCAACAGAGGGACAGGCCTAATCCACACATGAGGAAGCAGCTGACCAAGATTAGAGCAGAAATCAATGAATTAGAAACCAGGAGTACAGTAGAACAGATCAACAGAACTAGAAGCTGGTTCTTTGAGAGAATCAATAAAATTGACAGACCGCTGGCAAGACTTATCCAAAAGAATAGAGAAAGGACCCAAATTAATAAAATTACGAATGAAAAGGGAGAGGTCACAACCAGCACCAATGAAATCGGAAGGATTATTAGAAACTTTTATCAACAGCTATATGCCAATAAATTAAGCAATCTGGACGAGATGGAGGCCTTCCTGGAAACCAATAAACTACCAAGACTGAAACAGGAAGAAATTGATTTTTTAAACAGGCCAATTAATTATGAAGAGATTGAGTCAGTGATAAACAAAACTCCAGGCCCGGATGGTTTTCCTGGGGAATTCTACCAAACATTCAAAGAAAAAATAATACCTATTCTCCTAAAGCTATTTCAAAAAATAGAAACAGAAGGAAAGCTACCAAACTCATTCTATGAGGCCAATATTACCTTGATCCCCAAACCAGGCAAAGACCCCATCAAAAAGGAGAATTACAGACCGATTTCCCTAATGAATGTGGACGCCAAAATCCTCAACAAGATCTTGGCTAATAGAATCCAACAGTACATTGAAAGGATTATCCGTCATGACCAAGTGGGATTCATCCCTGGGATGCAAGCGTGGTTCAACATTCGCAAATCGATCAGTGTGATACATCATATCAACAAGAAAAGACTCAGGAATCATGTGATCCTCTCAATTGATGCAGAAAAAGCATTTGACAAAATACAGCATCCTTTCCTGATTAAAACCCTTCAGAGTGTAGGGATAGAGGGTACATTCCTCAATTTCATAAAAACCATCTATGAAAAGCCTACAGCAAATATCATTCTCAATGGGGAAAAGCTGGAAGCCTTTCCCTTAAGATCAGGAACACGACAAGGATGCCCACTCTCGCCACTATTACTCAACATAGTACTAGAAGTCCTTGCAACAGCAATCAGACACCAAAAAGGGATAAAAGGTATCCAAATTGGCAAAGAAGAAGTCAAATGTCTCTCTTCGCAGATGACATGATACTCTATATGGAAAACCCAAAAGAATCCACTCCCAAACTATTAGAAGTTATAGAGCAATTCAGTAATGTGGCAGGATACAAAATCAATGCTCAGAAATCAGTTGCATTTCTATACACGAATAATGAGACCGAAGAAAGAGAAATTAGGGAATCCATCCCATTTACAATAGCACCAAAAACCATACGTTACCTTGGAATTAACCAGAGACGTAAAGGATCTGTGTTCTAGAAACTATAAATCACTCTTGAAAGACATGGAGGAAGTCACAAAAAGATGGAAAAATATTCCATGCTCATGGATTTGAAGAATTAACATAGTTAAAATGTCCATGCTACCCAGAGCAATCTACACTTTCAATGCTATCCCGATCAAAATACCGAGGACATTTTTCAAGGAACTGGAACAAATAGTCCTTAAATTTGTATGGAACCAGAAAAGGCCCCGAATCGCCAAGGAACTGTTGAAAAGGAAAGACAAAGCTGGGGGCATCACAATGCCAGATTTCGAGCTGTACTACAAAGCTGTAATCACAAAGACAGCATGGTACTGGCACAAAAACAGACACATAGACCAATGGAACAGAATAGAGAACCCAGAAATGGACCCTCAGCTCTTTGGGCAACTAATCTTTGATAAAGCAGGAAAAAACATCCAGTGGAAAAAAGACAGTCTCTTCAATAAATGGTGCTGGGAAAATTAGACAGCTACATGCAAAAGAATGAAACTTGACCACTCTCTCACACCATACACAAAGATAAACTCCAAATGGACGAAAGACCTTGATGTGAGACAGGAATCCATCAAAATCCTAGAGGAGAACATAGGCAGCAACCTCTACGACATCGGCCAAAGCAACCTTTTTCATGACACATCTCCAAAGGCAAGAGAAACAAAAGATAAAATGAACTTGTGGGACTTCATCAAGATAAAAAGCTTCTGCACAGCCAAGAAAACAGTCAAAAAAACTAAGAGGCAGCCCACGGAATGGGAGAATATATTTGCAAATGATGCTACAGATAAAAGACTGGTATCCAAGATCTACAAAGAACTTCTCAAACTCAATACGTGAGAAACAAATAAACAAATCATAAAATGGGCAGAAGATATGAACAGACACTTTTCCAATGATGACATACAAATGGCTAACAGACACATGAAAAAATGTTCAAAATCATTAGCCATCAGGGAAATTCAAATCAAAACCACACTAAGATACCACCTTACGCCAGTTAGAATGGCAAAAATTGACAAGGCAAGAAACAACAACTGCTGGAGAGGATGTGGAGAAAGGGGATCCCTCTTACATTGTTGGTGGGAATGCAAGTTGGTACAGCTACTCTGGAAAACAGTGTGGAGGTCCCTTAAAAAGTTAAAAATTGAGCTACCCTATGACCCAGCCATTGCACCACTGGGTATTTACCCCAAAGATAACAGACGTAGTGAAGAGAAGGGCCATATGCATGCCAATGTTCATAGCAGCATTGTCCACAATAGCCAAATCGTGGAAAGAACCTAGATGCCCTTCAGCAGATGACTGGATTAAGAAGTTGTGGTCCATATATACAATGGAATATTACTCAGCTATCAGAAAGAACGAGTTCTCAACATTTGCTGCAACATGGACGGCACTGGAGGAGATAATGCTAAGTGAAATAAGTCAAGCAGAGAAAGAGTTATTATATGATTTCTCTCATCTATGGAACATAAGAACTAGGAAGATCGGTAGGGGAGGAAGGGGATAAAGAAAGGGGGGTGATCAGAAGGGGGAATGAAGCATGAGAGACTATGGACTCTGAGAAACAAACTGAGGGCTTCAGAGGGGAGGAGGGTGGGGGATTGGGATAGGCAGGTGATGGGTAGTGAGGAGGGCATGTGTTGCATGGTGCACTGGGTGTTATACGCAACTAATGAAGCATTGAGCTTTACATCAGAAACCAGGGATGTACTGTATGGTGACTAACATAATATAATAAAAAAACATTTAAAAAAAAAAGCACTAAGTAGTCTAGAACTCGAAGTTTCCAGTGGCCATGGGGGATGAATTCATATCAGTTCAGCATAATTTAACAAATCATGGAGGACCAATGTGTGTAGCAGACAAATTCAAGACATTAGAATTATAACATGTTTATATATTGTTTCTCTTGAGTTTTTCGTTACAATTTTTTGTTTGTTTGGGTTTTTTTAGCTCAAATTTTTGCTCTATTTTTTTTTAACTACTGGAAGAACTGTAGATAATGAATGTTAAGGGGAAAGCAAAGCTAGTCTCTGTGCTCCTGGAATTACCCTCATATTCTCCTTTAGTTTCATCTCCAACTGGGCAATAGAACAAAATAGGGATTAAGGAAACATACCCAGAATACCATGTTTTTTCGGCTTCCAAATCCTGCACGTTTGTCTTTTGGGGGGCTTTGAATATATTGAAGATGAATAAAATTTTTCATGATGGTAGGTTGGTAGAATTATCCCAGGGCATATTTTAAGTTTGGACTATTTGTTTATATCACATATCATAATTAGAATTCACTTTCTGAGGATGTATGAATAAAGTGCCGTTCTTGCAAAATATTTCTAGACATATATATGGATAGTGAATAGAGAGTAAAAGTAGTTTAACACAAAATGCTGAGTAGGAAAGTGACAAGGAAATTATTGTTGAAGAGAAGCAGTTGTCACTTCTCCTGTCTTTTTAAATTGACTTCCTTCCTTCTTACCAGTTACAGCATTCCTTAGGTGTACTTCTTCATCTAAAGTCCTTTCTTACTGAGCTTTTATTCTTAGGACTCACCACCATGGTTTACTTTGAAGTATTTCAATATTATTTGGAAAAGGAACTAGATGATTCATTTCAGAAAAAAATAAGCATGGCTCCTTTAGCTTTCTACTGAAATTTTAAGTATGTAAAAGTAACATTACTTTTTGTAGACATTACATTGAGATATGTAGTTAATCAACAAGAGCTGAGACAAGAATGTTTTTTTTTTTGAGACAAGAATTAAAATTTTTATAGGCAAACTACGTATCTCTTTATATTTACTAACATGCTTTCAAATAATAATAATAATAAACAAAGAAGTTTGTATCAGTAGTACTTGTGAAACTCAATAATACCAAGGGAAGCCTCCAAAGATTATTAAATAACTTTTAGTGAGCATAGAATTTAATTGTTTTTCTCAAGTTAAATTCCATGCAGCCTTGTTTCTGCAAGATATGCATAAGTAATACAGGTTTCTATGATCAAAACAGAGTAAGAAACTCGGGCATACTCTAGCTCCACCTAGAGTACTTATAAACTTTCTTGAAAATTCATAGATACTAGAAACATATCTATAGATACTTTTATCTAGAATGTTCTGAAAATCCTGCAGTAAAGAAATTGGTGTCTCCCAAATTTATTTGACCAAAGACGTTTTCCATTCTAATGGAATGGATCTAATTGGATCATCCCACAGATCCAATGTTCACTGGAATACACTTCCAGGACACTGAACTGCTTTTATGGTCATGTTATCCTCCTGCTGGGAAGGATACTTTGAGAGTAAGTTCAAAAAGCTGTTGGTCCAGAAAAAAAAAAAATCATTTCTACCAGGTGATTGTTTCTAGAGCTATCATAAGTTTCTTCATCAAAAATGAATTGTGAAGGAAAAGACATTCTTTCCTGTACGAAAGAGGTTTAAGAAAGACTGGAACAGAATTGAGTAGCTGTGGCAGAGACTATAAGACACATGAAACCTAACAGATTTACTCTCTGACCAATTACTGAAAAATTTTGCTGGTTGCAATGGGTATCAGTGTGTGTATTGATAAATGTAATGAATCAAGGTCAGTAGATGGAGAGTAATCATGGAGAAGAAGTGGCTATTTTGGGCAGGAGATGTCTCTGCACAGAGATGACATTTAAGCATAGACAGACCTGGAAAAAAGTGAGAAAACTAGCCTATGCACATCTAGGAACAGTTTTCTTGGCACAGGCACCCCACCTGGCATTTTGAAACAGCTGGAAATGCAGTGGGCAGAGGGTGACATGAGAAACGCATGAGTGGTAGTAATAGGGATAAGCCAGATCACTACTTCATGCTGCAGTAGATTCCGATTGTGACTGGTAGGAAGCATTTGAACTGTTCTGAGTTTGAAAAGTAACATGAACTCACTTGTTTTAAAACAATCATTCCGGCTGTTTTGTTGAAAACTAATTCCAGAGAAATAACTAGGAATTGAAGTAGGGCAACTTTAAATTTAAAAATACAAACAAAGAAAAACCATAATATTTATTCTACCATCAGACTATAAAGATGCTATTGATTAATCACCTGTCACAGTAAAGGCCATACATGAGGACAGTAGTTCAACTTTGGTAGCATAATAACATCTCCTTGGTAGTTTTTAAAAATGCCAGGGCTAGAGTGTACAAAGAGATTCTGATTTAATTTGATTAGGGTGGGGTTTGGGACATTGATTTTTTTTATTTGTTTATTTAAAGCTCTCCAGATCTCTCTGATGTACAACCAGGATTGAGAACCATTGCTTTAAAGAAAAATATTGAAGACCAACAAAATGTCAATTTTATATGATATTTAATTATGCAGTGTCATAGAAGAGAGCAGATTGACGTGTAAGGTAATTTGTCCAGAAGTGCACTCTTCCTAGGGGTTTTTTAAGAATCTCAAAAACTATTCAGTGCCCTGGACAACTTTAAAATCAGATCGGAAACCTCATTGTCTGAAGCAGGCATAATGCTTAGATGTGTCAGTATCAAATGGCCTTTAGAGATCCCAAGCAGCCTCTCGATTCTGTTATTTGAATCAATTTGTACTACATTTATGACCTGATGGTGTTTGCTGGCAGGGAATTTCATAGGTTGGAAGTTTTAAACACAGTCATCTGCAACCAGACAGCCCCCTTAATGAGAGCCATAGAGGACCCTGCAGATCTGCCTACACAGTGGTCCCTAGGAGCTAGTTACCAGAGTAATACAACAATATTATTTGCTATACGTAAGCATGAGGATCTTCTAAGCCTCAGGAATAGCCATTATGTGAGGTCATGTGTGCTGATGTGATTTGTTGAAAGAAATAAACATAGAATTAATCACGAGAAAGGAGACCTTCTTTCTTATTGTCAAAATGATTCACTTGGCTTCGATCATGTGTGAGATAGAATTCTGTGTTTTGATTGTAAGAAAATAGAGGTCGTATTTTGACATTCAAAAGATGCTCCATTGACTAAAATGTTCACAGGCATGTCCTGAAAACAGAAGAAATCAGTGTGGACCTAAAAGAGAGCCAGCAGCATGTCTAATGAAAATCAGGCCGCAGGCTTTAAAATACACTATCACTCCTTCCTCTATTTCCCTGTTTTTGTTTCACGTTGATTAATGCTTTCATTCAAGGGAAAATTGGGTCTGTTTGCTAGAGCCTTCAGTTCTCCACCTGTCAACTTGAGAAACAGTAGAAATGGCATCGAGGAGAAGAGGGCAAAAAGAGGTGGGAGCTACGTAAATTTTGAGGACAAAGTAGGAGCTCAGCAGGCCATCCGAGCTTTTGGGACATCTTTGCGACATGATGAAAATAATTTCAGCGTTTGAGGGTATATGCCTCAAGATGATTAACTCTAAACCTGTGTGTCTATAAATTAAAATATATTCTCTCCAAGTTTGCATTTTAACATATATTTTTAGAAATGCAGATTTTTATTGACTATTTTATACAAGAAATCCTCAATCTCCTTTAACACAAGAGCTGGTTCACATAACGCTAGTTTTCCCCCTAGAAAGTACAAACACATAGGGAAAGTTCCTCTTTCAAACCTTTAATCTGTGAGCATCCAGTGACCGAATACATTCTCACATTTCTAGTAGTATGTGATTTTTTTAAAATGTTTTATGCATTTTGGCAATGTGTCAAACAAATAAGCCATTATAACATCAAGCATCTTTTACATGGCACTGGATCTTAAAGATAGAGCAATAGAACAGAGCTGTGGGAAAACACAATTTCCTCCTCAGCTTGTCTGTTTTCTGCATTGTCCAGTTGCTGTGTGTTAAAAAGCTGTTTAAAAATTAAAAAAAAAAAAGGTTTTTTAGTTACCCCTAAAGGGACTTTTAAATTTTATAAAGCCCCAATTGTCCAGACAATAATTAAAAAAAAAATCTAAGAATCTGTTTTTATGAGGGAGTCTGGAAAAGTGAAAATAATGAAGACTGAAAAAGGGTGAGTGCTTTTGGTGTGCTGACACAGTTTCTCATTTCAAGGATTAGTCTTGATAGGTACTTGAATACAGGACAGTAAAATTTGATATAATGTTATTTTCAAGAAAAGCACAAACCTGCTGACCTAATACAATAAGCCCAAATCAGGAGTAGTAGTCTCTTTTTCCAATTTATCTCTACAGAACACATGTTTCCTATATACATTTGGACAATAGGGAAAAAAAAAAAAAGTGGGAAGCAAGATACCTGGAATCTGGTCCTTCCTTCCCATAATTGGTTTGAGGAAAGTAATTGTTACTTCTGTAGTCCTAAATTTCCTCATTTGTAATTGAGAAAGTTGTACCAAAGCTCTAAAATTCCTCATCTGTAGCTCTTTCTTGGTTAACTTTCCATTTGTACTCCCTTGGTAGGTTTATCAGAAAATGTGTGTATTTGTTTCCTACGGCTGTCTAACAGTGTATTACAAATTGAGTGGCTTAAAACAATAGAAATTTATTTTCTTACAGTCTGGAGGCTAGAAGTTTAAAATCAATGTGTTTAAATCTAGAGCCTACTCCCTCTGAAGGCTGTAGGGGAGAATCCCTTCCTCTCTCTTCCCATCTTCTGCTGGTTGTCAACCATCCTGGGTATTCCTTGTCTTGAAGATGCATCATTCCAATCTCTGCCTTTGTCATCACATGGTCTTCTCTCTTCTCTCTAGTGTGTCTGCATCTAGGTCCAAATTTCTGACTTCTTATAAGGACACCAGTCGTTGGATTAGGGCCCACCATAATCCAGTCTGACCCCATCTTAACTTGATTACATCTGCAATGACCCTATTTCCAAGTAAGGTCATTCATAGGTACTAGGGACGAAGACTTGAGCATATCTTCTGGGGAACACAGTTCAACCGAGAACAATGTGTATGAAACCACTCAGCTACCTAAGATTATGTTTAAGTGAGATATAATCAGAATATTTACTTTCTGGTCTGTATTCCATGCCTGTTTGTTTGCCATGTCCAATAAAGCCCCTACAAATTCAAGGAATAGTTAATTTATTGACAGAGGCAGAGAGAAATTTCACTTTATTTTTTTTAACAAAACTCAATCCACTCCAGCTCACTATTACTCACTTTGAGAATTTATCAAATATTGCTTTACATTTTTATTAAATACTTAAGTATATCTTGAATTCCCAAATCTTACAAGGTATTATATTTTTTATCCACCCCTCCCCAGTCTAGTCTGGTTTCTTATATACCACAGATATTCAATAATGACTCAATGGATAGCCTATCACAGTAGTTATGGGATTCAATTTCATCCTGCCAGTACCCACCCAAAGTCCTCAGACACATCATCCTTCTGTCACTCTCATTCTTTCTTATGCTGACATGCACACACACGTGTGCATACACACACATACACTCTCAGTACATTCCCCATTGTTTACTCCCGTGCCTGCACAATTTTACAGCTCCAAAGATAATGCTAATAAATTTTGTGGATTGAGAATGGGAAACTCAAAAATTACTGTTTTCCTGTAAATATGCTTAAAATCTAGAGCAGTGACATGTTGGATTATGGAGATCTATTTTGTAAAAAGAACAGTGGCTTAGAAGTCATTATTTATACCCCGAATCTATAGCTAGTTATAGGAGCACTATCTGGAATATCATCCTCATTTGTAACATCTAGAATTAGAGTTTGTTATCAAGTCCATGATTAAATTAGAGTTTGTTATCAAATCCATGATTCTGTAGGAACATCCAGTTTTCTTTCTCCTTCCAGTGAGCACAGAGTAATTGGGGAAAATTTTGTCATTTTTTATATTTGTTCCCAAAAGAGAGGTTTTTGTTTTTTGGCGGGTTTTTTTTTTTTTTTTTGAGTCAACAGAGCATGTCTTGTAAAATTTATAGGACCAAAGTACCCTGACATCATACATAATGGAAGATAATGGCCTGAATGTAATTGTGTAATCTCATTTCAGTATGTTAGTTTTAGAGATAAAATAAGTCATGTACTTGCGGTTTCTAAGGAAGAAAGCTTAAGAGTCCTGCAACTTATAATAGGATTTACCGCTTAGATATTTGAAAATTAATCAGAAAAACAGACTTAATTGTTAACTTTTCACACATGGGACAGACATTTGTAATTGGTTTATGTGAGAATAACTCTTATTTTTTTTTAAGATTTATTTATTTATTCCAGAGAGAGAGTGCGAGTGGGGGAAGGGGCAGAGGGAGAGGGAGAGAGAGTATCTCAAGCAGACTCCCCACTGAGTAAGGAGCCTGATGCATGGCTCAATCCCAAGACCCTAAGATCATGACCTGAGCCAAAATCAAGAGTCCACCACTTAGCCAACTGAGCCATCCAGGCACCCCCAAAATAACTCTTAGTCCATGCTTTTTCCTGACATTGGGCTACCTTAATAGAAATTTCCTTGGTGGAAGTGTGACACTCTCCACCCTGCCCTCCAGAGTGGCAATTCCAAAGATTTCTTTCACCACTTCCCTCAAACCTTCCTGAACACCCTTGCCCCAGAACACCCTCACACACTTTCCATAGTGAAACTTGCCTTTTTGTTCAAAGAGAAAATAGAGTCACAGGTTGCATATTTCCTTCAGGTTCCTGTCTTCTCCCCACAAATGTGCATGACTTTTCATGAATTCATTCATTCAGCCTTCATGAAATAGGAATCCCACTTCCCTCCCATATAGCCATTACCTTCACCTGTTTCCTGGATCCTATCCCTTCTACCTCCTCAGTGACTCTGCTCCATCAATTTTCCTCAATATCAATGCTATCAACAACTTCCTTCTACTGGCTCTTTTTCTCAGCTTACAAATTAGATTTAATCTTCTCTATCTTTAAAAAAGGAAAAGAGAAAAAAGGAGAGGAGGACAGGACAGAGCGGGGCAAGGAAAAGAAAGAAACCTGCACCAACTGTACATAATCATATAGCAGCTACTCCTGAACCCTTTCTTTCTTCTCAGCCTAGTTTTTTGTATGGCCAGTCTGATACCATTCTCTTCGTAATCTCACCTCTTGTTTACACCTCATGTTACTGTCTGTCACCTTCACCACTATACTGGAACTACTCCTACAAACATCACCAATCATCTCCTAGTTGCCAAAATTAAAAGGCATTTGATTCTTTTTCTTGCATTTTCACAGAGCACTTCACACTGTCTATTACCAGTAATCTCTTCCTATAGGAGAAAGAGATTTCCAGCCCTAATGCTGTAAAGCAAAGATCAACCCTAAAATTTAGAGTATTGCCTTTCTTAGTGAAAAGAATGGAACACCTCCCCAGTAATATTTATTAGAATGTAAATAAACTTTCTGTGTGTGTGAGTTATAAAACTGTGGAATTAAAATGAGAATTCTACTCTTCCTACTGGCACAAGTGCCTGCAGGATGTATTATGTCATTTAGTGATTGGTAATACATTGTTTTGTAATTATTCACACTAATTTTTCTTGGGTTTTGCTCCCAAACTCAACCACAATTCCCATGTACACCATGTTATTTATTTCTCTTTTTAGGGATATCTTCTCCTATCAGCTTTTGCTTATAGCAAAAGAAATACAGTAAATAGCTTTTTTGAAGGTTACTAAAGTTAGGTCTCATTTTCAATACAACAACACATTGTTGAGTTGAATACAATAATTTGTCTGAAAGCAGATTTATTTTGGTCAAACTTAGTAGCCTGTTGTAATTGTGTGATACTAGATCTCAAGTTTAATTTGCTCCATCACTTTCAAATATCAACCTAAGAACACTTTCCAGTAAGTAGATTTTTTTTTAAATTTTTAACAAGGAAATTTGATAAGGGGGTGCCTGGATGGCTCAGCTGGTTAAGCATCTGCCTTCAGCTCAGGTCATGATCTCAGGGTCCTGAGATTGAGCCCCGCATGAGGCTCTCCACTCAGCGGTGAGTCTGCTTCTCCCTCTCCCTCTGTGATGTCTCTCACTTTTGTTCTCTCTCAAATAAATTGATAAATAAAATCTTAAAAAAAAAAAGAAATATGGTAAGGAGACAGAAAACCACTAACTTAAATACGGACAAATACAAGAGCTGTGGTGAAATGTTGCATATCAGTTTCTAAGATCTGGTTGAAAAATATTCCTTTCTTTGGACTCATTTTCTATACTAACTATAGTGGGAAGCCATTACCTTTTATCTGCTCAGAATTTTTTCATCCCTGTATATGGCTTGGCTATACTTGGCTTTAGTAGACTGTCAACCACATGACTCCCTTCCTTCCACTCTGCACCCCCTCATTCCCACCCACAACTAGCTCTCCCAGGCCTTACAGATGGGTAAGGATGTCACCCCTTCTGGCCAGACAAACCTTATCCCCCTGGCCACCGTAATACAGTTTGGGGTTTTGTTTGTTTTTTGTGTTTTTTTTCCTGAGAGAACGTTTACTAATGAAAGATTGTTTAGAAATTATTTTGAGCTCGGGGTAAGGTCTTGAGCCCCAGGTGGCCATGTTTGCCATCATACTGAGAAAGCTTACCTGGACACGAAGTTGTGAGAGACAAGAGAGAAAGAGCTGTGATAACTTTGCTTGATTCCTAAACACATCTGAGCCAGAATCTACCTCTTAAACTTCTCAGTTATGTCAGAAATATTTTTTCTTCCCTTTTAACCTGGTTTGAATAATATTTCTGTGAAGGACAACTAAAATAACTCAAAATAATGCCATAGCCTAATTAACCCTCACTTGACTTTTGAATGACATGAAAGAATTAATTGTGGATTTTATTGCTTATCCTGATTTGCTTCGTATTCATTCTCTTTTATTTTTTTCATTTATCAATGTTCTTCATGCAACTAGATATAACAGCAATTAATTGCATATGCCGTGTTATAATGCTTTTAAACTTCAAATTATATTGTGAATTTTTTTCTATCTCAGCAACTATCTATCATATAACGCATTGTTTTGAATTTGTGGCCATAAAATACATTTTACAAGAAAATCTAGTAGTTTATAAAGTTCTGTATTTTATAACATTTAGTTATAAGATTGAGAATTTCTGAGAAATATGATATTGATTCTTCTCAGCCTTTCCATTCTATAGGATCAATTACCAGGTTCCATAAACCAAAGTATTTTAGATAATTTTGCCTATTTTTCTTTCAATGGAGAAAGTGAATTTCCAAGTTGAACCTCTACTTTTCACCTTCAAAACTGCGGTAGAGATTTTTAGACAGTAAGTACAGCCTCAAATCCTAAAAGCCATTTTTCTCTTTCTCCCTTTCCTTCCTTCCTTCCTTCCTTCCTTCCTTCCTTCCTTCCTTCCTTCCTTCCTTCTTTTTTTAAGAGAGAGAGAGTGAGTGAGTATATATGGGGGTGTGGGGAGGGGCAGAGGGAGAGGGAGAATCTCATGGAGCCTGACGCAGGGCTCAGTCTCATGACCCTGAGAGATCGTGACCTGAACCAAAATCAAGAGTCCGACACTTAACCAACTGAGCCACCCAGGAACCACTAAAAGCTATTTTTCAAAATGTTGGCTTAAGATATCTTAAGATATCTGTGGCCCTCAAGCATATCTCCTGCTATACTTTAATGAGTAAGTCAGGAGTTTCTTGGATTCTAATGCATAACTGTTGCTTAGCACCTATCACAAATTAAAAATCCAATATTCATTGTCTACTGATTGAGAGTAATTAAGCAGAATGAGAAATACAGATCACATTTTTGCTTCTTTTCTTTAAAACCACTACTCTACATCATTGGGTTTTAAACCTCAATGTTTGTAAGAATCATCTAGAGCACTTGGTAATATGCAAGTGTCCAGTCTCACCCACTATGATTTGGTAGGCCTTAAAGGAGATCTATGATCCAGCATTTATAAAAAGTAGCACAGTGTTTCTGCCATAGCTGTTCAATGAGCCACACCTTAAATGCACACTATAGCGTGTGCATTTGATCTTATAATTTCATTTTATTTGTCATGATGTGTTTTCCCATTTTATCATAAACCAACAAAGTTTCTCTAATGATTAAAATCAAAGTCTTCAGAGTAATAAAAGACCTTGACTTCATTGAATCCAGTGGTTTTCTGGATTCCTATGTAACTTTATGATTAGGCAGAGATTCTACAAAGAGTAGAAGGACAGAGAAGGGGAAAGTCTCTGCCTTCCCCCACCCCATCATGTTGACCTACAGCCCTACCTTTGATCTCTTCTGTATATTGGGTTAGTGTGTAATATATTCTGTGAAGAAATTGTTGTCTTCAAGAAATATGAAAACCACAAATTAGTCTAATGTTTGTGTTTCACAGATGAGATAACCAAGTCCTTAGACAAGTTTTCTTTGCTGCCCATGAGCATAAAGCTTCTAGAAAATGTGGGAGCCTAGAGAAGCAGAAAACAAGACAATAAAATAAAAATGTATAAGATAATAATAAGATGTCCCCTTTTCTCAAAGAAACTAAAGTGTAACTGTGAGACAAGAATGGCAGAAATAGAATAAGAAACAAATAGTACTAGTGCAAATTATATTCTATAGTATGTGCTTTGGGATGATTAGAACAGGCCTTACGAAGAAAATAGAACTTGAATGAGGCTCGAATTGGAATAATAATTAGAAAGAAAGGGAACACATGGGATGTACCCTTGCACGAAGGAGGACCTTAGCATGGCATGTGAGTATGCTAAGAAAGAGACTAGACTACATGGGCCTATGAGCTCTAGTTTGAAGGAAAGGGGAAAATCAGGTTGGAATGATGGTTTACGATCAGTGTGTAAAGGAACTTTTGAAGAACAGTATGAGTAGTTCCCTCCTAATCTATTTCCTAATTTCTTAAACTTTTCGATTCCTCTATGACTCTATTCAGAAAAATTATCCTAAAATACAGTCAAATAAACAGAAGCAAATGACCAGCAAAACACTCATTGACTTTTTGAAATGGAATATATTGGGGGAGACTCAGACAGAAGTGGCAGCAGGCATGCATTTCCACCACTGCCCATCACACTGAAGTACAGCACATTGGGATCCAGCTGGAACAGACATTAGATTCTCAAAAAACAGAACTGGAGCCAAACAACCATATGACATTGCAGAAACTTTGGCCTCCAGCCCTGTTTTACCATCCCAGCATTCCTTGCTTGGGGAGCACCAGCCCTTTCCCTGGATTGATAATGGGGCTGGGGTCCGTGATATCCCGGTGGTTTCCAGATCTTTTCCACCATCTCAGCATTCCACTGTCTCGCAACTCAAGGGGCTTTTTAAAGATCAACATCATTAGTATCACCTTAAAGTTTGTTGGAAATTCAGAATCTCAGGCCCCAATATGGACCTACTAAATCAGAATCTGTACTTTAACAAGATCTCTAGGATATTTGTATATCCCTTCAAGTTTGAGAAACTGCTTTTTAAAAATTGATTAACTTTGGGGTACCTGGGTGGCTCAGTCTGATAAGCGTCTGACTTTTGACTCTTGATTTTGGCTCAGGTTGTGATCTCAGGGTCTTGAGATTCAGCCCATGTTGGGCTCCACACTCAGCGCAGAGTCTGCTTCAGGGTCTTTCCCTCTGCCCCCACCCTACTCTCTCGCTCTCTCAAATAAAATAAATAAATAAAATCTTTAAAATTAATTTACTTCAGCATTAGCTATGCCCAGTCTCTAGAGAGCTCTTTGGAGGTTATTTCCACCTGGAAGCCTACCCTGGAGGAAATCTGTCTTGGAAAACTTAACTCTTACCTCTCAGAGACTCAAAGGATAGAGGGTGCCCTATAATCTCCTGGGGAGCATCTTTTCTTCTGAACTCAAGTCACCATGGAGTAATTGGGTCAGCGTTCCTCAAAGTACTGTTCTATGAAAAACAAACAAATGGAGAAAAAGGTGCAATGTTCAGACATGTTTGAGAAATACTTAGTTAAATAGAGCTAAATGACTTTATTTACTTCAGGAATTCTCAAAACTTTCAATATGCTTATGGAGATTATGATGATTCAAAAATAATTACAGAAAGCAAAAATCATAGAAAACAATTTCACAACTTTATTTGATTAGTCAAACATTTCTCTCAAGTCACAACTCTTAACATCTTGAGTGAAAAATCCTTGCTGAAGTCCTCAAGTACCAATTTGGGGAACATTAAGCTAGGCCCATGTGTGTGCTTGAAACAAAGTTATGATTAAAGTAAAGCACACAGCATCTCTTGCCAATGACATATTTTCTCATCCCATGACTTGTTTGGGCCCAGCAAATGTGTTTGCATCTGCCATCCCTCTGTTCTCTCTTGCCACTTTATCTGTTTGCACTAGCACACACTCACACAAAGACCTAGAAATCTCTGAGATTAAAAGACTAACAAGAAAAACAAAAGGTCTTTCCTTCCTGAGCTCTACATTTTAATCATAGCCCTTCCCTTGTTCTCAAAGAAGCCGTTCGTACAGAGGGTTTTGTCTCTCTGAGACCAGACTGGGAACTCTGCTACCAGATTTCTGGCCAGATGGTCAAGCAGTCAGTATATCAAGTGACCACCATGTACTTAACATTTTATTAGGAACTATGAGGAGTGCAAAAGCATAAGAATACATTATTCCTGCATCCCAGAGCTTCAGTCTAATAAGATTAAGAGTTTGTTTCTAACAAGAGTAAAAATTGTGAAAGGCTCTAGAGAAAAGCATACAATTGAAAGGAACAAGATTTATTCCTGACCCAAAAGAGCTCATAATTTTTTCAAGAAAATAGACAAAAATGACTATCACAGAACGAGGAGCCTATGAGGGCAGTGTGAAAGAGTTGATTAATTCTGAGGGAAAAGGGACTAAGAAAGGGGTCATAGAGAGGATGACTAATAAATTATGCCCTGGAGAATGGATAAGTTATTTCCACACAGAGCAGGAAAAGAGGTGGATTCTGAGCTGAAGAGCATAGATTTTAGGCTGTCAGAGACAGAAACAGATCACAAAAGATTTAATTTTCATGTGTTAAGAAAATCATATTATGTGAAATTAGAAACAATTGGTGTGACATTATGTTGCTGTCATTAGGTGATATGCACCTTCAGAGAATGGAGAAATGAGTGAAGAGTGGAGTGATCCTCTGGAGCCGGCCTGCTGTCCCTGAGAGGGAAGCCTCGAGGGCATACAAAACACCCCAGTGTCAGGACAGGGAGCCAGGAGTCTGCAGAGAGCTGTGGAAAAAACTGGAAGGAAGGAGGCAGTGCATTGATAGCTGATGAAAGTTTGGGAAAACAGCTGGAAACCTGGGACTTTACCTAGAAAGGGGTGCTGAACTCAGGAGACAGGGAGAGAAGCCCAGTGCCACTCACCACCTTTATGCAATCACAGAAGAACAGTGCAAGGGGTGTCGGCTCAAAGCAAATAGCAGGAAGTCCTAAGTACAGGTTAAAGTCTGGACCACATCTGCTTCAGAAAAAAGCTAGGGGTAATAATACTTCAAAGTGGCAAGTTGTAGGCGAAAACTGGACAAAACTAAGAAAACACGACATGACACAACTTTTCGGTAGGGTCTCATTTTAAGTAATCTTGAGGTAAATTCTAATGACTGCAGGGAGAATTCAAGGAAATCCTAGGGTAAGACAAATGTAGGCAACTCTTTGAGAGAAGGAAAAATATAGAGAGAATTAGGCAATAGCACTATAAAAACAGGAGGCCCTATGAGATATGAAGGATATAGGAAAATGTTGGGACACAGATCTAAGAGTAGGAATGACTGATTTCTCGATCTTCCTTGTGTCTACTAGGGCTCTCCTTGGCTTCAGTTGTCCTATCTGTTTAAAGATGAAGTTACTCTAAATGTTCTCAAGTTCTCCTCCAGCTTTAAATTCTGTGATCCTCAGAACAAAGAGGGTAGAGTGAGAAAATGAGGCAAAGAGGCCAAGGAAAGGTTCACTTGAACATAGAAAGTGTTGTCAGAAGCGTTTTATGTGAGAAATGAAGACATTTATCACAATATAGAAGTAGGTACTGAGATAACCAAAAGATAGTGGTTCACCATTACCAAGGCAGTTGTTGCTACTACTGATCAAAGCCCTTCACATCTCTGAAGCATTATGTAGTTTAGAAAATGCTGTGGGGGTTCAGAAGAGAAAGGAGGTATTTGTGGAGTGTCTACTGCTTGCCAGCTTTACGTTGGATGTTTACATACTTAATAGCTATAATTTCTTTATGGAAGAAAATTGTTACTTAACAATTACCTGAAAGATAAAACATGGGCCACTATTCAATCGGTATACAACCAAATAGGTCCACTCAATAAAAGGGAAGGAAACAGTTTTTAGGTGTTTTTTAGGGGGATAAGTTTGTTTTTATTTTATGTGCACTAAACTACAATCAGTGTGGCTATGGTAATGCGACATATTTTTGCTTCAACATCATATAATAACGATACTGATCCGATATTTCAAAAATTTCAGCGACATGCAGCAGCCTCATTCACCAGGAGGGCTTTGTAATACTCCATGTCACCTTCTGCCCAAACACAGCCCCTCTGCCTCCCAGGGATTTCATTAAATGAAAGATTGATTGAGGTAGTGAACTACTTTCTCACTATACATGAATCTAAAAATGTCAGACTGTTAGTGTTGCTGGTATCATTCCCACTGGTGTTTGTTTGTTTTCTGAGTTTTCCTCTTTGGCTGAATAAAAATACTCAGTCCTATGAACTCTGAGAGCAAGATGTGCCATTCTTTTGACCCACCACACGGCTCCATCAATATTGATTTGAAACAAACCCTCTAGGGCTGTCTGTGTTCCTGGCAATGTTTCAATACTAACATGTGGTTAATTTTTTAGAGGATTTTTCCTCCCTTTCCTGTGCTCAAGAGGAGCTGTGGAGTTTGTGGGAAACAGCAGCTTGATTCGTGCATCTGTGGGGCTTGCATATTGCCCTTAGAGATAGTGACCCTTTCTTCCTAACCCTCCTTCCTTTGCTGCACGTTGTGCTCCAGGAAGTGGAAAGAAGCATACTCTAAATGCTTAGAAGGCTTTTAAGACAATATTCCTAGAGCTGTGGTGTGTGAGAAAACTCATAGAATTCTCACTTCTCGCTCTCTCTCAAAATTTAGCAGTTAAGGCATATTACCATATTTATAGACATTTAAATTCAATATGCATGGGTGCATTGTGTTACTGAATGCAGAGGTGATTATAAATACTTGTTCAAAAGCAGGTCAATTCTTTAACAACTAATTTGTGACCAAGAGCACAAGAAATATCTTAAGGCAAATAATAGAGATCTGATTTTTTTTTTGCTATTACTGTTATTTTTTTCCAGGTGGGATAATGAGTTGTTTTGTTTTGTTTCCGAAGTTCATGAGAACTGTCTACCAGAAGAGTGTTTCTGTGTTTCTATTTTCAATAACATGAGGAAATATCTCCTTAATTTCCTATTAAATAAAATAAAGACATTTATTAGGATTATTTAATTTAGCTCCCATTTTGATGGCTATAAATTTACATTTGGATTATTTTTTCTGAGCAAATAACAGAATCTTAAAAATAATGAGATCATAATTCTTATTTTCCCCTTTGTTGGACTTTCTAAGTCTGTAATGGATCAACGCTTTCAATCCACAAAGGAGACATTTAGAATAAAATATCCAGTCCTTCCTTTAACTTGCTCTCAGTAGAAGAACTATTTTATCAGTAATGGTGACAGGCCATACTATAAGGTCTGTGCTTTCTCATGTATTTGACCTTTTAGTCATCAGCATACATTTTGGTTGAATACAATTTGAATAGAATTTAATCAAATTGAATAACGGCACACACCAAAGCAAAAATGGTGCAGAAATGACATTTCTGATTAAATAGTCACAGAATGTTTAAGAAGTGCCCATTAATTTGATATATGTAAAAATATATTATCCTTACTGTTTTATACTAGGACTCAACTATTGGCTACAAAGAATAGTGAGGTAAAACTTCACTGACTAGCAGAGTATCCTCTTCACCAGCTTGTAAAATATTTCTGTGTCTGCAGATTACTTAAATGGCAAATATAGGTTCACCTTGAAACAGAAGAGATATTGTGCCACTAGAGACCCATACAGAGGTGACCCACACAGGGGCACTAGGGATTGCAGAGAGAGCACAAAAGTTTCATGTATCTTTTTTGACTTTCAATATGGTTTTACAAAAATACAATTATTTTCCTCATGATAGTATCATAATAAAGACCTGGAAAAGGGGAGTTGGTAGGTAAAGAAAAAAGTAGATAAACACAAGCATGGTAAGCTTTAGAGACAGGGCAAAACTATCCAGTTCAATTCAGTTGAACAACTTTTCATGTGTGTTTAGTTTATATCTTTTATTGCACTTTGTACGAGATTTTAGCCAGTGTTACACCACCCTCAATTCAATCAGATGCAAACTTATTTTATTTTTAATGTATTTTTCAAAAAGATTTTATTTATTTATTCGTCAGAGAGAGAGAGAAAGCACAAGCCGGGGGAGCAGCAGGGAGAGGGAGAAGCAGGCTCCCCGCCGAGCAAGGAGCCCCACACAGGACTCAGTCCCAGGATTCTGGGATCGTGACCTGAGCCAAAGGCAGACGCTTCATCAATTGAGCCACCCAGGCATCCCGTAAACTTATTTTATTAACATGTTTCATGTCCTGTTCCCAACATAACCTTGCACTTCATGCCTGCCATCCTTCCCATTCTTACTCAGTTTTCAAAGCTCAATTTAATTGTGGTCTTCTCTGTGAAGCTCACCCCATATCATCCAATCACAACCTCTCTCTCTCTCTTTTCTCCCTTTGGTTGCTTGTTTGCATGGCAGTCTGCTAGATGTAATATAAACTTCTTGAAAGAAGAGAGGATATGTTTCATCTCTTGTACACAATATAGTGTTAATTGATCTAATAGTTGCTCAGTAGATATGGGAAAAAATTACACGGACCTCTCTCTGAAACTAGGGCTAAAGAAAGAGAGATGAGCCAAATTTGCCCCGAGAGTAAGTTAACTACTCAAAAAGAAGAAATTTACAGGTGCCAAAATACCCTTTTGTCAACTATCATGCCCAAGAACCATGTGTAGTTTTCCTTGGTATATATATTTTTTAAAGGTTTTATTCATTTATCTGACAGAGAGAGAGAGCACAAGCAGGGGGAGCAGCAGAGGGAGAGGGAGAAGCAGGCTCCCCCCGAGCAAGGAGCCCAATGTGGGGCTCAGTCCCAGGACCCTGGGATCGTGACCTGAGCTGAAGGCAGATGCTTAACAGACCCAGTGCCCCCTCTTTGGTATATTTTAATCTTCTCTCCAACTAATCTTTTCCTGTGGTCAGAACTTGATATCACTAATCTTAGACAGGTTTTTTTTTCCCATTGGTTAAAGAGCTACACAACATCTAAAGTACTCTCCAGCTCTAAATTACTACTTTGTGGTTTGTTTCATAATTTTACCATGAAAGTAACAGAATTTTAGCACTAAGTAATGTCCTGTCTACCTTGGATTTCTGAAAAGAGAGATATTGTATTCTCTTAAACCTCACCTTTTGAAAACACAAAAAATGACTTTTAATTATTTGTTTATCCCTCATTACATATGTATTCTATATATACACTTAAAACAATGTTTTAAAGGGAAGTGAATCCCATTTTAAAATGTTATTTAATATTCTTTTTTTTTTTAAGATTTTATGTATTTATTTGACAGAGAGAGAGACAGCCAGCGAGAGAGGGAACACAAGCAGGGGAAGTGGGAGAGGAAGAAGCAGGCTTCCCATGGAGGAGCCTGACGTGGGGCTCGATCCCAGAACTCCGGGATCACACCCTGAGCCGAAGGCAGACGCTCAACAACTGAGCCACCCAGGCACCCCTAAAATGCTATTTAATATTCTTAAGCTCTCTGACTCACAAGCTTTATCAGTCACATTTTTATTTGTGTTTATTATTGATTATACAAGTGATAGCCAAGTAATTACTACCCATTATAGGAAGTAGGTACAAGTCAACACCACAGGAGATTCAAATATTATGGAATTTAACTATTTGAATTAAAAGCCACAGAAAATTATTTGTCCCTTTTATGGGCACATAGTTTATATGGAAAACAAACAAGATATATAGATAAAGAAAAATTTTTCTTCAGTGTGCTGGAGAGATTCCCCAGGCAGAAATTTGGGTTAAGAGTTATTACCATATTGGGAAAAAAGAAGGCATTGTTTGGTTTCCTTATGCACAAGAGAAAGGCAAACAAACAGGTCTTAATGATCTCAGGGAATTGGAGGATGAGTAACCTCAATATTTTGGAAGCAAAAGGATATTTTTCCAAATGTCCCTTTCTCTCAGAAGCATTATACCACAAAGACGTTTTTGAGTTTCTACTAAGTCTTGTAAGGACACAAATAATGACCTACTTTACAGCCAACACATTTTCTAATCAGTGCATCTGAAAAGTTCTCTTCGAGTAAAAAGAAAAGGGAAAGTTCCATAGCAGCTGTTCATACTTTCTTTCTGTAGAAACTAACTTTTAGAGATCGATCATATTGTCTAGATGCTCATTAAAGACTGGGACTTAGTACACAATTGTTAATTAATCAAAAAATACTTTTGAGTTCCGCTACATTCATTCTGCTGGGTACTTCCGTGGTTCCAGGAAGCCAGATGCCCCGTCTCCTCTCATGCAAACTTTTAAAATGTTGGGGAGACTAATGTGCATGAAATGCTTAATAATATAAGGGAGCTACTACTGACTGGTTATTCCTTTTTAATTTAGTAATCATCAAAAAGAGATTAATGAAGGAAATATCTATGCTAAAAGGAAACTATATACATGCTGGGATTTAATTGCCAATGATTTGTGTTCATCTTGATCAACTTTATTGAGGAATAATTGTCAAATATATTTGTGTATATTTAAAATGTACAACATGATGATATGATATCATACACATTGTGGAATGATTACCAGGATCAAAATAAGTAATACATCCATCACCTTACATGGTCAACTTCTTGTGTGTTTGTTTGTGTGTGTGTGTAGGGAGTGCTTAAGATCTACTCTAAGCACCTTTCAAGTATGCGATACCATACTAATAACTATAGTTGCCATGCTGTACATGAGATTCTTAGAACGTATTTTTCTTATAACTGAAAGTTTGTACCCTTCGACTTACATTTCCCCATTTTCCCCACCCCAAAGCCCCTGGCAACCACCATTCTAGTCTATAAAATCTACATATGCATAAAAATCTCTAAAATCTTTAAAATTCTAAAAAATCAGGTCCTTTTTTAAAGATTTTACATAGAAGTTGTACCATGCAGCATTGTCTTTCTCTGTCTGGCTTCTTTCACTTAGCATAATATCCTCCAGCTTCATCCATGTTGTCCCAAATGGCAGGCTTTCCCTCTTTTTTATGGCTGAATAATATTCCTTTAGGGGTAGTTGATCCTTTAGGGGTGGTCCATTAATCCTTTAATGGACATGCAGGTTGTTTTCATAATTGGACTATTGTGAAGAATGCTGCAATGAACATGGGAATACAGATATCTCTGTGGGATACTGATTTCATTTCCTTTGGATATATTCCCAGAAGTGGGATTTTTTTTTTGCTGGATCATATAGTAGTTCTGTTTTACTTTTTTGAGAGCTACCATATTGTTTTCCATAGAGGCTATACCAATTTACATTCCCACCAACAGTGCACGCAAGGTTCCCTTTTCTCTACATTCTCTCCAACATTTGTTTTCTCTTGTCTTTCTATACTAGACATTCTAACAAGTGTGAGGTAGTATTTCATTGTGGTTTTGATTTGCATTTCCCTGATAATAGTGATGTTGAGTACCTTTTCATATACCTATTGGCTATTTGTATATCTTCTTGGAACAATGTCTTTTCAGGTCCTTTGTCATATTTTAATCAGATTATTTGCTTTGGTTATTGAGTTATGTGAGTTTTTGTATATATTTTGGATACTAAACCCTCATCAATTTATGGTTTGCAAATAGTTTCTCCCATTCTGTAGGTGTTCCTTCACAACAGATTGCCTAATAATATCTTAAAAACTCCGACACATGTTTATTTAAATCACTATTTGGGTTAAGTACTTACCAATAGTATCAACAATTTTATTAAATTCTATCAAATTACATTGCATGGCACTAGCTGCCATTTAACTTAAAAAATAAAATGTTGTCAAATAAGAATATTTTTCTTAGTTCATTGCAAGTGTGTAACTAATCCCCTAAAACTTAGCCTTAAAATGACAAATACAGTATCATCTATATTATATTTTATATGCTTACTGACTAAAGCTCTGTACATCTTAGCTTTTCCGTATGGAGTACCATTATATCATTTCGTACAAAATGTCATTTGGCTTTATGGCAGAGAGCCAAGGTCTTCTATCTTTGGGCTAAAAGAAACAGTACAGCTATTCAGGAACTTGTCTAATCTGTAAGAAGAGAATTATAAGTCTGATAAGTAACCAGGAAGACCAAGGTATACATCAGATGGTTCCAGCCAGGACTCAATCTATTGAAAGTGATGGTCACAGAAAGATATGACCACCAGATCTCAACAAACCGGACCGCAGAGTGGCACTCAGGGAGGTAGAACCACTGGGCAAGATAAATAATCTCTTCACTTTTGAAAATTTAGTAACCGTACAATTTAGTAAACTTATTTACTGAAAGTGTGGGCATCTTTCCATATCATTAATGAGGATTTTCAATCACTAAGTTAAAGGCTTCACAGTATGACAATACATGGATATACCAAGTCTTTTAAAAATCATTCATGATAACAGAAAAGGGGGGGGGAGGTACTAACAAAGTGTGTTATACAGTTCACTAACAAAATTTTTTCTGAACGGTAAACTGTTTGTGATGTTTGTCACCTTTTTTAAGTTGTAATTTATAGTGTTTTATTTTTTGTTTTAATAAATACTTTTTTACCTAATAAAAAATAATAATCACTGATGTAATTCACATTCATATATTCCTTGTGGGAATTTCAAAGTATATGGAAAAACATATAGGTTTCCTTTGCCCCCTCCCAGTTCTACTCCAACTACCAATGGCTAGGTATCATTCCAGATCCTTGTTTGTGCGTCTTTATATATGCATATATGGAAATACAGAATTTTGCTTCAGGTCTGTATTTGAGTGTGTGTGTGTGTGTGTGTGCGCCTGTGTGTGCACACATGCATGCATATTTGTGTGCTTATTTGGTACCTAAAAGATTTCATGCTGTGGGATATTGTCCTTCACATTTCTTTCTCCACTTAACAACCTTCTTGGTGTGATTTCCTAACGAGTAGCAGAGCCCCAAGTATAATTTTGCAGGTTGTTCCCTGCACGAGGACACCAGACTAAAGTGAGAACTCATGGGCAACTGTGTTTTACTCGTCAAGCAGTAAACCCTGGCACGGGGCTGCATCCCTCCAAAGGGCCACAATTTCCAACTTACATTGAAGAGCTGACTAGGTTACTCGCGGCAATGTCAGTGCACGTGAACTCCCTCATAATTTGTCACTACTGGGTAATGATCTAAAGAATAATGGTACTATGATTTATTACATTAAATAATTTTCTACTGATGGCCACATAGGTTATTTCCACTTCTTTGACCACTAAGGGAAAAAAAAATGTTTCAGTGAATAATATTGGGCATACTAATTTTTGCGTGTATACAAGTAATTCTTTATGATAGATACCTAAAATTAGAATGCCAAGTTAAAGGACATGTCCTATTTTAATTTTAATAGATACTGCCAAACGACCCTCCAAAAAAGGCAGAAATTTACATTTCCAAAGACATTGTCAGTCTTGAGTGTGGTCAAAAAAAAAAATTTTTTTTTTGACAGTCTGATGGATGAAAACTAATTCCGATTGTTGATTTAATTTGCATTGTTTTGATTACCACTGAGGTTTAGAGTTTTAAATAATTAGTGATCTTATATCGTAGCTTTTCTGAATGCTTTTGCCATTTTTTTAAATAATTTTTTAATTCTTCATTATGTATCCTCCAAATATTTTCTCTCAGTCTGTCAGTTGCCTTTTAACTTTTATCAGTCTTTTCATTTGTGGTTTTTAATTTTAATTCCAGTATAGTTAACATACAGTGTAATATTAGTTTCAGATGTACAATATAGTGATTCAACAATGCTATACATTACTCAGTACTGCTCATAAGTGTGCTGTTAATCCCCTTCACCTATTTCACCCATTCCCCCTACCCCCTCCCCTCTGGTAGCCATCAGTTCTCTATAGTTAAGAGTCTGGTTTTTGTCTGGTTTTTTTTTTCTTTGTTTTGTTTCTTAAATTTCATTTGTAGATTTTTATACAGTGTCAAAGAATGTTTGAATTTTTTTGTTTCAAGATTTTTATAATTAATACTCCCTCCTTTCCTTTTGCAAGAGAATTTTAAAATCAATTTATCATGCTTAAGCGTTTGTGGGTGAGATATAATATCAGGGATTTACCTAAAATATTGTTTTTTAAAAAGTAGAGAGGGATACGTAAAGTTAGCAAAATCTTAACAAATTTTAAGCTGACAGGCACATTCAGCATCAGAGTTTATTATAATATTTTTTCTGTGTTTTCATATATGCTTAAAGATACTTGTACTAAAGAAGTTTTTTGTTTGTTTCCTTTGGGATTTCTTTCTTTCTTTTTTTTTTTTAGGCATCAGCCTTGCAAGTTTTGTTTTAAAAAATTCCGTGGGAGTTTTGGGTTGGACTACTTTGGATTTAATAATTAGTTGCAAGACAGCCAACATTTCATTCATTCATTCATTAATTCAACAAACATTTATTGTAGATGATAATTATGTGCCAACCACTGCTCTAAATTCTTGGGTTGTATCAGTGAACAAAACAGGCAATGATCGCTACATTCTAGAGGGGAAACAAAGAGTATACATAACAAATTCACTTTAAAGTATGTTAGAAGGAATGATCCTATCCAGAACAATTATGTACCTCTCCATTTGTTCAGTCTTCTTTTACATCCTTTGGTGACATTTTAAATTTTCTCCGTGAAAATCTTTATTATTTCTTGTTTAGTTACTTCTAGATATTTTAGTCTTTGTTGTCACTGTGATTTATTTCTTTCTATTCTGTTTTTTATTTTATTTTTTTAAAGATTTTATTTATTTTTTTGAGAAAGAGAGACAGAGATAACAAAGAGTGAGAGAGAGAGCACGAGTGGAGAGAAGAGGGAGAAGCAGGCTCCCCACTGAGCAGGGAGCCGGACACAGGGCTGGATCCCAGGACCCTGGGATCAAGACCTGAGATGATGGTAGATGCTTAACGAACTGAGCCACCCAGGCACCCTTAGTCTGTTTTTTAAATGGCTAATCACAGTGGATAAGAATGTTCCTGTGTTTTTCTTTGTTGATTATCAGATTATTCTCTGCGATTTTTAAAGTACAAATTCTCTTCCTTTGTAATATAATCAACTCTGTTTGTTGTTCTTGGTCTTCTTGTTGTTGTTACTGTTTGTTGTTTTGTTGCTTTGGCCAGAACCTTAATCACAACATTGAATAAAAGGAGTGATAATGAGTATTCTTACTTTTTCTTAATAGTATATAAATGTTTCTACTTTTTATTCTCAAAGCTTCCTGTAATTGCCTTTTAAATCCTTGCTACCTGAGAGAGTTTTGTTATTGTTCTGCTTATTAAATCACTAACAAGTGATTTAAAATAGGTCTTGAATATTATAAATACCTTTTTTGACATTTGTGGGTTGTATTTTTTTATTATGCTGTTAATATAAGGGATTAATGGGTTTCTTATTGTGGAAGCACTGTGGATAAGAATCTATTCCTATTATGTTATTTTTTGTCAGAAACCATGGAATAGCTTTCTCTGGAATCTGTTAAAATACAATCTATTTTAATGTTCCTTAATCCTTGCTATGCTTTGACTATATCTGTTGAAATTTTTGTTTTTATTTTTTTTAAGATTTTATTCATTTATTTCTCAGATGGAGAGAGAGAACACATGAGCAGGGGGAGCGGCAGGCAGGGGGAGAAGCAAGCTCCCTGCTGAGCAAGGAGTCCGATGCAGGACTTGATCCCAGGACCCGGGGGTCATGACCTGAGCCCAAGGCAGACGCTTAACCAACTGAGCCACCCACTTGTCCCTCTGTTGAACTTTTTAAAAACACACTTGCTTGGCCCCACCCTACACGTATGAAATTTGGTGGGTGGAGCCTTAGTATGTGGAAGTTTTCAAAGCTATACAAATATACCTATCATCAGCCACTGTTGAGAACTAGTACTCTAACATGTGGCTCAGAGGTTCTTAAAGCGTAGCTCCCCATATGGCAGCAACATCATTACCTGGGAACTTGTAAAAAATGCAAATGCTCCATCCCCATCAAAGACCCACTGAATCAGCAGCTATCTGTGTTTTAATCAGCTCTTCAGGTGGTTCTGATGCATAGTCATATTTGAGAACCACTGATTAACAAAAAGACAGAAGGAGAGACGGAAGGAAAGAATGAAGGAAAGAGGGAAAGAAAAAAATGAAAGGAGGATGGAGGGAGGGAAGGAGGAAGAAAGGAACAAATCATCAATAAGATGATTTATCTTCTAAATTTATAGCTTAATAACAGTAAGAAGATGCCACCCATGTGTGACTTAATTGTTTTTTTAATCTACACCTGTTCATCCCAGATCTCTCAATGCATGTAAATTTGTATGGAAAGTAAATCCTCTCAGGTCACCTGTAGAGTTGAAGAAAGTGCCCTGGAGGACCAATACTGTTAATGGCTACTTGGGTAACCTGAAGCAAAGATGAACTCAAGAAACCTTAATTTTCCAATCCTGCCATTAACCGAAGTTTGTAGCTTGGGAAAGTCTTAAATTTGCTAAAGTAAGTCATCAGAAAAAAATGAGAGGATGGCGCTAGATAAATATTTCCCATACTTTCTCAGTGTGAGGACTCTTCATTTGTATCAACAGAGCCACAGACACACTGCACATGATAGTAGTGAAAAAATATACAACAGCAAAAGTTTCATCTGAATTTACTCATTCCTAGAAAATGTCATATAAAATATTAACAATTCAAGTAAATTTCCAATTCTAAAAAGATTAGCCTCATGCATTTTTTAGATTTTATTTTGTTACTGAAGAAAAATCAAAATGGGAAGTCTTAGATTTGCCTAGGATTATAACACTAAACAAGACACTGAGAAAAGGAAATATCCATTCTTTGAAGTTGTATAACTAAACTGAAGAGGCAATTACTGGTCATTCATTCAAGGAAACAACCTTTATAAGACCTCTCCATTGGAGTGACATTGTACTCAAAACCAAAGGTTTCCTCTAATATACCCAGTCATTGAGAAGTATATTAACCAAAGGAGCATGATTACATGGGTCAAAATAGAATTACCAGACAAAATTCAGAATGCCCAGTTCAATTTGAATTTCAGATAAACAACATAAAATGTCTTAATGTAAGTATATCCCAAATATTGCATGGGATATACTTATACTAAAAAAAATCTTATTTATCTGAAATTCAAATAGAACTGGGTATCCTATATTTTTTTTGCTAAACCTAGCAATCCTGGTTGCAGTGAGACAGAGCATGGCATAGTCGAGACACCAAAAGAAGTTCTGAACTTCTAACTAAGCATTTCCTAAAACATAGTATAGTTTATGTGAGATTACGTCAAATAGTATAATGATTTATTTTGATAACTTTATAGTTTAATATACATTAGGAAAATATAAAATTATCACATGTATAATATAGCATGAATATATTTAAAAATTTATTTTTAACTGTAAAAAAAGGTGAATCAAATTAAAGAAAAATATTAAGAATTATGTAGTGGTAGCCCTCAATATGACAGATATTTGAGGAACACAGGGCATTATCAGAAAGAGTGGGAGAGGTAAAATTAGAAAAGTTGACAGAAGTCAGGTCAATACAGACTTTTTTTCTAAACTAAGTCATCTATTTTTATGGAAGAGGAAGAAATTTTTACTTTTGTCTTTCTTTGTTATCCACACCTAACGAAGACCTTCATAATATTCCTGAAAACAGTTGATGGAATTTTTATGTTAAATGGATGTTTTTCTTGTTTTCAAACCGGGAATAGTCATGTCTCCTTAAATATCTGAGCCCAAGGACACAGATACTGAGAATTAAAAAAAAAAAAAAAAACCTGCAGGGATTTGCAGATATCAGGTCAGCATGATGATACAGAATAAATAATCAACCCAGAAAGGCTGACTTTTCTATCTACAAATGTACTAAGTGACCCTGAAAGTCAATCTTCAACTTTAGCACTTAAAGACTGATTTCACAATGTCTACCAAATTATTTCAGTAGAAATTATATCCCACTCCCCAAAATGGGCCTTTAAACCTAGTGGAGGACATCATTCTCAGATTTCCCTGGAATAGAAAGGAATTGCTGCCCACACAGTTCTCTTCCCGATTCACACCTGCCACTTCTGAACACTCCTTAGGACCAGCTGCATAGATGTCCTTTGAAACTATGCAGGAGACTGTGTAAACAATTTACAGAAGTCCGAGATTAAAAATGCTCTATTTGAAGCCTCATTGGAGTTTAAAAATCAAGCACTGGTCTCACCATGCTTTACAAATGGGAGGAGATACACAGGAAATGAACCCAAACACTTAAAATAAAGCTACAATTTATATAAAAGATGCCTTGTAGTAACTTTGAATGAGGATATTATTATCATCTGTGTCATCTAATACTAAAATGATATTGGCACATGTTACTGTTATTTAAAGATAACGTGCAAAAGATTTTGTGGTTGAACAGACTGTACCTGGAGATAGTTCCTGGTTTGTTTTATTACCTACCTCCTAATCTACATAAATTTCATCTTGAAATGTACCAGAATAAAAATTAAGGTTGACTCATTTAACTTGCCTAGAAATTCTGACATAGCATAATTATGTTATCTTTAGCTTCTGACTGGCTATTCAGATGAAAATCTTCACTGCTTCTGAAGGAAAAAAAATTAACTTTCTGGTTCTTTAAGCAGGATATTATTTTAAGAAAGGAAAGTCTAGAGTGAGGAATTTATTGTCCAGTGAAATGTATAACACTAATATGAGATTTCATACTAGTCCAGCTGGCTGCGGATCAAATAATTCAGAATGAAGTTGGGCCAAGTCTTTTGCTAAAAGGTCCCTTTCTACTATGGGTGAACAAGGAGTATTACCAGCCCAGAATAGCCAGTAAGATGCGTATAGAATCAAAGACAGTGTAGGGGCCAGAAGCTTGGATTATGAATCAGGAAGTCTTAGTTCTATTCCTGGCCCAGCCTTTAATTTATTATGGCTATCTATGTGATGCCACAACCCATCGACAAGCAGAACATTCAGGCAGTGCTAAATTTGCTGAGCCAAATGTCCACTATTGGGAAGCAATCAGGTCTTTTACTGAATTTTTTTGGTTTTCTTCCAAATGCTTGGCATTAGAAAAACAGAACCCCTGCATCTCTGGGGGCAACATCCTTTTCTCTAGACTTCATATTTTCCCAGTCTTTAAAATGTCTGGTAATTCTCACCTCTCCCCACTCCGTGTATGTGTACTATGTCCTGTATTGTTCAGTAAAGAGCATCTGGAGAAAGAGGTGGGTTGGAATTATCTTCCCCAGATAGAAGGAAAGAAGGGTAGTGGAGTCTCATGTTCAGAGAATTCCTTCTCAGAGACCTAGAGAGAATGACACCCTAAAAATCCTGTTCATCTCCCCCAGATCCCATTGTGATCAAAGTGACTTCACCACCCAGGGAATAAATAGCTACTGGGGATAAATAAGGAGCACCTTTCAGATTTCCCAATGGAAAACCATGTAGGTTAGCCATATTAGGCTTTTGACAAAAAATCAAATTGAATAGTTTTTCTGCAAATTTCCTTAAGTATCTATTGATGAGTTCAAGAAAGAAATACAACTGGAAATTTCTTCCACAACAGTGATATATATTATCTATACCTTGACAACAGCTAGTTACAGTGTCAAGACAACAGGATGTTTCTGTTCTTTCTGCTACACAGGCATATATTGGGAAAAGGAGACATATATCACACCGTTGACTCAAGGTCGGCTCACAGGCAACCAAATAGCTTTTCCTCATTAAAAAAGCAAATCATGGCAATCCCATTAAGAATAGCCTATTCATGTTCTAAACAGGCACTTAATTCTTAGCTGTGTTAGGTTGTATAGAACATGGGGAAATACTTGCCTACTCTGCCCTGGTCAGACAACATGTAGAGTAATATATTTAATTCTGGGCACCAACCATTAATTGGATCATTGACAGAATTATGTCATATGCAGAGAAGAGTAAATAGAACTAATGAGGGATTGGAAACATGTCATATGAGAAATTGTTAAGGGAACTGAGGATGATTCACCTAGAAAGGGAAGGAAATGGGCACAACATAGTTCTTCAAATATTTGAAAGACTCTTTCATGGAATAGACACCACTTTATGCTGTCTAGTTCTGGAGGGAGAAACTGGGAAGTGAGGAATGCAGAATTTGACTCCACGGCATTTTCTAAACAGAACTGTACAAATATGAAATAGGTAGCTTCCTAGGGAACAGTGCATAGCACACAGGAGATGGTCAGTAAACATAGTAAATTACTGTTAAATTAAAGTGTAAAAGAACTAGTCTAGATGCACAAGTTTTGTGCATTTAATTGTGGTTATTGGTGTTCTTCTAAAGCATAGTTTCTGTATATTGGAAGGAATGGAGCCAAGTTGTAGGAGTTGAGGAGAGAATAAATGATACCTAAATGGCATTTAATTAGTAATTGCATCCATAAAAGGAAAGCAAAATAGAATATTGGAAAGAGACCAGGACAGGGAGTAGGGAGAGATGGGCTCTATTCAGTTTGTCAGTAGAGAAGTAATCTGGGCTTAGAACTCCCTGGAATTCACTTTCTTCTGCAAAGTCAGGATACTATGGTACCAATAGCCATGGTCCTACAGTTCTAGATTTCTAAAGTCTTAAATTTTGAACAAAGTATTCAAGCAAATAATGAAGTTATTCAAAGAAATATGTTTTGACTTGTCAAAAATAGAAGTATAAAGATATATTATAATGAATTTTAAGGTATTTTACAAACATAGATAATGGATAGTTCAAGGAAGGCAGATAAATGAGGACTACTAAGAAAAAAGAAGTCTCCAGAAGAACATTAAATTTAAGTCTACAATTTAGACTGAACTCTACCTGGGCAACAAAAGCAAAAGTTAAGGAAAGTAAATGCATTAAATGAATAAAATGCTTTATTTCAGTATTGACTAAACCATAGATACAACCATTGATCATCTGCTCACGTAAGCTCACAAGAGAAAACTTGGGGCATCTCTTCCAATTCTGCATTCAGTAATGTCTAATTGGTAGCTGGAAATTGGCCACGGCAGTATTTATGTCACAGAAAAATTGACACAAGCTACAGATCAGGACTTTCTTTCTATGTGGAATCTAGTTTCTAAACATTTACCAATATACCACTCCCTACTTCCAAGAAACAACTTCACCAAAGAGTGACTTCTTCTTTCACTTTGATCTCAAAATATACATGGGCATGTTATAAAAGTATTTGTTGTTGTTGTTTTTTAAAGATTTTATTTATTTATTTGACAGAGAGACAGTGAGAGAGGGAACACAAGCAGGGGGAGTGGGAAAGGGAGAAGCAGGCTTCCCGCTGAGCAGGGAACCCAATGTGGGGCTTGATCCCTGGACCCTGAGATCAGGCCCTGAGCCAAAGACAGACCCTTAATGACTGAGCCACACAGGCACCCCTGTTGTTGTTGTTTTTAAATCCACTGTAGTTAACACACAGTGTTATATTAGTTTCAGGTGTACCATATAGTGATTCAGCAACTCCTGATATTATTCATTGCTCATCAAGATAAGTGTGCTCTTAAATTTGTTATTTCCTTATAATTACCATAATGTGGGTCCAGTTTAGAGTTCTGGGGGGAAAGAAGACTATAGGACTAGAAAATAATCTTAGGATAAATTGAACTATTTAGCGTGTATTAGTCATGTGGCATCACTGGGTGTAAAGTAGGGTGAGCTTTCCAAAATGTTTAGTTGTCAATATGTGGTAAGAGCTCTAAAAGTTTAAAACACATAGTAGATCACTTATTTGCTGACATCCTACATGTGACTCCACTACAAAGAATAAATATGACCTTGTACAGTGACTTTCATAACAGAATATAATTTCACTCCTGTTTATATTCACCCTCACATTTCCCTAGCACTCATTCCTTCCCCTGTCACTCCCCTTCCCGGTGTTCCCAACCTTTTATCTGATCCTCTTACTTATCCAGCTCATTCCTGTCTCAGCATCTTGGTGTCACTCAACACTCTGCATGAAATACTATTTTCCCAGTTCTCCTCCTTGCTTTCTCCTTCTCTTTCCTCCCTCCCTCCCTCTCTTCCTGTCTTCCTCTCTTCCTTCCTTCCTTTCCCTTTCTCTCTCTCACTTTCTTTCTCTACATCTGCACCTCCATCTCTCTCTTCTACCCCATTCTTTTTCTCTCCATCATGATTTAGCCTTCACTTTCACAGAAAACTCTTCAACCACCCTATACCAAGTGGGAAACCCCTCTTCAGTGACTACGTAGCTTCTTACCCTATTTATTTGCTTCTTACACTTGTTCCTGTATGAAACCATTCTACTTATGAATTTGTTAACTTCTGTTGTCTGTCTTCTCATGGTTGACCATAATATTCAAGAAAGCAGGGATTTTTTTTTTTATCTCTTATTCACTGGTGACTATCTTGTCCCTTTAATGGTGCTTTGCCCATAATAGCTATGACTGCAGGAAAGAAGGAAGGAAAAATGGGAGGGGAGAGAATTTAGCATCTTGGCCTTGATTTGAGCAGGTTAAGTTATTGAAATACCGAAAAAATCATTAATATGTAGCTTCATTTATTAAGAAGTTCCTCTTCATGGACGATGAAGTATGAAATATGAAAGTATGAAATTAAAGCTTCAGTATAGAAGTCAACCTAGCGAAAACCTGCAAATATGCAGCTCTGTTTTCAGGCATGAGCTATTTGCTGGAATTTAGCCATGGGTATTTGAAAGCTTAGAACAGTAAAATATTAATATCTGGGCTTTAAAAACAAAGACAATAAAATTTACCCAAAGCATCTGATTTATAGTCAACTCTAGTTCGTGAAGTTTTACGAATGTACAACACAGGATACTTGTCTGTGTAATTGACACTTCAGGCTGAGTGTAATGGTGGTGAATAAGGAAGCATCCAGGAAGGAAGGGGAAAACAATAGGCTTATTTCTCTAAAGGAATATTGTAGACCAGGGATGTTTGGTTTTATTCCTTTTGGCAGAGCATTTGAAATAATTTGATGCTCAGTGCATGGATTTGAAAATGTTTTTAAAGCACAATCTCAGCATCCAGTTAATTCAAAGACAAATTGTTTCTGAGACCACTGCTGGTAGGGCTAGGACAACTCATGACATACTGCTTTATCCAGCATTAACTTAGTAGCTGGAAAAATATCAAGATACACTTTCTAAGGCTTTGGGAGATGTTATTTCACTGGCTCCCATTGATTTCATTATTATTATTCCTGAAAACATATTGCATGTGTAATGTATAACTTGACTCATCTGCCAGGTAGAAAAACATAATTTTTGTGCTTGAGGATGTTATAACTGGGAAATGAAAATCACACAAAAAACATATGTGGATATAGAGATGCAAAGAACATTGTCTTGCCAAACACAACTTTGGTTTAAAAAAGAAGGAAATTATACAAGCAAATACATTGGAGAAGTAATTAAGAAGACTTTGAATCTTCTATTAGTAAGATTTTCCATTTTCTGGGTATTTAGAAGAGAGTTAAACTGAATAATCTCCAACATTTCCAGGACTCCCTTTTAAGATAGAAGCAGGATTTTACTATAAATAATGCTCTTTTGGGGTTTTTTTTCTTTGTTTTTTGCTTTTTTAGAGAGAGTGCGGGTGCACACACAAGCAGGGTGGGGCTGGGGGCACAGAGGGAGAGAGAGAGAGAGAAAATCCCGAGCAGTCTCCAAGCCCAGCGTGGAGCCCACTGCGGAGCTTGATCTCACAGACTCTGAAATCCTGACATGAGCCAAAACCAATAGCCAGACTCTGAATCAACTCGCCTCAATAAGACTCTTTTGAATAAAACAAAGTTCTGTAACACTGAGGGATATGATATATAGTAAGGTTTAAGTCTGTTTGCAAATATCCTGGACACTCTTAAGCATAAAGCATAAAACTTCATGATGATAAGAGTCTATAATTGTGTCAGAGCCTCATGACATGTTTTAGACAGCAGGGACGATGAAAGGAAATTTAATAATCACAGCACAGTATTCTGAACAACAAAGAATTCTTTATTTATCTTAGTTTATTCTCAAAATTGATGTCTTTGTGGAAGTGACTAACTCTCAGTTTGACATTGGTCTGTTAAACCAAACACAAGTTCAGCTTACCCAAATAACTTATCGTTAGCTTAATTAATGACTCTTTGAACAATTTAATTTAATAAACCAATTATTTGACATTTGGAAAATAATGCTCTGTAATGCTCTGTAATATTAACAATCTTCTCTAGTTCTTGTGGGTACAGAGACCCCTATAGAATTATTTAATCCATGAAATTACCCTAATAATTCCCTGTTCTTTGGGGATTCCTCCTAACGATGGCTAGAGAATTTAGGAGATTAAAAGAAAAATTCCCAAAACAAAAGGTCTGATTCAGGCAGTCATCTTACCATCCCATTGTCAATACCATCACCTGCTCCGTTGTACCCACACCCCTCAGGTTTCTGTTGTGATATATTTTCCCTTTGAGGTCTCCACTGGTGTTCCTTTCAAAGCTGATTTCATCCAGATAAATATCAAAGACAGATGAGAAGATGGCAACATGAATGACGAATGATTTTCCTCAAAAGGGCTAGCCCTGAGTCTGTTGCATCTCTCAACAGATTTTGCTTCTGAAGAACCTTACTGTGCTTTCCATGGCCTTTTTTCCCCCCACCCAATACTCTACCTAACCTTGATACCTTACACAACACACAGGGAATCTGGAAGATACCTAATATTAATTAACTTGATTTGAATATGCAAGAATAGTAAGCAGTTGGGGCGCCTGAGTGGCACAGCGGTTAAGCGTCTGCCTTCAGCTCAGGGCGTGATCCCGGCGTTATGGGATCGAGCCCCACATCAGGCTCCTCCACTATGAGCCTGCTTCTTCCTCTCCCACTCCCCCTGCTTGTGTTCCCTCTCTCGCTGGCTGTCTCTATCTCTGTCGAATAAATAAACAAAAAATCTTAAAAAAAAAAAAAAAAAGAATAGTAAGCAGTTATGGCCTAATAACTCTATAGGGTTAATGAGAAGCTTTAGGTATTCCTGTAAGCAACAGTATTTCCATAAACATATCTCTGTATTATAGAGAATTTAGAATAGGCAACCATGATAATTTACAAAAATATATACAATTATGGGGGCTTTTTCCAAGTGTGTGAAAGAAAAAGAAGCTTGAAAAGAAATATTGACAGTGATATAGCCTGAAGTAGCAGTAAGTAAATGGCCCCAAGCAAAAAAAAAAAAAAAAAAAAAACATAAAAACCTGTCCACTGCACAAACTGAAATCCTGACTTCTTTGATTATTTTCCCATTTTTTTTACTGTACTCAGAAATATTCTTTCAAAAATATTCTCTTATATGGATCCTTAAATGTCTAACCACAAACAGTTATTAGTATGTCACAGTTGATTTGTACCATGAAAAAAGTAATGTATACCTTTTCCCAAGAATAATGAGCTGAAAAGTAATAAATATGTATCAGTACTCACTGATGTTTTCCTTCTTCTTCATTGTACTTTTTTCCAGAAGATGTATATTTAAAATTCAAGTAAAATGCTTCCTTGGCTGTAGGTCAGTATCTTTCCAATGAAGAGCCCATTGATGATACAGAATAGAACTTCCTTTCCCCCTTGAGTAGAAGGCTGCCTATTATTCAGTGTCCTTTTTGTCACATTGAAGAACAGGGAACTTTTTATTCTTTCCAAGAAATGGCCTTTTCAGATTCTGTAACAACATGTTCTGTTCCTCAGGAAATAAGAGAAGATCGAGAGAGGGCGCGGCTGGACTCCATGGTGCTGCTAATTATGAAACTGGACCAACTTGATCAGGACATTGAGAATGCCCTCAGCACCAGCTCCTCTCCGTCCAGCACACCAACGAACCTGCGGCGGCACGTTCCTGTGAGCTTTCCTCTTTCCACTTCTTTTCCCATGAGAATGCTACCTCTTTATTTCATACAGTCCCTCTTGCAAATGAAACATCTTCGATGGGAGCACTGTGTATATGTGGTCCTGATACGTGTTCCATAAAGATCACAAGTAATTCTGTGCTTGATGCAGTATTATTTAAAAGAGAAGTTTGATTAAAAAGGAAATGGTTATTATTAGTTAGACAGAAAAGAGGGTAATCTGGGGAAATTATGTTTCCTAGAGATCAAATCATCTTTATTGTAGTTGTTTCTGTCATTGTCGGTCTTCTCTGACATCCTGTGAACACCATTAGCAATGCTACGTCTATCTTGTTTAATGTTTCATTTCCAGTATCCCACAAATTTACATCGCATGTAGAAGATGCCTAAATATCTTCTTCATGCACACATGCATGCACGGATGTTTGGATAGATGGGTGAATGGATGAATGGATGCTGGACTGACCCAGCATACTACAAGAAATAATTTAGATGAGATTAACTTGAAAGCACTCTGAAATTCACTCCATGCAACACAATGAATAGGCCAGAGGGGAGAACTTTATTCTACTGTGCATTAATGTCATATAAGACAGACATTCCTCTGAGATTCTGACATTCAAAATAAGATTTGGAAGGCAGATTCCAGGACTGACTGTACACTTTACATATTTACTATTAGCTTTATATTAAATGGCTTAGTTTCTATATATCTAGCAAATATGATGGTAGATTTACCTTTAATTAAGCCATGAATCCCTTTTCAATTAATCTATTACTTTTACTATGCAATAATCAACACATTAAGTCAAGAAATTATGCATTTACCTAAGATCAAAGGGGTGGAAAATCCTATATATCTGAGCACCTACCAAAATAGAACTATTCTGTAACAAATTCTTTAATTAGTATAGTTCTATCATTGATTCTGAAGTTATTCAAGACTTATTCTGACTATGGGGCTGAATATTTCAAAGTAAATAAACAAAATGATAACTAACCTTGGCATATGCTAGGTATTATTCTAAATGATTTGTACATGTTAACAATTCATTCCTCACAACATTTTTCAAATGAGTGAAACACACAGAAGTTAGTAATTGTATGTGTCAGAGCTGGAGTACACACCCAGTGAGTCTTGGTCTAGAGCCATGTCATTTAACACCACAGCTTTCTTTAGTTGACTGTGGTGGATATCTTAGAGCTTAAGCAAATGAAAGATGATAGATTGATGGACAGAGAGAGAGAGAAACAAATGAAGAGGAAGAAAGGAAGGGAGGAAGGAAAGAAAGAAGGAAGGAAAGGAGGAAAGAAGGGAGGGAGGGAAGAAAGAAGGAAGGAACGAACAAACGAAGGAAAGGAGGGAGGGAGGGAAAGAAATTAGATGCTTCAACTTAAAATCTAATAAAATGAAATCTTTGTTCTTGCCTGTGATCTTCTGGATAATTTTTTCTTACCCTTCAGGATTCATCTCATTTCATCTCTACAGTGCCATCTTGCCTACATCTCCTTCTGTCTTCCCATAGAGAATCACTCACTCCTTCCGTGGTGCTGCCGTAGTGTCTTACACATACTTTAGTAGGACAGGCATCCCTATGGAAGAAATACAATCAAAGTAATCTGAAGACCAACAAGAAGGGGTGTTTTAATCTTGCTTACATATGAAGGGTGTGTAGAACAATTATACTCATTTTCATCACTTTTTTTTTTAAGATTTTATTTATTTATTCCACAGAGATAGAGACAGCCAGCGAGAGAGGGGACACAAGCAGGGGGAGTGGGAGAGGAAGAAGCAGGCTCATAGCGGAGGAGCCTGACGTGGGGCTCGATCCCATAACGCGGGGATCACGCCCTGAGCCGAAGGCAGACGCTTAACCGTTGTGCCACCCAGGCGCCCCATTTTCATCACTTTTAAAGCCAGAAATAACCATATTTTTCAATAAGAGGTATTTCTTAGTTGTTCTTTGCCATGAATGTAGGCATGGGATACATTTTCTCTTTGTAAGTTGTCAGTAAGAATTGTTAATATCTCCCTATCTTTTTAATCTCTCCCCTTTCCCATCTATATTAAACTTTTCTCAAACCCCATGTATTTAGAGGAAAAAACACAACTCAGATTTCTGCTAAATGCAGCTCCATATTGTTGTCTCCATCTCAGAAAGCAAGACAGCCCTTATCTGCTAGACATGTTTCTTTGTTCAGTGATAAAGGCAAAACAAAAACAGAACAAATGCAGGTGATGATTTTAGGATTCACTTACATCTTCTGCCTCCATTTGAAGTATAAACTGGATTTTAATTACATGCACTGTCTCATGGACTATCACCACCATTGCTGAGCAGTGGTTGATTATATGAACAGAGATCCATTTCTAAGTTTTCAGTTCAATATATACTTGGAATAGGCAAAATAATACCATAGAAACCTTATGAACTTTGCAGTTTGCAGGTCTGGGTTCAAATACCAGCTCTACAACTGAATATCTAAGAGTGCAAAAAAATTATTTGATTTCTCAACTTCAAGTTCATGTGAAAAAGGCAATATTATTTCCTATCTAATGGCTCATTGGGAGGAATAAATGAAAGAATATATGTTAAGATGTGTTGCACTGATCTGGCACAGAGCACGTATTTACAATGTGTTATTCCCTTTTCTTCTCCCATGTACTCACACCAGGTGCTAGGCTAAAGATGAATAACACGTAGCCTGAAACCCTCAAAACATCTTTTTGGCCTTTTGGTTTTTCTAGGTCATCCCTTGTTCTTTATTTCTTTCCTTGGTATTTAAAGCTAATTTTAAAATTCTCTCATCATTCAAAATTTTTTCCACAGGCACTTTCCATTTCTTTTGATAATTGCACCATGGAATAAAGGGATTATAGCAGCATGATTATGACCTTGATCATCTAGCAAGAAGCACTGTCCCAGATTCAGAGAAGAAACTCCCTTTTTCACACCCTTATACTCCACTGTGAATTTACAGCTTAACAGGGAAGACAAGACATAAAATGAGACAGTGATCTCAGTTTGAGATTACTTAGGAGAAAATGCTGGAGTGGGCTTTCTACCTATAATAAAGGGTATAAAAAAATAATAATAGACTAGAGTCTTTAAGAATGGCTTGAAGGTGAAAAAAAGTAAATAAAATAAGAATAGAAATAGAAACAGAATAGAAATAAAGATTTAAAGAGGCTGCCTTGACAGAGACTTGCAAGTTGGCTATACCTTGGTGGTTCAACCCAGCTCAGGATCTGGTTTTCTCCTTTGAAATCCAAATACTTTATTTGGTCCAAATACCTACTTCTTGTCAGTCTCTTAGAGCTGGCAAATGATGACCCATCTCATGGAATGAATAGGAGTATGTTATTTCATTTACCCTCAACAATCTTAAAATAAGAAGCTGAGCTTCAGAGACAATGAGTAATTTACCTAAGGTCATACAGGTGGGGAGTAGTGATAATTTACTGAAAGACAGACAGATGGTAAGATTTATTTCCACATCTGTCAGACTTCAAAGTGTGCTCGTTCCACTATATTATAACCCTTCCCAAGATGCAAATTGTTCATTCACAGTGGAATAAGTACCATTTCCAGAACCAGAATCCCCTTTTCTGACAGCCAGGGAATTTTTTCCCTGATAACAAGGTATTCTGAATATTAAGTTACTAATTGTACTTGAATTAATGTGTAAACAAGGCAGTATTGATAATATCTTCAGGTCGTTCATCTTTGCCATCGAGAAGCTTAAGAAACATATAAGCCAGAACCCATTACACTACCTTTAATTGAACTTCCAACACTGTTCTACAGTATTTTTTGGTCTTCCTGGACCTTTTCCCATAGTCCAAAGCAGCTATTCAAGAATTCTATTATTCTCCCCAAACCTTGCCCAACCCTTACACCTATCTCTTAGCAAACATCCTTGCATTCCTCTTCACAGAGAAAATGGACCATTGACATGAACTTTGCAGCCTCACAACCGCAAATATCTATAGGTACTCCTCTTCTTCTCTCTTTTCCTCCTATGTTCTCCCTTATGAACCAAGCTCCTCTTCACCTAATATATATTCCGTGATTTATTTCTTGTCTGTTGTTCCATCATTTCTCTTCAACTCATCTCCTGTCTGAAAAATCCAGTAGTAACTCCTCAGTCTTCAGCTGTAGCATTTGATGCAATTGTGTATCCTCTCCTCCTTGGATTTCATAACTCTCGGGACTCTCTGGACTCTGGACTCTCCTCTCTTTCCTTTTCTTTCATATCCTCAGTAGTTACTTTTCATATACTAAAGTGACTCCTCTTCCTGTTTTTACCCCTTAAATCTTATCTCCAGATTTTAAACTAATTCTCTCTATGTCTGACAGAATATTTTCTTTGGAATTACCATGGCTTATGTGATTTTTTCTTCATATCGAGACCGTTTTTGCTATCTCCAGATCTGTATATCCAGTGGATCACTAGCTACTCACTTTTTTATGCCATAATTGTACTGAGTGTGCGTCTCTACTATACTGTATTCCCTACCATCGTGGGAACTACTCCAAGATTTTTATATTCCCATTGCCTGGCACAGTTGAAGGATTTGGTAACAGTGATGAATGGAGCCTAGTAGGGAGATGATGTGGAAGATGACTTACACACAGCAAAGATAAGTCATAGGGAAATTATTAGATGGCAGTTGTAATGATAATTTAGGGCTTGTTAACCACTTAGTTTGAGTATGGTAGCTGTGGAAAAAGAAAAGAAGGAATGGATGTGAGAGATTCTGAGAGAGCTTGCATGTTATTTCTCATCTGAAGAGAGAGTAAACAAAATAATAAAGATTTGTACTAACCTACATTTTTGTGACCCTCCTTAAATCACTTATGTAGTTGTGTTTTAAGCCCCCAACAGAATATCACAGTAGCTATTTAAGGAAGTTGAACTGTGAGATCTGACATATCAGTTTTAATGTCAGCCCTGCTGCATAATGTGAATTTGGTCAAATTACCTGCCTTAAGCCTTAACTACATCATCTCTCAAGTGATGATGATGATACCCTCCACATAGGGTTGGTGAATATTGAAGCAGGTAATTGCTGCATAGCATTGTCTTTAAAAGGTAAAAACACAATAAATGGTAGATTTTTAAAGTATTTCTCAGTTTGCCTCAGAACTGTTGTATTGTTAGAAAGGCAGAAGTTTACCCTGTTAATCACCTAATTAAATTATAAATGGGAAGGCAAAAAGAGTTCTGATATACATAAAGGTCAATTATAAATGGCTTATAAATTACCTGCTACTTACGACTGCCAATTTAATGTTGATTCAATTTGAAATTTTGCTTCCAATTGGGATGCCTTTTATTTATTTTTCATGCTTAATTGCTCTGGTTAGAACTTCCAGTTGAGAAGGAGTGATGGGAGTGGACACCCTTGCTTAACTGCCTTGGCTGAAACTTCCTATGTTGAGGAGGAGCAATGGGCATGGGCACCCTTGTCGTGTTCCTGATTTTAGAGGAAAAGTTTTCATTTTTTCACCATTGAATATGATGTTATCTGTGGTTTTGTCATACATGGCATTTGTTATATTGCGATATATTTCTTCTATACACAAATTTGTGAGAGCTTTTATTATGAGAAGGTATTGAATTTTGTCAAATACTTTTTTTTTAATCTATTGAGATGATTATATTTTTATCCTATATTCTGTTAATGTGGTGCATCACATTTGTTGACTTGTGTATTTTAAACATGCTAGCATCCCATTTGATCATGGTATAACATGCTTTTAATGTGCCACTGAATTCTGTTTGCTAGAATTCTGTTGAGAATTTTTCCATCTATACCAAGGATATTGACCTGTAGGTTTTTTTATTTTTGTTTTGTTTTGTTTTGTTTTTCTTACAGTGTCTTTATCTGGCTCTGGTATCAGGGTAATGCTGGCCTTGTAAACTAAGTTTGGGAGTATTCCCTTCTGTTCATTTTTTGGGGAAGAGTTTGAGAAAGATTGGCATTAATTCTTCTTTAAATGTTTGATAGAATTCCTCAGTGAAACTGTTTGGTCCTGACCTTTCCATTGTTGAAAGATTTTTACTACTTTAATCTCCTTAATTATTGGTCAAGATTTTCTATTTCTTCATGATTCAGTCTTGCTTTATCTTTTTCTTTTAATTTCAGCTTTATTAAGGTATATCTGAGAAATAAAATTGTAAGCTATTTAAAGCACACATCGTGGTGATTTGATATATGTATACATGTGAAAAAATTCCCATCAGCCAGTTAATGAACACATCCATCACCTCACATATTTATCTTTAGGGTTTTTTTGGTGAGAAGAACATTTTAGTTATATTCTCGTAGCAAATTTCTTTTTTTTTTTTTTTAAGATTTCATTTATTTAGAGAGAGAAAGTGGATGGGGGCAGAGGGAGAGGAGAGAGAATCTCAAGCAGACTCTTCACTGATTGCAAAGCCCAACAAGATTGCAGAGCTCAATGATCTCATGACCCTGAGATCATGATCGGAGCTGAAATCAGTAGTCAGATGTTCGACCAGCTGAACCACCCAGGCCCCCTCTCTTAGCAAATTTCAATTATTATTTTTTAATATAGTCTTATCAACTGTAGTCACCATATTTTACACTAGACCCTCAGACCTTATTCATCTTATAGCTGAAAGTTTGTATCCTTTTACCAGCCCCTCTCTATTTCCCCCTTGGGCCCTTTCAGTGTTACTGGTGATTTAAAATTTCATAGCAAAAAACTATAAAACTACTCTCATTGTGAGGGCTAAGAAAAAGATATTAATATTTTTGAGTCTAGCTGTTCTTTCTTAAAACAATATTTAATGAGCATGTTTTACATGCCAGGAACTATAATGTATCAGTGAGCAAGACGGGTGAAGTCCCTACTCTTGTGATACATTCATTCTATTAAAGAGAAACAGATAGGTGCCTGGGTGGCTCAGTAGTTAAGTGTCTTCCTTCAGCTCAGGTCATGATCCCAGGGTCCTGGGATTGAGTCCCACATCAGGCTTTCTGCTCAGCAGAGAGACTATTTCTCCCTCTCCCTATGTCTGCCACTCTGCCTGCTTATTTTCTCTCTCTGTGTCAAATAAATAAATTAATTAATTTTTTTTTAAAAAAGAGAGAAACAGATAAGATTAGAAAAAGGGATGGGTAGAGGGTGGATGGATGGACAGATGGATAGATGGATAGATAAATAGGATGATGGATGGATATAATTGATATGTGATAGATAAACAAGGTAATAGATTATGAAATAATGATATACTGTGGAGGTTGAAGGGAAGAAACTCCTTTAGCTTGAAATGTCAATGAATGTTCAAGCTGAACCCTGGTTTGACAAGAAGGGGCCAGCAAAGGGAAATTCTGAGACAAGAGATAAGAAAGACATAGTTCCTGCTGTAGAAACCAGTTTGGTGTTTTAGAAGAACTGAAAAACAACCAGTATGGCTAAAGCATACCAAGAAACAAGAGAATGATAGAACATAAGGCCAGAGAGTATAAATGCAGTATAGATGATATTCAACCATATGGGCCATGAGAAAGGTGAGATGTAGAGAGTAGGTACAGAGGTATTTAACTCATAGTTTTCTCAGGTTAAAATTATAGAGTGATATGTGCCTCTGTTGCCTCCTCTTGGGATTCCTCTCACCCCTAACTTTCCTTTATGCTCTCCTTATAACATAAACAGAATATTCGATGGATTAAATGCACTGCCTTTGGAGAAATTACGAAGTAATTGCATTCACTCAGCAGACATGGTAAATAATGTTGCAATAAACATAGGGGTGCATACATATTTTAGAGCTAGTGTTTTCATTTTCCCTGGATAAATACCCAATAGTGGAAATACTAGATTACTAGATAATATGATATTTCTATTTTTAAATTTTTAAGGAGCCTCCATATTCTTTTCCACAGAGGTTGCACCAGTTTACATTCCCATGAACAGTGCACAAGAGTTCCTTTTTCTCCACTTGCTTGCCAACACTTTTTGTTCCATGTCTTCTTGATTTTAGTTATTCTAAAAGGTATGAGGTGATATCTCAGTGTGGGTTTGATTTACATTTCCCTGATGAGTAGTGATGTTTAGCATCTTTTTGTTTGTCTATTTATATGCATGTCTTTGGAAAAATATCTAAGTCCTCTGCTCATTTTTTAGTAAATTGTTTTTTTGGTGTTGAAGTGTATAAGTTCTTTATATATTTTGGATATTATTGGATGTATCATTTCCAAATATCTTCTCCCATTCAGTCAGTTGTCTTTTTGTTTTGTTGATGATTTCCTTTTCTGTGCCAAAGCTTTTTATTTTGATGTAGTACCAAGAATTTATTTTTGCTTTTGTTTCCCTCGCCTTTGGAGACATATCTAGAAAAATGTTGCTATGGCTGATGTCAGAGAAATTACTGCCTGTGTTCTTTTCTAGGATTTTTATGGTTTCAGGTCTCACATTTAGGTCTTTAATCCATTTTGAGTTTATTTTTGTGTATGGTGTTAGAAGGTGGTCCAGTTTCATTCTTTTGCATGTAGTTGTCCAGTTTTCCCAGCACCATTTATTGAAAAGACTCTTTTTCCCGATTGTATATTATTGCCTCCTTTGTCATAGATTACTTGATCATTTAAATGTGGCTTTATTTCTGGGCTCTCTATTCATTCTGTTGATCTGTGTGTCTATTTTATGCCAGTACCGTACTGTTTGATTACTACAGCTTTGTAGTATAACTTGAAATCTGAAGTTGCAATACCTCCAGTTTTGTTCTTTCTCAGGCTTGCTTTGACTATTTGGGGGCTTTTGTGGTTCCATACAAATGTTAGTATTATTTCTCCTAGTTTTATTAAGAATATTGTTGGTATTTTGAAAGGGATTGTATTGAATGTGTACATTGCTTTGGGTATTATGGACATTTTGACAATATTAATTCTTCCAATCCATAAGTACAGAATACTTTCCATTTGTTTGTCACATTTAATTTATTTCATCAGTCTTTTATAGTTTTCAGAATACAGATCTTTCACCCCTTTGGTTAAGTTTATTCCTAGGTGTTTTATTCTTTTTGGTGCAATTGTAAATGGTGTTGTTTTTTAATTTCTCTTTCTGCTACTTCTTTCTTAGTGTATAGAAATGCTGCCAATTACTGAGTATTAATTTTGTATCCTGCCACTTTTTTGACATTGTTTATACTTCTGGTAGTTTTTTTGTGGAGTCTTTGGTATTATCTATGTATAGTATCATGTCATTTGTAAATAGTGATAGTTTAATTTCTCTTTTACCATATAAATGCCTCTTATTTATTTTTCTTGTCTAATTGCTGTGGCTAGAACTTCTAGTACTACATTGAATAAGTGTTGAGAGTGGATGTCCTTGGCTTGTTCCTGATCTTAGGGGAAAAACTCTCAGTTTTTCCTATTGAGGATGATGTAAGCTGTGGGTTTTTCATATGTGGCCTTTATTATATTGAGGTATGTTACTCTAATCCCATTTTGCTGAGAGTTTTTATCATGAATCCCAAATCCCAAATCCCATGAATTCCCAAATGCTTTTCCTGCATATATTGAGATGATCATATGATTTTTAACCTTCAGTTTGTTGATGTAGTGTATAATGATTGATTGCAAAAATTGAACCATCTTTGCATTCCAGGAATAAATCCCACCTGATCATGGTGAATGATCTTTTTAATGGATTGTTGTATGTGGTTTGCCAATATTTTGTTGAGGATTTTTGCATCTGTGTTCATCAGGGATATTTATTTATTTATTTATTTATTTATTTATTTATTTAGTCTCTATTTATATTTGCTCTGGTCTTTATTATTTTCTTTCTTCTATTCATCTTGGGCTTTGTTCTTATTCTAGTTCCTTTTGGTGGAAGGTTAGGTGGTTTATTTGATTTTTTTCCTATTTCTTGAAGCAAGGCTATATTGCTTTATACATCCCTCTTGGAACTGCTTTGGCCTTGTGGCAGAGATTTGGGACCATTGTACTTTTGTTTTCATTTGTCTCCATGTACCTTTTTTATTTTTTATTCTTTGATTGCTCCATTGATAGCAATGGATCAAATACCAAATTCCATATTGATTTTATCTGGATGATCTATCCATCCTTGATGTAAGTGAAGTCTTAAAGCTCCCTAGTATTATTGTATTACCATCAATTTCTCTCTTTATGTCCATCAGTATTTGTTTTTAGTATTTAGGTGCTCCAGTGTTGGGTGTGTAAATATTTACAAATGTTATATCCTCTTGTTAAATTGATCCATTTGTCATAATACTATGCCCTTCTTTGTCTCATTAGTCTTTGTTTTAAAGTCTATTTTGTCTGATATAAGTATTGCTAACCTGACTTTTTTTTTCACTTCCATTTGCATGGCGAATGCTTTTCCATCCCTTTCACTTTCAGACTATATGTGTCTTTAGGTCTGAGATGAGTTTCTTGTAAGCAGCACATAGATGGGTCTTGTTTTTTTATCCATTCTGCAACTCTATGTCTTTTGATTAGAGCATTTAGACCATTTACATTTAAATTAATTATTTTTTATTTATTTAAATTCAGTTAGCCAACCTATAGTACATTATGAGTTTCAGATGTAGAGTTCAGTAATTTATCAGTTGCATTTAACACCCAGTGCTCATCACATCACATGCCTTCCCTCATGCCCATCACCCAATTACACCACCCCCCCCGCAACTTCCCATCCAGCAACCCTCAGTCTATTTCATATAGTTAAGAGTCTCTCATGGTTTGTTTCCCTCTCTGATTTCTTCCCATGCAGTTTTCCCTCCCTTCCCCTATGATCCTCTGCACTGTTTCTTATATTCCGCATAGGAGTCAAACCATATGATAATTGTCTTTCTCTGATTTACTTATTTCACTCAGCATAAGACCCTCCAGTTCCATCCATGTCGAGGTAAATGGTAAGATTTCATCCTTTCTGATGGCTGAGTAATAGTCTATTGTGTATATATACCACATCTGCTTTATCCATTCTTCTGTCAGTGGACAGCTGGGCTCAATTTAAAGTAGTTATTGATAGGTATATGCTTATTGCCATTTTTAAATTTTGTTTTCTGGTTGTCTTTGTAGTTCTTCTTTGTTCCATTCTTCTTCTCTTGCTCTCTTTCTTTGTGATTGATAAATATCTATAGTGTTTTGTTTGGCTTTATTTCTCTTTATTTTTTTGTATCTATCGTAGGTTTCGGGTTTGTGATTTTATATATATATATATTATATATATATATATATATATATTATATATATAATATATATATATATATATAAAACATCCTAACATCATATATAACATCCTAAGTTAATAGCAGTCCATATTCACTTGATGATCAGTTAAGCTCAAACCCATTGAAAGAAAGAAGAAAAGAGAGAGAGAGGTAAAGAAAGAGAAAGAGAGAGAGAGAGAAAGAAAAGAAAAGTGAAGAAAAAAAGGAAGAAAAAGTATGTTGTTACATTTTATATCTTTTCATTCATATTTTTCTTATGTCTAATTATGGCCATTTATTTTCCAGTTAAAAAGCTCCTTTAACATTTCTTGTAAGGCTGGTAAAGTGGTGATAAATTCCTTTATCGTTTGTTTGTCTGGGAAAATCTTTATCTCTCCTTCAAATCTGAATGATAACTTTGCCAGATAGAGTATTCTTGTGTATAGGGTTTTTCTTTTTTTTTCCCCTTCAGCACTTTGAATATATCACATATGTCACTCTCTTCTGTGTGAGCTTGCAAAGTTTCTGTTGAAAATTAGCAGATAATCTTACAGGTTTTCCCTTCTAGGTAGCTTTTTGTTTCTCTCTTGTTGTTTTTAAGATATTTCTTTATCTTTAACCTTTGACATTTCAATTATTATGTGCCATGGCATGGACCTCCTTGGGTTCATCTTGTTTGGAACTCTGTGCTTGGACTTAGAAATATATTTCCCTCTGCAAGTTGGTACAGCCACTCTGGAAAACAGTGTGGAAGTCCCTTAAAAAGTTAAAAATTGAGCTACCCTATGATCCAGCCATTGCACTACTGGGTGTTTACCCCAAAGATACAGACATAGTGAAGAGAAGGGCCATATGCACCCCAATGGCGGCAATGTCCACAATAGCTAAATCGTGGAAGGAGCCGAGATGCCCTTCAACAGATGACTGGATTAAGAAGCTGTGGTCCATATATACAATGGAATATTACTCAGCTATCAGAAAGAACGAATTCTCAACATTTGCTGCAACATGGATGGCACTGGAGGAGATAATGCTAAGTGAAATAAGTCAAGCAGAGAAAGACAGCTATCATATGATTTCTCTCATCTATGGAACATAAGAATTAGGGTGATCAGTAGGGGAAGAAAGGGATAAAGAAGGGGGGGTAATCAGAAGGGGGAATGAAGCACGAGAGACTATGGACTCTGAGAAACAAACTGAGGGCCTCAGAGGGGAGGGGGGTGGGGGAATGGGATAGACCGGTGATGGGTAGTAAGGAGGGCACTTATTGCATGGTGCACTGGGTGTTATACGCAACTAATGAATCATCGAGTCTTACATCGGAAACCGGGGATGTACTGTATGGTGACTAACATAATATAATAAAAAATCATTTAAAAAAAAAAGAAATATATTTCCCTCCTAGGTTGGGGAAGTATTCAGTTATTATCTCTTCATATAATTTTTCTATACCTTTCCCTCTCTCTTTTCCAAGGATCCCTATAATGCGAATGTTTGTTCACAGGGTGTTTCCCAAGAGATCCCTTCGTCAATCCCTATTGTTTAAAATTATTTTCTCTTTTTGATGTTCAGCTTGTTTGCTTTCCATTATTCTTTCAGATCACTGTTGTGTTCTGCATCCTCTCATCTACTTTTGATTCCCTCTAGTGTGTTTTTTATTTCAGTTATTGTATTCTTCAACTTTTCTTGGTTCTTTTTAATATTTTCTGTTTCTTTATTGAAGGTCTCACTGAGCTCTTCCATTCTTTTCTCTAGCCCCCTGGGCATGATTATGATCATTACTTTAAATTCTTTATCAGGCATAATGCTTATCTCTGTTTCATTTAAAGAGAACACGAAAGAAAAAAATCAAAAAGAATAAAATTAAAACAAGACAAGACAAATTTTAAAATGTAAAAAAATTAGAATAATTAAAAATTAAAAAACAAAACAAAACACAAAACCATGGCTGGACTGTTTTCTCTGCCCCAGTCACAGGGTGACTGGTGTAAGCTGGTGGACCCTGGGCTCACTGAGACTACAAACTCCCTGTGACGACTAGACCCATCAGTTATGGCATCAGGACCTGCCTGGTGTGGCATTAGGACCCTCCACTTATGGTGTTGGAAACTTTTCCTCTTGGCAGTCAAATCCTGCTCTGGCCTGGGCTTTTAAGTTTGAGGGGGAGAGCATTCCCACAGTTCCTCAGCCCTTTTAAACTCTGGCTTCTCTTTTCTGTGCCCCTGCATGACTAGGGCTGGTATGGGCTTGCGGACCCTGGGCTCACTGGAGTTACAAACTTGCAGAGATTATTGGACCCACCCATTATGGTGTCCAGATCCTGCTACAGTCTAGGCTTTTAAGGCAGGGTGGGCTTTTAAGGTGGCTTATTCTCCAGTTGCTCTGAGCTGGAGAGCTTTCTTGTAGTTCCTCTGTAGCTTGGCAGAGTTCTAGTGTTGTGTGTTTTCTGTGCTAGTTGCTCTTTTAAACCGTGTTTTGTTTTTTGTTTTTGTTTTGTTCTGTTTTTTCTGTGCCCAAAGACAGAGGGACCTATTCCTGGTCCCCCAATGCTATCCCTCCCCGTTGCCATTTGCAGTATTAGGAGTGGGAGTTCCCTTTGTTACCATCCATCTTTCTTGCTGTTCTCTTTCTGTCCTCTGTCTTTAGTTGTTCAGTAGCTGTTCAGTCAGTCTTCAGTTCTTCACAAGGAATTGTTCTATTAATAGGTGTAATTTGGTATGTTCTGTGGACGAGATGATTTCAGAATCTTCCTACATCACCATCTTGAACCAGAACTCTATTATACCCATTTCCAAGTGAGGGAATTGAATCACACATGTCAAAGCATAGTTCTTAGCCCTGAAATAGCCCATAGTTTATTAGGTAGACAGACACTTGAGCTAAATGATTCCAAGCCATTGTAGCTATCACCATGGAGGTCTGATGGGAACATGGAAGAAAATGAGGTGAAGAGAAATGAGAACTGTCTTTTCATTCGGTACTCACAATGACACTATTGCATGACGGGTGTTAAGTAAGTTACTCGGCTCATGTAGTGCATAAGGGGTATCTGTGGGCTTCTACCTCCTGACTTACTGCAGTACCCAGCCTGCTCCCACTACTGCCCCTTCCAATTTTCAATAAGCTGTTTAATTACTGAAGAAGTATATTACCACTTTCTCCAGTATTTGCCCTTTAAAATCAGACCCTCTGAAGAGTATAGTTTTTTACTACAAAATAATGCATGGTTACGGGTGACATTTCAGTATCAGTTCTCAGCAATGCTTTAGCATGTCAGTGTTGGGAGCAGGAGAGGGGTGGAAAGATGCTTGTAGCAGGGGGAAAAGGCCTGCAGAGAGCATGCACATGCCTTTCATGTCAATGCATTTTTTTTTAATAGGATCTGGAGTCAGAATCTGAGAGTGGAGCAGATACCACTTCAGTAAATCAGACACAAATAAATTTGTTTTCTAACACCGAATCTACCGACCTACCGCCTTCCACCCCAGTGGCCAGTTCTGGAACCAAACCCAAGTCTATGGTAAGTTATAAATGATAACAGTCAGTTTTAACATGAATTGCTGGTGATCATAAGGTAAGAGTTGATATCTCATCCATTCAATATAGAAGAAATAATCTTTGAGTCCTTGAGTGACTTGATAACATTTAATTAAGTACATCTCAACATACGTTGTTTGTTTGCTTTATAACTGATAACACAAGTACTTCACTAAAACAGGTCATGGTTCTAGAATTATGCAAAATGTGGTATCAGATTTTGTTGCTGTATACTCAGATATTTAAAGAACCAAGAACAAAAAATCTGGAGCCTGACCACATCGCTTACCAGTCAGAAAATCGCCTAAGACTAGATAGTTAGAGAAATAGAGATATATAAAATCACACACATCATAAATTTTATGTGGGTACTAAATGACATAGCTCATGTAAAGTACTTCGTGAAGTACTTGGCACAGAATAAATGCTGAATAAATGTAGGCTACCATCATTATTATCATGATGCTTCAACTTTACAGTGCTACCAAAACAAATAAAAGGAGAATTACCACACATAATAATATAGCAGGGTGAGTTGTAAATAAAAGCCATTTTCCTTTAAGTAAAAAGTTGAATGGCTACAGGAAAGCAGTATTTGACTGTAAAAGGTAACATTTATGGAGGAAGTAATTACTACTTCAAATATCTGAAGTCCCAGCAGCTCCAAAATAACCTTTCCTAGTTTAGTGAAAATCAGAGTGGCGTGTTATTTTTTTAAATGCCCATGTTAGCTTAACACAGAGAAACAAGTTTGGATTGCTTGTTTGCCTGACTTTAAAATAAAAGGCAAGTCTGAAAGAGGACTCAAAAGAGAATACTCTGAATTTAAAACATGGTTGATATGTTCAATTGCAGGAATATCTAGAGTATTTTTTCATAGAATAAATATTTATTGAACACTTACAACATGCCATGTGCTATGTTTGATGAAAGAGTGGGGGTGGAGTAAAACATATTTTCCGTCTTTAAACAGATCACAATCTAGCAGAGGGGGTAGGTAAGTAAGCAGTGAAATGCAGTATCATACTATTGGTAGAGCTGTATAGATTGGGAGTAGCAGGAACCAGTGGCCTGCTGCATAATGCTGTTGCAGGGTACAATGAAGAGAAAAGGGTCAAAAATAATGTGTGTCAACAGGCAGACTGCAATGAATTGGTGCTCTTCTTTTTCATAATGGGTAAAGAATTCTTGATTAAGATGCAAAATTAAAATATGAAACCAAATGATCTCACTTCACCACATTCTTATTGAAGTAAAAGGTAAAAGCCTCTCGACAGTTTTAACTTGAAGGTTTGGGAACCATTGGAGCATTGGCTCTTTGAACATTGGGACAGGTATGGGGCTGACATATAAGAAAAAAGTAGAAAGGAAGGTGAATTCTCTTTTTAAAGGTATTTATGCTTAAATTCACTTTTTAAAGCACCTACTATTATCCTGAAGAGCAGTTATTCTCTCTCTGATATTTACTTCATGTTCATCTTTTACTTTAGAATAATTATCATTGGTGTCTGCTATTTCTCCCTTGAAACATATGTATTTTAGTGTGTGGTCACCTTATAATTTATAACAATTTATACAACTATGCATAGTTCTGTTGTTTTTCTTCAATACCCCCATGTTCTTAAACGTGCTCATGTTTATAAATGTGTTTCCACTGAGATATGTCTATATATTTTTATGATAAGCATCTATAGTAAAGTTTTAGAATGAGAGACATAAAACCATCAGTTTGGGGGGAGTTCAGTCCTTTAAAATACTTGAAGTTGGATCTGTTTCAAATTTTTCATGTTTGTTATATCAATTGAACAAATTATTCACCCCACAGGCAAAATTAAGAAATACTAAAATTGGGACACCTGGGTGGCTCAGTTGGTTAAGCATCTGCCTTTGGCTCAGGTCATGATCTCAGGGTCCTGGGATCAAGCCCCACATCAGGCTCTGTGATTAGCAGGGAGCCTGCTTCTCCTTCTCCCTCTGCACACCCCCACACACACTGGTGCTCTCTCTCTCTCTCTCTCTCGAATAAATAAATTCTTAAAAAAAAAAGAAATACTAAAGTCAGTTATTGAACAGAAACACTTTTTCATGCCCCTAAAACAAACATTTACTGAACAGTTGTCAACTTTGGATAAAATTGTGACTCTCTACCCAGCTGTTTGGGTGTGACTTGTTACCTGGGCGCACACTCACAGCTTCCTACTGATGCCACTCATTAGTCAGTGAGCACTGAGAAACATTTTACAGCAGACTCAGCCTCAAAACACAATATTCCACTTCAAGACAACCAAAAACTGCTTAACCCATCTTGACCAATACCACAGAGAGTTAGAGAACTGTACCTGGAACCCTGTCTAGCTACTGAACTATAATTTAGTAAAATTCTCAGCAGGCCATGAGAAGGACCCAGAAAGTTGTCAAAGACAACTGACTTTTAGGAAATTTCTTAAAGAAAATGTCCAGTAATGAAAATAGCTTGAAAAGCAGGCTTTTGTTTTGAGGAGAAAGGTTATTTTCGTGTGTGTGTGTGTGTGTGTGTGTGTGTGTGTGTCTGTATTTAATTTTGTGTTGTTATTGGTGTTGATGCTTTTGAGTACAATTCCTTTTTACTACAGTTTGAAAATAATTCTCCAGCTGTGGGTCAATTCTATGTTTTCAGTTGTTTCTGGGTAGGATTATTAGAATGAAGAATTTTACTTATTTTGTGAGAGAGTAAACAGATACTTTCCCCCTCATTTTGGAGCTTGGAAAATTATCTGTTTGTGTAATGGCAGTCTGGATACTTTGTGAAAAGAGAGAGAGCTCCAATATCTTACAGAGCCAGTCTATTCATCAGGAACTAAAATTTCAAATTTAGTATTAAGTAGAAACATTAAGTTCTAAGAACACCTACTTCTAATATCCACTCATAATGAACTAACCTTCTGCTCCATAATGTCATATTTTTACAAAACGTTTACTTTTATTTCAGAATTATTTAATGTTACATTTGATTTGCTGCTGTGAAATCTATTTATAATGGTGACTAACTACCACAAACATTTGGCTTTCCTTTTGTATGTAAGACCTCTGGGTTTCTACGTGCCTATTTTTTCAATAAGATTTCTTCTTTTATGTGTATTATTAGAACAGGACCCGTGAGTAATCTTCAGATTTTTCATGAAGACGATGTATATATCATGCCAAAGAGTGAGCGTTAAAGTAGATTTCTGGGATGTATTTCACACAAAAATGAAAAAGTCGAGAGGTAGGATACCCAGTACCAAAAACCACATTAGAAAAAAGAGGCCTAGTGCTTCATGTCCAAAAAATCACCAATTTCTCTCCCAAAATCTGTGATTTGTTCTTTTGAAACAGTTTCATAATGCTTTTCTTGAGAGACACTTTCACAAACAACCCATGATTAGTCATATTACTTTTATACAAAGTGCTCTCATTATAGAATGATATATTGGCATCTTTCTGGCCATGGTATCAGTTGCTTAAGTTGATCCTGTATTCATAAATATAGGGTTGTTACATGAAAGATTTTAAAGCAGGACACTAAAACATCAGGGGTTTTGCTTTTCCTGAAGACACTTATAAGTGTACTTGTTCGTTAAATTACTAATCATCATACATTAATGAAGAGAGAAACCGAGCTCTAGATGACAAAGAAAACAGCATATTTCATTTGTAGAATAAGTAACTGGAGGAACAGGGACAGTCTAGCATTCTGTAGAATAACTGAGAGCATCGTTAAGAGCAATGCAAGGATATGTTTTCAATTTAGTCTAAATTCCCCTTCCCTCTTTGTCCCAGAAACTCCCTTAGTTGCCTTGTGATAGAATTCTAATAGCAGTGATGAAACCCTCAATCATTTGGGCATGTTGGAACCACAGCTAGACAGAAGAGTTTTGAGTATGTCCTAAACTATCTAAAGGAATTTTGAAACATATTGGCATTCATATCAGAATGTATTACGTACTGGAAAATAACCCTTTTATTGAAGACATCAAAAACAGCAGAAATTATTAACCTTCATTATTGTAATTGCTACGGAGTAAAAAAGACAGATACATCTTATTTAACCTCAAGGTGGCAACAGTAGGTCTAATTCCACACATTGAATACACCCCTCATCTTTTCATCATTACTACCAAAATAGTGATGGGATAGATGAGGGAAAACATCAGCTGGTGGAGGGATGGGAGCTTAGGGCCGGCAGAACGACGCCCAGCCAAACACTGCCAACTTCTTTAGAGAGCGGTTCAGAATAAATCTTGCCTAAAGGCTGCCACGGTGTGATGAAAATGGAGCTCAGGAGTATGTCCTGACTACAGTTCATGATCATTTCTAGATGACTCTTAAAAAGACTCCCAATACTGCAATCAACCTAATAGTGCAACTGCTTTTACTGACAGTTCCAAAACTTGCATGGTCAGTCTATTCTTGTGTTGAAGAGAACAATCTCTCAATATGACCCCCAGCACAGCTGTTTATGCTATAGTCAGTTTAGTGAGGCATTTACATACAAGCTATTATTTTTCTTCCCTCTGGATGATAGAAGCAAAATAGTAATTTTCTGGTCTGGTATTTACTTGTCAATAGCATTGTGCTCCCTAAAAGGAATAAATGTTTTGAGGTGCAGAGAAAAGGAGGGTGAAGATGGCATTAAGTAAGAATTTTGACATACTATTTTTAATAAATGTTATTTAAGTGCAAGTCATTAAAAAATAGGATCTTATTTTCCCTTTTTTCAGCCAATGAAATGTGGTCTAATCTACACTGTTCTTGAAATTATCAATTTATATTTTGGCTACTGTGCATATGAGAACCATAAATTGTCACTCATAGTATTTCTATGAATCTATATGTCTCCATGGTAAAAGCAGAAATTACAGGAAGATGAACTTTAAGAAAGACCCACAAGTTTTATCCAGGTAATGATTATGGAGGAAAGCATTTTTGCCTATGTAATAATAATATCAAATATAAAAAGGACAAACATTTATGGAGTGCACACTGTGTGGCAGCTATTATATTATGGACTAGCAGGGCATAGTTCATTGAATCCTCACAACAGTCTTTTAGGTAGATGCTATAATTCCCTAGAGTTTGTAGATGAGGAAACTGATATTTATAATGGCTAATCTGAGTTGCTATGGCCTCACTGCTAGGAAGGGATGGGTCCAGGATGGCACCCACATCTTCCACGCTCCTAAACACTGCTTTATGGCAGATTCACCTGCCAACCACCTGGCTTCAGGATCAACATAAATTGGTTTGAGAGGTTTTATGTCGGAAACAAATTATCACTGATGTTTGAGTTATCAGAGTGCCCAAGCACAGTTTCATTGCATAATAAAGAACTGGTTCATCAGAGCATGGCATAGGTCATACTGTTCTAACATCTTTTCCTAAATCATCTACCATATATTTTTTACATGTGTTTGTATGTATATATACATATGTATCAAATTATACATATATGTGTGTATATATATATCAGAAAATATATACATATATTTTGTGCATGGTATTAATTCTTAACCAAATAGTTCAATTTTTAATGAACCCAAATTAGTAATTATTAAGGTTTTATATAGTCATAAAATTATTCAGTATAAATTTTTATAATATCTTTATTAATTTTGTATAAGATGATTTCTAAGGATAAACACAGAAACTACAAAAGCAGATTTATTCATTGTTACCAGGTGTGGGGTGTGGTGATGTCTGTATCTGGGTTAGGAGATTTAAGGTTTGAAAAGGTATGAGAAAGGGTTTCTAAAGAGAAGCTCATAAGGTAGAAGACAGAGGTTAATGGACACCTTGGACAACCAATAATCAACTTAACTGTTGCTTCTGTAAAAGGAGGACTTCCACGTAGGCTGCTCAAAAATGAAAAATACAAAGTTCATCAAATACCGTTTTGATGAAGAGTAATTTGTTAAAGATGTCAGTGACAGTCTGGGAGTATGATATTAATTTATGATGAATTAGCCACACAAAATTAAAAAAAGAATTCTGAACCTGGAATTTATGGATGAATTTAAGAGGGTGCCTGAACCGCTGGAAGTTGTATTTTAAGTTATATATGCACACCAGCGTTTACACGTGGGAAGACTGTCGGTATCTGCATCACATTCTCAGAAGACTCTCCCAGCCCGCCATAAAGAAATGCTCATTTGAGTTTTGATGATTCAGTCAGTTATCCAGTGAGGAGATGTGATGAGCATGAGAACACCTTTGTTACAAACAATACACTTCAGGCACATTGACAGGAATTATTCCTTTCAGGTTTATTTCCTAGTGGAGAAGTCCACAGTAGCTTTTTTGCAATAAATTAGGCTATGCTTCATAGTTATGTGAAAACCAATTCTGCTATGAAATAAAGCACCATTGGCATTTGTCTCAATTATACAGAATTTCAATAGAATTAAAAATGATCCAAGAAAGAAAAGAAAAATCATCAGGGTTTTCCCATAATAGTTTCAGTGTAAATCAAATTTTATATCTAAATGTAATCACATATCTTATGCATATGATCATTAAGCTAACCTCATTATGCTTGTGATATATTAAATAGCAGGCATTAAAATTGAAAAGACGAATATAGATTCTGGAGTCCAAATCACATCATTTGAAAGTATCTTTTAAAACCCAATTCATACATAGAATTTTAGTTTTATTTGTATTTTGTTTTACCAGGGCATTATATACTGTATTTTTAAATTATATACTATATTTTTGTTTGAATGGTTATCAGGTGGTTATTTTTAACACAGCCGGTAATTTTCCCTAATGCTGTCCACTATTGAAAACAAAATAGAGGGATAAAACATTATTGTCTTTTTTACAAAGAGGAACTGCAAATACTCCTTTTTACTGAAGTCTGGGGAAAAAAATACAAGATAATATATAAAATTAATAAGAATTTAATAGTATTTTATAATGTCACAGAAGTAAAAAAAATAACATAGTAAAGGAAAAAAATGACACACATCGAATTTTTAAAGAAAGTTTAAGTCAGCCTCTTCTAAAACATCAAAAAAATTGAATTAGTACAGTTTACCATTAATAAACACAAAAATGTAATGGTCTTAGAAGAATATCTTTTATTGTAGTGCTTTTGAATGTGGCAATTTTACTGACATAGAAAAGCAATAACATTAAAATATGTGTATTTTTAAAGAAATATTTGTCTTTGTTCACTAAGATCCTCATTGTTTATGAGAAAGAAAAATAAAGCAAAATTTATAGCTTTTTTAAGAAAAACTGAGCCACTAAAGAACTGGAAAAAAAGTGTTTTAAAAAGGACATCATTCTGTGATTATTATAATGAGATCTTTCTTAGAATTCTATGATTGTAAAGCATAGAAGAATCCATTCACATATACTGGATTTTGAAATAATAAATAAATATGTAATTCATTAACCTTGGGCTTTGAAAAATAGAAACATTTTTATAGTCATTTGCTTTTATATTTAAAATAATTCAAAATTCTCTCATTTCTTGTATTTGAAGATACTGACATCTGTTTCCAATGCATTTACACATTAATTCATGACAGTCTTGTTTGGGATGTGTTATTTGATCTCCACAATGACCTCCTCACATCAGCCTTTTCACTTTGAATCTAGAAGTTTCATTTTGTCAAAAATAAGCATAACTCGTACCCACATACACTGATCTTTAATACTAAACACTGAGTCCATGGTATTGAAATAATTTTTTGAGTTGGCAGAATTGTTTTTCTATCTCATTTGTGTTTATTTTATAATGATCTAGTTAATTAGTTGTCCAGAGGAGAATTCCTAAAACCAAAAAAAAGTGGGGAGGGAATGGAACACATATGGATCATGGGACAGTTAGAATTGAATAGATTCCATTAGGGCAAAATAAAAAATCATCTCTGCAATCTAAGGTTTAGTCATATGAATAGTACTTTTGTGTGTTATCATCATTACAATGAGAAAAATTTAGTTTTTCCATGTGCTGATGTTACTTCTCGAATCCAGCTCATATTTTCGTCCAAGAGCAATAACAACTTCCAGTTATTTCTGGGCAACGTAAAATGGCAAGCCAGCAGCATGCCACATCACAGCAACCAAGAATATAATTCATAGCACTGAGCAGTAATAATAACCACTAAGTCATTTTCACAGTCCTTTCTCTCTTCATTTCAGACCTTGTTGTCTCAAAGCTCTAATTACATATTCAATATGTTCTCCTTTTTTTTTTTTAACTTTACCACTTTGATTCTTTGATTGATAATTCATTTCAGCCCTGGCATTTGACCTCAACACTCACTTCTTAAAGACAGTTGAGTCAGTTGAAATGTTGAACCAAGTACTCCATGGGAATATTCAGTAGCAGTTACATGAAGTTTACAGTTGGCGCCTCCTTAGCTCTAGCTTTGAGCTGTCTACCACATTACAAATTTCTAAATGAAAAAATAAAAACATCCACCATGCATTTGAGTATTCTGAACATCACACATCTAAATATTTGGAGTCATGTAACAAAAATATGAAAGTAAATGATTTATTTACTTTCGATTCATGATGTGTCCTAAAATACCATCGCTTGAAAAATATCAATATTCCTGACTAGTCAAGGTATTTAATGAACATTCCGTGTGCTCATTTCCTTTTTTTTTAAATCAGTATTTCATATTCTTTACATTATTGTCACCACTGCCATTTTTAGTAATTCTCTTCTCTTTCCACTGTAACAACTTCGTGTGATCCAGATGAATTTCGGATTTGTAAACTCCTTCAAAGTAAAATCAGTTGATATTCATTAAAATGACTCTCATTGTTTCCTGTTCACTGTAAATTGTTTTATCTATTTTATTTTGTTGTTCTGTTGATGCATTTTGAAGGCCCTATCTTTATATGTAAATACTATAGTAATTAACCAAATAGGCGCTTATCAAATTATCCATAATGCAAAATGCAGAGAATCATATAGGCAGGCAAAACTGAATGAATCAGTGCTGTTCAGACTGTGCTCTGGGGCACCCCCAAAACTGCCTTCCTCCACCTGCCTCAACCAGACTTACTTACTTTTATTTCTTTTACATGTTGGCCTTATTAATGAGATCTTCTTTGGTCAATCCATAGCATAAATTTTGTCCAAATCCTAGACTAAACAAACTATAGGAGTGAGAAAATGTTGGAGAGTTTTTGTGTGTGTCCAGAGAACCTCTGATATATATCTATTCCATTTCCAAGATCATTGTGGTGAAGCTGCCCTCAACTTCCATGCTGCTAGGGCAAGGTATTCATTCCTAAAGGTTCATCATCACTGAGTCCCAAACTCTGGGAGATAAGAAATAAGAAAGAGCAAGAGAGAGAACTGTCTGGATCATAACAACTTTACTTTGCCTGGGTCTGAGGTTCTGCTGGTCCAGATCATTAGGTTTTAAATGTGAAACAAATGCTATACTTCAGAACATTGGGTTGTAGATAGATAGGTTTGTTTGCCATTTTGTTTGTTTGTTTACTTTGTTTCTATTGGGGCATAAAGTCAGAATTTTAAAAAACTTTTAATAGATGAACATTTAGAATTCAGAACTGGTAGAATTTCCATTTAGATATATTTCCTAAGCAAATATTAGCTAAGTATTTAATTTTACATTTGAAATTTTCTGGTACCAAAATTGTACAATCATTTCCCTACTTGTGAAACATTTATAGTTTATATATGTATTATAGTTTATGTATGTGTGAGTGTGTTTATTATATATGACACTACAGTGGACAGTTCTGTATACATTTTATCTGCATTTCTAATATTCTCTTATATAGTTTCATAGACCAAAAAGGAATTGCATATTTGTTAAGGAGAAATTTTTTTCTTACTAGTAATAGTGAACTTTCCTTATATTTATCAGACATTTGCACACCTTACTTTAATAAAAAGTAAAAAAGCAGTATTAGTAGTCATGTGTAATAAGTGATATATTCATGGCTTCGTAAAATTATTCTACATTTTACTTAAAAAGCATCTCTACTTCATAATGTAGGTGAACTATAATACTATTAATGATATGAACATTAATTTTGTGAAATCCAATTTTTTTTTCAAGAAGCTATAAGCACTTGCTATAGCTATGTGTAAGCCACTGTGCTAGGCTCTGAGATGGAATTTAAGAAAAAGGGTTGGAGGGAAAGGACGTGATTGGAATCTCTGGAATCAGACGCTGGGACCAAGAATTACCTAGAGAAGCTGTATTGATGGGGGTTCCTGGGAGATAGACATGTGTGGAAGTGAGGAACGCCAAACTAGTCAGAAGGCAGGGTTGGTTCAGCTGCGGTGCAGTAACAGCTGTGGCCTCAGCTGACTGTATGGAGCTCTCTGGAGCTGGATGACCCGTCAGCATTGTCCCACATTGAGGAAGGCGGTTAGGTCCTTGCACCAGCCAGTCATCCGTCTTAGAAAGTGATGTAACTTTGAGTGAGGCAGTTCCTTGCTGCCAAGGGCATTTCCCACTTTGGCAGCAGCAAGGCAGCTGATACCGTACCCCTGAAGAGGGAGTAGCTCCACAGTGTCCATCACACATGCCAGGACCTTCACTTTCGTAGGGTGCATTCTCTGGTACGGGCAGCAGATACCCAAACACATGGGTATGAAAAGATGTAACAAGAACAAAATTATAGTTATTAAGACCCAGAGGGAGCAACCATAAAGACAGGAAAGATACAGGTTCATACATACTGTTCGTTGAAGGTAGAGCTCATAGAGTTTGAAAACTGACCTTTTGCAAAGGATAAGCAAAAGGAAAACATTAAAAGTGGATTCAAGATTTACATCTTGAAGAAGTAAGAGAATGGTAGGGCCATTGACTAAGGGCATAAAGAAGCAGAGGTAAGAATGAGGGGGAGAAAAAGCAAGGTTTTTAAATCGACCTTATTTTAAGGTATAATTTACATACAATAAAGTACACCCATTTTAAGTGTGCATAGCTCCAGAATGTTTTTGGTAATAATGAAAAGAAAGAAAAACAGAGGCTAGCAGAGAAAGTTTTATTGAGGGAAGTTGTATTATCCTTTTTTTTTTTTTTGCATTGTTTTATTATTTTCCAAGAATGAGATCCTAGCTAAACATGCACTACTGAATAGAAAGAAATCACAAAACAAGTTAATTTTTTATTATACCCTCCACAACAAACACCCATGTCAGCTACTTTTCTCCCTCCTTGATTAGACAAAAACTCAGAGACTTCCACGAGTCTTACTAGACATTCTTAAGTAATACAGTCACTTTAAATTCCAAAATGTAAGTCATAAATCAGAAATGAGAAGGTTTAATTTCTATAATAATCAAAATGTCAATCTTCCTTTCTCCGTAAGGCTTCTCCTCTCTCTCCTAGTTTGATCCTGCTGAAGGCAGGTGACTGCATGCAGCCAGGGAAAGTTGGGAGTCGGGGTTCAGCTTATTTTCCTCAGTTTTCTTTAAGCTCTCACTGAAAGCTTCCTCAAAGGCCATCCAGCTAGTGCTCACAGTATCTTTGGTGTCCTTTAGCCTTTCAAAAGCAATCCCCTCAAGGTCCAGCTAACATTCACCTGCCACCTGATACCAAAGCTACTCCCACATTTTGTCAGTTTTTACTTTTTTTGTTACAGTAGCACCCCATCCCTAGTACCAAAATCTGTATTAGTTATCTGCTGTTGCATAACGAATCAACCCTAATTTAGTGGCTTAGAACAACAGTAATCAATGTATCATGGTTTCCATAGAATAGAAATTTGGGAGTAGCCTATTCATGCATTTCTAGTACAGGATCGCTCGTGAAGTTGCAGTTACGTGTTGCCTAGAGGTAGAAGATCCACCTCCAGAATGATTGATTACTCTCACATCGTTGGCAAATTGGTTTTTCCCCAAGTGAGTCTCTTCATGAGAAAGCTTTAGTAGCCTTACATCGTAGCAGCTGGCTTCCCCAGGGTGAGAATTTAAGAGACCAAGGCAGAAGTTGCAATGCTTTTTATGATCTAGTTTTGAAAGTCACACACCGTAATGTCTGTTGTATTCTTTTTGGTCATACAATACTGATCCGTGTGGGAGGGGACTTTCTGGGACATGTGTCCCAGGAAGCAGAGCTCACTGGGAGCTGTCTTGGAGATTAGCTATCACATCTCTGATTTCCTTAATGTGGCCTTTATGTGTCTGTTTTGCAAAAATCACTTAGTTTTTCTACAGCCCCTAGGAATGCAGACACTTTTAGCTTCTAGCTGAGGCCTGTTTACACCTCTAGTCAGTGCTCTGAACTGGTCCTCAAATTATGCCTTGCATACATCTCTGATCCATAAGAAACACACTGCCTTTTCCTGAAGATCTAGGGAATCCAGCTGATACTAATACAGCCACATCTCCTGTGACTTATCACCAGCTAGGCAGCCCAATCAGGCCAGATCAGATTCCTGTGTCCCCCATGCTGCAGGGACACCTAGCAGACTCTCCATGTCTGAAGGGTACGTTTGAAGTCCCTTTAACCAGCCTTGAAATGAGAGCAGACACCCTACTTACTAACACTTCTTTGTAAGGCAAGATGTAGGGGGGGACTCATATAACACCAAAATCTCTCCCCGAAATCACTTCTTCCAAAATCTTCTGATTCCTGATACTATTATATCCTTGGGTGGGGGGGGTAATTAAGTGTTCTCTGACACATTCTCCTCAAAATACTTTTTGGAACCTCTACATTGTTGTCTTTATCACAACTCATTTTGGTATGAAATCTAATCATATTAGATTAGATATTAGATTAGATTAGAAACCTAATATTAGATTAGAAATAATCTAGGGTTTGGGTCCAAACCTCAGTTCTAACATCCTATCACAGGGATGTGTCCTGAGCTGTGGGTATGAGTCCAGGAACACATTTGTTCTCTGCTGGCATCTGAGAGATAAGAACACTTTGATTAAGATAAAATCACAGATTCAAGAATATGGTGGTATTTTTTGTCACTCACTAAAACTGTATAAAGACAGGACTAAAGATAAGGTACATAGAAGGGGGCATTACAAGGGCATGACTGTATGCTCCCCTGTGAATCTTTTCAAATCAATTCAATTAAAGTTGTCAGTAAGTTGGCCCATAAGGGAAGCTCTGTTACTCTTTCAGGTTGATAAAGACCTTTCAGTATTGGCATAAACAAACAAACAAACAAATAAACAAACAAATATATATATATATATATATATGTAATCAGGTGTTAAATTTAAAATAGATTTAAGATAACACATAATTTTGAAGGGTTTGTAAATAAAATTATATAAAATATATAATATATATAAAATGCTATATTGCATATGGTATTTTATATATATATTACAAATTTGTTCACCATGGAAGAATCTTTTCATGTTTTTTAAGTTGTGTTTCTATGTAATGTATTTCACAGTGTGTAAGAATGTTCCTCCACCCCAAAAAAGATACTTTGGAGAAAAATTCTAACACATTTAATTGCTTCTTGGATCATAAGTTTGATTATTAAATATATTATTTTCATATATTATTTTTTAGTCCAACATAAAATTAATATACCATTGACTTAAAGTTCTGTGGCCTTCAGATGATTGTTGGATCTTTCAAAGGACTTTCTTCTTTGGTGCCAAAATAGTACGGGGTAGGCTCTTACAACTACTAAGTTATTTTTCTTGGAATGAGGACATTTTACACCTTGAAAAAGATAATATCAAAAAAAAAGATTAACACTAGTTAAAATAGTGTCATCATTAAAACTTTGAAGAATAAAAAGCAAGGTAATTGCAGTATCTTGTTTTTTTGTTTTTATGTTTTTATGTTTTTCTTTCAGAATGCTGCCATCTTCTGGTCAAATTGTATATTACTTTATATACAAAATTAAAGATCCACAATATGAGGCAATTTAGGTTTATATAAATTCATCTTTTATCATTAGGGGTCTCCTATTTAAGATTTGTGCCTCTAATGTCCCCAAACTAAAGAGCTTTCAATAATTTTCAGGAACTTTAGAAAGTTAAATTCACAGAAGGTGTTTCAGGACTTGGAATGCTATCAAAATATCCATTGCACAGTAAATGCATAGGGAGATACAGATAAGGCAAAGTATCTCTAGGGAATATATGATTTTGTACTTCCATAAGAATCTATGGTTAGAGGGGCGCCTGGGTGGCTCAGTCCTTAAGCGTCTGCCTTCGGCTCAGGTCCTGATTCCAGAGTCCTGAGATCCCAGGGTCCTGGGATTGAGCCCGCATCTGGCTCCCTGCTGGGTGGGAAGCCTGCTTCTCCTTCTCCCACTCCCTCTGCTGGTGTTCCCTCTCTCCCCATGTCTCTCTCTGTCCAATAAATAAATAAAATCTTTAAAAAATAATAATAATCTATGGCTAGGGGCACCTGGGTGGCTCAGTTGGTTAAGCATCTGCCTTCAGCTCAGGTCATGATTCCAGAGTCCTGGGATGGAGACCCACTTCAGGCTCCATGCTCAGTGGGGAGCCTGCTTCTCCTTCTCCCTCTGTTATTCCCCGCATGTGCTCTCTGGCTCTATCTTTGTCAAATAAATAAACAAAATCTTAAAAATAAAAGAATCTATGGCTAAGAAAAATTAAGCAATTTTGACATATATTTGCTATATTCATTTCTACAAACCTTTAATTTTCTAAGTAATTCATCTTGAAAGAATATTTCTATAGTATTTTATAAAAACTCTTAGTAAATGTTCCCCTTTCAACAAAGAGGATTCTTATGGTGACACCTGTCTTTTTGTCATAGAGTTGTTTATATCTGTACTTCTTTTAAAATTATTTATTAGAGGATATATAATTTAAAGAGCTAGATGTGATATACACAAGTATCTGTAACTCCCTCTATGTATACTCCTACTCCCACACTCTAGTTTTTATTCCTTTCTATTGATTCATTGAAAAAAAAACTGAAGCTCTTACCATATGCCAATCTCTATAGTAGACACTGAAAATTCAAACAGAAGATGCCATCCTTGGACATAAAAGCATGCCACTTAGTGGGTTTCTTTAGCCAAGTCCTAGAAATCCTCAGTGGATCACACAGTCCTTTACTAATCCATCAAAAACATTTTAATCTACCCTAACCAAAAACTAGTAAATCACAGTGCAAGAATGTGAAGCATCTAAAAGACTCATGAGTTATTCTTTTTGTCACTGATGCTTTCTACCAAATTTTCTGTATTCCCCCCATCATATTTACAGTTTTCTGACACATACAATCTGTACCAAATAGCCATGCAATCTGCACAGTAATCAATATTTAATAGGTGAAGAATCTTGACACAGTGAGACCCACCGACTTGACTTACTCGACAGTATTCTCGTATACTGCCTTAGCTATTTTTCAAAAATTGCCTGATTAAAGAGGTTGGTTGTGTTCAGGGAGAAGGGAAAGGGGTGTTGTGCTCCAGAGCAGAGCATGATCTGGAGCTGACCACATTCCCTCAGACAGTGCCAAGTGGCACGGAGGACGCCCAGTGAAGGAGGAATGCTCAGAAGAAGGAGGAAGGCATGCCATTAGCAACTCCCCCCAGCTTTGCCTTATGTCACTCATTGCACTCCAGTGTTTTCTCTATGATCAAAAGGAAACAGGTAAATGATCACATGTATTGTTAAGAGGTGTGTAAGGGAATATGAAAAAGCTCCCCATATTCTCTGTAAGAGAAAACATGAGCCACTGCACAGAACATATGCTTAAGAATTCATGTGATCAGTTCCTCACAGTCACACCATTCTCTTCACCTAGAAGACCCAGCTAAGACTACATAGGAACAGCTCTTCTTCTTTAGGATGCTTTTTCTTGGAGCACTTGTTAGAGTACAATTTAAAATTTCAGGCTTCACACTGATAAAAATTAGGAAATCTACAAGTCACTCTTATAAGCATCCTAGATACCAATATTTCCTGCTGTTTTGGAGCTTACATATTTTTATATAATACATATATATATATATATATATATATATATATATATATATATATTCCTGTATTTTCAAACCCAAGTTTAATACATTATACCACAGTTACACGTACTTTATGCTCTTCTTTGAATTAGAATGGCAAACAAGCTGTGAAGTATATACATAATTTTTTTAATTCTCATCACATAGAAAAAAATAGCTATTAAAATTTCCAGTTAAAATAGTAGACTTAAAAGAATTTGAGATTGTATCAGTCTGCCCTTCGTCATACTGGTTCAGAGGTTAAGTGGAAGCTTGGATTCAGAATGTTCACTGCAGAGGATCTCAGTCCATAACAAACTACACCATCATTGACATGGCATTTCTGTTCCATTGAGAACTATTTAAAGAGGCAGAATTTTAAATATTAAAAATCACAAATTAAAAGAAGATCCAGTTCTTTCATTTATAGCATTTTCACGCATAGCCCTTAAGCAGAAAATATCACCTTATAGATACATATTATTTGTCCCTCATTAATGCTTTTTCTATTTTTCTATTTTATGGAATTCTTTTGGAAATTGATTAGATTTATATTCAATTTTGTTAAAGCAATCCAAGCTTGGAAACAATTGTAAAACTTTCAGGGAACAAAGCAATACAGATTTATAAAATTATTCTTAACATTTTATAAAGCTAGGCACACTTTATGTATTTGTTTTCTTTGTATTTTTAATAATTCAGTTCTAAAATATTTTCATTTCAATTGAATAGTTTAACTGGCTCCTTTTAAAGGGTATTGAAGAAGAGTCCATGATTTGTGGAAGTAAATCTCTTGGTAAGGTGCTCACTGCATGATAAGCCCTCTACCAATGATAGTATTATACTTCAGTATATACAATAGATATGTTCTTTAAGTGGGATACATAAAATTATTTTTATGATGAATCAAATAATAATTTAACTATCATATTTGCACTTTGCTTAAATTCTGTTCAAGTTCTTTGAGCTGAGTCAAATTCTAGTATTTTCTGTACTAGAATGAATTAAGGAGAGGTACCATCTGTAATTGAAAAAGGGCAACCCAAGACAATTGGGTTAACTAAGAAGATCAACAGCCCAGAAAGGACATCCTTGTCCTACATGTCCCAGCATAGGATAAGGAGCAATTTACAGAGTCAGATTCCCAGAAAGATTGGATTACCCAACTGTGGAGGAAAGTGAAATATGAAGGAGCCTTTTTATCATCAAGAAAAATCCCACAGCATACTTTTGTATTCAGAATGACACTAATGAATGTGGTCATTATCTGGGAAGACAAGGATTATGGAGAAGATAAATAATTCAGTCACCCCTCTTTGCATCCATCTTAATAATTGTCATTTGGGTTTTAGCTGTAGTCATCTTTGCTGCTTCCTGTAACTGTGCTGCTTGGTTGCTGTTTTCCAAGCCATCCCATGGTGGATGCCAGGTCTTGGTGTTTATGGCATCCTACTCATCTTTCCTCACTGGAAACATTCCGGAGAACATATATTATAAACTAGAAATACATATATTCCTGGCTAATTTGTTTTTCTTGCTTCTTAATAGCTTAATGCACAGGCCTCTTCATGAGCAAAAATCATGTGCTAAATGGTATGTTAAGATGAGTTAATAAGACTGTTTCTTTTAAAGGGAAGCCTCTTGCATACCTCTATTAATTTTCCTGTTGTTTTTTTTAATCAGTGGCATGAGTTTTTGGTTTTGGTTTGTTTTTTTTGTTTTGTTTTGTTTTGTACTTGAGAAGATGACGAAATACTTCAGCATTTGGTTAAAATATGACCATGAAAGTTCATGAACTTTGTCTTGTAATTGTAATAATTCAAATGGCAAAAGTAAGCATCAGTTTTCATCAATGGTGAATATAAACACTTAAAAAGGGATTTCTGCACTGTGTTGGCGCCTCTGAAGAACTGATGTTCTTCCCACATCACCATAGAAGAATTTGTTTGGACATTTTCTTGGAATGCTAGTGAACTGACAACCAATCCCAGAACAATGCTGCTGTTTGTGTACAGAATGGTCATAAACAGGCTACCCACAGAAGCAATGATTTATACTGATTGCACTTCTCTCTATAAATGTTTAATTTCTATTAGCAGTTTTTAGGGAAAGCATGATTTTGAACCTTTGACTCGGAATTTTCTGGGGCTTTTAAAATGATCCGGGATAAAGGTCAATTCCCTTTGGCCCCATTTTTTTCAGATATTTAGTATCCTGTTTCCCATTATCAAAACACACATGCACACATTTTTGAAAGAAGTAACAAATGCAATATAAACAGTAAGGAGGCATAACTATTTCCCAATAAGCAAAATCTCCAATCACAGGTCAAATGGATGATACTCAATCTATTTTATTGTGTTCATTATCTGCCTCCATTACTCCCCAGTCAACATATTTTCAAGAGGACTTGGCTCTTGAGAATGAATCATTATAGCACCGTAGCTTTTATTGGATCTTTTTATAATGTACTTGCTCAGGAGTGAAAATGCTTTTAAATACCACATATTACCTTCTGGTTATTTACATTTTATTTGCTGATTCACTAATCATTTCCTGAATGCCTACTATGTGCCCAGCATTGTGCTAAATACTAGAGATGTGATAGGCTTCCTCACGGAGCTCACGATTAAACAGGGAGACACACTGATAAACAACTAATCTGAACTCAAGGGAGGCGGGGAAGGACACTGAGACTAGTTCTGAGACAATTGGGAAAAGTTGGCGTGCATTAGGTGCTCTCACACATTTCTTTAATATTTAAGGACAGATGGATCCACCCTGGTGAAGGTGTAGAGAGCCAAGGGAAGAAATTTGCAGGCTAAGCAGCTAGTGAGAGCAAAGACTTGGAGGTGAGAAAGCCCATAGCACGTGTGGGGAGTAGCAGATGGTTCAGTCTAGCACGATTGCAGGGGCTTTGAACTCAGCGCAGCGGCCGCAGAGGCCAATGAGAGTCAGATTCAAAAGTGACTCCTACACCATGACGAGGAAGATGAGAGAACTCTAGCAAAGGACGTCAGGGAGCAGGGTGATCATACCTGCATTTTGGAAAAGTTTCTTCTGAACAGGAGCGGGGGGAACACTCTGGAATGACTCTAAGGAGAGGCACTATTTTGAGGGTTTTCATAGCAACCCAGGCACAAAGCAGAACACCAAGGCCTCCATGGCAGGAATGCTGAGGAGGAGGCATGGGTAGCTTAAAGGATATTAAGGAATTATAATCTGTATAGTAAAACAATATATTGGATGTAAACAGGAGAGAGGAAGCAAGACCTCATAATGAGTGAGCAACTCGATGATAACACCAGGACAGGGAATATCTTTGACATCCTCATTCCCTTCTTCTGAAAACAACCTCTAATATTCACCTAGGGATCTCTCCACAATACCCAGTTTATGTGGAAAGGCAAGGCTACCCCCAAGACTACAGCATGTGATCCAGATCAGAGCCAGTGCTGTGACCCATGGCCGAAGTGATGTGGGAGCATGTGCGAATGTGTGTGTCTGTGTGGCTGATGGTTGGGGGGGAAGCTAGGTGCACGTGCTCTAAGCTAGTCCAGTTAGGGCTTGAATATGAGGAATTTTGTGGGCCCAATGGAGAACAGGCTTTCTCCTCTGCATTGGAATTGGAGTCTTAAGAATATGTGAATAGGGCTACTGTAGCCATCTTCCCACCCCCCAAGGAGAAACTAAGAGTGTAAGCACTCTTCAGAAGCAGAGCTTAGGGAGGAGCAAGAACAAGCAGGTTTTGGTAACATTGTGTGAGCCCTGCTTTCTGCCACACCTGCAGCCAGTCCTACAACTGGACTTTTCAGTTATGCACATCGGTAGGCTTAAGACATATGTAGGAGAGGGTCCTAGTGAATGCAAAAGTCAAGGGCAGTGGCTAGGAGGCAGTTTAAACATGTGTCTGGAGCTCCGAGGAGAAATCTGCCATGAAGTGTTATCTGCAGATATGTGATTTTAAACATGAAATGATCATCCAATGACATGAGAAAAGACAGAAAATCCTGGGAAACACCAACATTCAGTCATTTAGTCACTCAACAAATGCTTATCGAGCACCTTCTCTGTAACATATGGCATCAATGAACAAAAGTGATAATAATAATGATAAGTCTCTGCTCTTTTAGAACTCATAGGATATTGGAGGGGAAAGAAAACAACCAAAAAAGCATATTAGTATTTGAAATAATTATATGTTAAAGGAAAAGAAAGTAGGAGGAAGAAGTAGAGTGTGGCTGTTCAGACAGTGATCAGGGTGGACCTCACTAAGAAGTTTGACAGTGTTTTAAGTAAAGATTGGAAGCAAGTGAGAAAGCAGACCTATATACATAGGCTAGGAAAAGCACAGTGGACGCAGGAGCAGCAAGCCCTGAAGGCTCAAGGCAGGTGCCTGCCTGCTGTGCTGGGAAATTCAGCAAGGGCGCAGTGAGCTAGAGCCCAGTGAGCAAGGAAGAGGGACCAGGGCCTCGACAGCCTAGTGAGCCATAGCAACAACTTTCACTTCTATTCTGAGTGAGGTGAGAAGCCTCGGGAGGATACTCAGGAGAGACATTTCATGATCTGGCTTAGGCTTCAAGTGGGCCACTCTGGCTGCTGCCAGAATAGCCTTTCAGGGCAAGCGGGGAATCAGAGAGGCCCCCAGAAGGCAGGTCTGACTGTCCTGGAGATAGGCTGAGCCAAGGGGGTAGCAGTGGTGTTGGTAAAACCTGGCATAGTGTGTGTGTGTATATATATATATATATATATATATATATATTTTTTTTTTTTTTTTAAGGGAGAACAAACAGAAATTCTGATATAGTGAATGTCATCTGTAAGAGAAAGAAGTCCAGAATGACTTCTGGGTTTCTGCCCGGGCTACTGGAGGCATGAGAGCAGTCTTTAGAGGAAAGTGAATTGAGGTATCTGTGGAAGTTCTGTCAAGTGTACAGAGGAACACAGGTTTGAGAAAGAAGGCCTGCTTGAACACTTTTAAGTGCTACAGAAAAGCCAAGGAAAATAGATAAGGACTGAAAGCTGCCTCTTTGACCACAACAGAAAAAACAGGTCTTTGGTGACTTTGTTGAGAGCAATTGTCATCCTTTTTTTCTTTTTTCTTTCTTTCTTCCTTTCTTTCTTCCTTCCTTTCTTTTTTCTTTCCTTTCCTTTTCTTTCCTTTCCTTTCTTTTCCTTTCCTTTCCTTTCCTTTCCTTTCCTTTCCTTTCCTTTCCTTTCCTTTCCATTCTTTTTGCCAAAGTCTGTGCCAAGACTGTGAAAGGAGATATATCAATAGATTGAATAGAAAGAGTGAACCTGTCCAAGGCTCAATCAAATTCAACACATCTACTTTATGCACAGTGTGCTGGGAGACGGGAAGAGGTCAAAGGTTGAAGACACAATACCTGTTCTGTAGGCACTTGGGAACATGGATAAGGCAGTCATACACAGCCTACCCTGCGTGCCCCACTTGTCTAAACATCATCAGAGAACGGTTGAGCAGGAGGAGCACTGCTAATATCAGTACCACTTCTCTTTTACTCAGGAAAAATCCAGCACTCTCCTTACCATCTGGGAGGGCTGTTTAGCATAAAAGCTCAGAGCCTATATGTCCATTCCGGATCACCAAGGTTCACCTCCCAGCACTGCCTACCCAGTACATAAATAGGAACAGCTTGAATGGAATGTGTCTTCTGATAGAACACTGGCATTTTGTAAGAATTTTTTCCACATTAAAACCTGTCTTGCATTTTCAGGTGGGTAACAACCCACTGTCTCAATCTCAAGTCCTCCGTGATTGGCCTACAGTGAATAACAAGTAACCTTATTGTGCCGTCACATGAAGTGCAAAGGCAACACTTCGATTGACTAGAAATGCCTTTACTGTGAAGGAAAAGGTGCCAAGGCTCTGTGGAAAGAAAGAGGGGGAAGAAAGAGAGAGACACTACATGACTTTGGGTTTGGCGTAATGGAAAATATACTGCCCGAGGAGATAGAAGACGTGGTGTTTAAGGGCACTTATCACTGTGGGACATTAATCTCTCAGCTCAGAAGTGGGGATCAAAACCTTATCCATTTGAAAATTCCATATCATTTCTTCCAACAAAACAGCTCTAATCTTTCCCACTCTTGAGTTTTATCTTACTGGAATCAGGTCAGCTGTTCAGAACACAGTGGTCACTTGAAGCCGGGGTCAAATATCTGGTCCTTGACTAGATTCACTAGCTTTACACACAGAAAACAGCCTGAGCGCCATCTACACTTACTCAAACCTCCACACAATGATTGATCATAACTGGGGCTAGAAGAGAATGCGTGTTTATTTCTGCGGAATTGCTCTCTAAATGGAAAACTTTCCCGAGGTTCTTGTTCTAATAATACCACATCATCCTCATCTGCAAATTTAACTCCAAGAATCTCTTGTGACTCTCTCCTCTTCTGCCTTCTTCACAATGGTGCTGGCAGATAGGTCAAGCCTGCTGAACTCAGCCTCAAGTAGCCCAATTCAGATGCAGAAAAATACAAAAGAGATGAATAAACCAGAGAGTGTGATTTCCATAAACTATGTCACTAAATTTTACCAAGAACCTGTAGGATTAGAGAAAGGAAAGATTCAGTATGCTAGTCTGTATTAAAAAAAAACAAAAACAAACAAAAAAACCTTTTTAAAAAAAAAGATTTATTTATTTGACACAGAGACAGCCAGTGAGAGAGAGACAGCAGGGGATTGGGAGAGGAAGAAGCAGGCTCCCAGCAAAGGAGCCTGATGTGGGGCTCGATCCCAGAATGCTGGGATCATGCCCTGAACCGAAGGCAGACGCTTAACAACTGAGCCACCCAGGCGCCCCAAAAACCCTTTTTAAAAACAAACTAGCACCATTTTGTTTTGTTGCTGTAATAAAGAAACAGTGCTGCACAAAGAAATAATTCAGGAAAAGATTTTTGGAAGGTGCAGGCTGCTTTTTGTTTTCCTTCCATCGAGCCCCCGGTGAGGAGAGGAGGATAGAGATGTGTGAGCTCGTGTGCACTGCTTCCCAGAACAGGATGCTGAGTGTGTCACAGGATCTTTGAGGACAGTGTGGGATCATGACCAGCAGTTCTCTGTGCCATACTTCCTAGCAGGTCAAGGTCTGGACTGGCTGAGTAAGGAGCTTCCTCATCCTGAGTCGCAAACACTGCAGGTCGCCTTTCTTTTTGTAAGCCTGATCAGATCTAACTTTGCCAGGAGACAGGATCACGGATGTTGTGAAGGGGGATGGACGCACAGCAGGTGGGTCAAGTGACCAGGACTAAAGTTGAACCCCAAATTAGAAGAGGGTGAGGGATTTTGAACAGAGAATGAGAGAACAAGGCAGTAGCACAGAATCAAAAGAGAAATAAACTGAATTGTATCCTACTTCTCTTCTAGTTTTCAGCATTCTACAAGACAGTAACATAGCCTCAAGGGGAAAATAGAGAGGAAAGCGGAAAGAGGCAAAGTTAGTGGTTGGGAGAGTGAGCAGGCAGGAATGGGGGTTTGGAGAGAAAGTGTTCCCTGTGCATACAAGAAAGGAAGGAAGGAAGTGATGCAATGCAGGGAGAATGCAGGAGAGTCTCAGCAATTTCAGAGATGGCTGTGCAGTAGGGCCACATGAATGGAGAGTGACTGATCGGAGCTCCCCTGGGATGAGCTGTAGCCAGATGACCTCCCATCAGAAAGGAAACGGAGACATTGGTCTGGAAGGGACACGGCCATGATATGATCTTCTCCATGTCCAAGGGTGGGTGGGTGTACGGCCCTGCCTGCATCTTGAGAGAGCACTTGAAATGATAGAAATGGAGATAGGACCAAGTCAGGGGAAGTTCATGGACCAAAATTCACATCCTCTCTAGCTAAGCAAATTTCCTTTTTTTTTTTTCCCCTCTTCCTGTTTGAACTTGGGAGGAATAGCACTAGAGCATAAGTCAAGGCCTCTGGGTTCTATGACCAACTCTTCAGTTAATTAAGGATGGGACTCTGTCTCTGGGTGTCAGTTTACTCATCCTTAAAATGAGCATGTTGGAACACCGCTCAGGGTTTTAACAGTAGAAACTCCCTATTTTCATACCTCCCACCAGCCCACAAAGAACCTTGCACAGACCACAGTTTCCATGAGGCCAAGGCCATGTCTATCTTGATCATTACCATGTCACCACAGTTGGAACAGGGTCTGGCGCATCATGGTAGATGCTCAATGATGTGTGCGAGACGAATGAAAGCAGACGACCATCCATGATGCAGACCAGAGTGGTCCTGGCGGAAACATTGTGGCAGCCGGCTACCTCATCTGTCCTCTTTCACCCCTGCGGTCCCCGTGGGAACACTAGGACCGTGGGATACCCAGTTTGAACACCATTGGCTTCTCTTCTACCAATCATAATTCTTTGGTTTCTGTGTAGCACACAATGAGTTGAAGTGTAGCAATTCATCTGGTTTGGCCTAATTCACCTGACTAAAGGATCACTTTTCCCACTTCACACTCTACTTCAAAGTCTTGGTCTTTAAACTTTCTTGCTATACATTTCCCCCCTCCCTTTGCAGAAGATGAAAGCGTTTTTCCAGACAGGCCTGCTGTGAGTGACTTCATGGAAATGAATATCTTGCGTCCCTAATGTGCCTCTTACACGGGGAACTCCTCGTATTTATTTATTTTTAAGAATAGGGCTGGGAGGTTGACGTTTCCATTAGCAGTTGAGTGATTTTTTTTTTTTTTTAAATAAAAACCCTACTCCACTGTGAGACATGCCTCACATTCCGGTCTCCCCACTTCAGGCAGTTATGTGCTACTAAATATGCGGTGGAAATGACACATGTCTGGAAACCCAGAAGCTGCACCGTCTCACAAGTGCTTGCTCGGTGGTGTACAATGAAGGTGTTGTAAGTGGTTAATTGAGGAAGGCAGACTCAATGTCTCTCAAAAGAGAAATGTGTGGCACCTTAGGCATCTGGCATCTGTCCCTCCGATACATTCAAAGGTGTCTTATGTTTGCGGGCCAGTCACACCTACAGTGGGATAAAGGCACAGAATCATCTGACCTTCCAGAGGATCCTAGAAATGTCATAGTATCTTGAGGTGAGCTGAGGCCAGTAATCCCACCTACAGGGAAGGACAACACACCACATAAGGGGATGGATCAGTTCCTCATACATAACCTTGGATACTAGCAAGCCATGTGGTCACGTGACTGAGTACATGCTATCGCCGAGCATGTGTCCATTCCAAAGGACAGAGGTAATCTGTTTAACTCAGAGTAATTTTCTCTCAGTTTATGTCAACGAAGGTATCCCTACAGGTAAAGGCTAGTAATAGGATAGAGGTTGTGAAATGGAAATTAAAAACGGAATTGGATGGCTAAGGATGATAGTAATGGAATACAGATTGGATTAAATGTAGATTAAGTATCAGAACAGGAAGGCATTTGTCCCAGTTAAAGAAAGTGTTGAAAGTCTTTGAGCACAGATTTACCACACAATCAAACATACCAAGAGTTTAATCCTTGGCAAAATATGAGGTTCATTAAATAGGAGGGGGAAATTTTGCAAGTACCTTGAGACAACAGAGTTTCTTAAACAACAGTTTATTCTTACTGTTTTGAATTAGAGATGTGAGACAATTTTTCTTAAAATATACATGTTTCTGTGTATACAGGTGTTGACTTTTGATCCATCTTTGAAAGGTTTGGAAAGAAGTTCTAGCACATGATAGATTTATAAATCACCTATCCCTATTCCAAAAAGGGCATCCATGTGAGCATAGAGATTTATGGGCCAGCACTCGGGGCCACGAAGCAAAAGGGGCGCTAGGAATAGCATTACCCAGAGGCCAGGAAACTTAAAAATAATCCATGACTGTGAGGAGGAACACACTGGGAGAGCAAATCTGAGTAGAAAGTGGATGGGCTGCTGCTCTATGCAGAGTTCAGTGTGGCGTCTGAGATTATGGACCAGATACCACCCTAGTAGTTGTTCTCTGGCTTCCCTTGCTCTCCTGCCTCTTCTCAAAAGCTGGAATCGAGCACTGCATTATCCAAGATCTGGAATGAGAAGTCCCAGGAAAAAAAAAAAAGAAGAAGAGATGAAAGCATACATGTTTGCAAAATACACACCTGTGCGTGTGCTCACACTCAGACACACACACTCACACTCACACACACACACACACACACCCCTCCTCCTCCCTGCTGGCACTCAAGTCATAAGTGACAAAGAGACCACTGTAGGAATTCCTTTCAAATTTCAGAGAACTTCTTAAGAGTACAGAAGGAGTTAAGAGAGCATGTACCTTTGTACCTGGTTTCCTTTAGCCAAGTAAAGCAAATGCCAGGCCAGCACACATCTTTGTTCTTGATCCTTCAAGTTATCATTTTGGTGCCAAATGTAAAGAGATCCAAATGAAATCCAATTTTGCAATCACCAAACACTAAGAAATACTTGAGTGTACTCGGTGAGGTTAGATTTGATTGGTTCTGCCATGCTCCTGGGAAATGAAGTTGTAGGATTCTTTTGCATGACACTGGGAGTTTTTTGTCTGTTTATTTTTTTATTTTGATTTTATGGGGAGAACATGTGAAAATAATTTGACCAATGAGTTTAGTTCTATGTGATAGTAAAACAGTTTACAATAATTTATTCTTTGCCTTTTCCATGCCCTTTGTGTAATGAAAAGAGCAGTGACTTGGAATAATAACTAGGTTCAATTTCAGTTCTGTCACCAGGTTTATGACCTTGGACTAATGTCGTATCTGAGTTTCAATGCTGGTAATTCATAAAATAGGGATAATTGAACATAGTTCTCATGGTTACCATGAAGTTTAAAAGAAAGAGTAAATGTAAACATGTAGCATCCACTTATTCAATGATCTCTGTTAAGTCTCCGCAGCATGCTTGCTCTGGGGCTACAGAGTAGAACCAGACACAAAGCAAAGACTGCACTCAGGGAGCAAATATTCAAGTGAGAAATAGGAAACAAACTGCAAAGAAATCCCATGTGAAATACTTGCTGGTTAGTTCCATGGACTCTCGTTTGTAGATATTAAGAGAATTAGGATTTTGCAGGTAGTTGTGTGATTGTATGATTAATGTTTATGTCCCCCACTAAAGTGTAGGCTCCGTGATGGTAGAGACCAACTATTATATGCCCATACCATGCACAGAGGGGGCACATATGCACAATTACAGAATAATGAATAAATGCACTGTGATAGAGAAATAAACAGAAGGATATAATTGAGAAAACAAAGATATGAGGGAGTAAATCTTCTGCTAGGATAGTCTAGAAAGCCCTGTCTAGGAATCTGGAACATTTAAATTATGAGAAGAAGCCAGCCATGTGGAGGAAGAGAGCCAGGAAAGGAGAATTCTAGACAGGAAATATCCAGGGCAAAGGCCCTGAGACAGGAAAGAGTGTGGAATGCGTAAGGCACAGGAAGGGGCCAATGTGGCTGATGCGCGATGAGCAGCTAGATCACACAGGACCCGGCAGACTATGCTAAGTGTGAGTTTTATTCTAAGCATAATGTAAGTTCCCTTTCCTTCTTCCACGCCTCCCTTTGTATAGTTTTGTTTTGGTAACAAGACTAACATACATTTAAAAATTAGACAACAATACTGGATAGTGGATAATTAATCATGGATTATGAGAAATAGATGCCCATGTTCAGAAGTGGAAGGGATGTGAGTTAATGCATCCAGGAAAGGTTAACCTACACCAGAATTCACCTCTAATTTCAGGCTTATCCTTGAGATTATTACATTATCAGACACTTGGCTCCCCACTTTACATATCCAGAAATTTAACTGCACCAAAACAAAGTGTTCTAATTTCATACTTGGTTGCCTCCACTTTGGAGGATGTCAAGTACATTTTCCCAAGCCAGATATTACAATGCCCCAAAACACAGGCTTTTTCTCCAGTGTTATTGGTTGCCTGACAGAAGGTCAGTTAGGCTTCATTGCTTAGCCTTCATGTCCTCTAGGATAATCAAGTTCACCTTCCCTGCAGATTTTATCTGCAGTGTATCCCATAGACTAAGTACATGGTAATTCACCTCTGCCTTGTAGGCAAATTCAACTTAAGCCATTTCTTAGTACTTTCCTCCTTGGGGGCAGGAAACTGGAAAGTTCTGATTTTTCAAAATGTTAGTGGTTGGCATCTATTGTGTCCAATGGCTTGATGGCTCTGAGCTTAGATTTATTTCTCTGATTTTAGAACATTCTCTGTTCCTCTTTCTTCTTTCTTGACTATTGGAAACTATCTTAGGTCAACCTCTCAATCAAATCATTACCTGGCCCAGTGCCCAACGTCTAATGCCAGGACTTCCTTATAGAAGATTACTGATAAATGTGATTGGTGAGGAGAATTTGGGCAGCACCAGTGTTGTCAGTCCTTGGAGTTCTGCCTTGAACAAGAAGCCTGTGTCTATTCCATCCTACCCCACCAGAAGAGACATTTAATTTTGGTACAGGAAGTTTGCCAAAAAAGTTCTTAGATACTTTGTCTGAAACCTTCTTTGTAATATGCAAAATGATAATATGTTAAGGAGACTCTCTCTCTCTCTCTCTCTATATATATATATATATATCACCTTTAAAAGGATACCCGTAATGTGTATTAAATTCCATGGAAAATACTTGTGTGGTAAAGAAAGAAAAGGAATATAATATTGCATGCAGCATGAGCCCCACCCTGTAAAACAGCATTCAAAGAAGGAAACAAACCAAACTGCTGATGATGTCTGAATCTGGGCAGTGAGATTATGGATTTTCTAAATTATTATTTTTTCATAGTTTTTGACCTTTAATAATTTTTAAGGTATGGATTATTGCATAATCAGAAAAATTCGACTGTAAGAGAAAAGCAATCACACTGTGCAACCAGAATGCACAGAATAAGTGTCATTCTCCTGATTCTATGTGGTCCTCAACCTGGAACACATTAGAATTACCTGGGGAAAAATAAATTAAATAAATAAAAGGGGAGGAAAAAACTTTTTCAGGTGATGGATACGTTTATAGCCTTGACTGGGGTGGCAGTTTTATGGTGTATACTTATCTCTAAACTCCTCAAGTGGTAGATCTTAAATACGGACAGCTTTTTGTATTTCAGTCAGATCTCAAAAAGTGAGATTCCAAAAAAAAAAAAAAAAATTAACGGGAGAACTTTTAACACTCCCAGTTCACAAGCTGAGCCTTTTACCAAATAAATCAAAAGCAGAAACCCAGGCATCCATATTTTTAAGTTCCCAGGTGATTTCAGTGTGCAGCCAAGGTTAAGAACCACTGCTAGACTAATTGGATAGCTTTGTGGTTTGCAACTCTGGCTGCAATTAGAATCTCCTAGGGCGTTTTTATAAGACCAATGTATGGTCCCTAACCCCAGGTTCTGATTTTAATTGGCTTATAGTAGGGCCCTGGCACCAGTATGTTCTAAATTTTTCCAGGTGATTCTGATGTATAGACAGAGTCGCACACCACTGTCAGGTAAACTAACATGAGTTGAATATTCACTCTGGGCAGGGCTCTGAGCTGAGTGTTTCATGTGCCTTGAATTCTCAGAATAATCCAAGAAGGGGTAGTATTATCCTCATCTCAGAGAAGAGGAAACTAGGACTCAGAAACATGAAATAAATTGCTCTAGGCATCCTACCTCTTTAAAAAAAAAAAAAGATTTCATTTATTTATTTGAGAGAAAGAAAGAGAGAGAGAGAGCTCAAGCAGCGGGAGTAGCAGAGGGAGACAGAGAAGCAGGGAGCCTGACTCAGGCTTACAGGGCTCAATATGACCTGAGCCGAAGGCAGACACTTAACCCACAGAGCCACCTAGGTGCCCCCCCCCCCACCTCTTTTGAATCCAGGTTGTCTGTCTCATGTGGGGATAGGCAAAGAAAGCGTTCTCCCCAGTTTTGGGAGAAATGGGGAAACTGGGAAGAATGCTTTCCCTAATGGAGACTTTGGCATACTCACTTTTTAAATTTTTAATTGTTGATGCAGTAGCTCTTCATATCAATTCGTTCAGTTAGCAGTTGTCCCATTCTATTTCCATGTAGATTTCCATCAAGTATAAATGCATCTGCAATTTTTGGGACATTCTGTTTATTCATTGCTTAACAACCTACATGGCATTAGTTAAACTTCAAGTATGTTCTGGTGCATACTGTAATGCTTTAGAACTTAAACTTCGAACTTGTTCAAATTTATAATAGTGTCTCATTGTTTAACTTTATGACACTGTCCACTTTCTGAAATCATGGCATGGTTGGTATTTTTATTCTATTTTGTATCATTTATTTGGTAATAAATAGTTAAGTATATTTTGAGACTTCCTTAAAGAAGTTTGCAAAACTCCTTAGATAATCGAAGACACTCTTGGATGTCACAAAACCAGCTTTAGGATTGCTGTTCCAGACAGATTTCAGTATCACTGGACTTGCTGAGATCTCCTCTATGACGCTTCATTTAGACTGAGTTGAGTTTTGCTGAAGTGGCTGAAATTACACTTCACCCCTTCAGATAGTCGAGATTCCCACTGACCTCAAGCAGAACTGCAGGTGCACATCGCCAGCAGAACTGGGCCCTTTTCTCTATTAATCTGAGTCCCAGGCCTTTGAAGTAAAACTCATTTGCCCAGATTTGTGTAGCATTACCTGAGCGTAACATTCCCCAATAAAGCTAAATTGATGGGTTGAGGATACAAAATAAGCCATTTCAATTACCAGGAATTCCAGATCAGCTTATGGGGCAGGTTTTGTGAGACCGCAGAGGCCAGAGAACAAATACTGTTTAAAAAGATCATTTGTAACTGTTTTGCTTTTGCATGATAAAATAAGCATTACCTTTCAAATAATATTGCAACCGAATATAGTCCACAAACTTGCAGTGGAACATAGTCTCAAACTGAATAACTTTGGCGGTGAGCGTATACAAAAAGGAAAAAAAAGAGAGAGAGAGAGAGAAGTTGAATAAGAAAAAAGAAATGGCCATCTTCGGTGCGGGGATTCAGATAAAAGGGAAATCTTCTAGCATTTTTATTTGGCTCCTTCCTTAGCAGGAAGTTTATGTTGTACTATAATGGATAAAATGGAAAAATATTTTAATGTTTATTCTTTAATAAAAGGGGAAAAAAAGAACTCTTATGACATCTCTTTCATCTACTGTAGATCAGGAGAAAACATAGGAGACAAATTAGTGATAGTCGATGCTGCTAAGCAAACAAATAAGAAAAAATACTTACCGGAGAAATCCTGGGCTTTTGGACTAAATGCAAACCAAAGTCATCCCTCATCCTTCTACCAAGAAAGCACTTACACTTTGAAGTCTCAGTAATCTGGAGGAAACAAAACTGATATTTTGAGATGGAAATCTGATTAGAGCTTTAACAAAGTTTTGAGGTTATTTTATTATTTATAAATAAAAACATCTATGTACATGTACTTCTATAAATGTGTAGATTTTATATGTGGATTTTGCATATGTGGGAAAGAGACCTGTTCTGACATCACCAGTTTCAGTGAACTAGTGAGTTAGATTCTTCTGACTTATAGCTCTCAGTTCCAGAAAAACGTAAGGTGGCTCAAAGAATGTTTGTTACAAAAGCAACATGCTATAGTAAGATTAGCCTTTAAAGATTTACCTGGGGATTTACAGAAAATTCTTATCTCTTTCAAGATAATGCCTAATTTATGAGAATATATATGTAGGTACTTTAATAAAATGTATATCCTAAGTGGAATTTATATTTTTTGTATTATCCAGTGGCCTTCTAATTTCTTCCAAGCATTTTTACATCTTCAGAGAATTGCAAAATTTCTAGTATGTTGTTAATCCAGGATACTCACAGGGCATTGAAAAAAATAAGTGTTTGTCATTCATCCCAATTTTCGTAAAAGTTCAACTTATCTGTCACAAAAAAATCTCAACTATTGTAATTCTCAAGAAAGAAAATTCTGAAAAATTATGAGTTGACTCATAAAAAGAGAATCAACATGTCTTCTTTAACTTTATTCACAATTTCACAATCCTTGCTAAACCCTAAAGGAAAGGCCAAACACAATAAAATGGCAAAAAACCACTAAGAATGTGCCAGAGTTCACAGAACAATTGCCTCAGGCTTAACTTCATTGACCTTTAATCTCTTTGGGGCATCGGTAATTTTTCTATAAGGCATCTTAGAACGTGACCACACTCAAGCCTTGCATAGTTCCCCTGCAAGCTAGAGTCGTAACAGCAAACATTAAACATGACTTTTGGTGCTCAAGAGTTGGGGTAAATTTGCTGAATAAGAAATATATCAGTTTTCTCTGGGATGGCGTATTTGAAATACGTAGGCGTCAGCGAGTTAGGATGTAACCTCTGACTCGGAAGAACTTTTCTGAGGCTTCTCTGACTTATGCTTATAAAGTGCTTTGACCCAAGAGACTTTCTAGGACTCTAAAACTAGCATCTTAAAAGTGAAATATGGCCTAGGAGTGAAAAAAAAAAGTGCACTGGTCAGGAAGTCAGAATTCCCATTATTAACATACCACTTATTAGCCATGTGACCTTCAGAAATAAAGTTTGGAAATCATTTGTTAAGGTCCTGTACTAAAGGTCAGGACTAGGTGCATCTAGAGCCAGTTTCTAACTTCAAGAAGCTCATAATTTAATAGAGAATATAAATTAACACAAATTATGATATACTTTGAGAAATGATATGCAAGCATTTGGAAAAATTCGGAAGAGACAGAGAGAAATGGACAATCGATTTTGTTTTGGGGGGTGCAGGCAAAAGCATCTGGAGAGGTTTCAGTCAGGACCTTGAAAAGTAATCGCCAAGTAATCTGGTATGATGAAAATACACAGTGCAGGAAAAGGACAATTGAGATAAAATGTAAATTAAGACAGATTGTGAAAAGCTTTGAATACCTTGCTAAAAGATATTAGTCAGCCATCAGAAAGGATGATTACCCAACGTTTGCATCAACATGGATTGAACTGGAGGGGATTATGCTAAGTGAAGTAAGTCATGCAGAGAAAGACAATTATCATATGGTTTCATTCATTTGTGGAACATAAGGAATAGCAGGGAGATCATTAGGAGAAGGAAGGGAAAATGAAGGGGAGAAAATAGGGGGAGGCGAACCATGAAAGACTGTGGACTCTGGGAAACAAACTGAGGGTTTCAGAGGGGAGGGGAGTGGGGGGATGGGCTAGCCCGGTGATGGGTATTAAGGAGGGCATGTATTGCATGGAGCACTGGGTGTTATACACAATGAATCATGGAACACAATATCAAAAACTAATGATGTACTGTATGGTGACTAACATAACATAATAAAAAATTTAAAAATAATAAAAAATAAAATTAAAAAAAAAGGTGCCTGTGGCGAGGGGAGTTAATGATGTACTGTATGGTGACTAACACATCATAATAATAATTTTTTAAAAAAGATTTGGGTAACAGGCTGCTTGGGACTAAATTTCCTCATCTTTAAATAAGGGAGTTGGACCAGACCATTTATGAGTTCATGACCAAGTCTAAAAGTCCAAATAAGATTACCTTAAAAGTTCAAGAGGAAATGGTTTGTATGAAATCTTCCAGATAATATCAATTCCTGTAAAGATAGTGCCAAATTAGTGACTGTTACTCCAAACTCCAGAAGAATACTCCTCCTTACGTCACCATATCAGTGCTTTACTGCGGCAGGGGGAGGTGGGGTGACTTTTCATTTTTTTAATGAATCAACACTACTTTGTGTTATACATGCAAGAAGAATACTTTCCAGGATTTCCAGTTGAATTACTTAAAATGTTATTCTAGAATGATAAAGCTGCAGAATGATTTGGATCACCCAAAATTCATATATTGTAGTTCTAACATCCAGTGTGACTATATTTAGAGTAAGGAATTAAAATGAAATGAAGTCACTAAGAGTGGGCCCTGATCATGTAAGAAACACCAGAGAGCCCGCTCTCTCCTTGCGTGTATACTCAGAGGAAGGCCATGTGAGGATGAGGCAAGAACAAGGCCATCTGCAAACCAGGAAGAGAGTCCTCTCCAGAAATCAAGTCTACTAGACCCTGATCTTGGACTTGTAGTCTCCAGAAGAGTGAGAAATAAATTTCTGTCGTTTAAGCCACCTGGCCTATGGCATTTTGTTATGGCCACCCAAGATGACTAATAAAGATATCAAATAAATGATATTTATTATGGGATAGATTTTTTTTAAGGTTCAGTTAAGATATCAAAACCTATTTTTTAAATGTGATTGCAGTTTTTAGAACTTTTGAATTAGTAGTGCTTTGTGGTAATTATCAAGGACTAAAAAGTACTATGCTTTTAACTGATCATGCAACTATATGATGATTATAAATACAACCCTTCCAGGGACACCTGGGTGGCAAAGTCAGTTAAGTCTCCAACTCTTGGTTTCAGTTCAGGTTGTGATCCCGGGGTCATGGTGATCTTGGGGTCGTGAGATCGAGCCCCAAGTTGGGCTCCACACTCAGCAGGGAGTTTGGCTTGAGGTTCTCTCTCCCTCACCCTCTGCCCCTCCCACTCGTACTCTTTCTCTCTCTCATATAAATAAATAAATCTTTAAAAAAAGTTACAACCCTTCCAATGATGTCTTATTTCTTTTAAAATGAGAATACATTGATTTTAAACCTCTCGTTATCTACATATCTGAGCTTTGGGGTGAGCTAAATATTAGTGACATTCAAAGAACTTGATGCGTAAGTGAATTTCAAACCAAGTTCATTTAAATCTTTTTTTTTTTTTTAACTTCTAAAGTAGTTCTGTTTATGTGCATGCCTATACTAAAAACTCTAGTAATTATTTTGGTATTCACTCAACATGAATCTTTTAACAGCTGTTTGATGCCAGAGACTGTGTTGGGCCCTAGGAATAGACAAAGGTGGGAATAATTCTGTTCTCACTGAAGCTCTCAGTCAAGTCCATAAGATAATGAAATTGGCAGTGACAGACAATAAAGTATGCTAAGGGCTATGATAGAAGTACAGGTTGCTGTGGGCACATGCAGGAAGAGCTTCTAACTGGTTAGCAGGGCCAGGAAAGGTTTCCTAAAAAGAGTTTATTTGAGCAAAGCCTGGAAGGAGATTGGCATATATAAGGTACCGATAACTATGTCAAATGAAGAAATTTTAATCAGCAGAAAGTAGCCAAGCAAAAAGGTGTAGGGAACGAGTTCTTAGGCAGAGTAAACATCATGTTTGAAAGTCTGAAGTGAAAGAGCATAGCCAATTACAGAAACAAAAAGAAATTCAATATGGCTGGAGGGCAGAATCCCAAGAGGCTGAAATATAGAGAAGCATGTCTCCATGAACGAATCCATTAGCCTATTTCACTCTAAACCATCTTTGAATAAATGGAGAATTGTGTCACTGTGTAGTACAGAACATTAGAGTTGGAGGGGGCTTTTGAAAAGTAATCCTTTGTTGTTTTAAGTAAACAAGCAATAAAGGTTGTGAAATATTTTATAGGTATTGTATATAAGTTCAAACATATTTTCTCCATCTGACTCAGAAGAAATGCCATGTATATAGCTGAGAAAGAAAAATTCTTTAGATGGTCTGAAACCCCTGACCAGAATTCCCCCTCCTCTCCATGTCCTTTCCCTGGGAGTTCCTCTTCCAGAGAACTGAGTAGGACAACCCTCACTCTGGCTTAACTTCTACAGCCTGTCTGGGTTGCAGCCTAAAGAGCAAAGCCACGTCTAGCCACCCTTCAGGACAAAGTGGTCTGTGTTAAAGACAACCAAGAAGGCAGAGTGATATCATCTGGGAAATGAAAATTGTACAGTATCCTAGATGAAAAATATCCAAAATGAACTTTTACCCATCTCTACATATCTCTAAATCAATCATGTTTTGAATTGGAGAATAAAATGGAATTTTCCAGATATTTTGATTTAATGAAAAAATTACTCAGCTTAACTATAGTTCTAGACAATTTGTTCCCTATCAAACTTACTGTAATATATATATATATATATATATATATATATATATATGCTATTATATACTTATCACTTGATTTTGAAAAGTAAAAGGACTGATATGCTTATATACATGAGTGAACATTCTGTTTTTAAATGAAGGATAAAATAATTCATCTAATTACAAGCAAGGGTTAATGTTTAGCCAGTGGTAAATATTTATTTGACCTCGTTCTTATCTGTTTGGTACTTTACACCACACCAAACAATGTCTCTTAATAAAAATGTTAAAAAGTGAAGCCCATCGTATCTGTTCCTTTCTGTAGACTTACGTGTTCATAAAATCCTTGAGACCTTACAAATTCTTTCATCTCAAACACATTAGTCTACAGATGAGGAAACCAAAGCCAGGGAGAGTGAGTGATCTATCCAGCTGAGTGCTTCTGTGTGTAGCTTGGGTAGGAAGTAAATAGTGTAACAGGATTTGAAGGCAGACAGTCTGGCTCCATGACCTGCCTTCAACCACAGTGCTCCATTAACTCTTTCTAGTTGCATTTAGTATTTTACTCTTTTTTTCATCATAAAGCTGTCTCTACATGATTTCCTTTTATCTCTTTATAAGCATATGGAGCCATTCAGCACATAACGGGAAACACATTCTATGTGTAAAATACAACAAAATTAATCACTAATAAAGATTTATTGATTTCTTAATGGTATGCAAAGCACTACGTAGATGTTTTTGGGAGCATTAGAACTGACTGTAAAGAATGTTACTAAAGATTTTTATTTTACTCTTTATACTTTCCTGTGTTTTTAAAGTTTCCACAGGCAATGTCTGGCATATACGAATTAAACATTTGTTGAATGATTGGATATATGTTATTGTATGCATGGAAATTAATATAACTTAAAATAATTTGAAAAAAGATAAGTATTTCAACTGGCTTTACTTAGAATTTCTTTTGAGAAATGTGTCAGAACCTAACCATTCAGACAATTGCTATTCTTCTAACAGCAAACTTTTTCTAAAAAGGATCAGATAGTAAATATTTCAGGCTTTGTGGGCTACTGCAAAAGTAGCATAGACAATACATAAACCAATGTACTTGGATGTGTTCTAATAACATTTTATTTGCGAACACTAAGATTTCAATTTCATATAATTTTCATGTGCCATAACATATTTTTTTCATTGTTTTTCAAACATCAAAAAATATAGCTTACAGATTATATAAAAACTGGGGAAGATGGATTTGGCTCAAAGGCATAAGCATGCAACCCTTTTCTTAGTGATCATATTGGAAACATTAACATGACACGGATTGTGCAGCATATCATTAGTGGTGAAGTACATGGATTTGGAACCAAACCCCAGCTCTGTTTCCTAGCTTGTGACATTAATTTCTTAAACTCTTTGTGATTCAGGTTCTTCATCTATAAAATAGGGGTAATAATAATACCTTCCTCATCCATAATAATACCTTCCTCATTAGTATATTGTGGGAATAAATGAATTAATATATGTGAGGCTTAAAACTTCGCTTGGTATATTATAAATACTACATTTATGTTTAGTAAATACATCACCTCATTGTTTAAAAATACTTTGGACTCCTTAAGAAAGATTTATTAAAGACAAGTTACAAATCCTGGGAGAAAACATCACCACTCTATAGTTACGTATTTTATTCATGAAAACTGTTCCTGAATTTGTCCATTCCAAAAATCTAAATCTAAATGAAATATTTGCATCAAAAATCGACTTTGAAACTTGTTACTAGATATGACTGTTTCAATATAGAATTATCTTGAAAAGGACAAATATTTCAAAAGAAGATACCAAAAAAATGAGTATTAAGTTTGAAAACAGTTACCGAGAAGGCCTTCTTGGTAAGGTGGGATTAATGGAATCATTAAAATTTGCAGTCTTCTAAGCTTTCTATCCTAACATGGACAGTTCTCATTTATGTATAATCCTTCTGCTGCTTTTCTTTATAATTACACTTCACACTTTCACATAAGGAGCTTAAACTCTTGGAGAGGAAATATACACACATAAAAGAAATTCAACTAAATGCCATAAATGATAAAGGACATACAAATAATAAAGCAACAAGTAATATGGAGGAAGGCTAAATGGATACCAGTTGAAGTAGTTATAACATCTACAATTAGAGTACATTTGGGGGTGGGCCTTGGAAGAAGGGAATACATTTGTATATTTTAAGAGAAAATGTACGTGTAGTGTAAAGTGCTTTTGTCCTCCAGACACCTTCCAGTAACAGATCTGGCCTCTGGCCACAGAGGGGAGCACATGATCTAGCTTGGCTCTTCATAACCCCTCCAGTATTTTTTGGATCTGTCAAACAAGACTGCTTATTTTACTTTCTGGTCACAAACTAAAAGATATAATTCCTCATATGCTTACCGTCATGTTGCTCACTGAATGGAGAAGCTGGTGTCAGAAAAAGTCAGCAAACCAAAGACAAGCAAAGGAGAGAGAGAAAGTCCTGAGACGGTCAGATCCAGTCACCCAGAGGCCATATCCGCCTTCAAATTCAGGATGTCTGAAATGCAACACATCTTCTTTTTCCTCCCCTTATCTCTCACCGTCACCTTCTCCTTTGCCGTAGTCAGCTTCGCATGCCTGATCATTCACCTAGAAAACTAGGAGTTGGTCAGGTTTCCTCACCTCCCTCACCTACCCAGCCCATATCAAATCCAGATCCTTTTGCCTGTGTTTCTTTGTAATATTTACTCCTTATTTGTATCCATGTCTAACAAAAATTAGCAAACCTGTACTCCATCTCTCCCCTCTCCTGATTTCTGCTCCCAAACCCTGAGGCCACGACCTGATCCGGGATTGAGTTGGATACTCAACCGACTGAGCTACCCAGGTGCCCCTACTTCGATATTTTTAAATAACATGCTTAATAACATGCTGATATTCTTGATTTTTCCCTTTTAGTTATTTAGCTATGAAAGGTAAGGATTTCGCTCTCCTACCCCACACACACATACACACACACACTGTATTATATTATTATATTCTCTTATTTGAAACTTTTTTTTTTTTTTCGTTTTAGTTGCTGCCTTTGAGTGAGACAAGGCTATGTTCTACATTCATTTCACTTATTCATTTCCAACTTCCTGTCTCTTGCTGAAATGGCAGATGGGCAGTTAACTGGCTATACAGCATAGGCTTTGAGATCTGGGAATCTGACTGCTACTTATAAAGTCATTCCTCCTCTTTTCATCCCCATATAGCTGTCCTGATCTTCCAGAGTAACTGGTACCCCCAATTCCTGAGCACTTTCAGGGCTGGTTTTTTTTTAGCTCAATTAATATATTTCCCTCTTACTGATTTTTCCCCCAAGAAGAGACCACAGCTTTTTGCAGCTTATGACATAGCTACAAACAGTCCATCTTTCCACAGTAAGAATGTTATTAATATGGATTGCATCTTCTCTGTGTCTTCCTGTCAAGTTTCTTTCCATTTTTCCCCTTGTATGTTCTTTTTCTTTCTCTCTCTTTTTTTTTTTTTTAACTCTTATATTTTGGGGAGGAAATCTAAGTTAAATGAATGTGTTTATTCAGTCATATTTGACCAGAAGTATTAAATATTTTTTTAATTCGAAACCATACCCTCCATTCCTGCTATCTATACTCTTAACAAAGAAGTCTTCATAGTCTTCAGCGTCATTCTTACGGACTCTTGCAACAGCCCCCTAACTGGTAAACTTTCCAGTCTGTCATCTTTTTTTTTTTTAAGATTTTATTTATTTATTTGACAGAGATAGCCAGCGAGAGAGGGAACACAAGCAGGGGGAGTGGGAGAGGAAGAAGCAGGCTCCCAGCAGAGGAGCCCAATGTGGGGCTCGATCCCAGAACGCTGGGATCACGCCCTGAGCCGAAGGCAGACGCTTAAGAACTGCACCACCCAGGCGCCCCTCCAGTCTGTCATCTTTAAGTCTACTTCCAACACAGCCCTCTGTTCATTCAACCAAAATGCAAACCTCTCCCTGTCACTTCTACTTGATCTTACTGGCTGTCTATGCTGTGCTAATACCCAACTTCCTTACTATGGCTCACCGCGTGAAGCATCCCTTCTCTCTAGCTTGGCTTTGCACTCCTTGCCACATCGTGTACCTTAATCTCCAGTAACGTGCAGCTGCTTGTGCCCAACCATCAAACACACACAAACCCCCACATGGAGATCAGGCTCTGTCCTACCTCCTTGCCTTACTACTACTTTTTTTCTTCTTCCTCCCCATTTACACCATATTTCTGCAAGTGACATCATCTCCAGGAAGCATTTGTTTTTTAATCCCTTTCTCTTGAGGATTAGAAGCCCCTACTCTGTTCTGTGCCCACAGGACAGGGACTGTTATTTATTCATCTTTCCTGATTTGCTTATGCCCAAAACCTCCTGGATGCGACCCTAGACATACTCCGGACACTTCATTTCTTTCCTCCTTCCCCTGTCTACGTACTGGAACGTGGGACTAACCTCTAACCCTCAAACTAATTTAACTGAGGGTTAACTCTGCACACTGAGCATGGTCCCAAATGGGGTTTATATTACAGAAGAGATTAAATTCCCAGACCTGCATCTTTCTTATGCTGCCACTTCCATCCAACATGGCTACTCCAACTACATCCAACCCTGTTGCTCTCGGTCTTAAAACACTAATACACCCTTAAGCTCTATTGATGACAGTTCTTGGGGCTGTATCTGATTTTCTTCAGAAATGTAAATAAAGCTTTCTTCATCACCATTATTATTAAAGTGTGGTTTGGGGTTTTTTCATAAAGTGAGAGAAAGGGATGCACTAAAAAAAAAAACCGATTTAATGGTCACCTGTTTTTTTTTCCTTCCTTTGTTTTCCAAAATGTCTATAAAATACCAAAAGCAGTATATTCTGCTTTTAGGTATGTTTCCTCTTGTTCTGGATTCCAGAAAAAGTAAAACCTTGTCAGAAATATCTGTTGCACCTGGGAAAAGGGAAGCAAGAGAACCAATCATAGGGGCTGCAAAATAAAAAGGAGAGTGTGAACTGGGGTTTACAGTGGCAGGACCACGCAGCCACTCTGTTACCTCCTTTCTGGACACATCCCCACCCTGGACAATGGGCAACTCAATGATTCCATTACAGTAGAGGATCGCTGTACTTTGCCATCAAGTTCTTGTACCTGCAGCTCATGTTACAAAGAGCTAGAAGGACAGTTAAACTTTACGTACATGGTGGCTTAGAGGGATTTTGTTAACAGACCTGGTAATCCAGCCACCACGTCAGTCCTTTTGTCTCTGAAAAAATGATTTCAGAGTTCCATACAGCAGACTTGAAAGTGAGCATTTAGACCACAACTTGTTTACAAATTCAAACAAGTCTACATTTCATTCCGGCTGCTGATTGAAATCTTAGACTATGATTGTGAACAGTTTTTCTCTCCTCAAAGCCAGTAGACTTGAAATATGGCTCAAAATTCTAGCTGAATTGAAAGAGACTCTTCTAAATGCTGCTGTGAATCTCTTCACATAAGAAAATATGTACACTCAAAATTTAGCCAAGTTTTAGAGAGTAACATAATATTCTCCAAGGATAGCATTATATAATCCCAAAGTACAGAACTCTGGATGTGTTTTGAAAGAACTTTTCTCAATGTCTGAGATTCTTGTGAAGTCATTTCCTAATGTAGTAACAGGTATCTAGCTTATGTAGCATGATATGGCAAACGCGTAGCGCAAAACTCCCAAATAACAGATATGAATGGTTTTCTAGTATTTATACAAATAACACCTTAACACCACCAAAGGTTTACCAGTCCTTTTGTAAGGTCATCTTTTCACCCTAAGTCAATTCTGAGTTTGAAAGTGTGAATGAAAAACTTACTTCAGCTAGCCCTCAATATAACCACATACATGGATTATCTCTCCCAAGAGATCCCTCACCCTCCCCACCCCTCAAGCTGAACTGTCTCCTGGCTTCTTCCCTCCTCCTCCTTCCCTCCCAAGGTAGCCTTTAACTGCTGCTTCAAGGAGATCCATTTCCTTTACTTTCTCTTCAATTATTACTTTGTCTTTTCACTCTAGGTGAACTGACATCAATGGTCTTTTCAATTCTCGATTTGGTTGTTATGACAGCAACTCCTGACCCGTTAGGCACAGTGTATGACAGTTGGATATGGTTGAGAAGGGATAAACAAGGTTACAAGTTCTGTCCCCAGGGTTTCTCTCCTCTCAAGTTTTATCCCCATTTCTTCCACCAGTTCTTCTACCACATATGGACAAATGTGTTGAATTACTCTCCTTAAGTGCCAAATAAGAGGGGAGAGAGGGCTCTAAATTCCTGTTCTGCTTCACTGTTCGGGAATTATAGCTCTCCACCTTCTCAGTCTACTAAAGTAGCTTCATCATTTTTCATTATCCACCTGTTATCCAGTTTAGCAAAATAATTACATCATTAGAAATTGGCTAAACTTAATAGGTCAGATGTATGCAAACAATTAGACTTTTTTCCTTCCACGCTGTATGAAAACTATGTCTAATTACAAAGTGAAACCCACTTTTGTGGGTTATAACTTTCTTTCCCTTATTTCTGAGCCCCAAGGGGGAAAAAAAATCTACCCAAATGATTTTATCCACATTTGCTTTCCTGATATGTCAGCCTGACTTGTATTGTTGTAATCAAGGTCATTGTGATAGCTATAGGGGAATAGTGGCTAACGATGTGCATTATTTCATCGGTACCCATTTCTACCACCTCTTTGCAAGAATGTTTTTTCTGGCACTGCTTTGTGGCAGACATCAAACCCCCTTGTCACTCTGTACTCTGTGTTCTACTTATTAACTAGAGCTTTCCTCTAAATTGAAAGTACTGTAAGGGGAGAACCTATGCCTAACTTATCTTTATACACTACTAAACATAAACTATAGACTTTTAGTAAAAATACGTGTTCAATAAATATTGAATGAGTAAATGAGTAGATGAATGAGTGTTTTATAGGACAAGAACATACATAAGTTCAGAAAATATCAAAGCAAAAGAAATCCCAAGACTCTCATCACTTTCCCAAAGGAAATAGTACTAACCAAATATTTTGATGGCTTAGACCATTTGTGCTACAATTCTGGACACTTATGTAACTAAGTATTTAAAATTTGAATCCATAGTATGTCCAAATGTTATGAAATATTTAAGTTCACCTGCTACAGATTTATTTGCAGACCAATGTCTAGAAAAGGTACCTCTCTAAGAAGAATCAGGATGGTTTATCTATATATTGACCCAATGGCATTAAAACTTTGTTCTCCACTGCCAGAGTCTAACTTTCACCTAAAGACAATCCAGTGTAGGAAAAGACTATAGGCTTTGAAATTAAATATGACTTAAATTCATGCCTTTTAATTTACTAACAGCTTGACTTTGGCAGCTCATTTATTAATCTTAGACCCTCTTTTTCTTACCCAGAAAATGGGAATCCTTCTCTTCCTCCTCCCCACCCCTTCCTCTTCTCTACCCCTACCTCCTCTTCATCCCTTTCTCCTCCTCCTCCTTCTTCTTCATCTACCTTACAGACATGTTTAAAAATCAAATAAGATTATATATCTAAGTTACCTGGCATGTGCCTTGCACAGATTGGACAATAAATCCTTCTCCATCTTGTAACTTCTATTTAAAAACATTTCAGCTCTAAATGTATGGAGACATGCAGTTTTTTTAAAAAAGATTTTATTTATTCATTTGAGAGACAGCGGGTGAGCAAGTGAAAGAGCCCAAGAGAGGGAGAGGGAGAAGCTGACTCCCCACTGAGCAGAGAGCCTGACGTAGGGCTTGATCCCAGGACCCTGGAATCATGTCCTGAGCTGAAGGGAGACACTTTACCAACTGAATCACCTGGTGCCCCGAGACATGCAATTTTAATGCTTTTTTTTTTCCCATTCAGTGAACATAATCGATTGGCGATACCACATTGCATAATCCCAGGAGTTGCGTAATGGCAGCTTTGTACATGATGTTCCCGTCTCAGGCAATAAGCCATCACCCTCTGGGGAGAATAATCACTTGGTGTAGTTAACTTAGAGCTACTAACACCACGAAATAACTGGAGGAAGCACCAAAGTGGACGACTCAGTCTCTCAAACCACTCAAATTACTGAGGAATCATAAATCCACCTCTAAGCAAAAGAAATTATAGAAAGAAATTATAGAATGTGTTTCACAGAAATATCAGGAATAAATAGCAAATAAGTATCTCTGCATTTTGGTAGGTAAAGGGTAGAGACAATGGAGATTAAGAGGGAAATTAAATCACGCTCAAGTAGTCAAAGTAAAAAATGATTATTGAGTTCACCATAGTCACATTAAAAATAGAGTTCAACAACTCTACTCTGATTAGTCTTATCTTTGATATATACTGTATTTGTCAATGTTCTTCAGAGAAAAAGAACAACGGAGAGACAGAGTCACAGAGATAGGCACAAGACAGAGAGACAGACACAGGTAGAAACAGAGAAAGACTTATTTTAAAGAATTGGCTCATGTGCTTGTGGGGGCTGGCAAGTCTTCAATCCTAAAGTAGGCTGGACAGGTTGGAAATTCAGGAAAGGTTGATGTTACAGTCTTAAGTCCAAATTCCACAGGGCAGCAGGTTGGAAAGTTAGACAAGATTTCTATGTTGCAGTGTTGGGATAGAAGCCCTTCTTCTTTGGGAAACCTCAGCCTTTGCCCATAAGGCTTTCAGCTGATTACAGGAGGTCCACTAACCTTATGAAGTATAATCTGCTTTACTCAAAGTCAACTGATTTACATGTTAATCACATCTTAAAAAAATATCTTCACAGCAGTATCTAGACTTGTGTTTGACCAAACAACTGGGTACCATAGATTAGACAAGTTAACACATAAAATCAGTCATTACATATCTCTTGCCTGACCAAACCGTTCACTTTTCTTGCCATTCTAATCACATAGAATCTTCCAGAGTCTCCTCCATATTTGCTATGTATTTTTAAACATTTTTTTCTGAAATATGAAGTAATAGTTTCTTAGTAACTGCATTAAGTAGTAAATTTATTATATATTAAATTGTAAATTGTGTAAATTGTAGTAAGTTAAATTGTAAATAGGGTTGTGCCTATAACCTGTCATGTATTACTTCATATTTAATATGTCCTTAGAGAGGAGGAGTAGGGCTTTACTTTTGTTTTGTCATAGCTCATCAATCATATTTAGATTTTTTTATGATTGGAAATGATTTTTAGTTTGGAATTCACAGAGTGAAAGGAAATTAACTCCTTTAATTCACACTTGCCAGATGTATCCTCTTGATCTTATATATTTAAATTTAAAGAGTGTTTTTATTGCTAAAATAAATACTATGTGGCTTATAGAAAGGCTTAAAGTTTAGGTATTTTATTATTTTACTTATTGAAAGATTGTTCAACTGACAACTTGACTGATCTCATGTTCGCATGTGATTAGAGAATTTGATGGATGACTTTGGTCCTTTATACTTCGGGTACAGATGTAATCAGTCTACTCTTGACTGGCCTTAATGGGGCCTGTTTCTCCTTGGGGCACCAACCTGAGAGCTGCACAATGTTTGAAAAGTGACTTGCATCTCGGCAGCTGCATACCAGGAAGATGAGCCTGCCTTTTTCACTTACTGCAGTCACCATCTTGACTGCCCTGCTTCAAGGCCTTCTGGCAAGGATTCTTTACAACATTCCAGCTGACATGACACCCTCATGGTGTTTCAGTCAGGAACTATCTGGGAATTCTCCAAGCCAGCAACTCTCAAAATGTGGTCTTAACAGCATCAGCATCACCCGGAACTATTAGAAATCAAAATTTCTGAGACCCCTGAGACTATGCCTGGGGCCCAGCAACCTACATCTCAACAAGCCCTTCAGGGGATCCCCGTGCACTCTAGAGTTCGAGAGCCTGCTCTAAGTAGAGCCACAGCACATGCCCACCTCTGAGGTGCGAGTGACACTCACAACCGCATTATGGCTTCACCTACTTCATCCCTGTCTGCAGGCTGGTCTCCGTTTTACAGAAGGCAGTAGAGACTGGACAGTTCCCAGTGGTCCTGCTATATATGATCACATGCGTGAAGCCGAACAATTTCTTGAGGGTTTTCTTTTCCTTTCCTTTCTTTTCTTTCTGGTATTTGTTTATTACTCATTTCTTTTGCAGAGTGTTACAATTATAAGCTAGAGAAATTGGTTCAACAGGAAAAACAGTACTTTTGCTGAAACGTGATCTTACGTTCATTATTTTTACTCAGATCCTACCAAACACAATGTTTGCCCTAGCGTCCTGAGAATCCCTATAGCTTGATGAGAATATGCCTTTGTCAGTGCCATCGCATGGGAAACCGTAAACCTTCAGACGGACTCAGGTGCTGGTAAAACCATCCCAAAGAACAAGAACAGTTCACCTGCAACTGGGTATAGCCATAGAGCAAAGTTTAACTTCCCACGAAGTATGTCACTGTCAGATTTTAAGCTCTTCAGAAGCAAAAGCATACATTTTACTTCTTTGTGAATCTTTGATGGATGAATTAATTTGGAATTGATGACTTGGCCCAGATTGTTACTGAGTTTGGAAGAACATTGAAACGTGAAGTTTACAATAATAAAACAAGAATAGGCACTACAGTGTGTTAACATTTTGAGGAATCAGCCAGTCAAACACCCTCATTTAACAGGCGAGGAAAGAGAGCAGAAATTCACATCTATCAGACCTATGAAAGAAAAAACAACCAAAAAAAGGAGTGACAAAAAGTAAGCAGGACTATATGCAAGAGAAAAGTCAATATACAATATTGAAGATGAAATCTAGCCTAAAGCTTACCTGGAATGCCTTTAAAGGATTTGTGGATGGCTTTCTTCTGCCCTTCATTCAGGTGTTTGCTCTCAGGGCACCTCACCAGAGACGTTTCCCTGAGCCCCCATCTGAGACCTTACCCAGCCTATCATGCTCTACCCCAACCTCTGCTTTCTTTCATAACACTTGTTACTACCTTAGATTATATTCGTTGCTTTTCTTGCTGATCTTATATTTTATACTTGTTTTTTGTCCATCTCCCCTCTCTAGAATAGGAGTCCGATGAGCACAACAGAGATTTTACATATTTTATTCACTGCTGTATTTCTGTTGCCCCAAGCACATAATATACATTCAATCAATATTTGTTAAGTGACTGGAAAAGGAGAGAAGAAAGAAGTGAATATGAACCCGTGAGCCACAAATGAAACACATCATAAATTATAATAGTTATAGACTTTCTATGCCAATAATCCTTAATATGGAGAGAATCACAGTCCCTTTGTGTATTTAATGAAAGAAATGTATTTCTTAAGAAATAAATGTGCACTTGCACAAATAAATTTGGCATGCAATTTTAGGGGTTCAAAAACTAGGAGTCCCAGGTTAAGAAACTGCTTTATATTTAGGTTTACTTTCATAGAAATGAGCTTTTAAATTTAAATCAGAAATAATCTCTGATACTTAACAAAATTTCCTGGGGATGAGAGCAATCCACTCTCTGCAATTTAAAACTGAAGCAAGGATAGGGCACCTCTCCCCTGTTTCAAGCTAGAAATCAAGTGTGATTTAAAAATACACACAAAGGGGCACCTGGGTGGCTCAGTCGGTTAAGTGTCTGACTCTTGATTTCAGCTCAGAGTCCTGGGATCAAGCCCAGCAACAGGCTCTGTACTCAGTGGGGTCTGCTTGAGAGTCTCTCTTCCTCTCCCTCTGCCCTCCCACTCATGTGTGCGTGTGCTCTCTCTCTCTCTCTCAAATAAATAATCTAAAAAAAACCCAAAAAACAAAAAAACCACACACAGAAATATGAACAAAACATCTCAAATACTAAACTGTGATCTGTTGTCTGATATGATCATTCCTAACAACAGACCCTCTAAAAGGGAAAAATGGTAAACTGAAACTAGAGAATTATAAATACTCTATTTCTTGAGCACCTGCTATTTGCTGGCACCCTACTAACTGCTTCAGATGCATCAACTCTTTCTTACAAATACTCTGCCCTAGAAAGGGTGTCACCAGAGGCCAGAAGAGTTACATACTGTGCCTTGTCCTCTCTGACTTAGAGGCCAATTACTGTTTCATTTAAGCTACATTCATCCCTTTGTAGAGCTGTTTTAACTTTGAAAATTGCATATAGTTAATATTATGGGAAAATATTTCTTTTCATGCAGTTTATATCAACAGCAGTTGAAAAAATGGGACTCAACACTAAGGAACTCTTGCTTAATTTAGTCATTTGGTTAATGCTTAATTTAGTCATTTGGTTAATGCTGTATTAAGTTTTTCTTTATTGTCCTGAATCTCTCTCTGTCAATCATCACTTTCTGCTTTCTAGTCTTATTTCACCAAAATTTATGGAAAAAGGTGCTTTGAAGGTATAATTATGTATATACATACTGTAATATATACATTATCTTGGAAATTCCATTTTCTTGATTTGTCTTATCCTCCTTAATTCTCTGATACGTATGCAGTAAATTTGAACAATGTGGTAGGACATCAGAACCCTCCCCCTTAATTTCCATCTATTTACAATCCATTATGCTAATATGATTATTAAATCAAATCAAGGCCTTAAAATAATTACAAAATACACATTTCAGAATATCTTAATACCCGGCAACATGACCTTTGAAAATATTGGACCAATTATTTTATGTAACTATGAATGAATTCATCCTTAATTACAAATGAGGTAATTCATCATTCGGAAATGAGGCAGATAATGGGTTATTTAATTTAAAAATAATCCTTATTGAATCAAAAGTATCTTTACTTGAACTCAAAAGCCATATTGCCAATATTTAATATGTATTATAGACATAGTATCCATATAATATACTCCTTAATAAAGACCTCCTTTTATGTGTTACATAATCAAGATTTTAGCATAGCAGAAATAAAATGAAATTAAATGGTCTTAAATATTCTGGAATTCAGTTCTATAATAAAGGTATTATCAAGCAAGTATTTGAACAAGTCTTCATTCTCTTTCTATTTTTTCCTCCAGGAAGAAGGTTATACTTTCCCTTTTGCTTTTGACTAGAGATAACTGATTTTGGTTTTGCATACTTTGTTTAATTTTCCGTTTTATCTCCTTTATCTTTAGTGATTATTTAGCAAATCACTCACTTCTACCCAATGATTTATGTATCTGAAGTATGTATAAAAAAATGACAAATTTGACCCCATTGTCTTCCTGAGGTACTATTAATGTCATATAGCAATAATGCCAGTCTGTATTTGGATGGCATACTTCATAGTGTTTTCTAATTTCTTAATTAATCATCACAACAACCCTGCAAGTACTGTTATTATTCTTATAAACAAAAAAAGATGAGATTGAAACCAAGAGCACATAGCCAGTAAGTGACATGGTTTGTCTTCACTCCAGTCTTCTTTTTCATCCAGTTCTTTTTAACCACGCAGCAGATCCCCACTAGAGAATATACAGTTTAGCTCTGTGGGCCAGCGCAATTACTGAATCTTGACTGCCTTATCTCTGTAAAATCTCAGTAGCTATAAACTTAGCTGTAAAACACAAGCTAATCTCATGCATTGAGAAAAATAGAACTTCTCTTTTTGAGAGTTAAAAAAACTTGCCCTGGAATTGTTACATATCCTAGTCTGAAATATTAAATTACTTTAGTAAATATCATAACATGAATTGATACACCGTAATTTCTACTATTGCAATTCTACCTGCAGTCCCAACAGTAAACCATGCTATCTCATAGTCAAGCAACTTCACCTTAGGACTGCGTTATTTGTTAGAAAAATAAATTTTATTGAAGGTTCTGCTTCCCCAGATATTTGCAAATAATGGAATATACTTTATAGATTTAGGTGAATAGTCTCCAGCTCCTAAAAGTTTCAGAAGGAAAACAGTTCAGTTGTATTTTTAAAAGAAAGATGAGCCTTTGGAAATATGCACTCTTCTTAATTTTTGGAAGGATTCTGAATAGCATACCTTTTCCTCTCCTAGCTAAAATTCAAGTATAACATGTAATAAGCTTTGCCTACATAAATGAAAATAATGATGTTTCATAATTTGAAAAACAAGTGTTTATGAAAACCTATCCTCTTGTCAAAAAAATCAGGTTTTGAAATTAAGGTTATTATTATACATATTTTCATATAGGTCCAATGAATAATGATTGATTCATTTTGCTTATTTGTATTGTCATACACGTGTGGCACTTTATATCGTGTAGATAAATGGACGAGCGCTGTGATTCTATGGAACAATGGATCCAGATTTGGCTTGTTCAAGTGTTTGTTGTTAGTGTTTTCCTTAAGGCAGAATATATGATATATGTTATCCTATACTTCTGGAGGCCCATTCTTATGAAGAATAGGGGTTTTCATCAGCTTGAGGAAGGGATGACTTTACCATGAGGAACAATACGATGTTAGTTTAAAATACACTTCCGGGGCACCTGGGTGGCTCAGTCGTTAAGCATCTGCCTTCGGCTCAGGGCGTGATCCTGGCATTCTGGGATCGAGCCCCACATCAGGCTCCTCCACTGGGAGCCTGCTTCTTCCTCTCCCACTCCCCCTGCTTGTGTCCCCTCTCTCTCTGGCTGTCTCTCTCTCTGTTAAATAAATAAATAAAATCTTTAAAATAAAATAAAATACGCTTTCAGAAATGTCAGTCAGACTTCAGACAACCCTCCCTTAATTGTCTTCCACCCTACATCAAAAAGTAGAGTGGCTTGATAGTAACCATGAAGTTATCTGAATTTTCTTGTGTGCTCACCTTGTTTTCTCTACAAATATTAGAATTCCGTAGAGGAAAATGTTGGACCCACATGTCCTTGGTTTTCATATTCTCTGAATATTGTCTTTTAAAAAAAGTCCTAGGGGCACCTGGGTGTCTCAGTCGGTTAAACATCAGACTCTTGATCTCAGCTCAGGTCTTGACCTCAGGGTCATGAGTTGAAGCCCGACACTGGGCTCCACATTGGGCATGGAGCCTACTTTAAAAAAAAAAAAAAAAAAAGTCCTATATTTGAATTCTGATGTAGTTTAAAAAGATTCTATATCCATTAGCCTTATTTCATCAATCACACCAGCTGCTATTTCTCATGCTCCTTTGCTCTTCCTTCTGCAAGAGGCCTCTGAACTGTTGAAGGCCCAAGACACTGTCTCCATCCCTGTCTGCATGCTTTCTTTGGGAGATTTCGTCCTGTCCCTTGGTTTTAAAAATACCTTGTAGGCTGAACACTCTAAAATGTATATATGAAGCTTAGATCTCTCTCTTGAACCCAGACTTGCCCCTCCTCATTCAACTTAGCACAGGGACAACTGGCCAGGGCTTCTGAGCCAGGTTTTCTGTGGGCTAATTTGGATTATGCCATTTATTATAACCTTAGCAGTCATACTAGCTATCTGTACTTACAGCTACAGTTGAAAAGAATGAATTAGCTATTACGCTTTAAAAGGCTTCGAACAGTGTCTGGCACGTAGCAGGTACTAATAAAACATAGCTGTAATTAGGACTTATCTCCCTTTGGTTATCTAACAAGGATCTCAAGCTTAACAAGACAGGAGCAGGACAATTGGTTTCTTATCCCCTGCACACCCAGTTTCCAGCCAGAATCTCAAGCCAAACACCCAAGAAGCCATCGTTGATTCTGTTTTCCTTCAAATGCATGCTTGAAGAAGTCCTGCCAACTTTACCTACAAAAATCTCTTGATATTTTCCCCTTTCCTTATTCATGTTTGGAGACAATTGATATTTGCCTTCCATAAATCTAGCTCAAATGACTATTGTTTCCTAGTGTCCCCAGTGGTCTGCCTTCTTTCCTGCCCCTGCAGGCTATCCTCAGCATAGAGTAACTTTTTAAGCACGTTTCTGATCAAGCTACTCTTCCTGCTTTAAACCTCCCACCTGCTTCCCATTATAATCAATATAAAATGCCCACAAGTGGGGCTTGCAAGTGTGGCCTGTGCCCCGCTCCCTGACCTCTTTCCCTTTTATCCTGACCCTCTTCCATTATGCCACAGTGACTCTAGCCTTATCTCTGTCCTCTGAGCACACCAAACTCCTTTCCATTCCAAGGACCTTGCACTCAGAGTCCCTGCTGCTTCCCCATATCTGTGCAGGGCTCTTTCCTTGGTACTCAGGTGGCAACTCAAATATCTCCTCCCCAAGAGCTGACTTCCCTGAGTACTTTGGATAAAGACACCTTCTCCACCCTCTCCAAAACTCTGTCACTCACCAGCACATGGCCTTATTTTCTCTTTTTCCTCACATTTACCTGAATATGACATCACCTTACATTTTTTCATGGTTTTAGTCAGTCTGCCCAACAGGAAAGTTAGCTTCGTGAGAGAAGGGGATTTTCTGGTTCTGTTCATTATTGTTTTCCCACTACTAAAGCAGTGCCTGGCACACAGAGAAGGCATTTGAAAAATGTTGTGAGTCTCACCAACTCTGGGCTTGCTACAATCTTGTAATGAGTTTCCTACTCTTAAAGTAGAGCCTGATAAAGTGAATGTGTTCATAGGCAGTGACAAATCTATGATAGGTGATGAAGGAAAATAAGTTGTTCTGGATCAGTTAGGTTGAGTTGCTGTGCATTTTGTTTTATGTATTCTAAATAAAGCTATGTTTTAAATGGGGGAAGAGATGGGGCGCCTGGGTGGCTCAGTCGTTAAGCGTCTGCCTTCGGCTCAGGGCGTGATCCCAGAGTCCTGGGATCGAGCCCCACATCAGGCTCCTCCGCTGGGAGCCTGCTTCTTCCTCTCCCACTCCCCCTGCCTGTGTTCCCTCTCTCGCTGGCTGTCTCTCTCTGTGTCAAATAAATAAATAAAATCTTTAAAAATAAATAAATGGGGGAAGAGACGATATAAAGGACACTTTTGTAACAAATTGGAGACCCATTTCTCCCTGCAGCTTTAAATTCCCACTTTGAGCAGGTTGGGTCTTAGAAAATTGTTATTCTTCACCTTAAAGAAAATTAGTGGTAGAAGAAGGCTATTTTGTAAGCAGTTTTCATGTATTTAATAATAAGGCAGACAACAAAAAAACTTTTTTTCGATTATATATAAAGTAGTAATAAGTGCTATGTGAAAAATACAATAGTCTTTTCTTTAAAAATAAAATTAAATTCAGTTAGTTATTTTACTTCAATAATTTTTCGAGACTCAGAGTGCTCCAGAAATTCTATAGCAGTGAGTTACCCATTTCTCGGCCTTCAAAGAGAATAAATAGAGATCTCATTGTTGTAACCTTCTGGACAGATTGCAGAATCACAGCACTACTCTTATGCATTCATTTCACTAGAGACTCAGTATCATTCCAAAAAGATCATATTTAAATAGATTGTTCTAAATAAACTATCTTAATTCTCTAAACGATCAGTTAACCTGGGTTAATTGATAGGTTAATCAAGTGACCCATAATTTACTCTGCAGAGAAAAGGCAAACCCAAGAAGATCACCTATATTCACTGTTTCCATCAGCTTCCAGGGTCTGTATGCTGTGTGTGCTCTGTGGTTCTGTGGCTTTCACGTGTACTTCTTGAGGCAAGAGGGTGGGGTGGGCCGCTCAGATCCTTGGAAGCTGGGGGCAACACAAAAACCAAAGTCTTTACAAAAAGATTACATTGTGATCATTACGCTTTATTTGCTAAGGCAGGAAAACATCCCATCCACTTTACAAGGATTTTCAACAAAGGCTGAAAGCAATTTTTTCCTTTATGAAATTTAAAGCTACATTAAGGAAAAAATGCAATTTATGTTCCATTTCCCAAACATTCTGGTCACTCAAGGTTTTACTGTGTGTGATTTAGAGATCATTAAAAATGCTGAAGCTCAGTCATCGGTTTAAAATGATTTTTGTTGTTGTTTTATGGAGGCTGATGTCAACCTAACGTGGTTTGAGTCTTCATCCTCAGAAGTTACACACATTATACTGTGGTCACATTCTCAGGGCATTATGTCAAGGAACAGACTAGCAAAAGGAATAAGGCACAGAAAGGATACTATTAAAGCCACTTAAAACAAGGAGCAAGGCCTGACTTGATGCCAATATCAATATTTTACTCTTTTCGGTATGTAAAAATATTTGTACTTCTGAAATCTCAGAAATTTCAAAAAATAGGTTGTATTTTTAAACAGAAAGTGGACATCCTAAGTTTTAGGGTTTATATAAATTTTTTTTTTGGTTTGGGGGTTTGTTGATGTTTCTGTCTGCATCATTTCTGAATTAGGACACAGATATTTTAACTTTGAAAACATGTTATAGTAAACAATTCAGCTAAGTGACAAATCTCAGACATATTGATTTCTCTGTCCTTTTTGATCCTTCAAAACAATAGCTGTTTTATTTTTATTTTTTTAAAGATTTTATTTAGTTATTTGAGAGAGAGAGCGCGCGCATGCGCACAAGCAGGGGGAGCTGGAGAGGGAGAAGCAAGTTCCCCACTGAGCATGGAGCCTGATGCGGGGCTTGATTCCAGGACCCTGGGATCATGATCTGAAGGCAGATGCTTAAATGACTGAGCCACCAACTCACCCCAACAGTAGCTGTTTTAACAAAACGATATGAATCATCTTAACAAGTCCTTAGTTTGGACATGCTTTATTCTCAACCTTCTTTGGAATGACACCTTATACTGAGTCAGATTTCTTAAAATACTAGAATTTGTTCTTCATGCACCTAGGCCATCGCTTCATGGCCCTCCCTGATCAGATCTCTGAGCAAAAAGGAATCCTACAAGTTGAAACTGCCACCCATGAGAAGGATACATTTTCTCCTATCAATTATTACTTTCCACATGGAAGCAAAGAAAGTGTCTTTTTAAAAAGGTAACCGCCAGGGTGCCTGGGTGGCTCAGTTGGTTAAGTGTCTGCCTTTGGATCAGGTCATGATACCAGGATCCTGGGATCGAATTGAGCCCTGCATCAGGGAGCCTGTTTCTCCCTCTCCCTTGGTCTGCTGCTCCTCCTGCCTGTGCTCTCTCTCTCTCTCTCTGTCAAATAAATAAATAGAATCTTTAAAAAAAATTAAATAAAATAAAAAGGTAACCATCCCCACTCACAAGGCCCCAGTTTAATTGTCAAGAGAGGGACTTATTTTTTTATGACAGTTAAAATCATTTCTGTTAAACATTATGCTTCAGAATTAGGGTTGACTCAGAGAAGTAAATGCCGCTTGGGTTGTCTTCTGTTGTTTATAAAGAAGCGAAAACTAAACTAGGAATTTGCCAGTAGAAAAACAGCAATTTGGTACTTACAAAATAATAAAAATTAAAAATTAAAAGTTTAAGCTTATTTACAAACCATCAATCCATATAATTTTGTAGCATAACCAGTGTGAGAACCTGTTTACTCGGAATCTGGCATAAAGAAATCAGGAATCCTCTGAAACCTCTGTGACCAGAGGAACCTGACTCAGAGCAAAAGTCATAAATGAGTGAGTGAGCTTCTCTCCTACTGGCTTATTTATCCTTGAGACTTATTTTAAGCCTTTGGGGGCATTTTCTTCCCTTTATCTATACTTTTCATTTCTATTTTATTCATTTTAGCCTAATTTCATGTGTGTAAATATTTTTAAGAGCGAGGAAACCCTATCAGTAATGCTGCCTTGTGTCCATGATCGTGATGCTGTACATGTGAGGAAAGTTGCTGTAAATAGTTGTTTTCAGCTGTTGTGTCAGAGTCTAGAGAAAAGGTAAACAAGCAAACCAAACCAAAAACAAAAAAGGTGTATAGTGAGGAAAGACAGATGTATAGAATCCTAATCCCTGACTCAACAGTCACCTCTCACCCTTTTCCCGTGTGTTGTTGCACACCCTGGATCTGGGGCCTGGAAACGTGATGCAGAAGCATCATGGCCACACAATAGGAAGGTCCCCAGTTAGCAAAAGAGACCTGGAGAAAGGTAGCTGGTGACTGGTTTGAATGTGTTGGCCTCAAAACAATTACCTATAATTAATATTTGCTCAGAGCTCACAGAATATGCAACATTCTACTAATGGAAGGTGGTGTGGAAAAAAGAGGTACAGACCCAACACCAATTTTAGTGAGGAAGACCTTTGTGTTCAGTCAAATGTTCACAAGTATTGAGTTAAATATCTACGAATCAATAACCAGAATATGCATGCATAGCCTGCTGAAGTTCCGCCTCAGCCAGATTTTGCCAGGTTCTTTTAGTGTCAGATGAGTCTACCAGCCAACACTGGGTAATCAAGGAAAGTTCCTTTCTTTTCCACTGCAAAGCCTCGGCATCCTATGTGGACTTTACATATCTGTGTACATATTAATCAATAAGCATTACTTACAATATGAAAGATGCTACCTTGGCATAGGGAGAACAAAAAGAAAGAAAACATATTCATAGGTCCCATCCTGAAGGATCTTAGAGTTTAGTTGGAGAAGTAAGTTGTAACAGTTTAAATATACAACAAGAATATATAAAAAGGTTTTTAAATAATAATATATATCAGAAAGCTTTTATATTAGTAGTGGTATTATTTCCTAATGATAAAACATATGTGTAAAAAATATCCGAAAGTCAGACCACCCAAAAATTCAGTAGAAAAATCATTATTTCTGGAAGTCTATTCTTTGCCCTGGGCCTTTTGAACTATCATGTTGATGAGAAGAACCTAGTTATGAATAGAACTGACCACACCTAGGTTGAGGTGATGACAAGTGGGACTTGTCTGAGGATGGCTAGGTTTCTTTTTATCCTGCAGCCTGAAGCCAGGGACAGGGATGAGTTTTTCTAGGATATAGCCCCAGCCTTGAGTAGCCCTTCTAGTTAACCCAATGTTCTGTACCAATGTTATCACTTTTTATGTATGTCTTGATATGAAAAAATTGGGAAGCTCTGCAAGACCGTCAGATAGTTGCAACTCCAGGAAGTCACACTTGCTTAAGGAAAGTCTGGGAGAGGGAGAAAGGAGTAGGTGTTTAATTGCGTCTCCCACCTAGACTGTAATGAGCCATTCCAAGGTGGGAGCCTTATTCTTCAACTTTTTCCCAGGACTGAAATGTCTCTTGCATAATATCTGTTTAAAATGGAACTGGAGGAACCCATGTCTGGACCAATGATTCTGTTAACAACTATTTTGGCTTCCTTCTCTGTCTTTTCTCTTCAACACACTCCAGCCCAACTTCCCATCCCCATCAGGTCTCCACATCTACCTGGACCGATTTTTTCAGCCAGTTCCTCAACTTCCATGCTGCTATATCGAATGATCACGTTTTCATCTCATCTTAGAGTATCCCTCCCATTTCCAGAATGCCCCTCTCAGTTCAAAAATCTCTTCTTTCTGCCTGTGTCATCATAGCCTTCTGGTTTCTCTCTCTCTGCTCTGACTGGTCCTGGTCAGCGTTCTCTGCTAACTTCTTGACCAACCCTCAGGTACCAGCATCCAGTCCCAGACCCACTCCCCTCCCATGTCCTACTCTCACGCCATGAGGACACATCTCCCTAGCTTCAGGCCCCAGCAAATTTATACTAGCTCAGACCTCTCTTCTGACCTCTGTGCTTCCGTAACCAACGGTTTTAAAAAGTCTGGTTGAGCTTCTCCAAAACTGAAGTTGGCTCCTGCTACAGCTAGTCCTAGCCACCTGCAGCTTTCTCTACCTGCAGTACTCCATCCACTCAGCTTTGTAGGACAGGAGGCTGACTGTCTTCTTTGGCAGCTATCTCTCCAGAACTCCCACAATCAATCCACTACCAAGTGTCTGCTGATGATTTTCCCTCCAAAATGTAAGTTGGGGTTGACCACTTCTCCCATCTTCATCCCATCCCATCACTGCAGCCCGAGCAACAGTCATTTCTCCTTCCTGAACTCTCATCTCTTACCTGCTAATGCCATCTTTGGTGCTCTTCTTTCCCCATGCATTCTCTTCTGAGCAGACAAAGTGGATCACATCATCACTCAACTACCTAAAAAAAACCCACGTATAGATGCTGGGTGCTTACCATAAATGACAAGCTCTTATATAACCTGGACACCACCTAGTTCTGTAGCATCATGGCAGGCCAGCCTTTCTCTCACTCACCAGATTCCAGCCACTGATTGTATTTTCAGAACTACAACCAAACCAGTGTATTCTTCTAGTGCAGCAGTGCTGAAAGTATGGTCCCCAAAGCAGCAGTAGCAGCAGCACCTGGAAACTTAGAGGAAATAGAAATTCTGGAGCCCCACCCTAAATCTACTGACCTACTGAATCTGAAAACTCTGGGAGCAGGGCCCAGCAGGTGATTCTAATGCACTATCAGGTTTGAGAACCCCTGATCTAACTAATCGGAGATGGGAATGCCTGGAAGTCCGAGTTTTACCTTTTTTTTTACTTAAACATAACTGATTTGGCAGGCTCTTTCAATGGACTTATTGGAAGAAAGATATTGGGAGCAAATATTGCTTGTCCAGCTTAATAAGCTGGCTCCGGTGGCTTTTGAGTTATGAATAGTAAGATATATACTTTATGTAAAGAATTTTGCAAGCCTTTGGATATTCCACTATACCACGTCTTGAACACTTAAGTGGAGGTCAACTGATCTTCTCAGAATTATGTTCTTAGCATAGGCAAGCCTTTCTTAAGTAAAAAGCTAGACCCTCTTACTGTCAAACATCACCTTTCAGTTTCTTGAATCATTAGTGAAATTTGCATGTTAGTGTCTTTTTTTTGCTCTTAAATCTCAAGTCCTCTGAGACTAGGCATTGTACTTTGTAATTTTAATATCTTCCTCATTGCCTTGCAATACTATGTTTTTAGTGTTTGATAAGAGCGATTCTCTTACTTTAAATTGGAATACATATAAACCACTGTGTGTTTTAAAATGTGGTACAAGAAGACAATCTTTTCCCTTAGTGTTTACCTTTCCCGGAGAATATCCAGTCCTGACCTTCATATGTGACGATGCCAAAAGTTCTTTTTTTATGAATTCTTAAATCTCCTTAGCATTTTCCAAAGAGTTCCAGCAGCTGTTTGTCTTCACAAAGGCCAGTTATTTGCTGAGAATTGTTCACTGATAGCCCATTTCATTTATGTCTCTACCTGTGACCAGGCCTCAGAAACCACCCACGCATCAGCCTCCTTTTATGTAGCAGACCAGCATTTATGGCCTTCTGAGATTTTTTCTGTGTGCGTGTAAAATCATTTGTCCAGAACATGTTTAAGTGTTTGAGAAGTGCTATAAAGTATTGTGCAATTTAGTATGACTATTGGAAGCAAGAAAAAGTTTTTTCTATGTATCACATTATCCTTCTTGCCATGTGGGAAATAAGCCAACAGTCTCCTCAGGGGCCGGGCTCTGGTCTGAAAGCCAAGTTCTTTAGCCTCACTCCTTCTCTCCAGGCTTTCAAGGCTCTAAACAGACTATACAAGCAAAGACCCAAGACTAACCAACTTCTGAGATTTCTCTTTTCTTGTTTTTTTTCCCCCCAGTTTTATAAAATAATCACCATTAATTACAGGATTCTAAAAACATTTCTTTGTTGTGATCCTTACTCTCAGTACTTTTGTTGTGTCTGTTTTCTATATAGTTAATCTATATGCCTCTGTAATTTCAAGAAACTCAAAATAGTTTTTAGTGTATGATGTTTAAACAGATCAATCACTTGAATCCAAGTGATTTTATGGTAAATAATCTTTACACAGCATCAGCAAAATATTGTCAAAAGACTATTTGATACTCTCACAATTGCCTAAAAAAAATACACACACACACACATTACACACACAAACATAACACCTTTGAAATTTATCAAGAAAAACACAACTGCAACTGCATTTTGGTTGGTTTAAATTCCAAATTTTCAAGTTCAGTAAAACAGCTTGATATGGAATAAGATTCTAATCTGAAAAAAATCTTCCAATTTTCATTTCATAAGTAAAAGTATGTGGTTTGAATTTGGTTTGGAAGCTAAGGGCTTACTCAAATTAACACAAAAAGAAAAAGAAAATTTCCCTACTGATAAAGTCAAAGCTTATTTTACAGTTACTTTTAAGAGATTGCCTGAAGACATGTCTGCTACATATTCCTCAATAATATGAGTGGCTAAAAACTCTTCGATTTGCTTTCTGTGGTATTTCTGGAGAGTCCCCTTATTAGAACTTTTGAGAAAGATCTAGAACAACATAGTGTTGTTATAAAAGGCAAAACTACAATAGCAACAACAACAAAAATTTTAAAAGATGGCCACCTTTCTACTGTATGATTAAAAAAAAAAAATCAGTCTGATATGTTAGGATTCTGTATTCACTGTTCTCAAGTCACAGACCTGTCCTGACTGCTCCATGGCACTTCCTGGTAGGCACTAATGAAGCCACAGAATTAAATGCATTAAGATACATTATCTCACATAATTCCTAGGCCAGTTTGCTGGATGATTTACAGTAACACTGCATGAAGGTTATCTTTCAATTTTATCAGAGTCTCTCAAATACATTCATAACCAGAAAAATACTTATTTTCAAAAGAAATAATACCACCAACTAGTGAAATGCTTATTTTATGCCTCGTAGTATTACTGTGGGGATTAAATAAGGTACTATATGTTATAAATATATTAATTACAGTAAGGTATTCCTTTTGTTGCATTACCTTATCTCTGTGTATATCAATATGGTATGAATACCATATGCCTGACTGCGTATGCTCACATCATTCTTTGTTGAAAGCCTTAAAGTTCCTTAAGAGTAGAAATTAATTTTTATTATGCTATATATGGTTCCTGTGTTGACTTAAAATATACAGGGAAGCTCAATAACACAAATTAATAAATGATGACCATCAACCCAAGCAGAAACCTTAACTGGAAAGAATGAAGAAAGAATAATAATGAAGAGAGGCCAGCTTCCTGCCCATTTTCATTAGGTCTGCCACAAAAGGAAATGCTACTTAATTGTAGCAGGGGAAATTTGTGATTTTTTATACTAAGAGTATATTAATGTCTTTAAACATGAAGCAGTCTTTTAAAGGAGCCTCCAAAAACCTAGTTCCCTAGGAAATAAGATGAATTTTAGTTTAGCTGCAGTTTTGCTGATGTTTACCAAAGGTCTTCATTTAAATATATAGGTAAGTGTATTATTTATTGCTACATAACAAATAATCCCGAAATTTGGCAACTTAAAATAACAGTGAGCATTTATGCTTTCACACAGTTTCTGTGTGTCAGGAATTCAGGCCAAGCTTGGTTGATTGTAGCTTAACATATCTCATGAGGTTGCAGTTAAGATGTCTACAGGTGTAACTAGGACTGGAGAATATGTTTCTGGTAAGACTAACTCACCGGGCTGCTGGCAGGACCATCCATTACTTGCCAGGTGAACGTGGAGGGCAACTTAAGTGTCCTGGTGACAGGGAAGCTAGCTTATCCCAATGCAAGCCACCCAACAGAGAGAGCGAGGAAGAAGCTGCTACACCTTTTATGATTCAACGTCAGAAGTCACAAAGTGTTACTGCAGCCATACTCAGGAAGGAAAATGAGGCTCTACCTTTTAAAGGGAGGAGTGGCAAAGAATTTGTGGACATATATTAAAACATTACAGTAAGCTCTGTGGGTAATGCCATCTCTCTGCAGTAAAGAAATATTACCTCCTAGAACTCATATGGTTTCAGTTTGGCTAAGTATTTTGCTAACAGACATTTTCCAAAAGAAACTCAGACACTTCAGCACAAATAAGAATTATTTAAAATTTGGAACTTTAAAGATAAGCTAAAACTTTATAAGTAAGGAAACGAAGATCCAAAGTGTTTAACCTTCTTAAGTCTACAGGACAAGATCTGAGGTCCCTAGATACCCACTATAAATTCTTTGAGGTTTAATTACATGTTAAAATGTCCAGCTCTCCATGGAATTCAAGGTAATAATAAAAATTCGATGTAACAGTTCATGAAGATTTGAAAGGTGGGACAAATAGATAAAAAAGTAAGAAACATAGTAAGAAAGTTTTACAGGGGATATAAGCAGATAAGAATACTATAGTACTTGCCCTTAAGGTGCTTTCACTTTAAGTAAAACAAAAAGCTTCCAAACATAACCACAACAATTAAAACTATTATTTGTTTATTTTAGCAACGAACATATTTCCTTTTTTTTTTTTTCTGTCTTTCAAAACCAGAATGATTGAGGGGATTCAACAGTAGTGGGTACCAGTTAAAACAGCCAGTAGTTAATATCTTAAATGTTTTGACTAAGAAATTAAAGGACTTAATAAAAGTGATTTTGATTTATTTTCTATTCAGAATTTTGCTCATTGTAAAGAAGAATTCACTAGAGTTCTTGATAAAAACACAAGTTCAAAACCCCGGTGGAGATAATGCATTTGAATAGAAATATCTCTCAGGCCTACTTCAATAAATCTTTAATTTTCTAGTACTCAAGTTTCCCAAAGTGGAGAATATGTAGAAAAGTTCCCTTTGTTAATGGAATTTTGACCCAAATACTAAAGAAAAGGGCTTTGGGAATTAAAAGTAGGCTTGCCAGAGAATGTAGCACATTTACTGAATTCTTATATAAGTCACCTCTTCTATCTGGGCCATGTGGATTTGCTGTGAATCGTTATCTGGAGAGCCTACAAATAACAGCCTGTTTTAAAAGCCAATTTTTATGTTTGTTTCTTATCAAAAAAGAAGAAGAAGAAAAGAAGGGGAAGAAGAAGAAGAAAAAGGAAATTTCCTGAAAACTAGATGAATTGTCCCTCTGAGTCAGGGTTCCTATAAGGGTAACTTCCTATAGAAAAGACAGTGGTTAATTGAAAAGAGGAAAGAGCCTCATTAGGTATCCTATTTAGGAATCACTTTATAGTGTCCAGTTCCTTTGACTATTTCCTTGTTTATCACATAGATAAATAAACCTAAATATTAAAAAAATATGTATGATTCTTTCCTACAATGAGATTTTGCATTTTAAGTTATTGGACTGATATCAGCTCTGTGAGTTCAGGGTACTGCTATATTGTAATCCTTAAATAGGGAAAATATGAGATTGTTTTCATATTTTTATTTTAAAGCATGCTACCAAATATTTTCTTTTGTTAATTACAGAAACTAGACCACTGGACAAAGTTGCACCTAATACAAAAGTTAAGAGTTATCCCAGGAGGAGCCTGAGTTCTCAAAGTGAAGAATTAATAGGGCAAGTTTTTAACGCATTTCATAGAGAGCAGAAATCACAAGGAGGCCATATATCCCAAATGTGACCAGGACACAGTTTAAGATAATGAAGTAGCATGTTGCTGATATTAGAGGTAGAAATCATTTGATGTAGTACCAATTTGATTGTTTGTTTAAAACCCAAACCAGCTTTTTGTCAGCCCTAATTATCAACTCTCAGAATTAAACCACAGCTTGGAGGAGATGCTGAAAGGAGTGTGTTGGGGAAGCAGACAAGGGAGGAATAATGGGACCTCATTTATCATGCAAAGTTACTCTTTAGGGTCAGGTGTGTATCACAGGCTTCCTGTATTACTTTCACTTTGGGAGAATGTTTTTTATTTTGTGGGTGTGCCTGTAATCATAAACAGTCTTATAAATGAAACAGCCACTAAATCATTTACTTTGGACCTTGATGAAAGGCATGCCCATTATAGGTATAAATCAGCCCTTTAGCATCACTGATGATTGATAGAAATACTCCAGGTCTGCAAAAGCTAGCTTCATTTGAAGTGCTCCTTGCAGCTCACAGCTTTGGTGTGAACCCCACTCCGTTGTGTTTCTTTGAGAGAGACATCACGTGAGGCCAAACTGCAGAGCATTCAGTCGGCCTCGTGAAAGTGTATAAACATTTTCTAGTGTGGTCATAAAAATTAAGTGACTTCTCCTTTTACTCCACTAAGTGTACTCTTAGCCTGTAATGTCTGCTTGAGAAAGAAGAGGTGGGAGGGGAGACCAGGCCAGACTGACCTGTAGAAAAGGAAAAGTGCCAGGGCTTTGTATTGAACTTTGTCTTCAAGTCCCCTGCTCCTTTAGAATTTGTGGCACCCACCCATTAAGAATCTCAAAAATGATGAATGTTCAATTACTCTTTTAAGCTCACATTCCCGTTAGGTTTTTGTTTCCCAGTAATTAAAAACAATACTTTGGTTTCTCACTTTTTTTTTTCTCTTGCTGTCTGTGTATTTACGGTTATTTACAGATTCCAGGTATTTACAGAAAAAGTAATATGTCAGTCCAGAGAAACTATGTAAAGTAGGGGTTAAGAACATACACTTAATCTGTGTTAAAATCCTGAGTTCAGTTCTTGGCTTGACCTTGTACAATAAGATACCTTGTCTCTATGTGATTTCCTCTTATATAAATTGCAATAGTGACAGTATTCCCTTCATAGGGAGTCTGGAAGGGGTCAGGGAGAGAAGCTATTTGTCACTAGTCATCTTTCAGATATAACCATATATGAAAGTGAGAACTTTGTTCTCTGCACATGCATTTCACACACTGCTAGATAAGACTATAGAAGCCAGAAAGGCAAACATGCCCTGACTCATATTAATACAACTATTCATAATTTTATGTCATTAAAAAATAACATTCCAAAACCAAGCATACTCTTACCATACAATCTAGCAATTGCACTCTTCAGTATTTACCCAAAGGGGTTGAAAACTTGTGTCCACACAAAAACCTGCGCACAGATGTTTGTAGAAGCATTATTCATAGTTAATTGCTAAAACCTGGAAGCAACCAAGAAGTCCCTCAGTAGGTAAATGGATAAATAAACTGGTACATCCAGACTATAGAATATTATTCAGCACTAAAAAGAAATGAGCTATCAAGCCATGAAAAGACATGGAAGAAACTTAGATGCATATTATTAAGTGAAAAACAACGAGAAAGGGCTTCATACTCCAGGATTCCAACTATTTGATATTCTGGAAAAGGCAAAAATATAGAGACAGTGAAAAGTTCAGTGGTCACTTGGGGTTGGGGGGAGGCTGAGTTGAATAGTCAGAGCACAGGATTTTTAGAGCAACAAAACCATACTGTATGATTCTATAATGGCAGATACATGTCATTATAGATTTGTCCAAATCCATAGAATATACAACACCAAGAGTTAACCCTAATGTAAGCTATGGACTTTGAGTGATCGTGATGTGCCAGTCAATTAACAGATGTCACAAATGCACCACTCTGTAGAGGCTGTAGGTACTGGGTGAGGCTGTGCATGTGTGAGGACAGTGGGCAGGGAGGCAATCTCTGTACCTTCCAATCAATTTTGTTGTGAAACTAAAACTGTTCTAAAAAATAAAATCTAGTTTGTTTGGTGGTTGTTGTTGTTTTTAAAGGAACAGTTGGAGACAAATGCTAAACTGACCAGGATGCCCATATAAACTGGGATTATCCCAGGTAAACCAGGGTATATGGCACCCCTTCTCATCCAGGTCAGACTTCCTGCACAGAGTAGAAGGGAAATCTGGAAGGCCAGATGGAAACTTACCAGCAAAAGTAGGGGATTCAAGTCACTAGTGTGGTTAAAGAAATGGATTTGGACTCCGTGACCTTGTTATTGGAGAGGAAGGTCCTAGAATATTTGTCATGTTATCAAGAGCAAGCAATTGAAAGGTGCCTACAGGCACCTAAAGGGCTCAGCTGCTTGGGTGTCTGCCTTGGGCTCAGGTTGCGATCCCAGGGTCCTGGGATTGAGCATGAGTTGGGTTCTCTGCTCAGTGGGGAGTCTACTTTGCCTCTCTCTCTGCCCTTCCCCCCACTTGTGCTTTTTCTCTCTCTCTCAAATAAATAAATAAAATCTTCAAAAAACAAAAAAAAAAGAAAAGAAAAGAAAGGCCCCTATATAATGCGTATCTAAATTAACCCATCTTTGTTCCTCATAGGGTAGACACCTCTTACATTTTTTGACTTAATTCAGGCATGTACCTCAGAAATGCTAACAGACACCTCTTCTGTCTATGTATGCATTCTCAAAGCAGAATGTTTTTAAATATCTCAATGTTCATACAATTTACAGCTTCAAAAGCACTGAATATTTGTTTATTATTTGATTAATATCCTTACTTCACAAGCCTTTGGTTTTTTGTTTAATTTTATTTAAGCTCCATTAGTTAACATACAGTGTAATATTAGTTTTACATTTGTGATTTTTTTTTTCAGTTTCTATTTGTCCTCTATTACTCCAAGTTTTGTCTCTAGGTCCCAGTCACATGTAGTGCATTCTTGTCCTCGCTCGGGTCTGTGGTTTATAGCACACATAAAATACATATTTCAAATCAAATTTTTTTAGTAAATACCACTACAATGAATATCTCCCTGTAACAAAAATGTTTTTGGCCCCCAGCCAAGAGCCCACTTACATGAAGTAATATTTGATAAGAGTAAATTCCAATTCAATGAACAAGGTTATAATTTGTCATAAAAAGATTTATGTGTATCATTTAAGTAGTTTTAATCTGTATTCTTTTTGCAGTTATGACTTAGTGGTGTATGTTTTGAGCTTCTATCAAAAGTTTAGTTCTGCCAAAGGTTTTTAAGTTGAAAAGTATGAAACTATGAGAATATTAGTAAATTTGGGGTAATATAGGTGAACATGTAGGCATTGAATTATTGACATGAAGCTAAACTTATTTTGGGATATAACGTAGTAACTAACCCAGTCAAGGTGGGGTATGAGCGAAATGCTTCCTTATCTCCCAGACTTCTAAGAGACTACGTTAAAATACAACAAATAAATTCATAATGCAAATTATTTATAAGATAGATATTATATGAAATTCTATGTTAAACCATTAACAAATACTTTGCCTCTATACCTTTTTTTAATTCCAGTATAATTGAAACAGTATAATGAATACAGTGTTATATTAGTTTCAGGTGTACAATTAGTTTCAGGTGATATAACAATTCTATACATTACTCAGTGCTCATCACAATAAGAGTACTTTTTTTTTTAAGGTTTTTATTTTAGAGAGAGAATGACTGGGGGTGGAGGGTCAGAGGGAAAGGGAAAGAGAGAATTTTAAGCAGGCTCCACACCCAGTGAGGAGCCCAACGTGGGGTTTAGTCTCACAACCCTGAGAGCATGACCTGAGAGGAAATCAAGAGTTAGACGCTTCACCAACTGAGCCATCCAGGCACCCCTACAATAAGTGTACTCTTAATCCCCTTCACCTGTTTCATCCATCCCCCCACCAAACTCCCCTCTGGTAACCATCAGTTTGTTCTCTGTAGTTAATGGTCTTATTTTTTTTAATTTGTCTCCTTTTTCTTTGTTTTGTTTCTTTAATTCCACATATGAGTAAAATCATATGGTATTTGTCTTTCTCTGACAGACTTATTTCATATAGCATTATACCCTCTAGATCCATCCATGTTGTTGCAAATGGCAAAATTTCATTCTTTTTTATGGCTTAGTAATATTCCATTGTATGTATGTATATGTATGTGTATGTATATGTGTATATATACATCTTTATCCATTCACCTACTGTTGGACACTTGCTTTCATAATTTGGCTATTATAAATAATGATATACAATAAGCATAGAGGTACATATATCTTTGTGAATTAGAGTTTTCATATTCTTTGGGTAAATACCCAGTAGTGGAATTAGTGGATCATATGGTAATTCTATTTTTAATATTTTGAGGAACCTCCATACTGTTTTCCACAGTGGCCACACCAGTTTGCATTCCCGCCAACAGTGCATGAGGGTTCCTTTTTCTCTACATCCTCCCCAACACTTGTTGTTTCTTGTGTTTTTAATTCTAACCATTCTCACAGGTGTGAGGTGATATCTTATTGTGGTTTTGATTTGCACTTCCCTGATGATGAGTGATGTTGAGCATCTTTTCATGTATCTGTTGGCCATCTGTGTGTCTTCTTTGGAGAAATGTGTGTTCATGTCTTCTGTCCATTTTTTAATTGGATTATTTGGTTTCTTTGGTGTTAAGTTGTATATGTTTTTTATATATTTTGGATAGTAACTCTTCTTTGGATATTTCATTTGCAAGTATCTTCTCTCTTTCTGTAGGTTGACTTTTAGTGTTGTTGATGGTTTCCTTTGCTGTGCAGAATCTTTTCCTTTTGATATAGTCCCAGTAGTTTATTTTTGCTTTTGTTTCCCTTGCCTGGGGAGACATGTCTAGAAAAATGTTGCCACTACCAATGTCAGAGAAATTACTGCCTGTGCTTTCTTCTACAATTTTTATGACATCAGGTCTCACATGTAAGTTCTTATCCATTTTGAGTTTATTTTTGTGTATGATGTAAGAAAGTGGTCTACTTTTATTCTTTTGCATGTAGTTGTCCAGTTTTCCCAGCACCATTTATTGAAAAGACCATCTTTTCCCCGTTGCATGTTCTTGCCTCCTTTGTTGGTGATTAATTGACCATATAATCGTGGGTTTATTTCTGGGCTACCTATTCTGTTCTATTTCTCTATGCATCTATTTTTGTGCTAGTACCATACTTTTTTGATTACTACAGCTTTGTAGTATACCTTGAAATCTGGAATTATGATACCTTCAGTTTTGTTCTTTTTCAAGGTTTCTTTGGCTATTCAGGATATTTTCTGGTTCCATACAAATTTTAGGATTATCTATTCTAGTTTTGTGGAAAATGCTGTTGGTATTTTGATAGGAATTGCACTGAATCTATAGATTGTTTTGGGTAGTAGGGACATTTTAACAGTATTTGTTCTCCCAATCTGTGAGCATGGAATATCTTTCCATTTCTTTGTGTTGTCTTCAGTTTCTTTCCAGTGTTTTATAGTTTTCAGAGTACAGGTCTTTCACCTCCTTTGTTAACTTTATTCCTAGGGATTTAATTCTTTTTGGTACAATGTAAATAGGACCAATTACTGCTTTTATTCTGCTACTTCATTATTAGTGTATGTTTACCTCTATACTTTTATCAGTCTATTAACCAATATTAATGTTATACATTATACAATATATAATATATATATATTATGTATAATATTATCTATCTGTATCTCCAATAGTTTCTGAATCACGTATGGAATTCATTTGAGTTCAAGGAAGTTCAGTAAGTGATCAATCCCATTAAGAGTTCCTGTTGAATGAGAGTGGTGGCCTGACATATCTCCTATAGTTCAGAGGTCACTGAAAGGTCCCACAAGTGCAGCAGACAAATATTCTACATTTTCTGATACAATTATGACTTGCACATATGCCCTTAAGCCCTGCTGCTCAAGGTTGCAGAACTGGGAGCCTGTTCCTCAGTGTAAGGACTCAAGAAGAATAGTGTTACTTGTTGACACCTAAGGGGACCAAGAATAGACCTATCTAGTAACAGTTGGTGACAGACTCCAAATTAAGGGTGAGGGCTTGAGGATGATAGCTTCCAAACTGCATAAAAACTTGAAGTAGCTGACCAAAAAAAGGAGAAGTATTTCTTTCAAAATAACACAGAAAATAATTATAAATAGTTCAAAGTAAGTAAAGGAGGAATGTACCTGAGGAGAAACAAGTTAATTGACAGAAGGAAGTGGAAGAAGCAGAGACAGATAACCTATGCTTCTTTGCATTATTTCAGAATGAATATGTAGTTACTTTTTTTTATCATAATAACAAACCCAACAATAGGAATAGTTTACACTTAGGGAACATTTGGGCAAGTACAGTGATAATCCTCTTTTGTGCAGTATGTCATTGAATCATCACAAATAGCCCTGAGATGTAGATATTATTTCTACCCTCTATTTAGAGATGAGGAAACTGAATTCAGAGAGTTCTAGAAACTTGTCCAAAGTCACAGAGCCAATCTGTAGCAGCGAGGAACCTAGTACTTGTTGATATCTTAGCTCTGATTTTCTATTTTAGACTTCAGTCTTGAATTCGTAATTATTTATTTTTACAGCATATCTTTTTATTTCATTTACTTCCACCACAGCAGGCAGTAAAGGGCTGTGCATACAGTGGATACTTAATGTGTGTGTCTATTAACTGAGTGGCTAGAACGAGGCAGAAGAGGATGAGAATCTCAGAGCACATGACTAATGGCCAGGCATTCCAGGAAGGGATTGGGGAAAAGGTCATCATTAAAGCATTTTAAGGAAAACAGTGGTATAGTAATAAATTTTAGCAGAGCCAGTTGCCTTTGTAGTGCCCATCAGATACAGAGAGAAGGAGGGTTGCACCAGCAAAAAACTATGACTCAGGCTAGAAAAATGAGGACATGGACAAAATGAAAAAATCCATTATGAGGGATACCAGGGGGAGTAAAGGGCACACATTTAGCACTGAGGAGCAGATGAATTGCTGGTTATAACGTTGTCCACCAAGAAAAATAAACAGCCATTCTGAGTCAATTGCTCCCTGAATAAGTCACCTATCTTGAATATCATCTTTACTGAAAATAAGTCTACATGTCTATGGTGCTCCTTAACTGTGAACTTTCATTAACCAGACTCTAAAAAAAAAACAAAGCTTCTTTGAATAATCAGTATTTCTAAAAGGCTACCATATGCAAATCACTGTACCAAAGAGTAAAAGAATACTTTTGTAAGAACTTACAAATTGATTTTTGAAGAAGTTGCAAATATCCAAGAAGGAAGAAATAATGCAAATTTTCTAGCAAAATTTATGAACCTATTCAGGTACTTCAGCAACAATTATTTTTCCAGAATCACTAAGGTTGAGCATAAAATCAGATGTTTTAGAATATATAACTTAAAAATTCACAAAAATAGAGCAACTTACAGCAAGAGTCACAAAGTAGGATTAATAAAATATCGAAATTATATAAAACCATGTAAAAGGTAAAGCAATTATACCAAAATGGTTACTTCAATTAAACATTGCATTTAGTACTGAACTTTCATAATTACAATTGGGGAGGGAGACATGACTTGTTAAATTTTGAAAAGAATTTATAACATGAATATGTTATCTAAAGGATATTGAGTTCTGCCATGAATAATATCTTAATCAGTGATTTATTGGAAATAGTAAGTGTCCAATGCTTGATTTTGGTTCAGGTCATGATCTCAGGGTGGTGGGATTCATTAGATAGAGTGGCAAGTAGAGTCCCATTTCAAGCCCCATGACAACCCCCTTGTGGGGCTCAGCGCTAAGCGAGGAGTCTGCTTGAGATTCTCTCTCTCCCTCTTCCTCTGCCTCTCACCCCCCTGCTCACTTGCTCTCTCCCTCTCTCAAATAAATCTTTAAAAAAAAATAAAAAATAAAAAAATTAAGGTTGGAAGTCCAGCTTACATTTTTATCCAGAGAGTCATCCCACCTCTGCTCAAAGGAGTGAAAAGCACCAAAGCATCCCTTAAGAATCAACTTAGTGTTTGCTTAAACGCTTACACAACTATTTTAAGCTAAGGCCTCAAATTTCTACACCATAGAATATAGATGAAACCATGGTTTCAGTCTGCAAACCTATATATAGACAGAGTCAGTGATGTTGGCCAAAAAAAATAAAAGATTCCTCAGTATGGCTGACAACTTTCATTAAATAAGACATGTCAAATTCTTTTTGGAAATAAGGATACACAATTACATTTCTCGGGTAATTATGTATGCATTTATTTCACTTTGGTCACATATATGTGTACCCTGACGACAGTCCTCATACTAGCACATTGTCTCTTCCACTGTAACTGAATTTCCTTTATCTTCCATTGAATGATTCAGAAACGAAGTTAAATTGAAATTATGCATGCAAGAGGGAAAACCTTGTGATGTTTGACTTTACCAGTCTTATGAATAAAGGTATAGTAGACAGTGCTTTAAGACCCAGATTCTACTCTAATCTCCAGTTGGCCAACTTAAGGTCTGTAACATCGACTAAATCATTAATCTCTCTGGATCTCAACATCCTTATAGGCAAAGTGACAGAGAAAGAACTAGATCAGTGTTTCCCAACATATGGATACATAGACTACTGGTGAACATCAGCTGATACAGGGATAAATATTTTAAGTTTTAATAGTTCTTTTCATGTGTATTATAAATAATATAACCCAAAATTCAAACCCATAAATTCATGTATTTCACTTTTGTTATTTAGAACAAGGAAAAAAAAGATATTTATTTAAATTTAATATTTAAATTTTATTAAACAAATAATTTATAAGATACATGTATGTAGTTAAGGTTGAAAAGGTGGTATTCAGAGTAGTTTGGGAAACACAACTAAATGATATCTAAGTCCCTTCCACCGTGAAGAGCCTGTATTTTTAATAAAAGAATGATGACTGTCAAAACTAGAGAAATACTTTGTAAACCAAAACAGATGATATCAGATTGCCAATCAGACACAGCTTTTCAATGAACTTCTTTGTTCAAGTGGGATCAAATAGAAATCATTGACTAGTTAACAATATCACAGACTGGACTGATTTCAAAAGAGTCTTTAAATAAAGAGATGTAAACAAACCCATTTTTCAATGTACCTTCTTTTTCTTTATATAGTCTTTCATGTCTTTCCCAAAATATAAATCTCCAAACTCTTCCTGTTGCCCATTGTGCCCTCAATGGGCTCTTGTGCCCTCGTCTGAGTTAGCGGCTATTCCTTCACTGGGGGATGTTTTCCTGCAATTTCTAAGGACATAATTACCCGTTTTGAAATTTGTCTGTAAAATATTTTTGTGGGAACAAAAGTGAATGTTTTTAAGGGAAAGGAATAAATTACTTTGCCCTGATTCTTGCCATTTTTTAAAAGGCAAATGAAGATAATTCCTATAAAACAAAACAGAATATCCTAGACATTTCTGTGTGAACATGTCTAATAAGATATGCAAAACAAGTGCTGCCTATATAGAGAGTAAATGCAAAATACATGGTAGTGCTTTGTTGTTTCCTGCAGGACAAAAAAAAAAAAAAATCCCTTCCTAGAACATGAGTAGGATCTTTCAGTCTATCCTCGCTGCCCATTGATTGAAAGATTGGCTTTCAAAGAGCCTTCTTAACAGTAGTATTCTCTGGCTCTGATTTCAAAGAACTAAGAGAAAAAGTAATTTATATGAGTGAGGGACATAGCATATTAATGAAAACAGCACATTAAAGAGGAAAAATCATCCTCAATTTCCAACTAAAATCATCAAGAAGAAATTACATCAACAAACTGTCAGTGCACAAAAATGAATTCAGATATGACATCTATTATGTGACTGTTTGTTAGCAGCTTCTGTGTCACTGGTGTAAGTTCTTAAAAGGTGTCCAGCTGAGGTCCCTCCTGTAAGTGCAGAAAGTCATTCTAGCAGCAGACCAAAAGAATCAACATATGTCTACAACATTTCCGGAAGGCATGTCAAAACCAGCATTTCCTCTAACCATGTTTCACGTCAAAAACATAAACAGACATACGCACAGACTAAGCTCCCACACACAGCTTTAAAAGACCTCGTTAAGAGAAAGAGAATTTTTTTCTCCCCTTTTCCTAAAAAGCTTTCTCTTTAATAGCTTTTTAAAATTCAATTATAAAACACCTTAACAGATCAACTTAAATGAAAATCTTTACTTGTAAGAAACTGCTGGAGGGTCAGTACAGCCATTAAAAAAATATTTAAGATTGTCATCCTATCATTTGAATATCACAAAGAAAAATAACAAGACCAAAAATGATTTTCTTCTCTCATTTGGAAGTTATTAGTAGACTTCCCTTTGTTCCGTTAAGAAATGAGAGAAGAAAATATGAAGTTACAGCGAACCCATATGGGCAGCAGGAAAATCCTATTTAATTGCTTTATTGCCAGAAATGTTAAATCACTTCCTGAGGATACAGTTCAAATGAAACATATGGCAACTATTAACAAAAACCCCTAATGAATTCAAAAATACGCTTTTTATAGGAGCTTTCTCATAAGCAACAGTCATACATGTTATTTAAACTGTATATATGAATATGTATTTGGTACTTTAATTCCACAAATGTTTGATGAACACTTACTCTATACCAGACTATGCAGCCACCTTGCATGGACTCTTGTTCCAAGAGCAGGAACAGATATGATACTACAGAAACTCAAGACCAAATCTAGCCATGCCTCTTCTCTGAAGTCAAAAGCAAAAAGAATCTTTGGACCAACGTCTCCTTCCGAAGGGTTCAGTGCCCTAGAAAACCATTCCATTTCCACCTGGGTGGTCCTAATTATCAGCTGTCTTCTCACTGCTTTTGATGTCACACCAGTGATGGTGCTAATCATTGCCCTTGAGCACCCACTGTATGGAACTCTTCTGTCTTTCATGTACCCTCTTCAACTGGATTGTGAATTCCACAAAGAAGGAACACTTTGCCAAGGGTTTCCATACATAGGATAATGTGAGGCATGTAATTTAGGAATCAACAAATAGCTTTAATTAACTGAAAATGGAGTGTCAGCATTTTAAAAATTTATTTATAAACCTTTTCTAGAGAGAAAATTCTCCCTCAAATTCGAAGATAAATCAGCTGAGAGACATTCAGCTGTGGACTGCGTGGTTTTACTTTGAAAAGGCAGTTATAAAATTCTGGGTGCATGAAACTTTGACTTTCCTGCCTCCACATCATGTAGTTATTTCATGGAAATGAGCCTTGGTGGCTTAAAGACTCATACAGAACGTGGTGAGATTCTGAAGTAATTGGCATTGGCTACATGGAGGCTAAAATATTTTTGCCTTGTAGCACAACTCATTGCTTAACATTTTTATTAAATATTTACTTACACGTGCTCAGTAACACACTTCGCTATCAAATAGAACAAAATATGGAAAAGGCCTGTCGCTGGTCAACCTGTGATTTGGGGCAAGACATTCAATTTGTTTAAATGCCTTGGCTATAAGAAGAGAGAACTTAGTTAGATAATTTCTAAATATCTCATACAGGTATTCCTGCATAGATATTTTGTGATCTCAGTCAATATTTTATCATGGAATCTCTCCAAATTTTTCTTCTCTTGTTTCAAAAAGACTCTGATTAGTATTTTGAAGCTAGTCTTGACCTCAGAGGCCAGCATGCCGGTGGTTGTATCCTGGCTTCTATCACCGACGGTGACCTCACAAAAGTTACTTCCCTTTCCAGGACTCCGTGGGTTATTCTAAGGATTCAGTGAGTTTATGCAGGCAAAAGCTTAAAACTGTGCCTTGTCCCTATTCAGAACCTAGTAAGTGTTTGCTATTTCCTTCTGAGGCACATTCTCCATGAACATCTTTTAACTGCGTATCACCAGCCTTTACAATCTTGTCAATGGAAGGGTTTCAATTTTGTTTTCTTGTTTATTTGCTTGTCACAGAAGAGAAAATTTAATTTGAAAGACCTCATCTCCAGTCAGGGAAGAAATCCAGGGGTAAGCTTAAAATATATAGTGTGAATTTAAGTCCATTTATTTATTTATTTTTATTTTATTTTATTTTATTTTATTTTATTTTATTTTATTTTATTTTATTTTATTTTATTATTTTATTTTTTTGAGAGAGAGAGGAGAGTGAGCAGCATGAGTGGAGGGAGGTGGCAGAGGGGAGAGGGAGAGGAAATCCTAAGCAGTCTGCATGTTCTGTGAGGAGACTGTTGAGGGGGGTCTCAATCTCACAACCCTGAGACCATGACCTGAACCAAAATCAAGGGCTAGATCCTCAACCAACTGAGCCACCCAGGTACCCAAATTTAAGTCCATTTTTAAACCCTTCTCAAAAAACTTACATAAGAAGTCAGCAAATATCACCAAAACCATGTGATAATTTTCCTGTAAAGGGGGAAACAGCTTTTCTATAGAGTAGAATCACAGCAGTTCTTCTTGAAGGAAAGGAAAAATAGATGACCCATCTATAAGTGAAAGGATGCTGAGGAAGATACTTAAAGCCTGTGCAATCCCTTTGATACTTTGGTCTCTGGACATGACCCTCCATTCTGCCTTTTTCTCACCTGATAGTCTCCTCACAGCTGCACCTTTGCCAGGATGCAGAGTCAGCATCCACATTCAGAAAACAAGAAGTAAACAACTAAATGTAGATAGAAATTAAGTCAAAATATACCTTCACTGTGGATTAATCTTGCCAAAATAAAAACCTCCTCTATTTTTTACCCATAGAGAGATTTGCCTCTTATTTGAAAATTGCATCAATCACCAAATTCTCTAAGTTCCAAAAGTGAGGATCTCAGCAGTAATCAATATCTCACAAAGATACAGGTATCTTGATATTTGATATTTCTGGAAATGAAGATCAATGCTATTTCCTTAGGCTTATCTGCAATTGAGATGCATGTGAACTTTCCCCTTCCTCCCTCCCTCCCTCCTCTCTCTCTCTCTATCTCCCTCTCTCTCTCTCTCTCTCTCACACACACACACACACACACATGCGCACACGCACGTACATGCGCACACGCACGCACATGCAACAAAATTATTTACCCATTTTAGCCTACTTTTCTTAACCCCAACTCTGAGGACTTTGTCTCTGAAGAGAAGGAGAGATGTCAGTTGTAGACATCCTGTTTGGTCAGTGGTTTGGAGTAGAAGGTATCAAATCCCAGTGGGTCAGATGGATTGAAGCCTTCCAATACAAGTTAATACCTTTATGTTCACAATATTATAAACACGAATAACTGAGGTGAATGGGAACCAGAAGTTCAACTTCCTTAATTTATTTTAGAATATCCCCTGATAGTAGAACTAGACAATTATACGTTAAAGTCTCTTGAAAACATCTCCTTCTGAATTCTATTTTTTAAGCAATGGTAGTGATAGATGATAGTTGCTGGGAATGGAACTTCTAGACCATGCCTATCAGTAAATTGACCCATTGTCCCAATGCCCATAGAAACAAATAGTAACAGCAGTTACCTGTAAGATTTCAAATGTTTTATCGAAGCTACCACAGTTAGTCCTTTCAGCAACCTTAAGAATTAGATGTGATTGTCCCCATCTAATAAAGGAGGAATCTCAGGGTGCCTGGGTGGCTCAGTCAGTTAAGCATCTGCTTTCGGCTCAGGTCATGATCCCAGGGTCCTGGGATGGAGCCCCGCATCAAGCTACCTGATGAACAGGGAGTCTGCCTCTCCCTCTGCTCCTCCCCCTGCTCCTTCTCTCTCTCTCTTCTTCTCAAATAGATAATAAAAATCTTTTAAAAAATGATAATAATAATAAAGGAGGAATCTGAGCCTTGGAGAGAGAGGGCAGAGATTTGAAATGCCCAGAAAATCACCGGACAATTTACTTCTTCTGTCTCACAAAATAGGACAAAGAATTCTACCCAAATTCAAAGAATGTTTTGGTTTCATTTATTGCCAATATCTTTTTAAGGGTAATATGTGTTTTCAGAGAAGAAAATAATTACATGATGATTAAAACTTATTATACCTGGATCTAGTAACTTTACTGATAGTTCCCCAACTCTCATTTTTTATTTTTATTTTCAGCTTTACTGAGGTATAATTGACAAAATTGTAAGATACTTAAAATTTATATCATGGTGATTGGAATACATATACATTGTAAAAGGATTTCCACTTAATTACCGCATTTATCACTTCTTGTGTTTATCTGGTTTTGGGGGGTTTTTTTGGTTTGTTGGTTTTTTGTTTGCTTTTGGTGAGAAGATTTAAGTTCTACTCTCTTAGCAGATTTTAATTATACAATATAGTGTTATCAATTATAGTCACCATGTTATACATTAGATCCTCAGACCTTGTTCATCTTATAACTGAGAGTTTATATACCCTTTTACCAAATTTTCACTATTTCTCCAGCCCCCTGTAACTTTTCTACTCTCTGACTCTAGAAGTTTCACTTTTTTTTAATTCCACATATAAATGATACCATGCAGCATTTGTCTTTCTCTGTCTGGCTTATTTCATTTAGCATAATGCCCTCAAGGTCCATGTTATTGCAAATGGCAGGATTTCCTTCTTTCTCATGCCTAATATTCCATTGTATATATACCACCTCTTCTTTATCCATTCATTCACTGATGGACGTTGAGGCTGTGACCATATCCAGGCTCTTGTGAATAATGATATACTGTTTTTCCATAGTGGCTGTGCAGTTTACACTCCCACCAACAGTGCACAAGGGTTTCCTTTTCTTCACCTCCTTGCCAACATGTATTTTTTGTCTTTTTCTTAGTGACCATTTTCCCAGTTGGGAGGTAATATCTCATTGTGATTTTGGTCTGCATTTCCCTGATGATTAGGGCTGTTGAGCACCTGTTCATGTACCTGTTGGCCATCTGGTTGCTTTATATGGAAAAATGTCTGTTAGTAACTCTGCCTGCTCACTTTTCTGCTGTTGGATTCTATTTAATTTTTGCTCCATTTTTGGTCGTTCATTTTGTTCCTGATAATGTTGTGATATTTCTTTCTAGTAATAATATAATTTTGTGACTTTTTTTTTCCAGGCAATTCCAGGTATTTCAGACAAGGAAAATGCTGGTAAGTCAACATTTGGTTATGTTTTCCATCCTATTTTGAAATAAAATTCCATATTCATGTAGACATTTCATTAAATATTAAAATTGTATAAATCTCATCAATCTCTGGGCAATCTCATCAATCTCTGAGCAAATGGTATGATTGAATTCCTGAAAAATCAATTTGGTTTGCTCAGAATGTAAGAAAAAAATGTGGTTTCTTAACAGAACATTACTTTATGTTAGAATAAGATGTATGCTTCTTGTAGCCTTACTTGTAACCATATCCACAATTTTTTTTTCTTGAGGAAAAGAATTAGATGTTGCTTAGTGTACTGGGAAACAGCCTTTGGACATCAGTTGTCGATAATTATCAAGATTTATTTTGTCATCTTAAGTAGCTTATATAGTAGTCAGAGAACAAGATGTACTTATTTAAAGCTGATGCCGCACCATCAAAAATATAATTCTGAAGCAATATGAACAATTATATGAGAAAATCAGAATATGTTTCTATGCTCTGTGCTATGTTTATAACTATTTAGCAGGATCATGGGAGATGGATAAGGACTGATGAGAAACGTTGAAATGTGAAAAATCAGACTTGGATTGGTGGATTCAGGAGCTTTTAAAAAAATCTTTTAATCTTCCTCAATACTGTTTTATGTTTTATGTATTGTAATAATGATATAATAATCTTTAAAAAAAAAACAGATTGAAGGTTTACTACCAAACTTGAAGCGTATCACTTAGAAATTAGACGTTTGTGATTTCGAAGAGTCGTATTAAGAATTTATAGTGTCATTAAAAGATGACATGACTTAAATGACTCTACACTAAAGCATTAGTTTGTCTGATGATTTTTATGTGGAGGATGTTCTCTCTCTAGTTCAGTGATCTTACTTTTACCGCTAGGTAGTTTTCACACGAAAGTTTTCATAGTTTGTATCCTTCCATGAGCTAACCTTTTCTCTCATGTTTAGGCTGTGTCTGATTTCTTTACTCTAATATGTTGAAAGGTAGCCCTTCAGAACAGAAGAAAAATATTGAACTGGCATCATGTGTCAGTTCAAAAAAAAAAACTGTTCAGTTTAACAGGGAGTGGTATTACATGGATTAGTAGCATGTAATAACTGAATTCCAGTTATAGTCCCACAGTGCTCTAATACCTTAAATAGATATGTTAGCTGTCTAGTTGGGACAAGAAATAAATGGTTAACTAACATTTGCATCACAAAGAGAAAGAACTGTAGGCGAAGTCATGCTTTATCTTGGGTTGTAACATTCTCTGTAATTTCCAAGAGTAGCTACAATTTCAACAAAGTACATAACAGAGCAAAGTTGTCATCTTATTCCAGAATGTCAGCAAATTCTTTCATACCCCAAGGAGAAAATTAGAATTTGAATTCTGGGCTGGTGGGGAAGGGGAAGAAGGGATGGAAATGCCACTGCTTGAAGGAATGGAGAGGCAAAGAGTTTTTTTTTTCCTTCTGCCACTTAAATGATTTCAGTGTGATAGGGAGAAGATCTTGAATTTTTCAAGCTTCTCAAATATTTCAAAGATATGTTTATTAAAACAAAGAGCTAATTAAACAAAAAGTATACATATAATGTAACCACCACTCTTCATCATAATCCAACTGCAAAAAACAAAAACAAGAAATTGTCACTTTTCAATGATCTGTTTGAGTCATTTCTATAATGCTGGGGCACAAATGAAAAGAACTGATAAATTCCATTTACAGAGGTTCCATAGGGTGATCTGTAAAAAGTAGAATCTACCAATTGATACAAATGACCTACCCAAGCTCCCTGAGACTTAATTTGAGCAGAACCTGGCTTCTGTGTATTAAAACATTAGAGTGACTGGAATGTACTCCAACATGGATTTGATGTACATTTCTTGAGAAGTACTGATTAGTTTAGAAGGAAATGTAATTTTGCTTGATAATATAATTATAAGAAAGAAATTATTTTTTAAAAAATCAATGAATTTATATGTCAAGATAAAGGCTTGTGTTTGAATATTTTATTAACAATGGTAACAGATTGGACAATTGAAAGAGAATATGACTTATTTCAAGTTTTAAAGGACCATAACAGTCTAAGCAAACTAATTCTTATATTTCTAAACTTTATTATGCCCTATTTAAAGTATTTTCAATATTATATACAAATGTGAATCTCTTAATTCCTCCTTATGAACCTCTGTTTTTAAGCTCTGCTAGACAGAAGAATGTCAATGAAGGCAGAGGACCTACTCAATCTTCGGGGGGTTAATTGAGCTCTTAAATAGGATTAAGCCTCATTCCCGCCCCTAAGGCCTGTCATTTTTTTTTTCTGTCTTGTTAAATGAATGTAGCCTATTGTTCCATATTAAGAAAGTCTATTTTTAATCTGTGTGACCTCTTATCCAAGCCAACTGGAAGCAATCCCACCAGGCCTTGTGAAGCTCTAAAAAAAAAAAAAAAATCATTTTGGGCACATTCCATTAATAATTCTTGAGATACAGTTGTTGGTTGTTTCTGTGTGTGTGTTTTAAGTAGATATCTTCTATTTTTTTTATTATTAACATGTAATATATTATTTGTTTCAGGGGTACAGGTCTGTGGTTCATCAGTCTTACACAATACACAGCACTCCCCACAACTCATACCCTCCCCAATGCCCATCACCCAGCCACCCAATCCTTCCCACCCCCCTCCACTCCAGCAACCCTCAGTTTGTTTCCTGAGACTAAGAGTCTTTTATGGTTTGTCTCCCTCTCTGACTTCTTCTTGTTTCATTTTTTTCCTCTCTTCCCCTATGATCCTCTGCCTTGTTGGTCAAATTCCACATACCAGCAAGATTATATGATCATTGTCTTTCTCTAATTGACTTATTTCACTTACCATAATACCCTCTAGTTCCATCCATGTTGTTGCAAATGGTAAGATTTCATTTTTGATGGCTGCGTAATATTCCATTGTATATATATACACCACATCTTCTTTATCTATTCATTTGTCAATGGACATCTGGGCTCTTCCCACAGTTTGGCTGTTGTGGACATTGCTGCTATAAATATTGGGGTGCAGGTGCCCCTTCGGATTACTACATTTGTATCTTTGGGGTAAATACCCAGTTGTGCAATTGCTGGGTTATAGGGTAGCTCTATTTTCAACTTTTTGAGGAGCCTCCATACAATTTTTCAGAGTGGCCACACCAGCTTGCATTCCTACCAACAGTGTAGGAGGGAGGGTTCCCCTTTCTCCGCATTCTCTCCAACATCTGTCATTTCCTGACTTGTTAATTTTAGCCATTCTGACTGGCGTGAGGTGGTATCTCATTGTGGTTTTGATTTATATTTCCCTGATGCCAAGTGATGTTGAGCACTTTTTCATGTGTCTGTTGGCCATTTGTATAGACATCTTCTATTCTGATCCATGTTGCTATGTAAATACATCCTGGTGGAATTAATCCTGTGGCTCCTTTCCACCTCATGATGACAAAAATCTCCAAGGGGAAACACTTTTGAAAGAGCCTGCTGTCGGTTCATTCATTCCAGAAATACGTATTGAATAGCAGCATATTTTAGACATCTTATTAGGTTCTATCAAGGAAGCAGTTCATGAATACGGCATGTTCCTTGCCCTGAAGGAACTCAGTCTCTAGTCAAGAATATTCTGTTGGGCCAACATCTTCCTTTTCCTCTTCTCAATTGAGAATTTCTTGAACCACCTTATTCAGAAAGTTCCCAAGAAAAGGATCAAAGTATCAAAATGTACATTCTCAGAATCTGAATTAATTTGTTTTTAAAAACCGTAATTAATCACATAAGTATTAATGTGTAATTGTGTCCAACACATAATATTTTCATATAACTTTCCCAATGCCACCAGCATCCGTGTGCCCCTAAAAAGTGTACCCAATGCCTTCGCTGTATTCTCTAGCACATCTGCTTCCTATCTGTGTGGCCTTGAGCAAGTTACTTAACCTCCTCATTTTCCCATTTCTAGAGTATAAATAAAGAAGCTGCCATGTTGTTGTTGTAAGGCAACAATGTTTGGCACAAAATAGGCCCTAAAAAATGGTAGCTGTTTTTTATGATAATTGGTTGTGCTTCTAACTACCATGTGTACAAGCCAAATAGAAGCTAGCTGTGTTATGCTGCCTGTGTCTGCTCCAAGAGTACTTAAATGCTTCCTCAGGGCACCAATTAACAGTTAAGCAGCCGTCCATGTGGAAAAAAGGGATCACTTTCTCTGTAAGCTTCTGACTGAGTTAATTCAGACAGAAGTTATCACACCATGGGCAGAGTTGGTCATATTTTGACCTCTCATTAGAAATTCCTGTCTATCAGGGTGAAATTGTCTCTTGTGAACAGATAATCTTCAGTCTTCACAAACAGTCTACGAGAAATGTATGTCCTGCATCCTATTTTCCTATGACTACATTATCCACTGCATCCCTTATCCCTGGGGTAATTGGACCCTGTCTTCCCAGCTCCCGTCTTCTCTCTCTCACCTCCTGCACACAATCCTGTCAACACTGCCTTCTAATCAACCCTTGTCAGCTTCTCCCTGCCATTGCATTAATGCAGCCCTCCACTTACCGGTGGACTTTCACAACAGCAACCAGAATCGGTCTCCCTACCTCAGCCTGTCATTTTGCCAGTCCACTCTCTACACCATCACCAGAGTGATATTTGAAAAGCACCACCTGGTCCTATCAATTCCTGCCTTAACACTTTCTTCATCTCCCTGCTCTCTATAGGCAAGGTCAAACTTCCTGCATCATACCTGGCCATTTGTAATCTGGAAGCAGTATAATTTATACTGGATATGTCCATTTTGTCACTCAGATCCACTACTTCTTCCCAGCTCTGTGCCCTGGAGGTTGACCAGTGTAGACAGAACTAGTGGGCTGCCCACCTTTTTGTCTTCCCTGTTCCACCAGTGGGGAGCCAGAGGTGACTGGGAGGAGAGGAAGGCGAGGCATGACTATGGGACTGTGAGGTTGGGTAGTTATCCCCCATCTGTTTCCCAAGGAATCACTGCTGCCTTCTCTTAGGTGGCCCTTTCCATACAAGTTCCCAGGTGCCGAAAACCATTCTCTCTTCTTGCCCTTCTGGCTTTCCTAATCTTTGTAAATAGTTCTGTTACTAAGCTTTTCTCAGTTTACCCAGTGTACCATCTGTTTCCTGCTAGGAGTCTCACCAATATACCTACCAATATTTTCTCTTCTTTCTCTTCCCTTGTGTTGGTTTGCTGGTTTGTTCATCGAACTTCAGCCACCTCTTACAGTCACAGAACCCTTTCTAACTCTGTAAATTTCTACTTTTGCCTGGATCATGCAACCACGTTTCAAAAAATATAGGTGATAGGCAAAGATAGAGGAGGAGAGAAATGGCATATTCAGGGGGGAAAAAGATGTGTACCATGTTTTTCTTCATCCTAAATGAATATAGTTTCATTTAATTGTATGGGAGAGAAAATATCTACACTTATGATTTAGAATGTGTCCTCTATTGCACAGATGCATATAAATTAGAAAGTTAGCATTGCATTTTAGTCACCAAAATCTGACTCTCTGATCATATTCAAAAAGTAGCAATATAGAGTAATGTGAAATCTCCTGTAAAAAAATTAAATCACAGAACACCTTGCAAATTTTGTCAGAATGCATGCAGCCTGGGGGCGCCTGGGTAGCGCAGTCGTTAAAAGCGTCTGCCTTCGGCTCAGGGCGTGATCCTGGCGTTCCGGGATCGAGTCCCACATCAGGCTCCTCCGCTGTGAGCCTGCTTCTTCCTCTCCCACTCCCTCTGCTGTGTTCCCTCTCTCGCTGGCTGTCTCTCTGTCACATAAATAAATAAAAAAATCTTTAAAAAAAAAAAAAAAAAGAATGCATGCAGCCTGGAAAATAGCCAAAAATGGCAAATTTTTTGCCCTGTATATCTTGATAATTCTACTTGTCTTACTAGATCCAACAATATTATCTCCTTAATGAATTATTTCCCAGGCAAAGTTAGTCATTGATTTTTCTGTGCTCCTAGGAAATGCTATATGTTTTTTACAACAATCTTATTATCTTGCTTTGTTGTATGTCCTCATCTTTCGGCCATGATCTTTTCTAGATAAGGAATATTATCTTTCTGTCCCCTGTAATTAAAACAGCTAATAAGCACATAGTGAGTGTGCTATAAATACATGCTAACCAATGAATTATAATCACAACGATGCTTTGGCTTCAATCTTAATGATTTAATGTTGATATGGTTCTAAAAATTTATTTAACTGCTCCTCCTCCCCACCCCCAGTGACTCCTGTTACCCCCACAGCTGCCAAATATTTCAGCTGCGTAATTAATTAATGGTGTCATTTGGGGATCTATCCCATACAAATATGTAAAGGGCACCATTGAGAAAGATGACTTAGAATCTGACTTTGGTTGCATTCCTTGGTCATTTTTCTTAGAATGTTTGTATTCCTGCCTCTAGGTTAGTTCCTTGGCCAGAAAATGTTAAAATCAAGATAATGAATAATTGTAGCCTGAAACACTTGTGAAAGATAGCTTTCAGAAGCATATAACAGATTCACAGTCTCTGCAAACTTTGTGTTGAGGCTAGTAAGGCAGAACATAGAAATCAAACACTTCTTTGTGACAAATATGTGAGGGGAAAAATCAGGGTTTTCATAATTTCGCTCCAAGTTCCTTGTGAACATGCTAATAACAAAGCCCAAATTTGGTGCCTTTCGGTATTAATTTTCTTGGCTGCCTTTGATCGTTGAGAAGGGAAATACAGACAACAACAAAAACAAACAAAAAACCGAAATGCAAAGATGTGCCCCCTTTTCCAGTCTGCTTATCATTGCTTGATTCAGGGAATTGTCCATGCAATGTGTTCTGCTCTAAGTCATATTTCGATATCTACAGATATTGAGATTTAATGAAAGAATAAAAATAGGACTGCTCTATTTCAGAGATTTCCTTCTGAAAAAGACTCTGCTCTATATCTGTCTCTCTTTTAGTTCAGATCAGACTGGTTTTAGTTCTGTCTTGCTAGGCTGTAAGGACCTTGAAAGACAGAATTTTGTTTTACTCAACTCATACTCCCTATGCCTGACTTTACAGTAGTTGCTTGATGTTTGGTAAATAAAGGATTCAATAAAATCTTAAAAAAAAAAATCAGCAAATGCTTTACTCCATATGTATTATACTTCCTAGAGCCAAAAGCAAAATCTTATCATTCTATTCTAAGTGAAGCACTTCCTGTGACTGCAAAGACCCCAGCTGTTTTACAGGGTTCGGCAGGATCTGACTAGGCTGGGCTTTGGCCAACATTCCAAATTCTTTATTCCCTTTCACTCTCCAAAAATGAATTTCATTATTTTTATACTAGTAGCTTATAAATGCTCACTTGCTTCACTTCTCTTAGTATTATGGTCTCTGCTTGCCTGCTTTTTTATGAGGAAGGAATTTAGGGTATGCCCACACATAACCTCTCAGTTTCTCTGAAACCTAATGTAAACTAACCCATGAAAAGTTGGCTGTGGTCGACTGGGCTGTTGAAAGAAAACATATTAGCTTTCAGGTATCAAGGAATTCATGAAAAATATAAGTAAGCTATTCTTAAATACCAAAAATCTTGAACTCATAGAACATTTTTCAATACAGATAACTTTCTGAACCTGTTTCTAAATGTTCTGTTGGTATTTCATTTATTACCAAGTAGGAAAATAAATCATATTTCCCTTTCTTCCCAATTATATTTCAAGCGACACAGGTGCATGATAATTTCTCTTTAATGAGTTCCAATTTGAATGATTTCTCTACTTGAAGTGGTCTTTCAAGGTCTCCATAGCCAAAGGTGGCTATATTTTTCTATGGCATAGTGATACTTGTGATGTATTTCTGTTCAAGAATTATCTTCAGGGGCGCCTGGGTGTCACAGCGGTAAGTGTCTGCCTTCGGCTCAGGGCATGATCCCAGAGTCCTGGGATCAAGCCCCACATCAGGCTCCTCTGCTATGAGTCTGCTTCTTTCTCTCCCACTCCCCCTGCTTGTGTTCCCTCTCTCGCTGGCTGTCTCTATCTCTGTCAAATAAATAAATAAAATCTTTAAAAAAAAAAAAAAAGAATTATCTTCCATATCAGACTGTGAGCTCCTGAAGGCATAAACCCTCCCCACCCCGATTTCATCTTTGTCACCCCACACCCAGTGTAGTATCCTTGCACAAGCAGATGCCCAAGAAATAGTTTTGAGTCAATCCATTTATTTGATATACCCAGCAAATCCTGCAGGCACTAAGTTAATCTCCAGTCTATCAATAACCATAACTCTTCACAATTGACGAGCTTAAAATGTCTTCCTCCAAAAAGTCTTATGCATATACTGCTCCCTACTTTATCCTTTGAAGTGTAGCTATCAGGACTGTGAAGGAGTAACTAGGAACTACCAGTCCAGGCTAATAACGCAGTTTTGCATTTTGGTATTTTAATTGACGTTGACATTTTATCACTAGAAAAATGAGTTTATCATTTTTAATCTTCCCTGAACAACAATTTATTAAAAGGTCCCTTTCTATCAGTTTTATTTTACAGAGAAATAGAAGAACTTTCATTTAGTTTGAAAATCATATCTAATTATTTTTAGATGCCCTCAAATACTTACCTTTATAGAGTTCGCAATGCACAGTTTGCAGTTCAGTTACTTTTATTAATAATATGAATATATAAACAAATATATACCCACAAGATAATTGTACATTGATTCTGCTTTCTTCAGAGAAGCGCATTGACTTTGGAAAGGTACATATAACAAAATATTACTTCAACCTGTCTGAGTATGAAATGACCTACAACTCTACTGGTATGACTTTGTTTTTCTTCTCTTATTGACCCCCCTTTGGTTTGAAGGACTTTGATTTGTTTTTCTGTGGGCAAAAGTTTGAGATCAAGATCTCTTACAGATGGATTCGTAATAAGCATTTCTATTGTAGACTAAAAATATGATTTTGAGATGTGGTTCATCTAAGTAGGAAATCCAAGACAGTTATTAACAGTCATAACAAATTTACTGATGCCCAAGTTAAGGCTGGTAACCATTTTGTTGTGTGAAGGCTGTGTAGAACACCAGTCTGGCTATTTCAGAAGAATGGGTCCTGGATTTAAGAAGATATTTTGTCCTGATTACTGTAATCAGATAGAAGAGATCTTAGAGAATTCTCCAAGTGACGTTTAAGCAAAATGATCCCCCAAAGCCCTCACTTGCCCACCACAGTGGGGTTTTGGTTTGGATTTTAAAATCTTTCCAACTAGAAAATGCATTCCAGTGACTCCCAACTGCTAATGTTATAAACTTCTTCTTAATATAAATTTTCAATAAATTCTTTTGTATGGATTTAAGGAAGTAGATAATGGAGGACAATAGTACAGTTCTTCACCTGTTTAATTTATGTGCCTTTTTAAGTCTGTGGTCTTCTTTGATATATTTACCCAAATGTTTTCCCTGCTGTGCTGTGATCTCCTGAAAGGTAGACATTTTCTCTGCCTCTATGTAACGCCAGCCTCTTAGAAGGATTTGACTTAATGCTTGTCGAATGAATGGTTAAATGAATGATAATAGCAAGCTGGCAAGCATTTACTCTGTGCCTGCACTTTCCTGAGCACTTTATAGATATGAACTCAATAAATCCTCTAGCAACCCTATAAGGTTAAGTGTTACTATTTTCCACATTATAGAGACGAGGAACGTGAGACTCAGAGGTTTCCTAAAATACCCAAAGTCACACTTTGTTCAAGGCAGGGCTCAAAGCAAGCAACACAGACTAGAATGCATGTTCTTAACTCCTCTGCTGTATGTAGTGGTTAAATGCCAAGACTCCTCAGGCTGGTGAACAAATTTTTCCATGATCTGACCTTGGCCTTCCTTCCCAACCTTATCTCCCATCCTCCTCTAACATATGCACCTTCCGCTGTAGCCATGGTAGCAACACCACTTTTTGCCTAAATTTGCTTCTGCGTAACTTGACCTTTGATCCTCCTGTTTCCCTTCCAGAAATTAACTCCCTCGGCTCCCAAGGTCTCATTTGAATCTCACCTTCACCATGAAGTCTTCTATGACAACTCTTGCTTGTATTAATTTCATACTTTTTGAAATATTGTCATTTTCATACTTAATGATATGTGGATTATCGTCTGTTGAGTGGTTTATTTGTCTTAGCATTGCCTCCAATAGTCTTAAACGTCTTTTTAAAAACCATTTAGGGTAACTCTGTGCACATAAAAGAGTTTATTTTAATAAATAAACTTCTTTTTTTAGAACAGTTTTAGATTCACAGAAAAATTTAGTGGAAAGTACAGTTCAAATATATGACATTCTTTTAAGGGCAAAACTGTGGAAATGGTTAAAATATCAGGGGTTAGGGGTGGGAAGGCATGAATTGATGAAGCACAGAGGGTCTGGGGGGGCAGGGAAACTATTCTGTATGACACTATAAAGGTACAGCATGTACGCTTTTCAGATGGGCTTCTTTCACGTAGTAAAACGCATTTAAGGTTCCTCCATGCCTTTTCATGACTTGATATCTCATTTCTTTTTAGCCACTGAGTAATACTTCATTATATAGATATGCCTCAGTTTAAAGAGCTTTTTTAATACATTCTCAATGTATATACTTTTTAAAAACTCATTGATCATAAAATAAATTGCCCACTCTACTCATGTTAATCTTTATCCTTTCTTCTTTAGGCAAAAGTAACTATTCTCTTAGCCATTGATTTCGATTACTTCATTTCTTTCCTGTGGAATTTCTTCAAGTTTTCAAATGAAAAATACTACTACTAAATATATGTTTTACAACAGCTGTTATTTATTGTGTACCTACCATGTAGTTTCTGAGAAGAGAGCTAGATGCCTCTTTACACTAAGCTACATGGTGCATGAGTCCCTTTGGCTCCAAAGCGGATGCTTTTTCTACCTTTTCATGCCTCACATCACCATTTCTTCCGCCTCCAATGTTCTGGTAAAAGTATGATCAAAATTAGTAAAACTAATAATTCATATAATTTATATGATCTACATACATATTTCTGTCCTTATGCCTTTGCTCCTGGATTTTACTGCCCCCAAAATACTCTTCTATTTTTTTTCTCCAACCCATGCTCTTCCTTCAAGAACTCACTTGCGTGCCACTTTTTACACCAAGCCTCCTCCGATTACTCTCCAATGAACTCTTCCTTTGAATCAGACACGTTTCACTGCTCATCTTATCTTCTGCCCCTGAAAGGAACAGCCCAAGTTCCTTGTGACCACCTATCCTAGCCCATGCCAGAGGCCATTGGACCAGAGACAGGCAGGTAGAGGTTGAGTGGGGGGGCATAATTGACTTAAGCTCAGAGAATACACTGGCTGACCAATGGATAATCTCTTTCACTCTTTCTGCCTCTGTCTCTTACTTCTCTCTCTCTGTCAGTCTCTTTTTTTTCTCTCTCAAATTATGAGCTGAAGAAACAGTAAATCTACAAAAGGTGCTTTGGCTAAAAGTTCACATCAACTGTGAGGCAAAATAACAGAGGAAACCATCCTGCAAAGAGGAGCAGAATAATGGCACAATTGGGCCAAGACAGAAAAGTGAAAGACAATACAAACTAGAGAAAGAAATAAAAAAAATAGCTCCTTCCATCCCAGATGACTCCCTAGGTGTCAGCTCCAACTCTCAGGAGGTCTCTGTCCCACATCTGCAGAATACCTCCATATCCTCACGCCTCAGGCTTTTAGTTGGACTGAACGTGAATTAGTTCCTTGCACTCAGATGATTAGACATCCTTCTCCAAAGTGCATGTACAATTAGTATCAAAAATGGTCTATTAATTTTACCTGATGTCTTACATCATTCTCTGCTTCTTATATATGTGTCCTATCCCCCAAAATATGCTACAAGCAGCCTCAATGAAGAGCCATGACATATTTTTGTTTGCTATTTAGTTTTATTCCATAAGACCTACCAAGACCTAAGTATATAGTGAATGTTCAATAAAATTTTAATTTTCCAGAAGTATACAGCTTTTTTAGGCTACAGAGCTATCTTACTACTTCATAATTACCTGCAACCCATAGAACATCTGTCCCAGCTTTTAGCTACACTCGTCTACATCAGTACCATCTTATATTTATGAGATTCATGGATTTTCTCTTTCCCCTTGACCATAAATTATCTCCTTTTTAAAGCTGCTCAACTTGGGGCGCCTGGGTGGCTCAGTCATTAAGCATCTGCCTTCGGCTCAGGGCGTGATCCCAGAGTCCTGGGATCGAGCCCCACATCAGGCTCCTCCGCTGGGAGCCTGCTTCTTCCTCTCCCACTCCCCCTGCTTGTGCTCCCTCTCTCGCTGTCTGTCTGTCTCTCTGTCAAATAAATAAATAAAATCTTTAAAAAAATAAATAAATAAAACTGCTCAACTTGATCCTGAACATGCCATTTGATTTTTAATTTGCATTATAATGTGTTTGAGTCAAGTGCTGCTGCCCTCAACAATTTAATTGTTCAGTAGATTATATTCACAGTCCCTCATTCCACTAAACACGATTAGTAAAATATTAAATAATAATAGCTAACATTGTAAAACCAAAAGAAGGAAGAATAAACAAATAGGGTGTGAGACACTTGATACTTTTTTTAAATAAAGTATCTTTAAGAGAAAAAAATCAGAATTCCACTAGACATACCTGTATTCTATGACTTAGTATTTTTTAATTTAAAAAAATCACCCACATGGGGGGTATTTTGGTAATTTTTCCCCCTTAAGACCCTAAGGCTGTATTCCAGCTACAATGATGAAGACAGCAGCTTTCATCTGTGCAAAGCAGAGATCAGCCAGGTGACCCAAAGGGAGACATGAGCCTTTTCTTCTTTTATGACTATAGTGAAGTGGGAAGCTGGCTTGTTTATTACACATGGAACCTTTCATTATTTTGTAATATTTTTGAGCACCAAATTTGGGAACCTTTAAAAAGAAAAAGGCACTGAGATGGCACTCATCGTTCTGCAGCTAATCAAGAACCATCCTCCCGGATGGTCCATGACAACAGAACATAAGCAGAACAGTGACCCCCTCATCCTCACATGCAGGCAGGCCCTGGCCTTTTTGTGATGCAAATAAGAGGACCGTGACATAGAGATGTTAGAAATGTCTTTCCAAATGGAGATATTCTGACACACATACAAATATCTTCAGGCATTCCGAAAGCATTCCCATCTACAGTGTAAGCTCAGTTTTGAAAAATAACTGCAGATCACAGATATCAAGACATTTTCCTAAAGGAAACAAAATATAAAATTTCAGCAAAGTAGGTTTAGTTAGATTACAGATAGAAGTTAAAAGGAAGCCATAGTTCCTTTTTTTTTTTTTTTTTTTTTTTTTTTTCCTGGTAGAACCTAAGTGAGCCAAGCTAACAGCACTGATCCATAGAAAGAATTCCACATCTGGAAAATCTTTGCTCCATCTGTGGTAGGTTTCCAGCCTTTTGCTCTTTCTCTTCCATTTCCCGTGACTTCGGCTTACCTCTCTTTTGTTTTCTTTAGTGTAATTATTCAACCCTTAGGGGTTTTGGGGTTTTATTTTGTTTTATTTTATTTTGTTTTGTTTTTAGGAGGAAGAAGAGCAAGGGAATACCTCACACCGTTTTTGTGATTCTCTAGAATTAGCCTCATTTGTATTTCTTGATGTGTCTACGTAAGTGATATAGATAGTAAAAAATACAAATATCTGATCAACTCTATGGAATTATATTTTAGAAATACATCAAGTAGATAGTGCTTTGATTTTTATTTTAATGGTTTTAATATTGGTTTTAAACTTCTAATTTAAGAGTCTTATTTTGTTTGTCTCAAATAATAGAGGTTAATATCATAGAACATGTAGAAATACATATTTATATCATAGCACTCATTGATATCCTATTTAATATAATTAAGAAGAGATCTTTACTGTTAAATATCATCTCACCAAATCCCCCCTAAGCCTTAAATACATTATATGGCATTGATGTTTGGATTTTCTCTTCTCGTCCATCTTTTCTATTCTTATCTGTCTTTATACATTCTCATGGAAATTTCACCCAACTGAAGCTATGTCTCCACAATCTCCAGCCCCAAGCCTATCAGCCAAGCCACCCTCCTCATGTTCACCTGCTCCTGAGACTCCATCACAGAAATACTCACACTCCATGTCCTGCAGTGTTTTTGCTAATACTGTTACCTTTTCCAGAAACTTCCTTTCATACTGTTTCCAAATTTCTGTATTTACCTCCCCTTTGAAGACTTCCATGACCTCCTCTGCTCTGAAATAAGCCCTTTTCCCCAGAACTCTCAAATACTAGACTCGAAGTTCTCATGAGATGTTTATTCCTTCATGTTCTTCATTATGATTACTAAAACTCATTCTCCTTATTACATCTTAAAATCCATGTCCAGATTATCTTTAAATGTCCTGCACCAACAGGACACTCACTTTTTTTTTTTTTTTTTGCTTGAAAGAAAAACAGCATTTGTAATTTGAAAATAAAGGCATACCAGGGCACCTGAGTGGCTCAGTTGGTTAAGCCTCTGACTCTTGGTTTTGGCTCAGGTCGTGATCTCGGAGTCCTGGGATCAAGTCCCTCATCAAGCTCCACATTCTGCACGGAGCCTGCTTGAGATCACCCTCTCCCTCTCCCCCTCCCCCCACTAACTCTCTCTCTCTCTCTCTCTCTCTCTCTCTAAAATAAATAAATAAGTCTTTAAAAAAAAAGAAAATCATACCTTTTTAATGCAAAGTTTGTTAAAATATGTCTCATAATTTTCTAGAATGCTTCTTTAAGAATTCAAATTCCTAGATACCTCCAGGCCTGCTGACTCAGAATCTCATAGGCTCAAGAATCTCAAAGGTAATACACTCCCCAGAGAGTTCTTGTCCACAATAAAGTTGAGGCATCACTGGTTAATGTCAATGAAAGTTTCCCATTTATTCTTCCTCCATATGCATCCAATCTTAATATGTACTTCGAAGTTTGTACTGCATAACAAAATCCTAAAGCTTAAGACAAATGACTGTGACAATGACTAGTGAAAGTTTATATTGTATTATAAATATAACCAAAAATATCTCCGAATGTCTATTTTTACCAAATAGTGTACTGGACTTATAAAACTATTTAAGACACTATCCTCAAAGAGCTTACAGTCAAAATGAGAGAAAAGATACATGTGAAAAGTTTATTGAATAAGCAAAGTAATGGAAGATGCCATCTTATGTCATATATTCACATATTTGCCACTAGTCACCCTAATCATTATCCAATCAACTAAAGATAACAACATGTTAAAGTAGTAAGCATAATCAGAAGTCCTACCGAGAGCAATTGGGCAGAAGAATAAGTGGGGGGAGGGGTAATAAAAGGCATCCAAGTTGGAAAGGAAAAAGTAAAAATGTCACTATTTTCGGATGCCATGATGTTATAAATAGAAAACCCTAAAGACTCCATTAGAAAACTGTTAGAACTAATAAATGAATTCAATAAAGTTGCAGGATACAAAATTAATAAAAATTTGTTGCATTTCTATATACTAATAATGAACTATCAGAGAGAGAAATTAAGAAAACAATCCCATTTGCAATTGCATCAAAAAGGATAAAATACCTAGGAATAAATTTAACCAAGGAGGTGAAAGACCTATATATTGAAAACTACAAGACATTGATGAAAGAAATTGAAAAAGACACAAATAAATAAAAAGATTTCATGTGTTCATGGATTGGAAGAATTAATATTGTTAAAACGTCTATTCCAGCCAAAGCAACATGCAGATTTAATGCATTTCCTGTCAAAATTCCAATGGCATTTTTCATAGAAATAGAACAAATAGTCCCAAAATTTATATGGAATCATAAAAAAAATCCCAAATAGCCAAAGCAATCTTAAGAAGAACAAAGCTAGAGGCTTCACCCTCCCTGATTTTAACTATATTATGAAGCTATAGTGATTAAAATAGTGTGGTACCAATATAAAAACAGAAAAATAGAATAGAATAGAGAGCCCAGAAATAAACCTATGTATATATGGTCAATAAATTTGCAACGAATGAGCCAAGAATATACAATGGGGAAAGGATGGTCCCTTCAAAAAATGGTGTTGGGAAAACTGGACAGCCACATGCAAAAGAATGAAACTGGACTATTTTCTTACACCATACACAAAAATTAACTTAAAATGGATTAAAGACTTGAATATAAGACTTGAAGCCATAAAATTCCTAGGAGAAAACATAAGCAGTAAACTCCTTCATGTAAGTCTTGGTGATGATTTTTTTAATCTGACAACAAAAGCAAAAATAAGTAAGCAGGACTATATCAAGCTAAAAAGTTTCTGCACAGCAAAGGAAACCGTCAACAGAACAAAAAGACAACCTACTGAATGGGATAAAATATTTGCAAATCATATACTGATAAGGAGCTAATAACCAGCATATATAAAGAACTCATAACACCTCAATAAAAAAACAAATAAATAAATAAATAAACAAACAACTCAATTAAAATATGAGTAGAGAATCTGAATAGACATTTTTTTAACCAAAAAAAGACATGCATATGACCAACAGGTACATAAAAAGATGCTCTACTTCATTAATCATCAAGGAAATGAAAATCAAAACCACAACGAGATATTACTTCATACCTGTTAGAATGGCTATTATCACAAAGTAGAAATAACAAGTGTTGGCAAGGATGTGGAGAAAAGGGAACCTTGTATGCATTGTTGGTCGGAATGTAAATTGGTGCAGCCACTATGGAAAACAGGTTCCTCAAAAAATTAAAAATAGAACCACCATATGATTGCGTAAGTCTGCTTTAGGATATTTATCTTAAAAATGAAAATACTAATTTAAAAAGATATATAGCCAAGATATGGAAATGGCCTGTCAATGGATGAATTACGTATGTGTGTATGTATTTGTGTGTGTGTGTGTGTGTGTGTATACACACACTACTTAGCCATAAAAAAGAAAGAAATCTTACCATTTGTGACAACATGGATGGACCTCGATGACATTATACTGAGTGAAGTAAGTCAGACAAAGAAAGACAAATCCTGTATAATGTCTCTATACATGGAATATTGTATATTTAAATTTTTCTACAGCTCTATACTTCCTCCTCCTCTTCTAGGGCTAAACTTCCGCTTGGAACAGCCCAGCAAATATTATCAAGAACCCATATAATAGAATTCTGATCTCTATGAGACTGTGAGAAAGAAATAAACCACCATCCAGTGGTGACTCTGGACAGTCAGATGGCAAAAGTACTGAATGCCTTAGGGAAAAGGGCGAGATCTCAGGTGTGAAGATGTTCAGGGAGGGACGTGGGGGAATGACACAACAAACATTACCTAATTTTCAAAATTTTATAATACTAGAAACAGCCCAAGTGACCCTGAAAAATCAGTACCACATATTGATGAAAACTAATATAAATGTTTTAATTCTTCAGTAAGACTACAATCCTCAGCTTGCCCTTAATGGAATGTATTTTCCTTGCTCCAGGTTAACCCCAGTCCAGCCAAATGTCAGCCCATCCAACTCTCTTCGATCCCCTCTTTCTCTCGCGCTCCCTCCGTCCTCCACTAGAAAGCTGCAGGCCAGTGGTAAAGGCAACAAGGACTGGGAATAAGTGGTGTTGATGTGTGCTGCTCTTCCTGCTCCTCCTGTTGTCTAGGGATTTCCTTGAGCTAGACCTTGAGAACACATCCCTTCAGAATGCTTCCAGCCTGCTGAGCAAGATAATTCGTAACAGTTAAGTGGCGAGATACTGAAGACACCATAGACATTGAGCTGAGAGAGTTCACTTAGCTGGAGTGGTCCAGAGAGTATATGGAGGAAAGGAAAGCCTTGAAAAACTGGAAAGGGAGATCAGCGACAATTCTAAGCATGGAAGACTGTTGGCAACGTTAGAACAGTGGGAATACACAAGGCACAGTGATGCAATTTAGTAGCCCGGCCAGCTGGAGCATGGAGTTTGTGTTTGGAAGAAGAGAAAACTGGAAAAATGGGATGGGTCCAGACTCATCAGGCCTTGGAGAGTGATTGTAACTTTAACTAAGAATAGTAAATTTTATTAAATTAATCAGTGATACTATCCCAGCTGCAAAGACTGAGACATCCTTATTCTAAACTCTATAGTCAGTAGGAAAGGAAAAAGAGGCAGAAACAGTCTTTGTATTTCTTTAGAGGGGGGAGGGGCGAGGGGGAGGGAGAGAGACACCACCAAGCAGGTTCCATACATAGTGCAGAGCCAAGGTGGGGCTAGATCTCACAATCCTGAGATCATGACCTGAGCCGAAATCAGGAGTCAGATGCTTAACCACCTGAGCTACCCAGGCACCCCCAGTTTTTTTAGATGATGTACTACAATACCAGAAACCCATTAGATAATAACTATAATCACTATTTATAAGGACTTTTGATATGTATGTATTACAGGGGATTTAGCAAATGAGGTTGGAAAAGAAAGTCAAAAGCTTTTGAGTTGTGCTTTTGCTTTTGGTGATATTTTTAAAAATTGAATTCTTCTTTATTGTAATTCAACCTTTGCTCATGATAATAAATAATAAGTGATACCATTAAATAAGGAAGAGATATATGAATTTAGAGAACTAATGAAAATACCTTCTTCTAAAGATCTCCACTTTTCAGATTTTAGAGCAAATCATCCTCCCAAGAAATGCTAACCATTTCCCAAAAACAAGTTAGATAAAGAGGTTTACTTTATAGAAATCATGTTTTACACTTAAATGACAAATTTGCCTGCTCTGTTTCCTGCCACCATCCATCCTTTGTTTTTCTTTGACTATTTCAGTTTGCAGTGTTCTTGCATCACTGGTGATCTACAGTCTTGGTACCAGGTGTGAACCATGCATTCTGCATGAAACTGCAAAAGCAAAAATGCTTCCATTTCCTTTACACATTTTTTTTCCAATTTCCAATTTGAGATGTTAAGAATGCTTACCATGTTGCTCTTCCGTGTAAATAACAAATAGTAAGAAATGTGCGAATACCAACAATTGTTTCATTCAGAGGCTGATTAAATGCTTCACAGAAAAGTGGTGTTTTTTTTTGTTTTTTTTTTTGTTTTTTTAAAGAGTTTATTTATTTATTTGACAGAGATAGAGACAGCCAGCGAGAGAGGGAACACAAGCAGGGGGAGTGGGAGAGGAAGAAGCAGGCCCATAGTGGAGGAGCCTGATGTGGGGCTCGATCCCAGAACACCGGGATCACGCCCTGAGCCGAAGGCAGACGCTTTAACCGCTGTGCCACCCAGGCGCCCCTACAGAAAAGTGTTTTTACCTTTTCTCTCCATCTAGACACATGGGAGCTAAAGTACCACCCATTGAAACACTCGAGTAATTATTGTCTGTAGATATTTTATACATACATATAGAGCAAGTTTTCCTCGACTGTTTATGATGACCCCTTTTTCCCCCCACTCTCCTGGAGACACATACCATTTTAAAATATAATGAAAATAGAGTACTAGAAAATAAAATTGGGGGGGAAACTTAAAACATAGAAGCCAGTGTTTTATCATTAGATTCAACAGACATAAAATTACTCTGTCCAACTACTGTTAGAAGTTTCTAAATGCTTCCTTTAGATTTCTGTGCTCATCTCTGACCAGACTCTGACCAGCCATTGGCCTCCACACCGAAAAGTCTCAAAGACCAAAAGCCCAAGACAATAGTGGGTGTGAGGGAAAATTAGGGTCAGAACCTCCTCCCCCCCCCCCATCCTGCCCGAGTTACCAATCCAAGATTAGGGAATCAGTGCAGGTGCCACGTTTCTTAAGTCTGTTAATGAGGGTCTTCCCTCATTAACATTAAGTAAGTAAGTAAGTAAGTAAAAAAACAAGAAAAAGGAATTTGTCCAAAGGAAGCACTTGCTAACAGTCTCCACTGCCCTTCGTCATCTGCTTTTTTCTTCAGTAAGGAGTATGCTCAATATTCTCCGCAAATTCCTTTTCTTCAGGTGAAGTATGCAAACTGCCACTTCCTGTACAGCATAATTTATGCAAAGGAGTTCCATCTCCCTTAATTCTACTATTTTTCCTTTTCTCAGAGCTTTTCTTTTTTACTTTCTTCTCCTGACTTGTATTTATTTAGCTTTTTTATGCCAGTCAGAAGAGTAAGAGTTTCATGGTTTTTTTCCTATTTTTTCTTGCTTAAAATAATTGAGAAGAGATTTTTGGCTTCCTGTTTATCAGGAAGAGACTGTGAAAATTATATGTTCTTTTTCTGCTAATGTTAGCAAAATACCTGTTTACCTAAATAATCATATTTTTAAGATTCCATTAGGTGCCCCGGAAAGGAATATGTATCCACACAAATAACATATCCTAATAGAATAGTAGAATCCAATAGTAATGTCCTTATTGAGTTGAAATCTTTTTATTGTTTTGGTTAATAACATGCCAATACTAATAACATCACATGAAATTATACTAATAATTATTCAACATAGAATGAGTCTTTCATGATCCCATTAAAATAAATTTTCTTATTAATAATATCTAAAGTGCCTTATTATAAAACTCTCTCATACAATTTGACCCAGTAACAGCACTGGGATATTATTTCCATATATACATTCCATACACACTCCAAGCCAGTAATCACACTCTAAGCAGCAGATCCCTCCCCACCTCTCTGTGAAGACTTACATCTGATTTTCAAAGATTCAGAGTTTTAATGATTTGCTTTTATCCCAAAATTTTCAGTGATATCAGAATTTGAACCCTTAGATTTTATTTCCCAATTCTGTTACCTCTTTAAATTCTGTAAAATGCTTTCTCATAAAATCCATTAATTTTTTTTTCAATTGAGTTGTTTCTATTTTGCTTTTTTTTTCAATTTGTAGAAGTGCTTTAGTATAGATATTAACACTCTATTGGTTATTTATGTTGAAAATATTTCCATTTATCATTTTACTTTTTTTTATCACCCTGAAAATAACCCTCATGTACCTTATAGTGAATCTCACCCCACCCTCACCCTCGCCCTCATTCCCAGCCTCTGGCAAGCACCAAGCTAGTCTCTATCACTGTAGTTGTGTCTTTTATAGAATTATCTGTAAATGGAAGAAGGTGCTGCCATTATTATCATACAAGTGTTTGTACAAACATATGTTTATCATTTCTTTTGAGTAATACCTGAGTGGATTTAGTTGGTAAGGGTATGTTTAACTTTTATAAGACTTTCAAACTTTCAAATTGGTTAAACCATTTTACATTCCCACCAGCAATATAAAAGAATTCCAGTTGTCCCACATCCTACCCAACACTTGATATGGTTAGTCTTTTTAATTTCAGTGTGTAGTGGTAACTCAGTGTGATTTTAATTTGCGTTTCCCTAATGACTCATGAGATTAAATATCTTCATGTACTTATTAGCTATTCATATACCTTCTTTTACAAAGTGTCCTTTCAAAATTTTTGCCCATTTTTTATAATCTGGTTATTTGTCTTTTTGTTAAATTAAATTGTAGGGCTCTTTATATATTCTAGATATATGTTTTGTAAATATTTTCTCCCAGCCAATGGCTTGACTTTTTCTTTCCTTTGCAGTATTTTTAAGAGGACAAAAGGATTTTTTGTTCCAATTTATCCTTTTTTTTATTGGATCCTAAGAAAGCTTTGCCTAACTTAAGGCCACAAAATTTCCTGTACAAGTCTTATAGTTTTACCTTTAAATTATTACTATGGTTCATGGTCCATTTAGACTTAATTTTGTTTAATGTGTAAGATAGGGGTTGAGGTTCATTTTTTTTCCATATGGCATCCAATTGTCCTAGCACCATTTGTTGTTCCCCATTGATTTACCTTGACATCTTTATCAAAAATCAACTGAACAGGTTGTATGGACCTATTTCCAAAATCTTTATTCTGTCCCATTGGTCTATATGCCTATCCTTAAATCAGTATCATACTATTTTGACTACTGTAGATTTATAAGTCTTGAAGTCAGGAAATGTAAATCCTCCAACATTACACCTCTTTTTCAAAAAAATTTTGGTTCATTTAGGTCCTTTGTATTTCCATATAAATTTTAGAATTAGCTTGTCAGTTAAAGAAAGAAAAGAACTTCTAGAATTTTGATTGGTATTGATTTTATAGATTAGTATGAAGAGAATTGATATCCTAATAGTACTGAGTATTCAAATCCATGAACATGATATATGTCTCTATTTAGATATTTAATTTCTCTTAGTAATATTTTATAAAGCATTCAGTGTATAAGTTTGGGTACGCATATTTGTTAAATCTATCTCTGAGTATTTCATATTTTTTATCATGTTATAAATGAGACTTACTAATTGTTTATTGCTAGTAATGGAAATATAATTGATTTTTGTATATTAACCTTCAATTGTGTTAAATTCACTTTTTTTGAAAGATTTTATTTATTTGTCAGAGAGAGAGAAAGAGAGAGATCAGACAAGCAGGGGGAGCCATAGGCAGAGGGAGAAGCAGGCTCCCCACTGAGAAAGGAGCTCAATGCAGGATTCCTGACCTGAGCCGAAGACAGATGCTTAACTGACTGAGCCACCCAGGTGTCCCTTAAAGTCACTTTATATTTCTAGTTAATCTGACTAGAGATTAATCAATTTCATTGATCTTTCCAAAGAACCATCTTTTAATTTCTATTGTTTATTTTCAATTTAAATTATGTCTGCTCTTATCGTTATTATTTTCTTTCTTCTGCTGGCAGGTCCAGAGCAGCCATTATTCTAAGGCCAGTTTAGTCCCCCTACTAAGACATGACCCTTCTAGGGATTCTATCCAAGGCCCCACATTACATGAGGTCTCATCATGCTGACTGGTGGAAACAGAAATTAATCCCAGCCCCGTGTGAGCTCCAGGATGTTATCTGCCTATTGACTTCCAATATTTTTTCCTCAAGTTTGGGAAAGTTCCTTCTACATCTGTGCAGATCAGTGTTCAGTCAAAGACTTGGAGAGACTCCTCTGCAAATCTGCAGAGCTCACAACTTTGCTCTCTTTTCTTTAGTGGTCGGACTTAGAAATTCTAGCTGCCTCAGTCTCCATAACCTCTGATGTCTGTCACCTCAAGATTCTCAGGTTATGTTTGGTTTTCCTCTCTCTACTCTGTGGCCAGAAAATACCCCTAGGCAGTAAGCTGGAGCCATGGTGGAGCGCATCTTTTTTTTTTTTTAACTCTCTTTCAGAAATCACAGTCCTGCATTACCTATTGTGCAATTTCTGAAAAACATTGTTTTGTATTTTGTGCGTGTGGCGGGGGTGGTGGTATATCATCAGGATCCCTTCATGGAAAAAAGCTAAGGCAACCTGTAAAATAACTATGAAAACATTCAAACCTATTGGTACTGGCAGTGTTTGGGGGGTCCTATTAATAAATAACATTTATTATTAATATGGTTGAAAAGGTATAATCAATAGGTTATATTAACATAGAAAAATATTTGTGTTCCTGTTTGGTCTGACTTCAGAATTATCCCTGAATGCATATGCTCGAGTATACCGTTCAGTCATTATCCCAAATTGCTTTTGATTTTATTATTAGTATAGCATGTTATTAGAGGCTATTGATAATTGTTAAGATCCAAAAGATAATCAACATCTGGCCTTCTTCATAGAAACTGTGGCAGTGAGTTTACATGAAAGTAAAACAAAGCATTTGAATATTTATTTTTGTTTCTCGGATGGAAGTCTTTTATTCAGAATCAGCAAGAAGTTGATTTTTTTGGTTCCAATGTCAACATAAAGATATATATAAAGCTAGCATGAATTGAAATAAATACAATTTAAAAGCAATTCAAATAGTCATAATATATGCTAAATCTTAGTAAGCAGAGAAATTACATCACTGTAATTCTATGCCATAATGTTGGACTACTTTAATTCATAATATTCTGGAATTTTATGCTGTGAAGAATAAACAATAGGAGAGTAAAATGACAAAAGGAAGAATAAAAGGAATAAAAGAAAATGAAGAATAAGAGCAAGGGAATTTTCTTGCTAAATTTCCTCCTAAAGTTTTAGCTATGGCTAAAATTTATTTTACCAGTAGATATTCTATGCTTTGCTAAGGCAGTATAAATTATAGACGTATTATTTCCTTAGCACTAGTATTGGTGATGCATCCTTGTTGATTTTTCTATAGAATTAAAAATATTTTAAACTTTTGAAATCATGACACAGAAAAGAAAATCTGAAACCATTACATTAAAAAAATTCTGGGAGCATCACGACTTCCTGTTCCCATTCTCTAGTACTTTTTCCTGTCTTTCTGCCAAAATTACTAATATAGAAATCTAGAGTGAACTAATCAACAAAAAATGGAAAGGAAATAATTGAGAGAGGAGTAAACTAAAACAAACAAGTGAACAACTCCAAAGAAACATATTCAAAGCAACTTGAAAATAGCTTAAGAAAAGTATAAAAATGGCCAATTAATTTACTACTATGTTAGATTCTGTGGAGCTACTTTTTAGAAGAGGAATGAGACCACCTACCCCAGTAGAGTTGTTTAACCTTTTTGTTTTAACCTTTTTGTAGTCCTACCCCACTACAGTAGGACAGGTCCCATCCTATGGGATTCTGTATGCTTTACTTCCATCTTGCCTTCTGTACCAGAATCAGGGATCTAGTCAATCCCCCTTTTAGCAATTGAGAAAATGCTGAACTAAGATCACAAAGCTGTCAAGGGGCAGGGCTGAGGTAAGGTCTGTCTCTGCCTTAGTCGATTTGGGCTGCTTTAACAGAATGCCATAAAGTGGGTGACTTGTAAACAACAGAAGTTTTTTTCTCACAGTCTAGAGGCTGTGAAGTTGATCAAGGTGCCGGCAGATTTGGTGTCCGGTGAGGACCTACTTCCTGGTTCAAAGGCACCATTTTTTGCTGAGCCCTCACATGAAGAAGGGGCAAGGAGTACCCCAGGTTCTCTTTTATAGGGCACTAATCCCATTCACAATGGCTTGACTCTCATGACCTAATCACTTCCCAAAGGCCCCAACTTCTAATACCATCACATTGGGGATTAGGTTTCAACGTATGAATTTGGAGGAGAACACAAACATTCAGCATAAAGCAGTTTCCTTTCTCAAAGACAAAGTGACTTTTCTCAGCGCAGGTGAAGAACTGTGTTTCAGAAAGCAGTTAGTAATGATATTCAGTAGTTAAAAAGGAAAGAAGGTGGGGGCTCCTGGGTGGCACAGCGGTTAAGGTTAAGCATCTGGCTTCGGCTCAGGGCGTGATCCCGGCGTTATGGGATCGAGCCCCACATCAGGCTCCTCCGCTATGAGCCTGCTTCTTCCTCTCCCACTCCCCCTGCTTGTGTTCCCTCTCTCGCTGGCTGTCTCTATCTCTGTCAAATAAATAAATAGAATCTTTAAAAAAAAAAAAAAAAAGGAAAGAAGGTATTATTTTGTCAGGAAGAAAAGAACATTTTTCTTTCCTCATATTCACTTCTTGTTTTATTACACCCTTATACATTTATTCAACAATATTCCCCCCACAAGTTGATTTTACTCTGAAAGTGTGATTTTGGATATATCAGGACTTGTAGAGAAATAGTCTGTGGACATCTTTGATCACTAACTCCCACTAGTTATAGAGCATAGAACCTCAAAATATACATTTATTTAAAATTTTATCCATAAATCACTGTACTTGTGTGCTCTATTAGAAAAATAGAAAAACTCAAAAGATTCAAAGATTTTCTTCTTGCCTTCCAAGGAGACTCTTGTCTGCCCTCAGGTTGGAGATCACCAACCTGAAGAAAATTCTCCTTTTGGTCTATTTATTGGTCTATCAAGCATCAATAGATACCTAATTGATAGTGTAAACAACCTTGCCTTGAACACTTCGGTTGAAAATATTTAACAATTTATCGCAGAGGAGATTCTCAACCAAAACTGAATGTAATCCTTAGGGTTCCAACTGTAGGAGCAGATAAAATTGCCACTTGTCATGCCAAATAAACAAAATTCAAAATGAAAACAGAGATTGGCAGCATGTAACCTATATTCTAGGTGTTCTTCATTGGAGAAAACAGAAACCATTTATATAGTCCTCAGAGTTACAGAAGCCTCATACTACGAATTTTGTCGTGGGCTTTCGGAGACGTAGATGCAGAACGGAGAAGTCCTTTTGTGGAGCTACAGCCCTGTGCAGACCTGTTATGCCACATAGCCACTGTCATTCACTTAACCTGTTGTCCTGTTGCAGGGGCTAGGTCTCTCACAGGGCTTAACCAAATAGGGTTTTAATGATTTCCTTCCTGCTCCAAAGACCCACATCTAAGCATGGCATTGACTTTTCATTTCATTTCCCATCATTAGTCATATTATTTTGAAAGAATCTGCTAGCACTTTGGTTAATTCTAATGTTCTAATTACTCCAAAGGAGGCTTAAATGAGTTGCATCAGCAAATAATAGTGGCCATAAGACAAAAGTGGATTTATCCTATACAAGCTTGGAAAAGAACGTGTCCCTAACATTAGATCAAAGCGTATGGGACCTAGAAACATTATAAAATTTAAAAATTTTTTGAAGTAAGAAGACAAAAATTATAAATTAGACAAAATTAGAAAAAAAAATCTATAATACATTACCAAAATGGAATGGTTTTCTTAGATGGTAAATATTAGGGACGTACTTGAACAAGAGTCTCTGGCTTAATATACAAACAAGAGTCCCCCAGGTCAGAGAGCAGCTCCACCAATGGCTGAAACTAGCCCTGTATCACAAGAAAAAGGAACTGAAAAGCAATCAAAGCATAATGTCGCCATCTTCATTTGTCTTATAATTCCCAGCAGAATCTTGAAAAAAATCAATAAACTTCTCATATTCCCACTTTCCCCATCTGCCAAGCTGAGATAACATTAATTATGGTATACTATCCTCACCTCTCAGTCAGAAGAGACTTGGATTATTTGAAATTTGTGGAAATAAAACTTGAGGAATTATTCTATAAATGGTGAATTTTGAAAAGCACATCTTCTAATTTCTTCTAATGGCCAATAAATACAGCCAGAAAGCAAAAAATTAAAAAAAATGTAAAATTGGCAGTGTATCAGTTTTTACACCATACCCATGATACGTGGCTGAGACTCATTTACAAGGAGTTGAAATATCTTTACAATGAAATTTGAATTTAATGAGTTTTTAGAAATGAGGGTCAGCCTCATTTAATTGTTGGCAGCCCTACTTTGGAATATGATAAAATCAATAATTAAAGCTCACCTTGTTTGAAAACATAGCTGTGCTCCCCTTCTCCAATAGTCTGTCAATAAAAGTTACATTTAGGCTGGTCAGTTTCCTTTAAAAAATACACACACGTGCACACACACACACACACACACACACACCCCTCTTAGGTTAGGTCTATGGACTGTTCCACCAAATGGAGCCTATGCTTAGAATAAGTAGGCTTTTTAAATACCTGCTGAGATGAGCTACAGTGAAGTACTAGGAGTATTGTCTTTGAAAGAGCGTGTCACAGAAGAGAAGCAGGGTATTTTAGAACACTGGAGATCAGACCAGACCTGAGTGTCCTAGCATTAAGCAATATGTGTTGACTAGGCCTTTGTTCTCTTGACTCACTGCCCTTCAATTTTCATAGCTGGGATCATCTAAAACCCCTCTGAGACTCAGGCTTCTTCCACACCATGGGCCCAGTGGTAATTTTATTTGGCTAAGATTAAAGAGTTTGGGCCTGTAGCTTAGTATCAACTGAGCCTAGATAAACCCTAATGGGTCATTATCATCACTGTCATTAATTTATGAGCAATCGAGTTGATTGGGAGGCTAATGAGCTTTGAATGCAGACAGCTCTGGGTATGAATCATAGGTCTGGCATTTACTCTCTTACCTTTCTCAAATCTCTTCTCTCTGCCCTGCAGCTTCCTCATCTCTAAAGAGGAGATAATAATACCCATAGGGGTCTATATACGTGGGTCTATCTATCTGCAGTGCTAGAAGAGTTTTTGGTATGTCAGAGGTACTCAATAAATGCTGTTTCCTGTTCTGTGTTTAGGTATAGAAAAACTTCATGCCATTTGAGTCACTTTGCATGACTCATACAATCAGCTGTTGATACTCGTGCTGGGAATGGTCGTAGGTTGTAAATCTAGACTGGAAATTTAGGTGAGGTCAGTGCTTAAGAGGAGTTAGGAATCCAAGCTACCTGTTCCTTCTTTGTGCTACCATAACACCTGGTACATGCTTTCTTTCTTTTTTTTTTTTTTTAAAGATTTATTTATTTATTTATTTATTTGACAGAGATAGAGACAGCCAGCGAGAGAGGGAACACAAGCAGGGGGAGTGGGAGAGGAAGAAGCAGGCTCATAGCGGAGGAGCCTGATGTGGGGCTCGATCCCATAACGCCGGGATCACGCCCTGAACCAAAGGCAGACGCTTAACAACTGAGCCACCCAGGCCCCTGGTACATGCTTTCATCATATAATTTATGACACTATTTTGAAACGATTTGTGGTCAGTGGGCTTTCTGCTCAAAGACAGAGTCGATATCTTACTCATCCTCATCTTCCCCATGCCTAGCAGAGTGGGGCTCACTACTTACACTATGGTTACTTCACACTGTTCCTCTACAAACACACCTGCCCTGTTCAACCTGACCAGAAATGAGTCAGCCTGTTTCAAGGTGCCCAGACCTCTTTGAATGAGAAACATATATGTACACACACACATACACACACACACAGACTTCCAGTATTTTGTTTTAAAATGGAGCCATGTATTAGGCAATCAAATATTTTGAGATTTTTTTTAATGGAGAATTTTCCCTCAGGATTGGCTCCCACGGGGCGCAGAGGTCCGCATACCTCAGCAGTTAGTACTTGTTATCTCCTGATCTATGCCCAGCCCAATGATAAGGCAAAGAAGACAATATCGAGATGCACATTCTCAGTTGGAGAGACTCATGAGCTTTAACAGTTTGGGGACAATATGAGTGAAGACATGTGGGTTACTAATAAGCAATGCACAAGTGTTAGTTATAACTCATGAGCACAAGTTCCTATTTTAATTATCATCCTTTGTATAATTGAGTTGTCAAAGTTGATGAGAAAGCAGTTGCATGCTGTAGAAATTTGGGGACTTAGGAGATCAGTGTGGGGTGACAAGGATTTCATGTATAAAAATAATTATGATAATAATTAGTATTCACATGGTACCTTGCAATTTACGAGGTTATGAACTGGCCCTGAGATACTATCGTGATGCCAATAGTAAGCCTCCATGCCAAACCTTGAAAGTTAAAAGATGGCATTTAAGGGAGAGTGAGAGAGGAGAGGATTAATACTGCATTAAAAAGCAGAAAATCAGCCAAATTCATTGGCAAGGAAATAGATTTATTCGGCATTTTAGAAACTCAAAAAACAGATCTTGTAAAAGAAGCATTTGGGCCATATTTTGATTGCATGGTGCTTGGCAGTTTTTTTACTCTTTGGGAGAGAGTTTTTGATGTGCAGTTATAATGATGAAGTTTGCTTAACTTGGAACTAAAAGATTCTCAAAACCAGGGGACATTTGAACCTTATTTAGAGGCAAAACCTAGAATTATTTGATTAAACCACTTAAAGTAAGTAGAAGTGTAGTTAGAAGGGAGATATGAGGAGGTCATTAGTGTTTCCTTTAAAACTCAGGTATCCATTTCCCAGAGAAAATCCAGACTGATCTGTGGGATGCTCACTACAGCCAGCCATATGTAGCTTCCTTCCCTCACCCACAGCTGAAGGTTGAACTTTCTCTGTCATGAACCATGGCATCTAAAACCAGGAGTTAATAAAACACAAATGAGTTCATCAAATGCAAATGTGAATGAGAATTTACCTTGAAAGTCGAAGAGAACCCTACCTGCCACCCCTCGTCTCCCTCCCTTCCTCCCTCCCTTTTTTGCCTCCCGCTCTGCCTTTCCTTCAAAGGTGCAAGGTTAACCTGGCTTGCCAGGGAAGGAGACAAGTTATTAAATAGACGAACGGCCGAGCTTGTACCAAGTCAAGTTATTGGATTACACAGGAAGCTAGAATCATCTAGATAGCCAAGAAGGCAGCCCGAGCGCTGCGCGAGTGTGTCGCTGGCTCATTTGTAAGCCTTTCCAGATGTGGCAGCCGCGCGCGCTTGGCGGCCGTCCAGGAGGCCGCCTGCAGTCGGCGCTTCCCGGGCCGCAGTGCGAGCCGCAATGCCGGGATCCTGAGGGCGCAGGGCTCGCTCGCGGCTCGCCCCCGGGCCCGGCGCGCACGCAGCCCGGCCGCCCGGCAGAGCGACAGCCGGCAGCCGGCGAAGGACAGCGGCGGCAGGAGGAGGCCAGCATGGTCGCGGCGCCGGGGCTGCGCTGAAGTCCCTTGCGCGTGGATGGGGGACCCCGAGGCCCACGTGATGGCTGGGCCCCTGAGAGCCCCTCTCCGGAGGTCCTTTAGCGATCACATCCGAGACTCCACGGCTAGAGCCCTGGATGTTATTTGGAAAAACACAAGAGACAGAAGGCTGGCAGGTGAGGGGCGAGAGGGGGAGGGAGGGATGACCGGTATTAAAAGGAAAACAATTCAGTGCACAGACGCAGATATTAACTCGGATAATTAATGATCTCATCGGCTGGATAAAGTTCATCACTGTCATGGCAGTGCTTTCCATCTCCTTCCTCTAGTAGTTAAAGGTTTCTGGGATTTTTTTTTTCCCCTCTAATGCCCCTCTGGGTTCTGGTCTGATTATTTCTAGATAAGGTTTTATGAGAGGTGTGTGGTTTTTTTTAACCCTGAAAAGAAAAGCAAGGTCCTTTTGAGTCAGGAAATGGGTGGTGATGAGCAGCCTGGGGCAGAAGCATCCAGGTCTGTTGTGCTGGTGGGGTCCGCGGTGGGGCTGCTCTGGCCCCAGGGGGCCTGATCTCTGCTGGAGAGGGGGCTGGAAGGGCTGCGTGTCAGTGGAGTAATCGCTGCCCAGTGAAAGCCTGCTGGTATTTCCTCTGGCTGCCTGGAGCTGCTCCGAGTTCCAAGAGGGTGTCAGGTATGCTAGAGGCAGGCGTTTGAAATATAATAAAACATAAATACAGTGGTGCAATTCAGACTCACTAGGGCTCATGTGACAGCAACCAAATGGCAGGGGGTGTTTTAAGGGGTACACTAAAGAAACAACTTCTGCCTGATCCTGGTATTAAGAATATAAATTGATATAAAGTAGTATCTCGTGATGAAATAATCTCTCTGAATTCAAGAAAAGTATCCTAGTCCTGTTTCATGGCTTCTTCTTGTTTGCTCTGTGAGTCTCTGTATTTATGTCATCGATGTGAATGGGTCAGAGATGATATTTTCTTAACCTATTTGGTTAATCCAGTTGCTTTTCATAGTCTGTGTGGAGTTCTGAATTGTTAAAAATATTACAAGTGGCCTCCACGTGTGAAGGCTCTCTGTGCTGTGTGTTCTTGATAAAAGGTCCTTCGAATTTCACGTAATAGTCCCGACATGACTGAAGCGGGAGAGTTTTAAGGGTTGTGATTGTGATTAACAGATTATGAAGATAACATGCTAGGTATAGCCCCTCGTAGGCTATAAGCTTGTCCTAAATGCTCATGAAAATCATTCTCTTTGTTAAACTAAACAATATTGCCCAGTACAGGGCAGGGTAAACAATGTCAAGTCTAATCATAAAGTAGGGGAGAGAGAGCACAATATTTTAAATTTAGCCATTTTATTATGGCTTTTGAATAAATATGATACCTTAAAGAAATCCAACATTCTAACAAGTTTTTTTTAAGCTGTATTCTCTAGTGATAACAGTTTGCAATTGGCCACAGAAAGTTTAAGAAATAAGATATAGGAATATAAAATCCACAACTATAATTGGTTGGCCTTTAAAAAAAAAAAAAGTAGATCTTCCATTGTTGTCTTATTTGACAAATGCATTGTCACAAATGGAGAGGTTCCACAAATAATGTCTCATTAAAGACAACACAAAAATATCTTGTGGTTTGGTATTTTAACATGAGAGTAGACTAAGTGAAACATTCCTGCTTCCCAGGATTCCCCTTATATTTTCATAAATGATGAGTTTTTGACAGCTGTTAACCTCCTAGAATAAGGATATTATCCCTGGAAAGTTGCTGTCTCTGCCTTGTCATTTGTACACACACACACACACACACACACACAATGTATATGGGGTAAAAAATGTAGCATCGAATGAAAAACACTTAAAGAAAAATAGTTACTTTTTATATGTGATGAAAGTCAAACATTTCCACAATTCTAATAGCAAATAGGATTTTACCTGCTCCATGTCCACTGAAGAAAGAAATTCTTTATACTGCCCAGTTTTTCTAAGATGAGTATGACCTATTAGGTAATTCACACAGTAGAGAATCCAGGTACTAAATTTGAAAGAATTTTGGCTACCACAACTGACTCATGACTGGGGACTTGGACCCTTTTCATGCCTCCCCTGTGCTTGGCACACAGCTCAGAGCTCAATCACTGTTTGTCAGAAGAAGACCAATTTGGTGCACATCCAGATCTCAAGAGCACTTACTTTTCTCCTTCTCCTCAAACTTCTCTGCACCCCACCTTCCTCCGGACCAAAGGCTAAATAATAGCTGTGAGTTATCCACAAAAAGTCACTTCTCTAAACACCAGATATAGTCTTTAATGTATATCATACCACTCCACCCTCTGTTGCAGAGTGGAGAGTAGTACCAAGTCCAAATCTCCTGCTTCACTTCATGTTGTGAAATTAATGAAGTGACAGGTAAACAAGTATTTTGAAGCCTCTGTGGAAAATACTTCTTCTTTTTTTTTTTAATAATATTTTATTTATTTATTTGACAGAAAGGGAGACAGCCAGCAAGAGAAGGAACACAAGCAGGGGGAGTGGGAGAGGAAGAAGCAGGCTCCCAGCGGAGCAGGGAGCCCAGCGTGGGGCTTGATCCCAGGACCCTGGAATCAGGCCCTGACCGAAGGCAGACGCTTAATAACTGAGCCACCCAGGTGCCCCAGGAAAATACTTTTTTAATACTACCTGAAGTGTTAATTTCATGATGAGCATTACTTTGATGACTTTCATCAAGTCTCTCAAACACTAATCTGAGATTTCAGTTTCTTCCAGAGGTTTAACGTGTTTGGCCATGGGACAAAGTTTTAAGTTTCCTTGTTTGGTATTTTCTCTCTGAATCAATTTCTCTCTCTCTCTCTCTCTCTGTGTGCATGTATGTGTGTGTGTGTCTCCCTCTGTGTCACCCACACAAATACACAAGCTCTGCATAACAGTTCCTAGTTACTCTACCCCAAATGATGTCATGTGTGAAAACCATCATTTACATTACTTTACCTTAAAATCTCTTATATATAAAACAGGGATTCTGCCTGTTATTTTTAAGGATCCCTGTCCTTGTGTAAACAAAATACAGAATCGCTGCTAAGAAAAGACCTTCAACTTGTAAGGAGTGATGGAACCGACCGGCTTAATTGTATCCTCCTTTACACGGAATTGCCTTTTTCTGCCCAACCACAACCCACAGGATTTCTCTTACTCCTTTTCTCTCACTGAACATTATTCCCAAACCCACAGGTACACAGTCTCTTTCTTAAAAGCAAAAGATGCGGGCTCCTGAGTGGCTCAGTTGGTTAAGGGTCTGACTCTTGGTTTTGGCTCAGGTCATGATCTCAAGGTCCTGGGATCAAGCCCTGTGTTGCACTCTGTGCTCAGCAGGGAGTCTGCTTGAGATTCTCTCTCTCCCTCTCCCTGTGCTCCTCCTCCCACCAAAATAAAAATAAAATCTTTTATAAAAATAAAAATAAATAAAAGCAGAGGATGGCATCTAGTTTTCAAGGAATTACAACATTGAGGGTAACAGTGGGTGATGGGTAAGGTAGACAGCCCTTCTCTGGACAAACTGTGTATCCATCGTCAACCTCTTCCGTGCCCCTCACAGCTTCTCTGCTGCCTCCTCCCTCCCTTTGGGTACACAGACTTCTTGGCTTCAGGATATATTTCATTCCCGAAAACCTGTTGCCCTTTAATCCTCTCAAGTAGGGCTTCTTAGCCTTTTTTTCTGCTAATGGATCTTTTTAGCATTCTGGGGAAGCCTGCAGATCACTTCTCAAAAAAAATATTTTTTGCTGTATAAATAAAATACATAGAATTATGAAGGAAATCAATTATAGTGCCATATAGTTATCAAGGTATTCCCAACACAAAATTGTGGTATAGTAACAGAAAATGAATGAATTGTATAATAGACTATGATGTTTAAAATATAGGGAGGTAAATATCAATTAAATATTTTGTAAGGATACCAGTGTGCAGAGTGCTGTTGCTAGCTAGGAAAAGATCATTGAACTGTACAGTACTCTTTGATTCATCTCCTTGTCACCAACCATTATAGATAGAATACTGGGGAGCAACATCCATATCTAGGTCAGCAATGTGCAGACTTTCAGCTTGACTGTTTGGTGGCTGAATGGGGCCAGCAACGATGTCACATGAACATCTGTGAATGTTGATTGTACAAAACCACAATCGTGTGATCTGGAGCAGGTTTGTTAACTCCCCAAACTGTGGAATAGGAATGAGTATAAATGATATTTTGTGATATCTGCATCGACTCTAATAAGCTATGGCAAAGTCTGGTTTCTACCGGTGACAAAGTCACAGGGACAGCTAATAAATACCATTGTGTGTGAGGCAGGGGGAGGTGGCAGTTTGTGGACATTCATAATTGGAAGAAATGCTAAATTCCAGTTAGAGTTTTGTGACAATAAAAAGTGAAATTTGTCCTCATCCAAGTTCATAGACACTCTGAATTCCATCGGTAGACCCTAGATTAAGAATCCCTGCTTTATCTATACTTTGCCTTCTGAGTACTTCCAGTCAGTCATTCTCATAGACTGAGATCTGGGCTCTCATATATGAAAGGTCTGGAATTCGTTGATGTATGTTCAGCAAAGCTCTGCAAGCAAGTGTGGACTGATGTACCAGTTAGACCACCTCTAAGGAAAAATAAAAGACACTGACATTCGGACTAGAAAGAGATGGAGAGGCTAAAAGAAAGGCAAAACCCTGACTACACACATGTACAGTAGCTTTCATCAGTTTGCAAAGTGGAATGGATTAAATAAACCAGGAAGAAATTAAATATGAGCCTTTATTTAATGGCATCTCATAAGGTAAGCACAGCTTATATAGTGTAAAACCCACTGATTGTTTAAAAAGTACTCAATCTATTCTATTAGAGAAACATGACCTATAATGGGAAAAAATGTAAAAGCCTCAGCCTGTTGTGGGACATGTATCCCTACTTCCATAGCTAAACATTTTAAAGAAGAAAGAAAACTGAATTGTCTAGGAAGAAGGCAGGAAAATTTAGACAAATCTCAGTCCAACTCAGATTCAATGCACATAGAATAAATTCAAGTATCTACATTAGGTTGGATCCCCTGGGGGTATTCTGTTGAGTGTTTGGTATCTTCTGTCTTTTGTGAAACAGAGTTTTACTATTTCTGCTGACCAGGTCTGTAATTCACTAGCAAAACGAATGTTTGACATGCTCTGTAGTACTTTGGCTCTCAATTCAATGGGGCATCAGGAATTCTGGCCCACTTCCCATGATGAGAAACCACAAACACTGACTCCGGTGAACTGTCTTCTGCTCATTGGTTCACAGTGAAAAGCAAGTAAGGGCATATATAATGCCTTTTAACCAAGAATGATATATGCGTCAAAATATGCAGACTCCTCCAGTAAACAAAGGCTTCCCTGGATGGATGCAATACTATGTAACATTTGAAAGGGTCTGAGGGACAACCACTAATGGTGCTTCATGAGACCCTATCACATTTCTGGAGGGTAGATGTAGCACGTATCTGTTGTATTACATATTACGCTTTCAATAAAAGAGGAGCATGTTGATGTCGAGGTCAGCTTTGATGAGAGAGAATGTAGCGTATTGGCTAAGAGAGCTGCCTGTGACATCAGACTTGCAGGTTTGAATCCTGGCTCTTGCACTGGAGAGCTTTGGGCAAGTCATTCTTTCTTACCAATATAAAGAGGCTGATCATAGTACTTATGTCATAAAATTGTTTCAAAGGTTGATTGAGCTAGTGTGTAGAGTACTTAGAAGAGTCAGTGGCACATAGTAAAGTACTTCATCAGTTTCGTGGTTATAACCCCTCTTCTCTTTATGCATGCCCTACATCCGTAGAAGCTTCACCCTGCTAGCATGACACCACTATAATTTGTCTAAGCCTTTTGGGAAAAATAGTTCAACCAGTCCAAAAATAGAAAATAAAAGGTAAAATATCAGTGCCAAATGGAATTTATTTCTGTACCTCTGGAAGAAAAAAACAAAGAAAAATCAGATGACTTCTGTGCAGACCTTGTTGAATTCCAGAACGCAATGACTCATGAGAATAGCTGTTTTTGCACATTGGTGAAGAAATCAGACCTTGCATATGACTTTGTCAAGCTACATATACAATATCTGAAAGTCTCCCCAAGCAAGTTGGAACCTGCTTTGAAAATTGCTATATAGATGGAGCCAAACATGGAAAAGAGCACCGGCACCAGCAGGCTGCGGTTTCAAGCACGTGGCGCAGCTCTGGTATGGGAAAAAGTATGCTAAATGTCAAGGCTGCCGCTTGAAAGGGAAATTTGGCCACCTCCCTTTCTGGAGCAAAACCTCTGCAACTTTCTTCATTTAAAATAGTATGTATAAGCTGTCTGTGTATTTTGCCAAAGGTCCTTATAATTACAATAACAAAATGTGTCCGAAGTTAAAGGCGTGGTAGAAGAGATAGTTTAATTAGTCACAGGTATGCTAAGGATCTGAAGCTATATCTTGAAGCCAAAACTTGATTTAAAGGAACTGCAAGTTCTCTATTCCAGAGGAATTAATTAAGGTACAGATTGAAGTTAAACTTGTTTTTGTATATGTTTTCCAATTTCTGATTATAGTCCCTTGCTTTTAATAATAATCTATCATTTTTTATTGAAGTATAGCTGACACACATTGTTACTTTAGTTTCAGGTGTACAATATAGTGATTCAGCAACTCTGTGCGATGCTGTGCTCAGCACAAGCGTAGTTCCCATCTGTCACCATACAGTGCTGTTACAGCACCTCTGACTCTATTCCCTATGCTGTACCTTTTCTCCCCGTTACTTACTTATTGCGTAACTGGAAGCCTGTACCTCCCACTCCCCTTCACCCATTCTGCCGATTGCCCTGTCCCCACCCCTCTGGCAGCCATTAGATTGTTTTCTGTATTTATGGGTCTATTTCCATCTTTTATTTGTTTATTCATTTGTTTTGTTTTTTAGATTACACATATAAAAGAAATCATATGGTATTTGTCTTTCTCTGACTTATTTCACTTAGCATAATACCATCTAGGTCCATCCATACTGTCTCAAATGGCAAGATCTTATCCTTTTCTATGGCTAAGTAATATTTCCATATATATATATATATATATATATATATGCCACATTTTCTTTATCCATTTATGTATGGATGGACACTTGGGTTGCTTCCATATCTTGGCTATTGTAAATAATGCTGCAGTAAACCTAGGGGTGCGTATGTCTTTTCAAATTAGTGTTTTTCATTTTCTTTGGGTAAATACCCTGTTGTGGAATTACTGGATCATATGGTATTTCTATTTTTAATTTTTTGAGGAAGCTCCATACTGTTTTCTATAATGACTGCACCAATTTACATTCCCACCAACAATGCATGAAGGTTCCCTTTTCTCCACATTCTCACCAACACTAATTTTTTCTTGCCTTTTTGATTCTAGCCACTTTAACAGGTATGAGGTGATATCTCATTGTGGTTTTGATTTTCATTTCCCTGGTGATTAGTGATGTTGAGCATCTTTTCATGTACCTGTTGGCCATCTGTGTGTCTTCTGTAATCTGTCATTCTTGAAGAAAGAGGATATACTGTCCAGAAGGTTCATGCTGGAATTGTTTATGTACGATAATGATGACGAATTTACACTTCTTCTGTGTGCCTTCCTTATTGCTTGAGAACAACATCTGATACTTTTGAAGCATGTGCTTGGAATTATTGATGAAGATTTAACTAAAGTTAACCAAAGACCAAAGTTATCTATCCCCTTAATAATTCGATTCATGACTGTAGTGCTCTTGTTAACACTTCTCAGGCACAGCCAAAGATTGGGAATGAACTATGAAATAAATGTGGCACTTGGCAGTAGGTGGTCATTGTCATTTGGATGCATTCTTTATGACAAATAATATAATGACAGTAATTAGTTGTCATTTGAGTGCCTACTAAGTGCCAAAAGCTAGGCTGAAAGCTCTAAAGGCATTTTCTCATTTAATCTTTAAAATAATCCTGAGAGGGGTGTCTGGGTGGCTCAGTCAGTTAAGCATCTGCCTTCAGTTCAGGTCATGATCCCAGGACCCTGGGATCGAGCCCTTCATCGGGCTTCCTGCTCAGTGGGGAGTCTGCTTCTCCTTCTGCCTCTGCTGCTCCTCCTGCTCGTGTTCTCTCTCTTGCTCTCTCTATCTCTCTCTCATTTAAATAAATAAAATATTTTTTAAAAAATAATCCTGAGAGGTATTCACTACTATTTTTATTCCCATTTACGTATTTTTTGGTAATACCTTAAAAATCTATTAGTGAGTGTCCTTGGACAAAACTCAGAAACATCCAAATCTGTCAGTCATTATTAATTAAACTCACAAGTATTTATTGAGAGCCTATTGTATGCAAAACACTGTGCTAGATAATGGTTGACAAACAAGGCAGACTTGGTCCTTGCCTGCCAGCCATGAATAACACCTGAATTCTACCTTTGAATTTAAGAGAAGACCTACAGGGTAAAGTGAACTCTGTTGTAGTAAGGAAGAAATACACAGTGTCTCTTGGACGCTGAGACATGTCTAAAACTCATCAGTGATTTGTTCTTTAAACCAGTGATTCTCAGGAAGAGAGGAGACATACCTGTTAGGGACAGTATCAGAAAGAGCTTATATAGCTTTTAAAAATATACTTGATCTATTTATTGTTTTCATAGTACAAAATGCTGAAAATAGAGAAGGAAAGCATGGGTGAGAGGGACGGGACATGAGTACAAAGGTTGAGAACTACCAGTTTAAACTGCTGTGCTGGTCCCTTTGGATCCAGCTCTCCTCATGAGCAGAGAATAAGTTGTAGGCATAAGGAATCAGCAGGGTGCCCATCCAGGGGAGAGCTTCTCTGCAGAGAAGGAACAGGCAAGTTAGACCATCTTCCCTAGGGAACTGGCCATTCTCCTTCTAGAGGACAAAGACTCATGACTTCCAAAGTACCGTGGAGCCATACATTTAATCATTTTTTAAAGACGAGATGTTGACCTTTTTCCAAAGTTTAAGTACCCTAAGTCTAAAATATGTCACTGGCTAAAATAGGGTGCTCTTGACTGATTCAGGGATTTGAAAGGTATACTTTAAATGTCTCAATTTATGGAGATTACTCTCAGATTTCAAAATACATGGGGCTATAGAACTGAAATAGATTGTCCCAAGGCTTTTGTGTTTCCACAGAATTTCTTCCAAACTGGAAGTCAGAACATGTTTTCTTTCCATCATAATTTTAAGAGAGAGAGTCATATTGCATTTTTAAAGGAAAAGAAAAATAATGATGGGTGAGTCATATTAAAAATATGACATAATTATTATATTATTAAATGTTTACCAGTAACCAAAATTATGCCACACTGAGCAGAAAAATAGTTGGATGATAGAATTCAAGGATTAAGTATATAATCATAATGAAGCTCCATATATAAGATGATCTTTAAAAATTCCAATCCACTTTGGATCGATGACATCCTAGATTGTTTTCAGTAGTTTGAAAATTAATTATCATCTATTCAATGGCGATATTAATGAAATCAATGAGAAAATTACTGAAGAAGGTATCAATTTGCATTAATACTGCTTTTATTAGCTTTCACATTTTTAATTAAAGCATATTTTGAATATTGACAATATGTTCATGTATCATGGCCTTATTTTCTCTTAGGAAAATAAGTAGTCATTCCACTAGTAATTCCAAAGAATCTAGTTAATTTTGGCTTCTTTAGCGTAGCCGGGTAGAGAGGCTGAAGGATAAAAGAAAGCAGGGAAATTTTTTAGAATGAATGTTTCACCTTCAAATAAGGGGCTTAGAAACAGAGAAAGTATGGGACATAGTTCAGACACTGAACAGTCATGAAGGCAGACAAAACATCCATCCACTGACGCAAAAAGTAACAAAGAGGGGTTTTGTACTGAATGGGCATAATCTTTTATTAACTACAAATTAGCTAATATTGATTGTGCCCTCACTATGTGAAAGACAGAATGCTAGGTGGTAGAAAAGACACAAAGATAAAAACTATGTGGACTTCAGTAGTCTAGAGTCTATTTGGCAGGGAAAAGTGACCTACAGAGAAAACAAGATTCTAAGGCCTGATTTGACATGTGTCGTATAGTACTTGCTCAACCAGTCAATACTGCCCTTCCCTCCCTCTCTCCCCCTCTCCTCTCTGCAGCGTGAATTTACTTCTTCCAAGTGCATTATAACAAAAGGATATCCACACTATTTTATCAGCACTCTCTTTTCTGTACCTTGTCAGTCATGCTCATTTGTACTCCAGTGAACATTATTTTTAAGTGAAAATTTCCTTGACACAGCTGGCTTTTAAAGTCATAATTACCGCTTTTTCACTATTGCCCATGGAAACCAAAGCATTTAAATCTTTGCAGAAAAAAACCTCTTTGCTGCTATGAGGATATGATAGCAGTGATGTGTGTGTGCATATACATGCCAGGAAGGTGGTGTGAAGGTAAACACAGGTATTGCAGACTAAAATTGTTTTGCGTAGTAGCATTGGTCCATTCGCCCAGGTAAGTTATTTGGATGTTCCTCAATGTTTAAAGAAATTCTTACACTAGTAACTGACTCACCTGGCTGCTCCCTCCACTGAATAAAAATTGAAAAAATAAAACAAAAACATAAAGTACTCCACTATGCCTTTACTGCAGTTTACCTTAGGAAGCAGTAAGGTTTGCCGTCTCGGAGGCAGTCATTGACCTACATCTTGTATTCAATGTAACTAAACTGTGTTCCAGACCAGAAGTTCAATAAGGACTTGCGAGTGGTAGCCAGGAAGTGGAGACTGAGAAGAAGACATTTTTATGATTTGCCGGGACTCTGACCCTGACTCCTGATTGTTTGACAGTAAAAATATCTTAGTGTTGAATTTGGGGTCATGACAGAGAGGCGTCAGTTTTGATCTTCCGTAGCAGGAATCTCCAATCAGTCAATTATTTCAGTCAAGAACTGAAACACTCTGAAGAAAAACAAATTAATGACTTCTAGGCAAAACCACCAAGACATAGTAAAAAAAAAAACATGGCATATTATTGCTTGGTACAGTCTTACTTGGTGATCTCTGAGCATCCTAACACCATATAAATATCACTTTTCTCTCTCTTCTTTCTCTGTCTTTTTAGGGCATTTATTTGCATGAGCACATCTAGGCAATTTCACACACACACACGTCTCAGGAAGTCATCACTTCAAGGAACTCCTCCATAAAAGATTGAGGATTCCTGATTTACAGGATGCTGATGTAAGAGTCATAAGGTAGCATCTGGTTGTTGACAACTTGGGGTGGAGGTGGGAGGACAGCACATTTAATGATGTCTAGACTTTGTTTTATGTTATAGATTTTTTGTGACATAGTTAGCTTTTTGCAGACAACTCAGATCACTGACTCAGCATTCAGTGTGGTTCTGTTTATCATGATCCATCATCTCTAATCTGGTTTTGAATAGCAGGATGTTGTGGGTCCAGATTGAAGTGTGACCTCTGAATGTTTTCCAGTCATGCTTGATTACTATATCCTAGAGGTCTAGACAGTGTTATTGGTTTCTCACCAACATAAACATCTGGCAGAAAAAAAAAAAACTAGATGAGTAAGAACATTCCTAATCTACCTTACAATATGCTGTATTTAAAATAAAACTTTTTAAAATGAAGCCCATCTCGGGTAGAGAAGGATGTCATCAAACATATTGTTTTTCAACTCTGATAAGACAGTCTTTGGACTATAATTTTTCACTGATGAAAACAAGTTTGAACATGTAATTTCAGACTGCAGTAGAAATATCTTTCCTTTGTGCTATTACAAGAAGCTAGAATTTCATTTAGTGAATTCCAGCTGAATGAAATTAACACATGCATGTTGACTCATGTGTAGCACATGGGTGGACAGATGAAATGACAAACCAGTGGGGACAGGGAAGAGAGATGATAGGACCAAACCCACAGGAATGTGGGGATGGGAAGAATATCAGGTCTTCTCAAGTTTTATTTTACATGGGTTGGTTATCATATTCTAAGAGTTATTAATTATATTGAAACTGTACAGTGGGCTTTTTCTTAAATGTATTTATTTATTTTAGAGAGAGAGAGAGAGCAGGGGGGAGAGGCAGAGGGAGAGGGAGAAAGAATCTCAAGCAGACTCCCTGCTGAGCACAGAGCCCCACATGGGGCTGGATCTCATGACCCATAAGATCATGACCTGAGCCAAAACCAAGAGTCAGATGCTCAGCCAACTGAGCCACCCAGGTGCCCCTGCAGAGGGCTTTTTTAAGAGCCAGAATCCACCAGAGTAAAGTACTGTGCCACTGAGTCACAGGGGGAAACTGGGCCCTTCCTTTATGCTGGGGCCACAGACCACGTCTAACCAAACACCATCAAAACATGCCTGCAGCCAGGAGCACCAGGTTGGAGGATGTAGAAGGATGACAAGACAACCCAGAGTGTCTGCCTTACTCTTGGCTTTTGTATGCAGGCGGAACATACAGCAATACTGTGAGAATAACACTGGAAATTTTATACTTAGGGTATTATAAATTTGTGAGATGTACATTCAGTAACCAATTCCAATCTATATGCAACAGTTTGTGCGTAATTTTAAGCTTCATTATTTCTCTTTTTTTATTTTTGTTTTCGGTAGGGTACAAAGGGAAGATAAAGAAATGTTTTTCTTTAGTCCTTCAGTGATCACTTTTGTACATTGATGACTTAGAACACAAGACTGTGTTTCTAGCCAAAGCTCTTTGGCACAGCATAATCATTGCACAACCGAAGATAAACATAGAGGGTAAACTTCAGAAAAATTATTTCAAAATGGTGCCTGAAAATCTATTGTAAATGCCTTTTGCACCATTTAAGACAATAACAACAGTCCGGGACCGGCCCCTCTGCACATACCCCAAGGATTAGCCGGCGCATCAGAGCCAAGTTTAAGGGTCTGGGAAAGGGGGAAATAAACATTTAATTTTTAAAAAAAAGAAAAGATGAAAGGAAGAAAAGAAAACATAGTTTGGGAAGGGCATTACCAGGGAGGTGAGGGCAAACTGCCGCCTGCTGATATTGCCCTCTTAGAGACGAGGACAGTTGAATCCCAGCCACACACCCACTTTCTCAGCCACCGCCACACACATTCCAAGCTCCCGTTCTTGTGAGGCCAGTTCACAGAAAATGTTTTTATTTCTGTGACCCTGAGCATGACTCCCACTTTGCTGTGTAAAGTTTCCCCGAGTGAACCTTCATGGCCTTACGTGATTAATCCCTACCACCAACCCACACTTACCCCCAACTCTCAAACTTCTTTGTGATTATCTGCTCTTTTACTTTACTCATTTTGTACTTAAGTGAGATACTGAGTTTAATAAGTTCACAATGCATAATTTGTCCTTGGGTGTACGTGCTTTCTTTTCCTTGTTCCAGATTTTTCTTCTTATTCTGACTTAATAATATTTTAACTGAATAATAAAACACCATTACTTGAGCTGTCCACTTCTCTCTACAGAAAAATGCATGTTTTCAAATCACAATAACTTATGTAATGTCTCTGTTTCTATGTGGAGTCTAGGAAAACGATGTTTGACAACTTTTATTACGATAGCAAGAAGCTGACCCCTATACTTTGTGCCAGTTGAGTTCTAAGGGTCAAAAGCCAAGTGCTTTTAATAACTTTTGAAGAGTAGGTAATCCTCGCTCACTTTGAAGACTGAAGCATGTACTAATTGCTTTTGTAAAATAAAGGTGATGTTGCTATAGCTAATGGTCCATGCGGTCAGACCCTGGGAAATTTGATCCCAGTAGCTTGGGTGGCTTAAGTTGCTGTTTTCATAACATACTCATTGTTTTTTGATTCAATACAGTTTGGGTAACATATGAAATTGGTATCTTTGCTTTTCAAAAATCTTTCCTCTAAAACTATCCTTAGATATCTTAATCAATTAGCTAATGGCAGTATTACTTTTGTTAAATATTTTAGACATCTAAGAAACCCATGTATCAACCACCAGTTTAAGCAATAAAACATTAAAATTACTGCTTAAGATTTAAAATGTAAGATTACTGTGTGTCCTTCCTGGATCATATTTTCCTCCTTCCTCCTCCCAACTCCCCCTGAAATTCTCCGCTCTGGAGCTTGGTGTTGAATCATTCTTATACTGGTTTTATACTGTTACTACATATTTAAGTAACCTAAGACAATAATAATTACTGTTTTGCACATTTCAAGTTTGAAGTGGTACCATACTGCAGATATCCTTTGGCAACTCATTTTGCTCAGAATTATATTTTTGAGATTTGTTCATGTTGAAACATAAAGATCATTTATTGTTACTGCTGTTATGTAAATGTGCCATAATTTACTTATTCATTCTGTCGTTAAGAGGCATTTAGGTTGTTTCCAGTTAGTGCTATTACAATTACCTGCTAAGAGTAGTACCTAGTTCATACCTCCATGTATTTATGTGTAGAAGTTTCTCTATGGAAGAGTATTCATCTAAGGAGGAAACTTGATAGTCAAAGATACGCACATCTTATATGGCCAAATTGTTCAACATGTATTACACACCTACCAATAACATATAATAGCCAGTATAGCAGAGAAATGTCGAATGTTATAAAAATCATAGAATACTGGGGCGCCTGGGTAGCGCAGTCGTTAAGCGTCTGCCTTCGGCTCAGGGCGTGATCCCAGCGTTCCGGGATTGAGTCCCACATCGGGCTCCTCCGCTGGGAGCCTGCTTCTTCCTCTCCCACTCCCCTGCTTGTGTTCCCTCTCTCGCTGGCTGTCTCTCTCTCTGTCAAATAAATGAATAAAATCTTTAAATAAAATAAAGGTGATAATAAACATTAAGTTCATTTATGCCATTCTGAGCCTGTATTTGAGTATGAAGGCATCTGAGGTAGGTGATGAGAATGGAGAATGGAAGGAAAGTCTAAGAATGAGAGGAAGTGAAAATAATGTGATTTATAGAGAACATCCTCCTATATTAAGAAATAACCTATATTAAGAAATGCTTACAAGAATACCTAACAGACTACCTCCCTCCGCTCACCCCCCAACACACACACAAAAATCTCTTGGAGGCTTTGTGAAGACCAAGGGTTCCCTGGCACCAAGTATGAAAACCTGGCAGAGGGGTCAACTATTTGAATACCATTGAAAACAACCCTGTCCTCAAACAGAAAAGAATTATCTTTAAGTGGAAGAAGCATTAATTTGCAAAAATAAGCATAGAATTTTTTAAACTCTACCCTATCAGAGGAGGAAATAATAATACTTTATTTTTAAAATGTCTTTTGTAAGAAAAGCATCACGTTTTAAAATGATGTGCATGGTAAAAACCTGTGTCTCTATCTTAACGTTTTACCAGAGAGATACTTCACTCATGATAGTTCTTTAATTTTGAAGTTTAAACTACCGAATACGGACACAGAGACCTCCGCACTGGTATTCATCAAACCACCTTGCTAGGTGTCTTTCCCCTCATCACATGGATAAGTTGGGAGCAACACACTAGACTGTGTTGGAAAGATATCAGATATCTTAAAAATAGGGATATAAGCAGCCCCTCATAGTTGCCTGGCAATATTGGTGAGTTTACAGTCTCCTTAGTTAAATAATCTCTTCTCATGTTATTAAGTGACCACAACTCATCTCTTTACAATGTAAGGTCCAAAAGGAGATAAGTCATACTTTGTAGAACATGTGTTTATTTTCTTCACCATCACATGATTATCACTTTTCCTTCTAATTTTAATGCCTTTTATCATTTCTCATGGAATATATTCCCCTCCAGTAATTCTTTAAATTTCTCTTCTTTCTCTTCTTTTCTTCAAAATATAAACCACCTTCTCTTCTCTATAGTCTCCTGATTTCAGTTTGAACTTCTAATGACCATAATTTCTATACCTCATTTACTTATTCTGTCACAGTCACCGTCAGTGTTATTATTTTTAGCACACATGACATGGTTGACATTTAGAATGTATACTCTCTCCCATAGCAGTAGCACCCATACCCCAAAAGAGGGGATGGGGAAGAAATTGTAGAAAGGGTTTTTAAGCCCCCTTTTTTTAAAATACAGAAAGAATATGAGATTGAAGGGTTTTATAAGTTAATTAATTCCAGTATAATTAACATACAGTATTATATTAGTTTCAGGTATACAATATAGTGACTCAGCAATTCTATACCTTACTCTGTGCTCATCATGATAAGTATACTTCTTTTTTAATAAAGATTTGATTTATTTATTTGAGAGAGAGAGTGAGAGAGAGAGCAAAGCTGGGGTAGAGGCAGAGGGAGAGAGGGAAGTGGGCTCCCTGCTCAGCCCCAATGTGGGGCTCAATCCCAGGACCCTGGGATCATGACCTGAGCCGAAGGCAGACGCTTAACCAACTGAGCCACCCAGGTGCCCCATGGTAAGTGTACTCTTAATCCCCTTCACCTATATCACCCATCCTCCCATCCACTTCTTTCTGGTAACCACCAGTTTGTTCTCTGTAGGTAAGAGTCTGTTTTTTTGGTTTGTCCTTTTTTTCCTTGTTCATTTGTTTTGTTTCTTAAATTCTGCATATGAGTGAAATTATATGATATTTGACTTATTTTACTTAGCATTATACCTTCTAGATCCATCCATGTTGTTGCAAATAGCAAGCTTTCAATCTTTTTATGGTTGAATAATATTCCTCTGTGTGTGTGTGTGTGTGTGTGTGTGTGTGTGTACCACTTCTTTTATCCATGCCTCTATGGATGGATATTGTAAATAATGCTGCAGTGAGCATAGGAGTGCATATGTCTCTTCAAATTAGTGTTTTCATGTTCTTTGGATGCAACTACGGCATCATATGATAATTCAATTTTTTTTTTTTTGAGGGGGCTTCATACCATTTTCTGCAGTGGCTGCATGAATTTATATTCCCAGGAACAGTGCATGAGGGTTCATTTTTTCTCCCCATCCTCCCCACTACTTGTTTCCTGTGTTTTTTACTTCAGCTGTTCTGACAAGTGTGGGATGATATCTCATTGTGGTTTTAATTTGCATTTTCCTGATGATAAGTGATGTTGAGCATCTTTTCATGTGTCTGTTGGCCATCTGCATGTCTTCTTTGGAGAAATGTCTGTTCATGTCTTCTGCCTGTTTCTTAATTGGATTTTTTTTTTTTTTTGGTGTTGGGTTGTACAAATTCTTTACATAATTTGGATATTAACCCCTTATCAAATATATCATTTGCAAATATCTTTTCCCATTCAATAGGTTGGGCTCCCTATTTGTTTTGTGGATTATTATTTGTTTTGTGGATTATTTTTGTTTTGTTTTGTGGATTATTATTTGCTGTGCAGAAGCCTGTTTGTTTTGTGGATTATTATTTGCTGTGCAGAAGCCTATTATTTTGATGAAGTCCCAATAGTTTATCTTTGCTTTTGTTTTCCTTGCCTCAGGAGATGTATCTAAAAAAATGTTCCTACAGCCAGTGTCAGAGAAATTACTGTGTGTTCTCTCTTTGAGGATTTTTATGGTTTCAGGTCTCACATTTAGGTCTCTAAACCATTTTGAGTTTATATTTGTGTATGGTATAAGAAAGTGGTCCAGTGCCTGGGTGGCACAGCGGTTAAGCGTCTGCCTTCCGCTCAGGGCATGATCCCGGTGTTATGGGATCGAGCCCCACATCGGGCTTCTCCGCTGTGAGCCTGCTTCTTCCTCTCCCACTCCCCCTGCTTGTGTTCCCTCTCTCGCTGGCTGTCTCTATCTCTGTCGAATAAATAAATAAAATCTTTAAAAGAAAGAAAGTGGTCCAGCTTCCTTCTTTTGCACGTAGCTGTCCCATTTTCCCAGCCATTTGTTGAAGAGACTGTGTTTTTCCCATGGAATAGTCTTGCCTCCTTTGTCATAGATTAAAAGATTGAAGTTTTTCTTCAACTTCTTGGTATCTAATTTTAGCTGGACACCTCATCCAGTGCTAGCCTCTGGGCAGTTTTCCTTGCATTGTTATTTAATGCTCGCATAACCCTATGAAGTAGATTCTGCTCTGAACCTTGTTTTATAAATGAGAAAACATGTCCAGGGATGCTATGTATCTTGCCAGAAATCACTTGATATGTCCAAAATCAAGCTGCTTCACTTTCCTGTAAAACTCATCTTTTTCATCTCAGTTCATGGCAGTACTCTGTCTCCTCTCCTCTTTCATACCCTACATCCCTTCCATCAGCCAATCACATCAACTTTACCCACAAAATGCGTGGAGAATCCAGCCACTTGTCACCACCGTCACTGCTTTCACCCTGGGCCAAGCCACCATCACCTCGAACCTATATCCTTAACTGCGTCTTAGCTGCCTCCCTGCTCTTACTCTTGCCCCCTCCTATAATTTATTTCAAATGTGGCAACCAGAGTGATATTTTTAGACATAAATCATGTTCTGTCACTCCTCACTTGAAAACCTTCCAATATCTTTGCCTCACAATTTAGAATAAAATCCCTTCTATGGTCAAGAAGTCCTTACCTGACCCAGGCTTGCCTACCTCTCCTACTTTGCCTTCTTATATTCTTTCCCCAGTTCACTCCATTCTATGCACTTTGGCCTCTTTGCTGTTCCTTGACAATTGCTGTTCCCTCATCCTGAAAAACACTTTTCTCAGATAGTCACAAGGCTTTCTCCCTCACTCCATGCAGGTCTTCAATAAAATGTTACCTCTACTGAAAGGCCCTTCTGGGACCCTCTATTAAAATGGCATTCCCCTATCAACCAATTGTAATCCCAGAATGTTACATACGCTTGTTTATGGTCTCCCTCTCCCTCTAGAATCTAAGCTTCTCTTTGAGGCCAGGAACTCAGTATTGTATACCTAGGTATTCCTAGTGCTTCAAACAGTACCTGATATGGCAACATTTGTAGAATGATTTAATCCACAGACAATTGTATAAACCCAAATGAACACACACATACTGCTAATGCAGAAATGCATAATTGAATATCATACATTAAAATACACAAGTACATTTCGTGTAGGACCACACAGAAGGAAAAACAGATATCAGAGAGTAGATGCAACATGTCTACCTCCCATTCTTTCTGAATCAGAACACTCAGAAGCTGTTCAAATCAGTAACCCCTCCCTTGTAATCACATATATTGCTCTTTCATAAATTATTTCCGGATCATATTCTTGTTTCAACGTTGATCATTCCTAAAGTTCCAATGATATGAGAGTTACACTTGTATTCATCTATTATCAGTCTCCTTTCTCTCTCTCTTTCTGTCCCCTTACCTACCTATCCATCTATCTGTCTTTATCTGACCTATCCATACCTTTACACTCTGACCCCTTATCTTTAACTATCTAGTGGATAGGCCCAGTAAATGTTGGAGGTCTTGCAACATCAGATTCAAACCAGTTCCAAGGTTAACCTCATTCTCTGTTGCTCAGAGTCTGTTCCTCTTCTGTGGGCTGCGTTACTTCCCCTTCATTCCTTACATTAAGTCAGTCACCAGATCCCATCACTTCTACCTTCTGCGCACCTCTGTATCTACCTCTTCCTTTCTCATCCCACGTGCAGCACCATGGCACCAGCCGCCTTTAACCCTACCTCCATAATATAGTCAGTGTCTTCCAAGCTTCTGCCTGTGACTCCAGCGTCATGCAGGTCACTGCCGTCTTCATCTTGTCACTGTTTTTGCTCAAAACCCTTCAATGGCATGCAATTCCAGGCACATAAAATCAAAACAGCTCTACCTGCTGGTGATGATGCTCTGTTATCTGGCTACGCTTTCTTCCATCGTACTTGTCTCCTTACAGTTTCACCAAAGCGCTGGGTTCCTTTCTCTGTCGTTGCTCCTGTTCGCCAACATGTGTAGCATGATCCCCTTAACCCAGATTTCACTTTTCAATTCTCTTGTCTTTATAATGTTTAGAACAATGTCAGCCTTTACTGATGTCCTTTTTATCTGAAGTCTTGTAGTACTTACTGATTTTTAAAATGTTTGTAATTAATTCTATGCTTCTTTTTATTTATTTCATCTTGTTGCTATTTCATATGTTAGTCCTCTCCACGCAATTAGATAGGAATCTACTTGAACAGAAGAAGCATCTCATGTACTTGTATATAGCGCTGGTATGCACCCGCATAGCATACCAGTACTTTTTTTTTCAGGCAGCATACGCACACACACCAGTTCAAATAAGTCAACATTCCCATTGCTTACTCAGAGAAAACAAGTTTACATGCCAATTCAAGTAGGGCAAGTGAGAAAGAAATGAGGGAAATGTGATGGGTTTGGAGAAGTCGTGAGATTTTTTTTAAGACTGTAATGTCTCTATAATAACCATAGTAATAATAATGATAATAATAGTAGTAATAATAACAACAACAACAACAACAACAAAGCCCTGATTCCCCAAACCCCACAGTTAGAGGCAGATTTACAATGAAGTTAATGAAATGATAGGGTCCCTCACTTGCCCATTTCCCTATAAGGTCCTAAGGGAACCCTAGGACTGTGTTCACATGTTTTTGTTAAACTTATAAAATTAAGGTCTTCTAACTGTGCTCAGTGCAGATCATCATGATTCACAGCACTGGATTGTCCGTAGGCACTCTGCATTCATAATTTCTCATGTTGAATGGTACTGAGGTGGCCGAGACCTTTTGTATCCATAATTTCAATCTGTAGCCAAGCACCACTGGAGTGACTGAATAAGTGTTTTTTTAATTATGATTTTTATGCTTTTTATTGTCTCATTGTTTCCTTAGTCACAAAATGAAATTGGGTGTTTTAAGGCTAGCTCTAGACTGTTTCCTGCCCGTATGAGAAATGACAGAGCCCTGAACAAACAGGAAATGAAGTGTCAGAAGAGATAGAAATGAATTTTCATTGAGGACTTACTATATTCCTACAGTGTACATAAGTCATTGATCTCTTTGAGTGCTGTAATAACTATTTAAGGCAGATAATGATTTTCTCCATTGACAAGTGAGAAAACCCAAGCTCAAAATGTTAAGTAACTTATTGCAAGCCACATAACTAGAAAAAGTTTGAATTTGGACGTGAGTTCAATTCTCCTGAATCCAAAGCCCATGATTTCCTAAACATTACAGGACTGAAGCAAAAATCAGGAAGTAGATATTACAAATAAGTCAGGACATACATGGATAACCATTTTAAGAAACTAACGAAAATCTAAATAGCCTCCTACCTACATATTTTCCCATAGTATATTTATGTAAACAGAATGTAAAAATGTTATTTCTTTTCTGTACTTCTCTGTATTCTCTTGATCTATTACTGCAAGAGACTCAGAGTAAAGCTGCAGTTTCCTTTGTGAAGTCAAGAATTTATAATTTGTCAGTCCCTAAAGAAAAATGTGAAGGAGGGGGAGTTGAAAGATCTGAAGAGTTTGGAGTGTGACGCCTCGGCTGTTTATCTTCAGGTGCTGGAATGTTGTGTTTCTGTCCCCCTTGCACTTATGATTTGCTGCATGATTCTGTTTGAAATAGTGGCCACTCTAAGGCAGTATGAGTGAATTTGAACTTGTTATGTTTAAGTAATTACTTAATTGTGGCTCCTTGCCATTTAACAGCCTTGGAGAAATCTGTAGTTAGTACATACATATATTTTATTTCAAAATGACTTTTGATTATTTCCCTCTTGTATTTTCTTAGATACTTTTGTAGCTAGAAAACAGCTTTGTCATTGCTTTGGTGAAATGCATACAAGCTTGCTACTCTGTAAACACATCGAGAGAGAGAGACAGACAGAGAGAGAGAGAGGGAGAGATTGCTATTAAATTCCCATGCAATTCAAGCAAGGACAGCTGGTTAGGATTAAGAGAACGTTCTACCTTCAACATACAGCTTTCCCACAGCTTCTTTCCTCTTTTTATTTTTTATTTTTTTCTGTAGCTCACATAAACAAAGTTAGCGTCATATCCCGTATTCGGTTAACATTTTTGATACAATCAACATATTTCGCTAAATTATTTTTAATGCTGAGTACGGCAAACATTTCATTATTCAGGAATCTGCCTTTTAACCAGAGCAAGCAGTCACATGACGACTAAAACATATAAAGTAAATAACATCACGCAACACCATTGCTAGCAATAGCTTTAATGCTATTCACTTGCCCAGTAGGCATGTTAGACTTTTTACCTTTTTTTTTTTTAAGGTAAGCATATGTGGTCCTGGGAACAGCCTGACAAGATTAGATAGATTCGGGGCACCTGGGTGGCTCAGTTGTTCAGGTGTCCAACTCTTGATTTCAGCTCAGTTCATGATCTCAGGGTCATGAGATCAAGCCCTGCATTGGGCTATCCACTCAGTGGAGTGTCTGCTTAAGATTCTCTCCCTCTGCCCCTCCCCCCACTCACATGCTCGCTCTCTCTGTCTCTAAAATAAATAAATATATTTTTTTAAAAGATTAGATAGATAATTCTCATGAGAGAACTTGGTTTTGTGACACAAATGACCACCGTGGACAAGTTTTAAGACATCGAGGTTGCAGTGCCACTAAAGTTTAGGGTGGAACTTGGTCCCTGATCATATCTTCCAGTACAAACAGGACAGCACACAGACCCCAAATAATAGAGGGTCCGAGACTGCAAAATGTGTTTAAAGAATATCCTTCATTCTATACACTAATCAATATGTTAGTGGTAGACATTATTTACTCCAGGTCACCTATAGCCCTCTCCAGAGAGCCTGCCCTTGTCTCTAGACTAGTTAAACTGTTTTAGTAATCTGTGATAATTCACGTCGTTGTTATTGCAGTAATGTAGGCTGAGGAAGACCTTGTTTGAATTCTTAGGAACTTTGCAAGTCTGAATTACATAGTAATAAATACATGTGATCACTTAATTAACCTTCTTTAAGACTTTTTGTTTCATCCATTCAACCAGAAGTCATGAGTCAGGAGTTATGATTTGTATTCCCCACTCTGGAACTAAACCAGTTCTGTGAGACAAGCAAGTCCACACCTTATGTAATCCTCATGTTCTTCATCTGGAGAGATGGGGTTATCCAGATTTGCTATATGCCTACGTATTTGTTCATTGCTGTGCTGCGTTGTAGTGAAAAGTATAGGACACAGGCTCTACTCTCAAGACAGGTACTTTAACCATTAAACATGGAAAAGGGCAGTATTCCTTCATTTAACTCATATAAATTGAGTACTTCCTATGGGTTAGGCACCCTGCCGCATGCCGCAAAGATGGTTCTGGACACCATCAATGCCCCCCAGTGTTGCGGGCCTTACAAGGAAGCTGTCCCTGGAGTTACCTAGGAAGTGATTGTGACAGAGGTGGGGATGGGACTAGATTAATAAATTCAGGCAAATGGGACAAGGTGCAAGGAGATAAATAACTAATAATGTCGTTTATTAAGCTTTTATATGGCCAATACTGCTGTAGGCTTTTCATACGTTTATAATTGACTCACAAAAATACAGTGAGGGGGATATAACTTTCCCCATTTTATAGTGGATGAAACTTGGCAATATTTTAAACTCACCCCGGCAGGCTGTAATTCTTCTAAGATCATACAGTAAGTGGGAGAGTCAGGATTTGAATCCAGGATCTGTGCCCCTAACCAGCACTATTCTGCCTTCTAAATATTTGTTAAACGAACTTCAGATATTTTGTTAATGTGAAGTGATTTTTAGTCATATCACAACCCCAACATATGAAATCACAATAAAGAATATCTATTATATTCAGAACTTCCATCTATGAGTAACTCAGAAATCTGTATCCCTTTCCCTTACCCCTAGAGATTTTTTTTTCTTTCTTTAGATGTAGTTTGGTCTTTCTCCAGTCAGCAGTTTTACCAATGATATCTGGTAATGGAGGGTATGGTGAGGTTAAGAGATTGCTAATGAAATTTTGTGCCATTTTATTTTAATCATTGTCCTAAACATGAGCACATGCAGCAGAGCCTCATTAGCTATTTGACTGTGAAAACTAGACCAGCCATCGTTTACATATTCATTCAATATAATGACTGAAGGTGAACAAAATTTAAGATATGGTTTATCTGCATTCGAATGTCTTCTCTTGTTCTTCAACTGCCTAGAAAATGTGGTGGCATATACATAAAACATAGAGATCAGATGCTCATCCCAGCAGGCGATGACTAGCTGCCCTTGAATGGGGAAGAACAACATCCTGACTTGTGTCCGCATGTCTATTAAGGTTCAGTCTCATTTTTAAATTCACAGTTTCCCTTCTGGCTATTTTTTATAAGTGTTTTTGTTTTGTTTTGTTTTTTTCTTTTTTGCCCTTTACCTTTGAGGGGGAAGGGAGAGGTGGGGGGCATGGGAGAGTGGGATTTCCAAGTAAGAGACCACAACATTCCGAGGAAATGAACACACCTAGAAAGCTGGTGTATTTGTGTAATCCCAAACCTGGTCTCCTAAATATTTGGTAGACTACTTATATCCCTAAGCTGTTATGTTTTCAAGGATTTTTGCAAAAAGGATTTTGCAAATTAAAGGGAAGACCGCATTCACCCAAACTTTAGATGGTTACTATAGTTAACATCTGGGCTATGTCCTGACGTCAGCGCTGCAGTGATGAAGTCCAGATGTTATAACTTAGTGTTTTTGTTACATTTGCTGCCTTTGTTGGTTTTTTTGTTTTGTTTTGTTTTCCAGACTCTAACTTCTTAATACATGAAGGTATTAGAGAAGAAGGGGAGATGAAATTAGCATATGGCATGGACCCAGAGTAACTGAATGCCTCCACTTTTAAAGCACACTTTCAGGCCATCACAGAACATGCAGCCTGTGGGAAGGCAGGATCCAGGCCTGCTTAGATCAGGATATTTCCACTCTGTTGCTATTTTCAGTTAAAACAGGCTATGTGATTGACTAATAAGTCTTTTCATGTTTAATACTATACAGTAAGGAAATAGGAAAAGGAATTAAGTCAATAATTAATATTCCAAAATGTTTACAGTTGTTGTCTTTTCATCTGATTTTAGTTTTATATATCCACATACATATATATCTTTACGCATATAAGTATCACACACACACACACACACACACACACACACACAGTATTTATTGTTGTGGAAGAGGGGAACCATCACTCACACAACAGCAGCCACATTGTGACAGAGGCATGTTACAATGGCAACCAAGGACGGGTTGAAAAAGGCACTGTTACTCCCTAACATCCATGTGAAGAAGTTAAGAAAATCCGAATAACAATTTCTTCCCTCAAAACCAATTTTAGTTCTATATCCATTAATTTATCTAAAATATTCACAAGGCTAATCATATTTTTAACTGATTTTACTTATGCTAATGAATTCCATATGCATTCCAAACACTTTATTACCTGGTGTTAAAAGCTCAGCTTTGGTTTAACCTGAAACTATTCTTACAACTTGCTAGAAGTTACCCCAAGTTCTGTTCTGTTATTGCAGGTTTTGGGGAACAGATCATATGATAGCTTCCCATTTTTTTCAGTCCTTTAGATGATTTTGTGTGAACATTTTATAGCTTCATTATATTGTACTTGAAGGTGTACAATGTGGTCTAACAGTGAACATATTGGTCTATGCGTGAGATTACCTTTCTGATTTCAGTTCTTGAACAGACTTCCATTTTCTGTAAATAAATCATGAGCCTCAATAGTGGTGTGACCATGGGCCAGAACCCTCTTCTTACTCCCTCTCCTGAGCCATTACTGTTTGGTCAGAATCTTTAACAGGACAATTGTAATGGGACCTTTTTTTTTGGAGCATCGTGCGAAATCTTTGCGTACTTTTCTACATGATGAACCTCTAGATATTTGACAGCAAGCAAGAAAGATATCCTCTTATCTCCAGAATATACCTCCTTCATTATTTCGTCATTTTCTTAACTAGGAAAGGTTTCAAGATCTTTAAACAGTCTCTTTTAGATGCTTTCTAGTTTGTTAATAGCCCTCTTTAGTAAACAAGATACTATACATGTGCTCTGAGCAAGGTAGGATTTGGCAGGAACTCTTCCTCCCTTGGTCCAGGCCATATGACAATGTTAGTATAACCTATAATTGCAATACGTTTACTCTTCATATTTTTGTCACCTACACCATACTGATGGTTCATTTTAAGCTTGTGATCATGTATAAGCAGGAGATCTCTTTAACATGAAATAGAATCCTCAAGCCTTTTCTCTTCTACAGCAGAGTTTTTTAAGCCTAAATATAGAATTGGCATATGTCCCAGTTAAATCTAATCTTGTTCATTTCACATATACCTTCCCTTACCCATCGTTTCAGCCTATTGAGATAATTCCAAGTCTTTACCTCTTCATATATTAGCTCTTTGTTTCAGCTTTGTGACACTCCTAGACTTTATACGCATGCCACTTGGAACTTTTAATCAGTGACTTTGGGTTTAATTTAATCAAAATACTACTTCGGACATGGTCAGTGGCAAAATAGAGATCTCTCATTAGGTTCATATTCATTTTTAATTGTCGGTACTCCTAAAAGCCAGTTGCTCAGCCAAAATATGATTCTATCTAGTTGTTCCAGCACCCATTCAGTCTAAAAGAACATCACTAAAATTTCGCAAAATGCTTTGCTGATATCAGGAGGCATGCCATTCCTCTGATCTACTCTTGTAATAACTTTATAAAATGGAATCAGGTATTATTAAGAATTGTTTTTTTCATTTAATTCTTGCATGTTTCAATATTTTTAATTCAATTCAATGTTATCTTTAACAATTAACATGTAACTTTATTTGTATAGTATTTTACACTTAAAAAAGTACTTCAACTTAAATCACCCTCATGAAATCCTTTTAAACAGATTAAGGAAACATATATGATTATCTTCATTTTATTTTTTTAAAGATTTATTTATTTATTTTCAAAGGAGAGAAAGAGAGTGCAGGGAGGGATGCAAGGAAAGGGAGAGAGAGAATCTCAAGTAGACTCCCCGCTGAGCGTGGAGCCCAAAACAGGGCTTGATCTCATGGACCCTGAGATCATGACCTGGGCCAAAATCAAGACTCAGATGCTTAACCAAGTGAGCCACCCAGGCACCCCTAATTATATCTGCTTTAAAGATTAAGAAACTGAAGTTCAGAGAGGTAGCTAGAATCCAGATCTTGTTATTTTAAGTACAGTTTGTTGGGTTGTTGTTGTTGTTGTTGTTGTTTTTTCCATGACACCACAGCTAACAGGATTCAATTGCATTCTGTTTGCATGGTTAGGTGCTCAATGAATATTTTTGAATAAATGGATAAATGTGTTCAAAAAATCTTTCTGTCTTTGGACTTTGCCTTAAAGCATGTTGGCCAATTTCTGCAAGAACAGAAGTTAAGCTCCATTTTACTAACAAGTGCAGTAACAAGAGTTGAACATGTAAATAAATACAATAAGTAATTTTTTAAGAGTCTGTATGTGTGGTATTTATAATATTTAGAACTGTGTTTTCCAAATCCTGGCCTACAGACTGGTGCCAATCTAGATTGAAATTCCCAATGATCTGCAGTAAAATGAGAAAATAAGAGGCAATTGTTATGGACTGAATTGTGTTCCCACGCCATGCATATGTTGAAACCCTCACCTCTAATGTGACTGTATTTGAAGATGGAATCTATAAGGAGATAATCAAGGTTAAATGAGGTCATAAGGTTGGTGTCCTTATAAGAAGAGCAAGAGATGCTAGGAGTGAGCTCACACAGAGGAAGGGCCATGTGAGGCCACAGCCAGAGGCAGCTGTCTGCAAGCCAGGAAGAGAGCCGTCACCAAAAACCAACCCTGACAGCATCTTGATCTTGGACTCCCAGCTTCCAGAGCTGTGAGAAAATAAATTTCTGTTGTTTAAACCACCTAGTCTGTGGTCTTCTGTTATGGCAGCCCCAAGCTGACCAACAACAATGTACTGAATTGTTAATCACATCAAATGCATTCAGTTTAAAGCGCTGTCCTTTTTCTGCCCTTCTTACTTTTGTGTTGTTATTAATATATCCTCACTTATGAAATTATGGTGATGATAGAGGTTGGTTTTGGGTGATGTGGATGAATACATTCACTTAAGATAGCAAAGGTTAGCAATCCAATCCTGTGCCCATATAATTTGGAAATTTTACTAGTCTATGACATCCGTAAGTGTTACAGGAGACCATGTGAGTGTAGAAATGATGTTCTTTTGGCCAGCTGACTTCAACCAGGAGAACTCTGATCTACAAAGAACTAAGATCTTTGCAAAGTTTAGTGAAGCAGATGGGAACAATATTGTTCTGGCAAGGAGCAGCAATATTTTGGGTCAAAAATGATCAAATTGTATTAAAGCTTTGTAGAAGCAATATGAGTAGAGAAGAATTATTTGGTAGAACTTTATATGAAAGTATTTATTCAAGAAACCCCTATTGATCCTCTCCTATGTGCCAGATAGTGTCAGACAACGAGGATACGACAGTCACCATGGCACATCTCATGTACAGAAGGTCTCGTGTTCAGGACAGTGAGGGGAGTACAGTGGTAGAAACGGGGCCAGTGTCCCAAAGCAATTCCAGATGAGGCCCCAACCTGGCCTCCAGGATCCTGGCGGGCAAAGGTATTTCAGGGAGAGTGGATGGCATCTAGAGAGGCAGGAAGTGGCTACATGTTCGTGAAGGAGGTGACGGAATCAGTGGAGACATTTGCTTGAAAAGGAAAGAAGAATGATAAATGGGGATAGTTTGGGGTGGGAGATAATGGTTTTGGGGTATGTTCTGTTTTTCTGTTTATTGCTATTTCTTGTTATTTTGGTTTGGGTCATTTGTTTTTTAATCAGGGTGAGAGAGACAGGCTGAGGGGACGTTGCCAGTTAAATTAGGGGTGAGGCGGGGGGACGAAATGGAAGCTGAAACTCTGAGTCAGGGCTAAGAAAATTGTTGAGGTAGTAATTCAGGAGACGGGTGAGAGGCACAGTGAAAGGAAGTCATCGTTAGGAGGTGTGCAGCCCTACCCCAAGACCGATGGAAGTGGGATAGAGATTGCTGTGGCAACAGATAACTTGACAAGGAGTGTCTGGGGAGCTGAGATAGATCACAGCCCATGGCCTCAACTTTCTTACTGCAGCCCGGACAACACAGTCTGCTAAAAATGGATCGGGGCTTGAGATGAGTGGGGGAGGTTTAGAGGAATCGCAAAGGAACGGAGAGGGTCAAGTCCAAAATGAGGTTAGGGTGCTTGAATTGGTAATGGCTATTATTTGCAGAGCATTGGCATTTTCTCTAGCAGTAATTTGCTGCCTTTCCAGGGGGAGGGGGAAGAAAGGGTGAGTTGCAGCTTTAATTCAGTGTGGAGGTTTTCCTGGTTGAAGGCATTGAAGAAGTAAGAATCCGGGGAATTGAAGGTACGTGCCAGGAATGAATGACAGGTGCAACCAGAAACCCGCTGTGGATGGGAGATAGGATGGGAAGCTGAGTCCAGAAGGCGGTGTCACAGTTGAAGACTACTGAATGATGCACTCTAGGAAATAAAATGGCATAGATGGATGCCCAGTGATGGCCTTGGAGTTGCAAGGTTACAGTGTGTGTAGGCTGTCTCCGGAGACTTTGCCTCCTCTGGGGAGGCTGTCACAGTTGGAGGGAAAGGGAAGTGTGTGAACCAAGGGCTAGTCTTCAGTGAAGAAGGAGAAGCAATGGGAGATGCTTGACTGCAAAAGAGACCAGAGAATAAGGACTGGGAGACAGCAGCTGAGAGAACTTTTCAGAAGCCAGAGAAAGCTGCACAAGAAGCGGGAGGCGGGGTGGTGGGGGGGAGTGGCCCCGGATTTCCTTTAGGACTAGGAGGTGGAGAAACTCCTGCCCAGGTTGGGGATGTGAGCGAGCACGGGGGAACAATGAAGTGAGGAGGCCAGTGGCCCAGGAACAGGGGTGTGGGAGGAGGAAAAAGTGAGGAGACAGGAGCAAGGGAGTGTGGTGCAGTGCGGTGGGCGGTGGGAGAGGTGCTTCCGTGACCTGCTGAGCACCTGCCCAGGGCCAACACAACTGAGGACCTAAACTAACCAGGTGCCTGCTTTCCTGGAGCTTCGGTATCAAATGGTTGGCCTCTCACTTCACAACTAAAGATTACAGAGAGCAGAGGTGTGGTCTCAGATCAGGGCAAAACTACAGCTAAGCATTTACATGTTACTTACCCAATTTGCCATAAGCAATATCCCACTAAAAGGAATGCAAACCAGGAAGTGCTTTCAGCTTGGAGCAGTTCCAGGTAGTACTATGAAGCTAGTTACAATATTATTAAAATATTGCTCAGTTTGGTTACAAAATTATTCTAGAATCATTGTTAGCCTTAAGTCTGTGATAATTAGTGTTAAATACAGAGCATGTCTGTTCTTTGCACTTATTTGAGCAAACGTATAACATATCTTGGAAGTCAGACATTTGTGCTGATACGGGGCAGTCAGGCATTGTGGTTATGACAAGCAGGATTGTGTGACAATTGAGAATATCTGCTGGGGTTTCAGTTCCCATTCTGCCACTTATATAATGTTGGTAACTATGGACAAGTTCCTTTGCCTCTCTGTGTCTTAGTGTCCACATCTGTAAAATGGGCATGATATTAACACATCTACCACACAAGTTTGCTGTGAAGATTAAGTGAGTCACAAAAGCAAAGCACTTAGAAAGCTATGTGGCACACTGGAAGAGCTAAGTAAGTGTTAACAATTACTATAATTGCACATAACGTGACACGCTTTGAAAGGTATTATATCTTCTATAGTTGATCCTGCTAGCAAAGTATTGGCCGTGCTATCTTTGCACTTGCAATCGTGACCTAGTAACCACTGTGCCAGATTGCACAAGCAGATAGTAATGTTTGGCAGTGCCTGAAGTTTTGACTGTTAATGGAACAACTGGAACTGACTTTTACTTGGCACCCAACCAAATAATGAATCCTTGTCATCATTTCAGCGATGTTTTTGCCTTTTGTCTCTCGATTTGCAGTGATCATGCATTAAATACCTGTAAAAAGCAACTTCCTTCTTTCTGGGCAATAGGTGAAACTCCTTGCAACGTGATTAAGGACATGGGATATCTGGCTGGTATGCTTGTTAACAGAGGAGTCTGTTTCTGCCTGTATTTAAGAGAGACACTCAGTCTGGGTTTTGTTCATCAGAGTTTTGCAATCAAGGGTCACTTCTGGGTGGGGCACTGTACTGACAACAAAACAGGAATGAACAGTATTTATGATCTAAAGATGGGATGCATTGACCTGATACACTGCTTTATTCATTCAACAAATATTATAAATATGTTTCAGGCACTGTGCTAGACCCTAGGACATAGTGCTGCTCCTTAGACTATCTGCAGATCCTTAAATATGAACTCAGACAAGTGTGATAAAGAGATGAGTGAGACAGTGGTATGCAAGTGAGTGTTGGATGATGGAATGTGGGTGAAGGAAAACTCATTTGACTTACTCTACTTTCATGGGTATCTACTTTCATAGGTCCAAGCACAGTTGGACTCTAGATTGGTGTGGACTGCTGTCCTTGCACTCTTTGGTCAACAAGATTTCTGAGTGCTCTTCATTTTCCAATACTTTTTGAGCACCAAATTCTTCTATTTCAGATGAGATACACACACATAAACACAATCCAGAATGTTGTCATATGACTGAATCTAGCCAATACTGGGAATACTGGTAAATGTTGAAATATTAAGAACTTCACTTTGTACTAACGGTCTTTCTGTTGTTACCTTAACTCCTAATTTTCTGTTGATCAAATCAATCCTATCTAAATAGTTAGCTGGGAATCCTATAGAAAAGGAAGGTCTAAGACATTTAAAAAGGCATGCTTTCAGACCTTTGGAAGCAAAGTGTTTTTTTCTCCAAATGAAAACTACTGCAAAAACGAAAATGTATCTTTAACTTCAGTTTCTTCCTTTAATTCGCCATTGTTGTAAAGGGACTTTAAAAATCTCCTCAGTTCCAGGAGGAAGTATGACTGGATTCCTTCTGCCTGTCCAACAGCCTTCTCTCATAATTATGCATCCTCAGGACCCCCGTCCCTGGTCCAAGTTGTAGCTCCCTCCACAGCCTGTTGAAAGTGTTATTTAAAGCATTTTAAAGTGTTTTGCCTCTACCTGAATAACGTCTGATGGCGGGGTCTGGGGTCTGGACAGTATCATAATTTGGATTTCCCTTTTAAGAACCCCCTGAGACAATGATTTGGGTGCAAGGAGCGTATTTAGGATGCGGCCCCAGAGACGCATGGAAGAAGGAGGGGAGCTCTGTACGTGAGGACGGAGAGCCGGTGAAGGGCCGGTGAGCAGCTCACGGCCATGGCCGCGTGGTCTGGCTACCATGCTGCAGAAGTCAGCCGTGTAAAACCTCCACCTGCAGTGCTCGCAGACCGTGTGGCAGCAGTTTGCATGGGCACGGGCGCTTCTGCCTCCCAAGGTCTGGGGTCTCAGCGGGAAAGCTTCAAAGGCAGGGACATCTCCACAGGTGGGGCTGGAATCTCCCGGAGGTTTCTTCGGTGGCGTCCGGTGGTGGATGCTAGCTGCCAGATGGTGCCTCGGCTGTGGCTCAGCAGAGCACCTACACCTGGCCTCCTCACATGGCCTGGACTTCCTCCCAGCACCGCGGTCTCAGGACAGTCAGACTGCTTACAAGGTAGAACAGGACCCCAGCACAAACGTCCCAGGGAACAAGGCCAAGCCGCCTCAACTCTTCTAACCTAACCTCAGAAATCACACAGCCAGATTGTGTTGGTTACAAGAAGGTGATGATTCTGCCAGGGTGCCTGGGTGGCTCAGTCGGCGAAGCATCTGCCTTTGGCTCAGGTCATGATCCCAGGGTCCTGGGATCGAGTCCTGCTCAGCAGGGAGCCTGTTTCTCCCTCTCCCTCTGCCCCTCCCCCCAGTTCATGCTCTCTCTCATTCTGTCTCTTTCTCTCAAATAAGTAAATTTTTAAAACATTTTTTAAGTGATAGTCCTGCCCTAATTTAAGGGGAGGGAAAAATAGAGTCCAATTCTCATCAGAAGTATGTCAAAGAATTTCCAGCATTTTTTCTAAATTCAAAACACGCAAAAAAAATTTGTCATAGTGTAGGCAACCATCTTCCTTCTTGACTAGAAGTGTCAAAAAGGAAGGCAAAATATGAATTAACAAGTAATTACAATATAATTAACAGATAATTACAATATAACATAGCATACAGTGGTAAGAAACAGGTAGATAGAAAGTATAATAGGATCACAGAGGAGTGACACTTAGCTTGGTCATGGGTTCAGAGAAAATGGATTAGCGTCAATCAGATGGAGGTAGGGAAGAGATTTCGAGTACAAGGAATAAAAGCAGCCGCTCAGTATGTGTAGTTAGGTAAAGTGGAATGTGGAGACTGGCAGGTGAAAGTGGAAACGGAAAGTCATGAGAAGTCTTGAATGTCATATTAACAGGCAGGGACCTTATTTTTAGGCAGTGAAGAGTCATTAAGGGTCATTGTCAGCATCTAGAGTAAAGATTGTGAAAGCCTGAATGGAGTATAGCTGGAGCTAAATAGTAGGAGGTGGATTTGAGAAATATTTAAAAAGTGAAATAATGAATACTGGGGGGGTTTAGCTGGGTGTGTGGAGTGTAGGTTTACCATCGGGTTCCAACCCCAGATGCTTGGAGGCACGCTGGTTCCAATGAGACGAGGAATCGTGTAGGATGACTCGGTTAGGGAGGAGGTGGTGAGCATGAGACCCCTGTGGCCGTCCAGGTGCACGTGTCTAGGAGCCATGTGCATGTCTGAGTCTAAACTTGGGAAAGAAGGCAGGGCAGGAGAGATCAACTTGGGAATTAGCAGCAAATAGAAAAAGAAAGAGAAAGTCTAAGAAGGATACATGGAAAAGACAGCAGCTTTTTTGGCTCCAAGAATGCAGATGTTGCTAATAACTTGAAGTAGTTCATACGTGATCACCTCAATTTTTTTGATGATGAAGACAAAGTTATCTGTTGAGAGAAGGTGGAGCCCAAATACTGAGAATAATTTTTAAAACAAAGAAAAACAAATATGTATCCTAACACAGGAAAAAATTTTCTCTGTTGGTGCTGTGCAAGTCTTTGTTCCTGATATTAGCATGCCCTCTACTTGTACTCAGAAATTCTCACCCCGAGTCCCATTCACTAAATAGGCAAAAGTATTGCTAAAAACATGTGAGGGTCATACTCTGTATAAGCTCCATCACCATCACACTTGATTCATTCCTTCTGATTCATATGCATATTGAAGAATCACTAAACAAGAAAATCATTAACCATCTTCAAATTTAAGTCTTCACAAATGGAAACATCTACAATGAAGTGGAAAGAGGTTCTTTTTTTTCTGTTCCCTTGGTGTTTAGTATTCATTATTCCAAAACATCTCAACAATCCATATTTGTGTGTTAGTATGAGTTTCCTGCAGGTGATAGATACCAGGCTTCCTCTGTAAATCTTCTTACTTTTTTAGAGTCTGAATCACAAAGAATTCAGAATATGGTCGCCCTAGGAAAGATGTTTTTCCAAGAGGAATTGGCAGGGGAACAGAATGTGTTTGAAGACCAAGAAGACAAGAAGAAGAAAAAGCCTCTCCTTCATATGATCATGTGCTTACCTTAACCAGTAGATGCTAACAGTATAATTACTGTCATGTAGGCATGCGCAAATTTGGTTATTTGTTTTTGGGTTTGTTTGGTTTTTTTTTTGCCTATAAAAGGGTTTCACTTAGTTAAAAGGGTTGAAAAACCACTGGATTAGGTAATCCTAATCCATGGATAATCCCCACATCTTCCCTTCAATGGCTCCAATTGCCTTCCCCAAGAAAGCTCCCATCAGAGCTCCTAAGGGTGAGCCAAATGGACAGATCTGAGCTTTGCCCCTCGTAATGAAGCGTAGCAAATGACCAAAAGGCAAGCTGCTGAAAGAGGAATGAAAGGAACCCAGGGTCTGTATATTCCAAACTGGCTAATTGGCCCCTGAAAGATAGTGAGTGGTGTGCAAATGCCTCTTACTTCCTAACAGCTCAGCAGGGCCTCCATGGAAGAATCCAGCACCAACTGGGGGGTCCTGCAGAAGGGAGATTTCTCAACTGGTGTCCTTTGTCCCTGTTGAAAGAACTGAAAGCCCCTCTTCACAGTGTTACTTTGCCATTTAGAGGGCTCGGGGGTGAAGGGGAAGGAGAAGGAAAGGGGAAAGCTTTTCTTACGTTTTCTCTGCTACCTCCATAGAGACTCCTACCAAAATATTAATTTTCAAGATAGCTTCCTTTTTTATGGTCTCACGGTTGAACCTGATCTAGAATATAAAAACATACAGCGGGGTATAATGAGTTTGGAAACCAGAAACCAAGGAAAAAGAAAAATGTGCCTCAAATCAGGCTGAGAATTTTAGCATAGGAAAACTTGCATACTTATGTGATACAGTAGCCTCCTGCATGTTCACACTCAAGGAGTTTCGGGTGGATATTTGCATCATTATACTCTCCTAAGTGGCCTTTTCTTAACTCTTCATTGTGAAAGCACTTCTCACATCTTTGGATAATTTGTAAGCAACCGCTTTTGTGTCAGGTGAAGAGAAATTCAGATGCACATACAAGGTTAATATAAATCCACTATTTGACCTCCCAGAGCCCATTTATGGAGGTGTAGTATCTCTCAGCCAAATGTTGAGTCTGGGCAGGAATAACTGAGGTGGAGAAGAGCCCCACTGCCTCCCTCCCTCCTCGTGTATTTACTTCCCTTCTCCCTTTGGCCTTCCCTACCCTCTCTCTCAGCCTCTGGAGCCTCATTAGAAGCGAGAGCCTAATATTATCCAAAACAATATATAATCTAATACTTCCTACGCCGAACCACACTCACCTGCTGAGCGTGAGACTGTGGGAAACCAACAGCCCAATCTGTCCTGGGAGCGCATGTTTCCAGGAAAGGATCAGATTTTATACATTTAGGGGTTTTCCCCATTCAGAGCAAAGATATTTTCAAATTAAAGAGAATATGTATATTTCCATTTGAATAAAAATTTGTCATTAATAACTTGGTTATCCAAAGTTGCTTTAAAAAACAAAACAAAACAACTTCACCCAGTGATTTTTGCATCCTTTTACCCTACCCAAATTAACAACATCTTAAGGAAAGGTAAATGAACTCGTCCATGTGACCATCCCATGACGCAGATGAAGGTCATTTTTATGTTCCTTTGAACTGTGTCCTTGAATCTGGTTATGCTTCTTACTTGTTCTGAGGCCTCTGAGACTTAGGGGACCCTCATGGGAAAAGAGCAAATCTCCCGTCTGGTAAACGGCACGAAGGTACACCCTGATCTCCAGAGACATTACTCGTAGTGAAACTTCCATAGTAGGCTGAAGTTTGTTCCTTTGGAAGTTTCCATAAAGGGCTCAGAAAAAAGTCTCCCTAGTCTTGTTCCCATGCATCTACTGTTCATTTGAAGATGAAGATTATTTATGTTTAGGGAGCACTGCGGCCCCTTAGATGGCTCTCCAGCGGCAGAGGGCCGAAGGGATGCACTAATGTTTATCACTGGCATTGGAACAAGCATCACAGAAATGCAGGCTCCTTGGCTTGCCTCCCAAACTCTGCGTTCTCTCTGACTGACTTCAAGCCACTTTGTAAGTGGTGTTGCCGTTTGAGAACATTTCTCTCTGGGTTACAGTTCGACAGGAGTTGATATTTTAACACCCTTCTTCTGGAAAACTTCCCATTTCTAATAGTTCCCTTCATCGGACTTCCCCTTTGAAGTAGGAGGACATGGCACAGGCCGGAGATTACATATCAGAATTCTTTCCCTCTCGAGGTTTATGCCCGTGCGTGAATGTGAATGTGTGTCTGAGCTGGTTAATTGTTTTGTTGGGTGCTGAGAGTGTGGTATAATGTTGGCCAGGATCCTGGATTCAGTCCCCGAACATTTCACACTGAAGAAGCCTGTTCTGCACCTACAGATCCAACTCATATCCCCAAATGATGTCAAATCACTTCGCAATTACACGCGTGTGGTCACTTGGAGAGCAGGGAGTGACAGACCCCAGTCTGGTCTTGCCCTGTACCAGCTGTCTAACCCAACATGAACACCTGGCTCCAGTTACCTTGCATTCCCCTCTGTTCCGCACACAACTGGAGCAATTCCTAGCTTTGTGCCTTTGCCTGCACAGCACCCCAGGACTGAAATGTTCACCCTACTCTTCACCACTGATTTGATACTATGCGATGTGATGTTAAGAAGCCTCCTGGCCAGTTGCACGTAACTCTTGTAGTTGTTTCTTCACAGTGAGCACTAGGTAAAACATTTGCAAGTTGTTCTTATAGACTAGAGATGCAAAGTCTATTATCTTAGGTAAATAACACCCAAAATCCTCCTGCCCGATCTCTTTTTTATATAAAAAGAGAAAAACCAAGTGGTTGTATATTCAGAAACTGACTTCCAGATCACACAGCATTGCCCAGTTTTGTTTTGACTTTCTGACTAGACTGCGCTCTGAAGGCGGGGACCTGTCTTCACTTCATCATACACTCTTCTACCACGGGGCAAAGTGCAGTGCACACGCAAGGCTCAGCATATGCCTTACTCAGCTTCTGATCCGTCCAAAGTAAGTACATGCCCCTCCTGAAAGAACACCTCAAAGAGCATGTACGTCATGGGGGAGGAAGGACTTTTATGAGCTTCCTGGAAATTAGGCTGACTCCCTTTGCTAACTGTGTAACCCAGGGCTACAGCTGGGCAGGATCTACCCAGCTCAGGGGCTCTCAGCCAAGAGGATACCTGGGAGCTGGAGTCCAGCCTGTCCTTGGGTCTCCAAGCCCTGGCGGGGAGATAACTCCAGCTGAAGAAGGGAGGCCTTTTTCTAATTTGTTAGAAGGTACTGCTACCTCACTAAGTCACACACCTACGGGGCAGCGTCTCCTGAGAGGTCACCTTTTCCCAGTTGATGGTTTTGTGTGGGTTAGCAAAGTTCAAGTATAACGTAGGGTGAGGAAAGATGATCAAAATTATTTCAGCGAGCTGAGAGATTTTAGTTTTCTATTAGCACAGAGTCTATATAGCTTTCTTTTTTAGATTTCCTTTAAATATATAAAATATATCTGTCTACCAATATAAATGCATGTGTTAACATATGTATATTTATACACACAGGGAGAGAACTTGATGTGGGGTAAAAATGAAGGGAAATGCAAACCTAAATATTTAAGAGCACAGACGTTCCCAGTATTTATTAAACTCTAAAGGATGTCAGAAGGATGCATTTTTACCTGTTCATGATTCCTTCACTTATTCATTTATTCTTTCAATAGATGTATTAGATTCATACTATTTAAAAATAATTAATTATAACCCAGAAGAGACGTGCAACTTTGTATAATCCACTTTGGAGACACTGCAAACATTTCTCCACATGGTCAGAAAGGCCAGCAAAATGCTAGGGAGCCGGAGCAGTGAAAAGCTTTATTCTGTCCTTGCATAACAGTTTTGAGTCCAGTCCTGGGTCGCTGTATGTGGTTTTGTCCACTTCACTACTGATCCCTGGAAGAGCAAGCAAAGGAAGTGGAGGCATCTAAGGACTGCTGTATGAGAATAATTTGTGTATCATCATAAAAGACTAGGGTTGGAAAGGACCTTGTAGCCATCTAAACAACCAGTCTCTTCACTTCACAGAGGGGAAATCGAAATCTGAAAAGGGGCAGGGATTTGTATTTTATTTCTTGTTTTAGAAATGTCAAATTATTTTCAGAAGCTACCATGTCTCCTCTTTCCCTCTGACTCTTAGAAGCCAGAAACATCTACCATAGCTTTGTTTTTCCAGCACTTAATATTTCACCTGGAGAAGCAGTAAATCCTTTGAGGTAGAGATAATCTCATAACAATGATCTCAAATTGCATTGATTTCGATAAGCTCATAATAAAAAGTGATTTTCGTTGCACTGTGCACAATTTATCATAAATATTCCTAATTTATTCTTTTGGTTCCATCCATCTCCAAAGCGAGTACAGTAAGATTTACTTGTCTCAGAGTTGTTACAGGAAGATCATTAGAGTTTAATAATTTTTTAAAGGAATACAAGAATCTATGGTTTAATATACTCCAAGGAATCACTGTTTTTCTTTTGTTCACTGTCAACATGAGTGTAGATAATTTCCTATGGATGTGAGTAAAACAACTGTATGACAAGGTTGACAGGCTAATTAGCAGATTTGAGATTTTAAGTTTTAATTCTGTTTTTAACATCACTTTACAAAGAGGAGCAGACAGAATCTTGTAATCATATCTTCCATTAGTTGAGATAACTATAGAATAATGCTATTTGCTGATGTCAGACAATCAACTCGAACTAAGATTGTTAAAAAGAATCGAACTAATAACTATAACCCTTGAAATTTACAGAAAATCAAGAATCTGTCACAGTAAGTGTTAGAAAGTGGATGAGATTTAAAGAGAGTATATCCAAAGAAAGGTTGATGAACCTTGATCTTGCAACATTTCATGCTGCCACAAAAACTACCACAGATGCTGCCTTTGACATTCTTTTAGTTATTTCTTTTTTTTTCTTTTTTTTTTTTTTAAGATTTTTTATTTATTTATTAGACAGAGATAGAGACAGCCAGTGAGAGAGGGAACACAAGCAGGGGGAGTGGGAGAGGAAGAAGCAGGCTCCCAGCGGAGGAGCCTGATGTGGGGCTCGATCCCGTAACGCCGGGATCACGCCCTGAGCCGAAGGCAGACGCTTAACCCGCTGTGCCACCCGCCCCTCTTTTAGTTATTTCTTATATTTTACATCATTTTCTATATTTTGTGTTCACAAAACATATTTTAGATTTACTACAAATAAATTATTCAGTATTTCAAAAATAGGCTCCACATTAACTTCAGAAAATGGGTAATAACCTTAATTGCAGGGTTGTTGGGTTTTTTTTAATTTCACTTTACCTTTTACTGCTTCTTCCTTCCTCCTACTATTAAGGTTTTGTATAATAAGTACCAAAAGTTCTAATCTTCAAACAATCCTTCTGAAGACTGTCAGCTATTTATAGTTCTTTCTTTTCTATTTTACTTTAATGGATGCTTTTAAAGCTGTTAGAAATTAAAGGTCGCCAAGGCTGAGTGTGTATGTGGCAATTTGTCCAAATTAACTTATTACTGTGGCCTGGTGGGTGATGATGAGCCATCTGGCTCCATTTCTTAGGAAATGTCCTCCATGAGAGTGATTTCTGGGAACAGGTTTAATTACCTTTCATCTAAACAAAACCTCTGGTTATCTTGTGAATTAAACCTGTGGATTAATTATTTTTAAAGGTTAGTTTAGGAGGATCTGTCCTTCAATATCTCATCTGTTTCTACTGCACAAGAAAATTGATACAAATTGTCTCCAGAATAGCTATTTTTATATGTGGATTTAGAATAACAGACGAAAGAAATTTGTCGTTCTGTGAAAATGAAAAATGATAAAAATTAGAGATACCGAATATGCAAATTTTTTAGCTTTACACCTTGGAAATGCAATGTGTTCTCTCACCATTTTCCTTCTATAGCCCCCATGAGAAAAGGTACCGCTTTAGACCCAGCTTTTACCTATCTCATTTTACAAATGTAAATAAGGCCACCATGATTCTTGGCCCATTGAATGGCACTCCACAATCTAAAAGACATTAGATACTTCATTTTCATCTGTAAATTTGGAGTAAAAGATAAAGTATACCTGTTCCTTTTACTGCTTCGTTATTAAATGGACATCCTTATAAAAATGCAAGAAAACTCAATATGCTTCCATTATTGAATTATTGAGTACCACCCTATCACAGTAAAATAACCAGAAGATAACAGCTATCGTCAATTAATTGGCTGTTAATGAATGTATTATACGTTTCTATACAACCTACTTACATGCTTTAAACAACTGGTTTTTCTTTGGGAAAACATTGGTCAAATATGATGAAGCAAATGTTAAAAGTACATAAATTACTCCATTTTCAAAATGGCTCTTTTTATTGCCATAAATTTGCTAAACCTTACCTGTTAAAATTAATATACCATGGTAATTGGCACTTTTAGTAGAACATATACAATGATTACGTATTGTCCTACCCACGTAGTACAAATGAGTCTTGAAAGGGATCTTGCTATAGGCCATAGAGCATGAGATTCGGAGTAAAGAAAAGTTGAGTTCGAATTCTGTCTATACAGTATAATAGCTGGGTGACCTGGCAAGGTACTTAACTTTCCTGGATGTCAGTTCTGTTGTTCATTACAAAAATAGGCATAGTAATATCTCATTTATAGAATGGTAATGGTGTTTAAAGGAGACCGCTTGGGTAAACCGCGGGCTGCAGTGGCTGGAACTCAGCTGACACTCTGCAAATGAGCTTTCTCCTCTCTCTCCTTCTCTGAAAAAGCAGAATAAGAGCAAGACTTCACAGACAAGGCTTGTCAAGGCCCCAGAATTCAGTCTTGCCTATCCATACCTTTACTGAGGAGCTCAAAATATCTTCTGGTTTGCCTTCTTTTCAAATACGTATTTACAAATCAGTTGTTTTGGTTTAGGTTTTTGAAGACAAATCTCTCTTTTCTGTGCCACGACTCCATGCCAGAGCAACCCCCCCAAGATTCAACTCTTCGGCATTTGTGTGCTTGATCTTCAGGAGTGTGGCTTCCACATGTAAGCCGCACAACTCTCCCGTGTTCGTTCGGTTTTAAGTGGAACCTAAGGCAGATGTTTAGAAAAGAAATTGAGTAAAAGTGTTCTACCTCTTAACAGGTATCATCCTGGCTAGATTCTTTTGCTCTAAGATGGCAGCACTAAAAAGCAGTTCTCCTCATTTTTAATATTGGCTTTGGATTTCCGTATGTACAGAACTTTTTTTCATAGGCTGAGTGTGTTGTCTTAAATTAACAATGTAGCTAAAATATAAGTACTAATTAAGGCTGATTTCAGGATGCTAATTAGAGTTAGACTTGGATGTTTATGTAAAGGAGAGATAGACTTGAAATAGACCTATATTGCCCGCTACGAACTAAATGTTTTATTGAAACTTGCATTTGTCTTCAACTAATGGATGAGGGACCAGTATCTACTTTAGAGTTAACTGCATGCTGTTATCAGGTGTTTTGAAGACAAATAAGTTGTATGAAAAATAACTACAGCCTGATCCATAATAAAGGAAACATTACTTATTATAGCTTGTTAGTGGGTGAAACTTCTGAGGCATTCAGTGTTATCATGTTAGCCTCAGAGAGAGACGATCAACAATAGAATTCATCTCTCTGCAACCAGATCCTCAATTCAAGACTCTTACTCTAAGGATTTATGGCATATGAAGGTTGTATTTATTTAATACCAGCCAGCTGGATGAAAATGAACGAGTCAGACATGTCCCAGTATCAAAACATTATATTGACAAAATATCCAGAGGACAGGCCAAATTATGCCACTTACATTCATGTGCTTAAATATTTTATTGAAACTGAAGAAATGTGATAGAAGATGAGGTGCATATTGATTGTGAGATTAGAGGACCTTTATTTGAAATTCCTATGCAGTACAATCATATCCTATGCAATTTCTCTCTATGGAATATACTCTGCGATCCAAATAAAATATTAAAAATAATATTCAGTCTTTAAAATATCTTGGTTTTTTTGAGGAAAAAAATTAACTGTTAGGAAAAAAATAAAACATTTAAATTCATTGAAATTTCTCTCAGCTAAAATTATCTGTCTAAAATGAGGCTAACAATGGCCATGGGCTATAATGAAAATAAACCAGGTTGTAAAGTATCTAGGAGTAGTCAAAAGTGTAAATAAATGCTATATTTTTAATACTTTTTTTTGCTTAGTATGCCATTATTTCTCCTAAAATATTGTTGTTCCTTCACAGAACGCAAACAAATAAACAGAACCAGCAAATGAAAGACCTTTATTTCTTTATGTTAAAAAAAAAGTTTCGCCTATAACAAGAGACAGTGTAATGAAATAAATAGCTATTTCTAAGAATTTTGTTTGATACAATATGATATTTAATGCATGAACTAACTTGTACTTGCATTTAAAATTCCAAAAATGATGAGGTAGACATAAGTCTCTTGCAAGTACCAAGGCAACATGCATGTCACTTAAAACAAATATGGTAACGGGGAGCAGCTTTTCAGCCATGGCTTTTCTCACACACTTAAGATTCTAGTTAAATCATCAGGTTGGACTAGCAAAGAAATAAGAATGACTACATATTTACTTTGTGTGTATGGCTGACGGAATCCTAAGCTGCCCCCATATGTCGTACCCCATCCCAGCTTCAGCATCTACTGGTCCAAGACTGTCTATATTCCCCCACCCTGCACACTTGGCTCTTTCCTCTCTTTTCATCCCTAACCCCATACTATGTCTGCTGTAGATATCAATGGCTGAGTGCAATGGGGCTACCTCTTTTTTTAGGAGAACAGCTGCCACCACACCGACCAAAGAACTAAGGACCCAAGAAGGGCCATTGTGATGGTCTTAGAGTCCACAAAAGTAAACACAGTGGGATAAATTGGATGTGCCAGATTTGCAGGGATTCTGGCTTATTTGGTTTCTGGAGATACCAACAGTTGGACATAGCAGCCTATAAAAAAGTCCACAAAAGTTCCCTTTGTAAAGAAAATACAACTCAGCATATCTGCGTATTAAAAATCATAGTTCATAGTTCATACTTTTGGTGAGAGCTCTCAGGGTAAAGATCAAAAAATTCCATTTGCAAACAATTAGAGGACAAGACATTTTAAAGTAATTGGAGTGCAGTGATGTTGTCCGTAAAGTATGTTGTGTGACCTTGGACAAGTCCTATCTAGTCTCCGCATCTGTTAAGTAAGAGGTTGGGCCAGATTACTGCTGCTCTATCTCCCTGCTCTATCAACCTTTAGCTGGAAGTGTACAAGACTGTAAAGAATCATGGACCAATAAACCTAAAAGAAATTCCAACTCTTTGCTTATCTGTTTTCTAAACTTTCTTCAAGGAACACAGATTCCTTTTGTAAGTTAGGAAGTAATAACTGATCTGTATCCTTTTTTAATATTTAAAATATACAGGCATAGAAACTTTAGAGATCATCTCCTTTAATAAATGAGGTCACAGAAGAGTGAGAAGGTTGAGAAACTTGCCCAGATGTACACAGTAGTCAATGGTGAATCCAGAATCCTAACTAAATTCCCTTGACCCCCAGGCTAGTACTCTTTGGTGATACTTGGGAAGCATTAAACACAAAATGGTAATCATCTCTATCAGCTAGCAAGGATAAAAACTCTCACTTGATTTTTTTCATCTTCCTATCAGAATTTTAAAGACATTGAGGACTAGCAATAAAACCAAGAATTTAAAGAACTTTTGAAGTCCACGCACTGATTTGTAAAGTATACAAGTTCTGCGAAGGCTAGCCCCGCTTTCTCCTGTACTTAGTACACTGGCCCAGACTAGGAAGGTCCCTTTCCTCTCCCTGCTTGATCTACCCCCCTTCCTTTTGCCACACCACAAGCAAGGTGGCAAATGCCCAAATCCTTATGCATGGATTCTTTCATAAAGTAATCCTGAAAATGCTGTCTGTCTCTGGATCGAAGCCACCTTGACATACACTCCCATTTAGGCAGCCTATCTCCCCTCAGCTCACCAAGTGCTAAAACCAAAAAGAGGAGAGGCATCAGCTCTCCTGGATGCTTTGCAACCTAATCTTGCTTTACAGTTTACTTTTAAAATTACCAGTATCATGAGACAAACAGACAATGACTTTTAAGTTTAAAAAAAATTGCAATAAACCAGTAAAAGCAAATTGCTGCATGAGTCCGATTTCCAAGGTGTTCTTCACTCTTGTCTGTGACCCTTTCTGGTATGCTGTCTGTTCACACCAGCAAAGACTGAATATCATATTTTTTTGAAGATATCCCATAATCACTATTGCGTAGCTGCAAGTGTAAGAGTTGGTTTATTGGCTAGTATTAGTAAAACATCAAAGTCCTTTCTTAGAAAACAGTGCTGTTCCCCGCCTGTTTGGTGTGCATGAAATCAGTGAACCTAATAAAGCAAGGAGGTCTCATTAGGAAGAGCAACAAAGTTTCCAGTGTCCTTTATGACCGTGCAGCCACCACAGAAGAGATCAAAGCCTCCGTCAGTAGTGTCTGTACATCTGTTTTCTTTTTATCCAACGTGTTATTTGGTTAGTTGTTTGACAACATCAAAGCTTTTGGCCATTAGGTTCTTTGTTCCACATGGGACTGAATTTATTTTACTAATCCATCTGGTGTAAGATATAAACGTTCCTAATAAGTGCAGGTCACCAATTTGAGGGAAATGAACAATTTCAGTATTTATCAGTAGTTTTCAGGGGACAAGTTGTCTTTGCCAGTCTGGAGTAGAGAGCCTCTTAGCTCATGCATCTTGTGAAGTTAACCATTTTCATTAAGGAAATGTCATGTAAACTTCTGAATCCAGGAAAAAGATTTCTCTCTCTTTCTCTCTTGCCTTTTCTCTCTCATTCTCTCAATGCTTTATTGAGATACAGTTCACATACTACAATTCACCCATTTAAAGTGTACAATTCAATACTTTTTAGTATATTCACAGAGTTGTGAAATTTTAGAACATCTCATCGTTCCCAAAAGAGACCCTGGGTGACATCGACGCACTGTATACCTTAACCTTGTGCAATGTTATAAGTCAATTATTTCTAAATAAAACGGAGGGAAAGATAGAGAGAAAGAAGAAAGAAATAAACTGTACCCATTAGCTGTCCGTCACTCTCCTTTCTCCCCCAAACCTCCCCCACCCCCAGTCCTAGACAACCACTAATCTATTTTCAGTTTCTATGGATTTGCCTATTCTGACTATTTCATATAAATGAAAGCTTCCAATATATAGTCCTTAATGACTGGCTTCTTTCACTTAATACAATGTTTTCAGGGTTCTTAATGTCGTAGTATGGGTCAGTACTTTATTTCTTTTTTGCCAAACAATATTCCATTGTATGTATATACCACATTTGATTTATCAGTTGATGGACATCTGGGTGGTTTCTGCTTTTTGGCTATTACAATTAATGCTGCTATGAACATTCATGTACAAGTTGTGTGTACATAGCTTTTCATTTCTCTTGGGTTATATACCTAGGGGTGGAGTTGCTGTGTCATATGGTAGCTCTATTTAGTCTTTGGAGGAACTGCCAGGCTGTTTTCCAAGGCAATGCCACCATTTTACATTCTTGCCAGCAATGTTATGAGAGTTCAAATTCCTTCACATCCTCACCAACACTTGTTACTGCCTTTCTTTTTTATTATAGTCATCCTAGAGGGTACGAGGTAGTATCTTTTGTGGTTTTGAATTGTATTTCCCATTCTTTGTGCATGGCTAATGCTGTTGAGCATTTTTTAGTGCTTATTGGCTATTTATATGTCTTCCCTGAAGAAATGTCCATTCAGATCATTTGCTCATTTTTAAATTGGGTTGTCTTTTCATTATTGAGTTATAAGTCCTTCGTGTATTCTAGATACAAATCCTTTATCCAATACATAATTTTCCAAACCTCTCTCTTTTTAATTTTATTTAAATGCTCTCTGGGAATTGTGCGTTTCCTGTTTATTTAAACAGGAGACTCCTGAAAAAGGAGTCATGAGTCACAATAGAGGAAATAAAGTCTATTTCAGAATCCTCTTCTTGCCAAATACACAAAATCAAAGAGAAAAAAACTAATAATAATATTAGAACAAGCATTTAGTAAAGTTACCATGGCCATTGCAGTTTAGTTGCAACAATAATTATTCATGTTTGCATACACAATTAGAGTTTACAGAGTATCATGATATACATAATCTGTTGTAATCAGCTCTGTGAAATATTACAGTTATCCCATTTACTAATAAAAAAAAGCGGAGGGAAAGGGAAAAGGGGTGGAGACATTTAGTAAAGTATTTTGTCACACTTAAGATTAAGTTCAACCTAAATACCAGCTACATAAATGCCCAAATATTCAGGTCAAAAGTTCATTAAACAAAATACAAAAGCCATCAAACCAGTTGTACGAATGATTTTTTGACAATTTATGCACATTTGTATGTGATATCTGAATATGAGAAGTGAAACAACGGTCTATGTCATGATAAATTAGCCATAGTTATAATCACATGATATAAAATATCCAAAAAACTTGAACTTTGATCATGTCTTGTAACACCTAAGTCTTTCCCCCTGACCATGTGCACTGATGCTTGGGAGCACAGTACCACCGTAGAGGCTGTATCTTCTTGAGTTTTTAACCAGCAGTGAAGCATATATTCCCGAGACTAGTACACACTACTCCGCATTGAACTTGCTGTGTGACCTCAGGCAATCCACAAGCTTCTCCCAGCATTATCTTCATCATCTAGGAAATCCACTAAGATTCCTCGTCCTGGCCTGTGTGGCCTGTAGGTTCCTGCTGCATGATCTCTGAGATGATATGGATGGGGGGGCATAATAAAAGATGTGATCTCCTGGTATCTGAGTAGGAGAAAGGTAGCAATAATGACATGGTGTTACAGATCTTGTTGCGGGTCACCATGTGAGGGTCTATGTAAAAGTAGGATGAGTTGTTTTTATTAATATTATCGCTAAAGCAAGCAGGCGATACAGGTTAAGATCAGTAGGCAGTCCCGTCCCCATCCCCCATAGAGAGCACAGAGTACTAATGAACTATTTCTCATTCGAGCCCAGTTTTTTGCCCAGTTGTAATGGAGATTACTGCCTCACAGTATTAGTCCATGGAGTTCCAGTTTAGTCTATACCCAAGACTGATTCAAACCACTTGAAGGAGGCTCAGAAGCAGTCAAGTCTATACCGAGAACAATCCACTAAAATAGACCAGGATCTTTCCTCAGATCAATGCCCGAGCATTTTCCAGCATTGCCAAGGTTCCAGAGTCAAGAGGGACTCAAAGTTGTATTAGTGGCAGAAAATCAAATAGCTTCCATCCACACAGAGAAAAATATCCTCTGAAACAAGCCAGGTCCCATTGTCTGACCGTAGAGAATATTGGTTATATAGACCATCCTGGAAAATCTAGGACCTAAGATTGCCATATTTTTGGGACTTTCAAGAGATGCCATTAGCATCTTCCCCCAGAGGACAGACTGGTGGCTTGGGAAGCAAAGTTCACACTTGCAGAATTTAAGTTCTGATTCTGACCATGTACGCAGACTGTGTGGTCCACTGTGGGGAAGGGTAACTGCTCTCTGAATCAATTTTAGCCCGTCTATTGGAATTTATGAATATTAAACAGAAGACTAGGGCAGATCTCTTTGGATTATAAAGTGCTATATAAATGTGTGTGCTGTTCACTATCATGTAAGAAGCACTAATTTCTGTCTCTCCTAGAATATGAAAGCATATATGAAAATACCTTTAATTTCCTGAAGAACACTAAAAATATAAATTGAAATTAATACTAACCAAGAGTGTCACAGTCAAATTGATTAATCAACTATAACAATTTTCCAAATGTGGGAAAAAAAATAAAATCTCCACTGGTTTTTTTGGTTTTTTGTTTTCGTTTTTTGCCAAAAATGGACTCTTGGACATGGAGATCTCACCTTCTATGCGCTATACACTCAGTTTAGAGTTTTTAGCTCCCTTCCAACCAGTAGTGAGGTCAGAAATACCTGTGCAGGGGGAAGGGAGTGCGTGAAATGTTTGCCCTCTCTGCTTGTAGGTGACAGCCAGATTGTTCACATTCCTTCCTCAACTCTGTTGGACAAATCTCTTGACTTACCATGTCTGGGAAATCTTCAAATGTAAATGTGATGATGACATTGGTTGGAGTGCCTGGAGAAGGAAGCCTTTGAAAGCGTCTCAGGGCTACTTCAGCAATCCAGGGGAAACTTGCTCTTACTTAAGAGCCACTTTGCAAAAGAAGTATGATTTTCTTAAAGGCAGAACTCCCAACTTTACATAAGAATATCAGCTTTCTATTTAAAGTCACACAGAGGTATAAAAGAAAGAGACACTTCCGCCCTTTGCAACCTATGCAGCAGACTTTAATTCCTTGAGATTAAGTGGCTGGGCTCTCCAGGAATTCTTCAGATTGGCCTTTCATTTCCTGATATAAACAGGAAAACTCGTTGAAAACCTAACGAAGAAAACAAGGACAGAGCCCCTAATCCAAGAGCCCATCTTCCGTAATTACCTACAAAATTCCTTTTGGTTTTGTCCTTGGTGGTTAACTTACTTCATGTATAATACTATGATGGGGTAAGTAACTTGGCCATTGACCCTGGGAGGAGTAGCTATAGTAGGTAGAGGTGGCAGGAAGAGAGAAAATGTATAAGCACTCACTTCTACGGATACTGCCATCTCTCACCTTTACTGTACACCCTGTCCTGTGCTATTTTTGGAGGAGTGAGGAAATACTGTTTACGAGGAAGTGGCTCCTTGAGTAAGGAAGTGGGCAGTGTAGGAAAAACGAATCAGAACCTTCCAAGAATAGAATTCACCTTTGACTACCACTTCAAACTCCGCACCCCATGTCCAAGTTTTGCCAGACAGGGATACACATGTCAAAACTTGTCTGAGCCTGCCTTTCCCCATAAACAATCATGGATATTCTTCTGAAATTAATGTCACTGGCATGTGTAGCTCTCAAATACTACTTAGGCTCGCTCTCAAGTCCGTCACAAACAGATGAGTCTGCACCATTTGTTCTCACTTTGCAAAGAATTTTACATACCCCCAACAGCAGCAGAGAAACAAAAAATTAATGAGATTTAGTGGCCACTTATTTCATGATAAGCTGTTTGAACAATAGGACTGAAATCTGCTTGTGGACAATGAGATCCTCTAGAAAATAGACTCTGGTCTCGTGTGCATGTCTCAAAAAAACAAGATATTCACTGTTTTTATAGAAGGTTCGCTATTTTTATCAAAGTTGCATGGTTGCTTTATAAAGTAAACTAATTTAATTTCCCCCAAAGAATTTCAGCCTCCTTGGAAGAATAAATAAGCATTTCTTGTGCTCACCTGGCTCTAAGTAATTTCTTGTTTTGTTTTGTTTTGTTTTGTTTGGCTTAACCAGCAAACATTTATTTCTCCTGATTCTGGAAGCTCAAAAGTCTAAGATCAAAGTGCTGGAAGCTTCAGTGTTTGATGTGAGCCCACTTCTCTTTTCTTTTCTCTTTCTGCCACCAGAATCGCCCTTAATGGTCCATCACGATTATTTTTGCTGAAGCTTTTTCTAGCATGCACCTCAAATCTTTCCAGCCTCTACTATACCCCAGCTCTGGTCACTTCATTTCTCTGCTCACAGACCTTCGTCCACTGTTTTTAAAATAAAGTTCAAATGCTTCTGCTTGGCACTGAATGTCTCCATAATCTTGACCACTACTTTTCTAGCTTCCTCACATTTCTTATACTCTACATTCCATTCACCCTGTCGTGCACGTTTGAGTATGCAGCATTTTTTTTCCTACAATTTTTCCATGGTTAGCTCTTAAAGACGTCTCCTTAGAAATGCCCTATTAGCCAGTGCAAGCCATATAGACATCTCTGTTTTCCGGAAGGTGGCGAAGGACAAATGTGACATATGACATAAGCCCAGTAAAAAACCTCGGGCTCTAATGACCATCGCACTCTAAAATTGTCAGGTATTAAATGGAAAGAGTTTATGTGAAATACTAAATAACTTCTATCAAAAGATTCCAAATGTTTGTATCCAAAAAAAGAAAAAGGTGTTTGTGTCTGTCAGTTATTTTATACACCCTCAGAATGTATAGTCACTCCAAAAATTACATAATCTGATCATGGCAATTCAGGGTAAAATAAATGCAAAAAAGAAACAGCTTCTTACACATACTTTCAGTACATTTTGCTTTTTATTAGAGTTGGTTTCAGACATTCTTCACATTTTTAGGAAATCTTTTGATTTGTTTCTGTTTTACTGTGTAATTTAAAACTCTCCACCTTTTACTGAAATGTACTAACCACTGAAAAATTAAAAGCAATATAAAAATAGGAACAGTTGAAGCCAGTTTTAAAGACTTTAAGGCTAAAATAAATTTTTCAAATTATAATACTCTACTTTCATATATATGTATTCCTAGCAGACCAGTAAAGTGGAGTGCTTGTTGTTTATTGGAAATGGACATTCCAATGGTGTTAGCCAACTAAGTAATTCTTTTTTAAAGTTTCCTGTGCAAAAATGTATACAAAGAAATGTTTCTATACCAATTAATGTTGATAGTTTGGTTTGGAACATTACGTTAAACTAAAGTTAGTTTTATATGTTCTTTTACCATATTTAATGAATATCATTGGTGGTCAATTTTTTTTCTTCTAAAATTTTTAATCTTTGTTGCATTATGGAAAGGTGGCAAGGGGATGATCAAAAATAGGCATAACACAAAAACCAAGGTTTCCCAAAGGTAAATAGATTATTGTGTTTACATAAGCATTTACAGTTCTTTTAAAAAAAAAAAGCATAGCTGCCTTATGTTCAGAGATGCTGCATGAAATACCAGGCGCCAACAGAAGGACTTAGCAAGACAGGAACAGTTCCGGTCTAAGTCTAATGGGTCAGAAGAACGAATTTTATTGAGTTTCTACTCTGTGCACTGCTCTGTAATACGTGCTAGTCTTTCACATTCTCCTTTAACAAATCTATTAGTGTGACTCTCCGCGTTCTGCAAATGAAGAAGTCGAGGGCAGAACGGCGTAGAATAACAGTATCACAGGAAAATAAGCAGCAGAGTCCCCAGGGAAACTATAGTGAGAAGCAAGAGTTCTGGAATCACCAGGTGGTACTCAGATTTCAGAAACAGTTTTGCAATTTTAGCAGGTAAAATTTGGGTGCTTCTGATGATGAAGCAATCTAAATGGCAAGGTCTGAGGGGAAAATTCAAAAGAAAAAAATGTTAATATCTTATTACCTTTTCAAAGATGTGTCTAACTTACGTAAAATATCAGTATACTCAACAGCATGCTGATGTGGAATGTAATTTTCCTTTCTCAAAACATGTTTAGCGTCAGAGCTCAAAAATCTAATAGATCGTTTACACCAATCACCTTTTCAGGTTTAACTTTCCTCCATAAACTCAAGGGATTTAAGACGTGGCCCTTCGTTTAGCCTTTTTCTTTTGATAGCAAGAACGGGTGATTAAGAGATTTAATAAAAATATTTTTGAGAATGGCCTTAAGTCTTTTTTTATGTAATACAGTTCTCTGTGATCTATTCTGTTGCACAGTACCGTGAATGCCAGAGGTTGCCAAGAGATATTAATTGATGAAAATAATAAAAAGGCCTTCTTAGATATCAGATTCTTGTTTGTCTCTTAGAAGAACAGCTTGGGTTTAACTTCTACTTGACAATGCTTTCCTTGACATTAAGAAATGGAACACCTTTGGAAGCAATTTTTCCCAGTGAACAGAATGGGTCCTGAGTGAGCATTCTGGTCGGCCGCTGGTTTCTGAGTCCTCTTCCCAATCTAGATGTCTCTGTGTGGGTGTGCCTCCAGCAGCCATCGGCTGGGTTGGTGGTGTCTAACATCCCCCCACGGAGCTGCCCCGGTGGCACAACAGTGTTTGTTTAGTTTGTAGGGAAAACTTGTGAAAGGTGGTGACCTTAGTTTAGGGCTGAGAAAACCCAATGAGTTTTAAGTGGCATGGCGAAGCAGTGAAGACTCAAAAGATAGTCCCTTCACCATCTGCGTGGGAGTAGCCTCCAATCCTCCAGTGGCCCAAGTCTATGCCGTTCGGTTTAAAATGCTCATTGCCTAACACCTTCTGTGCGGCTGCCTTTCATCACTCAGCCAGCAGCCAGTCTTACTGACATTCTCCGCCGGGCCTGTGCGGCTCTCACTGGGCTTCCTGCGCAGGGCCCGCAATCCTACCTCCCAAGGCTATTGATCTCCAGGTGGACGGCTAACAATCCCCATTTTGAACTCTGTGTATTTCAGGTTGTACTTTAATCCGTGCAATAATAAATTGATGACAACTTGCCTGTATTTAGTTCCTAAAACAATGATGTATGGATTCACTCTGGATATAGAAAAAATAAATACACTGTGTGTGTCCCCACCTCTCTCCTCCGTAGTGACACCGTATTGTAAAACAAATGTTGTAAAAATTGATGAACTGTGAGTGATCCATTTGCCTCTTTTATTCAGAGCAATAAGAACATAATATCTGATTACAAGATCCAAAGAACATGTCATCCTGTTTTTTGTGTTTACTTATTGATAGTTATATTTAACAATCGGGGAGCATTTGGTCTCTTATGAAGATATACTTTGTGCTTTAAAGCAATTCCTGCTTGGAGCAAAATTATAGAATGTAATAGATAATAGGGTGTAAGGACACTTTCCTTTAAATGTAAAGAGCATTTCCAAATGAACCCCACTGTCCCACAAGCCATTCTGCTCAGCTTCTGTCTTTGTCTGAGTCCTTCTTTATCTTATCTTTCTTTGCTGGAAATTCAAATTTTATATCTTCTTTGTGCTCAGAAGCCTACCTTGTTCAAAAAGACCTTTATTGTACCATCACCCCTGAAATCATTATCAGTCATTCAGCTGGGTGTATTGTGGTAAAATGCACTAAACATAAAATTCACCATTTTAATCATTTTAAAATGCATAATCCAGGAGCATCTTGTACATTCACAGTGTTGCACCACCATCATCATTATGTAGTCCCAAAACCTTCTCATCATCCCAAGAGGAAACCAGCATTCCCATTAGGCAGTCACTCCCCATTTCTGTAGTTGCCCAGCACCTAAAAAGCACTAATCATTTTGTCTCTGTGGATTTGCCTATTCTGGGCATTTCATATAAGTTGAATTACATAACATGTGGCCTTCTGTGTCTGGTTTCTTTCGTTTAGCATAATGGTTCCAAGTTTCATCCATGTTGTAGCGTGTATCAGTACTTCATTCCCTTTTTATGACTGAATAATGTTTCATTGTGTGATTAGACTACATTTTATTCATCCGGCAGCGGACATTTGGATTGTTTACAATTTTCAGGTATCACAAAATATATTTAGCTATTTTTTAGCTGCTATGAATATCCTTATACAAGTTTCTGTTTGAACACCCATTTTCAGTTCTTTTGGATATATACCTAGGAGTAGCATTGCTAGGTCATATGATGGTCATATGATTGTATTTTTAACTTAATAGGTAACTGCCAAACTTTTTCACAGAGGCTGCACCATTTTACATTTCTACCATCGATGTATGGGGTTCCAATTTCTCTATATCCTCACCAACATTTGTTATTTTCCTTTTTTTTTTTTCCCCTATTACAGCCATCCTAGTGGGTGTGAAGTGGTATCTCACTGTGGTTTTGATTTGCATTTCCCTGATGGCTAGTGACCTGGAGCATCTTCTCATGCACTTGTTGCCATTTGCTGACCTTCCTTGGAGCAATGGCTATTGATTTGCAAATATTTTCTCCCATTGTATGGGTTGTCTTTTTGCTCTCTTAATAGGGCACAAAAGTCTTAAGTTTAAGTCCAATTTGCCTAGATCTTTTTTTGTCGTCGTTGCTTGTACTTTTGGTGTCATACCTAAGCATCCATTGCCAAATCCAAGATCATGGACATTTACAGCTCTGTTTTCTTTTTAAGAGTTTTATTGTTTTAACTATCAAATGTAGATCTTTGATCCATTTTGAGTTAATTTTTGTATATTGCCTGAGGTAAGGGCCCAACATCATTCTTTTGCATGTGGATATCTAGTTGTCCTGGCATCATTTATTAAAGAGACTATTCTTTCCCTGAACCATTTGGTTTTGAAAGCCGGAAGTGTATTACTTAATAATTGTATATTGATTTTCTTTTTCAGTTATTCATATGTATCTGTCTTCTCTCTATAAGAAAACCATTTAAGGGAGGAGATTGATTTCTTTAATGTTTCCTATGTTTTAAGTAAGGGCTAAAATGGTTTCCAAAGTGGGAAAACAGAAGTCAAAGAGAACTCAAGATTTTGACTCAGAAAAATCAGGGTAATTTATTTAAAAGATAACTTGTAATCTTTTTAAAATATAAAATTAGTAGGACAGTCTCTGCCCTCAACATGTTCATAGCCTAATGGAGGAACCTAGCACACCAGACACGTGTGGTTATCGAGCACTCGAAATGTACCTAATTCTGATTGAGATTTGCTGAAAGAACAAAATACACACTGCATTTCAAAGGCTTAATACAGGGGCGCCTGGGTAGCACAGTCCTTAAGCATCTGCCTTCGGCTCAGGGCATGATCCCGGCGAACTGGGATCGAGCCCCACATCAGGCTCCTCCGCTGGGAGCCTGCTTCTTCCTCTCCCACTCCCCCTGCTTGTGTTCCCTCTCTCACTGGCTGTCTCTCTGTCAAATAAATAAAATCTTAAAAAAAAAACAAAGCTTAATACAAAAAGAAGAATGTCAAACATCTCATTAGTCATTTTTATATAGTAATTACATTTTAAAATGATAAGTTTTTTGGTATGTTGAGTTAAATAAAATACTATAAATTTGATTTCACTGTTCCTTTTTACTCTGTTAATGTGGCTTATATTATATTTCCATTGGAAAATACTGACACATAAACAGAAAATCAAGCAAGTGTCTCACAGAGACACTAGTAAGTGACAGGGGTGGTATTTATAGCCCTTTCTTAAAATTCCGTAACCTAAGTTTTTAATGACTACCCTATACAACTCAAAGTCAACCAGAAATATGAAGATAGGATTGGTGGCTCCAGTTTGAAACTGGAAGGTGAGAGAAGGGTCTGTAACACATATTGAATGCAGAACATCTTCAAGGAATACGAACGAAATGCAAACATCCTGCCCACACTTCAGATCTCATGGGGAGACATACCTGACCCACATCCTTCAACTAGAGAACAACAACAGGCTAAGCCAGTGACAAAGCCGGGGATTGTTTTGGCCCCCAGGGGACATTTGGCAATGTCTGAAGACATTTTTGGTTGTTACAACTGGAGGTACTACTAGCATCTAATAGGTAGATGCCAGGGATGCTGATAAATTTCCTGCAACATACAGGATGGCTCCTGCACAACAAAGAGTTCTTTGGTTTAACGGGCCAGTAATTCTGAGGTTCAGAAACCCTGGATTGCACTTTACGAGGGTAAACATTTCAGAGAAAGAAGAGGCAAATGTGTGCAGGAGCTCTCAGGAAGACTATAGGAAGGAAGGGACCCTTGAGTGAGTCTCTGGGAATACGGGCAGGTCCCAGTGGGTACAGGGATGGGGCAAAGTGATCAAGAGAGCATTACCAGTCAGGAGGAGTGTAGCCAGTGGTAGGAACTAGATATGGATTTGAGCAAAATCCATATCATAAAAGGAGAAGCAGCAACTAGAGAAGTGGTTTAAAATTCAGATTTGGGCTCTAACCCGTTTTTTATTCTACTTGGCAGCTGAGCAGCTTTGAGCAGATCACTTGATCTTTGTGAAATTCAGGGTCACCCTCTGTCAGTGGGAATCATTTTAATCAAAGGAGATCCTCTGTGTACAAACGATTGTGTAACCAAAAATACAAAGTACTGTTGTTGACTTTATCATTGTGGTTGTTACCAGATTGAGTTGGTTCCAGAGTGTGAGGGTTTGAAAGGCCAGCAAGGAGAGGAGGTTGGGTCTCTGGTACTATCTGGAGCAGGAAAGCCGTTAGAGGGGAGTGATGTCGTGGAAGGTTTACTTGGATATGATGTGCAGGGAAGATGGGAGCAGGGAGGGAGTATAGTGAGGAAAATCATCTAGGACACCTTTTCGGGGAAACAGCATGGATAGATGACAGGTGCCACAGGGGAGGCAGCTGGCGGAAGGTCCTGTGCCACCATGTTCACAGGCAGCTGCCTCCCCTATGGACCTTCATCCACAACCTGGTGGCAGTAGAGTGACTTAAGCAGCTCTTCCAGGCGCACACTGGGGTATAAGTCATTTCTTTTGTAGAAGTGGACAGAAAACTAGGCAGGTCACTCCATGACCTTAAGCACTAGCCCTATGTGTCAGTGCAAACTACCTGTGGTTTCTAAGACTGAATGTTTAGTATTTTATCATCAACATGGAATTCTACAAAAATGTGGATTCTGAATTTTCCTTGAACCTTGTCTCACCTTCAACAGCTCTACCATGGTAATATTTCTTGAAGTATATGTATAAAGGAATGCATTTTCATAGTAGTTTGAGGCTTAATTTTCCCATGGTTAATACTTCAAATTCTCCCAGCCTGGCATCAAGGCAGAAAATTTCCCATAGTAATTATTTTTTTAATTTAAAATAATTTATTTTATGAGACATTTGGGAAATGGCCCAGCAGTTCTACTGTCATAAGAATGTAGAGAATGTAGAATGTGGGCTCCATTAGCATGTAAGCTTCCAAAGGGCAGGGATTTGGGGTTGTTTTGCTCACTGCCTGTAATGCTAGTGCTTAGAACAGTGCCTGGCGCATGATAGCGCTCAATAAATTATTTGTCGAATGAGTGAAAGAATGTCCGAAGGAACAAGAAGCTTACATTGTTGTGCACTCTTCCTAGATGGTTGTGTGATTGATCAAGTGCTGTGTGTGTCTGTGGTGCTGAGTATGACAGTATCTGAGCCCCAGTCTTGAACCAAGACTGTTATCAAAGCTGTCTCACTGAGACCCATCTATTGTCACTCATTCATGGCCACAAGCACTCAAATCAAGTGTTTTCTTCTCTCCTTTCTACCTCCTCTGGAACCCAGCAGAGGTAAATCAGTAAAGTTGGAAGTGGAGGAAGATAAGAGCACAAAGGGATCAAATCCCACCCCCACCCCAGCCCCCGGAAGTGGTAATTGGTTTGTCTCCCTACACCTTCCCCCAAGAGTGGCCTTTCCATGTTCCTGAAGATGAAAACATCGCCGGGGAGGGGGTGCATCTGGCAGGACTGTTGTGCTCCAGTCAACTTGGCTGCTACAGAAATAAGGGCTCTTCAGTAAGGCTTGACAGTACGCCAGTTCCGCCAATGATAAGAGAAGCCTGAAACACCAGCAAATCACCACACACCACCGGCTGTATTTCCCAATGTGGGGCGGCAAGGCCACCAAACAAAACAAATACGACAGCTGTCCTCAAAGCTTGCCAACATAGTTCTGAAAATGTAAAATAATAATACTAATACTAATACTACTAATAATAATAATAAAAAAAATAGCTTTCCTAAGGAACTATTATAACAATGGAAGAACACTAGATAGGTCATTTACTGGTACCCTCCAGAGTTAGGAGGTCCCTCAGTGGCACATTTTCCATCCTTGTTAGCCATTTTCCTTGTCATGAATAACATTTCTCCACATCAGCTTGCAAGGTGTTCCTTATGATACTTGAAGTTTTCGTTTGGTAGGAGGGAAGCCCAAGGATATTTTACTCAAAATATATCTTCTTATAAGGGAAAGCAAGCAAACAAAAAAGGTATTTAGTCTGAGATGCATTATATTATCAAATTCTCATTAAACATTGGTCTGAGATTTTACTGCACAGTTGGTGCAGACACAGTAAGGCTCCTAAAAGGTGAGGTTTCATCATTGAAGAGGAGTTCAGGAGAGGAAGGAATCTGACACCGGGTTTCTCTTCACAACTGATTCATGAGAAAAGCCAACTTAACTAGGTTTCTTTTTTAATGCTGTGTCCTTGAAAATAGTATATTCTTGGGTTTAAAACCAGTAATTTTCCAACATCTTCCCAAGTTGAAGCTTACATTTTCTGGAAATCTAGAGTCCTGATAAATTCAGTGAGACATTCCTTTTCAATCTTTATCTAGAAATATAGAAGTATATGTTGTCAGGTGTACATATTTCAAGATACAAAGTGTATCCGAGATTGGAGTAGTGTCCTGGAAGGGGTGCAGTGCACAACTGTGAGCCGGTGTGCAGTGGCCTGGGTGTACGTAAGTGCGGTCACTTTGCATTCCTGAGCTACCTATAGCCAATAATCATTCCTGAGGAAAATTGTGTTTTTGAGTTCATTATTAGGGCACTTGTGATGTTGATGCTATTATGCGGAGTTGGTTTTTTTTTTTAAGATGTTATTTATTTATTTGAGAGAAAGAGACTGACCATGAGCAGGGGGCAGGGAGAGGGAAAAGCAGGCTCCCTGCTGAGCAGGGAGCTGAACATGGGGCTGGACCCCAGGACCCTGGATCATGACCCAAGCCGAAGGCAGACGCTTGACCAACTGAGCCACCCAGGTGCCCCGTGCAGTGTTGTTATTAAAAGTCTTTCACCTTGTCTCTGAGTGAGACTAAAGAGAAAGGCAATAAGTTAATACAATTAATGTAAATAAATAAGTTTTATTTGTAACTGTGAAATTACAAATAAATTGTAGCTATTAAACTCCTACTCCATAAACGCCTCTTTTTGAAATGCAAAGATTTGAAAAGAAAGTAGAAGCCACCTTTTAAAAAATCTCTCCTATACACAAACAAAAATCAAAACAGTGCCCTAGAGTAAAGCAAATGTTGATCAGGTCAAATGAAAATGAGCCAAGTCCAGAACTAGAAAAAAAATTTGGTCAAATGGAAAACATTTCTGGACTTCTGTCTTTCAGACCTGCCTGCCTCCCAAGCTGTTATATGGTGATATTGAAAATATTTCACGTATCAGAGAGATAACACAAGGATGAAAGGCATGTTTGAAGTTCTTGAAGCTATTCTGAGAAAGCTACTTGAGAAAACATAAACCCCGTCAACAATACCATAAGCACTGTCCATCATTAAAACCAGGCAGTCACTTTTCATCCGTTTCCTTTTTCTCTCATAGTATTTTTTGACATTAAAATATCACATGATAATGAACATTTTCAAAAGCAGTCTTCTTTTGTAAAATGAGTGCCAAAAGCAATACCAAAACCAAATCCTCAAAAACCAATACAAACAGAAAATATGGTCTTAGGAAGACAGCAAACATGGATTCATTCATTCATTCAGTCAGTCATTCATATCAAGCTGTGGCAGGCACTGGAGACATAATAACCAGTGCAGGTCTAGGGGAGGATGAGGGATACAGACAGGGATAGAGGCAATTCTGGAAGCTTGGAAGGCCAGCAAGGCTGGTCATCTTATATGGACAAATAAAAAGAATGCCATGTATTCTGTTATTCAACAGAGATGGAGGTCTTTGCAATATTAATTTAAATTCTCCATAAAGTGTTTACATATTTATACTGTAGTTTGTTTAAACTGGAGTCACTGGCTATTTCTTGGGTATCAGGCATGGTACCAGCTGTTTGTAGGAATGACTTTGCTGTGCTGTGTTAAAGTCCTGGTTATGATTTGCGTAACCTCACTGTTGATCAGCTTTAGTTGGCAACATACAATGTGTCTGTTCTGTTAAGTTTCCATTCTAGAATGCTAATATACACAATACATAGGATCATTTTATGTACTGAGACTTCATGTAGCTATATACAGAAAAAAACACAGTCCTCGGTTTAGGGGTTTCTTTTGTTTTCTTTTCCTTTCTTTTCTTTTTAATGCCAGCCTACTTTTTTATTTCTGCTTTAAAGCTATCATGCTGTAACAAATAGTTTCAATTACAAGGAACTAGAAAAAAGAAATTGACATTTCCCCTACCAATCGTGATGCAGTATTATTATATTATTTATCTAACAGGCAGCGGGAACATGACCAGTATTTGTTGATCGCTAATATAGTAGCTTACAATGAGTTTTAGAAAACAGATCAATATTTATCTTAAAAGTTCCCTGAAGAAGATATTGCTGTCCTTCTCTTACCTTTTATCCCTCTCACTATTTTTTCCTTGGTAGTTATAAGTCAGTGAGAATGAGAAAGCTAAGTCCATTCATTCCAAAGTACTATTATATTACTACAGATAAAATGACCTGGAATAAATAGATTTCTTAAGGCTTATATGCAGATCTTCAGACTAGAGAAAAATTTAAAAGCAGCAACAATGACAAATGCTTTATATAGTTATCGTTTTGAAGATAATGAAGGCATAAACTAATTTATTCAAAAGATATCAAAATACATGTTTAACTACCAAATCACTAAAAGGTGGAAACTTAAAGTGGCTCTATTGAACCACGTGGTACCAAATAACAAATGAGGACCATCTGCCTTGCAATACCAAAGTATCATTTTCCTTCTTTCCAAAAGTTAGAGAAAGAGCATTTCCAAAACTGATTTAACATGGCAAATGAATTTGCAGAAATGGTTTTGAAATATGGCTCTCTATCAAAGATCAAATCCTGTTATTTCTGCTCACCTTATTTCCCTTATAATTTATTAGCAGGCTTAGTGTATTTTGATTTATTTATTCTTATGAAGTTTTGCCTCCATTAAATATTATAATCCTTGTTGATTTCAGTGCTGTAACCTTTGATCTGCTCCTTTAATGAATATTTTTGTGTTGCTAAAACAGTATGTAAAAATAGCCAGAAGTGGGGGGGGGGGCATTTGCCTAGGACAAAGGAACAGGAGAGAACTGTGAGAATATGCTGTGTTTTGTTAACTGTTCTTAAAAGGAAAATAAAGGCAAGATATTAGCAAGCAATCAATAATGACAGATGGGCAACAAATTCGCTGTTCCTTCCTTACCCGTCCTGCAGCATTTAACTATAGAAACTTGAAGAAAACACACACAATTTCCTCCCTACACTGTACCCCCAAAACACACTAAAATTTATCAACTGTAATCTTCGCATTTGAAAGCCCATAATTGATTTTAATTCATTGCCTTAGACTTCCCATCCCTGTATTTAACATTTATAGGATTTTGTTATTTTTTTTTTCTATCTTCTTCTATGGTATTTCTATGAGCAGTAGCATATTCTATAATCTCAAATAACCTTTAATTTTGTTGTCAGAGAGACTACCGGGCAGAAGTTATCTAGCTCTTGAGTGAATTTAGTCAACTGCCCAGCATCTATATCTCATCATAACTTTATTGTTCTCTACTTACAGTTGCATATTCAGTAACTCTCCCAAAGGGCCAGGCTTTTTGGGGAAAATTACATACAATTGTGGAAAGTAAGACTGCATGCACTCATAAAAATCTTTAGATACTCTTTGTAGATATATCTATAGACATCTCTAGAAAGGATTGACTATTCACAGATAAACACACATACATTAATATATATCAAGTAAAAAGTCAGAGCCTTCCTAAATAGGTAGTACCCCCCTGCCACTACCTCCCAGAACATTTTTTTTCCAGGGGAGTATTTTCTCAGAATTTAGAGGCTTTAGAAAAAATAATTAGAAAAATAGAAGTCCTCAGTGACCTTTAACATTCTTTTTATTTTCATATTCTTTAACATTCCTTATGTTCTTTACCATCACAATAATGTATTTTGTGAAATATAATTAATACAAACAATATAAATGTCATTCTCGCGACTTAAGCTCCAAATAATGAATACTGAACAATTAATTTTCTTTTTTGGTAGGTTTTATGATCTTCTCCCCGTCATTAAATTCTCCAGGTTTTTAGGAAATACTTATAAAACTATCTTGCTTCTTTGTATTTTTATTAGGCATACTAAAAAGGATGTGTGTGTGTGTGTGTGTGTGTGTGTGTGTGTGTGTGTACCTATGTTCAAATGTCCATTGCTGTTTTAATTTTGTAACTCAGTCCCTAAATCTGTATTCTGAAGTCATGACTCATGATTGATCTGAAACTCTGAACACTGCAGTAAGGAAACAGAAGCTTGATAGAATATTAGATAAGAAGAATTTAAAGTTGGAGAGTCATTACTGTACCTCTTGGCAATTTTAATCCCAAAACCATGCACTGAGGACAGGAAAACTAATTGTACTAGTCTTTTAATCTGAAACTGTGAATCTGAAACTTTTTTTATAAACTTTAATACTCTTTTACTGAAAAAAAAGTGATTGATATGCACCAAAATTGTGTTTATCTTTGCAATGTTCTTTGAAGACTGACTGAAAGAGGGACCAGGAGGACTCTGATAACAAAAATTTTTAGCTGTTTCTAAATTCAGTTTTTCTTTGCCTAGAAACTCATAGGTGATAAGATACGAATAAGTTTTATGAAATTCATCTTAGTGCCCATACTTTGAGATTAAATCTCTTGAATTCTGCATGCAAATGTATACATGACCTTATGAAAATCTAACGTCATTTTAAACATTTTGGTACTTCAGAAAAACAACAACATAACAGCTCAAAAGTTATTGTGCAAAATACTAAATAATTTGCACTTTGAACCAAATAGCGTATCAACTGATAATTTAACTTCTCAGAAGTCATAACTTACAGTGGTCTCCAAACTTTTAAATCAAGTACACACATGAGTAAAATATTTCTGTATACACACTATGTATATTATGTGTATTAACATTTTACACTGTTGGTGGGAATGCAAGCTGGTACAGCTACTCTGGAAAACAGTATGGAGGTTCCTCAAAAAGTTAAAAATAGAACTACCCTACGACCCAGCAATTGCACTACTAAGTATTTACCCAAAAGATACAAACGTAGTGATCCAAAGGGGCATCTGCACCCCCATGTTTATAGCAGCAATGTCCATAATAGCCAAACTGTAGAAAGAACCCAGATGTCCATTGATGAGTGGATAAAGAAGATGTGTTGTGTGTGTGTGTGTGTGTGTGTGTGTGTGTGTGTAATGGAATATTACTCAGCCATCAAAAATGAAATCTTACCATTTGCAACGATGTGGCTGGAGGTAGAAGGTATTATGCTAAGCAAAATAAGTCAATCAAAGAAAGCCAATTATCATATGATTTCACTCATATGTGGAATTTAAGAAACAAGACAGAGGATTATCGGGGAAGGGAGGGAAAAATAAGACAAAATCAGAGAGGGAAACAAACCATAAGAGATTCCTAACTCTAGGAAACAAACTGAGGGTTGCTGGAGGGGAGGTAGGTGGGGGATGGGGTAACTGGGTGATGGGCATTAAAGAGGGCACATGATGTCATAAGCACCAGGTTTTATATAAGACTGATGAGTCACTGAGCTCTACCTCTGAAACTAGTAATACACTATATGTTAATTAATGGAATTTAAATAAAATAAAAATTTTTAAAAATCATTCCCATATCTCCAAACAGGGTTGTTCAACCTCTGCACTATTGGCATGTGGGACCGATAACTTGGCATGGGGGCTGTCCTGTGCATTGTAGGATGTTAAGCAGCATTCCACCTCTACCAGCTACATGGCAGCAGTAGCTTTCCCCGTTGCAATGGCCTGAAAACATCTCTAGACACTGCCAGATGCCCCCCCCCCCGCTCCCCCGGGGCCAAAGTGTCCCAGTTGAGAACCACTTCTCTAAATCATTTCTGTGTAATTCTATACTAATATATAAAGCAAACATGAAAGATGTCTATTTTTAAGGTTGGGTTTATTTTATTAGTGCCCCCCAAAAACATTTCGCTTTCCTATAAATGTTATTAATAATTTTCAGAGACAGAATCATGACAGAATATGCTTCAAATTGTCTTAAATCTTTGTTTAACAAGAGATGGCATCCTGATTCAAACTTCAGTTTATTTCAGTACTTGATTTTAAAGGCCATCAGGAGAGAAAAAGATGTGTAACTTGATATTGACAAAATGCGGCTTTTTAAATAAATCATGATACAAAAGTTTTCATCCAGTCTAACAGTTATCCAAAGTATTCTGCCGAAATTTTACTAATAAATCTCTCCTTTAATGTCTTGAAAACAAATAAGAAACTGCGTTTTTATATTTTTAACATGTATTTTTTGAAATTTCTGAAGCTCTTCATTTAGAAAAAAATTTAGCTGGTGAGAAAACTGTATTAAGATTTTTAATGTTACTTATGGGAGTTTTAATAGCTGGTGTGCATACACATCATTTTCAATAATAAATTCACGTAACAATGCACACATTTCCAAAATATTTTAAGAATGCTTTGTACATAACACAAGTTGTTGTTTGTGTTATAAAGCGTTTGCTTCCTCACTCATTGTTCAAATGTCACCTTTATCTTGGAGAAACACATTATATATAGAATTTTGAAAAATGTATGCTCAGTTAGCATAATAGTGACAGCAACTTGTCATCCAGAAATGTCAGCAAATTTGAAGTATTTGGTTTTTGTTAAAGAGAAATGAGTAACTCATCTTCAGGTTCAGGTTCTTTGCAATGAGATAACCAGTGGTTCTCTGTATGATGTATGGTTTTCTGGTCACTCCCTACCTCATTCCAAATACTGTAAAGAACTCACTATAGTTTATTAATTTTAAATTAAAATATTAGAATATCAATGTCAACCTATGGCATTTTGTGCATTTCTGGCTTTGACTTCTTTGCTAAAATAGCTCATCTATTAATTTTCCAATGTTGTCTCTATAAACTTAGCCTAGAATTCTTTCTGTGGTTAAATTAATAGTGTTTCTGCAACATATTATTTTTATTGAAAGAGTCATTTATTGAGAATATCACCTCATTGGTTTTTCTTTCCTTTACTGACTCGTAAAAAAAGTGGGAAGGTAATCATTTATATTCCATCATCGAAACAAAATTTAGCAAATATTATAGTCTGAGACCTGTTAGAAACATCTGTGCTTTCATTTAACTATACCTACCAAACCCCTTACACTACATAATTTGTTACAAAACTTGTTTCTTCAATCTTTAACAATGTTTACTTTGCAGTTGCTACCAGTGTTTGCTATTAAAGGAATGTATTGTAGCTTGACATCATATTGTTTTTAAAGGATTCTTTTAGCCATTTTTATCTTGGCATGAAGAACAAGTGTTTCCTTAATGTACCCTTAAGTCATAAGTGAACTTTTTCAAGTGTGGCTTCTAAACTTTTAGTATTAAGCGTTAGTAGCACATAACCATACATCATGGAAGAAATCAAGAGACTATGTGTTGGATGTGTAGGCTTAAAGTTTCTTGCTAATCATGATGATCTTGTTCTATGCTTATCTGATACCTCAAGGTACATTTTCCCCCAGGTCAAACTTCACTCTGAAAAATAGTGAATGCATATTAATATTTTCATAATCCTTTTGATAATTTCATGCCATGGGGGGGGGGATGGAGGCAGACATTTTTCCAAATCTGATTAGACTGTCAACATACCAAGAGTTCGTATTAGGAGTTGAAGAAATATCAACTTCTTCCTCTTCACTTTGTATGAACTCATCAGCATTATTTTCAGTCAAATTTCTTTTCAAATGCGATAATATATCTTTTAGACCCCTTAAGTTTACCAAAGTTTATCCACAGGTGAATTGAAATCTATTTGTGTACTCTAAAAGTAAATGAGTACCAGAGACTGTCAACCCATCCAAACCATGAAATTCACAACCCTCCCTCAGTAGACATGACATGTGGAATAAAGGTGGGAATCAGTGTCAGTATACGTATTAAATATTAGCAATGCCTAATTTCATTCTCTGTTCATAAAAAAATAAACTATAAATTGAGGTTATCATATTTTCTGCCCAGACCCCAGAGGAACCTCTTGCATACTCACTGGGGTACAAGACTGGGTCTTTCAGGACCGCTGCCTTAGAATGAGTACTAGCCACCCTTAGAGGTGCAAATGATGTATATTAGACCACACTGCAGACTGAAATGATCTCTATTTTCCTATCTACAATTAAAACTTGCAGTGCAGTTTGTTTTTTCTAGTGTGACCACCCAATAATGCCATCTGGTCTGTAACAGTTTCATTTTTACATGTGATCACAAAATGCTCCATTGCAAGACTTGCCAAATTCAGGCAGTATGATCAAGAAGGTGCTAAGAAGCAAGCCAGTTAGCATCATAGTTACGGTTACAGTGCAAAATACAAGGCAGGTGCTTGTACCATTAACCAATTGAAAAGCATTCTCTCCACTTAGTCATATGTAAAGGCAATGAAGGAATTTGACCACAAACATTCTCATAAAATTTTAAAAACAGTTCCCTGGCTAAGTTAATAAATGAATGGAATGGTTCAGAATTTCCAGCCAACGTGTGACAAGTAATTGGTGAAATCAGCAAAATATCTCATGACCATTTAAAAAGATATTGTGTTTTCAGATGTTTAAAGTGCAGCATTCTTTTACCAGTGATTTATTTCATTTGTAAAGTATTCTACTCGTAATGAAATGAAATAACCATGACTTTAGCTTAATAAAATATTTTATTGCATTTAAAACCTGTGAGATTATATATATATATATATAGACACACACACACGTGTGTGTATATATAGACACATGTGTCTATATATATAGGAATGGGTTAAAGAGCTAAACAGCCTGAAACTGTCTACATCTACAGCCATTTATTTCTGTGTAGAAAGTTTTGGGTTTTTTAATGTGGAATTTGAGCTTTACCCATATCAATACTGAGCAACAGAATACTAAAGCTATCTTTAAAGTCTGAGGGGAAATAGTGTATTTAACCTTAACCTATGCAAAGGTTTCCCATTACCTTGACCTTCAATAACTGAAAGTAAGTGAGCTTTTTAAAGACATCGCTCATGTCAGAGGTTAGCAGTAGCCACAGGTTTTGTTTTCCAACCTCCCAGCCCACACAGACCCTGTATGTTAGCTCACACAGCAGAATTTACTGGTCCGTGGGTCCATTTGTCCTAATCCTTGAAGTTTACTACACCAAGTGAAGACTTCGGAATTATTTCTAGCTTTACCAAAATATTTTCCTTAATAAGAATCTCTTCCCCCTGAGCATTTTTGCCCCTCCAAGCCTCAAGACTTTCTTCAAAGCCATTCCCCATGATAGGCATACTACAATGATTCTGTTGACTGAAAACACTTCAAAGACCCAAGAAATTAATAATGCTTAGGAGTATGTACAAGACTTGTAATGGAGTCTCACTTTAGGGTAATAGCAGAGTCAGGGAAATGAGTCAGCACAAACCATTAACAGCTCCCCCAGTGCAGAGATTGGAATTTAAATTCACACAGAACTACAGTTGTTTTCTTATCATGTTATTTCCCATCCATTCTGTTTTGCTTCCCAAAAGGTTTATTTCGTGTAAGGGACAAGGGTCCTATCTTGAAGCTATTTTAAAAGGAATTTCCTCTTCTCCCATAACCCTGAAGAACACTTGCCTTAAAAAGTAAGAGTCTGTGTTTACAACTAGTACAGATGGAGGGAGAGATATTCGTAGAGTAAAACTAGTAAAAAGGACGAGACCCCAGCCCACGCTGTCATGTCACTTTTGTTCACATACAGCTGACTCATCATTTAGACAGGACCGTACACAGCCTCCAGCTTTGTTCAACTTCTTCCTTTTCAGAGAAAATTTAGCCCTCATTTCACTTTTGGGAAATATTCAAAGTTAGAAATACAAATCACCAACGCAATTCCAAAACCGATGGGAGGAATCTAGACACTTCTTGTCACCTTTATTTCCCTCCCGTTTCTAATTTCGTAGTGAATTCCCTATTCGTTATCTTGACTGAGGAGAGCCCAGGTATTGTTTGAAAAAAAACATCTTCCAAATAAAAATTTTAAAAGAAGTAAGATGGTGATTATTGACACTGGATGCTAAGTTACCTCTAGTATCTTATAACCTGAAATGGAAATCACAGAAACTAGTAACCGAACAACATGTAAGTGAACACAACCTAAATACTGTGATATCAACACTACCTCTGGTTTAAAAAGGGGCAGAGAGGGATAATGTGTGTGGGGTGAGTGTTCGGGAGATGAAGAAGAGTGAATCCCACTTTCCTATTAATTTTTCATGAAAGACCGACTCTAAAACTAAAATCTCAAGCTCTCCTTGAAAAAGGGAAAGAATGTAATGTGTTAAAAGGGAGAAGCTTCTGGTTTGATAAGAGCAAAGTCATGGTGTGGGAAGTGAAATGAATGTTGACTGGGTGGATGGATGGATGGATGGATGATGAATGGATGGATGGATGGATGGATGAATAAGGAGTGAAAAGAAGAAGAAGCCCAAAGAGAAGGGAGGTGACAAGCAGGTTAGGAAATATGAATAAAAGAAAGAGGGTAATTTGAGGTCTGGAAAATAAAGACCCAAGTCATTTGGCTGGTGCTCAGGAATACTTCATATACAGCATTTAAAATGTATTTTAGGGAAACTGTTAGGGACTCTTAGGTTAGTTGTGTAGATCTATAGACAAGAATGTTCAGAATATATTCTAGAGATTTTAGAGACTCCAAAAATCTCAGTGGCGTAAATTATTTTCCTTCTTAATTGCTAGACTACAATAGGATTTAAATAACTATAATAGTGACTGAATTTTAACCTAATATATTAGGAATTAGAAATTTTTCTTTAGACACATTCTCGGATATATTTTCAAGTTCTTGTAGTTGTTAAAGATCACCTTCTTAAATACACTTTCTTAATGAAGTTCTTGACTATTATCAGAAGACATAAAATATTTATGAAGCACTTGTTCATGATTTTATTTTGTTTTTATCTGAATTTTATATTCAGGTGGTCTTTATAATGTAAACTAATTAATATTTTTGTTTCTTTTCTTATTGTTCTACATGTGGAAGTTTCTTAACATAGCTTGATGTTATATATTTTACGATTTTATTTTTTCATATCAAAATTATTTCGAAAGAGAGTGGCTGCTTTGAGCACTCTGAAATGCAATTCTGAATGCTTCCTACAACCTTGAATGAAGTCCCAAACAAATCAGAAACAGGTTGTTTGGATTTTTTTTCTTCTTTCTTTTTTTCCTTTGACTGTCAGTTTGCTTTATTATTTGAAGAGTAGGAGGGGGAAAAGAAACCCAAAATAAAAACCCTACTTGTTTCATAATGACTAGCCACATGAAACCCAATGTATTCAATCATCTGAATCAATTCCATCTGTCTTCTGTGCTCTATAATTATAGTTCAGGCTATAAATGGAGAACCACAGCCAAACCTTGGTCCCATGGTCTGCCCGGTGTCAGAATGGAAACCGATCTTGTAGACAGTGTTCATGTCCAAAGTTCCACTGAGGAGAGAAAACATCAATGTTTCAGTCTACTTTCATTACGAATAAGATTCCAAAGCCAGACTACCTCCATATGAATCACAGTTCTGCCACTCTTTAGCTGGGTGACTTCAAGCAAATTATATAACCATTCGGCAGCTCAGTTTCCTTATCTATTAAATAAAGATAATAATTTGCAATTATTAATAATCTTGTAGGATTGTTATGAGAACTAAATGAATTGATCCATCTAAATCTCTTAGAACATTGACTGGTGTATTGTAAGCACTCAGTAAATGCAGGCTTTTGTCATTGTTGCTTTTCTTAAAATGTTTAATTGCCACACTTTAGTAAACAAAAACACAGTGACTCTTGTAATAGTTAGCAAAATTGAGCAGCATAGCTACAAAAAGTGGCCCTGTAGAATGGAAAGAGCATGGCTGAAGACAGAAAGCCCAGTTTCAAGCTCAGCTTCTAAAACCTATCAGCTCCATGGTTTGCTTTTTTACCCATTTCTCTGACCTCTATGTTATCATTCATAAGCACATAGAAATAACATCCTCCCTTCACTGTCTTGTGTGGAAGGCATATATGAAAATAATTTTAATGTAAAATATGAGAAATTTTTAGAATGATTTAATAAAAGTATGTATACAATGCAATGATTTAATAAAAGTATATATACAATGCAATGAAAACAAAGAGAAGACAGTAAAAAGTCTGGACTAGAGGAGCAGGAAGAAATGATCCCTAAAGGAAGTGACGTTTCAATGGTTGTTCTAAAGGAATGAAGAGGAAGTTGCTAGTGAGTGTATTCAATGGCATAAGAAAAAAAAATCATGTTTGGAGATGAGTGATTAAGACGAGTTGATATGTGAAAGTCCATTCAAAGCTATAAATCGCTATTAGTTGTAGATGTTGTTTGAACTTCATGATCTAAATGTCAGGCCAAGGAGTTACAGCTTTATGTGAGTTCCTGATATATTGGGAGAAGTAACACCTCAAGAACCAGAGCAACATCTCCACTTTGCCTTTCTAAAAGGTGCAGTGCAAAACAAATGGCCAAGCTATGAATGCAAGAGAATTACTGGTGTCAGTTTGGACGGTGAATGTTTTTTTGCTTTGTCCCTTTGCCAAGACTACTTTAAAAATTGATTATTAGCTCAGATCATGTTCCTGATTGTGAATCTCTTCCAGGATTAACATTAGCTTCCAGAAGATCTTTTATTTCCTTGAAACCTTTTTTTCTTCAATCTTCACTTCTTTTTTCTTTTTAATCAATGACTGAAATACCTACCAATTAGGGACCCTGATCAATCTTATGATAGCTACTGTTAGCAAATTGTGTTGATATAATTGCATCCAAGAGCAAATAAGTTGGATACTTTTAGTCAGATTTCTTGAAGCTTTCTGAAATGTTGAAAATGTCTCAGTAACACATCACTCTCTTTACTCCACTAGATGCCCTTGTACCCTGGGTTAGAAACTATTCCCAGAGTTAGATAAAAAGTATGAAATAGGTAAGAACAGGAACTGAAATATTTTATAGGTACTCATTCATCCATCAAAAAAAAAAAAAAATGACTGCTGGGTGTATATCATAGGCCAGGTACTTTGCAAGGAGATGTAAAGAAAGACCAAGTAGAGAAAAAATCAATTGGAAGAAATTTTGGAATGGTTTTTAATTTCTCTGAAGTAGTGGAATCAAATTAAAGCCCCACCCGTGCCTCCTTTCCCAAGCATCCCCAACACTAGAAATATTCCCAGCTTATTTCAAGCCATGATTATAGGTGACTTCACTTAAAGATGTACTTAAGGATATTTTGATATTAGGTATGTGACGTCACACAGTAGTGTACCATGACTGTGAAATAGGGAGAAGTTCTCTTAGCCCCAATGGATAATCAGCACAGATTACCAAAGGATCAGGGAAGAAGAGTTTCTTTCTGTTTTCAGAGAAAATATAAAATCGGAAAGAAACTGTAAAAGGAGTATCTACTGAAAATTAAGAATTGTAGAACCACAGAATCACAGGATGGGAGGGAGCATGAACATGGCATACAGACCATTGTAAGCCTGTAGGATACAGTTGATAAATGAATAGTCATCTATCACCCAATAACAGCCTGGATCAGCAATAATGGACAGCATAGTTTACATTGATGGCTGTCGAAATGAGAAAAATAAAGGCAATAAAGTAAAGCTTGGTGTTTTGTTTGAGAGGAGAGAGCAATTATTTTAATACAGAAAAATACAAAAGAATAATATAACAAACATCCTTGTATCCCACGTCCAGAATTGACAAATGGGGACGTTTTATCCTCTTTTGGTGTCATTTTTTTAAATAAAGAAATAAAATATTGAAGATAAAGTTGTCCTTTTCAACACCACTCTAGTCCTTTTCTCCTCTCCTCATCCAGAGGCAACCAAGCTCATGAGTTGATATTTCTTCTTCCCATCTGTGTGTGTGTGTATGTGTGTGTGTGTGTATCAATTGAGTGTTTTAATTTACATAAATTATATCTTTCATAGATTTGAATCTATTGAATTTTTCTTGGTAGTATTCAAGAACTATCCATTCTTACAGTATTTCTTTTCTCTTCTTCTTAGCTTAAAACATCTTTTATTTTGTTAAATGGTGACAATTAAAATATCTTTAACTGGCCAAATTGAAAAGCTGCAGCCTATGTTTCTACAATGATCCTTCTACAATGATAAATACGTTTATTTATGTATTTATTTTTTATGATTCCTGAAACCTAGAAGAAGGGAATGAAATCACAGTGTATCTGCCACATGGCCCTCAAGCATCTACTTGGACAACTCCAGTGAAGGGCATGTTACTTGGTACTGTGGTGTCATCTCTAAGGAGCTGTTAGAAAAGAGTCGCCTACATGGGTCTGAAATCCATGTGTCTTCTGCTATTTTATACTTCGTATTCTATGCTCTGAGGTCACAAGGAAAAACAAGTTTAATTCTTCTTTACAGAGGTCCTACTCCTAGAGAGAGACACTATTAGATTTTCTCTGAATTTTCTTTCCTACAAATACAAGTATCCTTATTTCCATCAACTGTGCTTCATAGAACATGGTTCCAGGAACAACAAGCTGCGTTCACAATCGCTTCAGCTGGATTGTTTGCCATTGACAGGAGCCGTTTATTTATATATGAAGGCTCAAAACTGTCACTGCAGCTGTTGCTACTTGTAACAACATGTTCGATGAGACATCTCATCTGCTTCTGATCCTGTGACACAATGACTGCTGTCTCTAGTTGCTGACAGAACACGGTAGTCGACTTCAGTAGGCCTCCCAGGGTGTCCAGGTAACCCCAAAACTACTTGGCAAATTGGTGATAAATTTGGGATTAGAACCCAAAGACTTTCAGGTTCTAGCTGTTCCTTCCCCCATGATAAACTATTACGATATCAGCTCTGGCCAAACAAATGAGAAATCGCTGTATCAAAGGGAAAAACCACACTCAGTATTTTTCTCAGTGTATGTGCACCATGTTTTTTTAAGGAAAGGTTAATTGTCCTAGGATTACTTTCTTATCCATAACAAAACAGGATAAGTCAAGTGTACAGTGCCCCTTCAAGCTGACTATGAAGGGGTCAAATTCATCGTTTCTTTTTTTTTTTTTTAATGATTTTTTATTATAAAATATTAGTCAACATACAGTACATCCCCGGTTTCCGATGTAAAGTTCGATGATTCATTAGTTGCGTATAACACCCAGTGCACCATGAAATACGTGCCCTCCTTACTACCCATCACCGGCCTATCCCATTCCGTTTCTTTTTAATCCCCAAAATGGAGTCCTTGTGGTTTTGCCAGCACCGCCGGCCTCTGCCTGCAACAGCCTTGCAGATCAGGTGTGTTGACTCAGACTCAAAACAGCATTTGCAAACGTTGTTGGAACATATCCAATCCCAGCACACATAGCTCACCAGGGCCTGCTTTTACTCCAGTCCTGATGTCTGATGCCATCAGGAAAAGCATTCTTCACAAAAATGCGAGGTATTATTTGCGTATAATATTCCAAGGAGATCAGTAATGATATGTGCAAAGGGCGAGAGATGATTCATGACTGCCCACTCAGCTCCCAAGGAAGTTTCTGAAGCTGATGAATCATTCCGCGCAGCAATTGGCACGAGGGCCTTGGAAGCTGTTCTGATGGCAAAAGCAGTCCTCTCACTTTCCTGGGCAGGGTGATGAAGTCCCCTCACCCCCACCCTGAGGACCTGGGTTCCCTGGAAAAATATGGCATTCGATAAATACTTTAAACCCAGATATGTTTTCTTACTAAGAAAGTAAGTGTGCATTTCACTGTGGGTAGCTTTTTGAAAAGTTTACTCATATTCTGAGACCAAGTGTTGGCTACTCTCTGTCACCCACTCTCCAGTGAATTACTATATTATATTTAGTGAACATTGAAGCCTGCACAAAAAATGCCGATAAGAAGCATGGTTTTATGAAGCTGTGTATCAGGCATGTTTGTGGACTTTTTAGGGGCCACAGGTATTCCCTATAGATGACCAAAATAGATGCTCATTTCCTTCAATGACTTACTTAAAATGGATTGTTGGTTGGAATCCAGTGAGTCCTGGCAGATGTCCACCTCCCAGGGTGCACCATGGTAATTACAACTTGTTGGCATTCTTTTCAGCAATTTCAGAAGGGATACCGAATTAAGCACGCAAAGAGGTTGAATCATCCTTTCATCCTCTGAATGTACTCACTTCCTTTGGTTCTGGCCAAAGCTTTTTGGAAGATACTCTTGTGAACTTCCGTTGCTGGTGTAAGCAGTAGAAAAACAGAAGGCAACAACCAGGAATGGGTGGCTACGGCAGAAACTAGGATCAATGCCTCTGACCCACTGGCGGGAGGGAGCAAAGAACTTTATCCACCGCTGTTGTGATGACGCTTCTCTCTGTTTAGGGCAGGAGGCAGGTTATCCTTTAACTTTAAAAGTATATGGGTTTTTTTTTTTAAGGCTTTTTTTTTAATTATTATTTTTTACCATCCTACAGCCCTGAATGGGAACTCCTCTCTCCTCATTCAAAAAGGATTACTCAAGAAATGTGTCTGATGTTCAAATTTGATAAAAGATATTGTCCCTGATAGTCTTCAAAGGATTTGCCTAGTGAGGGAGAGAAGATATTATCTGTTGAAAAGTAAAAGTAATACTACGTGATAATAATATAAGAGCAGTCCCATGGAAACCCATATTCACTTGCCAAATGAATGCGGGTCAGTGAGGGTTCGTGTGCTCTGAGCAAGGGAGACCTCAAGAAGGAGGGAAGGTTGGAGTTGGGTTGGATTGGAACAGATGGAAAGGAAGAGGGTGCTATTGAGCAAGGCGATGAGACAGGAAAGAACGAAGTCCCACAGCAGAGGTTTTAGCAAGAAGCTAATTGTATTCATTGCTCTGGCTAGCATAACAAAGGCTAGGCGGCTTGAATAACAGACGTTTATTTCTCATGGTTCTGGAGGCTGAAAATCCAAGATCAAGGTGCTGGCATTGTTGGTTGCTCCTGAGGTCTCTCTCCTTGGCTTGCAGCCTCCTTCTTACTGCTTTGTCCTCACATGGTCTTACCTCCGTGTACTTGTGCCCCTGGAATCTCCTCTTCTCACAAGGACACCAATCAACTGGATTAGGACCTACCCTAATAACCTCATTTTAACTCACTTCTTTTAAGACCTCATCTCCAAATATGGTATCATTCTCAGATAGTAGGGGATAGGACTTCAACATATGAATTTGGGGAGACACAATTCAGCCTGAACTCTAATGAAACTCACACTTCAGAAACCCTACCTTAGCTGGACCTTTGTGGGTGTCAGGAGTTGTGGTGTCCAAAGTGGGGAGGGGAAGCTACACTGAAATCACTTCTATGTAAGTGCGTCTGGTAAATTGCCAAGAGATATCAAAACAGAAAGACCTGAATCTTCACATCTCTAGTAATTCCTTGTGATGTCTTTTCCCATTCTAAATCAATATTCACTTTTACACCTAACTTTGTATTAGTAACTAGTGTCTTTTTCTTAAAGAGGGCATCGTCCAAAATTGTGTAAACTGGGTCCACTCTTTGGGTATAAAATACACACCAGATTTCAGAGATTCACTATGAGATAAACAACGTAAAATCTCTCATTAACGATCTTTACATCAATTACCTATTGAGATGATGGTATTTTGGATATGTTGGGTTAAATAAGCTACATTATTAAAATGAATTTCACCTGTTTCTTTTTTAAAGCTGCTACGAGAAAAATGTAAAATAAAAAGGTGGCTACCTCATATTTTTATTGGACAGCCATGGCTCCAAACTCTCATAACCCACCTGTTCCGGGCCAAATGCTTCTCTCCTGCCCTGCTGAAGCCTAGAGCTTGTAGGAATACAAAGACCAAGAGTCCTATCTTCTTCTTCTTTTTTTTTTTTTAATGAAAGTATAGTTGACACACAGTGTCACGATAATTTCGGGTATACAACATAGTGATTCCACAGGTTTATACCCTAGGTTGTGCTCACGGGTAATCGTACCTTCTTTTACCTCTATGCTAACTGCCTTCTTAATTTGGATCTGAATGTATTTTTACCTAACTATAGTTGCATTTAGTGGTAAGGCCCTGAGTATCACCACTAGAATTCCTTGTGTTAAATAGGCTTTTTCTGTCTTGGCTGGAATTCCAATGATGTTGGTGCTAAGAGAAGAGTATTTTAAATTTGAAACAAATGAGTGATAAACAAATAAAATGAATCTGTGTATAACTTCACAGGAAGAAGCTATTTTAACCTCTATTGTTGAATAGCTCTTACGTAAGAGTCATTCATAGAGAGCTGAAATGCTTACAATCATTTTATCATGGAAAATTTTTATGCTCTAGAAGTGACTTTGATGACTTGAAGTCCAGTATACATTAAAAATCTTTAAATAATTGTTTGAGAAGAGTCTTGGTCCAGGGGAGCAGTTTCTTTTTTTAATATTTCACTAAAATGTACATTTCATAAAAATCCATAAAAAGCAACGAAATGAACACTCTTGTACTCCCCATCCAGCTTAAGAAATTAAGTGTCTCCACTAATTTAGGAAGTCCCTCCCACCTTCCAGAGTAACCGCTGGTCAAAATTTTATGCTTATCATTATTTTCCTTTTAGTGAAAATTTTACTACCAAAGGAGCTGCTTTAAAAGCTGGTTTAGCCATTTAAAACTGCCTCTGTTGTATGGGCCTGCTTAAAATACTTATCCTGGATTTTATATAGCAACCTAAACTCCCAAAGCAACTGTTCTATTTTTATGAATATTTTTCCATTAAGGAGAAAGAGGTGGAGGGAAGGAGGGCAAGAACAAAAAATATTATTAACTTGTATGATTGTGCTTTTATGTAAGAAAGTGCCACCACAGAGAGAAATGCAATTATTCACCCTGGAGCTAGAGGGTTGAACGGCCAAGAAAACACTAGTGAGCCACCACTGGAAATTGCATCAAAAAGTCTGGCACATAATAAATATTCCACAAATGTTAGTGGCTCTCCTGAAGAGGTAGCAACGTTGAATACCTCAAATATTCCCAGGTGATTATGATTAATTTCCTTACTCCTACTCTCTTGATGGTAGAAGTCCAGAACCTCCCTAGCCTCAGTTTGTTTCCTAAATTCTTCCTACGTTTTTACATAATGTAAAATTTAATATTGATGTAAGTGTTGGTTAACTGACATTCTCTGTCTCTTCCCTGTATCATCTATGTGGTCTTCTACCATCCGTCTGTCCATCTTGGAGTGCATACTCAAAGAATCGTAGAGTGTGTTTTTCTTCAACAGCTCACCTCAACAAATATTAATGACTGCCTACTCTTTGCCAGATGCTGTATTAAACTTGCAAGACAGAATGATAAATATGACATGATCCCGGCCCAAAGGAACTTATATTCTAGTGAGGAAAGCAGAGAGGTTAAAGAGACTTTTTCACTCAACAGTTATTGAGTACCTAGTATGTGCCAAATGCTCGTAGGCTCCAGGGACACACCAATGACTGAAACAGACAAACTTTCTGCTGTCTTGGAGCTTACGTCCTGCTGTTGAGAGATAAACAATAAAGAAAATAAGCAAATTATGTATTATGTATACATTATTCTTTTGGAAGGCAGTAAGTGCTGTAGGGAAGAAAAATAAAGCAGAGAAGGAGAACAGTGTAGAAGTGCTGAGGAGAAGAGTAATGTGACTGATATTTGGAATCCGGCAGTCAGGGAAGGACTCTCTGAGAAGGTGACATTTAAGACATGAAGGGTGAGGTGCCATACTGCTCTCTGGGAGAAGAGCTTTCCAAGCAGAGAAAACAGCAAGTACAAAGGTCATGAAGTGAAGGCGAGCTGCAGGTCCCTTTTTTCCCCCAGATTCCTTTTAAAGAAACATCAAAGAGGCCAGTATGGGAACAGGAGAGAGTTAAGGGAAAGGTAGTGGAAGAAAAGGTCAGAGAGGTGACAGAAGGAAGGGCCTGGTAAGCTGCTGAAAGGACTTTGATTTTTACTCTAAGTAGAATAGAAAGCCAGCAGAGGGTTATCGGAGGAGTGATGTTAGTTGACTTAAGTTTTAATAGGATTCATGTGACTGCAGCACTGATAATGACTCCAAAGGGACAAGAGTGGAGGTGAGAAAACTAGGACTGTATTCGAATAATCCAGGCAAGAGATGACATTGGCCTAGACCAGGTTGAGAGCAGTGGAGGTGATGAGAACCGGTTCAGTTTTGGATATATTCTGAGGATTGAGCCAACAGGATTTGCTAATGTTGAGTTGAGGGCCTGAGAGAAAAAGAGGAGTCAGAAATGACTAGAAGATATGTTGAAAAAAAGAAGTTGTCAGGAACCAAGATGGATAACACCTAGGGCAAAATAGGTTTTGAGGGGGAGATCAGGAGTTTATTGGTTCAGTCATTAAGTTTTAAATGCCTGTTTGACAGTTGGGTGGAATTCAGGGAAGAAGTTTAAACTAGAGATATAAATTTGAGAGTTATTAGCATATGGATGGCATCAAGGCCTTGACTGGATGAGCTCACCAAAGAGACAGTTTAATTAGAAAAGATGTCAAAGGTGTCTGAGCCCTTGGGCACTCCAACATTAAAAGTCTGGGGGATAGTAAAAGCCAGTAAGAGACTAGAAGGTCATGGCCAATGAGATAAGAGGAAAACAAGGAGAACATACAATTGAACATTGAACAGCACAGGGTTGGTGCACCAACCCCCACACAGTGGAAAACCCAAGTATGACTTTTGACTCCCCGAAGACTTAATCATGAATAGCTTAATGTTGACCGGATGCCTTACGGAAAACATAAACAATTGATAAATACGTGTTTCTTATGTTATATGTATTACATATTGCATTTTTATAATAAAGTAAGCTAGAGAAAAGAAGCTATTAAAATCATAAGGAAGAGGAAATATATTTATAGTACTGTTCTGTATTTATAAAAAAAAATTGAATATAAGTGAACTCATGCAGTTCAAACCTGTGTTGTTCAAAGGTCAATTGTAGGGCTCTGGAATCCCAAAGAAAAAAGCTTTTCAAGGATGATTAAACATGATGAACTTATCAAATAATGCTAATAAGTCAAGAAGAGAAAGCCTCGAGAACTCACCATTGGATTTGAGTGACTCCAGATGAGCCGTTCTGGGGGAGTGGGAGAAGGCAGAGCCTAATTGGAGTGGGCACTAAAGAGAGACGTGGGATTGCGGACAGTCTAGGGTAGAAGACTCACAGTTTCACAGTAAAAACGAACAAGTAGATTAATTGAAATACCTGGAAAGAAAAGTGGATTCAAAGGAGGGTTTTTATCTGATAGAAATGACTTAGAAGAAAGGAAAAAAATGGTGATGCAGGAGAAAAAGCAGAGAATTTCTGGAGTCCTCAAGTGGGCAAGGAAGGTGGGATCTAGTCTTTGGTTACACTTACATGAATGCATAAATGAAATCAAGGACAACCTGGCAAATAGGCACATGATGAAAGAGATGAAAATGGTAGGAAATTATCGAGCTGAAGTGTTTCCCTCTCTCTGCTCCACTCCAAAAAAAATCATTTTTTCTTACATCTTCCCCTTTAAAACTTCCTTTTATTCCCTTAGATTATTTGAGCCACTATGAAATCCCATACCAGACATTAATAGATACATATTTCAGCTAAAATTGGAGCTTACTGCTGATAAACTTAAATATATATGTACCTTCAATAGCAAAATTAAAAAGGAGCTATTCATGCATAATAAGTAGAAATTCTAAATGAGAAAATAAAAATTCCTATCTATAGTTTATGTCTGATAGTAAAAGTTTGGATTTGCCCGTATGGGGCAACTCTTCATTTTTCAGTGTTTAAATGCAGCAAGTGTTCCCTTTTCAGAAAGTTAATTTCATGTAATTGTTTGGGTTTTAGTAGGATTCTTAATGAGATATTGGTCAATATAGGACAATATAAGCCTGTTAAGAACTGAGATGAGTTGTACAATGAATAACAATGGTATAGCTGATGTTTATATATGAATGAGTTGATTTAGTGACCAGTCCTACAACATTCATTTTTAAAACCTCTCAAACTCAACTTGATGCTTCTCAGTGAATGTTATTGCTGGGATTGTGTTCTTTCTACTCATGGTGTACCGGGCAAAGGCTCCCAAAGTGCTTAGTTTGGGGCTCATAATTATAATAGTTAACCTTTACTGAGGTTTATTGAGGCACTTAGCCTTATGGTATATCTGTAGGAGGAAGATTGTTTTTAACATTTTAAAGCGAGACTCCCTGAGTTTAAATAATAAGCCAAAGATTACACCCGTGTGCACATTCCTGGGACCCTCTACTCGAACCTGTGCTATGGCTACAAAAATGAAAGCCTTGAAAATCAAAGGTGACATCCATTTACATTCTGAAAGCCACGTAAAACTTTTTCAGTGTAGTCATGTTGAAGAACAATTTAAAAGACAGGCTTACTATGGCACATTTGGAAAACAGCAAAGGATTTACTTAATCTTCTGTGGTGGTTGAAGAATTTTCAGATTTACTTTAAATTATATTTCCTCTGTAAAATTAAGCAAAGTGTAGGACAGCTATTTTCCTTTAGGTGTTATAGGTTTTTTGTTTGTTTGTTTGTTTCTTTGACATAAGTAGAGGGGTTTTTTTTAATGTTTTTTTATTATATTATGTTAGTCACCATACAGTGCATCCCTGGTTTCTGATGTAAAGTTCGATGATTCATTAGTTGCGTATAACACCCAGTGCACCATGCAATATGTTCCCTCCTTACTACCCATCACCAGTCTATCCCATTCCCCCACTCCCCTCCCCTCTGAAGCCCTCAGTTTGTTTCTCAGAGTCCATAGTCTCTCATGCTTCATTCCCCCTTCTGATTACCCCCCTTTCTTTATCCCTTTCTTCCCCTACCTATCTTCCTAGTTCTTATGTTCCATAGATGAGAGAAACCATATGATAATTGTCTTTCTCTGCTTGACTTATTTCACTTAGCATTATCTCCTCCAGTGCCGTCCATGTTGCAGCAAATGTTGAGAACTCGTTCTTTCTGATAGCTGAGTAATATTCCATTGTATATATGGACCACAGCTTCTTAATCCAGTCTTCTGTTGAAGGGCATCTCAGTTCCTTCCACGATTTAGCTATTGTGGACAATGCTACTATGAACATTGGGGTGCATATGGCCCTTCTCTTCACTACGTCTGTATCTTTGGGGTAAACACCCAGTAGTGCAATGGCTGGGTCATAGGGTAGCTCAATTTTTAACTTTTTAAGGGACCTCCACACTGTTTTCCAGAGTGGCTGTACCAACTTGCATTCCCACCAACAATGTAGGAGGGATCCCCTTTCTCCACATCCTCTTCAGCAATTGTTGTTTCTTGCCTTGTCTATTTTTGCCATTCTAACTGGCGTAAGGTGGTATCTTAGTGTTATAGTTTAAACTCTTTTATCTAACAAGAATTTATTATTAAGGAATTCTGGAGGGTGAGATGATACAAAAGAGAGAGGGAAAATACAAGAATTACCAAAGTGCTCCTTTTGGTTCTTTTTATTGAAAATAATTAAATGAACTCTCTTGGTAACAAGGTCGTTTTTTAGGAATAAAGCTGGGTAGCTGGATGGATGGATGGATGGATGGATGATTAATAGATATTTATATAAATATTTCTTAATGTCATTTGAACAGTGAGTGAAAAACTTCAAGGAAGGGCTCAGTTAATGTTCATTTTGCTACACCCCTTGTCAGGCCAATTCCTTATCTTTAATTTACAATTCATCTGTTATCTGTTCTAAAGCTGTTTAAAACTCCAGACTCTTGCCATATAAAAGCATGATGTTTCATGCAAGATAATAAGGAACTAAACAAATAGTTAAGACGCACATTCTGTGAAGAAGAAAATGAATTTATGTGCTGAGCCATGTTTCTACCAATTTGTTGATCTCCTGCCTTCCCTGCTTCCATGGATTCTGACATTCATAAACAAGTCATAAATTCTTGACACGATCGTGTCAATAACATGAGTAATCTGGTTATGCCTACAGCAAATGTCAGTTTTGGCAGGGGTCCTTTATCTGAATTATTTATTGACTCATGGCATTGGACTGTGCATTTCTTAGGGAGAGCGTCAGGAGCACAGCCAACACAAGCAAAGCGTCCCCTCCTCACGTCTGTCCCTCCAGCACAGAATCCTGAGTGCCTTGTTTGTTTATCCAATGTACATTTGCCGGAGTTTAATTATAAGTCCTATTAAAAAAATACAGAGCAACAAACCTGAAGGTTACGCTTAGGTTTGATTTTTTAATAATGTCAGGCTTTAAAAGGCTACAGATCCGGAGCACTAAAGGCAATCTAACTGGTATTTATTTCGTATCTGGTGTGTATAAGCCACCGTGCTCTGTGACACAAAAAAAGATGCTTGCCCTCAGGGAGCCAACTCTCTAACTGATAAGATAGGTGCACAAACAATGAATTAAAACTTCATAAGTCATAGAGGCAGAGAGGTGCAAGCAGAGCACTGTGGAGCTGCAGAGCAACAGAGTGAGTTTGGGCTAAAGACAACAGGCTGGCCTCAGGAAAGCAGTATCCTTTCGTGGGAACCTTGAAATGTGAATTAAGGAAGTAAAGAAATGTCTGCAGACACAGTCTACATTTGGTGAGTACTCGGATTACTAATGATCTATATGAGTACACCACGAACTCAAGGTCTACCTCTGGGGCTGCCACTGATAACTCAGTAACTGATAGCAAATCCAGGATCACCAGCCAACGACATGTTCATGTTTTAAAGGGAATCAGACCGCATAAGCACACCGAGCATGTGTGCTGAGTAATTGCCTTTTTACCTTTTTAATAAACAACAGTGTACGTGCAGAAAAGTGCATGTGTATGTGTACAGTTTGGTGGATTTTATACCTCTTGAACCAAGAACCCACATTAGGGGCGCCTGGGTGGCACAGCGGTTAAGCGTCTGCCTTCAGCTCAGGGCGTGATCCCGGCATTACGGGATCGAGCCCCACATCAGGCTCCTCTGCTATGAGCCTGCTTCTTCCTCTTCCACTCCCCCTGCTTGTGTTCCCTCTCTCGCTGGCTGTCTCTATCTCTGTCGAATAAATAAATAAAATCTTAAAAAAAAAAAAAAAAAAGAACCCACATTAAAAAGCAGAATATTGCCAGCTTTGCAGAAGACCCCCTTTGCCCCCTTGCAGTCACCACTACTACCAACTCCCAAAGTTCCTAGGGTTTTTTTTCCCTGAAGTTCATGATTTCTAACAGCAGAGATTAATTCTGCTTTCACATAAATACAGTTACACAGTGTGCACGATTTTGTGTCCTTCTTCCCTCACTCAGAATTATGCTCTTGAGACCCATCCATTATTGCTGTGTGGGGTTGTCGCATGTGTGTTCTCATTGCTCCGTAGCGTTCTGTTGTATGGATATACTGCAATTTATTTATCCATTCTACTGTTGATGTGTGTTTGGATGGTTTCCAGTTGGGAGCTATTACAGACAGTGCTGCTATGAGCATTCCAATGCTTGTGATTTGGTGAACAGATGTATCCATTTCTAATTGGTAAATCTTTATTTGGTATCTATTTGGTAGAATTACTGTATCACAGTTGATGGGTACTACCAAACAGATTTCCAGCTGTACCAATGAACTCTCCTACTAGCAGGTTATGAGAGTTACCTTTGCTCTACTTCCAGCACTTGACATTGCCCATCTGTTTCATTTTAGCCATTCTGGTGGATGTGTAGAGGATTGTCTGTCTTTTTTTCTAAGAGTTCTTAATATATTCTGGATACGAAACCGTTGTCAGATGTGTGTATTATGAAAACCTCCTCTCACTCTCTTAATGGTATCATCTCATAAACAGAAGTTTTAATTTTAACATGAAGCATCTGTCATTTTTCTCTTATTGTTGGTACTTTTTTGGGTTGCCCACAAAGTCATTGTCTACTTTTAAGACAGGAAGAAGTTCTGCTTTTCTCTAAAACCCGTATTTGTTCCCTTTTTGTATCTAGAGCTGTAATTAATGGAATTGATTTTTTAAAATCTGACATAAGGTCAGAGTTCAGATAAGTTTTTTTCCTTTATGGATATTCAAGTGACTCAGAACCATTTTATTGAAATAGGCAAGTATTCTAATTCAGTTAAGATGTATTATACCCACTGAAATAAGTAGTAACTAAATATATCCTATCTTCTTAACTATTTCATATCATCTGAAATTTTAGTTTAAGTGTCAGGGGTGTGTGTGTGAGTGTGTGTGTGTGTGTGTGTGTGTGTGTGTGACTAACTCAAATTTCCAGCAAATAGAAGGGAGGAAATTAGAGAAGGAATAAGCTAATTTCACTACCATAAATCTATTCTACAGATATTAAATTGGAGTAGTTTTTACTCTGATTCTGCATTTTCCATTCTGTCCAGAAATAGCACTGGTTTTTACATGATTCCCAGTCCAAGAACCAAAATTTCTCCTGGTTACACTAATGATTGGAACAGTATCTAAAATATAAAATAGCTAAATGGATAGGAATGCTGGCACCTCTGCCCTGGGTTACCACAATTCCATTTGCAGCCCTTGCTATCACTGTGCATTGTATCCTTCAAATTCCCTTTGAAAGAGTGATTGCTTAGTGATTTTTATATCAGTAAACCCCCAAACCTCGGGTGTGTTACCACATCTCTGATAGAGAAATTTGAGGGGTGTATGGCTGAAGATTATAGCACTTATAAAATTTCTATCAACAATACACTCAGTTGGCTGAGAGCTGCTGTAACTTAAATGTGCTTTTCAGTTCTTTGTAGTTCCTGTAATTATTAAAACAAGGAAAATTTTCATTTCTCAAATTAAGTAGATGACATACAGAAGACTAATGTTATATCGTCCAATATCTAGCTTTTGTTTTTAAAAAAAGTTTCAGGGGCTCCTGGGTGGCTCAGTCAGTTAAGTGTCCAACTCTTGATTTTGGCTCAGGTCATGATCTCAGGGTTGTGAGATGGAGCCCCTCGCCAGGCTTCACACTGGGTGTGGAGCCTGCTTAAGATTCTCTCTCTCCCTCCCCCTCTGCCCTTCTCTCTCCCTCTCTATAAATAAATAAATACACTTTCAGAGAATGACAGAAAATGTGGGATGTATATGGTGAATTTTCATACAACCCAAATAAATAACACAATTTGTTGCTAAAACAAAATTTAACCTCAAATCCCTCTGAATGAGTAGATGCAATAATATATTATTGTCATACAAAACTCATTCATATCATTCTGACACTCACCTATAAAAAAACAAAAATTTAAAAATTATGGGAGAGTTAAGATGTTTGAGCACTTAGTTGATATTATAAGAAATTATAATTTTTTTTTAGGTGTGATCGTTTTCTTTTTTTTTAATTTAAATTTAGCTTTTGGAGATATGTTCTAAACATTTGTGGATGAAATAATATGATGTCTGAGGTTTACTTTCCCATAATTCCCTGAAGTTGGAATGGAGTAGATGGGATCTGGACAAGATAGGACTGACAATGAATTGACTGTTGTTGAATCTGAGTAATTGGTACATAGAAATTGATTATATTATCTTTCTTTATGTTTGCTTATGCTTGAAAATTTCCACAATAATAGTTTCAAAAATATTTTACTTCAGATACTCACCAATTATGCTGAAGCAGTAGCTGTTCCTTATTTTTTGCATTTTTCTTGAACTACAATTTAAGGCTTTTCCGAGTTCGATGAGTGTCTCTCATATATGTACTGTTTTCCTAAAATTGCCTGAGCTGTTTCATTTTGGAAATTTGTTCTTCTACCTAATTTAAAAGTAAAAACAACAACACACCAATATACGTATGCCCGAATTACATATAAAATCGCATACTCATTGTAATGCATGCACACTCACAACAAAGGTGTGCTGACACAACAGAAATGCTCGTGATATTAGTGGTTCAAATAGGAATTCAGCTTTTTAGTTTTGAGAGCATTTTGCATAAATCCTCTTGGCATATGGGTTCAGTAAGCAAATAAATACCTGCTACAAACAGTCTTAACATATTTATGTTAAACCTACTTCTACTCCAAGGGTAAAAACAAACAAAAACACCATGTTCAATAACGTCTCAGGGTGGTTCTCCATTTACTTGGCCTGGCCCTGCTGCCCTTCTTGCCCGTAACTGGCCCACTTTTGTCAAAGGCGCTCATCCTTCTAATTGGAGATAATGGTTCAGAGAAAGACGTCTTCACTTATTCAAAGAGCATTCTTTCCAGTTTGAAGATGTAGTTTCGTTTAAACTATGTTTTTAATGGGGAGTAATCTAGGCAACAAGGCAAGTATGTATTATGGATGACACATAAGACCGTTTGTGTGCATACATAATTATACCCCACAGAGAAACATCTTCTTTGAGCACTAATTGTAAACAGAATTTTAAAAAGCCAGAGGACCCGAGGCAAGGCCAGTTATTACTGGACACATTAGGGGCCTCATCACCCTTCTGCGGCTCTCCTCTCTCCTTGACCAACAAACCAATCCAAGTACAGTATCTTGTTCCTAGGGATCCCCACCTTGAGCCCCTGAACACAATTCATTCTTATTGATACCGGTAGTAATCACAAGTCAGCTTTCCATCTTATGCTATTTTCTTCTTGTTGCAACAATCCTTGAAGCCTTTAGCAGAGCTAGTTGACTTTTACTTCTTTAACAAAAACAGAAAAGTCCTTGCTTCTTCTCCCACACAATTTTTACCTTAAAGAATTTTATTTCCCCTCAAGAGTACAGTTTAGAGTTGCTGTGTTCCCTTTGCTGATGTGTCTTGGTTACCACTGAGGCGTAGGTCCTGGCCGCTGTTAGACAGACTGATGGGCCCTGTGAGGATGTAGCAAACACACAAACAACCCAAGCAGAGGGTCCTCACCCTATAGAACCCGATGACTTCCTCCATACCAGTTCATTTTAACTCTTTTTCAACTCGGTCCCTGGGCCTCTGTTCCCTCATCTGTAAAATGAGAATCATAATAATACCTACCTCAGAGGGTCATATGAGGATTAAATAATCTATTTAGATTATTTAGAACAGTGCCTGGTACAAAGTAAGCACTCAGTAAGTATCACTGAAACTGCCACTGCTGCTTGAAAGATACCGTCTGCACCCATGTTGAGTTCTCCTCGTCCTTCCTTGGCCAGATCCTGCCCTCTACTTCCAGGAAGCCTTCCGTGAGCTTCCCACCTTCACAGGTAACCTTCATGGCTGCTACAGAGTTTAGGTCTGACAAAAGTAGAACCCATGTCTATCTTCTGGTGGAATTGTTAATGTGGCTTGTTCTGCATGTGAATCTTATCTTTGGAAGCAGAACTGTAAATTCCTTGAGAAGTTTTTCTCTATCTCTCATGGACCTAGCACACTGCTAATTCATCCAGGAAGTATCGGGTACTGGAAAAAAAAAATTGTTAATGGAGGATATGCCATTATCCTCCAAGTGTATGATATGTTTTAATTCTTAATAAAAATAGCGTGGCATCTACTTTGTTTATTATGCATTTAATAGAGGATATTTAAAGCTGAGTTTCCGATTGCTTTCTCAGCATTTATTATTTGTTTACAGGAAGGATAATTAAGAAAATATTTTAAGTTTTGGGAGTATCTTTTATAATAAAACCTCTCTTCAGAGGAAGCCTCTTCTTCTGACCTAATAATTTAATTTAAAAATAATAGGTCAACCTCCTATCAGATCTTCCTCTTAACTCACCATCAGTCTTGACAGGCTAAATTTAATTCTGCTCTTAAAGAGCCCAGAGAAATATTTCTACAGAATATCTCCTCTTCTCATTTCAGGGCTGCCCATTGAGTTCGTTTTCTTTTCTTTTTTTTTTTTTTTTTTTTTAAGATTTTATTTATTTATTCGACAGAGATAGAGATAGCCAGCGAGAGAGGGAACACAAGCAGGGGGAGTGGGAGAGGAAGAAGCAGGCTCACAGCGGAGGAGCCTGATGTGGGGCTTGATCCCAGAACGCCAGGATCACGCCCTGAACCGAAGGCAGACGCTTAACCGCTGTGCCACCCAGGCGCCCCTGAGTTCGTTTTCTATGAATTCCTGTGACTTCCTCTGTCTGTGGCTCAAACAATGTGAATTTATTATGTGTGTAAAAAATTACCATAAACCTTTAAAAAACACAAAGTTACCATCTTATAGTTCTGGAAGTTAGAAATCCAAAATGGGTCTCAGTGGGCCCAATTCAAGGTGGCATCAGGGTGCACACCTTTCTGGAGGCTCTAGAGGAGAATGGTTCCTTGCCCTTCTCGGCTTATAAAGGCCATGCACCTTCCTGAGCTCCAGGACCCTTCCTTTATCTTCAGAGTCTTAATGCTTCCCATACTGAACCAACTCCAACCTCCTCTTCTACTCCCTCACCCACCAGTAAGAACCCTTGTAATCACATTGGCCCACCTGGATAATCCAGGATAATCTCCCTATTGGAAAGCCAGCTGTTTAGCAAACAACTCTAGCTGACAGTTTAATTCTCTGTTGCCATTAATATAACATATACAGAGGTCCCTGGGCTTAGGACACGGACATGGGGGTGGAGGGGGCAATAATCTGCCTACCACAACCATCTTTTCTATAAGGAAAGACATTCTTATTTGTAAGCAATTTTCATCCCTCATTTTTTTCCCTATCAAAAACAGAGTACCCATGAAAAGCATACTAAAATTTTCTTCAAAAGACATAAAACCAAGCCAGGTCCTGACCTGATTATAATATATTTTATTTTTATGAGATAAAATAAGAAAAAAAAGAGCAAGAAACTAGAAACAAAATAAGATCCTATGAAGTTTGCCTGTTAGAGATTTATGTCTTAAAGTGGTTACATTTATTCTTTGTTCATAAGAAACAAGGGATTATATATGGTATACTCCATTTATAAAACACTCTGTGAAAGACAAACATAGAAACAGAGAACAGATAAGTGATTTCAGAGGCTAGGAAAGAGAAGGCAGGGTGTGACTTTATGGGAGCAGCAGGACAGGGTTCCCCTGTAGTGACAGAGCACTTCTGTACCTTGATTATGGTGATGGTTGAATGGATCTATACATACACATGATGAAGAGTCATAGAATCATCCCAAAGGCATTGTTTTAAAAAAGTGCAAAAATTGTGATATCTGACTAAATTCTACAGTTAGTTGTATGACATCAATCATTTTCCTGGTTTGGGGTAAAGTTGTGTGATGGGTGTAACTAATTTTGTAACTTTTGTGTGAATCTATAATTATTTCAAAAATATGTTGATTTTTTTTTAATGTGTGTTTAAAAAACAAGAAGGAAGTGAGAGTATGGTGAGATGGTTAAAAGTTGAAGATGAGCACGTAAACATCTGTCTGCAGCGTTTAAGCTAGAAAAAGTAGACTTTATTTATGACTTAGCATTTGAGTAGAGACACAGACCAGCTCAATTAATGTAAGCTCCAAAAATGCATTCTAATTCTCAAATTATCCCAAACCTCTAGTTTCATGGGTACTTTAAATTCAATAAACTTAATAGCTTTATCCTTAATCCAGTAGCTGAAAAAAGAGGCAGAACAACGAAAGAAAGGGAAATGTTATTTGGTTTCCTGAGAAGCACCAAAAGTTAAGAAATCAGATTGGTCTGAAAAAAGAGAATATGTGGAAAGCTTAGATTTCCATCCCACGTGAGCTCCGGGAAGAACCTAGAGTGTGTCCAGAAGGATTTCTTCCACCAGTTTGCAAGAAGCCAAACTTATGATGGGGAACTTTAAGAACAGGGCTTAAATATTTATTCACTTCAATATATTCAAGACAATTCCAGAAAGCACTTTTCAAAAATATGTTAATTTTAAAAATGTGTTTCCTCAAAACTCAAGACACTTCCAAACACTCATTGTAAATGTGCTGAAAAGAAATGCAGTATCAATTACCATTTAAACATATGGGGAAAAGAAAATATTTTATACAGTCTAAAGTCTTTTTTTGTTACTTAGTGGGGGTCTGAAATCAGAGAAGCAGCAACATCAATTTGGGAAGGTTGGAAAGAAGGAGAAATTAACAAGAGACAAGGAACTCAAGATGAGAGTATTCTGGAGTTTGTTTAAATTGAATCTTGAAGCCTCGGCACGATTCTGGGAGCTGATTCCTGTGTTCTTATTGATACGGGACTTAGTAAACTCTTGTCAGATCAATTAAGCTACAAAGGGATAGGACTTCCATTTTTTGATATTCAAACAACCGTACAAGTCTGTATGAGAAGGTCACTCAAAATGGTACATATTCCTGACAAATTGATGTCTAGCAAGTTCAAATCCCTACTTTGTTACTTGCTAACTATGTCAGTTAGGAAGTCTCTAAAACAAAGTTGAGATTCCATCATCTATAAAAGGGAATTACAATAACGGCTGACATTTACCAAGGGATTGCTGTTTTCCAAGTCCGATCTAAATTCTTTATATGCATGGCCTCATTTAATCTTACTGTAACAATAACACTTACTGAAATACTACTACTTATCTCACAGGAAATGATTAAATGTGAGGAATAAATGAGCAACAAAGTGTTAAAACCCCAGCACCGCGTGTTTGGAACAGACTAGGTACTAAGTAATTGTTGATTTCCTTCCTTTGGTTTCTCTTATTCAGATATTTTCCCAGCAGTGATTTTGCTTTGAGGAGCCGCTGGCCACACCCTGTCAGGGGTCTCTTTTAGTGAGGTCGAAAGTATGTTACTGAAACATCCACCTTACAAGGCTAGGAACTTAACTCTTAAAATAAATAATTGCCTCTTTAACTCCCCAGACTCTATAAATTAGTTATAAAAATAGCACCCCCAAATGATGTCTATAAAAAGTACATTTTTCTCAAAAGAATGGCGCCATATATATGATGCATAATTATTGTTCTTGTTGGGTTGGTGTTATTATGATCAACTTTTTTATGGGGTTGATCACGTGTAGACTTACTTATCTTCATAAATTCAGTTCGGAGCTGGTAAACTAATCCCGAGCTCTGCTCTACATGGATGCAAGCCTGCTCCCAATGACAAGCATTCTTTTATCTACAGCAGTAGGATACTTTAAGCCCAAATTTCTTCCTTCCTTCCCTCCCCAACAGGTCCTGACCTAGGGCATCACCTACACTACAAACAGTGACTTTCCCCAAGGGGTTTGAACCTCGGTGTAATCTTTAGCAATCCCCCTTGCAAGTCTTAATTAGATGTTGTGTGTTAGACCTTCCAGGGAAACCTGCTTTCTCTTGCATATAAACTAAGTTTTAAAAGGAAGTGGGGCACCTATGGAAGCTCAGTGAACGCTTTCAGTGCCTACTGACTCCACATCTATTCAAAATTTTTAAAAAATCATATGAATTGAGAAGAATAAATTTGGGTCAGGTCAGCCTAAACAGCATAAATTGTATCATTTGTGAAAGTCTCCCTGAGTCCTTTGTAAAAACCCTTGATTCTTTATTGGGAGGAGAGGGTAATTTAGTACCAGCTCTGTGTCTTTGTCTCTGGCAGCCCCAGTTGTTAACTAGAAGCAGGGAGGGGAAATCGCTTGTTTCTCCTGCACCATTGAAGGATTTCTAAATGTTTGATAAGCTTAGCAGGTTGCTCTCTCCCCCTGCTTCAGCAGCTTCTGAGATGACCCCCCCTCAAATGCTCTAAAAACCAGTGAATAAAAAGTGAAATTAACATACTCAATAAATGTGAACAGAGTTCTATTTCATCAGTCACAGAATTTCCAAGTGGTAGGAGCCCTCAGCCACAAAGTGGTGTCTTGTGGACCTTCATGCTTTTGAGCAGTGTGTAAAAGGTTAGATCCTTAGGCTAAAACCCCAGGTTAAAAGCCCATGATTGAGACCACTTCTCTCATTTTTCTCACCGGGCACCATAATAGACTCTACCCCTCAGGCACTAGATGTCTGCAAAATAGTGTCAACTCATGCTTTCTGTAGTGTATAGAAATATATTTTCAAAGTGGTCTTCTGGAATCAATAATGCATGCCTGTTTACATCTTACTGACTCTCAGTTCATAAGACATATTCATTTCTAATTCCTTTGAAAGACTGTTTAATGAATGTTCTTCTCAGTGACGATGACTGCGTTTTAAATAGGACATTCTGTTGTGTTTGTCTCATCCTACAAGAATTGCTGGGTCTTCAAATATTAATACATAGAATTGTAAACATCATATCTTTTAGCCCTAATGAATTTTAGTATACATCGGTAGCCTTCTCTAGCATAGCATATCCTAATAACAATTAGCAAAAATTAAAATTTGTATGCTAAATAAGCTTGAAATCAGCTTTATTTCATAAATCACAGAATTTTAGAGTTTAGAGTAGTGAAATCATGAAATGTTCTTTCAGGTTCTTAATCCTTTGGAGAATTTGATGAAAAACAATAAACCAATAGTTTTTTTTTCTTTTTTTAAGTCCTGATTCATTTTTTTTTTTTAAAGATTTTATTTGTTTATGTGATAGAGAGCGAGCAAGCCCAAGCAGAGGGAGCGGCAGGCAGAGGAGAGGGAGAAGCAGGCTCCATCCCCAGGACCCTGGGATCATGCTCTGAGCCCAAGGTAGACGCTTAACTGACTGAGCCACCCAGGCTCCCCTTAAGTCCTGATTTAGACCCCCTCTTTAATTTTTCAAAGAAAGCGATTGATATTCCACAGGCTAAGATTCAGCCAAAGCCATAAACCCAGTTCTAGCACACCCAAGTATGGACAAAAACCTAAGTACCCTGACACCTTAGCAGTGGTGGTTTTTTATTAGTAAGAAGAGCTGTTCTCTCCTGAAGTTTCCACTAAAAGCCAGCTGATAGTCCAAGATATTTTACACATATTAGTTCTAAATTTAAAAGCAATCAAACTCTACAAGGTAGAGGGGCGCCTGGGTGGCACAGCAGTTAGGTGTCTGCCTTCGGCTCAGGGCGTGATCCTGGCGTTATGGGATCGAACCCCACATCAGGCTCTTCCTCTGTGAGCCTGCTTCTTCCTCTCCCACTCCCCCTGCTTGTGTTCCCTCTTTTGCTGGCTGTCTCTCTGTCGAATAAATAAATAAATCTTTAAAAAAACAAAAAAACTCTACAAGGTAGAAATGATTTCCTAGTTTCGAAAAACACTCACATTTGGGGACATAAGTAACTTTCCCAAGTTCTTATAGATAATTCAACAACAGAACCTAAGTTTCAGTCCCTCTGTATCCAGACTCCAAAGGCGGGGACGGAGAGTACTACATTCCACAGCTTCCCTCTAGTTCTGGTTCTTAGATATTAAAGTGTAAACAATCTGAAAATAGCATCTAATTGGATATAGTTAATCTATCTATGAGAAACAAACAAATCGAAACTTAAAAATGACTCATATTGAATTAGGTTCTAACCTTGAGCTATCTAGTAGTAAAGCCCCCAAATTTCCAAGTACTACACATCACATTTCCTTCTGACCCATAACATCGTGAAGATAAAGATATATGCCTGTGTACTATTTCTGGACTAATAATAAACTTCACAGAAAACTCTACATCTCATTTCCTATACCCATGACCTTTTCTATAATGCACAGAGGAGTATGTGGTCCCCTTAACGTTATCATAATAAATTAAACTCTTCTATCCAACGGTCATAACCACAGGGTCACCATCAGGAAAAACAGAACTCTAATCATCGAGGCCATTTCCTGACTGCTGTGGGGGATTTTGGGGCCTCCTTAGGAAAGTAGAGAGATATAATAATGAGAAGGTCACTGGTGTGGCTCACTGACCAAAATAATGCCCATCAGTAATTGGTTTGATGTGGACTTCACATTGAATTTTAAAAGCAAATGCAAAACAGCCAGTTGTTTATTTCTCCTTTTTTGCAAGAGGAAGATCAAAAGGAGGCTTATCAGGACTGGAGACAGTTTATTTCCATCTCAGAACAAAAGACAAAAGATATTGTGTCTTTTCCTTTCCTTTGAGGTTCCTGTGACTGTTCCTTTCCACTCCCTTTCCTGATTGGCAGCAATATCCTGACCATTAATCTATGTATTTTAAGCATAAAAATCAATTTCTGAGACTTGTCTTGTTTATCTTCATGACAGGAACGATAGAAATGGCATCAAGTTGCTGCTGGGTCTAAAAGAGACTTGAAATGCCCTGTTAGATACTCCTTTCTAACACCTGATGTTACGATGAACTGGAATGTACCTGGGACAAGATTTAGATGCAGACCAGAGCTCTGAGAAGTTCATCTAGGAAATAATAGTGGCTCACCCAAACATTAAAATAGTGGGGAAAAAACCACTAATATTCAAATTAATAATTTCTTTACAGGCTTTCAGAAAAGCCTTAAAGATACTTTGTTTTTTTTTCTTTTTGGTCTTAGACATGGCCTCATAAGAACAATAAGGGAATAAGCCATGGAGGGCGAGTACAGTGTGGCAATGTTTTTGGAAATGCCGTCACTGCGGCAGAGACCTTCTCTGAGACAACTTCTAGCATGATCCTCATTTTCAAAAGCCTCATTTTTCTTAGAGCACAGAAAATGAAGAGAGAATATGGATTTGCAATTTTTTTAGAAAACAAAATGACATTCTACATAGACTAAGGAAATGGTCCTCACTGTGTATTGTCAGTCACAGTTGTCAGTCACAGACCAAATTCTTGGATTGAGTGGCCAAAAATAAGAAGTTTAGTTTTTGCTTTTGTCTTAAGTCATGATTTCATGAAACAACAAATGTCAGGTAGACTGCCCAGTTGGAGATTTTATGGCTAAAATAATCCATGCAAGTGATGCCATTGGCAGGACTATATGGATCAAATAAACATGGTTTGGGGGGGCTCATCCTGGAGTTACATCACTGATCCAATGGTAGTTGTTATGAGAAATTTATTTTTGTAGTTACCCTGATGACTTCTCACATAGCAAGGCTCGCGTGAAAAGCTGTGCTCTCCTCGGGAGCTGGACTCTTGCTTTCAGGCATCATCAATCAGGCGACAAATAACAGCATCAAGACCCAGTAGATAAAATACCCCACTTTCCCCCACTGAGAAGCCATTCAGTTTTAATCCGTAATCCTCAGGAAAATGCCTGTAAGAACCCCAGGTAAATCCAAGGGGAGCTATGGTCCAGGTCACACACATAATATATATAATTCTGTGTAATCAGAGTCGCTTACTAAAGAGTCCCCAAATCCCTAATATACAGATTAAATTCCCTTACAACCTTTCAGAAGAAGTCTCGACCAATTAGACTTAAGAACATAGGAAATGTTAAGACAAAGGGAGGCTTAGCAAAGTCTACCTCAGTTAGCTTTTGTACCTTTATCCCCTTAACTCCCTTTGTAACCATTTGCCAAATTATCCTCTAGCCAAGTGTTTACCCTAGAATGTACACAGATTCCTTCCACTAGAAGAGATCCTTTGTTCATTTCTCTACTTGTGTAGTTCAGCTTACTTGGAGTCTTTTTATTGTTCATTCAGAGTTCAGTCCATTTCTAGGGTTTTGTTTCCTTTGAAAGTAGATGAACTGGACAAAATTTCTCCAACTCGTTTTTCATTTTCATCCTATGAAATTGGGTTGATGGCTCAGGAAGCCTGCCCGCTTCCCTACCAGCTCTGACAAATAAGGAATTCTCTCAAGGGCCACCGGGCAGCAAATTCCCAGTGGCCTCTGGACTCACCTGTGAGCCCCCACCTGGTTCTCCGCGTCTGTAGCTTTCCTCTCCTGTAGCCAGACTTCGTATGAGATACGAGTCTTTGAAGGATTTTAAATAGCCAAGTACATCATCAGAGGTGTGCTTGAGAAAAATTAATCAACAGTCTGAATAAATTGGCTTATTTAATCGGTTTAAATAAGATGGCTTAAAGAACAGAGAAATCAGGTAGAAGACTTGTCAATGGCCCATAGTCCTGATGGAAAGTAGTGATGGCTTGAATGAGGGTAAAAACAAGGTCAGTGGGAGAAGCACTGCAGAGGCGGAATGCGTCAGGCTTCATAACTCATCAGCTACAGGGGAAGAGAATAACATTAAGGAGTAGGCAGTGAAGAAAAGATGCCAGGGTTCTGAGCCTCTGTACTTAGATGATATCATGTCCTTAAGAGAAAGACTGAGAAGAAATGTGGGGAGTTCAGTTGGGGAAATGTTATTTGGCTCTGTGCTTTTAAGGTGCAGAGATACAGCCCCTGCCCCACTCCATGACCCCCTTCCCACCTCTAAGGAAATGAGCCCTGACTCAATGGCATAATTAGTGATACAGTATCAGGATGTACCACAAGGGGCTATAATATCCATGGACCTGGATTAAATACTTTTTCCTCAGTTTGCCTTTCTGGACTTATCTAGCCATGTGAGTTAAAGAAATGGAGCCACCCTACTTCTAGCCAAGGCCACATGACCGAGTGGAAAGAGAATCACTCACTGCCACTCAGGTGTGGTCAGTTCATTGTACCAGAGCAGAGGAGTACACGAAGCTGTGGAGGCTAAGGTTTTAATCAGAGTGTCCACTGCTTCTGCTATACTCTTCAGGAAAATGTGGCTGAAGTAGTAGCTGTTTAAGTGTCAGGGATCCGGGCCAAATCTTCCCCTCCACAGGAGCCATGGAAAACAGAAATCCTGGCCGTGTGTTCACCCTCACAATGGACTGTGAACAGGACTGCGTTAGAGGCGCCCCATAGAGCATTCGAGTAGACACCACTAGCTGGCTGTGGAAACTAGGAGCTCAGGACTGGAGCACTTTGTGACAAGGTTAGAGTATCTCTGGAAATAACAGAAATACTGCTTCTCAGTCCATGGACCAGCCACCTGTCAGTACATCATGCCCAAACCACTTCAAATTCTTTGCCTCCTTTTCCCTTCTGAATTAAGCCACTTATCTTTCTTTCATCTACTTTTTTTTAACTTAACACTGAGAATCCATTAAGACCACAGTATAAAGTAGATTTATGAGATCTAGCAAATAAAAATATGAAATAGCCAGTAAAATTTGGATTTCAGATAAACAACGAGGTGGTTTCTTTTTTTTTTTTTTAGTTCAAGTATGGCCCAAATATCATATGGGACATACTTACACTAAAAACAATTATGAGCTATTTGTCTGAAATTCAGATGTCATCAGGCATCCTGCATTTGATCTGGCAACCCAAGTACAAAGAGAAACCAACAGAACCAATCACAGAGCCAGATCTGTATCCATTCCGCAACTTATCTATTGTGATGGTGCTCCCCTTTACCGATTTCCAGGGCTATCACGTGCTTGTGGACTGACACCACAAAATACCTAAAACCCACCAGAAAGTGGAAAATCCATACTCACAGTCTCTGCTGATTTGGATTTAATTTTATAGCCATCATAGTTCCTTTTTTACTGATATAGTTTTGCAGGCTCTTCCACTGAATTATCCAAGCCGACAAACAACTTCAGTCAACACAAACCAGCAGTTGCTGTGTGGGACATTTGCAGAAGCTCTGGAAGGAAAAGTCCTCAAATTAAAACATAATTATGAAGAGTTTTCTCCTGATGTTTTATTATGAATATCTACTCTAACTGTATCTTGCGAGTTCCAGAGGGGTGAAATCCAAACTAAGTCTCACACTGTGTCCCATACCAATGGTCTCCAATTAATATTTTCATATAGATAGGATCTGGTTAAAGTCAATGCCACAGGAAGCCTTCAAAAGGAACATTAGGAGGTGAGATGTCACAGAAGGATCCTAGGAAACCAAGGGAAGAGATTGGGCCATATTGCCCAGTGACTGGCCTAGCTGGTTTGATGAATGAATATCGGACCACCATATTCAACCATGAGTACCATCTTGATTTGTTAGCTCCTTCTTCCCAGACTGGATAGTTTTAGCCACCTTGTTCTAGATGCAGTAAGCACTTTTCCTCCTGCTTCCTCCTGTTTCATCTACCACAATGCACCACTACCCATGACCTCCCCACCACACTCCGCACACATGAGGGGCACCACCATCCTCACTAGTATTTCCACAGGCATCTAGCCAAATTAATCCTTCAAATGAGATTTGGAGAAACCACTCCTCCTCCACCTTAATGTGTGCTAATCCTAGAATAAGGGTTTCTATTTCAAAATCATTTCTTGATCCTGGATACTTTCTCAGATGCAGTGCTAAACACTAAATTATATTCCTTTCTCCCAACTTCAGTCAGCTTATCATGCAATTCACCAATCAAACAATGTAGTACTCAGTGGATGCAGGTGAAATGTGCTGTGAAGGTGTGAATTACTATTTGGTGTTTTTGCAATTTTAACTTATATTAAAGAAGTATAGTGATATTATGAGAGGATGGACTCCAGCTGTCTACTAGCTTAGCAATGGCTAAAATCATGGGCTCCCTCGCTGTCCTTGAGCTGGTCATGTATGCCTCTTGGGAGTATGCCTGTAATAATAGTAACAATGTCTGGTTATTGCTTAGGGAGGCCAAACGTCACACCTACGGATGCTACTTGGTATCAGCCTCATACACAAATGCAGACAATGACTTTGGGAGAGATCTGCCAATTTAAGAAGTATTATGAATGCCCAGACTCAGTTGTTTAATAAAACTATAGCCTGCCACCATTTAGTTGCCAATAATTGCTTTTACTTTGATAGTCTTCAATCTCCAAAATTGCTTTCAGTTCCTCTGCCAGGGCCATACCCCTGTTTATCTTTTCCCGAACTCCTTCTTATGATGTTCCTATTAAGTAGGAAGGCTGTTCCAATAACAGTAACTACAGTGTTTGTTTTACCAAAAGTCTCCATATCTAAGCAGGCACTCTTCAGAGATGGTTCTCTGCCTTCCAGGTATCAATCCTTTATTAAAGGAAAAGAAAAACTTTTGCTAATTCCCCTCAGAATTGTATCTGTACTTTTATTCCCTGTTGACTGAAATATGATACAACAAAGCTGCTGTGAATTTAGTGCACTTTGAAATTAATTTGCATTTCATTCATCACAAAAGCATCGACCTGCGTTTGGATAACAGTATGAGTATCTGAGCGAACTAGTTTGTCCCTTCAGTTTACAAATGCTGCAAATATGGATTTCTGAACATTCTACAGGAAATGCAAGGCTCCTGCAATGGGCCCACATCCCACAGGGTAAGGAGCACTGTGTTGTTCACTGCGTGTCCTGTATCTCAGGAGGTATGCTGGCCAGGGAGTGTTCTCGGTAAGGGAGGTGATACATTTCCAGAAGTAGCAGAGGCACGTGAACCAGTCGGTCTCATGCTGGGGATGGGGTGGGGACGTGGGGCTATAATTTAGGATCTGAATCAGGGGCAGGAATGTTTCTTCGAAAAAGTGCCCACAAGGTTATGCTAAAAGATCACCACCACTCGTACCCTCTGTTGAAACATTGAAAACTACTCCTGGGATTTTTAGCTTTATTATTGTTGCAGCTATTATGCCAGAGTTGTTAATATGCATATTTATCTGGGTTTTGGTGCTGCTTCATGTACACATAGGTGATATCTTTTTTTTTTTAAGATTTTATTTATTTATTTATTTATTTATTTATTTAAGAGAGAGAGAGAGGGATAGCAAGAGAGAGCATGAACGGGGAAGAGAGGAAGAAGCAGCCTCTCCACTGAGCAAGGAGCCCAACACAGGGCTCCATCCCAGGACCCTGAGACCATGACGAGCTGAAGGCAGATGCTAAGCGACTGAGCCACCCAGGTGCCCCTTGGTGGTATCTTTTGAGTGAAGAAAGAGACTAGATTAGATTAGGTCAGATATAGAATAATCTTTTATAGGCCCATCTCCCGCACTGCCAGCACCCCCAATCCATCCTGATCACCCCCTTCTCCTACATACTATTTCCCAAAGGACATTAAAGGACATTGACATTCATCACCTGCTCCTCTCCCCTCCGTGATAAAAGCCCTCTCTCTTAAAGAGAGTAAGCATGCATTAAGCTTTCTGTGCTTTCAAAGCCAAACATTTCTGGAAGTTTAACGGATGCCAAGGAAGACAGAGAGAGGAGGAGAAAGTAGAGAGACATTTCCAAGGCTCTTACCCTCTGAGTGAGGTGAAATGGAGGTGGGACCGCTTAGCCGCCAAATCCAGTAGGGCAGCCCCCCTGAAAACCACGTGCAGATGTGAGCAACATGTCAAGGTTGTAAGTCAAGCTGGGACAGGCCCTGGAATACTCTCTGAGGCAAACAGCATTCGGTCCACTCACCGGAGTCATTCTTTATGACTCAAAGGTTTACAGCTTAAGGCTGCTGCTGCAATGCTTGTGGTCCTCCCCTCCCCTTTCCTTGCTAGGTTTCCACTCCTGCCCTCCACCCCTCCTGTCTTGTCTTTGCCATTTTGCCCTTCAGATTCACATACCAGTTGGGAGAACATTCCAAGGACCATGCATCAGCTAACCCACCAAGGGCTCAGGGATGGAGGCAAACGTTGTCCTGGTTGCCGCCTAGAGAGACGGTGGACATGTGTGAGATCTGTTCCGTGGGACCTGTGCCAGCTCACCCAAGGAAAGTCATTAGATGATGGGAATGGGGGTGTGAGGAGGGGAAAGCCCCTGTCTGGGTTTATAATTGAGGCGATACACCTATAGGTTGCACAATAAATAAACAAAAGAAGGGATGTTGAAGGAGATGGCGCCTGGAGCAAGGGAGGGGGTTCTTAAGCTTCATGTCGGGGCACAGAGCTAAGAGAGCCAACTCAGTCCCTTTTCCACCCCTAGAAAGACCTCAAAGCAAGAATGTGCAGCTGTCTCCCAAGTCCTTGATAAAGATAGTGCCCCGGAGTCATTCCAAGTGACCCAGTCCTGAGCCTCTGGGGTGTTTAACACCACTGCCTGACAAGGGGGATAGTATCAAGGGCCCAGCTCTGTTTCCCTGTTTGAATTTCACTTAGGAACGGTGACCCCAAGATTTGGGGGAGTGGACGCATGAGAATTTGCTGCCTCGATCTCTTACAGTTTCTTGGGCTCCTGCCACAGTACTGGTATTTGATTTAGAGGCCTGAGAGGGAAATCAGTCCCACGTGGGTAGATAACAAAACACTCTCCACCTTGGAATCATGAAGTGGAATTTGAATCTGAAGCCAAAAATCCTATCTCTGCCTGCTTCGCTAATTACATAAATTTCCTTGCTAGATTCTGCAGCTGTTTATATGAATACAGCTCTGGTTCCCAGAAATGGCACCTCTCCACAGGGAGGTTCAGGGCACCCATGCCTGGTCTGGAACTGAGACTCCTAAATTCTAGTCCTGTTTCTGTTAACGATGTTAGGTCACCCTCAATTTATTTTACTCTTTGATAAAATGAAGCCAAACAACTGTCCTATGATGCAGAGGTGTCCCAGAAAAATGAGAGAGACAGAAAGCGGGGGGGAGGGGGGGGAGAGTTGTGTGTGTGTTGGTTCTGAACAGTAACTAGCAATAAATGATCAATGTGGAAACCCAGATTTCACCATGGGAAGGGTCATCAAGCTTGACAGGTACCCGCTAAGATATTGTTTGACCTGGGGAAGAACAACCAGATATTTGGGGATGCATTTTCCCCCTCTTTTATCTGTCCCAGAACCTCAACACCTTGTCTGACAACAACTTTCACCTTTGCTTTCAGTGAGAATGGAGGAGTTAGGGGCAAGGTATAGTTGAATACCTGTGAATTTCCCCCCAAATGCACAAATTATTTCAACACAACTGTTTCTAAGTTAAAATGTAGCCTGATTATTCCATGAAGAGCAAGTGCATCTCTTGCTTCTTTTGTTTCTTACATGACTTTTAATAGAAACATGAACCAGTTTGACTAAATGTGGCTCCCATAAAAAAATCCTGTGCTTAACAAAAGTTAGACTCAAATTAACCCCTCTTGATGATATGAGGCGATTAGGTGGGGAACCTAGAGGTCTAATATGGTTAAAAGTATTAAGGACTTTTTATATGACGCACAGATGAACCAATAAAAATGTGACCTCTTGGCACCTATAAAAAAAGATATCTTGGGTTTCTTTCAGTGAAATATTTGAAGGCTTTAAAATTTTAAACAAAGCCCAGCTGGTTTGTATGCACAAGTTCCAAACCCTGAAATATTCTCATGATATCTAGTTTCAAAGAATTCAACTACTGTAAACCAGTGAGTAAACTAAACTGGTAAGAAATGTTTTCTCTTTAAAACATTTATTTTTGTTATCAAGCATTACATATGATAAGTAAAAATTGAGAGGAAAAATGTAAATCGATCTGGTAGAAAAGGAAAAGCAATATAATCATGATCCAAATGTAATAAATATTATAAAAGCTAAGTTCCCACTCAGTGTGTGAAAGGTATACCAGAGAATCTCCAAGGATTTACATTTAGGTAGAATTTAAATAGAGTCAGATTGTTACCCATTTAAATTCTAGAGCTCAGAGCAGCATTTTTTACGAATGTCTCCTTTAGGGGCAAATGTCTCCTTTAGGGGCGCCTGGGTGGCTCAGTTGTTTGAGCATCTGACTTGATTTTGGCTCAGGTATCAATCTCAGGGTAATGAAATGGAGTCCAGCGTTGGACCCCACACTCAGCAGGGAGTCTGCTTGAGGATTCTCTCACTCCTCTCTCTCTGCCCCTGCCCCTTCTCTCTCCTTTCTCTCTCTTTCAAATAAATAAATAAATCTTAAAAAAATAAATAAAAGAATTTCCCCTTTAGGTCACTGTCCCAGTAATATATTTATTGTTTTTGTGAGGGGACAGACTTCTGACCGTTCTTCACTCAGTCAGCCTTGATTAAGCGCAGTCAGCCTATGATTTGGAAGCCAATAAATAGCTATGTGGTGATTAGCAATGCTTTGTTATTTTTCAAATGCTAAATTACCTTGAATCACTGCGCCCTCTTTTTCTCCTTTTTTTAAATTGCTCTTCTTATTCCTATCATTCCCTCTAGAACTGACTAGTGGCAGGGTCTGTCTTGCCAAAGCACATGTTCTTCTCTGTTGTGACTTTTCTTCTCTCCCCTCCCTCTTCCAGGCTCAGTGTCACTTCGACTTTTGCTTCTTCTTCAACCCCATCTCCTCAAATAGCATGTACATTGTCGTTGTTGTTGTTTTTAATTTTACCACCAAAGATTCTAAATGTCTCTGAGTTAATGTCTCAGAGTGTTGCAAACTGACTTGTTCATTTCTACCAAGGGGGGAAAAGTAGTTGCATGGGGTAACTGGTTTTAATGTGTAAGCGAGGGTGTGGAGAGGTGTCCTGCCTCTTCTGACGAAGGCGATTGAGTTTGCAAGGTCAGTGCAACATGCACGACAAGTTCCAAAGAGCTCGCTGTAAATCAGTCCGAAGGTTCTGTGGGAACACCTTCACACAGGGGTTTATACTTCCTTTCTAGGAATCAGATGCCAGTGACTGCAGTTAAGCCTGGCGCTTTTAGTCTGATCTGCATACCTGCAAACGATTATTCCCTCACAAGAGCAATTCTTAGAAGGTGGCTATACTTTCTATCCCTAGCGTATTCTCTTAAAATACTCGCTGATTTCAGGGAGGTTTTCACATTCAGAGGGGCCGGGGCATCAGGCTGCTCCTGAGTAGGTCTTGTAATAGTTCTTACCTGCTGGCTGCTTCCTACCGAGGGTTGCTCTCAGCAAGCCTTTCACCTAAACTCCTGAGTTGCAAACATTCTCTTTCGCCAGATCAGATACAGGAACATTTGGACTTTCCATAACCTTTCATTCTAGGGTTTATAAATATAGGCACCCACCCTTTTCCTCCTCCTAACTAACAACTATGATTAAGCCCTGGAAGGAAAGGATGGGAAGTATGTGAATACACAGTCCATCAATGACTCAAGAGTTAGAATTTCCAAGAGAGAAAATATTTGATGGGTTTCTCTAGGCTTTGATGGGAAGGAAGAGAAGAGTTTTCCTCAGGGCGTCTCACATGGCAGAACAATGTAAGGCAACGTTAGAGCTAATATATAAAAAGCATCTGGTGCAGCCAGCACACTCTAACCTCCTAACCTTGTAATCATTTGGCACAGCGGGAAGAAATTCAGAACAAAACAAAACTATGTACTCAATATCCTTTGTGTGGCTATAACTTAGAGCCTTTGGGATGGCCTTTTGGCCATCATGTTGATGGTAGGAAGTTGCCCTAGGACACAGCTTGAGGTAAGGTTGGAACTGTTGATTAGCAATGAGCTTAATAATATATTAATTGAAACTAAATTCCCTGTGGAAAAGAATAGTACTGTATTTTAGAGATTATTCATCTTGAGTACGGTATCCAGTATTGCTAGATTGCTGGGTTGATTCTCCTTGCTGATTAAGCAAAGCAACAAGAAAATACCATATTTTCTCATACTGTACAAGTCAGGAAAAGAGGGATGCCCTAGTCAGACTAAATCCAGAGATCACATTACTTTTAAAAACATCTTAAAAATTAGGAATCAGAATAAAAAATTAAACCAGACTAGTTTCCATTTCATCTTTTTAGAAATATTTCAATTTTATAAAACAGAAGCTAGTTAGGAATTTTTCATTCCATTTTATTGACTTTTGGCTTATAGTTAATACATTCAGATAAAGTTACTACTGACCTGTAGCTTTGGGTTCTTTAATTTCTCAGGTGAATTATTAAATTATAACTTCACTGCATTTTCATCAATAAGTATTAGGGGATCTCAGTTTGGGGGTAATCCTAAATTAGCAAGATATTTAGCATGGTGAAGGCCTTCACATTACAAATTAATATGGTAAACAATATAATTTGAAATATATGGGAACTTATAAAACAAATATTAGAACATTGAAGTTTTATTTAACTGAAAGCATTTATCTCATGTTTTATTAGTGAACCTCCCGAGGCATTGAAAATGTCTGATTTTGGTGAACATGCTTTTTCTATATAAGTAGATTAAAAATTTAAACTTAAAAAAAATTATAAGCTAGGACTTTTGTTGTAAGATTCTAAGATATAAGATTCTAAGATGAAAAATGCTGATGTTCAACCATATGTGCTCTCTTTTTCTTTCTGCTGGATTTTTGGAGGAGGTGGTTTTGTATGTGTCCATGGTGCAAAACCTACCAGTACCAGGATATTCACTGGTAGAGTTGTAGCAATAAAAATGGGACACATTATGGATGTCCATCAATAGAGGGCTAGTTAAGTAATTAGAGTATAGCCATATATCAGAGTTCCATACAAACTTTAAAAGAAATCATGTACATCTATATATATTGACATGAAGACATGTATATTAAATTATTCTAAAAAAGAAAAGCAAGTTGTAAAATAACTGACATCAAAATTTGTGAACAAAAACAGATGTGTGTTTATATAACATATACATACATATATAGAGAGAATATACTCATATTTGCATAGAAAATAATTTGTGTAATCAGACTAGCTACCACAATAGATGGGGGAGTTTCAGTTTTGAATTCACTCAATTCTGTAATATTTGGTCTTTTAAATGTGAGCATGTATTATATGTATAAGTTTTTTTTAATATGCAAAAAACAGGGGCGCCTGGGTGGCACAGCGGTTAAGCATCTGCCTTCGGCTTAAGGGTGTGATCCCGGCGTTATGGGATCAAGCCCCACATCAGGCTCCTCCGCTATGAGCCTGCTTCTTTCTCTCCCACTCCCCCTGCTTGCGTTCCTTCTCTTGCTGGCTGTCTCTATCTCTGTCAAATAAATTAATTAAATATTTTTTTAAAAATATGCAAAAAACAGTGATTGGTATAACAGGGTTATCTAACATGCATATCAAAATATTAGTAGTACGTATTTCTTAATGGGAGATAAAGTTGTTTCTCTTTTTTTTTTCTTCCTTGATCATCTGTATTATCTATTTTTTAAAGATTTTTTTTAAATTTGTTTGAGAGAGAGAGAGCAGGAGTAGGGGAAAGGGCAGAGGGAGAGGGAGAAGCAGACTCCCTGTTGAGTAGGGAGCTGGACATGGGACTCAATCCCAGGACCCCGGGATCATGACCTGAGCCAAAAGCAGATGCTTAACCGACTGAGCCACCCAAGTGCCCCTGTATTATCTATTTTTCTACATTAAATATATGTAACTGTATAATAAAGAATGAATTGAAACATTTTTAAAGCAGAGAATGGGACATTCTCAGGAGAAAGAAAACTGTACAGAAGCAGCGTACTGGGAGGGAATATGCCTACAAGTGTATAACGGTCAAGATAGTTACCAAAGCTTTATTAAGTCATAAGCTTAAAATGCATTCCTCTCACCAGCTAATTCCCCAAGGCAGAAATGGCAGCAGCTTTTCAGATAATTGATGAAGTCCCAGGTGATTGTGTGTGGCCGTTTCTTAAACATAATGACAATACAGCATTCATTTCATATTAAAGCTTACAGTCAGCCAGATTACTAAAAACGGATACTTGGGAATAATTCAACTTATTTCTAATAGTTGCCTCAATAGTCGATGGAAATTAAAATGAGTCCTTCATTCACTGTGCATGATCTGTCACTTCACTAAACCAAGGTGCGTCGATTAACACTTATTTAAGATACTGTTGAAACTAATCAAATATATTGCCATTTCTTTTGCATATATATTATAAACTCGGAATTATTGTGTTCTGTTTAAAAACTTGCAATGAAGCCAAAAGAATGATTTGTAATTGTCAAGGAAAGGACACAGATTTGTCAACCATTGTTAGCAATGACCCACTACTATCTTCTGGGCCATTTCAGAACACCTCTTATGGAACAGGATATGTGAAGTGCAGGAAATGTGGCATGATTTCCACGTTTTGGAGACACTGAACTAAATTCTCCAGAAGGTCAGCTCCTGCCCCACAAAGGATGCCTCAGATTCTAGCATAGTCTCTCACTCAAGTAACTCAGACACTACATTTTTAACCTGGAGGGGAAGTTCATACTGTTCAATTAGTAAGAAACTGTAAAAAGCGAACCATCTATAGTATCACATAAAAATAGGCACAAAACAGCCACATTTTTCTGGGGTAGGGTGAACCCCCAGAGATCTATTCCTTCAGGAACAGATCTGAATGCCACTAGCATTTATCCATGACACACGTGCACGCAGTAGGCAGCCCTACTATGTTGTTTTCTTTCTCTTTTAAACTAATTAATTTTAACAGACAACAAATGGGAATAGTATAAAATTTAAGTGCCTTTCCCCCAACATCTGTCATTCAGTCACCCATTTCTTTAGATGGCTTTTGTTTCCTTTTACACATTTTAATTTTTGATACATTTGAAAAATACTTTGGTGTAGAGAGTGGACTGTGGTCCAACTTTGTTTCCGAATGTCTCCCTCCGATCAAATATCATCCAATGATGTGCAGTGCAACATTTAATAAAATCTGAATTCCTGTGCTTATATCAGTTTCTAGACTCACTATTCAATTCCGTTGATCTGAAAGTACAGATATTGCTTAAGCTCTAGAGTTTGAATCCTTGGGTTTGAATATCTGTTCTGTGGTTTGCTGGATGCATGACCTCAGGCAAGTTTCTTAAATTCTTAAATGAGGAAATGAATAATCATAAGATTATTGGGGGCTGAACTATTTAGGAAATGAAAACACTCAGAGAGTGCATGACATACGTAGCACCAGTACATATTCTGATCATTATTCTTGAACCATACTATTACTGTTTTTATTGACATTTCACTAAATCGATGGATTAATTAAGGGAGAACTGACGGATATAAATACCAAGTCTTCCCAAGTAAATATCATGTGTTGTTTTTTTTTTATGTATGTGAGTCTTCTTTTGCGTGGACTGTCTTCAGACATCTGCTACAGATTTTTATCCATGTTTTATAAAGATTCACATTCCCTTTTCTATAGTTCATCTTTCCCAGATATTTCTCCATCATATGGTTTCAATCCCTATAATTCCTACTTATTGCCTCCCAACTGCCCTGCTCCATTTTTAGACATCTCTTATTCAAGACATCTTTTATTCAATCTTGACTACAACCTATTTCTAATGGGGTGTAGCAGGTTGTATTTCTTTAAAGCAATTAAGATTCAATATTACCTATTAAGGCTCATGCATTTTTAAGACTGGTATTTTCCCTGATGAAAAAGTTCTCTGTTGAAATATTTTTCCTATACATGAAGCCTGAGTTTGTAGAAAACATCTTGAGAAATCAGACCCTTCAATAAGATTTTATGCTTGAACCCTTTATCTAAGTTTTCGTTTCATGCACATTAAACTGTTGCTAAAATGCATGGGTCCTTTAAAGTTCAGGGGGAAAGTGTTTATAAAGATCTAAGACTGAGCTGAAGACAAAGCTATAGCCAGAGGCCTGGTTTCCTGAGAAGGAAGGAGTCCCCCACTAATCTGTCATGCTTCTGTCTAACAGGATATTAAAGCCATCCCAGGCTCCTTTCTTTTACAGCCCTCTGTCTGTACTCGTGAGCCACGTGATCAGGGGTCCACACCATAGCTCCTCCAGAGCTCCTTGCTATAAAGTACAATGTAGGAGGAATTCGAGTATTGGCAACTAAGAAGAAAAGCGAGACAATGCAACTCTTATTATTAGGGGCCATCTTCCCAATCACTTCCTGATGTAATTAGAAGAAAAAAATATACCTGTAAGGGAATAATTGAGCCTGCTGGGCAAGCCGTTACAGTTCTTACTCTCTGTCAATTCTCCTTGGTTAGGATGCCTTTATTGCATTAAAGGTGAGATGAATTTTTAAAAGAAAACACTCATAATTTTTTTTCTAATTAAAGAAAAAGGTTGTTAAAAATACATGCATGTAATAAAAGAGATCACAGAGGCTCCCCCAACTCCACACGTGGTCCTGTCTGAACCATGTATTCCTCTTGAGCTACCTGAGAGTGTTGGGAGGGATGCATATTAACAGACACACACACACACACACACACACACACACAAGTATGTGTATACATTCTAGACCACAAATGACATTCAGGTGGTGGTGGTTTTATGGGCAATACTACACCCTTCAGAGACGAATGGATGATCTAATACTGGCCCAGAGCTGACAGATCTTGAAAAGTGCCTATTACATCCTTTGGAAGAGTTCTAGAAACAAGTGGTGTGGTTACCAGCAGAATGAAATCTCAGGTTCAGACTTTGAGAGTAGTTCACTTGGGCGAGCCTTCTCAAACCAAGTGCAAACAAGAGGCCTGATGGCCCTAGCAACGGTTAATGGAGTCTTTTTCCTCACAATCCCGTTTTATTGCCGCCCCAGTCAGCCAGGACTTCAGTTTGTTTCTATGTCATTCCTTCCTATGTACAGATGTTCTTCCAACTGATGTAAAGCAAGCTGAGTATATAGGACCTCTTTGCCTTTCTGAGGATTGAAGAAAAAGTACTAACTATCAACGAAAGCTTGATAAATATGAGTACTGTCATTGCTTGTCTGGGGAGGTCGAAGGAGCAGGTCAGTTTCTATAGAGCCGAGAAGGCAGCCCGGATAGACAGTGTGAATGAGGTGACGAGTAGACGGAGAGGGGCAAATAGGAAGATTTGATGACAGACTATGAGCAGGCATGCCTCAGTGAAGGTTGGAGAGCAAGAGTAGAACCTCAGTCAGTTTGTCCCTGGGAAAGAAAAAAAGACTGCTCCAGAGAGAGTTTGCGGAAAAGGAAAGGAGATCGTTAGCGCCCACAGTATAAGGGGGCATCTTAGTCGCACTGTTTTGGAATTTGGGGGAAATTAAAGAAGAATAGGCTTCATATATGAGCAAAAAGCTAGGAAAAAGAGCCTGATCCTGGGGTGGGATTGGAACTAGGAAAAGGAAACTTTGAAAGTCTGCTTAAATTAAGCTTTGTCCAGAATGAGGCTGTGCCCTCTGTGTGTTGTTCCTGCTGAGATTTCCAAACAGTGTCATAATAATATTAAACAGCCATTACTGACTGCTGGGTGTTTGCTGTCCAGGAAGTGCCTAGACGAGTTGAGAAGTGAGGGACGCCTGGGTGCCTCAGTTGATTAACTGTCTGCCTTCAGCTCAGGTCGTGATCCCAGGGTCCTGGGATCGAGTCCCGCATCGGGGTCCCTGCTCATCAGGGAGCCTGCTTCTCCCTCTGCCTGCCGCTCTCCCTGCTTGTGCTCTCTCTCGCTTGCTCTGTCTCTCTGACAAATAAATAAAATCTTAAAAAAAAAAAAAAAAGAGTTCAGAAGTGAGAGCATCGAGCCTGAAATCTTAGGGTTAGGTCTTTAGGAAGACGCCCCGTTTGTGTACCACATGCACCTGCATGGACGCACACCCACACGTCCATGCACGCTCGAGATTCAGCTGTTGCAGTTTCTCCCTATAGGTTCTGCCTGTCAGCGGCCTAGAAACCAAAGCTGGAGGTGCTGTCTCCCTGACACCCCACTTTTCTCAATCACAGAGGATACTGGTGAGCACTAATCAAACCTTCGCCTCATTGCAATAGACCTGCTCCCCCACGCATGTCCTCTTCAGGGAAGGACTCCTGCTTCCCCACAACTGTGGGATTTCCAGCTGTAGCTTCGTCGGTGTGAGCCACGAGACCTGAAAATGAGCCTGGAAGAACTTCCTTTTCTGATGTTAAGATCTGAGACTGGTGATAGAGGGAGTACAAGCTACTGGGATAGCCAATTTGGATCACAAAGCTGTTAGTACAGAGTAGCGCTAAATTTATTTTGAAAAGAGGGATGAGAAATCCAGACATACTAATTGAGGGAAGCTGCTGGTCCCACATTTGCCATTCTTCAATCTCGCCCTGGAGACTTATTGAGGCCAGAGTCTCTGCTTAGATCTGTCACTCCCCCAGGAGACTGAGACTATTGTGCAGAAGCTCAGTTCTGAGGAAAAGCCCAAATGATACTACTGATATGTTCATTTTCTGTGATAGCCTCATGAGGAAAAAAATTTTTTTGACTTTAGTATAGCTCCTAGACACAGACAAACAAATTTACCCTATCAGGCAAATGAAGGAAAAAATATATAAATTGTGAGCTGATTGATTCATATTTAACACTTTTTTGGAGGATGCTGATGGAAGCTCTTGCCTTCACCTTGCCTAAAATTAGATAGATCATTGCAGAGAAATTTAAAATTTATACCGCATTAATCAGTGTTCCTTCATTCTTTCTAAATTTGATGCAGATTTCAAGGGATCGTTTAGGAGGAGGGCTATATCAGGACCAAATCAAGTCAAAACTAACCAGGAATGCCCTGTGACTTCTAGATTAAATTACCTGGCTTGCTTTTCCCTCTGGTTCTCTGTGCTGGGGACTATTATAAACCTTTCCATAAATCTATCTCAGATTTTAGCTTCCCAACTTTGAACATCCTAGTCACGCAAGCAACATGACACACAATTTTTCTAAGCATAGAACTGAAATAAACATGGAAGGCCTGTGTCTTAAATGTGATGTGAAAGGAATAAATTTAGACGTTGGAAAGTAGATGTTTCTTTATAGAGTCAAATTATCATTACTGCTATGATCATTATTGTTATTATTAATATTATTTAAGTTTGATAATGTAAACTAGTGTAAATAAAGGCAATAAGACAGATAGAGAAAATTGTTTTGAATAACTTACAAATCTAGATATTAAAAAGTTACTGGTTATAAAAGTATCACCGATCCACTCATTCTGGAACTTTTCAGTAATAACAGTACTACAGAGGATAGATAGTGCAATAATTAAATGAAAAAGAGTCTTTTTTTTTTTAAGATTTTATTTATTCATTTGACAGAGAGAGAGACAGCCAGTGAGAGAGGGAACACAAGCAGGAGGAGTGGGAGAGGAAGAAGCAGGCTCCCAGTGGAAGAGCCGGACATGGGGCTCGATCCCAGAACTCCAGGATCACGCCCTGAGCCGAAGGCAGACGCTTAACGACTGAGCCACCCAGGCGCCCCGAAAAAGAGTCCTTTTAAGACACAAGTAAAATAGCAGTGCAATGCAATTACAGCTACAAATTATAGTTTATTTAAGAGCCCAAACAGATGGAACACACACACACACACACACACACCCCTAAAAATAGACTGAATTAAGGCTTCAGTTACTGTTTATTGAGTGCATAAAAATGTGTTAAGCCCCTTATAAATAATCAATTTTAATCCTTACAACTACCCAATGAGGTATTATCATTTCCATATGTTGAATGAGGAAAATAAGATTTGAAGATAAAGTAACTTTTCTAAGATAATACAGCAAATAGCTGGCAGTTTCAGGATTCAAATTTGGATCTGACCCAAAAGTTGATTTTTTTTTAATCAATGTAATCAAATGTCTCTAGTGTTACTTCTTTTTTAAAATCTTAATACCAACAAGAAAATATATGTGAATGTAAGTTATAAAACGTAATAATACGACAGCTATTCACCCAAAACCCAGACGAAGAACTGAACTATTACCTTTCCTGTTAAAGCCACCCAGCTGAGTTCCACCCCAACATGTCTCCCTGCCTTGCCCCAGAGGTCATCACAATCCTGAATATTAATCATTCCCTTCACATTTCATGAATTGTTTTTACCACACAAGCATTTTATTTTCACTGATGGTATTTCATTCAACATTGTTGCAAAGATTTACCCGTGTTTTTGCACAAAGCTATAACTCACGCATTTTCACTACTATGTAATATTCCACTGTGCAAATATGCCATTTTAAGAGATCTATTCTCTGGTAGATGAACATTTGGATCATTTCCAGTTTTTCCTGATAACAATGTTACTGCTAACATTTTTGAGTTGTCTAGACGCACATATGCAAGAGTTTCTCTAAGGGACATACCTCAGAGCAGAATTGCTGGATCATAGCATAGTTAATGTTCATTCTTAAAATAAACGTAAAATTATTTTTTAAGTGGTCGTATCAATATACAGTTCCACCAGCAACATGTATAGGTCCTCCTCATTCCACATGCTTGGCAACAATTGGCATTGCCAGACTCCTTAATTGTAAATGTAGTATATGTAAAATGGTAGCTAATTATGATCTCAATTTGCATTTTGATTACTAATTGGTTTAAGCATTTTGCCATATGTTTATTCTTTTGAAAATAATTTTTCCCCAAGGGTGGCTGGGTGGTTCAGTGGGGTAAGCAACTGCCTTCGGCTCAGGTGATGATCCGAGGATCCTAGGATTGAGCCCCATGTTGGGCTCCCTGCTCAGTGGGTAGCCTGCTTCTCCATCTCCTGCTCCCCCTACTTTGGGCTCGTGCTCTCTCTCTCTCTCTCTCAAATAAAGAATAAAATCTTAAAAAAAAAAAAAAAGGAAAAGGAAAATCCTCAACCACTATGAAATCCAAGGGTTGCCTATTTGCGCCAGTCTTTATATTAACTCTTTCTAGAACACCAAAATGTTTATGCTTGACCTTATCATTGAATATTCCATGTTCTGCTAACCCCTCTCATATATTTTTAATAGGCTTTATATTTTTCAGAAGATTCAGGTTCACAGCAAAATTGAGAGGAAGGTAGAGAGATTTCTTCTATAACACCCAACCCCTCCAACATGTTTGTTTGCCTTTTATATCCTAGCTATTTTACATTCTGGAAAAGGCAAAACTATGGAGATAGTAAAACGATTGCCAGGGGCTAGGAGGAATGGATAGGTGGAGAACAGAGGATTTGTAAGGCAGTGAAACTACTCTGTATAAACTGTCATGGTAGATACCTGTCATTATACATTTGTCCAAACCCATAGAATGTACACACCAAGAATGAAGCTTAACGTAAACTACAGACATTGAGTGATTATGATATGTCTGTGTGGGTTCATCAGTTGTAACAAATGTACCACTTTGGTGGAGAGTATTGATGATGCAGGAGGCTATATAGTTGTTGGAGGGGACAGTTGGTGAGAGAAGAACATACAACAAAATACCTTGCTCAGTTATTGAATGTTATGGGAAATAAAATGAATATTTAAAGGAACTCTGCAAATGTAGAATAGTATTACATTCCAGACAGATGACATAATGACTCTGATGGTGAAGGCTGTAGTGCAAGCAAACAAGACAGCCTGCACATGTATTGTCACTTTTTATTAGTGTGGTAGTTGTTTCAAAAGTGTTTGTGTCACTGCGACAAAAGGCTTGAATCCAAAGTGTTCTAAGAGTCATATGTTGGGATGGTGGTTGAGTATTCTTTTCTGATAGTTACGATAGGTTTCTTTGAAGGAAGAATACACTAAGAAGAGAGATGAAGCGTACGGAAGTTAGGAAATGACTCTTGGTGAAAAGTGTGAAAGAAATCACACACATAGTGATACAGTCCTTCCATTTTAAAAGTCTGGGTGGGAGGATTAAGATCAAAATATAATTGGCAAATCAGAGCAGTGGCACGGAAGACAAAGAGGACTTCATTTTTAAGAAGGTCATTTGGGTGAAGACCCTCGAAATTCTACCAAAATGCAGGGCCCAAATTTCATTAGCAAGTACAGGGACCACACCACATACCTCTTGCCTCAGTGGTAGCAGAGGAGGCTTGTCCAGAAAGGAGTAGAGCTTAACTTATGAATTTCTGAAACGTGTCGGTCTGGAACAGATTCAGGAAACCCAAGAGACTAGCCCCTAAGGGGACGGAGTTCTACCATGGCAGGTGCGGTCCTGGGATTTGCAGCCGCACACTTGATGGACCACGGTTGTCTTTTCTGAATTGCTGTGAGGCATGGTAGCCCACAGAGTAGATGCTTTTTCCTTTCCAACACGTTTGTTTTTAATGAGTAGCATTTTTGAATACTGGGTGTGTTTAGAACCCTATCCAATATAAATTCAGTGTTACATGGTATATCAAAATAAACTAGAACCTAAAGCTGAGGGGACTTGAGAGAACATCTGGTCCAATCCCTTCATTTTACAGTTGAGGAAAGAGGAGACGTCATTGAGTGCTCCAAACTCACAGTTTCACTTGAAAGCCCTGGTCATAATCATCGTTGCAGAGAGACCCAGATTCAAGTTCTTGCTTTCCTAATTATTACAAGTGTGAAGTCAAGCAAGCTACGTAACCTCTCTGAGTTGAGTTCCTTATCTGTAATAATAATATTTACCTCCCAATTATACTGTGTCTACAATGTAAAATCCTGAGCTAAATGCTGTAGTACCCTTGTTCTGTCATATAAAATCATCTCTTTTTATTTATATACAACAATATATAATTCATATGTAGTGTTGTATATCATATATTATAGTATTATATAAGCACCTCAGGACCACTGATGGTGTTTATGATCAAGCTAGAAACATGACTTATATCAGAGCTCTTTCCTCTATACATGCATGGACTTCAGGATCCTCACAGATTGATTTTTTTTAAATTCAGACCATAAATTCAGTTATGAAATTCAATGGGGTTTTCTTAATTTTTTTTGCCTTTTATATGTCTGTTTTGTCAATTCACCCGAAAGATGACAATAATCAGTACAGAAATTGTTGTTTGTTCAGAACACAATATAATATTTGTATTGGAGAGATCTAATCTAGTCTATTCTCTCCTGGTAAGTCTTCAAACATCAGTCTTCCACAATTCCTGAGTCTTATTGCTAGGGCTACTTTTAAAAATGCATCATTTTTTGCCTTGCAATTCCCCAAAATGCAGTTTACTTCAGCTGAATCCCTAAGAGATAATTGACCGAGTTGGTTATGCATGAGAAACCAAACCTGACGACCTACTGCAGCCCCGTTCTCCTGTTGCCTATTAAAGTAAGTTAATGATCTGGAGCTATGTAGGGGTTTCCAGAAATAACACTATAATGACCAACATGCTGTAGTTAGCTAAGAAAAAGAACTGTCTATTTTTTTCGGGCATTGCTTAAACCCATTTCGGGCATTGCTTAAACCCCGTACTATCATTATTTTATGACCCAATCTACCATGAAGAAACAGCAACACATTACAACTCAGATGAACACAAAACATCTCCTTAGTGAAAACAAACTCAAATTTTCAAAACCATGGTAGAGAATTTTCTTTGAATAGATGCTTTAGAATGACATCTGGATATTGATTTAAAAGTCAAAGTAGGAGGAACCACATAAATAGCTCCTTTACTTTTTATAATTTTTTTGTTTTAGTTTTTTGGGTATAGTTGACATAAAATGTTGTTTCAGGTGCACAACATAATGATTTAACTTCTCTCTGTACCTTATGCTGTGCTCACCACAAGTATAGCTACCATCGGTCACCACACAACACTATTACGGTATCATTGACTGTATTCCCTATGCTATGCCTCTCTATGCTTATGACTTATTCATACAGAATACAGAAGCCTGTATCTCCCATTCCTCTTCACTCGTTTGCCCATCTCCCCACCCCCCACCCTCTGACCATCAGCTTGTTCTCTGTATTTATAGGTCTGATTGTACTGTTTGTTTGTTTATTCATTTGTTTTTTAGATTCCACATGTGAGCGCGACCATATGGTATTTGTCTTCCTCAGTCTCACTTATTTCACTTAGCATAATACCCTTTAGGTCTATCCATGGCAAGATCTCATTCTTTTTTATGGCTGCACAATATACTATTATGTATTTTATACACACACACACACACACAACATCTTCTTTATCCATTCATCTATTGATGGACACATTGCTTCCATATCTTGGCTATTATATATAATGCTGCAGTAAACATAGAAGTGCATATATCTTTTCAAATTAGTTTTGTTTCCTTTGGGTAAATACTCCGTAGTGAAATTACTGGATCATATGGTATTTCTGGATTTTTTCAAGGAACTTCCATACTGTTTTCCACAGTGGCTGTACCAATTTGCATTCCCAATAACAGTTTATGAGAGTTCTTTTTTCTCCACATCCTCACCAACACTTATTATTTCTTGTCTTTTTGATGTTAGCCATTCTGACAGGTGTGAGATGGTATCTCATTGTGGTTTTGATTTGCATATCCCTGATGATGAGGGATGTTGAACATCTTTTCATGTGTCTGTTGGCCATCTGTACGTCCTCTTTGAAGAAATGTCTATTCTGATCCTCTACCGATTTTTAAATCAGGTTGTTTTGTTTTGGTGTTGAGTTGTATAAGTTCTTTATATATTTTGAATACTAACCCTTTATTGGATATTCATTCACAAATACCTTCTTCCATTCGGTAGGTTGCCTTTTGGGTTTGTTGATGGTTTGCTTCACTGTGCAAAAGTTTTTTTTGTTTGTTTGTTTTTTTAAAAAGCTGTTTATTTTGATGTAGTCCTGATTATTTTTGCTTTTGTTTCCCTTGCCTTGGGAGACACATGTAGAAAAATGTTACTACCACTGATGTCAGACATCACTGCCTATGTTCTTTTTTAGGATTTTTATGGTTTCAGGTCTCACATTTGGGTCTTTAGTCTATTTTGAGCTTATTTTTGTGTTTGTGTCAGAAAGGGGTCCAGTTTGGTCTCTCACATTAATTGTCCAATTTTCCCACCACCATTTATTGAGAAGAATGTCTTTTCCTCATTGTATATTCTTGTCTCCTTTGTCATTGATTAACTGACCTTATAAGCATGGGTTTATTTCTGGGCTCTCCCTTCTGTTCCACTGGTCTATGTGTCTGTCTTTGTGCAAGTGCTATGCTGTTTTGATGACTACAGCTTTGTAGTATATCTTGAAATCTGGGATTGTGATACCTCCAGCTTTGTTCTTCTTTCTCAAGATTGCTTTGGCTATTCGGGGTCTTTTGTGGTTCCATACAAATTTTAGTATTATTTGTTTTAGTTTTGTGAAAAGTGCTGTTGCTATTTTGATAGGGATTGCATTAAATCTGTAGAGAGCTTTGGGTAGTATGGACATTTTAACAATATTGATTCTTCCAATCCGTGAGAGTGGAATATCTTTCCAATAAATGGCTCTTTTGAACAAGGTGGTAGAGAACAATACTAAAAATAGTTTTTTACCCACAAGATGAAAGGCTAAAATGGCCATTCCGGTATTGGACTTACTTCCAGAAAAATTCAGATGTCCCAGGATTTATTTACTAGTAGATATGTACGTGCGCGTGCGCACACACACACACACACACACACACACATACTGCACTTAGGGAGAATGTGAAAGTCAAAAAGTTTCTCAAAAATTCACTGGCCCCTTCATCAAAGAGAAGGAGCAATGGCTGATGTGAGGAGCCTGGCCACGAGGTGCAAGTGTCCTGGCTTCCCTGGAAGGTGTCATTGTGTGGGGCTCAGCTGAGGTTGGAGTCACTTGCTGGTCTGCCAGTCAGCAGCAGGGTGCCTTTGGGTGGGCCATCAAGCCTGGGCCTGTGTGGAACAGAGCTTGTTCCTCAGGCATGTGGTGCTGGGGTGCTCTGCAGGGACAGGAAGTGAGGCAGGGTTCCAGAGAGGGAACCAGAGAGGCAGGTGGGTCACTGGACTCAGCCTAGGGCAGCTCCACATCCTGTTGTAAAATAATCCCTTCCACCTTGGAACTCAGAGGTTGGTGTTGCATAGCAGTCCCCAGGTCACTGCTCTTAGGTGGGGTCAGGGCTCTGGGCGAGCACGTGCCCTTTACCCTCTTTAGCCTCCTTCCCACAGCATCTGTCTTCTCCAAGTGAGGGAACCATATTTGAGACTTCCCAAAAGGGAAATTCTAGGTTTAAGCCCTTCCCAGTAGACTCCTAAACACAATGATCAGGAAATAACCCTGAGCGTTCATTGATTCAACACATATTAATGGAGCACTTTACTATGTGCTAGGCGCTGGAGAGAAACTTCACATGGAAAGGTTCCTTTCTTCCAGAAGCTTCCAGGATCCAGCTTTGCTTATTTGGCGTGGCTTTGTAGCTAGTGCCTGAGCACAGTTTTTTCCTTTTTGCAGTTTTATTCAGTGCTGGGAGTTCAGGGTTTTTTTTTTTTTTTTTTTTTTCCTCTAAGAAATACCTCTGTGCTCCAGAGCCCACATTTCCCCAAATAACCATTTAGTGCCAGGGAGAGGACTAGAACATCCTCCCTCCCTTTAGCTGCTTAAAGTGAATGAGGCCCACTCAGTAGAGCCATTTTCAGTGCTACTGTGATTTGTATTAATTAAATATGACATGGTCTCCTCAAAAAAAAAAAAAAATTCAATGCCCCTAGGTCTCCATCTGGTACTTTGACCCTGCTAGCTTTTTTGCAGAAGCTTCTATGGAGGCCTTCTTCAATGCAGGGCATCTCTATGGGATGTTGGGGAAGATAGAAAATCAAATAAGCTAGACTCTGAGTAAATAATGAAACCTATCATTAAAAATAAAGCAAAAAAAAAAAAAATCCCACGTGTTAAATGACCTTGTTTTGCAAATTGATTTTGTGTCAGCATTTCTGGCTTTAAATTGTATAGAGAAAACTACTTAAGTAAACTCCTAGTTAATAATTGAAAGAAACAAATAGGTAAGACCTTTGAATTTTGTTTGAATATTGTTAATTTTTTTGTACCATAAATAAACAAGCTTAAAAGACAGATGACAAACTAGTAAAAATATTTTACAATAAATTACAAACGGTTAATATTCCTAATGTATAAATAATATTTTTAAAATCAGTAACAAAAGGCAAAATGCTTCATCAAGAAAAAAAAAGAGCTAAAGGACTAAATAGGCATTTTTTAAAAATACAGCTACTTAATAAATATGAATTTTCAACCAGTGTAACAAAAGGACCAGAAAAAAAGTACTTGTATAAGGTACTTGGGATAGTCAAGTAGAACTCTGGTCCCAGAGGGCTGGGGGTTTGGGGAGCAGAATGGGGAATTAGTGTTAAAGAGATACATAGTTCCAGTTGGGAAAGATGAATAAGTTCTAAAGAACGCATAGTGATGATAGTTGCGCAACAGGGTTAATGGACGTAATGCCCTTAACAGTACATTTAATAATGGCTAAAATGATAAATTTTATGTTATGTGTATTTTACTACAATAAAACAAATTCAGGCAGTTTAGTATTCAAACAAATGTAGACTTAAACAGAAATGAGGTAATATTTTTGCTCATTAAATTAGCAGGCAGAATGGAAATTATAATGCTGACAATACTCAAGTGAAGACAAATGGGTACATTCAAACACTGGTTAAAAGTAAGCACAAAGTGTCTAGATGGCAGTTTAGAAATATATGTCAAATGTTCCAATACCCTTTTGGCTTCTTAGAAGTTCAAAGTACATAAGTGAATTTGCTTAAAGAAATGATCATTCTTGCTCTGAAATTTATTCTACAGGAATGTTCATCATATAAAATGCTGAAAAATGAGAAACTCAACATTGGTTAATTAATTCATGAAAATCCATAAGATAGAATATGAAGCAACTATAAAATGTCATTCTTCATTTATATTAAATGAAATGTTATTACAAAACAATATATACTGTGATCTCAATTTTATACATCAAAGTATCTGTACTTAAAAACCTGACTGAAAGGATAGACATAAAAATGGAATACAGATGTCTGCAATTTGCCTCTGGTCGTGTGATGAGGAGGAGGTTTCATTTTTTTTTTTCTTTATGCTTTTCCATATTTTCTAAACTTTGTAGCAATGGATATTTTATAATCACAAAATTTAAATAATAAGAAAGCAAAGGATAAATATTATTGGTACTTACAAAATAATGTTGTCCATCCTTGGCTTTAAATGAATTGTTTGCTACAAGCTCAAAAAGTAACTATTAAATGGAGAACAATGTCAGAAAAGACAAAGAATCAAAGCATGCCATTAAAATTGGCTAATTCAGTGGGAAAGTAGCCCAGTTTCTTTCATGGGATCAATTTTTACTTTTCATTGGCTTGATTTTCGTGTTGTCAGAGCCCACATGAAAGAACCAGAGCAGTCAGTGGTGAAGACCCAGTGGAAAACGGGGGGGGGGGGTGTGTCAAGAGCTCTGACTTGGTGCCATTACTCCTGGGCACCCTCCTTCCCTGCATGCTGAGCTGCAAGGCACTGGGCTAACTGGGTACCCGAGCTGCTAAATGAAACTCTTTCAAAGGAGACTCTACTGTAAATATTGTAATTATCTTAGGAAAGAGTGTCCATTGATTTATCAAATTAGGATTGAGAATTCAGTATATTCAAATCTTCCACTGAACTATTATAGAATTGTATCTGTACCTATTTTCCACCTAAGATTTTTCTCCTCTAAGTCCTCTTTTCATGTTTTGTTTGTTTTTTGGTTATTTATTGAAGTATTTTTTATTGAGATATAATTGACATATATAATATTGTATTAGTTTCAGAGTTGAAATGTTTTATATATATAAATTATATAAATAATTATATATAAATATATATATAAATAATTATATAAATATAAATATAAATATAAATATATATATATATATATATATAAATGATCACAATAAGCCTAGTTAACATTGGCATCATACATAATCACAAAATACTCTTTTTGGTGATGAAAACCTCTTTTTTTTTTAAAGAGTTTATTTTTATTTGACAGAGAGCACAAGCAGGGGGGTGGCAGGTAGAAGGAGAGCGAAAAGCAGGCTCCCCGCTGAGCAAGGAACCCCATGTGGGGCTTGATCCCAGAATCCTGGGATCGCGACCTGAGCCAAAGGCAGATGCTCAACCAACTGAGACATCCAGGCACCCCTGAAAAAAAACTTTTTGAGAGAGAGAGTGTGTGGGACGAGGGGGAGGGGAGGCAGAGGGAAAATCTTAAGCAGGCTCCAAGCCCAGCACTGTGCCTGACAGGGGCTCAATCTCATAACTCCGAAATCATGACTGGTCTGAAATCAAGAGTAAGACACTTAACTGACTGAGCCACCTAGGTGACCACATCTTGTGATGAGTCCTTTTAAGGTCTATTCTCTTAGCAACTTTCAAATATATATTACAGTGGAATGAACTATAGTCACCATGCTGTATTTTATATCCCAAAGTATTTATTCATGTTCACTGTTGTTTCACCAGCACACTGCCTTTTCCAGGGTCTAATTATTAATTGTTGAATGATAAAAGTACTGTGTCAGGCTGGTTCATATTTCAGGCTTAAGTGATTATCCCCAAAATAGACTTTTATTACATTTATGCAGGAACAAAGGTCTCCCCCTCTTAACTAAAAATATCACTGGTAGACTAAGTGGCCTTCCCCATACTTTAAACTTTTACACTGTTCAAAAGAAGTAGTCAAAAAAGTTCTGATCGAAAAAGGGAGCTGCTCTAGGTAAAATTAAAAGGGGGTGAATCTATTTCACTGCCCAATCCTCTCTTTTTCTCTTCTTTCCCCATCTGACACCTCCAGCATTTGGGTTTTAAACATTTCTGCAAAGGCTAAATACAAGGGTGGATAGTGGGGGAAGAACCCAGACGTGGGTAAGGGAAACTTTTAAACATAAGTGAATATTTTAAGGACAGTCATTAATTTTCCAATTTAATTATGTCTCTTAATTGAATACCGTTTAAAAATTATTTTCAAAACTTTCTATTATTTGTCTTATTTCCTTTGAACATTACAAATAAATTTTTTTCCACACTGATTTCCCAATGCTCCATTGAACACAAATTATATTACAACATTTTCCAAGCTCAGGAGGCTTTTAGTTCCTGTGGGAGAGAAATAAATTTCCAAAGACATTGCTTGGCTCATATCACTAGAGCAGAGGTTTAAACTTGTTGCCCTGGAGCTAAATGAAGCCCAAAGTTGAAATTACTCGGAATGGGTTTAGATTTTTTTTTTTTTATTATTTGCCAGCATCTAAAAATTGGAATTTGAAATAAAATTACAGAAAGCTAGGAGGCTCTTGAACAGTCTTTAAACCCAGAACCACAGGGCTGCTGTGTTAACATATGCCAACAATCAAGGGAGCCTGACTGGCCCTGCCCCCTTGGGGAGGGTCTGGATTCCTCAATTCTCCCCACCCCACTCTGGCTCGCCTTCCTCACCAGTATTATCTGCCTGAGTGCCTATAGACTTTTGAGTTTTACTCTTTTTTTTTTTTTTTTTTTTGAATACGTTATAGTGGAAAAAATGCTACAGGATTCTTTGGGCAGTATCAATGATATTTAGTATCAATCATTAATATAGAGTAGGAACCAGAGAGGTGACCTGTTAGTCATTTAGCTTTATGTCACGCCATTTAGGAACTACCTATTTTTCTTGCCTTGGTAATACACAGTTAAATGTGAAAACATCCAAAGAGGGTAGGATATCCCTGTGAGTAGTTTCCATGAACCTGATGCCAAAATTGAGAAGAACATGGCAGGAACTAAACAGCACAGGTCCTTGTCCTTGAGTCAAATTGTGGCAACAAAACCTGATTTAATTTGTGATGGTTTTTTATCGTCATGTGTTGAAGGGGTTTTGGAGGACCGTAGACTTCTGGTGGGAAAATGGGCCACTTAATCCCTCCCTGTTAGAGTCCAGTGTTTCAATACCCAATGCAAATCAGCTAACAAGCCTAGTCTAATGTCATCTACCCACAACAGAAGAAAGGAAACGTTGGGTGATGAGTTAAAGGTTCAATGAAGAAGAAGGAGCCTGAGCTGTCCTGGGGACCCTCATTCATCTGGTAAAGCACCCCTGTTTGTTGATACTTTTAATGACTTTTCTACTCCTTCTTTCTCCCAGTTTGTAAAGGCTCCTCAGATTCAGAAAGGGTAAAGTCAAGGGCTCATTTTGTTTTGTTTTATTCTTCTCCTGGGTGATTATTTAAATAGAAATCGCATGTTTTTGTTTGATGTGCCCACTTAGTAATATGTAATAATAATGGCTAACATTATCGAATGCTTATTATGTGCTGAGCACTTATGTGCATTATTTTATTAAGTCCTCATTAGAAACCTCATAAGATGGGCACTAGTTCAACCTCCTTTTTTAAAGATGAAGAAACTGAAGTTTCAGAGGCAAAATAATATATTCATCACACAGCTAGTAAGTGGCCTGCTACAAAAGTCCTGCTTTCAACCACTATTCACTCTTCTAAAAGTACAGCAGCCTTCAAAATGTAGCATGTCCATTTCTAAAGCGGCTAAGAATTAAAACGATGGGGGCATCTGGGTGGCTCGGTCGGTTAAGCATCCAGTTCTTAATTTCAGCTCAGATCATGATTTTGGAGTCTCGGGATCTAGTCCTGAGTCGGGCTCCACACTGGGAACTTAAGATTCTCTCTCTTCTTCTCCCTCTGCCTTCCCTTCCTCTAAAAAAAAAAAAAAAAAAAAAAAGAATTAAAACTATGAAAATTGGGATTTGGCCCAGGACACAGGCTATGTCAATAAACCAAAGAACCAAAGAACGGAAGAAGGTGATGAGATTCAGTGAAGGCCAAATGCAAAGCAATACCTCACCAAGGAAAATGTTTTTGGAGTTATTGGTATTATTAGATGATGAGCAATCCACATAGCAGAAACCTCCAGAGAAATATGATGAAATTAGAGACGACCCAGGGAAGACATCAGTAATCAAGGAGAAAGGAATGGAGTTTGAACAAGAAGAGACAAAAAAGAGTAGCATGTTTTATTCTGAAATACTTAGTGGAGGGTGGATGTATAGGGATTGCACAAACTCCTGGGACCCTAAATAAATTGAATGCAACTTCACCCAGCTAATAATTAACATTAAGATTTTATTCTGAGAGTTGATATGCTTTGGAGGAGATGCTATCTATATTTTTAAGGTTTGAATTTTTAATAAATAAGGGAAATTAGTATGTTTAGGAGGTATATTCCTATTTTGTAAATTTAAAGTACACACTGCAGCCTGAGTGGTCTTTTCAAAATGCAGATCTGGCTATGGGATGCCTTCGTTCATTAACATAGCTTCTCACTGTTTATAACTGTAAAGGATAAAACAACCCTTAGCACAAACACACAGGGAATTGAAAAGTTCTTGCCCTTACTTTTCCAACTTCCCCTTGAATCACACTCTGCCTTGCTGGCAACTGCGGGCATTTTGACAGTTCCCCCAGCATCCAAATTTCAGAGGGAAGCTCTTTCTTCTTTCTGTCTTGGGCTCTACTTCCTGCACCGTCACAGCACCTCTTTTTCACATGCTCCGTGTTGCTTCCCCACCAGACTGAAAACTCTGTGCAGACATAGGTGGGGGTACCCTTGCTTACCTTGGCCTCCCCAGCAGTTATAAGTAGGTATAAGCCCTTGAACTATCTACTGAATAGAGCCCAAACCTGAAAGGCCATTCTCCAGAACCAGAATTCTGATTTGGGTGCATTAGAGAGCCAGTAGAGTTAGCATTTTTATTGTTTTTTTAAAAACTGGGGTGAAAAAGAGTCTTCTGTATGTAAACTAAGGAATGCCTATGAAATCAATACATATTAAGCTATATTTAAGACAAAGTCTCCCATTTGCATTTAACCCTATTTTAAAAACTCTCCCACAACTCCTCTCTCCCCTCCCCTGCTTTATGTATCTCCCCCCAAAACACTATGAATATTTCACGTATTTACCTTGCTTATTGTGCATCTTCTCCAGTAGGAAGTAAATTTTAGGAGGGAAGGGATGTTTGGTTTTTTTGCACACTTCTGTAGCTCCAAAGTCTAGAACAGTGTTTGGCACACAGTAAATGCTCCTGATACATTTTTTGAATGAATGGATTTAGTAGTTTTCTTTGTGCAGAGGTAATAGGCAGAAAACACCAATTAGCCCCAAAGTAAATTTTCATGAAAACCTGGTCTGAATTTTTAAAAATCTTTCATAGGTCGTATTCAATTGTGATCTTTAAAAATGAAGCTTCCTATTCTATCAGGGGCCCCCAAATTACAGTGCCTCCAAATCACCCAAAGGTTTGTAAAAATGCAGATTATCACCATCAGAGATTATAATTCTCTGATATAGAGGCGGGGCCTACAAGTTGCAGAAGCTGCACTGGGTTGAGGCGCAAGGCCCATAGTTGGTAAAACACTGTGAATGTGCACACACTCTGCTCAACACGTTCTGAGTAAAAATTCAGTCCCTCTCCAGAGCAGCGTTAATTACTTACATTTGTTCTCTACCCCTGCGGGCTTTAGCAATGAATGACGAACGACCAAGGGACAGGTATCTTCTCCCCATTTTACAGATGAGGAAACACTGACTTTTCATCCCTACCTCCCGCTTCCCCTTCGTTCCGCGTATTTATGAGGTTCCCACCAGGATGTAAGGCAGAATCATAGAGATTTTAAGTGTGCAAAGCTACCAAGAAAAAGAGGGAAAGTGAGCGGTATCCCGGAGTCCAGCTCATACTTCCCCGGCAAGTAAACGCCTCGAGGGTTTGCCTTCACCCCTGAGGCCAACCGTTGGACAGTTTGGGACGCTTCCCCCTGCAGACGTGGAGGCCAGAGGAAAATATTCCAGCCGGGGGCAGAACAGGCGCAGGGACGGGGGCGGAGGGCGGAGCCAGAGTACCGCCTCAGGCTGCGGCTGGTTAGCCCAGCGGCGGGGAGGAGGTAAGGGGCGGAACAACGGGGGGCGGGGTCCGGGGCGGGGCCTGAGGCAGGAGGCCTGCGGGAGGCTGCGGCCCACCACCTAGGCGGTGCGTAGGAGTCCACGCTGCCTGGCCTCGTCCCTCCCCTCGGGGGCGGACCCTGCGGGAGGGCGCGGCCGGAGGGGCGCGCGGGAGGCAGAACGCTTCAGCTGGCAGAGCGAGGGCGCTTAGCTCCTAACCCGGCCATGGCCGAACTTCGCAGCAGGAGCGACTGCTCCGGTGCTTCTCGCCCCTCTCCCTGAGCTCTCTCTCCTTCCTCCTCTGGAAAACCCTGCGTTCCTTCTGGGGCCGTGGCGAGGGGCACGGAGCGGCGAGCAAGGATGCGCTGAGGACCGCCGGCGCGCGCGTCTCGGGTGCCTCCGTGGGTCCAGGCGCTGGAGCTGAGCTGCCTCGGGCTGCCTCGACTTTCCTGCCGCGCTCCCGCCACCCCCGCCGCAGTTGATGTGTAGGGAGAAGCCGGACATCATGATCCTAACACGTAAGCTAGACTTGTGCCTTGCCGTCGGGCCAGCCGCGGGAGCCAGCTACGGAGGGGACTCGGCGCGGAGGAAATGTCACCCCGCCTTGTCAAGTCGGTGCCTGTCGTTCTGTGCTTTTAAACGGCTTTCCGAGGAGGCTCGGGACCGAGTCGCCCAACTTTCTCGGAGTGGAGGAGGTGGAGTGTGGGAAAAACAAGGGTTATAGTTTGGGGAGGGAGGTCTTAATTTCGGGCAATGACCCCTGGCTACTCTCTGCTTAGGGGTCGCGGGCCGGCGCGTGGGGTGGGCTCCGGAAAGGGCTGCTGGCGCGGGGAGACCGCAGCTAATGAAGTGAAGCTCACGTTAACTTCGCTCTCCGGCTGGGGACGCGGAGTCGGGCTAGGGGTGCACGCCGGGTGGGAACACAAGGCGGGCCGGCCGCCAGCGGGGCTGAGCCGGCAGCCCTGCTATTCTTATTCTAAGTCCCAGGCGATGGCCTCTGGTTCCGAGGAGCGCGGCGCTACCGCCTTTCCACTATCTTCCCTCCGGGGATCAGGGCTGGGTGCTTGCAGCCCTTCACGAGACAAGTCCAAAATCAGCGCGGACTCCCTGAGAGTTTATTATTTAGGAATGTTTAGGCCGCAGTGGCACTTGGAAATAGCTTTTTAAAAACTGCTTGAAAGCAAATTCGGGGAAATTTTTTTTTTAATTTCAGGCTGTTTTTGCTCAAATATTTTAAACGCTGGAAAGTAATTCCAACTTAGGAAAGTCTCTGGTGGCTGCGGGCCCCTGGAGAGCGTAGAAGCTATTTAGGAAGCCCCCTGGTTTGCATGTGAGAGGCGCCTGCAGGGAGGGCTGCCCTGTGCCTTCACGTGCTGGAACATTGAATCGGGTTTCCTAAAATGCCCGGTGGAGATGCCCACACCCTTGGCTCGGGAACTGGCGCCCGCGCTGGGCGAGTTCCTGGGCCGGCGAAAGGAAGGAAGGAAGGAAGCACGCCTCCCGACCTGACTTTTTTCGTAGCGAAGTCCCGGCTTTTGAGAACCCTGCCCCATTCTGCCTCTGTGCCCCTGTCCCCATCTCCGAAGTCATGGGCTGAGACTTTGATCCTTCGGAGAGAGTTTCTCCCCTGGCCGCAGCACACTGGCCATGCCACGTGTAATTTGCAGATTATGGTTATTAGAATCCGTTCCTCTTTCCAGCGCACAGCCCCGTGTTGCGAGGGGGGAGATAGAGCGGACGGTGAGGCTGGCGAAGTAGAAACCCTGGGTCCGCGGCCTGCTAGCTAGGCGCATCTGGGAAGTGTTGAGACCTCTCTGCATCTTCTTCATTAGCAACACGGGCGTAATAACTATTTACCACGCGAGGAGGTTGAGAGGATCAAAGGAGCTAATACAAGCGCTTAGCACGTGCCTGGTACTGATGCTCCACTGATACCCAATTTATGCTAATTACTGTAGAAGGAAACTCCTGCGTATAGCTACCTGCACCACGGGAGAAGAAAACCTTGCCGCATGCTCCTTTTGAATGAGCCTTTTTACACCCAACATAGTTAGCGAATGGGTTCATTCTAGGGAATCAGAAGCTCTTTCAGCCCTTATTGGTGAGGTGGAGCCGTGCAGCCTAGGCACAGCCATCCATTGCAGAAAGCTTCATGAGGGTGGCATGCATATATGACGCGTTGGATAGAAGAAAAATCACAGCTCTGGACAAGGTAGAATACTGAGTCTCAAATTACATTTTTTTTTCCAAACTCTGTTTGCTGAAGGGATGAGGGAAAATAATAGCCCAGCAGAACTCTGAATGTAAATCTATCAGCAGCTCCAAGAGGTTGACTAATTCAGCATCCATCTGGACTGCAGGCTGGTCCTCCGCAGAGATAATTTGCAGACCATAAGTGTGGAATTAATGGAGGCACCCAGTGCCATCTTGGCTTGCAGACTGGAGCAGATGGCCAGAGGGGTGCCCTGTAAGTCAACAGCCCCCCTAATAGAACAACTAAAGTCCTGGGGAACGAGTGTCAAATAGTTAGCAGATGTGCGTTCAGAAGTTATTTCAAGACATTTTCTGAGAAAATGTTGGCAATTCCGTGTATTAACTTTTACTGTGGCATGCCAGATTTACAGCGTGGCCCAAGCCTGACTGCATATTTTTTTCATTAGCACTACTGTTCAGAGTTTAAAATGAAGTACAGCAGACTGACTTTCTCTCCCAGCTGCTTTAAAATTTTGCTTTTGACCCCCCACCCAAAAAAAGAGGATTTTATTTTAATTCAATCTGAGTGACCCTTACACCAAACTGGCCAGAAGCTCAATGAGAAATAGGGTTTCATTGACTTACCTGTGACTTTAACTTAGCAATTTTAGTTCTTATGAGAAACACCATTTACTCCTTAAGAGTGAAAAGGTTGAATAGTTAAGCAATTGACTATGGCTAATTGAAGGCAGTGTTCCAAGGTTTCATACACTGAGCCAACCAGAGGACTTCCCATAGTTCTGGAAGGAAGGTGAGAGGCCAGTTGCCCTTTAATCTAAATCCTTTTTGTTGTTTGGTTTTGGTTATTATTTTGTTACTGTTGAGTACTGTAGTTCAAAGAGCAAAGACTAAGCAAAATTTTAGGGTGTTTTTACGTTAAAAAGGGATATTGATTGCTTCTGAAAAATATAACAGATTAATAGAAAAACATTATGATTGAATAAATTATTACTGAGAAAGAGTGAAAAATGTATGTAGTACTTAAACAGTTATTTGTAGAACTAGTGTGGGGCTTAGAGGGGATATGGCAGGCTCCATTAAGATGCCTTCCAATCAGAGGCTTGTTGGGACTCCAAGAGGTGGTTTGAAATACAAAAATAAGTACTTGAGTTTCCCTTGGTGTCCCCGTGGAGATTTTAAGCCATGATGCAATGTTAAAATGAGAGTGGTATTTTTATAACTGGGGCAGGTAAATATGCCATTTGAAAATATTCAGGAAAGGGTGATTTGGTCCAGAAGAATGGGGGCATCCAAAGTACAGTGGGTGAAGTGAATTGTACATTTTTGAAGAGAGCCTTGTTCTGGACAGGATGGTCCAGTATTGTAAACACAAGTTTCTCATGCTTAACTCTCCTTCCTAGCAACAGGAAGACGGAAATGAGGCCATGCAAAAAAAAAAAAAAAAAGGCCCTGAAGGGCTCCAGACAATACTTGACCCACCCTAGCATTTTCCCTATACAGCCAGAAGAGTTGCAAAAGTAAAAATAACTTCAGATGTTTCCCCTTCCTCTCTGGATATTGCCAGATCACTAAAGATGGAATTCTTGGAGCTTTAGAACACTGTAGTCAAACCTGGCCCCATGGTATAATGGGCATCAAAGCTCACGTCATGCCAAGGCTGTTCTCAAAATTATAAAGCAGACCTGGGGACAAAGGTGATCTTCATTTTCTGTGTTTGCATAGTTCAGTGATTAAAATTCTATGAGTTGGGATCCAGTAGAGGAAAGAATTAAATTTCTAAACATGGTCATTCCCCTGAGTTTCACTGAGCGCTCATTTTAACAGGATTGACCCCTAAGATACTTTGGAGTCCTGGGACTACAGTACAAAGGAATGATGTACAGCATTCACGACCTAAAAAGTTTTCCTTGTTGTGGTGACCCAGGTGAATTAACGCCCAACCATAAGATGGTCACATCCAAGCACTGTGTCCCTAAGGAGCGTAGTCCTCAGTTCCTCTTCTGAAATTAAGAGGAAAATGCTTTGCTGGTGCAGTTTTCACAGTCATCCTTCTGATTTTAGGTATTTGCGTATGGAGGAGTTCTGAGACTTAAGGGTCATTCCTCTTTTCAGAAAGACATGCTGTAAGATTGAAATTTGCTTTATAGGAATGGGTTACTGGTATGAGTGCCATCAGTGGTGTTTTCTTTCAACCTCAAATTAGTCAGAAATCTAATTAATGTAAAAGGGGTAAGATTCCCAGCTGAGTAGGGCTTTTCCTGTCTGTCTGCCCTTTTCCTTGTGGGATCCTGTGTTATTCTTAAGGATTATCATGATCAGTGATAAGGAGTAGGGAGTGGTCCTGCTGGGGGTTCTTTAATTAGATCTACTCTGTCTCAACATTTTTTTCAGTATACCTTCCTTGGCATGTTGGACAGCGAGAAAGCCTTACATATTTAGCCTGGGTGTTTTTATAGTCTCTCACAAGTAACAGTCAACTGTCTCTAGTATGAATGCTGCTTTTTAATTTTTATAAAAGAAATCCAGACTTTTGACAAAATACTAATAGTAGTGTAGAAGCTGAAATTGATCATGTAGTTCACTCTTATTGTCACATTTTAACTGTCTCCTCAGCGACCCTGGAAAAGCAGGTGTGATCATTCCCTTTTTACAGATGAGGAATCAGGGGCATGGAAGAGAGCGTTCCATTCCTTGCCTCAGATCACTCACTGTACATGGTGGAGCTAGGATTTCAATCAGGTCTGTGTGGCAGTAGCGTGCAACTCTGGGAGCTCTGCTTGGCTGCAGCTGGTTCGATGTAGAAGACAATATTTGGTGGCCCTGGAGAGCCTTGCAGTCACTTTGCAGTTTCCTAGGGGGCTTGTGCTTCTAGGTGGGGAGTTACAACTTTAGGATCCAAAATTGACAAATTAGAGGTTTCTGTGCCCCCTTTCTGGGGCCTAGTGCATGGACACTTGTCTTTAACATTTGGGGAAGGAATCTGGGATTCCATTTTCTAGCTTCTCTGGACTGTCCTGAATAATGTTTTCTTCCGACAAAGTATCTGAAAATAATATTTCTAAGGGAAAATCTTCCAGATGTCAGTGAAAACATTTGAATAGCATCTTGATAATGTCCTTGGACAGCAAAGGGTAAAACATGACACCTGGCTAAAGCCCCTATCATCCAGTGCTCAGGTGGGAGGTGATTTCTCGTAATCTTTGATCCTTGTATTTTATTTTGCTACTGAACTGAGTTTCACAGTGGAAAATATACTCCTTTTCCATTCACACAAACGTCTGCTTGGTGGCCTTTTCATGTCTTACCCCCCTCCTGTCCCCAGGAGGAAAATCAAGAAGTAACTGAAGGCTGAGGTCAGTGAAGCTGGAGTCCTCAGATGCCTCTGACACCTCCCATCCACATTTTGTTCTCTTCCCGCCCCACCTTCGAGTGTCCCGCAGAGAGGATTGGAGGCAGCTTCCTGAAGCTTGTCAGAAAGGCGCCTTCCTTCTCCTTGCAGGAGTCTCTGGAGGATGTGTGAGGGACAGAAGTTTTCCACACCCTGGAGTTGTAGCATTTCCCAGGCTGCCAGCCCTGAGGAAGCGGGAGAGGAAGGGACGCTGGAGGTGAAATGGCTGCACTACAGTCTTGCCCTGCCCTTTGTCACACCCAGGTGACAAAGTAGATAGAAGATGCTAAAAATCTGAAAATCATCTTCGTCTCCAGAGTCTGGAGAAACTATAAGCGCACAGGGGACAATCTCCACCCAGCTCCCATTTTCAAACTAGATAGCATGAAAAAGGGATCTTCCATAATACTTGTGTATTTCTACAAGTTGTATCATGGGAAATTCCAGAACTCTGCAAAGGCAGCCTAGAAAAACATTGCCTCTTCCCCAGTGAGGGGCAGCTGAGATGCCTGGAAGTTCAGTGACTAGTCCAAGGTCATATGTGTGTCACATGGTGCTTCAGACCCCTTCCTGCCCACATGTGTAAACAGAATGGGGATAACAACAAAATGAGGTCTTCATGTTTGTAGGAAAAATGTATCCATATAAAACCAGAAGCCTCCCTAAACTAAACAGATGTACCCGAATCAGATTTTAACCATTAGATCGTATGTGTCTGGGGGAGCTGGTTATCACCAGCATTTTTAATGAAAATAATTCTTTAGTTCACCTAGAAGACAGTAGTCCTTATTTTTTCTTACACTTTTTGGCACAAAACTGAGAATGTCAAATCATCTGTTGTTTCCTGTTTGAGGTTAGACATAGGAATACCTAATGGCAGCTCGTCTTCACCAGTATCTGCCATGTTTTTATTTTCTTTGGTCTTTGTGTCAGGCAATTTTATGTTTCGTTCTTTTCTTGAGTTCCTTTTTTTCTCTGTGTCAGAATGGACTAAAACCAGAGTGGATAGTTTCTTTAGAATTCCTCACTATTCCCTTTATTTCTAATTTAAGGCTCCTGTAGCACTGCAGTTTCCACAGTGTTTCTGTTTCCCACACTAGGGCACTATAGAACTTGGGGCAAAAGCAAAGATTAGGGTTGGGAGTTACGGAGTAGAATAAGTTTTGCTTATATGTAAATGAAAGAATTGATGTGCCTGCAAACCTTTCATCATGGAGATGGGGGGGAGGGTGTTCCTTCAGGTTTGTAACCAGGTATTTTACCTTGAATCATAAATTATGAAGGAAGTGAATTATATAATCTTAAAACAAATGCTTCATTTTATGAAAAAAAAACGAGACTCAGAAAAATAAGGGCTCTTCCAAGTACGTTTCCTTTCTTGAAATTGTTTTCTTAATCTCTACAATTTTCATCTTTAAAGGGTTTTGTATTTTAAGAGCTATTTCAAGTCATTTTTCTTAGCAGTGCATGGTTGGAAATGCATAAATATTTGCTTTAGAATATTAGAAATGTGTTTGCATGTATGTAAACCAAAGGTGTTTTCTTTTTTTTAAATCCACCCCACATAGAAGTGAAATAGAAAGATGTGATGACGCACTATCCGTTTCCTGAATAGTTCGTTTTCACTTAAGTTTGACTTGTTTGTGCTGGGTAGTAAGTACCAATTTCTGATTAGCTGGGAGATGTTTTCTGTTCCTGGAAATAACTGGATCGGTTTAGGTCTGGAGTACCTAAGTTCAAACCATGTCAACCATGGGCTCAAATGAATACAGAGCCATTTGCCTTTGTGAGGGAAGAGCACATATTTTTTGATATGAAAAAAAAAAAACCAAAACAGTATTTTGCAAACACTTGAACTAAATGATCCCCAAAGGGGATTTCAGTTGATTTCATTTTGCATTGCTGGAGTGTTTCTTCACGTGCATAATCCCAGGTGGAGGCTTGCAGGGTGTGTCTCAGAGTTTTCTTCTTTCAAGGCAAAACCGTTTATTAAGTTGTCATCATATCATTGGGCAAAATGGGTCCTTTTTTCCCCCTTTATATCATTTCTAGGAATGTTCTTTATTAGAAAGCAACATATCTGCCTCCAGACCTCAAGCAGGAGAGAGAGGGGGGGAAAAAAAAAGAAAGAAAACTTTCCCAAATTTGCAGTTTTTTCTTGTACTGAAAAAATAGTCTGGTGATTTAAAAGTGAGAGTAATCTCTGCAGGCAGTCCAAGTATGCAGAAGGTGCTCAACCCTGAGGAGAGCAGGTGAGTTCTGGAACCTTGAGCAAATTACAAAAACTCCAAACCAGCTTCCTCATTGGTGAAGAGAAAGGATGAGAAGCTCCAAGAAACATTTCAGCACCCAGCCCAGTACTGAGTCTGTAGAAGCCAGGATGCTGCTGGCGGCAGGAGGGTGGGGGGGGACGACATGGACACAAACAGAAGAGCTCAGTAAGCAGAGGAAAATTCAGGATTTCCCAAGTGTGTTCCTCCAATAAAGATGAATTTTAGTGTGAGGGCTGTAGACACCCACAGAAGCACAAATATGTAGCGTTTTGAGTTCCCTATAATATGAACAGAGGCTTCAGGAGACAGAACAAGGTGTTGATCTGTTAAAAACCAAATTAGAGGGGCGCCTGGGTGGCACAGCGGTTAAGCGCCTGCTTTCGGCTCAGGGCGTGATCCCGGCGTGATGGGATCGAGCCCCACATCAGGCTCTTCAGCTATGAGCCTGCTTCTTCCTCTCCCACTCCCCCTGCTTGTGTTCCCTCTCTCGCTGGCTGTCTCTACCTCTGTCAAATAAATAAATAAAATCTTTAAAAAAATAAATAAATAAAAACCAAATTAGAAATTTTAGCAATAAACTTAGGTCAATTCGCCAAACTGGGGAATTGAACCAATGTTTTGAGAGAAGAAAAATGTCTCCACATGTAATTGATGATATATCTGGAAACTTAACAGTAGAAACGGAACCTATTCTAAAGTTTGTCTTAGAGAGAAGGGGAAGTTGGCATAAAGGAAAAATCAGAGTCAGAACCTTGGGGAATTTACAAAGCCTGTGGCAATCCCAGGTTTTAACAGATGAGGAAATAGGTCCAGAGAGTATTTTCTCAAGGCTACTTAACAAAGCAATGCATTCTTTCCCGGACTTGTTTTCCTGACCTGTTACAGGTAATAGTTGGCCCTCTTTCTGTGGCGGATTTTTTAGAAAGCATCGAGACACTCAGATGCAAAACTGTTCTACATGTGAGCCAGTGATGTTGGCTGCTCTTTGGGTCCCCAGGCTACGGAGATGCTAAATGTGCTTGCTCCATGGGATAACCTGCTTTCCACTTCATGCCGCCTTCGTTTCTCAGCATTAGAGTAAATCCGACTGCTCGCCATTCTTTCACAAACACCTGGGCTTCAGCACCTCCTCCTGACTTCCTCTGTCTCCTTCACTGTGAATCTTCTCTTCCCCCATCCAGTCTTTCATGTGAGATCATCACCCCTCCTCAGTAAAGGCCGAGCATAAGCCATGTGCTCAAGCAGCCCCGTCCCACCTCTGAATTCTCAGGCCCCATCGCAGTCTCCTCTGTACTCTATTAAGTATCGTAAGTTCTTAGTTTACTTTTTTTTTTTTCTTTCTTTGTAAGAAAAAGCTATGGCGTGAATAATACATTTCAAACTGGTTGCTCTGGTAGGTAACAAATAACTTTTTTAAATGGAATAGAAAAATGTAAGAATGCATTACGTATTCTAAGTGTTATTCGGTGGAACTTGTTTCAGTTGGCATATGCTTATACAAACACATGTGTTTATATACGTAAATGTGTGTGTGTGTGTGTCTACACATGCATACATTTGTGTACCAGGTTATAACATACACTGTATTTCTTATTGTGTGTCCTGTTCAGAAAAATTACGACTGCTTCACTGGAACAAAAATCATACTGTGTTTATGTAATAGTTATTTATTGAGCATCTACTTTGTGTGCTGTAGGTGCTTAGACTGGATCAGAAAGTAAAGTAGACAAAGAAATTTGCCCTTTCGGAGCTTACAGAGAGGAGAGAGAGAGAAAGTGAACATAGTAAGTAAAGGTTTGGAAGGGGAAGAAAATAAATCAGGAAAGGGAGTATGGGGTGGCTGAGAAGAGGCCAGTGTGGCTGTATCAGATGGCAGAGGGAGATGGGGTGACCGACGTGGTGTATTAAGAAGCTAGGGTGTGTGCGCCATAGTTAGGACTGGGGTTTTCACCTATGAAATGGGGACTCATTGGTGCTGCCTGTACCAGGTCACTTGGGATTTAACACAAGGACCTCAGAATAGCCCTTAGGAAACCAGATCTTTCCTTAGTAGATCTTTCCACGTACTCAACCCGTGAATTACCTTTCCATTTGGCCTCCTGCTTCGGGGCAGGAACCTACGTCTGATCGTCCCCGAGCACAGTTGGCAGCACACTTAACAGATGTCCAATAAATAAATATTGAGTGAAGGGGGACGTGAAGGATGGTTGGCTTCACTTAAATGTATGATATACTAAAATATACCTAAAGGTGGATCCGGGTCAGCTACTGTTAGGCCAAACATCCTTAGAAACTGAATTAGTATCGACTGGTCTTCCAGAAGCTTCCTAACTGGGTTCTTTCAGAATATGCACAGCAGATGTTTAGAATGTTTTTAGGCACCTGAGGGTAGGAATGTTGTTAGTTGCTAGTCAAAATCTTTGCTGTGATTAGATAACATTAGAGTGTAATAAATATTAATATAGACATTCTGCTGACTTAGCCCATCTAGGAATTCATTTTACATAGGTAAATCCTGATAACTGGTCTTCGGCAGTTGTGTGTGTTTAGCATTTATTTTTATTAACTGCAAAAAGAAAGGGGTTCATATTATAGTTTAGTCTGTTTTTGAAGGAAGGAAAATAGTAACAGATTCTCTTTTCCTTCAAACACGTATATTTATGCTTCCAATGTGGAAGAGCAGTCTTTTCAGGATAGACAAATGAATTAAGAAGCCTTTCATAGGTGTGCCTCACCCAGCATGGGGAAGGTGGGACAGAGAAGTTGATGGGGTGGAGATGGGGAAATTTGGGGGCGAGGGGGAGAACAGATTAAGAGCTTTAAGGGTGAGAGAGCATGATACCTCTTGGGAACCCCAACAAGTTCAGTAAGACGAACAAACCTTGCATTTGGAGGCCTTCCAGAAGCCAAATGGATAAAGCAGAGGCCAAATTTAAGAAGGTTGCGGGTTTGCTGAGGAGTTTGGATTGTATCTGGAAGGTGGTGGAGAGTCATTGAAGAATTCTAAGCAGGGGGGTGACGTAATGAATTATGCGCTTCATAAAAGCGAATCCAGGGGCTCAGGGACTCTTGGACTAGGATAGGTCGTGGGCGGGGAGGGGCAGGGAGGGGCAAAGCGTATCACAGAATTCAGTTGCGAGACTCTGAAGGTATTCCGGGCAGAAAGAGTTCCCAGCACAAGAATACAGAGAAATGTTGTCTGACTCCGTGGTTCTCAATCCTGGCTACCCTTGAATTTACCTAGAGAGCTTTTTTTTTTTTAAAGGCACTGCATGGATGAGAATGAGAAAATCCAGATGCCTGGGAGTGGGTGGTGGGTGGTGGTTTTAGAAAGCTTCCCCCACGTGATGCCTACTGCCTACAGGCTGAGAGCCCCTGGATCAAGGTTTTGAAGCCATGGTTTGCTTCTCCGGTGGGCTGCCCTGTAAAGCCCTCCCATCAGGGACAGATGGGCCGTTGGTGCCCAGCTGCACAACAGTCCTGTAAAATTGGCCACCTCAGTGGAGGCCGGAAAATTGGTAAGAATCTTCTTCCCTTGGAGGGAATCTGTGAGTTGGGGAGAGAAATGAGTTTTGTTTTGGATCAGAAAATACCACCTGCCTTCACACAGTGAATGTGCTTCTTTCTCTGTGGTTGTAAAAGCACCAGCATTTCCATGATCTTTGGTCACAGGTCTGTCATATTTGGGGGAATCAGGAATCTGAGGTTTTCTTGCATTCCTCTAATTCCCTTAGACTTTTATTTAAGCGATACATTCCATGTAGCTGTGGCATTTGCCTTGAGTCCTGATTTTGGTAGCATGTTGTCAAAGAAGGCAAAGAGCCTGATGGCTCCCGCTGTGAAGACAGGGCACACGGAAGATGGAAGTCATGACATCCCACTTGGACCCAATTACTGTTGCTCAACCGGTTGAGATCAGCGGGTTCAACAGAATGATGACAGGGTTGGGGGATTTCTGTTTAACTCACTGTTGAGGGGTAACGGGAAGGTAGGGTCATCCCATCATGCCAGGAAATGTGCAAATATGGACTAATGGTTCCCAGCCTTACACAAAAGGGTCTCCTGGACCTCATTCATTTTAAAACTAACCACTAAAGCTGTTTCCAATAAATATTTCCTGTTTCCTCCTTAACACATTTGTCTGTTGTTTGCTCAGAGAAAACCCAGGCATTAAAGTGACATTGTATTTCCATTGTACTTTTAGTTTCTGATGGCATTTTTGCCCAGTGGAGAATGTTTTTAAAAAGTCATCCACATAGTTGCATGTCCTGAAGAAAAAGTCATACCTTTAGAACCAGTTAGAGGCCTCCAAAAACGGGCACAGGGGATTTAATGACTGAAGTAATGCAATGTGTTCATGGTTTTAATATTTTAAGTGTCACTCGTATATTTTTTAAGGGAAGAAACTGTCTTGCTCATTTCCTCTTTCTTTTGGCGGGGGGAAGGCAGAAGGAGAGAGAGAGAGAATCTTAAGCAGGCTCCCCGGCCAGCCCAGAGCCTGACATGGGGCTCTGTCTCATAGCCCTGAGATCATGACCTGAGCCGAAATCAAGAGCCAGACGCTCAACTGACTGAGCCACCCAGGAGCCCCTGTCTTGCTCATTTCTATGCATCTTAGTTCTCTCTCCACTATGGCATTTGAATATAAAGAAAACTCATTTTAAGACGTTATTTCTCCGCTTGATTCCTCATCTGTGTGTCTTGGGGATGATATGAGTAATCCATGTTTTAGGATCAGTGTGAAAAGTAAATGAATTAATATGCCTTAAGTACTTAGGTCCTTGCGCATGTTAAGCACTCAATAAAAGTTAGCCATTGATAGAATTGTCAGAAAGCATCTGGGAGGTCTGCCCAGAGGAGGCAGCATTTGGGATGGACCTTGAAGGATGAGTGAAATTTGACCCTGAGAAGATGGGAGACGTTTCATGCCAGGTAGTCACGGTGGTGTATGATGAGCGTTGAGTTTACTTTAGCTGGGAGATAGAGTAAGTACAGGGAGCTGAAAAATTACGTTGCGTGCCTCATGGAGAGCCTGGAAAACCACGCAGAGGTGCTTAGACTCGATTTTCCAAGTAGTGGCGCTCTAATGAAGTTTGTAGGGAGAGACAGGATTGAGGCTATAGATTTGTAGGTGTAATGAGCCAGGACTGGTGGATGGTTTCCCTGAGAGAGGAGAGAATTGGAGACGTGGAATTTTAGTTGGGAGACAGGAAGGAAAGTAATGGTTTAGTTTGGGGTGGGGGGTAAAACCAGAAGGGGTGTTCTCTACCCGACTTGGATATAGACATGGGTTCACTTCATGTTAAATAAAATGAAAATACTGATTTGTTAAAAATCAGTCTTACGTTGAATTGTTATTACCATTTTCATTTGGTAATCGGAAAGCGGTGGGAGTGAAGTCGATAATTATTCCATTTTTTAAAGAATCAGTGACAACTTTTAATAGTTTTTCCTATGCTCTCATTCTGATTTCTACAGAAACGGTGTATTAAGTTTTCATTTGTTTTCATTTCTTAAATGTCAAATACATATAGATTTGCCTATTTCCCGTGGTTTCACATCTAAAAGACACATTTTCATCTGTTTTAGGGTAAGGAAAGGGAGGGTAAAATTTCTGGATCTCGGCAATTCTTGAAAATACTGCTTTTTAGCCATTATAAGACTTTAATTAGATTATCTGCTGAAGACGCAAACCTTTGTCTGTTCACATCATTTATTTCTAGCCAAGTGGCCCTGAGCACAGTGGCTATTTGGACACAGCTGTTTAAATGAATTTGTGGTCATTTGGGAGCTTTTCATTTCCTTAGTGTTGGAAAGTGAGTAAGAGAATGACAATTCAGCAATAGGCATTTATGGGCTCCTGAACTCACTCGAGGCCTTAAATGAGCAATATACATGAGAACACTCGGTAATTTGTAAAGTACTATATAAATAAATGTAAATGTTTTTTAGAAAACACCTTGCATCTTACCTGCCTCTTGGCAGGAAGCCATTTTAATTAGAAAATCAGGAACATGCTGGAAAAAGGTGGCAATATTGGCGGGTGTGAAGTGTGCCTAATTAAGGCTTTTGTGCGTATGCTGATCCAGTGTCATGTCTGAGTCTAGTCAAAAAAGAGTGGGCATTGAGAATTTCTGGCTGCTCACCACTTGTTGAGTAAAATATTAAGAAAGCAAGCGCATTTACTTTTGAACAATCTGTTGTTCAGAGTGTAACAATCTGTTCCATGGAAATAATGTCTAATTAGTCAGGAGGAGAGAGTTATTTAAAATATTTTTTTTTAAACAAACAGTTAGCTTTTTTCCTTTCCATGTCTGTCTTTGAGCACGAGTCACAGAGATAGAGGAAAAAAGTTTCCTCGTTCTTTAAAATAAAACGTTGAGCTTTTATGTTTTTCCAGCAATACAGTTTTGTAGAAATTGTTTATTTTATAATTTTATGTAAAGCTGCTTTAATTTCTTTCTGAGATAAGGTGTGCATATTAATACATGAAAAAATCGTTAAGTACAGGTAATTCACACTGGACAATTCTATATATATTCTTCTATTCAGCGCAAACATTGAAGTTCTCCACATGTCTGTCATTTTATCCTCCAACCCCAAATTCACTCCTAAATCTCGTGTTTAAAAATGCTGCTTTCATCGCCATACTGAAAAGATTCGTGAAAATAAACTTGGCCATGCCATTTATTTCCACTCTAGTGCCTTTGCTGTTTTTAGTTGGGGTCTTAAGTAACTCATCAGAAGACAGCAGGTTGTTTTTCTCCTTGGATGCTCCGTAAGGACAACCGTACTTGCTTTAATGAATTTGAGTGTTCTTAATTATCTTTCTTTAAAGGCCAAGGAACTCATGAAATAATAGGGGGGAAATGCTTTGAAACCGTTAAGTTACTAGGCTTAAGTAAGATACAGGTACTTCTCCTAATATAGATAATCTGCCTCCATCTGGCTCAGAGGAGAGATGCCTGATGAAGATTTGAATCTCGGATAAATTAAGCAGTGTCGAGACATTTATAAATGAGTGAATCCCTTTACATACCTAAGTAGTCTAAGGTCTGTGGAAGGTAGGAAGAAGAGTTGAAAGAATATTCTTTGTGCAAGCAGAGAAACTAATGAATGTGCCCCAGACCTCCTGTGTGAGTCGGTGTTAACGGGATTGTAAATATGTACTTGAGTGAGTTTGAACACAGGGTGTCCGTTGCTCTTGGCTTTGCCGTTTATCAATACTATCTACAAGATGTTAGAACAGGGAAGTAGAGCTTTATTAGGCATTTCAAGCCTGCCAGGATCCTGGGATTTATTGACTTAATGCCCTCTGGGTCACCTGACAGCCTGGGTCTCTGCTGCTGGCTGCACCTGAAGGCACATTGTCACGGCACCTGGACCTTTGCTGCGCGTCCTCTGGGGGACAGAAGGTCTGTTCCTTTGGTCAGGTTAGTTCTCTTCCAGGGTGTCACCTGTATTTGGTGACCTTCTGATGAGGTGAAAAGTGAGCCAGGTTAGACCATCTAGGCTTAAAATTATTTAATCCCTCTTCAACCTGCTCATGATGTCCTATTTTCATCATCATTCGTAACCAGAACACACAAGCAGCACAGAGTCACCTACTGCTGCGACCCCATTTTTATTTTTCAAGGAAAGATAAGTAAAAATGCCTTTTTTAAGGTCTGAAAAGGTGTACCATATTTTAAACCATTTGAATTAAGCTGACTTTATGTAGGTATATGTGGATTTGTTTATTTTGCTTATCCATTGTCAACAGATGTATTTTGCTTACTAACAAAATCAGAGTTTTTTAAGGAAGAAAGCATGCTGACGTGCACATGACTGACATGTCTGTCTGTCTTCGGTTCTGTTGCAGAAATTGAAGCCAAGGAAGCTTGTGATTGGCTACGGGCAACTGGTTTCCCCCAGTATGCACAGCTTTATGAAGGTGAGTGGAGGATGCTGGGCTTTTTTTTTTTCCATATTCCTATCCTTGGTTGATGATATTACTGATCTATGATTTATTTTCAGACATTTTATTACTTATTAAAACATTTCATTAAGAGGGGCGCCTGGGTGGCACAGCGGTTAAGCGTCTGCCTTCGGCTCAGGGTGTGATCCCGGCGTTCTGGGATCGAGCCCCACATCAGGCTCCTCCGCTGTGAGCCTGCTTCTTCCTCTCCCACTCCCCCTGCTTGTGTTCCCGCTCTCGCTGGCTGTCTCTATCTCTGTCGAATAAATAAATAAAATCTTTAAAAAAAAAATTTCATTAAGAATACGTTGTAGCAAGTCCTAAGACCCCTACCACTCAAAACAAAAGCTAGGACCTTGAGAATCAATGCATCCAACGTGTTGTTCCATGAGGTCCCTCTGCCACCCCCTCCCCAAAGTAACTGTCATTTTGAAACTTCTGTTTGTAATTTTCCTGCTTTTCTTTTATATAGTTTTATGGCATTTTCTTAAAATATATATATTTTTACAAAGTTGCTTTTATCCTTGTAATGGTATTGTGCTCTATGTTATCTTGTAGGATTTCGTTTTCTTCACATCTTCTGACACTTATATTAAGATTATTCTATACTGTTTGTCCCTCTGGATCACTTGCTTTGACTGCTGTGTCCATTGTGTGGGTAGACGACAGTTTATTCACACTCACACTCTGATTGGTGGGCATTTTGGCTTTTTCTGTTTTGCTTTTGTATACTGTAGGCTTAGGAACATTCTTGTACAGTTTTGTACTCTAGTGGTAGATCTGCAATAATTTGTCTTGTCTGTATTCCAAGGAGCAGAATTACTGGGTAACAGAGAACACGTATGTTCAGTTTTATAATGCAGATTTTTCAAAAGTGCCTGTACCGATTTTCACCTCTACTGGTAATATATAACGATCCTGTCTGTTCATGTGCTCTCAACACTTGATACTGTCAGGCTTTAATTTTTGCTGATCACATGGATACATTTTGACTTCCACTTCCCTAATCATGCATGATAATGCTCATTTCTTCATATCATCTGGCCATATGTATTTGCTCTTCTGTGAAATGTCTGTTGCCCATTTTTCTTCTGAGTTGATTACACTTTTCATAATGATTTCTAAGAGCTCTTTATTCTAAGTAGTAAGCTTTTATGGATCATGTGTTGCAGATCTATTCCCCTGGGTTGTAATTGGGCTTTTTTACCTTTGCTTAGATTTTCATTTGATGAATATTATTTCTTCTGTGGCATTTCAAATTTTTAACTAAGGAAAATGGACCTTAAAAAAAAATGAAGATCTAGGCTGAATTTATACTCCTTCCATTTGTCATCAGTGCCCTCGGGGTCACTCAGATGCTGGCTGAGGATGAAGAACTCCCCAGGCACGGCTCATCCTGAGCCTCTGGCTGCCCAGTGTGGGTAGAGCATACCATGCACATGGCGAGGTGAATAGGCTGTTCATTTATGAGGGGTTTTTATCATACTCTATGTGAAATCATTTTAAAAGAATTGTAGTTATGAACTGGTGAACTACATTTTTTTGGGTAATTTGCAAGCAAAGGTTGGGTGAATAGAAGTGATTCCTAAATTGAGAGTAAGTTAAATGACTTAGAGAGCTTCTTCTACGTTGAGCATTCTGTGTTTCCATAACTCTACTGAGATGATGATACTAGATGTCTCGCATTCATTCATTCATAATCATTCATCCACCCATCCATTCAGCTAATCAGTAAGCCACTATTAATTCTACACCAACAGGATGCCCAACACTGTGGTAAATGCCACATATTTTATAAAAATTAAAACATAATTCAAACATCCAAGAAGACCTTTAAGGGATTGCCAGAATCTCAAAAAACAAACAGAATTTTGGTTGATTTACATTTACAAAATACATCTTTTTCATCACTTCAGAAGGAAGGGGGATGCTAGGAAATAGCTACCATGTGACAAAATTTCTAAAAGATCCAGTTGAAATGATGTCACTTAAATATTTTCACCAAAGATGTTCAACTCTTCTCACGATAAATAATTTTAAAATCATGTCTTTTACTCTTCTCTTCTTCTAGGATAATAACAATCAGACTACTAACTGTAACAGTGGCATTGGGCTCTCGGGGGGAGCTAGTGATCATTGCCAACCTTCTTTAACACATGAGCAAAAAGCGCATGCTAAGAGTGGGTATAGTTTGTAAGCTTGGAAGTGCTAGACGTGATCAGCAGGTTGCCTTGAGGAGGGATATGGAGTGGGTGGGTGGGTACTCCCCAGAAGCAAATCAGGCAGAGACCATAGAGATCATTTTTATTTTCCTAGCTCACGCAGCTAAATTAATTCATTACCTAACTTAAAATACCTGGTCTTCTTCACTGTAGCCCAGACTGAATGTGCAGTATTTTCCCATGAAGTTGGATTCAGAATTATTTTATTGCTAGACTGTGTTGAAGATCTTATTATTCCTCCATTATAGAGAGAATATTTCCAATTCCTTTTTTTTTTTCTCGTTTCTCTCTCTCTTTTTTTTTTTTTTTTTTTTTTTTTTTGGTACTTGGTTAACCTGTGTGCTTATTATGGTGGAGTTGCTTATCTTTCCTTTAGAGAGCATTTCTGACCTATTAACATTTACAGTATCTGTGTCTTTCAGAAGGGCTTGGAGGTGGGGAGGGCTGGGGAGGGGCCACCATTCTATAGCATTCAATTCACAGCTCCCCTGGAGATGGGAAAGGTAATTGCATTTGCAGTGGCATAAGGTGGCTGTCCTTTTGTTCCTTGTGTTCTCCTGTTTAGAAATTAAATTTCCTTCAATTATGTTCATTTTTGGTGTTGATTTGCTGCCAAGCAGCACTTCTTGTGAGTGTCTGTTTGCTAAGACTCCTTTCCAGTCTCTGTCTTACTTCTTAGTGAATCCTAAAATTCAGACTGCATTTTCACGGGATGCGTTTGGGGTCTCTTCACGTTTATAAGTCTTTTGAAGCATAAGCCTGTTTTGGGGATATACTGTATATTGTTCTGGGTGATAATTTCTGCCCTTCATCCTGCCCTGCTGTGCAGGGTGAGGGTACACACAGTCTACACCAACCCACACATTCCTTGGCTTCCTGTTTTGCTTTGTTTTGGTCTTTGGCAATTTATACTTCCTGCCCTTAAACTCAGGCTGGAAGATTGAATCCTAACCTGAAGAACTCTGAGAACTTCTATACATCAATACATCAGTAAATCGTACATCAATAAATCATACCTTTTAAAAACTGGTCCTTTCAGAAGAGTCTAGGCAAACAAGAGAAATTTATTTATTTAATTATTTTCACTTCTCTCGCACATTTAGTCCCTGCCTACCCTAAATTTTGTCTTGTTTCGTTTTGTTTTTTAACAGAATCTTAAAGTTAATTTGGATCAGAAAGGAATCTAAGGTACAGTTCTGGGTACACGAAGTTAGAATTGTTAAAATAACAGAGTCATGGTCTCCTATACACTTCACAGACATGTGACCTTTTAATTTGCATTTATAGATCTGATGTTACCCTCTGCAAGTATTAAAATTTATTCTTTAATGTCAGCTCTGTTATTTAATACTTAAAAGTTCTTGATGTCTGCTCAAAGTGAAATAAAATGTGACAATCTTCAAACAGCTTTACAGTCTGCCGTATTTACTAATAGCTTGTTCACTAAAGCCTACAGAGTTGGTCTGTAAAATAACAAAGAGTTAAATTCCTGCAGTACTAAGTTTCACATATTTCATCATAAATCTTGGGCTGCCTCATTGGTCTGCCTACTTTATTCAGGGAACAATAAAGGTAATCTAACTCTGTGCCTTCAGAAAAAAGAATCAGACTGTAACACTAATTATGTTGCTTCCACTATTTAAAAAAAAAAAAAAAAGGTACTCTTAACCATTATCTCTAGCAAATAGATTGTTAAGAATAAGGCGCTCTATTCTGTGAAACCAGTGACGGAAAGTTGGAAACCATGAAAATACAGCAGTCAACCCAAGAATTTGAACATTACTAATCACTTGCATCTCCTGAACTCCTGAGAGCTGTGTCTATCCCAATATAAAGCATTAGCCATTTCAGAGGCCATAGGGTTGGATTTTTGGTTTTTTGTTTTGTTTTTATTTTTGTTTGGTTATGGTAATCCCAGTTTCTTGCTGTACTGATGTATTTCACCCATTCCTGACCTACAGAGGGGCACAGAAGAACTCTTACTCATCATATGATGTAAGCATTCTACAGGAAAGACCAATTATACCCCAGTAGCTGGAACTCCAAAGAGGGTAACTTGTTTTTATCTAGTGGCAATTCCAGAGCTGTTGTAAATTTCCACAGTGGTGCTGCGGATCTCCCTCCCCTCTTCTTTTTTTTTTTTTTTTTTTTTTAAAGATTTTATTTATTTATTTGACAGAGATAGAGACAGCCAGCGAGAGAGGGAACACAAGCAAGGGGAGTGGGAGAGGAAGAAGCAGGCTCATAGCAGAGGATCCTGATGTGGGGCTCGATCCCATAACGCCAGGATCACGCCCTGAGCCGAAGGCAGGCGCTTAACCGCTGTGCCACCCAGGCGCCCCTTCCTCCCCTCTTCTTAAACGTATTTATCAACAAGGGATACAAAAGGGAGTTTTTCTATTGAGTTGACTTTTTCCCCCTTTCTCTTTTTCACTTCTGATATAACTTCTAGTATTTTAAGAGTATTGAACTCTCCTACAGATTAAGGGATTTGGGATTCCATTGTTCTCCAGCAGCTTTGTAGCTAGCCTTTTGTTTTAGGGGGAGTTCTATAAACTCCTGAAAAGCCATATGGAAGTGCTAATATTTGTTTAAAAATAGCATATCCTGAATTCTCTTTAGCTTTTGATGTCATGCAAATGGTTAGATGCCATTTCCTACCACTTGCCATTGTTCTGTAGACCTTTCCTTGGCTCAGTTTTCCCTGACCTCTTCCCTGATCAAATGTGAGCAGACACACATGGAAAGACAACAGCAACAACAACCACCACCCCATTGAAAGGAAGCATCCTTCTGGTGTTGATTCTGGCTGAAACTATAATTTATAGCAGGGATCTGTTGCCTGCTGATTTGTTTCAAGGTGGAACAGTGTTTTGAACCACTTCTCTGACAAGGGATATTTGAGTCTACAGACCACTTTACATCGAAGCTCCTTGAGGACACGGATGGAATTGCCCCAAGTTGCTTTATTCTCCCATAGCACTTGATAGGAAGTAAGGTGTCCCGCGCATAGTAGGTATTCAAGAAATTACTTTTTTTTCCTCTGTTAAACTTGGCTAGATTGGAAAGAATTTAGGTGTTCAATAAATGTACTTGTTTTTATTTTTCTTACAGATCTTCTGTTCCCCATTGATATTTCCTTGGTCAAAAGAGAACATGATTTTTTGGACAGAGACGCCATTGAGGCCTTATGCAGGTAAATGGAAATGTTTTGAGTGTTTTCTTTTTTGTTGTTTTAAGAATGAGGTATTATCAAACTGGTTTTGGCTCACCTTGGTTCTGCTAATTAAGTCAGGTGTTTGATTAGTGAATGGTTGTAGTAATTTACTTCATTATAAATCATTGGCCTTTTAATTAAAATAACATCTTGTTATTTAGTATTGCTATTAAATGACACTGCCCTAAAAGGTACTTAGATAGACCATTTCATATTCGATACCATATGATTGCTGAAACAGAGAACGTTCAGATGGTCTGGAAACTTGGAACAGGGTAATTGAGTGTACAGCCCCAGCCAGATACTCTAACAGAGTCAAAGCTGCTGTTACATTGAATGAAAATAACACATTGAGAGGAATAAATGAGGGGTAGGGGAGTTACGGCGTGGTAGCGTCCAGGAGAACCATTGTTTGAATTCCAAAGAAGCTTCTCTCAAACTCTTCAACTTCCCTACGTACAAAAAAAGTAACAATAGGATTAAATGAGGTTGTAAAAGAACTCAGCACAGCCTTTAAGCTACAGTGAACAGGCAGTAAATGAGCATTGATGTGAGATGTGAATAAAACTGTCAGAAATCCTCGTTCATTGTGCTGGTGGGTCTTTTGGCTGAGGGGCAGCTGGTGGGTTTCAGTGAAATGGAAGTGATAAAACATGTAGCAGACAGTGATGAGACACTGGTAATCCTCTCCGATTCTTCATGACGTGTTATTCATCTTTCAGTTATTCATCCTGCATCATTTTCCTCAAAGCCTACAAGCTATAAAAGCTGAATTCTAGAGAAAAATTATACACAGAAAAAATTCACATATTAATTTTATGTGTAAAATTGAAATGAATTTTCTTTTATTCAGTACTTATTTTAACTTGTAAGAACATCTTTACGGTAGAATGACACTCAGTATTTATTAACCCCTTTTAGACAGAGAAACCAGTAGCTCACTGAAAGTACTATTTTTTGCCTCTCTTAGGTAATGCAGTGCTTTTTGAATCTTCTACCTCAAGCAGAGATTTTAGGGGAAGATAGGTAGGATCTTTAGAATGGTGTATGAAAGAGACTAGTTCCGTGGTTGAAGACAAAAGTGCCATATTAACCACAGAAACACTGTCACTTTTCAAATCCAATGAAACGGCTGCTTAGAAATGTCCAGGGTATGTACACATTTTCTGAAAGCAACCTAATCCCAAGTCCCTCAGTGTAGCGTGTAATACCAAAGCTATGTCATCGGGAATGAGAAAATGTCAGTATTGCAGTTTGGGAGGGAAGAAGTCAACATCTGGAATATAAACTACTCCAGACATTTTTTAAATGTTTTAATGCTTAGCTGTGGGGTAGAATTAATTTATTTTTCAATTCATCATTGGTGATACCGCATATAAATGAGGTCACTCATAAGATGGATCCCAGGAAATATTTACACACTGAGTTAGATCACCCATTTCATACATTTTACACCACTTAGTAAGTGGGTCCTCTAAACAGCAGCAATAGCTTAGGAATTTCTGGGTCATAAAAATATCACTACCATATTGCAGCCCAAAGGGGGCATGATTCAATTCTTGTATGCTTTTTTTTTCTTTTTCTTTTTCTTTTTTTTTTTTTTTAATATCAGTTTGAAATTTTGTTGCCCTCCTCTGAGGAGGAGGTCATTCTCTGCACTTTGTGATGGTTTCCACTGGCTCTCTGTTCTGTTCGAGAAGCCACCTCCCTTTAAAGGGAATAAATTGTGTTTATGGATCTTTCATGAAAAGAAAAGCCTAGAAACAACTAGACCTTCGTCTGTTTGGGCTCTGCAGTGTATGCTGGTTGGGTTTCTGTTTTCTCGGATGTGGAGAATTAATGTCTCAAAGGTTAAGTGTGAGGAGGAAATGAGGTAATGGGTGTTAAAGTGCTTTGAAAAGTATTAGGCCCAAAACGGAGCCCCAGATTTGAGTATGTGGAGAAAGTCTTGAGGTTGGGTTTTCTCTTCAAAAAGGAAATGCTTCAGAATTCATAGTAACGGTCATCAACTTGTTTGTAATGGAAACCCCAAGGGCTCTTGTCCATGTCCGCACAGACTTCTCAAGGCAAATAATTCTCCTTTTGAGAAGCCTCAACAAATGTTCTGAAGAAAACGATGGGGGCATCTTCTTTTGAAACACTCTGTCGGTTCGGAGTTGTCAGCAGAGTAGTGGGGGATACCTGTTTTACTGATGATGTGATATTCATCCCATTAGCCACACTAGCCTCTTCCACATAGTCTCTCAGCCCATGGAATTTGAGGGCCAGTAAATCATGAAGCTGTGGTGTGGTTTGAAAGTTTGTGATTTGTCAAGTTCTCTCCAGACTGACTTCTTGTAGACTTCCATCTTTTGCCCTGTTGAAATATTTTGAGAAGTTGATTTTAAATACATACAATAATATGGTTACAGAAACCCAGGTGAAAAGTTTTACTTCAGAAATTATTATTTAACATTAATTTTAACGTTTTTACCTTAAACAAAACTTTTTAAAGTTTCTTTTAAATAAAATAATTCTTGGGGCGCCTGGGTGGCTCAGTCGGTTAAGCGTTTGCCTTCTTCTCAGGTCATGATCCCAGGGTCCTGGGATCAAGCCCTGCTCAGCGGGGAGTCTGCTTCTCCCTCTCCCTCTGCCCCTCTCCCCGCTCATGCTCTCTCTCTCTCACTCAAATAAATAAAATCTTTTAAATAAATAAGTAAAATAATTCTTACATGGTTTTTCTTTCCTGCCACCCTCCCACACACATGAATGTTACAGCTGCTCCCATGTACACATTAGTGTTCTGCTTAAAAAAATTATTAATTTTCTTACACGGATAATATTTGCTGATCTCATAGCAGAGTCTACTTAGGGCAGAAGACGTAGACTTGATTTTTTTTTTCTTTTTTTTTTTTTAAGGTTTATTTATTTTAGAGAGAGAGAGTGCATGAGCAGGAGGGGCAGAGGGAGAGGGACGGAGAATCTCAAGCAGACTTGGCGCTGAACACAGAGCCCAGTGTGGGGCTCGATCTCATGACCCTGAGAGCACAACCTGAGCCAAAACCAGGAGTCTGGTGCTTAACCAGCTATGCCACTGAGGCATCCCCAACTTAATGTTTTCTTGAGAATTAAGATAATATTATCTTAAAGATTTTTTTTTTAATTTGAGAGAGAGAGAGCGAGCGAGCACACAAGCCGGGGGGAGGGGTGATGGGAGAGGGAGAAGCAGACTCCCCACTGAGCAGGAGCCCAAAGTCGGGCTCAATCCCAGGACCCCGTGATTATGACCTGAGCTGATGGCAGACGCGTAACTGGCTGAGCCCCCCAGGTGCCCCTATGATAATATTATCTTACTACAAAGTTTAGTAGTGACCAAAAGTTACAGTTATGAAACTGCCATGTTGTTGGGATTTGGATTGCTCACCAACATTCTTGCACTTACACTTGTAAGGGATTTTTGTATCTGTTTCCTTCGAGAGATTGGCTTTTGTCCCAGTCTTGTTAGTTTTGCTGTATAATCCAACCCCAATGATAAGGCCAAGATCATGAGAGGGTCACGTTCAATATTAATACTGGGGAAGTGGTTTGCTTGCCTTGAAGCATATACAGATAATAATACAAACTGTGACCTACTATTAGAACACCTCTTCTGAAGTGATCTTTGTCTCTGAGCCCCTGGCTGGCTCAGTCAGAAGAGTATGCAGCTCTTGATCTTGGGCTCATGAGTTCAAGCCCCACGTTGGGTGTATAGATCACTGAGATGATCTTGTCTCTCTAGCTTCTGAAAAATGTTCCATATCACTGTTTTCCTTTGGAGTTAACAACTGACTCCTATCAACACACCAAAGAATGATGTAAATAAGGTGATAATCATATAATGATAAGTACATATCCCAGCTATCATCTTCAGTCTGCACTTTGTTGTAAAACAGCCTTTGAATGCCTAACCTATGTCAAGCAGCCTGCCGCATAGTGGATTCCAACTTTCTCACTATTTCTGTTCTATTAAAAGGGAGTAAATTTTTAAAGCAATTGCACTAATTCCAAGAAAGTATCTTTTAAGAATTGGAACAATTTTTATTTGTCAGGTCTTACTTGGAAAATTGTTCCTTTTTCTTTTCTCACATGTCTGGTACTTGTCCCCCTTTTCATTTTGAATCCGAGGCCCAAATACCCGCCCGCTTTGCTTTTATCAGCGTGCTCGCAGCTTCCTGCAGCAAAACTCAGGAGCCTTTGACGGCCCACCTTGGACTCCCTCCCCCTTCAGAGCAGGGTACAAGTTGCCCAGCAGATAAGACTGACACATTCCTGTGGAGCTGGGCCCTGTGGGGGCCCAAGGGGGTTGGAGCAACCACGCCTTCTGGACAGATGGTGTGTGATACCCGTGCCCACTCATTTGGGGAATCATACTTAGAGTGTAAGCTGCCAGTAAGATTAATTTTGGAAAAGAAACAGGATATACTGTTTTTGAATGTCAGAACCGCCATCTTTTACTCTTGTGGCCTTGGGCAAGATTCATCACCTCTCCAAACCCCCATGTCCTCATTTTTAAAAGGAAGGAAAACAGTAATATCTGTGCCATGGGGTTGTTGTGAGGACCAAGATGAAATAACACCTATGTGGTGGGGGGCTCGGTGCCTGACCCGGAGCGAGCCCCCTTTCATCTAGCTCTAGATGTTTCGTGTCAGTGTGGTCCCTCCAAGTAGCTGAGGTCTCACCAGTGGGCATTCTTTGGAGGTCCTGGGAATAATTGAATCTTACAGAAACCCTGAGGAATAACTTCTAGGCTTCAAAACTGAACTGCCATTAGCTTAGTGCTACCAACATAAAAAAGATAATGTTGACCTTTATAAAACTAGCCTCCAGGGTCTTTTGAGTTTGATTCAAATCTAGAATTTGTGAAATGAGCCCCTCCCCCACTGCCAGAGGCTTCCATGCCTAGTAAACCTGGTTATAAACACCACTTAACCATTAAAGCCCAAATGAAGTCAAGTGGGTATTTGATTACAGGTTTGATTAATGAAACCCAGACGGAAGACTAACTGTAACCATTTCGGATTCTTTAAATCTTGAAAACATTTGAGAACTCAAACACCGCGGGTCTAAGTTATTTAAGTAATGTGTGCGCCTTTAGGGAGGGACCTTATATCCACTCATTTCAGAGTCTGAGCTTTTTCTTAGTTAACTTGTTTTCTTTCCCTCCCCATCAACAGAAAATTTTTCTGAACACAGGCAACATAGGCGTTCTGAGTTATCTTTGTTTATTCTATAAACAGGCTACCACGTAATCTATGAAATCAAAGGCAGTCTTATCAGTAGGCAAAAATACTTTCTATCCTTGTGCATCGAGTTGTTAGACAAGTTGCAAGAACAGAACCCCAAAGATAGAGGCTAGAAGCAATCTCCTGGTCAGTTTGAATTTATGTGAATTAAATGCTCATATCCTATGAAAAAGGAACAGTTGCAATTGTAGGAAAAACGGGGTAGCAGAGGGTGGAAGACAGCAGATATGCTGAAGGTTTATTTGAGGAATACCAAGTGTGGGTCATCTGGAAGCTGTTAGAGAGGGCTGTCCGTTCACACTTCTACAATACCATGTATTCCTGTGTATGGAAAGGCCTTCTCTTTTCAGCTATTTCATTATTTCCTGATGAGGACTTTCATTTTGGGGTTTTTGGTTTTTCGTTTTTTGGGTTTTTATTTTTTGTTTCTTTTCTTTTTCTTTTCTTTTTTTTTTTTTTTACTATTTCATTTTCAACAAACCTAAATTATTTCCCTAATCATAAATTAACATTACTCCTTGGCAGGTAAAAAAGTATCCAAACTAAAACTATGACTCTTGTTCCAAAGAAGAATCTGATTCAAGTGCTGATTCTTGAACTCTGTTTTAACCCTGGAAGCTGCCATATAAAATTTTTTTCAGTAATCGTTTGCACTCTTGCTGTGACTGTACCAAACATGATCCTGTCCCATACAGGAAGTTGTAAAAAGAATTGGGTGTTAAAGAGGCTCTAATTTCCTTTCCATATAAGAACTCCCTAAATTTTTGAACAGTCTCTAAGATTATTATTTCTAAAAATTGGCTTATTTTTCTGTTTGAATTTTGATTTGAGATAGAACATACCATTTATTTTTATTTACCAAGAACACTGTTTGGCTCCTTGTTGCTGTTCCTGTTTCTATGAAAGGAGACGTCACTGGCTCTTATTTCTTGGCACCATGTGGGTCTACCTAATGGATCAACCTAGGGACTTAGAAGAATAAATTTCCTCATTGAGACTTGCTTGTTCTGTGAAGAGTAAGAAGCACCTGATAATACCATAGCACTGTGGTACCTTTTACTATAAAATAGTAGTGCTCAATCTAGAAGAAGAAGGTCAAGAAATATTAAGGTATTTTTAAACTATTCACTTGGTAAAGAAATTTCTAACGCTTCTAAATTATAGAGTAATTTTTTATAGAATAAAGAAACTCATTAAACATGTCACCTGTTTGGAAAAAAATATTCACCCATCAGTGGTTTCCTTTCTTTGCTAATATGATTTCTTTGCCCTGTAGGCGCCTAAATACTTTAAACAAATGTGCAGTGATGAAGCTGGAAATAAGTCCTCATCGGAAGAGAGTGAGTATATAGAATGTATAATAGGATGGGAGGAAAGGGGGCAGACCAAAACCTGGACTATGTGTTTTGTAAGGGGTTTTGTCTCTCAAACTCTTATTACTTCCTTGTTCCAAAAATCTACACTTTTAATGTTATAATCCAGTCAAGTTTACCAAAGGTCAAGTAGCCTTATGTAACTGAAACCAGCAATTCCAGCTAGCCACTAAATTGACGTTTTTCCCATTGGTTGTTTTTTTTTAATTGAGATAAAATTGACACATAATACTAGTTTCAGGTGTACAACATAGTGATTCAATATTATGTGTATTACAGTGTGATCACCACAATAAGTCTCGTTAACATCCATCACCACACAGTTACAACATTTTTTTTGTTGAGATGAGAATTTTTAAGATCTACTTTCTTAGCCATTTTCAAATATACAATATAGCATTATTGACTCTAGTCACCGTGCTATGCATCACATCCCCAAAACTTATTTATTTTATAACAGGAAGTTTGTACCTTTTGACCCCTGCCTCTGGCAACCACCAGTCTGTTCTCTGTATCTATGAGGGTTTTTTTCCAACTGTTCTTGATTGGAACAAATCATCTATTATTTTGCCTTGTTAACTCAGTGTCTACTACAGATTAAAGGAATGAGTCTTAGGAAATCCCAGTGAATCCTCCATTATTCCCTTCAGAAATCACAGCTAAAGTTCTTTGGGAACACTCTCTCTTCCCACATGTAACAGTAACCATGTGTCAGAGCTGCAGGGATAGAAGAAAAGGCTGGCTTGTGAGGTACTGAAGAATTATGAGAGACTGGAGGGAGGAAAAGAGTTGGGGGAGATGGAGGGAAGGGCGGAAAATCCCACACATTCTAGTCAAATGGTGGTACATAACTTGTGTGTATGAAATGTGAGGCCCTTTTATGAGATCTTAGGAGAAGAGGTGGGTGTAGTCCTGGGAGTGAGTGTCACAAATTAGAGTAAACAGGAATAAGTTTGGTCAAAGAACATATTTCTGAGTGTTCGGAGTACAGATTTTAATTATCCTAGAGTCCCTGACTTGCAACAAGCTGCCTTTTTGGGGGAGTTAAACCTTTTAAACAAATGGACTGGAACCTTAGCACCCACTGAGCTGTGGAGAGGAGTCTACAAGTCAGCGTTTCATGCTCTCCACTCCTTGTCCTGTGACACATGGGCCATGGGATATTTTCCACACCAGTGGGAAAGACATGCATCATACTGAATGGTGCCTTCTGAGGTCCCGCCTAAAAGGCTCAGACGCGGTAGTTTGTGACGCAGCATTAACCCTGAGTCCTGCCTGTAAATCAAGCATAGTCAGCGAAGATGTTACTTCACGTTTTTGAACGTTCCATGCTGTCAGGACTGGGTATTTGTGAAGCCTTGTGAAATTGCCTGGAGCATGTCTGAGGTTGAAACTTCATAGGACGCATGTGGCATTAGCTCCCCATCCCATGTCTGGTGGGGGAGGGGACGGAAAAGACCAGGTAGGAAGCTGACAAGCAACAGACTGAAGAGATGTGGGGGCTCACCTTGCTTGGTGTCTCCACTGGTCTGTTAGGAGATCTTGTACCCTTTTAGGGTGGCTACACATTTCAGTGACCATTCTTCTTAGTGTTTGAAAACTACCTTTTTTAATTGCAAAAGAGAATATAAACACATGCTATCAACAGACAGCAAAACTGGAGGCAGACCAGAGGGAGTCCTGCCCGTTGCTGACTCCAGTTCAAAATATTTTGCATGCCTGGAATTTTCACAGATCTCAAGAGGTTTCCTCTGTGAGCAATTAAAGAACAGCCTATAGATCCAACAGTTTCTACAAAATAATTCTTACTTAGCCTGAGACACTTGGTCAGGCTTTTTCAAAACTATTAAAGTCCTGAGGTACATCTTTGTAATGTGAAAAAATAATAATAAAATAATCACCACCATCATCAAATCAAATAATAATACATAATAAAATAAAGACATAAAGGGGGAATTGACACCAGTGGCATATCATGAGCGGCATCCTGGGCCCCCGGCGCGCACCCTGCTCCCTGCTCCCTGCTGTCTGCCGGTCCCAGCGATGAGTGCCTCCATTCTGTCCTTGCAGAGTGAGGATTCGGACGAGGACGAGCCCTGTGCAATAAGCGGCAAATGGACTTTCCAGAGGGACAGCAAGAGGTGGTCCCGGCTGGAAGAGTTTGATGTCTTTTCTTCAAAGCAGGACCCAGCCCCCGGGGCCCCCGACGACGCCCACCTGAAGAATGCGGCCAGCCACGAAAGTATGCTGACGGACCTCAGCGAGCGCCAGGAGGTGGCCTCCGTCCTCAGCCTCAGCAGCACGGGCAGCGTCCCCGTGCACATGCCCCACGCCGGGGACGCGGCGACACCGCGCACGAACTCGGTCATCAGCGTCTGCTCCTCCGGCAACTTCGTGGGCAACGATGACTCCTTCTGCAGCCTGCCCTCGCCCAAGGAACTGTCCAGCTTCAGCTTCAGCATGAAGGGCCACGAGAAGAACGCCAAGTCCAAGACGCGCAGCCTGCTGAAGCGCATGGAGAGCTTGAAGCTCAAGGGCTCGCACCACAGCAAGCACAAGGCGCCTTCCAAGCTGGGGCTGATCATCAGCGGGCCCATCCTGCAGGAGGGGATGGACGAGGAGAAGCTGAAGCAGCTGAACTGCGTGGAGATCTCCGCGCTCAACGGCAACCACATCAACGTGCCGGCCGTGCGGAAGCGGAGCGTCTCCAACTCCACGCAGACCAGCAGCAGCAGCAGCCAGTCGGAGACCAGCAGCGCCGTGAGCACGCCCAGCCCTGTCACCAGGACCCGGAGCCTCAGCGCCTGCAACAAGCGGGTGGGCATGTACTTGGAGGGCTTCGATCCGTTCAATCAGTCCACGTTCAACAACGTTATGGAACAGAACTTTAAGAACCGCGAGACCTACCCGGAGGACACAGTGTTCTACATCCCGGAAGATCATAAGCCTGGCACTTTCCCCAAGGCCCTCTCCAATGGCAGTTTCTCTCCCTCGGGGAGTAATAGCTCCGTGAACTGGAGGACTGGAAGCTTCCACGGCCCCGGCCACATCAGCCTGAGGAGGGAAAACAGCAGCGACAGTCCCAAGGAGCTTAAGAGACGCAATTCCTCCAGCTCCATGAGCAGCCGCCTGAGTATCTATGACAACGTGCCGGGCTCCATCCTCTATTCCAGTTCAGGGGACCTGGCCGACCTGGAGAACGAGGACATCTTCCCCGAGCTGGATGACATCCTCTACCATGTGAAGGGGATGCAGAGGATAGTCAACCAGTGGTCGGAGAAGTTTTCGGATGAGGGAGACTCTGACTCAGCCCTGGACTCGGTCTCTCCGTGCCCGTCCTCTCCCAAACAGATACACCTGGATGTGGACAACGACCGAGCCACACCCAGTGACCTAGACAGTACGGGCAACTCACTGAATGAACCCGAAGAGCCCTCGGACATCCCGGAAAGGAGGGATTCTGGGGTTGGGGCCTCCCTGACCAGGTCCAATAGGTGAGAGCCTTGCTTTCCTCTGGAGATGGGGGAGGGAGGCCCAGGAAGGGGCTGCTTCTGCTCTTGTGTGGGGGAAATGGGCTTAGCTATGGCATTCGTAGCCCTGGGGGTTCCCAAGAAAAGTGACAGACCAGGAGATTCTAACATCCAAAACGCACGGGTATTGTTTAGCGGGCATAGAGTTTCCGTTTGGGAAGAGGAAGTAAGTCTTGAGGGTGGTTGGTGGTGATGGTTGTACAACAGTGTGAAGGTATTCAAGGCCTCTGAGCTGTACACTTAGCAGTGGTTAAGATGGTTCTTTATGTCATGTGTACTTTACCACAGCGGGGAAGGGAAAAGAATGGGATGGGAGTTGGGTCTTCTCCGTTCCTAAGAGTCCAGTGAGCAGCCACTGCTGGTGTTGTGTCTACCCGTTAAAAAGTGCTCGTACTCACACCCTCCCCCGGTCTTCTCCACAGGCACAGGCTGAGATGGCACAGTTTCCAGAGCTCCCATCGGCCGAGCTTAAACTCCGTATCACTGCAGATTAACTGCCAGTCAGTGGCCCAGATGAACTTGCTGCAGAAATACTCGCTCCTAAAGTTAACCGCCCTGCTGGAGAAATACACACCTTCTAATAAGCATGGTTTTAGCTGGTAAGGGTTCACTGTGCTCAGTAAACTAACTGGAAATGTTTTTGGTCAGCTCCTTGAAGCTGTCCCAACACCGAGTATTGTGGCCTTTAGAGGCAACTGTCATCCTAATTAATCTGCCTTCTTGAGGCCATATTTGATACTGCTCAAGCCAGTCTCACTTTGGGGAATTAGTGGTGGGATTGGTTGAGGGAGTTGCAGCTCTCGGATTGACAAACCGCCGGTTGTTGGCGTGAGAATGCACTGCTGCTCCATCACGCAGTATCGGTGCCTCCTGCCCAGTGTTAGGCATAGCCCACCAGGGGCGCCTGGGTGGCTCTGTCGGGTAAGCATCCGACTCTTGATTTTGGCTCAGGTCACGATCTCAGGGTCGTGAGATCCAGCCCCTCATCTGGCTTCGTAATCAGCAGGGAGTCTGCTTGAGGATTCTCTCCCTCTCCCTCTCTCTGCCCCTCCCCCTGCTCACACTGTCTCTCTCTCTCTCTCTAAAATAAATAAATCTTAAGAAAAAAAAGGAACAGCCCACCATAGGTAAATATATGTATAGTATCAGATCATACTTATGGAAGGAAGCAAGGGAAAATTTTGTTCAGATCATAGGATGTTGAGACCAACCTTGAAATGTTTGGTGTACAGCATCTGGCCTTATAATACTCCTTGTGTATGTTTTTAGAAATTGTTTTTGATGTAAATATTGAAGCATCACTCAAAAATCTACCTGTGCTAAAAAATTTAGGTTATGTTTTTTCCAATAAAGACTCTTAAACAGTGAGTAATAAATATAAGGAATTCACTGCTCTAAGATATTATACACTAAAATATACGCAAAGGTAAAATTCATCAGATGAACTGTTTGTAATTACTTTCAAAAATACAACCCTTGGTGTCTGCAACATGAGACGGAGACCATTAGGCTGGATGGGTCATGGATGAGACCTAATGTGTGCATACCGTAACTTCTCTGCTGTCAGTGCAAAGCAGAGACCTGCTTCCAGATTGGCATGCAAGTGCATTTCACAGTGTCCGCTGGGTATCTGTAAGTCTTTCCATTCTTCTGAGTGTTCAGCATCCCAGTTGCCCAACCTCTGCTTTTTATAAAAATGGAGAAGCAGCCCATTTCCCTTAGTAGCAACCAGCGGTGCCCGGGAGAGTGGGCAAAGCAGCATAAGTGTTCTTTCTCTCTCCAGCTCCTCCTCTCCTCAGGACTCGTAGTGAGTTTAACTTCAGCATCAAAGCACCTCCCGTTCAAAGGCTGTTATTATGTGAGCCTTGCTAAATACAGAAGTTGTTTGTTCTGAATGACAGAAATAAGTATTGACCGGTTTATCCCCGCATGCTTCAGATTCTCTGTGGAGATCGTAATGTGTTCTTTGCACATTCCGCCGGTGGGCTTTTCTCCCCCGACAAAGCGAGTATTATACACACTTATAGCCATGATACCATATACTTAACTGTATGGAAATACAAATTTGGCTCTGCACTTTAGTTTTACCTTTCGTAGGGCTATAAACAGTAACGTGTCGTGGCCGTCGGGAAGCCCTCAGAGGTCAAAGCAGCCTGTCTTCTGCAGTGTTCCACTGTGCTTAGAGGCCTGTTTTCCCTACTGGCTATTTAAAAGTACATATTTTACATTCTCGTTTCTGAGTTGCCCACCCCCTTCCCACCAAACCCTCAAGAATCTGAAAGTCCGTAATACTTCTTGAGTTCTGGTCAGTTTCTCCAGTGAGTCTAAACCAAATGTAAAAGCCTTGCATTGTGGGATCCATGGAATAGGGAGAAATTCTGCACAAAGTTCTTTTCCTGTTTGGCCTTGCCCTTTCTTGTCCCATTTAGAGAGGTCACTTGTAGAGCTGAAATTTCTGCTTGACAGCATTAAATGCATGACATCGGTTTCCTGCTGTTCTGTATACTGCTGGGGCTAGGCCTGGTTTTAGGACTCCAGGGAGCCTAGCGTAGGCTCACAAAACCTTCATTGTTCTTTTCCATCTTCCTTTAGAAACCTAAAGATGTTATACTCTCCAGGGTCATCAGCAGGAGAATTTATTTTGACTTCGGGTCATTAGCTTGGCCCCCACTGTTGAGCTCTGGAGTTGGTTCTCATTAAGTTGGACCAACACCGTGTATTTGCTATTTTCTCATTTAGCGTTACATGATCCTTTTATACCTTAAATGCTTTGAAAGTCATCAAACACTTAGAAATGATTCTTGTCCATTTACAGAACAAACAGGAACATGTTTTTCAGATTCTGTTGTGAAGCACCTCATAGGGTCTTGAATGTTGTTTTCTGTTTCTGTTCCTTCCCATGCTGCCATTTTGTAAGGAAGCCCATCAGCTCCCTTAAGGATATAGACCCAGTTCTCAGAAATAATAGTGGAAGGAGAATCCCCAACAGAGAAAATGTTCTGGGTCTCGTAGCCCCCAACTCTTGGAAGATCCAGAATAACACTATCCCACGGAACTATGACTGTGGAAATGTTCTGTATTTGCTTGTGTGGTAGATACTGGCCATAAGACGGCTCGTGACTGCTTGAACCGTGGCTAATACAACTGAGGAACTAAATTTGTCATTTTATTTAAATAGCCACCTTAATAGCACAGATGCGAAGCCCACAGGGTTTACCTGCAAAGATGGATAAGAGTATACAAATAAACATCTCTCCCCACTCTCACTACTGTTCTTTAAATAGGGCTGTGCCCAAGTTCATGAAAAGGATCAAGGTTCCAGACTACAAGGACCGGAATGTGTTCGGGGTCCCTCTGACGGTCAATGTGCAGCGCACAGGACAGCCCCTGCCCCAGAGCATCCAGCAGGCCATGCGCTACCTTCGCAACCATTGTTTGGATCAGGTGAGGCCCACTGCGCACAGGTCCCACGGAGTCGTGGGGCCTCGGACTCATGCTTCCGTTCATAATTCTGTAGTGGAAATGTTGCTCCTATCCTGACGTGTAATGTTTTTCTTCCAACAGGTCGGGCTTTTTAGAAAATCCGGTGTCAAATCGCGGATTCAGGCTCTGCGCCAGATGAATGAAAGTGCTATAGATTGTGTCAGCTACGAGGGGCAGTCTGCTTATGATGTGGCGGACATGCTGAAGCAGTATTTTCGAGACCTTCCTGAGCCACTGATGACGAACAAACTCTCAGAAACCTTTCTACAGATCTATCAGTGTAAGTGTCCTCTGATCTCCACATTGTTGGCCTTGGGGAAAAGCGGCACCAGCAGAAACCTGTGGCTTCCTTTCACACCGTTCTTTTGGACCCACACGATGACCTCTTGGAAATATGTGTCATCGATTTCTTCCTTTTCTCCTTGTTTGTGGAACAGGTTTCTGTATACCCGTTGCATAATGCAAAAATAGATTTCCCTTATCATTCTCTAATTACTGGAGCAGTTACACACTCTTACATTCTTTTGGGGGGTTTGGAGCAGAGGGAGAGAGAAAGAGAGAAACTTAGGGAGACTCTACGCCAAGTGCAGAGCCCGATGTCAGGCTCGATCTCATGACCCTGAGATCATGACCTAAGCCGAAATCAAGAGATGGGTGCTTAACCGACTGAGCCACCCAGGTGCTCCTCACATTCTTCCATTCTGATCCAGGAGCTCATGCTTTCATTTGTTTCTAGAACAGTGTTATCTAAGATGCTTAGAAGAGCAGGTACCAAGATACTTCTGTTGATTCGCAGCTCTCTAGCAGGGCCTGTTGTGTTTCAAACTTCACAGGTGTCTGTGTGTTTTATCTTGCTGTAAAATGAATAAATAATCTTTTTCTGTTACACATCTCAGCTTCTGCCAGAAATACTTGGGACAACAATACCCATGCCCTTCTCACTTTTAAGTAAAGCTTAAAGCAAACAGTTGTCTAAATTAATGATCAAGGTCAGGATTACAGCATTTACAGCCCCGTGTTTTTCTTGGCTCAGTGTGGTGTTACAGCAATGTAATATAAAAGCAGCTTCTCTCTTCGTGCTCAAATTGTCTTTAAACCAGCGCGTTGGACTTCATTTTATGAGAAATGGAGCTGGTCTGGATTATTTCATTATTTGTTTCATCCTTTCAGATTTTATAAAAACACAGGTCACATTTTCCTCACCGAGGTATTTGTTATGTATTGTAACCATGGAGCTGTTTTAATCAGTTTGTCCTATGGAGCTGCACTTGAGTGACTTGATTTTTCCACCACATGCCTCCTGAAAGACAGATTGGCGTAGTAAAGGAGGCCTGAAGGTTGGGCCCAGCATTTTCTACATGTATGTTATTTTACTGACTTGTTTCTCAAGCATATATTTTTATAATCGTCTCTCCGTATGCTTTCCAAAACTTAAAGAAATTACTAGTAAAAATAGCTGTTGTTTCAACTGAGTATTTTAGCAGCTTCCTTTCCACATTTTACAAATGAGCAGATCAGTTATAATTATGGAAAGTCCCCAGACATACTGAACATTTTGTGTAAAGGCTGAGAATGTTTTTGTCCCTTCGTACATATCTTAGATACGATTTTTCACTGAGACCAAATCAAAGTATAAATGTGTGTAATGTTTTTGGTAATCGAGAATGGTAAACTAAGGATTTCTAAAAAAATACTTAGAAAAACTAATTCTGTAAACCAAAAGAACAGGCATCATATCTGGAGTTGAACTCCGAGGTGAATTAAGGAGGATATTGGCATTGTGGGTGTTGAAAATTTTTTGACTCCTCCACAGGCAGGAAATACTTGAGGGTAGTGACGCTGGTGGTGGTCCCTAATTTCTTCCATATTAACCTCAAGTACACTCTCTGCAAGTGCTTGTTCAGAACTGAGCTGAGGTCGTTGGGGCTGATATTTGCTTTGGGACGTGTTCTTGCAACGTGCGTGGAAAAGCACTGAGTTGACAGGGAAATGCTGGTGTTGTACAGGTGTGCCCAAGGACCAGCGCCTCCAGGCCATCAAGGCCGCCATTATGCTCCTGCCTGATGAGAACCGGGAGGTCCTACAGACCCTTCTTTATTTCTTGAGCGATGTCACAGCAGCTGTAAAAGAAAACCAGATGACTCCCACCAACCTGGCTGTGTGCCTAGCGCCTTCCCTTTTCCACCTGAACACCCTGAAGAGAGAGAATTCTTCTCCAAGGTACGGGTCCAGCGAGATGTGCACACACATGCTCTGTTCTTCAGACCGGGACAGCCTACCTTTCCTTCTCCGTTGTCCCCGTGTGTTTCTTGGACTCACACCTGAGTCAAGCAAAAAGGAGTTTGCCTCCTTGCTTCACAGCCCCCGTACTTCCCTCCTTTCTTCTCAGCCCTGGGGCTGTGACTTTCTAGACAATCTAGTGGCAAGCAGGTTATGAGAGAGAGATTTGGATATGCGCTTTGCTGTGGCCAGTGTTTGCCCTAATCCTCGTGACCTTGCCATCACGCTTTCTGCCAGCAAAAAATCATGCAGATTTTTTTTTTTTGTTTCATCCTTTCAGATTTTATAAAAACACAGGTCACATTTTCCTCACCAAGGTATTTGTTATGTATTGTAACCATGTAACTGACCTCCCAAACTGGATGGAAATAAGGTCCTTGCTGCCCTGGCTTCTTCAGGGTCAAGAAAGACAAGCCCCCAGCCTGTGCTGGACGTTGTTAAGGTAATTAGCTGGGTCTAAAAGAACTAAGGATAACATTGAGCCTCAAAGCCAGGACCGGGCCTAAGCCAATTGTGTGCAAAGTTTCTCCCTGGGTGTATATGAGCTGGGAGTGGCTGAAGACGAAGTCAGAGGATCTGGAAAGTATCAAAGGCTGATATTTGCTCAGCACAACCACAGGACTACACCCTTGACATTCATTCTCTTATTTAATCCTTGTAGCAGTCATGGGAGGTGAAGATCCTGGCTGGGAAGTGAGACGGCAGGGAGGGTCAGTTTAATAAGTAACTTCCCACAGCTAACAGGGAAATGGCAGAGGCCATTGGAGCTTCTTACTGCCGTGAATATTTCACGTAAGGGCCTCACAGCAGAGCAGGGAAGAAAGGAGGCACTAACTGGGCTTAACCCCTTACGTTGAACCCATCCGCTGATCCTTGTCCTCAGCTCTAAAGATACTCGAGAGACACTCCTTCGCTACAGGCCTGAGGCCTAGTTGTGCTAGTGGAAGTTAGCGTTGCTGTTGAAAGCCATACGATACTTAAAGTATCTTTTTATCTAGTTCTCACGTGAACTGAGGCATTCCATCTTCAATAGGATAGGGAACTAGAGAGGAGCAGAAGAGAGAGATCAGATAAGATTAAGACAGAACCTCTAGGAAACAATAGATGGGCCCCTCACCTTCAGGAAGGGGACTTTATTTATTTAAACTAAAAGAATAGTGACACTATTTACTGCATCGTACAGTGCCTTCTCTCCACGCACCCCTTGAAGCTGCCTTTCTGTCTCCCCCCCAACATACATAGACCTTCCCCGCTGCCCTATTTAAGTAGGAACCTGTTTAACATGACGGCCTTAAACAGCCCAGATCTCACTGAAAACAGTCCCTTTCATGTTTTTTGTGCTTTGCTGATAAAAGTGAGGAATTTTAGTGACCAAAGTAAAGCTCTCTTGAGCTCCTAGTAGCACATAGGCTCCGGTAAAATGTTTTTTTTTTTCCCTCTCCTTTGGGTTTCCTAGAATAACACATTAATTAAAAATGCATAAATATTTGAATCTTCCCCCTCCCTTATTTCTTCTGCCTAGGGTAATGCAAAGAAAACAAAGTTTGGGCAAACCAGATCAGAAAGATTTGAATGAAAACCTCGCCGCCACTCAGGGTCTGGCCCATATGATTGCTGAGTGCAAAAAGCTTTTCCAGGTAAGGAGTTGGGGAGCCTTGCGATTGGTTGAGGATGACGTAAATCGTTAGGACAAAATCTAGGCCCCATCAGTTCATACCTTACCAAAAGATCTTTCCATAGTTGGAGATTATATACATAGCTCAAGAATGTCTGTTTCTTTCCTTTTCTAAGAACATCTTACTTATTTTATAATGTATAAGCTCATTAGAGTTAATGCATTAGCACTGAAACTTGCCTATCTCCACACCCTTGACTTAAGAAGCGAAAACAACCAATGATCCGAAATAAATTCTGTGTCTGAGAAGCCTGTCCTCCTCCATGTAAGCCCGTATTTGTCATTTACCCTCCTACTGTGACTTTCCAAAGCAGAAGAACACCTTACATGAGAGTAGGCTTTTTAGATACGTTTATGAAGGTGATGTGTTTGTATCCTCAGGATACAACCTGGGAGGTTGGCAGGCCCACTCCTCAGTGTGCTGGAAACAGCAGCTGGAGTGCCCACTGCCCTGAGAACCCAGTGTGTTGTCCCTGCACCGCCCCTTCCACTGATGGGCATCGGTCACGAGTACAGGCACACTCACCTCCTTTTGGTCTCTCACATCCCCCACAGGTTCCTGAGGAAATGAGTCGATGTCGGAATTCCTACACGGAACAGGAGCTGAAGCCCCTCACTCTAGAAGCACTGGGACGCCTGCGTCATGACGAGTCAGCTGACTACCAGCACTTCCTCCAGGACTGTGTGGATAGCCTGTTTAAAGAGGTCAAGGAGAAGTTTAAAGGCTGGGTCAGCTACTCCACGTCTGAGCAGGCCGAGCTGTCCTACAAGAAGGTAAGTCTTGGCCCTGTCGTCAGCCAGTCGAGTTCTAGCAGTCAGGATTCAGGTTCATCAGAGGCAAGACCCTGTGGCCAGCTCACCTCTCTGTGGGCATCTGTCACCCATTCCTTCCTTGTAGACCTGGCCAGCCGGGTGATTCAGTTCTCCAGGGAAGAGTGGAAGCCAGGTCAGCAAGGAATCACAGTCATCTCACGCTTGTTGGAGGAGCCATCTACTGAAATCCGTTGGTTCCACAGAATCACAGTACCATTCCCTGGGCTAGATGTATTGGGCTTTAGGGCATTCTGTGACATGCTTAGGTTTTTCCATCCCCTTGCACGCTCCTCTATTCTCAGCCACTCTTTTCTTGGCCCTTTAATGAGTGGGGATTATTTGGGGGGAGAAATTAAGTTGTTAGGACTAAAAGCCCCTTGAGGGCAGGGACATCTTCTATGGCTTAGCATGATAGGCCCATGATAGTATTTCTTGACCCTGTCTCTACCACTTGGAAAAGAAATAAACAGAGCATCTGGATGGCCATGCAGGCATTAGGGTGCAGATAAATGACCTCATTTTATTGCACTGACCCTAATAGGAGTCCCAGGAAAATGAATGTTAACAATTTGGACCAGAAAATTGGTCCAAGGTCAGGTTTTCTGGCCTGCTCTTGAATATACTTGGGAATACCAGCATATAGATAATAATTAGCCTCTAAACACATGACTGTAAATACAGCTGGCAATTTGCCTTCGAAATGTAGGTATGTGTGAATTGTCTTAGCACTGAAAAATACATCCTCTTTTCAGGTGAGCGAAGGACCTCCTCTGAGGCTTTGGCGGTCAACCATCGAAGTCCCTGCTCTGCCTGAGGAAATCTTGAAGCGCCTACTTAAAGAGCAGCACCTGTGGGACGTAGACCTGTTGGACTGCAAAGTGATTGAAATCCTGGACAGCCAAACTGAAATTTACCAGTATGTCCAAAACAGTATGGCGCCCCACCCTGCTCGGGACTACGTTGTTTTGAGGTGAGAGCTTCCAAACAGATGACTGTAGCAAGGATGCGCCTGGTGTCACTGAATGTGATAAGATGGTAAAATTATGTAAAATAGAAGGTATGCCTCTGAAATAGTGTTGAATCCTTCCAGATATGGAAAACATATCTGTATGTATTCTTGTAGTGTGTTCATCCCTAAAAATAGTCTGAACACTTTTGGAATCGAGGCACATTCAGGGCGCCTGGGTGGCTCAGTTGGTTACGCATCCAGCTCTTGATTCTGGCTCAGGTCATGATCTCCAGGTCATGAGATTGAGCCCCACATCAGGCTCTGCTCAGCGCAGTCTGCTTGTCCGTCTCTCTGCTCCTCTTCCCGCTCACGCTCTCTCACTGTCTCTCAAACAAAAAAGTCTTTTTAAAAATTTTTAAAAACACAATAAAGGAATAGAGGCACATTCTATTGAATATGCTCATTGGTAGCAGATTCTTGCCTCTTCTAGGATGGATTTTCTTGCTAGAAATAGCTAGTGAATGCATAAGCCAGGAAATCACATTTAAGTCCCAAGTGAGCTGTGATTAAAGCTGAATTATATGTAATTCATAAATTCTCTGGAGACATTATCGAACGAGGAATTCCAAAAATCTTTGAGGAAACAGCACATCATTCGTCCGGAGCTTTCCAACAGAGCAGTGCTCGTTTGGTTGTGCATGTGCTAATACATTTGTGAAATGTAAAAATGGTTTTCAGTCACACTTCATATTGGGTCTCTTTCAAAGAACTGACGTGTGAGTATATACGCACTGTAGCGGCTCTGTGTGCAGTTACTCATTCGAGAGCCCTTGGGCAATAGTAGTTCAGGGGATGCCATCAATCCAGGACTGGGTCACACAGCATAGGAACTGCCCCTGCCCCTCAGCTGTCTCTTCTGATAGTGGGGCCCATTTTCAACTTGGCTTCTAGGAGATTCCATCTTTTTCCCTCTGATTTTGTCTCTACAGAACATGGAGGACTAATTTACCGAAGGGGGCATGTGCCCTTTTACTCACATCCGTGGATCATGACCGGGCACCTGTGGTGGGGGTGAGAGTCAATGTGCTCCTCTCCAGGTATTTGATCGAACCCTGCGGGGCAGGGAAATCCAAACTCACCTACATGTGCAGAGCCGACCTAAGGTATGTTCTGATTCTGATTTTTTGTGACATGGTGAGGGTCATGAGGAAGATGAGACTTTTTGTCTGATACAGAGAATGGCTTAAATGAACCCTTCATTGTATCTTGTCTACTCCCTAAAGAGCAGTTTTTATAAAGTAACACCTTCCTGTTTCTTGGTCCTTGGGGGCCTGCTTCCGAATTTCGATCCCTTAGAGAAAGTGCTAATACGCTGCTTCTGTCATGCATGTAAAGCCGTAGGAAATGAGAGTCTGAACTAGCACGCCGGTGATTCTCATTTTGTATTCAAAGGTGTTTGAAAAGGTGAATATATATGAATATATATAATGTTTTAGTAATTAATCAGGCCTATACCCTGTGCCATTGATGACTCTGTGTTCATATCAGAAAACTCTTGCAATTCAGCAGTACAGCCAAAACATGCCCCTCTCAAAACTTTCCAGAGTGGTTAAATTCTCATTCGCAGTCTTTACCTCTCGGTACTCTGTCAACCGTCTGTGTGGTCTGTTTTTGTTCTATACACTAAAGCTTCCCTGAATGATGTCACTCAGTATCTGTACTCAATATATGGTTCCTTGAGAAACTCTGGTTCCAAAAGTGTAATGGCTGCGCCAGGAGGTTACCTTGCAATACTAGGAGTAATCTTTGCTTGTGCAGCTTCTGGACCAAGACGTGGAAATGTACTCGGAACTCCATCTGGCCTCTTTCAGTGCTTTCCAAAGTGAAGAACCCTTCTGCTTTTCCTTTCCGTTGCAGGGGCCACATGCCAGAGTGGTACACAAAATCCTTTGGACATTTGTGTGCCGCCGAAGTCGTGAAGATCCGAGACTCTTTCAGCAATCAGAACACTGAAACCAAAGACACCAAATCTAGGTGATTACTGAAGCCTAGCGGCTGTGTGCACCGTCCGGACGGTTGTTTCTGGAAAGCCCTTTGCCGGTCCTTGGAAGAATGGGTTCTGAGTCTAGTCCTGAAACTGAGAAAACTATACGTTGGAGTGTGGGGATCAACTGTAGCGATTTTAAGACATTTTTAAAGCTGCTTCCTGTTTGTTGAGGGTCTAGATTATAGACCTTGACTGGAATATATAAGACTGTGCAAAAGAAAAAAAAAAGTATTCTTATTCAAATTGCTTCTGAGAAGCAAAACTATAAATACGTAACGGAAAATAATGAAGATACTTCGTTGTCTTGTGATACTGGTGTATGTGTACCTATGTCATTTTATTTGCAGCGTGTGGCGGGACTGGTGTATCCACTGGAATAGTCGGTACTCTTGGACCTGTTTCTCACGGAGATGAGCAAAGAAGGGTTTGCACAGGGGAGTGTGTGGATGTGTGTTTGTTGCTGGCTGAATGGCAGAGACGTGTACGTCGGATGCAGTGTCTGGCACACTGGGACGCCTCCAAGAAGGATTCTGATGCGTCAGGTTCAGTTTGACCTGGGATATCTGACTGCCCGTGGACCCATCCAGAAACGGGACCCAACACCCTTGTTCATTCATTTTTTTTTCCCCGAGGTATTAAGCACATTCCTTTTTTACCAACCTCCTCTTTCCTTAAAAGTAATCGTAGTCGCTTGATTCCAGGGTCCCTTCCAAACACAGTTGGCTTTAGACCTGATTGCAAATAGTGATAGAGTTTTTAACCAGTAGAGATTAGTTCAGGGAAGAAACTACCCCCTACCCCTCGCCCTTACTAGCTCCATAGCAGAGTTTTATTTGGGGTTTTTGTGTTTGTTTTATAAGTCAAGATGTAACGACTGAACACCCTAACATCTACTCCTGAATCAAGCGTCGGAACTTTTTACCTGTTGGAATGCTTTGCATTTTCATGTTTATACCCGAAACTCTTGAAGACACACTGAAAACATAGGAAACTATGTATGTCCCAAGGAAATCCTTGTAAATTTAACCCACGGTATTAAAATTTAACAACAGGTGTTGATTGTTGTTATTCACAGCATTTCTGAAAGCTACACATACTTAATTGTTGGACTTGTCATTTTCGGCAAATAGTTTTTCTGGTTTTACAAACTTTTCTGTTTGTGGGTTTTTTTGCTTTGTTTTCCCTATAAATCTTTTTCTTTCCTTTATGATGATGCCCTTGGACTATATTTGAGTGGTAAAGGAAAATAGTTATCACAGGGGAAAAACCCAGAAAACACCAGCACAGTTCTTTGGAAGGGTGGGTGGTCTTTGTCCAGGTTTTACTTTAACCGTAATGATTGACTCATGAGACAGTATTAGTGAATTTATTTTGTATGGAACAAAGTGAATAATGTATGAATGAGAGTTGTAAGAAGGATTTTTATTTTGTTATAATTTAGTTACCATTGTCAGTGTTATTTCAAAGGTTCTTTGAAGAATTGCAGCAGTGGGGGGGGAGATTAGAGTTTTAAAATTTGAGTATTTTGGATATCAGTGTTCCTCATGAAGATATACTTGTATATTCAATTTTAATAGCTTTCAGATTTGTAAGATTGTATGTTGTATATACCATTCTATTAAGATAAACATGTACACATGTCCACTGTGCTTTCAAACATAGATAAAGCATGATAAAAATTATTATTTAAAATATACTTGTATTTATACCTCAGATACTCTTTTGGGTTTTGTACCTCAAGGCTTTTTTTTTTTCCTAATGTAAATACACTTTACGTGAATACAATCTAAGTGAAAAAAAAATAAGAGGTTTATAACTTGCTCTCTATCTGTACAGAATATAATCCGTAAGTGCACTATTAAATGTTTAAAGTAAGGGAAAGGTCTGGCCTGCTTTCCTGTGTCCTGCATCTCACTCCTACCCTTAAAACCACAGATTGCAAAAGCATATCATTCTAGCATCAACTACAATGAAAATCAGATTTGCTGAAGGAAACATCGGACTGCAAATCATTTCAAGGCCAAACTGCCACTGAGCCACTTGCTAACAAACAGGAAACCCTGGTGAAGGTTCAGGAAGCGTGGAGGTTCTCTCCTAACAAAGGTCGTTAGGAAACGATGCGGAGAAGGTTACAAGAACAAGGAGCCAGCGAGAGAAAGATGCTTATAAGCAAAGCCAAGGTCACCTTTTAAGTCCACAAAAGGCCTCTTTCCCACTGTCCGGCTTTCCTGTGGAAAGGATTCCTTACATGTTTGACAACAGGAGAATTCAAAGGATGTGAATGTTCCAGGAACTCTAAGTCACCTCGAGTGCTATTGCCACAACTTACTAATTGTGGCACATCGCCTAGATTGTAAGCTCTTTGAGGGCAGGGCTCTTCTACACATCTTTATAACCCCCTACAGCGGCTTTCAGTGTTTTGTACTTGTAGGCACCTAATAAATTTATTATTTGCTAAATGGAACTCATTGAATCAGCTCCATTATTTGAGGAGGGGGAGAACCTAGGACACCGTGTGCCGGAAGCCCTCACTGGGGTGCAGCCCTGCCCGTTTCAAGATTGCAGAGAGTTGACGTGGTTAAACCTAATGGAATTTTAAAGTTTAAACTGGCGAAGACACATGGATGCTGTGTATAGAGGTTGTCGACCCTGATTGTAAATTAAGAGTTCTTTTTGATGGAGTTTTAATCATAATCTTGTTTCTCAGAGACTGATACCATTTTAGAAGAGGTTTTATTTTGACAAACAGTCTGGGCATAGTAGAGGGGAAAAAAACCAAACCTCACGATAATTTTTAAAAGACACACAGAGACCAAAGGCTGTTTCTTTTTCTCTGCCTCCAGACCTGGTTTCTTCAGAGCTAAATAAAATAAAGCACGGGGCGCCTGGGTGGCTCAGTCGGTGAAGCGTCTGCTCTTGGCTCAGGTCATGATCCCAGGCTCCTGGGATCGAGTCCCGCATCAGACTCCTTGCTCAGTGAGGAGCCTGCTTCTCCCTCTGACACTCCCCCTGCTGTGTGCTCTCGCTCGCTCTCTCTGTCAAATAAATAAAATATTCTTCTCAAAAAATCTCAAAACATCCATCTTAAGCCTGAAATACCTACGACTTTAGTTGTTTGACAGGCTGCAGAAGGTTACCAGGAGGGAGGAGACGTCCTTACAGACACCACTGAAGATGCGGTTGGCTTTGTTAGGCTACCCATGTACTTTGTCCACTCCTTGAGTCCGTTATTCAATGCCTACTGTTTACCTCACGCTGTGCTCAGTACTGAAGACACAGCAGTGAGCAAAACGTCTTCGTCCTCACAGAGCTACACTGTGCTCATAGACACTAACAGAAATGATACACCGTGTACTATGTCCTGACTCTGGGGACAGGCTCCTGTGCACTCATGGTGGGTGGCTTAAGACCTTAATTGATCAAAACTCAAGGTAGTTATACTCAAAGCATCTTGCTCACCAATTTATAGATAGAATAACTTGGAAAATTCTAAGAAAATCAGATCGTTCTTTAAGAGATTTTTTTTTCAGAGCTGATGAAGGCAAGTGAGATTTTTGAAAAGTAAAGTCTAAAGAAAAATTAAGATGATCCAAATCAGTGCTTTCTAACATCACTAGTTAGGGGTATGTGTGTGTCTGTGTTTGTGTGTGTGTACAGGGAGAGACAAAGGCTACAGAGGTGTGTAGAACTTTATAGCACCAATCATGGGTCTTTATTTCTGTCCACTTTCCACACTTAATTTAAGCTTCACACATACCCCAAGAAGCATAAGTATTATTCTAAAATAAGGATGTACCTTAGAGAGGTAGTAACAAATTAAGATCCCGAGAGCCAGAAGAAGGAGCCAAGACTCCAGCCCAGGTCCACTGCCTCAACCATCTCTCATTTGCTGACCTTTCCCTAATCAGGAGGTAAATTTCTCATCGTAGCAGCCAATTCACATGACCCCAGCATCAGAATTGAGAACTCTAGGAAAATGAAGGTTCATAGCAAAATAATCCCATTAATCCAGGTCTCAAATTAAATTATCCCTACTACTGAGATGCTGAAGGTGATATTATATAGGTAAAAGTAAATATGAGGCAGGGTTTGGCTTCAAGTTAATGTTGAAAAGAACTTACAGTTCTGTTTGCAAAGTGAGTATCTGATTTGAAATGTACAAAGATTCCACGTAGGCCTCCTTGTGAAACAGAGGACAGATTCTCGCCCATCTGTAAGCCGGAGCAATTAGATATGTGCTCTGATTGCAACCTACCCAACCCCTCTGACCTCACATTGCTTCAGGGGTACTAGGGGAACATCTACCTACAGGCTTCTTAACTTGCAGCCCGGGACCAGAACCCTGGTCCTGTGACTTTCCGCAATATGTCATCATGCCCTTCCCAACACGCAAGCATTTCTTGAAGTAGAACTGAGATCTTTGTGAAGGTGCTTTAAAAAGCAAGGGCTAGTGAAAGGGAAAGGAGCTTTCGTGAAAGCAAAGTGGAATTGGGCCCAAATGCCTTACCTCACCTGCCTGTTGAAGCATACATTAATGATTGTAAAGCAGAAATCCTCAACAATGAGATCATGGCATGCGTGTCATCTTGGTGTTCCATCAGGATGAAATTTGCCTAAGGAATTTAAATTCCATTTGCCTAAGGAATGCAAATTACAAAAGACCTCAAAGAGCCCGTGGCAGGGGAACTCAGGTAGGTCTATGCAGTTGCGATGAATTTGGGCCCATTCTCCAGGGGATGATCCGTCCTTTGCAGGCAGGGAGTTTGCTAAATCACGTTGGCAGCTGTAGCCCAAAGTAATTACCCTTGCTGTGTATACACAGTTCCCATTAGAGCGGCGGTTTGCCTGTCTGGGCCCAAGGCTGTGTTGACACCTATAGTATAAACACCTCTTTGCAGAGATTTTTCATCTCATTGGACTTAAAAAAAATTAGTTCGGGGCTAGAAACATTCCTCTTCATAGGGGATTTTCATTTCTTTCTCTCTCTTTCCTCTTAAGATACAAAGCATTTTGGAAAGCAGAAAGCTTTCCTCTCTTTGTGACTCTGAGGATGGCTCTCACCAACCATGGTGAGTGACTTGATCCTGTAAAAATAGTCTAGTTCCCAAGGAAACTGTTTCAGAAAGCTTTGTAGGTTACAGGTACCTTTCAAGTACAAGTGTGTCTAGCTCAAGTCTGAACGGACTTGAGCTGCCGTGTACTGGGTGTTATAATGTGCTAGGTACTGGGACGTATGCATTACGTACAGTCAATGTCACATTTAAATTGCATAGCAGTCCTTGAAAGGAAATCTTTTAGACTCGTTTTATAAATGAAGAAGGTCAAAGAGGTCGGGAGCCTTAAAGAAATAAAGTAGCTACATAATATTTGCAAAGGGACTCAAGAAATTTTGGAGCAGCCTGTACAACAGAATATTCTGCCGGGATGGAAATACTCCCTCTCTGTGCTAAGAGGGTGCTAGGCACTGGCATGTGTGGCTGATGAGCACTTGAAATGTGGCTCACGTGACCAAGAAGCTGAATGCTTTCATTTAAATTTTGTATTAGTTTAAATTTTAATAGCTACATGTAGCTAGCAGCTACTGTGTTTGCCAAGTCCTATTTTAAAGATCGAAGAATATCCAAGGAATCCAATTCCCATCTCTCTCTTCCACCTATAACAATCCGAAAGAAAGAAAGAAGAGAGAGAAAGGAAGGGAAGGGAAGGGAAGGGAAGGGGAGGGGAGGGGAGGGGAGGGGAGGGGAGGGAAGGGAAAGGGAAGGAAGGAAGGAAGGAAGGAAGGAAGGAAGGAAGGAAGGAAGGAAGGAAGGAAGGAAGGAAGGAAAAAGGAAGGAAGAAAGAAAGAGAAGGAAAGAGGAAGAAAGAAAGGAGAAAGAAGAAAGAAAGAAAGGGAAAGAGGAAAGAGGGAGGGAGGGAGGAAGGAAGGCAGGCAGGCAGATGGTAAATATTTATTAAAATCCCCTGGCCACGTTTCAGCTCAGATAACTCACTCAGAATTCCACCAGCCACAAGACTCAAACTGCGTCTCCTCCAGCCCGTGGCCAGCTTCTGAGCTTCTCAAGCTTGAGTTGATTGACCTCTTTGCTTTGCTGTTAGAGTATTTGTATGTTTCCAAACCAGAGATAAAGATGTCGCTGATCTGAAAGAATGTTTAATAACTCAGATTATTCTGCTGTGCTACCGCAAGCAAAGTCATCCTCACAGATGTTGTTGGGACAAACAACAGTTGTCCCTTCGTGGTCTGAGCCTGTCTCCTCGGTCTCCTTGACTCTGGTGTCCAGGCTTCCTTTCATTGTGGTGACACTGACCACCCGGTGATAGCTGTCAGAGGCCAGGGTACCCCCCATGGCAGGGGTTCCTGATCCGGGTTTAGTAACAATGGGGTGTCTGAGCCTGAAAGTCAGAGGTAACAACTCCAACACAAGGATATGTCTTCGCCAAACGTTCCTAGCATTTTGCCTCAAAGGGCTATTTCTTAACATTCTCCATCCTTTTCCAAAGTCGTCAAAGATTTGTCAGATTAAACAGTATAATTTACTAAGATAATCTATTTTCTTATTTTCAGTAAAAATGCATATTATGTATAACTGATAATCAAAGCTAGAAGCCTCTTAGAAGTGTGAAATAACTTCGATAGTTCGCGATCTGAGCGTGTTCTCAGGCAAGAGCAGCTTACGAAGGTCTTTAAGGCTAAAGGCCGTCCAGGACCAGCCACTCCCTCCATGGAAGCTCAGTGAAGTTTCTTCACCCTGCACAAGCAAGCACTTAGCACAGGAGATAATTAATCAGGGAAATGGGGGATTTAATGTCACCTCCAGAGAAGCTCGTTTTCCTGACTTCAAGGGCTGGCTGATAGGATGTATTTTTTCCAATAACAAAGATAAGCCAAGCTTTATTTTGGAAGTTCACACAGTCTGTAAAGATGATTAAAGCAAAAAGAAATCGGAACCCCCAGGACCCTGTGAAATGTTGCAATTATCTCAAAGAGATAGAGAATATTTTATTCTAAGACCCAGAACACTGAAAATGGAATGTTTTTCTGCCACTTTAAAAAAAAAAAAAAATGATGCTAACTTTCCAGAAGCAAAGTGACCTGTTTGCAGACTAATGGTATAGCTGTTGGTTTATTGGCTTGTTGGTTTGTTTTTAACCAACCGAATGCCACCAACACTCCTGAGTCAGATTGATCTCTGCCTCAGTGCCACCAGTGGACATCTCTAGTTGGGCTTTCTACCCAGAGACATCCACCAGGACTATCCAGGGACTCCCCTTTTGAATGACTTCAGTGGATAGTTTAGCCTGACATCAAGGGACCTGGGCGGGGTGGGGGAGAGGAGGGCATTTTTTCGTGATTTTCGCCTTTTCATGACACAGTAGACCTAACAGAATAAGAAAGCAGTTTCAAAGACTAACTCCATTTATTTGCTGTCATCCACGTTCTAGTTTTCTCTGATCCTAAACCCACTTAATCCCAAGGAAAGTACAAATGGAGATAAAATCAGGGAATATGAGGAACAGTGCCTCCAAATAAAACAAAACCCTCATTTAAGCAACAAAAGAAGAAAGAAGGGGTGTGAGAAGGACGCAAACAAAAGAAGGACCAACGCAGCGTCTCTAATTACTAAAATACACGCACTAAAATCCGGAAGTCCGGTCCACCCCTCCAGCCTCTGCCTCTGGGTCTGCGAGACACCCAAAGAGCCAGACTCTTTCATGTTGGCTGATGAAATGCCATTTCTTACCTCACTTTTCACCCTAATGTCTTGGCCTCTTCCTTCTCTTGTCCTCTTGTCAGGTGGATCTGTTTCCCTCTGGCCATATTTCTTCCTTGTCTCTCCCGTGGCTTTTCCCTCTCAGTCCTGCAAACCAGCCTGACTCCAGGCCCCTCCCCTGGCCTCCCAAGTTGGCTGTTGCCTCTGTCTTCCCTCAGTCCTTTCCTTCTCCATTTCTGTCATTTCTTACACCTGAATGTGCCTCCCCTTCCCACCCCACATCCTCCAAAAAAAACCCCAAAACCAAAAGAAACCTATAAAAACAAAACTTTTTAAATTAGTTTCTTAGGATCCCTGTAATGTGCAAAGCAGAAAGATCACTTTGTGTTTCTCTTGCTTCTATTAACGTACAGATATTCAGCCTGTCTCTGCTAGACAGGCCCCAGGATCTTTAGCATTTGCCCGCTTTGGCCAAGGAGAACTATCGAAATTGTTCTAGAGGGAGTATTATGGGAGGTAGTAAGGCATTGGGGCAAGAGCTAATAGTCACTCAGCAAGTCGGGCAGGTAAAGGAGACAGCCATGGGGGTGCAGTCGGGGAAAGTAGATTTGGGGAAATTTTTCTGAAGTTCAGGGGCACATAGGCTGGGTTGGAAGTAACGAAGGGGCATGAATATATAGGTTTGAAGACAAAGGAAGTCCACCAATAGAGAGAGGAGGGATACACAGAGGACAATAAAGTCCCTCTTTGGGGGTGGGGGAACACAGGCTCGCTGGGGGGAAGGGTGGCTTTCAAAATGGAGGGAACATGCCTTCTTCTGGGGTGTTGAGGAAGGACAGGCTAATAAAAAGTATCTTGCTGAGTCAGAGCCTCGGGGCCGTGGAGTCGGAGAAGGTTGGAGTGCCCGGGACTTGGGAGATGGCCAGATCCGAGTACCTACTTTTCCTAAAGCGAAAACAGAGGTAGAAGGGCTGTGACTGCCCAGAGGTCTTCAACCACAATAACACATGGACTAAGGCTGGCGTCGGGGGGAAGAGTCACCCCGGAGGGGCTTACGTGTTTGTCGCCAGTAAAACAGCAGATGCGCTACTCAGCGTCAGTCCTGTCTCTGCGTTTACCTCCAGCGAGGGGCGCTGACTCTCAGTCACCCCTCTGGCTCCCCTGGGGCCAGGCCAGCCAGCACTGTCAGCCCACGCTGTTCTTTCTATTTTCCCCATCATTATTTCCCAGAGCTGGGAGTAGCCCTGGGGTTGCATGAGTAATTGTTCATTTAAGCTGGTAGGTCTGTCTGATTCTGGTTTTTCCATGTATTATCCTATTTAATCCCCACTGCAAACCTGTGAGGTTGGGAGGCACTGTGATCCCATTTTGCAGATGAGGGAACACACAGAGCACTGCTGCTTAAGTTGTTTCCCGCAGAGAAGACCCATAAAGCATTTAGAGCAGAACGTGCACGTGACCCATGTAACTCACCGCCAGCACTCAGCTCTGTTAGCTGCTGGTCTTTATTATTATTCTAGAGCTCATATTGTGTCCCAGGTAGGAGCACAGACTCTGGATAGATTCTCAGAGGTCAAACCACTGTTTATACTAACGGTGTGACCTCAGGAACATGGTTCGTTAACCTCAGTTTTCATATATGTAAAATGGAGATAATCATAATAAATATATTACAACCATGCCCAACGCATCAGAAGCACTATGTAAATATTAGTACTTCTGAATGTCTGTTTCTTATTCTTCCCTCCTTTAAACACCTGCTAAAATAGAGCCTGGGTGGCTCAGTCAGTTAGGCGTCTGCCTTCGGCTCATGTTGTGATTCCAGGGTCCTGGGATCAAGTCCTGCATCGGGCTCCCTGCTCAGTGGGGAGCCTGCTTCTCCCTCTGCCTCTCTCTGTCTCTCATGAATAAATAAATAAATCTTAAAAAAAAATAAACACCTGCTAAAATAAACCATACATACTCATAAGATTAGTATTTTTTAAAGATTTATTTATTTTATTTAAGAAAGAGAGAGAGAGAGCAGGGGGAGGGGCAGAGGGAGAGAATCTTCGAGCAGACTCCCCTCTGAGCACGGAGCCTGACGCGTGACTCAATCTTGACCTGAGCCAAAACCAAGAGTCAGACGCTTAACGGACTGAGCCACCCAGGTGCCCCTCATGAGATTAATATTAATTAAGATTGATACTGTCCAAGCTAGAGCGGCCAGGCCCCATGGTGAAGGCCTGACGGCTTCGATTCTTCATGGAGTCTCTAGAATCCAGCACCATTGGCCCTAGAATTATGCTTGGTTAACCATTCAACACACATGCATGGAGTCCCTACCCTGTACCAACTGAGGAAAAGCACAAAAGTGTGTCACCACGCTCGACTGGGAGGTGCACATTGTTTTTTCAAGGAGACAGATCATTTCAGTACAATGTGCTATAGGGGAGACTCCACCCCGAGGCCCCGAGAAGGAGGTGACACGTGAGCTGGGTGTTGAAGGACGATGGAGGATGGGGGAGGGCATTCCAGGCGGCCTGAGGAGTCAAGCTTGGGGAGGAGACAGGGAGGGCTCTGCGTGGCTGGGGGAGGGGGTTGTGTCCCGGAAGGTTTGGCAAGAGAAGGAGGACCTGGAGAAGCAGGGGCCTGTGAGATGGAGAAGGGCCTCGCACACCATTCTAAGGAATTTGTGTCACCCTACAGGCAACAGGAAGCTCTGGGAAGTTTTGAAGGAGAGGAGCAATGCAGTTTTGTAAAGAGGAGTCTGCAGGCGGTGCGGAGGGCAGACGGAGCGGGAAGGCCTGCAGAGATCAGCAGCGGAGTCCCTTGCAGTCGATACCCACGGAAGACCGTGAGCGCCAGAGCCAAGAGGGGGGCCGTGGGACAAAGTGGTAGGAACCCCTGAACACAGTCAATGAGGAGGCCGAATGAGCAGGACTTGGTGAGAGCCTCTTTGGGAGGAGAGAGAGCTTGGTGACTGGTGATGAGGCCCCGCACTCCAAAGCATAGCCCCACACCGCAGCTGGGCTAGGAGGTGATGCTGAGCCGTTGCGGCGGAGCAGAAGCAGATTGAGATGAGGATGGGAAAGCCTGGCGAGCAGTGGGTGCATGGCGGATTCTGCAGGGCCTCTAAGTGCAGCTGCGCCTCAGACAATGGGAATCTGGCACGAGCATTCTAGAGAGAAGCCTGGCCAGAGGCATGCATGTGAAGGGTAAGGGGGAACAGCTGAAACCAGGGAGGACAGGGAGGTAGACTGGCTTCAGGAAGAGCAGAGAGGCCCCGCCCGTGCTGTCCGGGGCTTGGAGGCCTCGAGGTCACCCTATATAAGATTCCAGGGCCATGGGATAGAGAGATGGGCTCCTTGATAATTATCAGGAACCTAGGGTTGGTTGGTTGGTTGGTTTTCTCTTAACTTGATGTTTTGGGCTCCCAAATACCCTAGTTTATTGGAGACAATGAATTTTGTTCATGAATCCCTTCCATAATGGGCTGGAGGCTTCATGGTGACGTGGAATGGAAAAAAAGAGTGACCTGCGTCAACCAAAAAACTTAATTAAATAAAATAAGTTGCACATCAGTAAAAAAAAAAGGTCAGAAATTCGCCCTAGACTCTCTGATATTCAGACACAGTCCCTGATTCACAAAGCTTGTGTGTACCAGTTACTACTTTAATATCTTTATTTTTTTAAAGATTTTATTTATTTGAGAGAGAGAGCGCAAGCAGGGTGAGTGGCTGGCAGAGGGACAGGGAGAAGCAGGCTCCCCACTGAGTGGGGAGCCGGACGCAGGTCTCTATCCGAGGACCCTGAGATCATGACCTGAGCTGACGCAGATGCTTAACCGACTGTGCCACCCCTACTTTAATATCTTTAAAAAGCAAAAACAAAAAGGACCCCCACAAAAGGCTGATGCCAGTCATTTCTTAGCACAATAAATCTGTACAAATTGATTAAAACAGTTTGCTGATTTATAAGGAATTACATCCTCCCCAGTATGATGTTATTTGCTACCCCCAGTATGGTGATCGTCAGAAGCTTCCACGGGCAGTAACCGGTAGTTTTGATAAATTATGAGAAAACTAATAAATTAGGTTTGCTTAATGCACTTTTATTGACCAGACACCAGTTTTCAAAATGTGAAGTCGCTGAGGGTTGAAACACAAACAAAGCAAAACCCATATCCCGGCTGGTGAGGAGCTGGAAAACCCTCAGCAAGGCTCTGCCCTTACTCACTGTCCTCCGGGGCGCCACCCAGCAGTGCCACAGGCATTCCCCCAGGTGACCGAAGGGTCCTGCCTGCTCACATGTCCAAGCACTTCTGTGAAACGGCTAAGTGGACAAATTTAACCCCGCCTCGCTCACTCTAATCCATGCTCCAAGAGACTCTAAGGGGGCCCCCCAGGGTGGGTAAAGTGTCCTTCCTCTGGGTTCTGTTTCGCCATAGTATTTTGTCATGGTCTGGATTTGTGCTTTGTTTTGTTTTGACTTGTTTGGGTTTTGGTCTGGGTCTGCTGCTGCCAGACAGTAACCTCGTCAGGGGCAAACATTACCTTACTTCCTTCTGTCTCCTCCACACCTAACCCAGTGCCTGTCATATGCCCAGGGCTCCAAAGAAGGTGTGGAGCAGAGCAGAGACACTCCGCTTTACAACGAGACTTGCCTTTGAAGACGGAGGACGAAGAATGTGTATTTTCTACTAGGAAAAGCTCTGGCTCCAGCTCCAGCTCCAGGCTCAGAAAAATAGAGAGGTAAGAAGGCTGTCTTGTGGTCTGCATCTGCCGGATAAGGACCAGGCCTACAGCAGCCCAGCAAACATTTCCAAACACTTAATATACGCAAGGCTCCAGGGCGACACAACCAGTAGGAGACGCGACTCTTGCTACTTGGAGCCTCCGTCTAATTGAGGGAACAAAAATCTTACAATTCATAAGTGAGTATCTTGGGGGCTCTAGGATGGCCCCCTTAGTGACAGGTGCAGACAGCAGAGAGGAAACTGACTGGTAGGTATCTTTCTTGTCCTTGTTATCAGCCAGACTCTGCGACACGATCAATCTAAGTCAGCATTTGTCCTCTGAGTTCGGACTAATGGAGCCTGGAGGAAATTTTAATTATAGAGCTAGGTTGGACAGACACATTTGCATTGGACGCTGGGTCTTTTCTTTTTTTTCCCTCCCAGAAAACGGCCACCTAGAGGCTCGCAAGGTATGTTTCTCCTCCTTCGTATTAAGATCTCAGCTATCTAGGGCTTTACCAGAGCTGTTTGCAAGTGCATTCCATCTCTCGGCTTCAAATTACTCTGACGATTGTCCTTGGGACTCTGTTCTACGTGCGCCCTGGTAGGTGTGATTGTATCTGAGCTAACTTTTCCAGTCATTTACCTGCTCACCTACTCAAGCGCCCCTCCTTTTAAAAAATAACATGCAATAAAATCTGAAGACACATTTCACTCAGCGCAAGCAGCTCACAAACAGAAACCGAGACTTAAACAAGCAAAATCTTTGAACTGTCAGACATCAGTCGGTAATGGACAGGAAACGTATTATATGTAATTTCATCGCCAACCTCTGTGTTCAATCCTCACATTTCTCTTCCCAGATAAAGGGCCTCTTCTCACACTCCCTTATCTGTGCCTAAAGCCTCACCTCTGGAAGACGCTAGGAGGAGCCATGAGAGAGTTCATTTGTTTGGCCCAAGCTGGGAAGAAAGAATAAAAAGACATAAATGAAGTTGAGGCGCTGAGGCTTCACACTCTGACTCTGCGTTGAGACTCGTACGGTTAGTGCTTCTGTACGTCACTTGCCAGGACCACGGGAGGGGCCGCATCTGGGTCCAAAGATGCGATTCCAGACGGGGATTCTCCCCCCCAAGTCCACAAGGAGAGTCTGGGATCCCACCAAGGCCCAAGGAGACCCCTGCGCTTGACAAATCCCTTCAAATTAATGCCCGACGTGAAAGGGCTTACAGCCTACTCGTCTGATGGTATTTTTAGTGTCAGCTGCAGCACCTGCTCAGGTGTGCGGAGGGCTCAGGTGTGCGGAGCAGCTCAGAAACCTGCAGAGACTTCTGACGGAGGGAAGGGGCTGGGGAGGGATAGGAAGGAGAGGCTTTCAGTACAGAGCTGCCCAGGTCCGTGACTCGCTGTGTGCTTCCCCTCTCGTGAGCTGCACTTCCTGAGCTCCAGTGCTCGGGTGGACTGTTAGCTCTTGCGGAGGCTGGGATGAATTCTGACCCCCTGCGAGGACCCGCCTGCCCACACTGCAGGGCTTGGGAATGACGTCGGTTTCCGTCCAGGCTGAGCTGATAGTGCTGCAGGGTGTGTGCTTATGGGGTGGAGGTGAGCAGAATTCTGCTGTCACCCAACACACAGCCCGTTACTTAATATTCCAGCCCTGGCTACAATTCGATATCACCAAGCACTGGTCGCTGGCAGTCATAGCGCTTGACCGATGGAAAATCTCAGTGAGAGCAGAATTCTAGGACTCCAGTCCTTAATGGATCTGAGCCTCTGTCTCCATGTCAAGAAATAGGAAGAAATATGTCACCAAGACGAAGGGTCAGGGGAGGCGTAAAGGGACTTCAGGTATACCGGTCCCCACGAGGGGCTTAGGAGAAACACATTTTTTTTTTTTTTTTTTTTTGTCCATAGAAATGTAAGCATTGCTGGAATTTTTTCACAGGGTGGTGGCCTTTGAAAATCCTCCAGGATGAAATCACCTCTAGTCCTCCCTGTAGAATAAAGCTGTGACTTGTTCGAGGCTAGGGTGGACCCCGAACCGTTTCCTGAGAAAAGTTCCTGGCTTTGCCCGCTGGCCCTCTGCACCCCACAGCAGTCTAAAATTTCTAGTCTACAGATTGCCCCTCAGTTAACAACAAACTATGGTCTCTCTCAGTGCTGAACAGATGCCTTCCAACCCTGAGCCAGAGGCTGGGCGAGAACGTCCCCCGTAAAGGGCTGTTTCCAAAGTATTCAGTGCATCACTCTTCTTGGTACTTTAGGTTCTTTCTTTCGGGTACAGCCAGACATGGGAAAAGTAAATACTCAGACGTTGAACACGTAGGTTCCAAAGAAAATACGGAGTTGCGTTTCCATCGTGGTAGGAAGCAGTTAAGCATTTGGTTTGGATCGGCTGGGGTTTGTGGAGCCGGGGCCCCTGTCCCTCCCGGTTCCACTCTGAGAAACCTCACATCAGGAAACTGTTGTACTCCTAAGGACTGCAGAAAGCCCTTTGTCCACTGAGTTTGCTCTCACAACGGACTCTGTCTCCCCCAACCTGAGTTTTTTTGAGATGAGAACCTCAGAATCACATTTGAAAGTCAATGTAACAATCCCAGGGCCCCTAGGGCCTGCCCCTCGTATGCACTACTTCTCAGCCTCTCCCAACCCCCCCCCCCCAGTCCCTCATCCTCCTGTTAGCACGCGCTTTGGTTGTGAACGGGCTCAAACCCTTTCTGCAATCAGAAAGTCCTAACAAGCAAGCAAGTGTTGAAAATCATGTTTCAGAGGCTGCTTGTGTAAGTATATACATCTCCAAGTATATACGTGTCTCCCAGATAACGGGCCGGGCTTTGTTCCAAGTCTTCTCTCCTCTCCCCGCCCTTCACTGCTTCAGTGTCAATACACTGATCAAGTAAGAGGGTTACTAACTAAACTAGACACCCAGAACAGACCCGTACACGTTAGAAGGTACTGGAAAAAAGGTTTGTTGAATGAAAACCAGAAGATCTGTGGTGAGAAGAAACTGAAGCTTTGCCCAACAGTTTAGAAATTCTTCCCACTTTCAATTACACGAGCTCCAGTTTCCCGCCCTCATAACCCACTTCATTTTGCTCTTCCTGGTGAGTGCTCTCTAGTTTGGACACCATGATGGTGTCCCTTTGTGCCCTTTTCACTCTCTTTGGGGGGAAAGCTAAGAACACTGGATAGCAGGGGCTGGCAAACTTCTTTTATGAAGGGCCACCCAGTAAATATTGTGGATTTTGCAGTCCACATGGTCTCTGCTGCAAGTACAGTGGATCTTCATTATTCTTGGATTCCGAAGTTACGAATTTGCCCACTGACTAAAATTTATTTATAACCCCAAAAGCAATACTTGTGGTGCCTTTGCAGTCATTTGTGGACATGTGCAGAGGAGTGAAAAACGTGAGTCACCTGACACCTATGTTCCCAGATGTGAGGTTGAACAAGGTGACATTCTGTCTTCTCTTTTCAGCTCTCACGCTGAACATAAATGTCCTTTTCGTGGTCCACTTCGTGGCATTTTGTGTGCGTGTTTGGTGAGTGATTTTGGTGTTTAAAATGGCAGCCAAGCCAAGTCCCGAAGTCCTATCTAGTGCTCCAGTGCACAAGAGGGCTGGGATGTGACTTTTAAGGGGAAAAATTTGTATGTTAGAGAAGTTCTGTCCAAGAGCAAGTTGACCTTGAGTTCAATGTTAGTGAATAAACGATATATAAAAATAAAATTTCTTTAAACAAATGCACATAAGGTTATGTATTCACCTGTTGACAAAAGTGTTGTGACCTGAGGCTTGCAGAAACCTAACCCTGTATTTCCCTCAGGAGCAATGGTTCAGTATTTACTAATTCAGTATTCCTGGAGATTTTATTGAACATAATTATGGTGAATAATGATAATCGATTTTATTCAAGTCAGAATTAGTAACATGAAAGCAGGCATAGACACAATGAGCATAGGTATGTTCTAATAAAACTTTATTTATGGCTATGGAAACTTGAATTTCATAAATTTTCCTGCCATGAAATAGTCTTTAAAAAAATATTTTCCCCCCAGGGTGCCTGGGAGGCTTAGTTGGTTAAGCATCTGCCTTCAGCTCAGGTCTTGATCCCAGCATTCTGGGAACGAGTCCCGCATGGGGCTCCCTGCTCAGTGAGAAGCCTGCTTCTCCCTCTCGCTCTGCCCCTCCCGTCTGCTCATGTGTGCTCGCTCTCTCTCACTCTTTCTCTCAAATAAATAAATAAATTAAATCTTAAAAAAAAAAATTTCCCCCCAACCACTAAGGTACATAAAAACCAGTCTTAACTTGCTGGCCTTTCATGAGCTAGATTTGTCCCACTGGCCGGTTTGCCAGTTCTTGCTGTGTAACTTTGCTTTCAGTGAATCCCACTGCTTCGGAGCCAGATCATCGTGGATTAGGGAGACCCGCACCCTCATTCTCCTGGAAGTCTCTGCCAGCCCAGCACTATCACTCTGGTGGGACCTGAGAACCTTCCTGGTGTCTAGGGCTTTGAAATCGGAGACAGTATTGAAGTTGGAGTTCAGCCAGCTGGGTTTGAAAGCCAGTGTATTATTTCCTAGCTGTTTCACTTAAGGCAACTTTTCTGAGCTTTATAACTTAAGAAAGAGAATCACGGCAATCTCTTCAGATGGTAGGGCAGGTTAAAACGCACAGTGAGAAGGGGCTCTGCAGATGGGATTCCTATACCACCCTCACTCCACCCCAAACCAGTTCGCAGCTGGACCTCTACCCTTGGGGTCCTTTGAACATCACCCAAGCTTCACAAAGGAAGCAAGCAGATGCCAACAAATCTCATTCCTTTCTACCCTCCTCACCATTGCAACCCACCCAATAAACTGAGCAAGAAGGTATTTCCCTGAAAACTGTAGCCCCCTTTTCTGTGGCCTCACAACATACTATTTAAAGCGCAAGGGATGTCCCCCCAGATTGCCCCCTGCCCCTTGTTTAGGCTAATGTCAGTCAGATAATTTTCAGGCATAAGCAAAAACCTGCTGGTGAGAAACCTCTCAAATGTCACTGCTTACAAAAGAGGGTAGAAAACAGAAAACTCTGTTTATTTTCCTGACCTAAAAGATAACATCGCTTCGCCCTTTCCTTTTGTTTAAGGTCAGATCAGGAGCATTCTTTAAAAGTGGCTCCAGAAGAAGTTTCCTATCTGTATATTCTTTAGCAACTTACGTTTTTAGTAATAATGATTATTAGTATTAAAAGAAACAACGATAATTTAGTCATCTGTAAAATGGAAGTAATGATTTGGATTTCAGCCTACCATTTAAAGTGATTGGTAAACTATATAGTAATGATGTTATGGTTATTATATCTAAATCCACATTGATTCTAAAGTGCCCTTCTCGTGGGTTTTATAAGTAGTGGGTGACAAAATGAAGCCAGCGCTGTGATCCCAAGGACCTCATGGCGCTTTGCAGACAAGGTCGTAGAAAAGCAACATTCCTGACACCCCAGCCTCAGACCTGAGAGCTGGAGGGGCCTCAAAGTCTCGCCAGTCCTGGTCTAATGATGAGAAAGCAAGGCTCAGAGAGCGCCGATGACCGTGCGCGTCCTGCACGGAGAAACCAGACGGCAGCCCGCACCTGGCTGTGCGTGCGTCCGCGGCTGCCGCTTCCCCACTGGGCGTGCGGAGGGCGCGGGAGGAGGGAGGCGAGGCCCCGCCCTTCCCCCCGGGACGCCCGGCGGCGCGGCGAGCGGCGCGGCGAGCGCGCAGTCACGTAGCAGCCGGCGGACCAGCTCGCTCCGCGCCACGTAGCGCGCGACCCGCGACGGTCAGCGCTTGAAGAGGTAGGCAGGATGCAGCAAAGGAAAGCTCCTCCTCTCCTTACCCGAGTTGCCTCTTTCTGGAAATTGACAGAAAATGGGACTCTGGCAGCTTTGAACAAGTAAGACATTTCGAAAAGTGTCACAGCACGAGAGATAGCAGGGCGCTCCGAGAGCACGAGTTTCTCTTGTTTTGCACGGAAGGAAACAGATTTGGCCCAAACCGACAGGCTGGGACGCCTCCTTTCTCTTAACCTGCAGCCCTCCCTGCGCCTCCCTTCCCTGACCCGCACCCCTCCGCCCTGGTTCTGTGCCCTGGCCTCGCACACGCCTGCAGTTCCACTCTTTTTATCTGGCGGCGTCAGACTTTGAACAATGCGCCGCACACGCCGGCGTCCGAGGCTAACCCCGCCTCCGGGCACGTAGTGAGGGTGTGCCTTCCGCGCGCGGCTTCAGCTCTCGGGGAGCGGCGAAACCCGAGCCAGTCCCAGGTGCGCCACCGGGAAGCGTGACTCCTTATCTCGGGAAGGGCCGCGCGCTGTCGGGCTGCCCTTCGCGGGGCCGGGATAAGGTCTGAGCCCTACCCAAAGCCCAAGGTTGGTTTCCATTCCACGTTGCTCCTGAAGCTGATCCAGAAAACGTGCACCTTTTTACAGGCGGCCCTCAGGGCCTTGCCCGCCCTCCTGTGTGAGTGTCTCAGACTTCGTGATTGCTTCTGAGGCCACGGCTCCCCTTGCCAACAAGATGGTTTTCAGAATTCTGGCCGCGGAATACAGTCTTCAAAGGAAGGGCTAATCAGAAGCACGGTGTGTTTGGGAAGGCGGAGGCTAGGACACAGCTTGCCGTCCTGACCGCCCTCCACCGTCAGGCGGCCTGGCCGGTGTCAAGCCCTTGGGCTCTTCAGGGGATGGTTCAAAAATCACCGACTTACGGATCTTTGGTGTGCTCTCAAAACCTTTTCCTCACTGGCCTCAACCGTTTCCCACCTCCACCCCCATCCCACGGTCCAGACACATCCGGGCATGATGTCCCTGTCACTTGTCCACTCCCCTGCTCCTGGGCTCTCTACTCAGATGTTACTTCCTCTCCCATGCCTTCCTCCATGCTTTCTCTAGAACCCTGTGCACACCGCGCATGTAATCCACGGTGACAATTCTGGTGCACTTCCCAGGCCTTGCTTGATTTCTTTGTTGCCTTTGATGCCGTGGCCACTCCCTCTTTTTTGAAACTCTTCCCTTAACTCGTGGAATTCTACCCCACTCTTTCTCAGGCTTCTGTAACATCTTCCTCTGCTCACGTTTGAGGGTTTTCTCCCAGCCAAGGCTTTCCCTTCAGCCTTCTGTTCACAAACACACACACACACATATCCTTCCTGTGGGACCTCCTCCACATACTCTAATACATGAACACGATTGGTTCCATTGGCAAGAAAGAAGGCCAGAAAATCAGGGTGCACCCTGGCCATGCAGTATCTGGCCCCAGCTTTCCTCTCTGTCTCCAGCTCCTTCCATTCCCCTGCATGTTACCTTCTCTGAGGTCACTCCAAATATCTCCCGTATTTTGAAATTTTCAGCCCTGCAGTCACACAGGCTTGAGATGTAGTGTATTAACTATTGTCGAGAAACAAGTCGCCCCAAGACTTTTTAGTAGCTTACGAAGACAGTAATCACTTCTGTGTCTCTTGGTTCTGGCTTAGGCTCCCTCGTGAGGCTGCAGTTAGGATGTTGGCCAGGGCAGCCGTCTCCCATGGGGCTGGAGGGCGATCCACGTCTGAGGAGGCTTATTCACATGACTGGTGAGTTAGCACTGGCTCTTGGTAGGAGGCCTCGGTTCTTCTTCATGCGTGTTGCTTGAATATCCTCATGGCCCAGGAACTGGTTTCACCAGGACAAGTAATTCAAGAGAAGATCGAAGCTGCAGTGCTTTTTATAATCTAGCCTCTGAATTCAGTGTTATCTCTTATCGTTCTCTCTTGGTCACTCAGAACAGCCCTGATCCAGTGGGAGACAAGGCTACACAGGGCTGTGAATACAGAAGGTAGGCACAGTCGGGGTCTCGGAGGTGGGCTACCCCATTTAGTTACCCCCTTTTAGTGTAAAGAACTCTGACTCTTCTGTTCACACTCAGCTCACTGACGTAACAGCCGCTTCCTTTAAGAAGTCTTCCCCGTTGGTGAATTTCCTCTTCTGCTCCCATTAGACCTGGAGCATATCTCCATTTCCTCCTGTCTTAAGCTGCACTGAAATCGTTGATTTACTTCTCTCTTGCCTGGTCTTTGGGTTCCCTGAGGAATAAGAGAATGTCGAAGACAATTTGAAATCACAATGTCTAGAACAATGGTGCACCGCAGAGTCTCAGTGTAATTTATACATGGAGTAAGTGAATTTACTTACTAAACATTTAGTAAATAAATGACATTTCCTTTCCCCAACTAGAAATATTTTGTATAGCACTTCATGTATATCACACCCCCACTTCAATTCTCTGCCGATTGGTTTTTATATTTCAGCTTTCATATTACATTTCCCACCTGCCTCACCCCTGATGAGCTCTCTTCTCCTTTGATCCTGAAATTTTATTCTAAGAAAATATTTACACATTTGGTAAAGATGTAGCTACAGTGACCTTCATTGCAGTTTGCATGTGATGTTTGGCTTTGTAGAAAACCAAATTTCAAAAAATAGTGATTTGATTAAGAAGGTATGTAATGAAAAATAGACTTGTTGTGTAGCCACTGAAATAATAATACAAAAAATATTCGTTGATATGAAAAGATGTTCACCTGATATTACTAGAGTAAAAGTTGTAAACATTTTAATTTAAAATTTGCGATAAAATACCTGTAAGCTACAATTGATCATTTTAGCCATTTTTTAAGTATACAGTTCAGTAGCATCAAATACATTTGCATTGTCGTGCAGCCAGTGTCTAGACCCCCTCATCTTGCAAAGCTCAAAGTCTATACCATTAAGCAACACTCCCCCCCCCCCATTTTCTTTCCTCTCCTCCAGCCCCTGGCAACCACCATTAGACTTCTGTCTCTATGAATGTGACAATCTGGTACCTCTCAAAGGAAATCACACAGTATTTGTATTTTTGTGCCTGCCCGTTTCATTCAGTATACTATCCTCAAGGTTCATCCATGGTATAGCCTGTGTCTGAATTTCCCGCCTTTTGAAGGCTGAATACTATTTCACTGTATGTATGTGCCACATTTTGTGTATCCATTCATCCAGCGATAGGTACTTGGGTTGCTCCTACCTTTTGGCTGTTGGGAATAATACTGTAATGAGCATAGGTGCGCCACTGTCTGTTCAAGACCCTGCTTTCAGTTCTTTTAGATAAATTACCCAGGAATAGAATTGCTGGGTTAATGTGGTAATCCTGTTTTTAGCTTTTTGAGAAGCTGCCATACTGTCCCCTGTAGAGGCTACACCGTTTTCTGTTCCCACCTACAATGCCCAAGGATTCCAACTGCCATGCACCCTTGCCAACACTTAATTATTTTCTGGGCGCGTGTGTGTTTGTGTGTGTGTGCGCGTGTGCGTGTGTTTTCATAGTAGCCATTCTAATGGGTGAGGTGGTATCTCATGGTGGTTTTGATTCACATTTCCCTAATGATTAGTGATGTTGAGCACTGTAGGAGTTCTTTATATATTCTGGGTATTAATCCCTTATATGTATGATGTGCAAATATTTGATCCCATTCTGTGGTTGCCATTTCACTCTGTTGATTGTGTGGAAAACATTTTTTAAAGAGAAATGATTATGCTGACATACACACAATCGGGAAAAAACTGGGAAAACTTGCTAGAAAGTTAGGAGCATGGACTATGGAATTAAGAGTGATTTTCATTTTCTTATGTTTATTATTAGCAATTTTTGGCATAAACATCTCACTTTCACGGAAAATCTTTAAATGAATAACACCTTGATTCTAATAAAGCATAGGGCGTAGGTCTGTCCTTTGCAGATTTAATCAAGAAGGTCTGAAATCAAGAAAATATTTAGATTGTCAGCATCCTCCCGATGGGGTGCTGAGTCAAGGAGGGACAAGTGGTTTTCCTGAGTTTCATTTTGCTCTTCTATGAAATGCAAGATTTTTCCAGTTCTTCATTCCAAAGAATTTATGTACAGACCCTGTCTATAATTGATTGTCCTTAGGAAACTTTTCCCAGCGCCCTCTCTGCTTCAAAAGGCACTTGTTCTGATTTCTATCAGGTCCGTCACACCACAGTGTGCCTGGCTCCCTGTCTAGATGGGGATTTCCTCAAAATCCAGGGCTTACCCCTCTGGGCAACACCCAGAAGCACAGGGCGTGGCACCCTTGTTGAATAATGTTGCCAGATCCAAAAGGCACAGTTCTGTTTCTCAGCTTCCCAGGAGAATTTGACTCAAAGGGTCACCTGACCATTTCTTCCTGTTGCACCTGTCTCCTGTTTGCCCTTGTGTGACCCCACACTGTCTTGTATTTCCTCCTCAGTCTCTGGCTACTCGTTTTCAGTCTGCTTTGCAAAGTCCTCTTTATTCTCCAGCTGAGCTCTAAGACCGAGTTCTTGGCGGCTCAGTCCCTTCTCCTCCTTTGCTCTCCTTCCATGACCTCAGCTATTGCCATGACCTTAATTCCCGCCTATGTACCAGTTATTTCTCACCGGCCCATACATCTCCTTAGAGCTCCAGACTTGTGTATCCAACTGCCTCGTGCTGTGTGTGTTTTCTGTTTGTCCTTCCAGATCCACGCTGTACTTTTGGTGACCCTCCTCTCTGCCCTGGCACTTTGAACTTGTGAACCCTATCAGCAGACTCTCTGACTTCCAGCTGGGCTTAGCCAATAGAAGTTTCCAGCAGGAGACTGAAAGGTCAGAGGAGAGTGAGGTCAGTAAGTTTTTTATCCCAGCTCTCTCTTTGGGCTTCACCTCAGACTGGCCGTATCTGTCTACGGAAGGCCACAGATCCTATCAGAAGGCCCTCTCCATCTGCGTCTAGCCCCCTAGACCCTCTCTCAACCAGTTACCGCCCCTTCCCCTTGCTTCCTCAGGCCTAGGCACAGTCACGCCTCCCCACCGTTCCTAGCTTCAGGACACTGCACCATCTCTTTGCTTTCCCTAAACTCTGCCCACACCTTTGTTAGAGGGTTTTTATGAAGCTCTCTTGCCCTGGGTTCCTGCCAGGACCCGGGCTCCTCCACACCTACTCCACATCTCCCCTTGGAATTCTCACAGTCTTCACAAACATGACATGTCCACCACATAACTTCTGATTTTCCTCCACGCCTCTCCTCCCTACATTCTGCCGTCTCTGCGAATGCTGGCACCAGCAGGCCACGCACACAAGGCAGATGCCTTGGCAGTCAACGCGATTTCTCCATCTCCCCTCAGCCCCACTGTCCTCCGTCTTACCCATCACTATGTCTGGAAAATCAGCTTCCCACAGCTGGCTGCTCCTGACTCTAGTTTTCAGCGTATGTATTATCTTCTGAAAAAATCTTCCTTCACACACCAGTTAAGGGCCCTCCATCTCTTTATTCTCTCTCCACAGGCCAGTTTGTTTGCTTCTCAGGAAATTAGTATCACTTCCTAATATCACTTAAGAAGTGATTATGTATCTCCCTTGGGAGTCATGTCCCTTTGGTAGAACAGGGTGACTGCGCTGTGAAGGATAATGGCTATAGCTCTTCAGGTCACCCCACTTGGAGGCCCGTGTTTCCTGAGGCTGATCCAGTACGGCACAGTTAATCTCTGCAGTTCCAGACCTGCGTCCGTGCTAACCTCTTCAAGGTTCCGTACCCCCTCAAAGCCTCATGGAAAACGAACCACCGGCCCTACGCATCTTGTCTACATTGGCAGAAATAAATTACATGACATCTAGGATTCCATAAGAGCCCAGTTCTACTGGCTCCAAGGCCAAGGATTTATCCTTGACTGTGCATTTGTTTCAAAGAAACTCCACTTATAAAAACAACGTGCAAAAGATGGAACTGAGATGCCTAAAATGCCAGATTCATGATTTAGTTGCTCGGCCCAGTCAGTGCACTGCAAGTTCAGAAAACAAAACAAACAAACACAAATCTAAATGAAAGAACACATTTCTAAATCAAATTGCCCACCTATTTCAAAGTCCTCCTATACATGGAGTCAGACAGAAACCAGAAATACATCTAGGTGTCACCCGAACTAAACTGAAATATTTGCTGTTTTTTCCTTCTGGAATATCACCTGAAAGAGACACCCATCCTGTTTGATGTATGGATTCAGAGCTGAGAAACCACCATGGTGTTTAGGGTCCCCCTATCTGCTTGAAGCTTTGGGCTTGAACGATGCCAAGGGAATCATTACCATGGATGCTACCTTTGGGCGGGGGTTCGGGAAAACACAGAGAGATGGAGAAAGGCTAAAATGATGGGATAACTGGTCCACTCCATGGACATCATTGAGTGTTAGGGACCAGGCACTGCTTTAGGGTCTGTGTACTGGCTGTGGTTTGAACCTCATTCCTCCTCAATGACCCTCTTCCCATCGTCTTCCAAAGACACTGGACATTATTCCGTTCCTGGACTGGTTAAAAGAAAAAAACACAAAGACACCAGGAGTCATGGCTGGAACTAGTGCCTATTTTTCTAGAAGCCTCTCCTTGAGCTCCCAGCTATTTCAGAGGCATTTCCTTCACCCTTGGGTTCTAAATTCTTAAGCAGCCTATTCACCTTAGAGGAGGAGCCCTTCTCTTACGGAGACCTGGTGATTTGGACATCCTAAGCTGCTTGAGTCCTGAGTCCTGCCCCTGGGTGTGGTTAGGCCTCAGGAAACCAGGACAAGAAGAAGACAGCTCATTGGATTATAGAGCTTTGTATGGTAGTCCCCGTATCTTCGGCGTTGCTTTCTGCAATTTCAGTTACATGCTGTCAACCTTGGTCCAGAGGCAATGATGTGTCATCAGGAGGTCAGTAGCAGCCCCGCGCTGGGTCACAGCACCTGCACCTCTCACAGCACTTCCCTTTGCGTGTAGGCATTTTATCATCTCGCATCATCACGAGAAGAAGGGCGAGTGCAATACAATAGGAGATTTTGACAGAGAGAGAGAAGCTACATTCACATAACTTTTATTACAGTGTATTATAATTTTTCTGTCTTATTATTTATTATTAATTTCTCACTGTGCCTAATTTATAAATTAAACTCTATCATAAGTATATATGTATCGTATATGTAGGGTTCGGTTCCACTAAAGGTTCTGTAAGGTATGCCCTGAGGATAAGGGGGGGACCACCGTATAGTATTTATTCTATTGCTGCTGATCCTGGGGGTGGCCACCATGGTGGGGAAGGTGTTCTCATCTGATCTAAAGCTCTTCCGTTCATCTGAAGAGACTAGAGGTCACAGGTTTTCCATATTCTCAAGACTTCAGTTTTTGCCCTGGGCCTACCAAAACTGGAGGAATGAAGTCCAATCCCTGAATTGTTCAGCTGGAGAAATAGTGGCTCGGGGGTATGTTTTGTCTGGGGATACATATCTCATCAAATCAGTTCGTTGAGCACTTACTGTGTATAGATGGTTAATTTTATGAATCATCTTAGCTGGAGTGTGCGATCCAGTTGTTTGGTCAAACATTAGTCTGTGTTTGCCAGAAAGATATTTTTTTAAGACATGATTAACATTTCTTTATTTACTTATTTATTTATTTAGAGAGGGAGAGGTGGGGGGGAGGGGGAGAGAGAGAATCTCAAGCAGACCCCACGCCCAGCCCAGAGCCCAACTCGGGGCTCACCTCACAACCCTCAGATCATGACCTGAGTGGAAATCAAGAGTCAGATGCTTATCTGACTGAGCCACCCAGGCGCCCCTAGATATGATTAATATTTAAATGAGCAGATTTTGAGTAAAGCAGATGTGCTCCATCATTAATGAGTTGAAGGCCTTAAGAGGAAAGAGTGGGGTACCCACTGCCAGCCTGCCCTACAGATTTTGAACTTGTCAGCTCCCTCAAGTTGCGTGAGCTGAAAATAAAGCCCTTTCTCTAGAAACATCTTATTGGTTCTGCTTCTCTGCAGAACCCTGACTGACATGGAATGGGGAAGGTGGGAGACGGACCGGTGATCGACACCTGGCTTTCAGGTCCCCGGACTCTGCTCTGATGGCCACCTAACCAGACGATAAAGCAGAGTAGATGGTCTGTCCGTGGCCACATAAGTCATGACATTGTTGGGGAATAAGTGCTTGTCTTCACACATTCAGCTTTTGGAGTGACACTTTTAAAGCGCCAAAAGCCAAATTAAACCCATCAAGATGCCTTTGAATGTACAGCATTCCTCTTATGGAGGAAATAGCCTCACCACATCCGGGCAGTTTACGGCTGGAGCCATCCACCTGCTGCCGTCCCGGTGTGAGCGCCATGCGTTTGTCAAGTACGCATGTTGTGTTCCTGCCCCACGCTCAAACTCTGCATTCTGGGAATTAAGCAGAGGAAAAGTTCCTCCTCCTTGACAGCAGCTGCCAGAGCGTGCTTGCTTTAGTACACACTGTAAGTGCAAACCTGGTGTTCTCAGGAGAGCTGTCCGACTTCTTCGTTCTTCGGCTGTGCAGAGCCAAAGAAAAATAACCCAAATGTGGAATCTCAGCTTTTCTCTACTATTATCAATGCTTGCTACCTACCATGGAGGCCTTAGGAGGGAGGTTGCAAAATAGGATACACTATCATCTAAAAATAAATGAGCTGATATTGCATAGTACAAATTACGTTAGTTATGACTTCAATTCCTTTTATTTCTCTTCTCCATGAGTTCGTTCTGAAAAAGTGAAATGGCAAAGTTGGAGGGAAATATGTGAACAATTAAGATTTGGAATACAAAATGTAGCTTTCATCATATTCACTGAACAGCTTTTTTCTGATCAGATCTTTTTAAAAAAGATTTATTTATGAGAGAGAGCGTGCAAATGGGGGAGGGGCAGAGGGAGAGAATCGCAAGCAGGCTTCCTGCTGAGTGTGGAGACCTACCTGGGACGCAGTCTCACAACCCTGAGATCATGACCCGGAGATCAAGACCTGAGCTGAAACCAGGGGTTGGACACTCAGCCAAATGAGGCACCCAGGTGCCGCCTGATCAGTTCTTTCTGATTATCATCTTCTCTCCTGCTTGCTTGCTGCTGCCGCTACTGGGTCAGCTGGCGGTGACAGAGCCAGTGGTTCAACAGCGTTCTCAAATGGTAAAAGGAGACACTCAAGGGATCGAGCAGACTCAATGAGACAGAAGGAACATTTCAAAAAGCTAAAAGGTGGATCGAACTCTTGGAAAAACCAAAGAGCTGGAATTAAGAATAGAAGCTAGCTATAAAACTGAGAATCTGAGACAAATAGGGATAAAGTGACCAACTAGAACACACCCTGGTCTTCCTGCTTCACTCGACAGTGTATGAATTTACTGTAAAGTCCTGGGCCGTCAGAAAAATGAACAGAGGAAAACTGGACAGCTCTTCCTCAGCTTTCCTGTCTTCTCTAGGATTTCCTGCTAGCTTTCTCCACCCTTGGCTACCACCTACCTTGGTAACTACCACCGATCCCCATCCTAATCCGGTCAATAGGCATGTGAGACGCATTACTCATGCATTACGTAGGGTGCTTGCTGGTGGATGGAACTGGGGGAGGCAGCTGTGAGAGCCTACTGGCTCTCTGTGACAGACTTGCCCTTTCCTTGTTAAAACGTGTTGTTCCTCAGGGCCCCAAGGGAAGGCTTGCTGTGACTCATGTGACTTTTAAATGTGACAGAAATGCAGGACCAACTTGTTAAAGCTTTTATGGAGGTCTGTTTTCACGAGACAAAATGTAGCCAAGACACACATCAGAGTTCAAAAAGGAAGGCAGAGCAACAGTGATGAAGATGTGGTCATCAGGACAGAAGGACACTGAAGCCGGGAAACACAAGATGAGTCTTTCATGTATCTCATTCCTGAGACACTTGTGATAAGCCCCTGGAGATTTGCTAAATGTGGCATGTACATTGGGCTTTAAGCACTTTATTTTTATTTTTTTTTAAAGATTTTATTTATTTATTCGACAGAGATAGAGATAGCCAGCGAGAGAGGGAACACAAGCAGGGGGAGTGGGAGAGGAAGAAGCAGGCTCATAGCGGAGGAGCCCGATGTGGGGCTCGATCCCATAACGCCGGGATCACGCCCTGAGCCGAAGGCAGACGCTTAACTGCTGTGCCACCCAGGCGCCCCGGCTTTAAGCACTTTAGAGCCAACCCCAAAAGGGACCGTGTAAGAAGTTACATGATTGGGAAAGGGTGGTCGCCGTGGAAGTACTGATGCTCTTGGAATAAAGATTAGAGCAAAACCCACCCTCCCACTCCACGCATGGCCACCACTCCCACCCAGCTGCCTCTGTGGAGTAGAGTGAACACATTTTCTAACTCCTTTACAATAAAAGTGTCAACAGTCTATAAAGGCGGGGCTATTGTGGTGTAGTGACAAACAGTAGTCCCTGTCACCCAGAATTTTATGCTTTATTGAGAAGGGGGAATATGCTATGATTTAATAGGAGGAGGAGATTGAATGGATAGCTTGCACGGGCACTTCTAGGGCAGAGAGATGTTTCACATTTTATGTCAAATTTCCACCATCGGTATAAAGTGCAGTGTTCCGCACAGACACTTGCAGCCTGCCCAGCATGTCTCTTCTGAAAAACATGAAGTGGCTAAAGCGAAAGGACTCGTGAAGGAGGTACGATATACCTTTGTTGGGGTCACAATAATTCATACTTATGGGAAACATGGGGAAGGAAACAAAATCGTGGCTCTTGAGGAAGACGTAGGGAAGGGGCATTACCGCAAACAGGCCGGCTCACAGGGGGAGGAGGAGGGAAACGTTGACTTCAAGGAGAGACTGGACGCCTCCCCTGGACTAATACAAGGGTTCATCTGAAGAAAACATTAGAAACGTGCCCTGGAGATTCAGAGGACACATGCCTCCAGCAGGACCGTCAGGGCATCTTGCTAGGGTAAACGGGAGAGGAAAACAGGGCAAGAACTGTTTCTACAGAACTCTCTTAAGTGAGCAGCATAATATTTCCTCCACAGCAAAGTGTTTTTCGCAGTAGGACCTCTAAGCCATTCTTTTGAGTTTTGTGTGAGTTCTTTGCTTTTTCTTTTGTTTGTTTTTGTCCTGGAGAGCTGGCTTAAGTGACTACTGGTGTAGATGAAAGATGTTCATGTGCTCTAGAAGGGGCTCTCTAATACTCCGAAGCAGAAGTGATGCCGGCCTCGGGATGACCATGTAGGTTGAGTATTGCAGCCAGGGCAACAAGACCTTCATATTACAAATAATCCCAGTTACGTCGTTGCCCCTCTTCTCCCACCAGCCTCGAGGCAGAACAAGCAGCAACTAGTAACACCAGTGATGCTGTGGTGGCCCTCACAGGGCAGAGTGGCTTCCTGCACAAAACCCAGCTGCTCTTCTCCAGACATTCCCATCATGCCTTGCTACTTCCCCTGGAAGGTGGGTGAGGTACCATCCTCCCCAGAAGGGGAAAGATGGCGATCCTTTCAAACACAAGGAACCATGCCTTCTTTCCTCTTCCTTGTCCCAGCTTTTCAGGGGAATTCCAATTCTACCCTAACCAGTCTACTGGAAACTTAGCCTATCCTCGTTCCTACCCATGAATCACCATTATTCATAGACAAGCACAAACCTGACACCCCTCATTTTAGGGCCATCTCACTACTGGCTCACCTTTGGTCACATCAGTCTATTTTTAATCATTTTAAGACTTATGTCTTGTGCATTAATTTATTTACAAGTTTATTGCCTATTCTAGAATATAAGGGCCATGGGAGCAAGGACTTGCTTGTCCTGTCGACTCCTGTATTTTTCACGTTTAGAATAGTGTCTGGCATGTAATTGGTATGCCAAATAATTTATTATTAAAAATAGAGGGTAGAGTCAATTATAAAGCAAGAGCTTAGGGAAATAAAACATTCTAATATTAATATATGAAAATAGTTTTTACTTTTCCGACACAGAGACACCCCCCATTCTATTGAGTGCTGCAATAGGGAAATGTAGAGTAGCCAGAGCTCACTGGGAGTTGGAGAGCTGAGGAAAGAGGAGCACTGAGGGGGTGTCTCCGAGACCCTTTCAGGGAGTCTGTAAGGTAGAAACTAGTTTCATATTAATATTAAGGTGTTGATTTTTTCACCGTGGTGACATTTCTGATGATGCAAAAGCAACAGAGAGCAAAACTGCTGCCTCCTTCCCATGTGGCATGTGGCACCAAATTGTCACCACATACTCACAGTAAAACAGATTCCAGTTTCCTTTAAGAATGCCCTTGGTAGGGGCACCTGGCTGGCTCAGTTGGTGGAGTGTACAACTCTTTATCTTGGAGTTGTGAGTTCGAGCCCCCCATTGGGTGTAGAGATTACTTTAAAATATTTTTTTAAAAAAGAATGTCCTTGATAAATCAGTAAAAATTATTAATTTTGTTAAATCTCGATCTCTGAGTACATGCGTGCATTTAATATTCTCTAATAAAATGGGAAAAACACAACAAGCATTTCTGCTGAATAATGAAGGGTGTTGGTTTTCTTGAGGAAAAACACTTGGCAATTAATTTGTGAGCTAAACTAGCCTTTTATTCCCCCTGGAACACCATTATTCTTTAAAATTTTAAAGTGTGAAAGCCAAACTATGGTTATTTAGACTTGGATATTTGAAGGGTATTTTCTCAAAATGAATAAAGTAAGCTTGTCCCCTCAAGTAAAACAACTGACAATATCAGTTGCCAATGATAAAATGTTAACTTTCAAGAAAGAATCAGAATTATAGAACACTTGTGTATATCACTGTGAGCTTGACGGCTTCCTTATAGACATTATTCTGATGAGATTGGTGGCAATATATTAATAATGTGATTTGGGGGGGGATGTGTAATAAAATATGTCAAAATTTGGAAGATCTACATAAGTCAGTGAGGCAATAATTTTCCAAATGTCACAAAAGCATGCATGGGTAAAAGATCTATTCAAAGTGCAAAACAGATCAATGGATTTCACAGAACAGAATTTAAAAAGTTCATTGAGAAGGTTCCAGATTCCACATTAAAATTAACTTTAAAGAAACTAGCACTTACTGAGTTTGGGTGTAGTATCAAAGAATATGTGCACTTATCTTTAAAACCAATTAAAATACTCCTCCCTTACACAGAGGCTGATTTTTCTTCATGAACTTCTGCCAAAACAAGATACTACTACAGAAGGAATGTAGAGGCAGAGTAGATATGGGAATCCAGCTATTTTCTATTAAGCCAGACATTAAGGAGATTTGTAAAACGGTAAATGACATCGCTCTTCTCACTAGACATTTTTCTGTTTTGGAAAATAGTTATCTGTCATAATCTACATTAACACGTAACTCATTATGATCGTCACTCAAATATTTTTAAAATTTCTCCGTATTCAGTTTTAGTATGGTAAATATTGATAACCACATCTTTTTTTTTAAAAAGCTACCAGGAATCCTCAGATTTTAAGAGGGTAAGTGGATTTCGAGACCAGAATGTTCGGAGATAATGGTTTGGATAAGACTTGTATAATTCAGCAGTGGCTCCAAAGACACTGAGGCATTTTCTCTCTTTGCTGGAGGCGGGTTCACAGTGTGAGGGACGAAGTGAATTATAAAATTAAACTGAAGGCGGGAGGCTGATGTTTCCCGGAGGCTCCTTTGTGCCTCAGGACATGTCCTCAGGCTCTCCTCCGAACCATCCTGTGAGGTCGTGGCGATTCAGTCCAAAAGAGAAGGAGGCTCAGAAGGGTTCGTTGGCTACAGCGAATAGAAGCGGGTGGCAGAACCACAGCTCTGCCAGCACTTCCCATCAGACCAGTACACCTGATAATGACCGGAAATGTTTAGGTCCCAAATACTTTCACCCAAAGTATTGGCACCATTGAGGTCAAACATGGCTTCGCGGCATCTGAATTCTCCCAATGACGGCCTTGGCATGCCGGCCTCGGAGGGCCGGCGAACACAATGGCATCACAGAAGAGTTACCCAATTTCCTGCCAACCTCTGTAAACCAGCTGGGTCTCTTTCTAAACTCTTGGAATTGTTCTACTTCCTAAGGGAAAATGTTGTGGGTGTTCGGGGTTGTGTGTGTGTGTGTGTGTGTGTGTGTGTGTGTGTGTGTGTGTTGCCTTCGGTTAGGGTTTCTGGCATTTTGTGAGCATGGAACTGATTAGTGCATAGGGTCAAACAGCTTGCGCTGGGCTTCCTATGTGAATGCGAACGGTGCTGATTTCCAGCTTCCCGTTCGGTAGGTTATCGGCGGCCGCCGCGGCGGGCGCTGCAGCTGCAGACGGCGTCCTTCAGTTTCCCTTCAGTTTCCTGCAGCGTTAGAGCGCGGCCTGGCTGCCCCTGCGCGCGCGGCGGCCGCCTCCGCGTGCCTTTCCTGCAGGGTTTCGGGAAAGGTGTTCGATTAGCCTGTGGAGAGTACTGGCCAGGCACAAACGCAGGTCTAGGGCCCGCTGCCGCTAGTGATCATGGGCGTAGTTGCCCGCGAAGGCGTGAGCTCTCGGGCCCCGCGCTCTGCTTCCTCGCACGGCTCGTTCCAGCCTTGAAGTTCGGTAACTCTGAGTTCTACTCCCAGCCACCACTGCCTAACGCCCCACACTCTGGTGGTTCTGAAGCATTCGTTTTTCTTCTTTCTGATTCACATTCCGTGTGTTCTTTGTCCCCTTTCCTTTCCCCCTTGTTATCCCTACATTATAGCCTCTTATATTTAAGTTCTTCTAGAAATGTCCTCCTTCACCAGCTCTTGTTATCCAGCTCCCATTGTCTCTAAAGTAGTATTAGGATGGCGGGCTTTTTCTTAGAAAGGAGATCCAGAATGTGTTTGCTTCCTGTTCTGGTAGGGGGTTGGAGATTGGCTTCTGTCAGAATCCTCCCTCGTCGTATAATGTGGGCCGGGGAAGCTGGGCCGGCAGCCATTTCTCCAGCTCCGCTCTATTTTTATCAAATTCAGTTAGAGTTAAGTAGGCGGGATAATGGCAAACTTAAGTCATCGGCTTTCACGTCCGAGTATGAACAGCTCAAATGGAACCAGGACGGTAAACTGTTTTCCACCAGCTGGGGCTCCCCCACACTCTGTGGCCTCCCCAGAGCCTCGGGGAGTGGGTTTGGCTCCATCTGGTGGTGCGATGGGCGAAGGCTTTGCTGCCCGGATCCTACAACGCTTGAGGAAAACCTGTTCGCTGTGAACAGGCAAGCAGGAATTTAAGCAAAATAGTGGGAACATTTACAGCAGATTACTTAGTATGCCCAGAGTTCAAATTTGTTGTTAGCCTTGCAAATGTGTGTAAGTTACAGAATCCCTGGGACCGTGCAAAGCTAAGGTTTATGGGTGTTCACTTCAGATATAAGTACTGTTGAGTTTTTAACTTTTCAGCGGGGTTTTTGTATGCTTAGGGTGGGATCCAAATGTTGCATGTTGGTAACTTATGCTCCTGTGAATAACATGGGCAAATTGCTTAATTTTTCTAAGCCTCAGTTTCTCATTTTGTTATCTGCAAACGATAGTCTCTAAGAACCATTCCAGTCCTTTAAAAATGTCAACCAGCTACAAATATTGCCAGTTTCATGATTCACGCCAGTGACTGTTCGTACTTCAGATCCATGATTTTTTCCATCTTCTGAGAGTTTAATGTTAACAAGTAGTGTAGAAATAATACCAATAATTGTCTTATCTTAAAAAAAATATTTTATTTATTTATTTTAGAGAGAGATAGAGAGGGGACGAGCGGGAGGTGCAGAGGGAGAGGGAGAGAATCTGAAGCATACTCTCCACTGAGAGGGGAGCCCAGCTCAGGGTTCGATCCCATGACCCTGAGATCATGACCTGAGCCGAAACCAAGAGTCTGGTGCTTAACCACCTGAGCCATCTAGGCGCCCATATTTGTCTTATCATCTACTGAGTCCTGCTATATCTCTGGTATTGTCTTAGACACTTCTCACATGTTCGCTTTGTTATTTGATCTTTCCAATATTCTGGCTGACCAAATTCTGCAAGATAAATATTATTATGCTTACTTTACAGGTTGGGAATCTAAGGCTACCACACCCTACCCTCCATGTTTACAAGCTAGGAAAGAAAATAAAAATAAACAAGTGAAAAATATGGCATTCTTCTAATTGTAATTCATTTTAATTCATCATACCACGATTCGTGGTGTAGAGCACAGTGCAATTTGTCAGGTTCTGACAATACCAAACATATTCAGGCCACGTAAGAGGAGATATTTCTCTGTCTTTAACATATTCATTAAGCTGCTGTCATATGGTGATTGTTAGAGAAGTAGTTAAAAAAATACATTTTCCAAGGATTCAGGAAGAAACTCGCATTTATTAAGCTCTAATACGGTACCCACCCTCTTCCCTGTGCAGTGAGCAGTGAGGAGAGCTGGAGAATCAGGTCTTCAAAGGGGACTGCCACGTCCCCACTGCTGATTTGAAGACGACATGTGGCAGGGGCTCATCAGCACTTTGCAGGAACAGCTGTGGGGTGCCCCTGACAGGGCACAGTAGCAGGAGTGTATTGTTTTTGTTGATGGTTTGTTTGAGTATTCCTTTTGATATACCAGAGTGTGTGCTTTATATTCCAGAGTGTGCTGCCTATACATTTTATTTGGAAAACAGAGCTTCCAGGTCCAATAGTATGGGAACCACTGGGCTAAATAAAGTTAAATGGGTTTTTGGCTATAGAGAAAGACTTCTTGAAGTGTTTTGTATGTCAATGTGTACTTCTTATTTAACTTATAAGTTGAATGTATTTTAACATGTAAAAATCAAATAACCCCCAGTAGCTAGAGATAAGGCAGAAAGTAACTCCTGTCTCTCTACTAGAAACCTTGTCACCTAGCCACTGTTGATTTGTGTGTGTGTAAATTTCCAAGAATATTGGGGTACCTGGGTGGCTCAGTTAGTTTTGCCTCTGACTCTTGATGTCAGTTCAGGTCTTGATCTCAAGAGTGTGAATTCAAGCCCCACGTTGGGCTTCATGCTGGGCATGGAGCCTACCTAAAAACAAAATTTTTTTTTTAATTTCCAAGAACATTGTAGTAGCATCATTTTGCTTATGTGGGATAGCACATTAATTCAGATGAATGTTGAAAAAAATGCTCTGTTGGGGCACCTGAGTGGCTCAGTCATTAAGCATCTGCCTTCGGCTCAGGGTGTGATCCTGACCTTCTGGGATCGAGCCCCACATCAGGCTCCTCGCTGGGAGCCTGCTTCTTCCTCTCCCACTCCCCCTGCTTGTGTTCCCTCTCTCGTTGCCTGTCTCTCTCTCTGTCAAATAAATAAATAAAATCTTAAAAAAAAAAAAAGAAAGAAAAAAATGCTCTGTAGCTGTCACCCTGAGCTATAGTCCTATGGAGCGTCTGTGAGCCCCATAGCTGCTGCCCCCTGTGGAGGCGGGGTTACATCATCCACCTTGCAAGCTCCTCCCAGCATCCTGCCCTTAGGTTACCTACCTAGTTCCAGTAGGCCTTGGTCTTTGCTATCAACAGTTTTGATGAATGATTGACCCCCCACTGACCTGACGTCCAGATGGAATTTCCTATATTATAGATATTAGTCATGAAATATTAGGACAAAAGTTATATGTTTAAGAAGTCTGTTAAGGGGGCGACTGGCTGGCTTAGTCAGTAGAGCGTGCGACTCTTATCTCAGGGTTGTGGGTTCAAGCCCCATGCTGGGTGTCAAGATTGCTCAAAAATAAAATCTTAAAAAAGAAGTCTGTTAAGAATTCCTAGGTTGCTAAACACTTTTTGGGAAATCCTATATCCCGATTCATGGAATTTTACCATTTTAATAGTAATGTCTTTTCTATGTGCTGGACACTTTACATATGCTAATTTGACTAACCCTTCCAGCAGCGCCATAACGGAAGGAGCATGCAACATCTATGAAGAGGAAGTGAACCAAAGATTGGTTAAGCACCTTTCATCCCTAGACTACAAATTCCAGAATCTTTTAGCACCTCCTACTGTCTCCCTGTCTTGGTCTCTGATACCCTGTAGGACCTCCGCTTCTTGGAACATCAGCTGATCAGGACAGAGAGTTTTGAGCATTTCCTGGCCGACGACATCCCCTCCTTCCAGCAGCTCTCCCCTCCCACTCCCAGCTCACTGCTCTGAGCAGTGTCAGACTCTATAAGATGTTTCTATATTAAGATATGAAATGAAAGAAACAAAAAGTAGACTTCTACGTACACTCCAGCTTCAGTATGGGAAAAGCACACAGAAAAGAAGACTAGAAGGAAAATGGTGATTGTGTTAGAGTTGCAGGGTGATGGATTTTTTTTTCTTTTGTATGACTTTTCTGAAGTATGGCTATATGCATTATTAAATGGGAGAGATACCTTTTTCACGCATTTATATATATCTCTCCAAAAACTGAAAGACATCTACCAACTCAGATGGTTACCATACAATACTATGAAATAGTCTTTACAGTAGTTACTGTTTATCCATTGATTAATAATTGCTATTTACCTTACATATAAAAGTTTGAATTCCCATGAAAACTCATCAAAGAAGCTATTATTGTGCTTTTTTGAAATTAAGGACACAAAGGTAAAGAGAAAGCCAGTGATTTTTCCAAGACCACATTGCTGGAAGTGGAATTCACTATTGTCAGTCTCACAAGACTTCAGAGTGCCCTCTCAGATAAACAGATGTCTATAATGTCTGGATTTCTGTGAGCTGTTTTCACACAAATCCTTTCAGTCATTTTATCAGTCTATCATCATCATTCATCTGGTAGAAAAAGTTATTATCTAAGATCCCTATTTTCATGGTACCCCCAAATTTTGTTACTGTATGAGGATCATGTGAAGAGTGGCAAGCACATAACAAGAGTCTACAGCATCTGACAGTGCTCCTAAGTCCAGCTTCTGACATTAATTCCTTAGCAGGTGAGTTGGCCTGTCTCCAAGATGGCCCCCAATGAGCCCTGCCTCCTGGATTCATGCTCTTGTGTAGTCCCCCCGTATCATAGCAGAGTTGTCCTGTGAGACCAAATGAACACAGCAGAGGTGATGGTCTGTCACTTCTGAGACTGGGTCATAAAACACATCCTGGCTTCCATCTTTCTTGCTCACCCTTGGATCATGTACTTTGGGGGAAGCTAACTGCCATGTCGTGAGGACATTTGAACAGTCTATGGAGATGTCCACATGGTGAGAAACTGAGGCCTCCAGCCAACAGCTCTGTCACTGAGTGATCTTAGAAGCAGTTCCTCCAACCTCCTCAAGCCACCAGGTGACTCAGCCCCAGCTGACTCCTTGACTGAAATGTCATGAAAGACACTGACTCAGACCCACCCAGCAAAACCACTTCTGAATTGTTGAGCCCCCAAAACTGAGTAGATAAATGTTTGTTGATTTAAACCAGTAAGTTGTGGGGTATCTTGCTACATGGTGATGAATAAATATAGAATTTCAGTTAATGTCTTTAGTTCACAGGACCTCAGACAGAGAGGAACTGTACTTGAAGAGCTGCACATCAGGAGAATTACCTGCACTGGGACCTGATTTAAATGGTGACATCCTGGATTTTGAGCTGATGACATACAGGGATGAGACTTTCAGGCAGCACTGGGAGGAATAAGAGTATTTTGCCTATGGGAGGAATATCATGGTTCAAAGTATGTCCCCAGATTCTTCAACATTCCTTTAAAAAGGCAGAGCCTCATTCCCCTGTACTTGAGGATGCACTGGACTTAGCAACTCAATTCTAATAAATAGATAAAGCGGAAGCGACTGTGTGACTTCAAAGACCAGATCATAAAAGTCACTGTGTCTTCCCTGTGCTCTTCCTCTTGGAAGGCCCACTCTAGAGAAAGTCGTGAGCAGTGTTATAGAGAGGGCCACGTGACACGGAGACCTTCTGCCAACAACCACTTGAGCAAAATTTATGGGAAGTGGCTCCTTCAGCAGCCCAGTCAAGCCTTCAGATGACACCAGCCCAGCCAGCGTCCTGACTGCAACCTCACGAGAAACCCAGAACCATTCAGCTAAGTCACTCTCAGAACCTAGTCCTCAGAAACCAAGTGAGAAAATAAATGTTGCCTTAAGTTCCTAAGTCTGGGGGTAATTTGTTCACAAGAGAAAATTAATGTATCAGTGGTGAAAACTACCTGGTAATATTTTCATACTTGAATTAGAAAGTAAGTTTGGAGTAAGCCTAGGCAATTTTCTTCCTATGTTCTGCAATTATTCTTGTTCCTGGCCTTCCAACATATGCTCAAAAGTTCCTTTAGTCTCTGTTATCAAATTTTTACCTAGGTTTTCTCTGTCTTTGGTAGCTCTCAAAGAACTAGAAAGAGAAAGTGAGAGAGAGGGACACCCCATAAACATTGGATGGATAGAAACAGTATTACACAAAGGTAGCCGAGCTGGTTTGTATATATTGTATCTCATTATATACATATACAGTTGAGGTCAAGTACAAATAATCTCTAAGAATATACAGAAGATACAAGAAAGTCTTTAACTTTAGGTTCAAGTTAAATATTGTACCCTTGAAATTCAGCCCAGCTGTCTGGACTTGAAACTGGCTCCTCTACCATATTCATTTCCTTTGTCCTCTGCTCTCCAGGGAGAAGGGCATGGAGGAGGGCCAACTGGGAGTCCAGGAGGCCTGAGTGTGGGACTGGTTCTTTTCCGATGGGGAAGACCTCTCCTTTAGGGCCTGTTCTCTCTTCCAACCCCTCCCTGGCCCTTCCTTCCCTTCTCTCTTTTCCCCTTTCTTCATGCCTGCAGTTTAGGTTTTCAGCCCATTTGTTCTATTGTTTTGATGCTCTATGCGTGAGTCTATAGTGTGTGTGTGTGTGTGTGTGTGTGTGTGTGTGTGTGTGTGTACGTACCCAGGAAGGGGGCAGTGACAAGGTAGTGGGGTGATATCTGCCACACAAATAAATAATTGCAGTATTCTGTGGTGAGCGTGTTGCCTGTTGACTGTCTACAAGGCCGCCAGAAGGACTTGATTTAAGAAAGCTAAGTGTGTTAGCTCTCCTGCAAGGAGGGGAACATCACCCTGATTGTCTCAGTCCTGTCTCAGAAAAGGAAATTCGAGCAGGGTATTCATCTGCCTTCAGGGCCTGGGCTGGGTGATTTTAAGGTGGGACTTGCAAGGTGGAATCGATCGGGATGGGGCAGAGTTCTGCCTTCGTGGCTTTCTCTGATGGGAGGGCACAGAGAAATAAGGGGCTTGAAGCTACTCTTCATGCACAAGCTGTGAGTCTCGTAAGTAAACTGTTTTGTTTTTAGTTTTTTACTGCAGCCTTTTCTTCTAGGAACTTGTGTTTCCTGAAGGGACTGGCTAGGTGGTTTTCGTTTGATCCTAATATTCTGTAGTGCAGGTGCAGGGAACTGTCGGTGTCAGCTCTCCGGGGCTGCAAAAGTGGCAGCACGAAGGAGGGAGGAGTTCGTTCCTTCCAGGTGACAGCTGAGAGCCAAGAGGGTGAGGCTGGGAAAGCCTTGGGTGATGACGAGTGACTTGAGCAAGGGATCCTAAGGACAGAAGCGCGACTGTGGATTCTCCAGGGGAGCAAGCCAGGAAAGCATCTAGAGTGTACGTTTGTATAAATCAGCTGCCATCTTGCTCTGTGGCTCTGGTTCCCCAATGAGGCTGATGCGGCCCGTCTGGGGACACACTGAGGAGTTAGGTCCTAGACCCGCAGAAGGATGTAGGAAACCCTCAGGGCATGAAATGGTGAGGTGCATTCGGGGAACACCAGCAGGGTGTTGGTGTGGGTGTGGGGGGAGGATGATGAGGGCTGAGGTGGGAGAGAGCACCCAGACAGGAGTCCGGTATGCTGGGAGAGGAGCCGGGGGCTTTGTAAGCCAGGCTGCCCAGTCCCACTGCGCACCGGCCGGGCCCGCATTAGTGGCTCTGGGTGGGTCCTGTTCACTAGTGTGTTCTAAAAGCTCCAGACGTGTTTCTCACCCACAACCAGGCTGAGAACCGCTTCTGTGAGCAAAGCAGTGCCCCGGGAAGGTCCTCGAAGCCAGTCTGCATCTGAGGTGATGGACAGCGGCGTAGAGCTGCGGTGGGTGAGGCCGGGTAGGGGGACGCCTGCATCCCACAGGAGCAGAGCTTTGCAGGTGTCTGCAAACTCTTGCATTGACGTGGATGAGGAGCTGTGCCCGGGGCAGTGAGGTTGCCTGGTCTGGCTAGGAGAGAACCCAAATTCTGGAAATTTGCTCCTCTAAGCTTGAGATATTTCCCTGGGGGGATGGCCTAGAGCCCACTTCCAGTCTCTGGGCTTGGAGGAATGGCACTGGACCGCTGAGGCCAGCCAGCTGTGGACACCGAGGAACCCCGGTGGGTGCAGTGTGGGGGTGGGGGTGGGGTGAGCACAGTGAACATCTGTGGAGACATGTCCCAGGTTTGCCTAAGCCTGGCCCTGACCTGGCCCTGACCGTGTCCTAACACCATCCGCCAGTTCCTACTCAGATATGTTATCAGAAAAATGCCTTTGTGCAAATGAGAAATTTGGAATTTGACCTGTTGATGGTACAGATGCTTGCTTCCTAGATTTCTTCCAATTTTAAGTTTTTTCCTAACCAATAGAGAACTATGTTTTTTGCTTTATAATTAGAAAGGAAAAGGACAAAAGTGGTGATTTCATCATTCCCCAGTTAACCTTGTTGTCCTGTAGTCCCTTACAACAAATGACCGTACCACACACTTGGTTAGTGTGTTACATTTTCCTCTGTGCTAGTGGCCTTCCTTGATAGCTCTTTCCTTTCCTGACCCTTTGAAACTCAAAACTCCAGTTGTATCCTATTCAGTTTGCCCGGGACCATTATCGTTTACCTGATTTTACAGCTGAAGAAACTGTATGGATCAGAAAATTGATGCCCAGGAAGGGGCAAAAAATTGGGTCAAGGCAGTCACTCCTACCAGCAAGAGAGTGCCTAGGAATGGGGAGTAACAACTTCTTTCCCTTTCTCTCTTCCTGGTCCAAGTTCACCATGTTCTCTATGATGTTCACTTGGTCCCTGAGGACTTTCTCATCAGGCATACAGCCATGGGGATCCACTTTCAGCTGTTGAGAAACAGGTCCCTCCAAAACCTAAAATCCAAGGCGGTCAGTTCTTGGTTCTTCAACTCTAAAACTCCTGTCTAGGTGCAAGGCAACATTTTCTCCTCGTCCCCATGCTAGATTCCCCAGTCTGGGTCATTAAAGGCTGCAGAGAGTCCCCTTGGGCTTACCCCCCAGCCCGGTCACCCCAAGGCTGACCATGTGGTCTCCATGTGGGTGAACACTGGATATTGCAGTTCCAAGAACCAGCTATAACCCATCAAATATTTGAGTGTTTGCCTTATGCTGAGCACTGTTCTCGGTGGGGAGACAGAGCAGTGGACAGAATGACAAAACAAAATGCGTGTTCTCTTGGAGCTCTACTTCTTGGGGATGGATGGAACAGATAACATATGTAAGTAAAAGGTAATATTTGAAGATGGTAAGGGCCATGGAAGAAAATGAAACCTGAAAGGGGAATAGGGGATGTGTGTGTGTTTGGGGGGTGGTGTTGGGGAGGAATGTGGTGTGCAGTTGTAGATAGGTCGATCAAAGGATTACTTTGATCACATGACATCTGAGCCAAGGCTGGAAGGGAGTAAGGGGAACATTCCTTATACTTCAGGGAATAGTATTCCCAGTAGAAGGAACAGCGAGTGCAAAGTACCTGAGTCCTTAAATGTTGGAGGAATAGGGAGGAAATAGTAAGTCCAGAGCTGAGGGAACAAAGGAAGCTAAGTAAGGTAATTGGGCCAGTGCTGTAGGTCCTGGAAGGCCACTATCAATTTTCTTCTTATGACTCCCATGCCAGAGCAGCCATGCTATCTATCATTTTGGGACTACTCTGCCATTTGGCTCTCCCCACGTGCACAGCCCCTTTCAATGGCCCAGGCCAGGCAGATGCCACAGGAGTGGATGTGGAAGTTAGGGGGTTGGGTGGGGAGGTGGACTCCACGCTGGGTGGTGGGGCATAGGCTTCAAGGGAAGCCCGGGAGTCCTCCCACTGAGTCACCCTTTCGGTCCTGTGTTCTTCTCCTGCAGTTATCTTTACCAAATTCCACCTGTCATATTTTTAAGCTGTTCATCCCGTCCACATTTCAACAGTTGATAGCCTGAGGTATTCCAGTGCAACATTAGCAGCTGAAGACCCACAGTGATTTCAGTCTTTTAGTGCCTCTAAACATATTTAATATTCCCAAAAGAATGGCCTTCTTTTTTCCTCCAGAGATAAATACTATCTACTTTCAGTCAAGTACACATCTTTCCGGGTTGTCACTCAACTGTTTCTGCCTCTGGAATGCTGTGTGTGTTGGAAGAGGTAACAATTAGCTTTGACAGCCTTCTGTTTGTTGTCTGTGCAGGAGCAGGTTGGTCTGAATCACTCCCTGGTTAGCAACTTGTTAGCTACCAGCTGTTTGGAAGACCCGCTAGTGTCCACGGGGGTGGGGGTGGGGGCTCGCCTGGTTCTGTGGAGACCTGAGCCATTGGCCAGCAGCGGCCTTCCTTCTCCAGAAGAGGGCGAGCGAGTGCCACGCTGACCACAGAGGCCTCCCCAGCAGGGTCTGTCCAAGGCCTTTCAGCCACCAGGCAGGCAGGAGGAAGCATGGGAGCCATGTTCCCCTTTCCTTCTCCAGGCTCTCTAGTCAGATGCTAGTTCATTCTGTCTTAGTTTTGCATGTCTCTTTTCATTTCTAAACCTCCTGTCCCAGCTCCTCCTCGCTGTATCTCCTCTACCTGCCACAGGCTCCTCCCGATCTCTGTCCCCCCACCCACACCTTTGCTGATTTCCAGAATCATCTTTCTGAAGCACCTGCTCGCAAATCTATGAAGGCCCTGGAACATAATAGGTTCAAGTTTACAACCCTCAGCGTGGCATTTGGACCCTTAAAACTCAAACCGCAACCTGCTTCTGCAGTTTTCTCTGCCTTTTACCCCCTGTTACAAAAGCCACCCTTCCACATGGAATGCATAGAACAGGGGGTTTGCGTAGACAGTGCAAGCTGAGGGCCTTCATCCCCCAGCAGTGTGACTTTGGCAAGGAGTCTGACCTCTTTGGGCCCTACTTTCTACACTTATACCTGGGGCCCAGGAATACCTTCCCCTTAGGCTGGAGTAACAAGTAAACGACGCTGTAAATGTGAAGTTCTTCCCATGCAGCACCCACAAGACAAATTTTTTTTTTTTTTAAGATTTTATTTATTTATTCGACAGAGATAGAGACAGCCAGCGGGAGAGGGAACACAAGCAGGGGGAGTGGGAGAGGAAGAAGCAGGCTCACAGCGGAGGAGCCTGATGTGGGGCTCGATCCCATAACGCCGGGATCCCTCCCTGAGCCGAAGGCAGACGCTTAACCGCTGTGCCACCCAGGCGCCCCCCACAAGACAAATGTTGTTATTGTCGATCATCTGTTTACGCTGAGCTTCCCTTCCTCTTTGCCATTGTCCAAATTCCCTGACCTCTTTACCTCTCGACATTCCACCCTCTAAAGTCCTGCCTCCCTTCTGCCAACCCTCCTCTCCCTCAGGGCCCCATGGTCTCTGTAACTTCCTTTACATCAACTTGCTTCCTTGTGCCCAGAGCCGGGCAACAATCAACTCTTCTCCTGAGCACATCCTACCCAGCCGGCACTCTGCTAGGCACTGTAGGGTCCTGCAGCGAGAGGGGCAGAACAGGTCCTGGCCCTTGGGATATGTGTAGTCCGGTAGACAAAGGAAATGCTAAGGAAATAAATGTGTGCGATGAATTTCAAAAGGAAGACCGCACGTGGCTCTGGGACCATAACTTCTATCTGGTCCGGGTTAGGGCAGGGGCACCAAAGGCCCATCTCGGAGATATGCATTTAAGCTGAGGTGGAACCATGATTAAATTGGGCCAAATGGAGAGTGGAAGAATATCCCAGAAAGAGAGAACTCTGCACATCTCTTCTACTCACTTTTAAGTCTACAGGACCAGGGACTGTATCTTATTCCCATAAAATCTCCAACAGTACCTAGAAAACCCGTTGCCCAGAGGACTTGTTCAAAGGTTATTGAACACAAAATACAAAGGAATGAAGAGTTTTAAAATCACCATCTTTAGAATGATGGAAAAACAAGTGCTTTCTGTTCCCATTGTTTCAGTACCTTTCTTGGGCTGGTTCTTTTAAATCAGTTACCAATATTACAGTAATAAAAAAAAAAAAGACCAAAAAAAAAAAAAGAGAGAGAGAGAGAGAGAGACCTAGATCACCTGCTTTTGAGGGCTGGGGCCTCACGAGATGGTACGGAGTTTCTTCAGGATAGCTGTGCAACGCACCTGGGAGCGAGACAGTGCCACCTGTGTGCGAGCGTGCAAGTCACTTCAGCTCACACACAGAACTCCTCCCTTCAGTAGACTGTGGGATTGGATCAGGACACCCTAACAATCAACTTCGCTTAGAATCTTCTTGTTACGTTGAAATTTGGGGGTCCAACTACATTTCTTTTGATGAGAAATTTTCATTGCCTCTGATGTGGATGACCACGGACAGCTCATCGCCTTACCTCTGTCCAGGATGGGCACCCGGGTCCCCATACAAGGTCTATGGAAGAGACCCACCATACAGTATGAAAGTGGCAGCTCCACCCACTTTGAGCCAAGCCTGGCCATAGGAATCTTTGCCAAGGTCCCCAAACCTGGGGCCAGTGCTCAGGCTTGTGGGACACATGTGGCTATCCCCAGTCATGTTCCTTCCCCTCCCAGGGGAAGCGCTAGGGGCCCAGCTCATGGCCCCACCTGGCTCCCCCGAGTGGGGCTGCTCCAGCCTTCCTCTCAACACAGCATCTCCACTGATAAACCCTTGGGGGGGGGGGGGTCTGGCCTCTTAAATGCATGGATGGGGTTGACTTCATGGCCTTGTTCTCTGTAGCAAGAGAGCTCTGAACACGGAGGTCTGACTGCCCTCATTTTTCAGGGGTGGCTGGCAAGTGGGAAGGAAGGGATTTCCCTTTGTATCTCAAAATAGCATGCCCCTCATTTTACACTTAGCCAAATACTGTGGCCCCTTTCTTTTCAAGAGAAAGAAAAAGCTAGTAACTGATGGTTAAATACTGGTCACTGGTGATTTCATTTTAACCCTTGATCAGTTAAGGCTGAGAACCAGGCACACATCATCGGTTTCATCTGTACTCAAATACAGTGGTCCCCTAGCCGGCGGTTTCAGTTACTTGCGGTCAGCCTCGGGCGGAAGCAGGGGCTGCTTCTTCCGATCCTCACGCTGCGTCACAAAACCTACGTCATTAACCTCGCTTCAGTTCATCAAGATGGCGTCGTACCAACTCGCATCGTCGCAAGAAGGGTGAGTACAGTATTTTGATAAATAGATTTTGAGAGAGAGACCACTTGCATAGAACTTTTATGACAGTACATTGATATAGTTGTTCTATTTATTGTTGTGAATCTCTTACTGTGTCTAATGTAGAAATTAAACTTTATCACAGGTATGCACGTATAGGAAGAAACATAATATATAGAGGGTTCGGTACTATCCACGGTTTCAGTCATCCACCAAGGGTCTCAGAACATATTCCGGGCAGATAAGGGGGGACTATAGTAAAAATCTTTACACCTGGGAGTCTTAGAGGCCCGTGAGAGAAGGGACTTGACCTACACGATCTAAGAGGAGAGGTTATCTTGGCAGAAGACAAAATAAAGTCGAGACATGTCCCTCTGTAGCAGGCTGATCCCCGGAACTGAATTCCATCAGCCAGAGCCAGACTCTTCCTCCCCAGAATGCTGAAGGCAGGCTGGGAGTCAGTGGGGGTGGGGGTGGGGCGGGAGGAGGGGAGAGCTCCTTTATTCCTATTTGCAGCAGGCCTTTTAAAGTGCCAAATACGACTTTGTTCCTGGAGCTCGGGGCAGGGGCTGACGTGGAGAACAATAATACCAGGCAGAAATGTGGCTGGAGCTGGAAAGGTCTTAGTCAACAACCCCAGCCCTGCCCTTTTTTTTTCTTTAATTGGAGAGACGTAAGGGAAAAAATTGTGGATGATTTAGGAAGGTGTTATTTATTTATTTGGGGGGGGGGCCCAAAGCGGGGCTCATTCTCACGACCCCAAGATCATGACCTGAGGCGAAATCAAGAGTAGAACGCTTAACCCACTGAGCCATCCAGGCACCCTGGGAAGGTTTTTAATTGCTAAAGGTGAATATGGCGAGTAGTGCCATGAAATACCCCGAATGGAAAGAGCTATAGATGGTGAACAAGAAGCAGTGAGTTCAGGCAATTCTGAAAATGGGACCCGGGCTGGGAGCTGTTGCATGAAAAGATCTGGAAGGAAGTAGACTAACACAGGAATGCAAACAGTGCAGCGCCTTGGGGGACTGTCCGTCTGCTTCTTGGCTTGGGCAAATCCCTCCTTCCTAGAGTCAGTGACAAGGAAGGTCCTGGCAAATATCTGGCAGTTTCCCCCGGCTGAGGCTGCCCAGCGCTACAGCTTCATGGGGACTGTTTTCTAGGCCTTGTCTCTGGGGAGAGAGGCACACAGGAAAAGGCAGGTACATGAACTTGGCGATTTCCTTCCGAGCCAACCATGGAGAAAACTGTAAAATCGGCTAGCAGATCGGTTAAGGATATAGCTCTTCGTCTGAATCTATGCTTAGATATTTCAAAAAATAGCAGATGAGCACAAAGATGGAAGGAGTGATGGTTTCTAAGGATGAGTAATTGGCAATGTTCTAAAACAGAGATTTCTGCTGAAGAGTACAAGGCCCACCCGCCCGAGGCTTCATTGATTTTTGGCCGAATGATTGGTGCGGAGAGTATTTTGTTATCTGTACTTTTCATGTTTGCCTCCCGAGCAGCCACCACGAGGAGCAGATGGACGCTCCGAGATGTGCTAGCTCCTTCCATCAGGAGAATGGGAGGTGGTCAGGGTGGCGCCAGGCCCGGACACCATCTGCTGCGCGAACGCACTCCCGCTGAGCTGAACTAGGGCCACAGGAGTGCCAGGCACAGCCCCTCCCCCTTCCCTGCTCCTGTCCCCTCCCAGCCCCTTTCCTTTCCCAGCCCCTGTCCCTTTCCAGCCCCTCTCCCTTCCCAGCCCCTGTCCCCTCCCAGCCCCTGTCCCTTCCCACCCACCTCCCCTCCCACCCACCTCCCCTCCCAGCCCCTGTCCCCTCCCAGCCCCCTCCCTTCCCACACCCTCTCCCTTCACACCCCACTCTGCTAAGGAGCTGACAACCTGCAGATGCAGAGTCAGGAAAGGTGCTTGCGTTCCGAGAACGTGAAAACTGGCGTTCTTTCAATATCAGTACCGTATTTCCACACACACGTTTGGATAGTCTAATACATTTTTATTCACCTTAAAAGATTTTTATTTTAGTCAGTAATATTCTTTTACTTAACCTGTAAAGACAACCTATTATTAAATGCTGAGTTTGGTTTCCTTTAAACAAAGATAATACAATTCGAATACGAATTTGCCCAGTTCGTTTGAAGTATCAGGAGAGGTGGCTGTCTGAACCGATGGAGGTTAAGAACGATATCTGTCCTGTCACACTCAGAGTGGCGATAAAAGATGTAATTTTGTTCATCTAATAACATTTTTTTAAAAAGTACACTTACAATTTAAATAAACTACCTAACATATATCATAGGCATACGAATTACACCATCTTAAAGAAAACGGATTACAAAAAGATCCTCAACACCATTGATTAATGCAAATACAAGATCTTCCGATTAGTACAATAGTCAAGATATTTTACATCCATTTGTGCTTTTAAAACTATTGTTAGCTGCTTCTGGGAAAGGCAGAAGTAACTGTATATACTGTAGCAAACAAGTCGTTGCACTTTTGATACCCATAGACATGTCACCCTCACAAGATACCCATAGACGTGTCACCCTCACAAGATACCCATAGACGTGTCACCCTCACAAGAAGCACAACCGTATTTATCAATTATTTTTCAATTTCCCTGAAACAAAAAACATCTAATGAAATGCATTTCTATGGTAATTGATAGTTTCATGTTTTGACAAGTACATTTAAGAGGGCTACTTTTTCTTGGTCACACATGACAACAAACACTTGATGTCTAGAAATATATATATACTTATACATATTTAAGAGAACATCTAAAGAAAATGGGACAGTTTTCACATCCCTAGTTAAAGTTTCTTAGAAATTCCAGCAGGGTCCACATTAGTGAGCCTTCCCAGTTGCCAGTCCTTCCTAATGAAGTCCCTCTGCGTACGTTAATAGAAAATCTGATGGAAGTGGTATGATTCGCTCATTACAGAAATGCCTGTCATTCAGCCAAATTCCCTGCAAAGTGAGTATAAATAGGAATATAACATTTACAGGGAACTCAGCGTTCAGTTATCCTGGTGACAGATTAACGGTAGTGACCCAGGGTCTTCCCCATGAGGAGAGCATATCCAGAGAAAACCAAATGTTCCATGTGGAGAAAATATGTTGTTCCGTATGGATTTATTAGTAATGAATTGGGTTGAGGTAAGCTTTATTTTTCCCAGCTGTAGTTGATGAAGAGACAAAATATATATATATATTTGCCAAAGGAGGGATCCAGTCTGACCATCAGTTCGCACAGGTGGCCCAGCAGCTGGGTCATATGGGTGGCAGGCTAAGGCTACCCCCACCCGGAGATGGCCATCACAGGAGCCTCATCAGCTGAGGAAGGCCTGCATCGAGGTGGGGACAGAATGTGATGGGATTCTGGTTCCTACGAATGCATCCCATCCTGTGGGACCCGTGGGGAATCAGAAATAGGACAAATCACAGTTAGCAGTTTCTCTGTGATTCGCTGTTAGGTTTCTGTGTGTTTTCCTTGCCACGCGGAATGCTTTCTGTTTGCATTACAATTCCAGTTCTTGGTTGGTGAAAGTTCTTTCAAAATATTCCTGCTCCAGTTTTGTGGACAATTGATATGGAGGTTATGTAGTTAAGCCAGTAATCATAATTTGGGGCCAAAGCCGGGAAAAGAGGAGTGGGGCATTCTTGGTTGGGGCTCTAGGGAAGTCTCTGTAGCGCTCTTCACTCCCATGGTTTTTCCATCTGCTGGATGGGTGTATGATAACGCTTACCTCATATGCCCTTTGAAGTGGCGGAATGAAGCCTGCACCTGCAACCTTTCCTTTGGAGAAGGATTACAGTTATGACATTCGAAATCCAAGTTTATATCTAGGGGAGGTGATAATTGCTTGTCACTATGTAATTTCTAATAAAAGCATTGTTTAAAACAACAGATTGCAGAACAGGGGGAAAAATTGGGTGCAATTGCAGGAGATGGGCCTGAAAAATAATTGCCAATTTATGAAGAGCCTGAATGCCACCCTAGGGGGTTTGCATTTTATTCTGTCGGACGCATTGTTTTCTTAAATATGCTTTTCAGAATGCTTATGCTAGAGGATGTTTATGTGTCGAGGGTGAGCTCAGTTACATTAAGTCCAAACTTGCTTTAGGGTAGGCCTTCAGTAGGCTGATATGCACCGCGATTCTCTAGGAGGGCATTTCGTGTACTACTTCAAGTACAAAGCTGTGGTAGGTATACCACAAAAATGAAACTTCCAGCTTGGCTCCTTCGGGTCAGTTAATTTTAATATTCTGTGTATATTCAACATACCTGATGTTCATTGCCTCATATCCTATGTATCTGGTACAGACCAGGGTTCAGTCAGCAAGGAAAATGAATGAAATCTCTGAATATCCCTCAATTTTCTCACCCATAAGAAGGAAACACAGTAATACAATGTTTAAAGGGTTGAAGAGTTGGAGAGACGTGATCTCTCAGAGCATTTTGTGACAAAGACTATTTTTCTTATTAAAATCAAATTGAAACAGGGTTACAAGTAAAAAAAAAAAGGTGTAAAGGATATAAGGGATTGCTATCTGCTTATTGTGTAACTGTGACGTCTTGGTTAATTTTGCTGAAGTTCATCTGTAAAGGGGATGATCACACGCTGAAAGGCTCTTACAATCTGTCCAGCACCGCAACTGGGTGTATCACATGGTGTTGTGGTTGAGAGCAGAGGCTGGGAGCCAGCCTGCCTGCCTTTGTGGAATACCTGCCAGATGTGGAATACCTTCTGTGTGTGTGATATTCGGCAATTTAGTTCATTTCTTTCTGCCTCGGTTTTCCTGGAAAGCAGTAGGTGTGTTTATATCCCAGAGGGCTGTGATGAGGATTACACATAGAATAATTCTTGTTAGATATTAAGGACAGTTCGCTGCTCTTATTACTTCACATTTTCTACATAATAGCAGGGAAGAGCTCAGGCCTGCCCTGATTCTTCCCCCCTAGGCTGCTGCCACTTGGCCAGTGGTTAGACCCATTTCCTCCACCCTTCCCAAACTGAGCTCCATTTTAGGGAGTACCTTCCCCGACCAAGTCCCACAACTCTTGAGTTAGCCCCTCTGTCCTCCTCCAAACCCGTTTAGTTTTATAAAAAATTCAGCCGTGCTTATTTTTTGTGTGGCTATTAATATACAATTACATTAATGTTCCTAGATGATTTGGGTTTGGGTCAGTGTCTCTCTGGATTATCTCCCATATTTGCCCCTTCGGTTGATGGTCAGTTAAAACATAGAGGAATTCTTTTTTTTTTTTTTAAAGATTTTATTTATTTATTTGACAGAGAGAGACGGCCAGTGAGAGAGGGAACACAAGCAGGAGGAGTGGGAGAGGAAGAGGCAGGCTCCCAGCGGAGGAGCCTGATGTGGGGCTCGATCCCAGAACGCCGGGATCACGCCCTGAGCCGAAGGCAGACGCTTAACCGCTGTGCCACCCAGGCTCCCCAACATAGAGGAATTCTTGACATCTAGAATTTGGAAGCATGTAGAAGGGCAGACTAGCAACAAGAATCCTACACCATCCTGCGTCAGGCAGTGTGGTAAGAGTGGAGGGCCAGACCGACGTGATAACCTGAGACAGTTGTCACACGGTTTGTTAGTTACATGACATGCTGGTGTCACTTCATCACCTTAGTGACAATTTGAAAAAATCGTAATTAGAGCACGTGCATGTTGCCACTGTGATGTTATTTTGATTGCATCCTTTTCCGCGTGTTAATCAGTTTACCCCAAATCATTGGACTGTGTGTCAGCCTTAAATTGGCCAGTGAGGCATCAGTAAGCCAGCAAAGGCTTTTATTTTTTTTAAGATTTATTTATTTATTTGGAGAGAGAGAGAGCGTGCATGAGTGGGGCAGAGGGAGAGAGAATCCTCAAGAAGACTTCCCACTGAGTGTGGAGCCTGAGGAGGGGCTCGATCTCAGGACCCCGAGATCATGACCTGAGCTGAAATCAAGAGCTGAAATCACTTAACTGACTGAACCACCCAGGCACCCCAGCCAGGAAAGGCTTTTAAGGAAGAACCTTCCGGTAATCTCCCAAATACTTCCTGCTACTTCAGATCGTGGGACTCTGCAGGGATACCAGCAAGGAACAGGGAAGACACTGTTTGATCCAGTATTAATAATGGAGTCCAAGTTTTCATAGATCAGCAAAATCTAGAGCTAAACAAGTTAAGGCAGACTGAACACTAATGAGTAAGCTGTGTATGTTTAAACTCGCTTATGATTTGTATTTCCTTTTGAGGACAATCCTAAAGATGAGCAAGATTTTTAAATGATTAAGATGTTTACATTAGCCTGGCTCTTCAACAACATATATATATATATATATATATATATATATATACACACACACACACACACACACATATATATACACACATATATATATAAATTATGTCAACTACATATATATATAAATTATGCCAACTACATTATATAATATATACATTATATATTTTAGATATATAATATATATATAATCTCCAAAGGCAGAAGTTAGAGTTAAGAGTGCTTTTCATGTGAATATACCAAAGAGAGGGTATCAACCACGGAGTGTTCAGTATTCACACACAAACTAATGTCTGGATGCATAGAATTCTTGTGCTCAGCAGATGAAGAGCAAAAGATTGCTTTTCTTGGTGGCTTCTTATTTACAGCCCTGTCAAAATTTTGTGAAAATCTTTCTCAAGAGCCATTCTAGAGAATCCTCATACGTAAAGTAGGGTGTGTGCCTAGGAGGCCACTCACACAGGTTAGGGCACAGCTGTTTTGGTGCATGGAGTTCCACGTCAGTGGTACCCTCCCACCAGAAAGAAATGACTTCAAGCAAATCTCTAGCCGCAAGTTTGGCATTAAACATACATGTGACAACAAGCTTCAAGGAGAAGAAAAACCCACCATCAAGACTTAACTGTAAGAACTTCTCCAATTCAGAGAATATTTTCTTTCTACCAAGAAAACCACTTATACCCGTGTTTAATGTCCTAACTTAAGAAATGGAACCCTATGATCCAACGATTGCCCAACTAGGTATTTACCCAAAGGATACAAAAATACAGATTCGAAGGGATACATTCACCCTGATGTTTATAGCAGCATTATCAACAATAACCAAACTATGGAGAGAACCCAAGTGCCCATTGACCTATGAATGGATAAAGAACATGTAGTATATATACACAATGGAATATTACTCAGCCATCAAAAAGAATGAAATCTTGCCATTTGCAATGACGTGAGTGGAACTAGAGTGTATTATGCTAAGTGAAATAAGTCAGACAAAGACCAATACCATAGGATCTCACTCATATGTGGAATTTAAGAAAGAAAACAGATGAACATATGGGAAGGGGGGGAAAAGGAGAGGAAAACAAACCTAAAAGACTCTTAATTGATAGAGAACAGACTGAGGGTTGATGGAGGGAGGTGGGTGGGGGGATGGGCTAGATGGGTGATGGGTATTAAGGAGGGCACTTGTTATGATGAGCACTGGGTGTTGTATGTAAGTAATGAATCCCTGGATCCTACTCCTGAAACCGATATTGTATGTTAGTTAACTGTATGTTAACTAACTAAAATATAAAACAAAGAAATGGAAGACACTAAATTAATCTTTAATTTATATTCCACTTCTAGGTCTGTTTTCATTGTCCCTCTAATGCAAACTGTGCACTGAACACTACACATCCTCTGTCTCATATATTGTCCACCAGAGAGTCTCACCAACCAAAAAGGTGATGATGGGATCTCATTGTGAAGCCAAAAGAGATATACACATCAGTCATTTAGTATTAAAATATTATCCTTTAGGTTTTAGTATTAAAGTATTTAAGTATTAATTATTAAGTATTAAAAATAATCCTTTAGTTTTCTCTGAAAATAGTAGCCTTGTTTTAAGATAGAGCACAATCGCTGAAGGGGAAAAGAACCCAAAACAAATGAAATCTTACACAAAACAAGAATTGGATTTTTGTGCAGGATTACAGTGGTCCCTAAATTAGAAAGACTTCTGTCAAATGTCGATTCCTAATTATATCTGTCTCCTGATCCATGACATAGATTTAAACAGACCCGTGTGTACTCGGAACAGATGCAGTGACCATACAACACCCAGTCTATTCGTTTGTCTACAAAGTGGCAGAAATTCAACCTTGAAATAACAGGACTTAATTCTGTCTAAATCCCTAATATAACTAATAAAATGTCGCTTTCGATAAGATAAATGCCCAGATTTTTTTTAAAAAACAGTGCAACAACAGATCCTCTATCAAGGACAAATATCTTGCCGCTTACTGGTGTATTTATAACGAAGCCAAAATAAAACGGTGCTTCAACCAGAGTCTCATTTCCTAAACACCCCTTCAGTTCATAAGAAAAGTCTCATTCTAGATGAAAGCTCATTAGTCAGTCTTGGTCTTATCTTAACCAGATGGTCCTGCTTTGAATGAGGTCATGAAAATATCACCTGGGTACTGGCTACTGCGTCTAGTACCCACACCTACCACTCTTTACGTGCTCACGGTGCCTTTAACACCCCCCCCCCCCACGCAACATTTGAAAACCTTGTTATTCATGTATTTGGAAGCAACTCTGCTTATCATTCAGAAAAGTCCTTGTAATACTTCTTGTCCCTCTCTACCATCTCTCATTTTTCAAAAGACTTGAAGTAAGAACAAGGCCTCGGGAACAAGTTAATGCATTGCGTGATTCAGCTTACATAGGTGCAGTGGAACTGTTTACCTGTGAGTTTGCATACAGATCTAAAGTGTAACCTGAGAAGCAGAACTCATCCCCCCTTCATTATAAAAATAAAAACAGAATCTTGTATGGAATTGTCAAATCACTATGTTGTACACCTGAAACTCATATAACATCGTATGTTGACTCTACTTCAATAGTAATAAAAAAAAGTCAACACCCAGAATCTGTTAAAATCAGCATCTAATACTGACAAATGATATACATGTATCCTCATAATAATTTCACCTTGCAGGGAAAAGAAGATCCCAACCGTACTGAAGTTTATTTCCTATTGCTCCTTCAGTTCTCTTCTAGTAATAATTTATGAATACCCTTTGTCAAATGCTTTACGTGCCAGGCTCTGTGTTCACCCAAAGATTTAAAAGATGACCAACTCATCATCTCTACAAACCAAAGCATAAATGGATTAAAAATAATAAAATGGGACGCAAATTCAGGTAACCATACCAAACCTATGGTTCACCTTTTGGAGGAATTGTCTAAAACGCTCCAGTCAGTCCCAATTGTCCTTTTTCTCGGCAATGATACACCAGTTGCCGTGATCATTCCCAGAGCTCAGAACGTGCAGCTCTGCCACGTGCTCCTTCAGCAGGCCGTAGAGCTCACCTTCTCGAAACACATGGTAGTAGCGCATAAAGGCTCTGGAATCCAAAATGTTGGGCTGTTGTTCTTCGACAGAGATTGTCTCCTCCGGGTTGGAATCTGTGGAGTCAAGTGCAGAAATCCTTCTCAGGATTTTACTAGCAGAAGGGTGACCTCCTTCCACATCACCCGCATTCACGCAATTCTCACTAGCGTTGGCGCCTTCCAGAAAATTCCCATCTCCATTTCTCCTCACTTCTCCTTGTTGGTCCTCATGTAGATGTTTCATTGCGGCTGGTGCTCTCGGCCACTCCAGTTGTTTTTGAGATGTCTCCACAAACACGTCTTCATCTAAATATTGCTCTCTTGTTGAAAACGGTTCGTGGTGACCTAAGTCTAAGCTGGAGTGTCTGGAAGGCTGGATGCATATAGTATTATTGGCCCAACCTTCTGTATTTTTCAAGGGTCTCACCCTCTCAGTTTGCTTCCTCAGAGTGGACTCGTCCAAAGACCTAGAGAAAAACCAGGAGCGAAAAGATTTTCCTAACGTGTTATAGAATCCATTTTCTTCCTCCCCGTCCTTAGAAATAGCTGCACAGCATGTCCCAGCCATCAGCGGCTCACAGTCCATGCTGTGGGACCGTTTTGAATGACACTGCTCTTTAAAACAAACAGAACAGCTACAGACAGAGCAAGGAGGAGGGTAGGGATGGCTTCTTTCTGGATGTGCACATGGCTTCTTTCTCCCAGGCTGGCTGGAGTCTGAGAAAAGCCGGGAGCACAAGGCCCTGTTCCACGGAACGAGCACATCTTGCTTCTCAAAGTGCCGGTTCTTTTGTTCCATGGCCCACACATAAATCATCAGCTGGCCTCCGGGAACTAAGACCCTGGCCATTTCTTTTATTGCTCTGATTCTTCTTTGTTTTGTAGAAAAATGATGTATGACTGAAAAAGAAACTAGATCTCAGTATATATGCACAGATGTAAACTGATGCATTCAGATGCTAATATTTTCCGTATAATGATGCAGTTTCAACATGCAATAAAACCTCCTTATTTCCTACAGGGCAGGACAGATGGTGGGAACAGCACAGCCTTGCTTTAGGGGGGACATAATTTTTATCTCTGGCTCCTGTACTTTTTAGACAATTTGGGGCAATTATTCTATGGATTTCAGGTTTCTTCACCTATAATAAGACGCTTAAATAGTGTGTCCATTCCAAATCCTCCTAGTTCCCAAATCCTATGAAATTTGTTAACTAGAAGGACGATCGATGTGAATTAATGAAATTTTCATGGGAGCAGTGTGTTAGGTAAGTATTCCCTAGTAGAACTATGAAATAATTCCTTGCTTTAAAGAACGATTGGTACTTCTAAAGCACCAAAAGGTTAACACCACTAATCAATGTTAATAAAATAAATAAAGCAAAGAGAAGTGGAGAATGTTAAAGATTGCTTTCTATTTAGATAATGCAAAGATAAGCCAGCCAAGCACAAGTCCAAATAATTGCTTATAATTTTAAAAAATTAATATAAAGTGGTTGTGTATGTATTTTTAAAAAATCAACATATAAGTCATTGTTTTACTTACAATCCCTGCAAAGTTAAAGTGAGATTCAAGTAGGACTGCCTTTATCCAGCCTTAAGTGTATTTGTTATTAGGCATATTTTAATCAAACAATATGTGGAAAGTACCAGTCTACTCGTTCCGAGAGGAGTTTGATCACAGTACTATGTCAAGAGGAACAATCAGATCGTTTTCCACAGACAGGGGTATGGCCCACCCCATGCCTCAGGCAGGAAATTGGTTCTAAGGGGAGTCTGGACACTACTGCTCAGGTATGAGTAGAAGAGGAGCAATGGAGGGGAGGCTGGGACCATTCCTATAACCCTCACCATAATCCAGCTGGTGGTGGAGGTTTTAAGCAGATAAATCTGTAGTTCACCTGCCACAGACAAATAGCAAATATCTAAAATGAGATTATTAAGGAGATAAAGCTATCAAAGGAAGATCATTCAACAGGCACACAGGGTCTTGTTCCCAATCAGGTTTTCATTCCTATCAGCACACACACCATGGTTTCGCCTATTCCGCCAGGCAGCAGTGTGAGAAGCCAGGGGTATGATGAGGCTAAACTGGGTTTGAAGAACAGGACCCCTGTGTATTTTGTCCTAGGTCTGTCGGTAACTCACCTTGTGATCTTTGACCAATCACTTGACTTTACTAGGCCTCAGACCATTGCCCACTCTCATCCCCACAGAACCCTTTATAATAGTTCATTGGAAAGCTTATATTTCTAGAGACAGAGTCTTGGGCACTAAGCTAAAAGGAGGCACAGAGGTCAGGAGGACAGACACTTAAGATGATGCTAATATTAATAATATCTCCCATGCCTTGCACCTAATTCATGCCAGAACTTCTGTGGGTATAACCTCTAAATATGATCAGTCCTTGTTATCTGCAAGTTCTGTATTTGCAAATTTTGCTACTTGCCAAAATATATTTTAGCCCCCTAAACAGCACTCTGTGTTTTCGTGGTTGTTCGTTGACATGCACATGGTGGCAAAAAACCTCCCAGCATGCGTGTTGCCAGCAGAGATTGAACCAGGTGACCTCTGCTTCCTTGTTTCAGCTTGCCTCCTGTCAACCAGTATCCTTTCGTGGTCCATTCAGTGCCACGTTTTCTGCATTTTGTGCTTTTCATGTGTGATTTCACTGTTTAAAATGATCCCCGAGCATAGCGCTCAAGGGTTCCTAAGCATGACATATCTCTTGGATATGTCTCCAAGAGAAAATAGATGTATTACAGAAGCTTCATTTGGGCTATTGGCATGAGCTCAATATTAAATAAGTTTTCTTTAGGGGCACCTGGGTGGCTTAGTCACACCCCCCCCAACTCACTCTCTGAAAAAAAGCCCCAAAAAACATAAAAATTAAAAAATAAAAAATAAATTTAAAAAATAAGTTGTCTTTAAGCAGAGACCCATGTAAAACAAGGCTGTGTATTAATCAGTTGACAAAAATGCTGCATCCAGAGGCTCACAGGAACCTAGTCCTGTAGTTCCCCTGGGAGCAGTGGCTCTGTCCTCACTAATTAAGTGTTCACAGAGGCTTAATAGAATATAATTACTGTGAATAATGAGAGTTGACTATGTTCCTTTTGGGGGCCCAAAAAGAAAAAAAGCATTAAAATTGGACTACTTTAATATAACCATCTCTTTTTAGCAGATTCATAAGTCTTCAACATTTCAGGATTCTGGGTGGAAAGTCTTTATATGTATTTGTTAAACATTTGTTATGTGATGATTCATTTTTAATAGTATAATATCACCCAGGAAATATCTGAATCTTTTATATTACTGGGTTTTAAACAGGTTTGTTTGATTTATTTATTTATTTATTTGAGAGAGAGAGAACACTAGCAGGGGAAAGGAAGAGGGATAGGCGGACTCCCCACTGAGGAGGGAGCCCACCATGGGGTTCGATCCCAGGACCCCAAGGTCATGACCTGAGCCAAAGTCAGACTCCTAACCAACTGAGCCACTCAGGTGCCCCTATACTGTTTTATGTTTATATTTAACATGTAATACAAATAACCTTTAGGCCAATTTTTTTGGGAAAAGTTTACAAGTGAAGATTTCTTCATTATATAAAAAATGTATTATATACACATATATATACACACATATATATACATATATGTATACATATATGTTCTATTTTAAAACATTATAAATGTAGCCAAAAATGGGATGTGAAGATACAGTTACATGAATTATTAATGTCAGGAAACTATATTGAATCTTTAAAGGATAAAAAAAAAATCCCCTTTTGTTTAAAAATCATAATCACAACTTAAAGGCAAAAATAGTAAAATATAGGGATCCTATAGCAATGTGTTCCTGCTGAGACCCCAGAAAATAGGGAGGTTGAATTCAATTACTGGATTCTAGACCTAGATGGGTAGTTCTGCAAGATTATCTTTAAAGTCCTGTTACATCTTGATATTTTATGATATGCTGTTATGTAACTTTTCCAGTACAGGTCTCCTCTCTCTATCTAAAAGTATTCAGAATCCAAAGGTTCAGCATAGAGCAGAGCATTCCAACCTCAGCACTCCTGACATTTCGGGCTAGATAATTCTCTGTTGTAGGGGAACACCCACTAGATGACAGTAGGTTGTACATACACACATCCAGTTGAACTAGCCGAAAATGTCTCCAGACATTGACAAGTGTCCTCTAAGGCTGGCAGGGGCAACATAACCCCATGTTGAGAACTGCTGACGTAAAGAGTTGATTGGCACTGCTTCAATATATTGGTAAATTGTCATAGAATTGTCAAGCTATTCTAAAAGTAAGTGGAAAGAGTGTTTCTTTTTCCAATCAGCCAGTAAAACATAATGTATCATTAGGTGTGATGCTTACCTTTCAAATCATTATTATTAAGAGACATGGAAAAGCAAAACATATATATTTCTTCGTGTGAAGATTAGCAAAAAGTGCCAACATACAGAATTCTAAACAGGGAAGTAAATATATGTGGACATAAGAGAGCCAGACAATCAAAAATTTTTCATGATACGGTTCTAAATGTGAGGCCTAGCTGAAAATGACCACGTCACATTAACTTATAGTTACAGTTCCTAAAAATACATGGTGTGTTTCTGCCTAAGGAAGCATTTTTCTTCAGAGGATGGCAACCAAGTGTGTTCCACTTCTTCTGTGGACAAGCGTGAGACCTCTGTCGAAAGCAGAGAAGGACTTAACCATGTACACATGCGAGCATTTCCCAGGCTCAGGAAAGCCAGGCAGTATCCCCCTGCCCACACCGGTGCCTCAGAGGCACAGCCTGGACGTGGGGAGCCTTGCAGACCTGAAAACTAATGTCAACGAACAAAAAGAGCAAAGAATACACTTCTCTGACCTCTCCACGAATTCTCATGCTTTAGGTGGAATAACCAACCCCGAAACTTTCCTTTCACTCAGGATTCAAAGCATTGTAATGCATTGCTTCGTGTAACAGGAATCCCTCCTCTTCCTGGTTAGGCTCCAAATGGACTTAACAGTTTCAACTGCAAGTAATAGGCCCGTGGTAGAGCAGGTTTCCGTGGCAACCGTCTCCTGCCAGTCCTAAGGACTTTCAGGCCTGGGACATCCAGGCCTGCATCCCCTCGCTAAGCAGAGATAGAGTCCTCATCTAAGGTCAAATAGATCGAGTCCTCATTTCTTTAAGGAAAGACCAGTCTTACTCTGTATTTTTATCTGACAATCAGTTTTTTTATCCAGTTTTATGTAGGATCCCCTTGCTTTGATGAAGCTCATTAGAGTCGAATAGATTTTTAGGCCTATTGGAGCAAATGATTTGCTTTGCAAAAGATTTTCCTCTTTGCCAAAGAAATTGCTGCAAGTTTCCCTAGCATCCTTAAATATGACTCACGTACTAGGTTTCAGGTGTATTACGTGCCTTGAGTAAGATGAGACTTACCTGTGTATATTTCAGGCATGAAATATTTTTTGTGGTTTCTTTTCATTTGTGACCTGTGTGTTTGTATGGGCACACTTGTTAGGAAAATAGGAACATACTCCCTAGACTTCTGAACAATCTCTGGCATTAAGAGAGCTGAGTGGCATTATAAAAACAATGCAGTCCGGGACAGGGGAGGCCACCTTCCCTGGTGCCTTGTGAGTGGTGGGTGCATGACGCATCCTGCTAGGTGACATTCAGCACATTAGTTTTATAATGTTCTAATAAAGGACATACTCGTGACCTAAAGTAGGTAATATGACTTCTGAAGTTCTACTTCATGTTGGAAAAATCTGACTTCATTTCAATATAACAAAGTACAAAATATTTGAATGAGCAAAATTCCCCAACTGCTTTCTTACTCATCAGTAAAAGAAATCAGAATGAGTCATCAGAGAGAATACAATACCAGTTTGAAGGCTTGACTAGTTAATACAATCCCATGTACCACCATTAAGTACCTTTGAGATTAGTCCAAAAATCCAGTTGAAATATTTTTAAAAATTAGATCACGTGAATCACACAGACACTTCTACAAAGAATGCATGTTGAGTTGCGAGAAGGGCCTCCACCAGGTAATGTCCTTCTCACGGTGAGGAGGGAACGTGTGACTGGGCTGCCTTACCTCCTATGGAGATGATGGCATCCAAGCCTTGATCCCTGAAGGGGAGATGAAGGTTGTCACATACCATGACTTCGCATCCTCTACTCCGGGCAATCTCTACCAATGGCCCACAGTAGTCACAGCCCAGGGTGTACACCTGGCTGTTCACTTTAAGATACTTTCCAGTCCCACAACCTGTAAAAGAAAAACCTGCGTGACGTGCCGTCCTTTGTGGGAAGTGTTCTCTTACAACAAGTGATGGAAATAACTTCCTATTAATGAACTGAGACCGACGAGAGCATGGCATGAAGGTATTCCCAAAAGCCAAGGAAAAACCTTCAGAGGTCCCTTACAGATTTTCATTTATACTAGAAGAGGGAGAGGAATGGGGAAAAAGAAACGATATTTATCGAACAATTAATGAGGTCATGCCCGTAGGGCTTAGCCCGCTAGCACAACCAAAGACTGTTAGCTGGCTCACAGCAGGGAAGGAGAGTTTCCGAGGACCCCAGGAATGGGGTCCAGTCCTTTACAAAAGCTACGTTCACATACATATTTCATTATGCAAAGGTCTGTATGTGATGGCATTTTTTCTCATATTCTCTGTCCAGACACTCTTACCACTTCCTGGCCGGGTGAAACAAACTGCCCACCAGCTTTCATTGGATATAAATAAAAGAATGTATACAATAAAACATGCTTTTCAAAAATGTTGAATGTGAATGAAAAGGGAATTTCAATATCTTTTTCATCCAATCTATTGTCAGTTCTGGGTTTTAAGTCACCTCTATTGACTCAGTATGCAACTCTTAGAACCACTTTTTTCTTAAATAGACCATTTTTGACATTCATTTTCTGGTGGCAGAGACCCAAAGAATTTGATATTTACACAACCCAAAAATCTAGATCAATCAGATCTGATACTGCACTGAAGAAGGAAGTGATAGGGGTGAGTAGCCATCTTGAAACAAAGTCTTCTAGCATCTGGTACCTATCTAGTATTATATTTGCAAAGACATAGCTAATTCCTTTTCCAGAAATACTTAAAGATATCATTAGAGCTTATATTTGTGTCTACTGGCATTAGCTCTAGATTTTTCTCCCTGAAAAAAAATACCACTATTCGAGAATGTTTAGTTTGCTACTTCTGAAATACGTCACAATGCTCTAATAACTCCCTCTTTATAGGCCATTCAAAATTATATGAGACACTAAAAGCATAATTAAAGTTCACCAATGCCAGCTGAGACCATGGTGAGCCTCTGAATAAAAAATAAGATTTCCAGTGTGATCATTTCAATGTAAATGATTGGGGTCTTAGAAATGTTTTAGATCTCATAGCCACTGTTCCCAAGAATGCTTATGAGAAAGAGCAACCAATATTAGAGAGGAGTTGTTGGGGAAATAGGAATCACAAAGTGTTTTAAAATGGCAGTCCTGAGTATTTCAAAGATGATGGTCATAGTTGAAGAAAAAGAGTCTTGCAAATCCGTTTTTTTTTTTTTATTTTAATTGGCTCAGGGGATACATTTAGAAAAATGGAAAATTACCATAGAGAGGCTACCAAAAACAGGTTTGTGATCGACTGCTCGTTATGGGGGGGTGGGGTGGGGGGAGTGAAACAGGTGAAGGGGATTAAGAGCACACTTAACGTGATGAGCACTGAGCAATGTGGAGAACAGTCGAATCACAACATTGTGCACCCGAAACTAATGTAACACTGTCCATTAATGATGCTGGAATTTAAAAAGTAAAAAAAAAAAAAAAAAAAGAAGAAGAACAGGTTTGTGGACTGTTTCAACTAGAGAGAGGTGTTTAGAGGGTATCCGGCAGTACCAAAACCACTGGGGCCTTTTCAAATCTCAGCATCTCCTGAAAGGCTTCCAGGGCCCGTGGCACCTTTGATTTATCCCATATTCATTTCTTTTTTTTTTTTTTCTTAAGATTTTATTTGTCAGAGAGAGAGAGAGAGAATGAGCGCACAAGCAGGGGGAGGGGCTGGCAGAAGGAGAAGCAAGCTCCCCGCTGAGCAGGGAGCCCAACGAGGGACTCCATCCCAGGACCCTGGGATCCTGACCCAAGCTGAAGGCAGACGCTTAACCCACTGAGCCCCCCCCCCCCGGCATCCCAATCCCATATTCATTTCTGATGGCGTTCAGTTTTTAAGGATAGTGGTGGATCTCCCAAGTAGGATGCCATAATTTATTTTCCAGGTGCATACACTGAGATGCTAGAGAGGGGAAGATATATTATCCTAATGAGGAGATTGGGAATATTGCCAAGCCTGGTGACCCCAGTATCTTAAATGTGCAGGAAGCATATCAGAACATTTTTGATACTGCAGCAAGCTCCAGTACGCAACACTCATGCTGCTTTACAAAATGTCTTTAAAGGATAACCTTTCGTAGGACTGGAGCGAGCTACCAGAAAGTGTCTGCGGGCTTCCATTCCCTCCTTTTTCCACTCTGCACCATTCTCAGAGACGAAGACAGACACTTGCCCCAATTCCACGAAATGTTTTGGCACATGGTGAGCAAGTGTTTGCTAGAAATGACTAATCTGAATGTTCTTCTCAAGTTTGTAGGAACAATGACATTTTTTAAATTAAGAGGTTTTTTTGTTTGTTTTTGGTAAGACCCTTATCTGAAAGAGAAGACTCTATAGACTGTTTATTTCCCATTTTATAGACATTTCTTGAAACCGGAGATGAAGGGATATGTTTTATTCTGTAGGCATGTTCTGTGCCCACCACAAAGCAGAGGCTCTACATTTTCATTGACTCCGTTAAAGAATGGTAAATAGAGAATGACTTAGCAAATCAAATCTGACCACAGAGACTGGGAATAGGTAGATACGGTGATGAGGCAAAGGGAATCTCAATTATTGAAAAGCTCATATTTATTATGTACACAAAAATGGAATTTTCAATACCACTGGGACAGACGGTTGTCTCTGATGTCGGGTAAAAAGGTAACTTCGCTCAAAAAGAATTGGGCTCTGCTCTTTTTCCTGCTTTCTAATCTAAATAGAGCTCTCAAACCCCGGAACACGGTCCCTGACCCGCCTAACGTCCTTAGTGACTAGCGCGTTTTAGGTAACAGCAATGCCATACTGCCCAGATCCTAGCATGTCCTGAGAGACTCCTCCAGATTCTTTTCACTTAGGCTGTACTTCCTGCTCACTTAATTCCTGATACCTGCCCTGAAGACTTAGTTGCCGTCAGGAACCCTTCCCCCACACCTCAGCAAATCAGGTCGACTGCGGAGTAGGGTGAGGTGGTTAATAAAATTTCAGTCAACTGAGAGTTGCCCCCTTCAATACTGAAGACAGCCTAGGAAATTACTGTATGGGCGACTGGAACCCGATGACCTCCAGGTGTTGATTACTTCTGCAAAGTCTGACTAGTAATGAACTATAAATTGCTAATCTAATAGCCAGTCAAGTTGCCAGCATAACAATTGATTTTAGTGAAGCGGAAAACCTGGAAAGAAAAAACATTTCCTTTTGGAGATAGTCGTATTACCCTGCTTTCTTTTCTTCTAATCTCCTTGGGCTTCTTTCTTTTCATTTATTTTTTCTTTAACTTCGCTTTTGTTTTAAAATCTATCCCTTGGGGTGCCTGGGTGGCTTAGTCAGTCGAGCATTTGATTCTTGGTTTCAGCTCAGGTCATGATCTTAGGGTTCTGGGATCGAGCCCCCGCCCCTCACCGTGGGGCTCCACACTGGGCTTAGAGTCTGCTTGGGATTCTCTGTGCTCCTCCCCATGCTCTCAGTGTCTCTCTCTAGACTCTCTCTTTCTTAAAATAAATTAAATTTTAAGAAAAAAAAACCATACCTCTCATTGTGTAATCAAAATAGTACCATTCATTTATTGAGTAGTAAAAAAAAAAAAGCGTAAAAGCACAAAATTTGAAAGACACAAATGGGTAAAAAAAATTTTTTTAAATATACATACTAGATAAAATTATGGAGTTGCACAGGGGCATCTAAAGAATATTGTTTGCACCATACTTTGTAGTAGCCAGACAGAGCAGACAACATGTATCTGGTTATACAGTGCTATTATCAGAGAATGCTATGCAGCTTTTCATAGAAGGCAGCTCTATACGCACAAACATGGGATGAGTTCCACAATATATGAAAAGAAACAAAAGCTAGGTGTATAACAGTTTGTATAACATACCAGCATTTGTGTAATCAAACAAGGAAAATCCACCGTATGGACACATGTGTAAATGCTTATACTTAAATATCTCAAGATTATACAAGAGGCTAATTGCTTCTGGCATGGGTTACTCGGTGCTGCGGGACTGGGGTGGCATAGGTGTCACTGTATACCCTTTGGGCCTTTGTTACTGAGCCATGTAAGCACATCACCTGTCAAAACAATTTTGAGCAATCGGTATTCCTCCTTTTTTGAATTGTTTGTTCTTATCCTTAATTTTTTTTTTTTTGAAAGTTTGGTCCTATTCTTTCGTACTGACTTTGAAGAATGCTCTGTAGATTAAGAAATTTATCCAATTTTCTGTCAGATAAGTTGCAGATATTTTTACTTAATTTTTGTTTTTTTGACTTCATTTAGATATTTGTCAAGGTTTTTGCCCTGTAGAACTTTTAACTTTTTATATGGTCAAAGATATCAATATAGTCGATTTTCTCTACTCACAGGTTCCGTAATTGCATGTTCACCTACATGATAAAATTTGTGACCCCCAAGTCAATACTCAAACACTTGCACGGTGGTTCACCAGCAAGCCTGCTTATAGAGCAGCAAAAAAATTTGGAAAAATTTGAGTTGCCTGAGGTGCCGGACGGGTATCTTGTTTTGGTTCTCATCCTATCAACAAATGCCCTTTCCGTGGTCTATTTAGTGCCGCATTTTTTGCATTTTTGTGCTTTGTGTTAGTGACTTCATGGTTTAAGATGGTCCCTGAGCTTAGGGTTCAAGAGCTGTGAAGAGTTCCTAAGCCCAAGATGGCTACGATGAGCCTTATGGACGAGATCTATGTGTTCAGTAAACTATGTTCAGGCATGAGTTATAGCGTGTTGACCTTGAGTTCAGTGTTAAAGAATCCATACTATATAGGCATAATGTGTCTTCAAATAGACAGAAGCATGAAACAAGATTAGGTATTGACCAGTCGACAAAAATGTTGTGACCAGAGGCTCACAGGAACCTGATTCTGCATTTCCCCTGCGGGCATAATTCAGTATTCATGAAGTCAGTGTTCATGGCAATTTTATCAACTTAATATAGGTACTGTGAATAATGACAACTGTATTATCTTTTATGATTTCTGACTTTCCTTGGTATTACACATAGAAGGGGCTTTTGTCTCTGAGGATATTTTTAAAAATAATCTAGTTGTCATCTAGTCCTTTAACAATTTCATTTTCTCATACTTAAATCTTTGCTTCATTTGGAATTTTGGGGGTAAGATATGAGAAAGTATATAATTTTTTTTTAAGATTTTATTTATTTATTTGACAGAGAGACAGCCAGCGAGAGAGGGAACACAAGCAGGGGGAGTGGGAGAGGAAGAAGCAGGCTCCGAGCAGAGGAGCCTGATGTGGGGCTCAATCCCAGAGCGCTGGGATCACGCCCTGAGCCGAAAGCAGACGCTTAACCACTGTGCCACCCAGGCGCCCCAAGAGAAAGTATATAATTATACTGTGGTCCCAAAGCCACTTATGGAATGGTTCCTTTTGCTCCTAACTGATGTTAAGATACTGGCACATTGCTGACCTTGTGGGTGGCAAGAGCCCCAAAATCACTGTATCTTCTGAAACAACAGTTAAAATTTAAAAGTTTAAAAGATAGAGATCATTTTCAAAGTTTCTCCGTTTCTACATGACATGTACCCCTTTCCCAGATTCCATCCGGCTCTTACCAGCTCTAATATGCTAAAAGCTGTGGACACACATCTGTTTCTCTTACTAATATTTACAGTAAATATTTAGAGTAAATGCCAGTCAGATGGAATTGGTAACTACGGATTTATGACTCTTCTAGGCACAGTCTGCATGCAGTTTCTGGAAAGCAATTTTAGGTGGGCATGCCTCAAGTGGGAATCCTGCCATGTCTTAAACCTTAGTCTTAGATCCACTGGGTTGTGGTTTACCACTTTTTTTTTTTTTAAAGATTTTATTTATTTATTCGACAGAGAGAGAGACAGCCAGCGAGAGAGGGAACACAAGCAGGGGGAGTGGCAGAGGAAGAAGCAGGCTCATAGTGGAGGAGCCTGATGTGGGGCTCGATCCCATAACGCCGGGATCACGCCCTGAGCCGAAGGCAGACGCCCAACCGCTGTGCCACCCAGGCGTCCCTACCACTTCTTGATTCAGAAAGATAGCGAGCCAAAGTCCTCCAGGCAAATCAGTGGTTATGAAGATATGATCTAATTAAAGATAGGCTCTAATAATGAAAGACCTACGGAATAGTTAAGGGAAAAGATCTATGAGACTAATAAGGGGTTATGGGACCTCTTCTGTAATCCCACAATTCTGGCTCTTCTGTAGGAGGCATGAGAGCCACTCAAGGTGAGCCACCAAACGTTATTTAAAATGTGAGTGTTTCCAAATTCTAAATGGTCAGTTTCACCCGCAGTCATTGCAGTCATGATTTATTCATTCAGTGCCAGGTCGATTTTGTTGGAGGATGTGTGCAGAGGCTCTTGAAAAGGTCACCATTGTGTAAATGTAGATTTCAGGAAGTTTCCTACATTCTGACTTGATGAATTTCTGCTGTAAGGTTGAATACTCTAGGTACTGGCAAGCCACGGACACAATTTCAGACTTCTGGTTAGAATGGAAATGTGAAATGCATCTGAGAAGGAGAGGCACAACAATACATTTCAGTCGACAGGGCACGAGCCCAGCTTACCTATGTCAGCGATGAGGCTGCCGGGCTTCTGCTCCTGGAGGAACTGGCGGACGCGAGGCCAGGCTTTACTCTGCAGGTCATTGAAGTAAGGCGCCGTGCTCTCATACACATCATGCACGTGCCGCTTCTCCAGCTGCACAGCTTCCTGATCCATCCTGGGAACGGGGCCACCCCAAGAAATGCCGGTCAGGGTACACACCAGAGATAGCTCATGGATGCGGATTTTCTAAAATTGGGAACCTACAACCGTCAAGGTTGCGCTGTCCTTACACTCTCTTTTACACTGCAAAGGACAAAACCTGCACTGTAACTGCACCATAATTGTCCAAAGACTAGCAAATGCATAGTTCTTACCTGCATATCTTTGGAAAAGAATGGTTTGGAAATGAGCCAGTCACCGTAAGTTCCGGTGCAAGGATCAGTCCTTCATTTTGGAAGCGTATATAAAAGGCTTACCAAATGGTTCACTCTGGATAAAATAATTCTATCTAACGCCAAATATGTTTGAAAATTTTATAGCAGGGAGCTTATCAATCCAATCACAAAGCCCTAGTGATTCTACCTTTTTAATGTTTTTGGATTCCAACCATTTCTCTATTTCCGAACTGATTCTGCTTTAGAAAAGGTGCTCATCTCCTGTCTGAATTCCTTCCACAGCCTGTGAACAGGTGGTTTGTCTGTGTTTGTCTTTTGCCCCTCAACCCCTTTCCTTCACTTATGCCACAACTGTTTTTCTAAAACATGAATCTAATTGGGTTGCTTTCCATCTTAGACTTCTTCAGAGACATTTTATAGCTTGTCCAATCAAGTTCAGGTGTCTTAGTGGGGTATACAAGGCTCTTTCTGATCTGGCCTTAACTTGCCTCTGGAAGCCATTTCTCCCCACTCTTCCTCAGCATCAGATGAGCTGTATTACTCAGTGAACCATGGTTTCTCAGATGCAGCATGTTCTCTCCCTGATCCAGGGGACTGAACAGACGCTGTGCTTTACCTGGCTAACTTCTGTTCATTGTTGACACGCACATCACCTCTTCCAGAAAGCCTTGTCTGACCTCTCATGCAGGATTAGGCAGTCAGAAAGGAGTGGGAAAATGTAAGAGCAGTCTTAGAAGCCTCTGCTGCGTTGGGTTTAATCTTTTCATTATTCTCTTGAGGCATGTGAGTGAAGAGTATCCCAGGGACGTGGCCAGGGGTTCAGCTTGTGGCTTACCAGTCGATATGAAAGTACTTTCAATCACGTAAGAACCCCACTGGTGCGTATCAGCTGGTTTGGTGCTGCCCCTCGTACTCCTGTGCACCCCATGCACCCCTCTACAGATACGAAGGGCTATCCTAGTTTATTTGGTATTTTCCTCTAGTGCTAGCTGGAAGATCCTAGAGATCAAGGGCTTGTCTTATTTCGTGCTGAATCCCCTGGAGTTTGCACACAGCAGACCGTCAATAAATGAACAAACAAACATAACCGGAATTGGGGCGCCTGGGTGGCACAGCGGTTAAGCGTCTGTCTTCGGCTCAGGGTGTGATCCCGGCGTTCTGGGATCGAGCCCCACATCAGGCTCTTCTGCTATGAGCCTGCTTCTTCCTCTCCCACTCCCCCTGCTTGTGTTCCCTCTCTCACTGGCTGTCTCTATCTCTGTCGAATGAATAAATAAATAAAATCTTTAAAAAAAAAAAAAAAAAACATAACCGGAATGGAATCTAACCCTGAGTGCAGAAGGTGGAACTGGCTTTGGGAGAAGACGGAGTGACCCTGGAGAGTGTGGAAAGAGAGGGACCTTACACTGACGAGCTTGCAGATGAGAGAGCAACAGGAGAAGGGCACAGTCTCTAGACAACTCCTGTGTCCCGCTCCCCACCCTCCATCCACTCAGCACCCCCACCCTGGAAAGTAGGAAGTGCTTGAATAAGATGGTGTCTCGTTAGGAACTACCAAGTGCCTTCCCTTCTTATTCCCCTTTGCATTTAAGAAATATCTTGTGGAGAGACACTTTGAGACTACATAAGTATCCTGTTTCTCAGAGTCTCATCCGCCAATTTTAGCATCCTATCCATGGGTGATTCTTGCCCAAAACAGTTAGTACTACAACCATTACCAAATGATGATATTCTAATTCCATCATTCCTTCTATTGCAAGGAAGAGCTTTTCAGGACTTACTCTTAAGAAAACAAATTAGCAGTAGACTCTCCTTAATTACCATGGACCTGCCCACAGCCCCTGCAAAAAATCTGGCAAACTCCTAACAGAGTACAAATCTCACTTGTGAGGTCTGACAAAACTTCCACCCAAACTGAAACAGCTTATGTTGCAGCCTTAACTGGAATTTACAAAGTAAACATATGGCTGGCTATAACTGCCCACACACCAGAAAACCCAGACACGAGTGCTTTTCTTTTTAATCAAAATCTCCATAGACTTAAGTCTCCTTAACATTTTTTCCCCTCAAGGAATCAAATCAGGCAATGCAAATTTGAGGAACCCTAGAACAAATACATTTTACTTTCTTGTACTTGCACACGTTAAGTGGCAATCAGCATAATCTTGATTATCTTCAATCTGGCTCCAACTACACTCAGAATTTGTAGTATCTAAATAGTACCCCTTGGAGACCTTCCTCTAAGTCCTCTCCCAAATTGCTTGGCCTCTGCCGTAAACAAAGAGCTATTTTAAAGTGTGTGAACAACAGAAATCCATTTTGTTTTTATCGTATTTCATAGTTGAGATTATATACTGCAGAAGAAAGTGCTGACCGTGAACCTGATTTGTAGAGTTGGGGCTCTCCAATGTGACATTTTTAACACTGGATTTCAATTTCCTGCAATATTTTCCATATGAATGTTATACATACAGGAAAATTCCTTGTGAATTAGGTAATGGGATTAAGCTAGTGAGATGAGTACTAAAAATAAGAGCACAGGGTTCAAGGTGAAGCTGGGGGAATAGGGTTTGGTTTAGCCAGGCTTCTGAACCTATGTGCTGTCAGATTCTAGGCCCTTGTACAAGTAGCTGATGCCTTGTTGGTGAGTCATGAGAGAAGGCAAAAGAATTTGAAAGGTAAGGAGAAGTCAGATGAAGTAGTGCACTGAAAATTCAATGAACTAATTTGGATTTTACTTGAAGTGTAATGGAAAATAGAAAGTAATTTTAAGTTGGTAGATGGGTTGGGAGGGGGTGGGTAACATGATTGGATTTACAATTTTAAAAGATGGCCCTAGGCATCTCTAATTCGAAGTAGACTAGAGTAGGTGTTGTTTTTATTTGTCCAGCCATGTTCACCATCCCCCTTGTTCTGATAATTTGTATCTTGTCCTCCCTCGATGGGCATGTGACCCACGCCTGGCCAATCATGGTATCATATCCCTGGATTTATGCCCCTCTGTAAGCCATCCCTCTCACCTTTTAGTCTTTCTTAATGCCATGTTCCTGGGCCAAAAAAGAGGGAGAGATGGGTGCCCATTGAGACATGTCCAACACCTACAATTTCAAATGCAACTTTGAGATTTGAAGTGAGTACAAAAAAGTGAATTACTTTTAATGATATTTGTAAATGCCTACCACACACATGTATAAGTAGTAAAAACATTCAGAGGAGCCAAAAAGGTTTCTCAAGAAAAGATTTTCCTAGTATCTCATGAAGGAGATGAGACACTGCACTCGACCCATAGAACACAGAGAACTGTGTGAGGCCTTGTTTTGTCACCTGGAGTGGCTCCTTGTCCCCAGGGAGGAGTCACCATAGCCCCAGATTTTTGGGACAGTTCCTATAGTAACCACTCCTAGAAAGGCAGCTCAGAGATTGGGATAATAGGCTCTAAGTTCAGGGCCCAGTCACCAGAAGGGATTTGTCTTTTGTTTGTGATGGGAATTCTGTTATATTTTATCCTGAGTTTCTTTCTGCACCATTATTCTCTCTACAGTCAGTCCTCCATGTTTTGGCTCAATGGAAAACATACTCGTTTGTTTTCTTATTTAATTCTGTCTCCAGGTACCTACTGACTACATTTCTGAATCAAACCCTCTTGCTATGAGATAAAACAATACAGCTTTTAGAGGAAAAAGAGAGCTTCTATATAACCTTGAGGTAGGTTAAGATTTCTTCAAGTCCTAGAGAGAACTAACCATAAAAGGGAAAATAAATAAGTTAGACTATATTAAAATTAAAACATCATGGGGCACCTGGGTGGCTCAGTTGGTTAAGCCTCTGACTCTTGGTTTTGGCTCAGGTCATGATCTCAGGGTTGTGAGATCGAACCTTGCATCAGGCTCTGTGCTGGGTGTCGAGCCTGCCTAAGATTCTCTCTTTCCCTCTCCATCTGCTCCTTCCACCCTCCCCCCCACCACCCACCGCTCACACTCCTCTCTCTCTCATTCTCTCATATAAATACATAAATAAAATCTTTAAAAATAAATAAATAAAATTAAATGAAGACATCAGTAGGAGAGTGAAAATTCAACCCAGAGGATGTAAAAAGATTGTCACGGTGCATACATCTGACAAAGGATTTGTATCTAGAATATAAAGAATTCTTCCACATCATTAAGCAAGAGACAAACAACCCAATATAAAAATGGGCAAAAAAACCCCGCAGAACTTCACAGTGGGCAGGAGATGAACAGCAAACACACGAAAAGGTGCTCATCTTTGTTCATATCAGGCAATTGCAGATTCAAACCACAGTGTGATACCATCACCTGTGTGAGAGAACGGCTAACAGGAGGAAGACAAAAGATAACAGGGTGTTGGTGAGAACATGAAATTGCCAGAATTAGAATATGCTGCTAGCAGAAGTGTAAATTGCGTCAGCCTGTTTGGAAGACAGTTTGGAAAGTGACAACTAAAGCCAAACATTTGCATATCCTGTGGCCCAGAGAGTCTACTCTTTATGTATGTGTGTATGTATCCCAAAGAAGTGCACATGTATGTTCACCAAAAGACAGTCTAGAATTTCCACAGTAGCACTCGTCAAAACAGCACAAAACTGGAAAACCACGCATTACATCTATCATCAGTAGAAGGATCAAATAAATTGCCATGGATTCATAGAGTGAAATACTGTAGAGTGATAAGAATGAAAAGTCTGTGACTGTGTGTAATGAGACGGCTCAGGCTCCTAAAGATAATGTTTAAAGAGAAAGACACAGAAGACTACAGAGAGTAGGATTCCACTTATGTAAAGTACCAAAACAGGGAAAACAAATCTGCGCCATTAGAAGTGGAATCATGGTTACCTGGGGGTGTAGTTATTGCAGAGGCGCAGGGGGAACTGTCCTGGGGTGTGGGTAATATTCTATTTCTTGATCTGGGTTCTGCTTGCACAAGTGTGCCTGTTTTGTGAAAAATCATCCAAGTGTACCCTCATATATACTTTCCTGTGTATTTCAATGTAAGAAAACCCTTTTACTTTCAGACAATTTTCTTACTATGAACTTTAAAGCATTCTAAAACTCAAAACTGAGCAGAATATCCTTTCTCAGCTGTGTTCTGCCATTGCCAAGATGAATGAATGACATTCAGTTAGTGCCTTCTGGGGGACACCTAGAAACCGGAGATCACTAGGGTTAAAGATGAGTTAGGGTATTATGTTGAGGCAGCATTCCCAAGAAACTAGATTATGTAGTAACATATACAGAAACTATTGAGAGAGTTTTTAGCTCAGATGAAATTTAACTGAGGATTTCCTTTTCTCTCTCTCTTTTTTTTTGGGGGGGGGAATAAAATTATAAAACTTTTTGAAGAACATAAAAATGACCTGAACAAATAAGAAACCCAGTGCTTGGGATGTGGACCCAAGCACTGTGACTCAACAACCACACACTTAACAATTCGGATTCACAAATAACTCTTAAGGACATGGTCTAGGGAAATTAACTGAGGATTTCTTACTAATTTAAATAAGATGATGTCTCACGCCAGATTATCCAGTAACCAGTGAAGAATGAAGTCCATTTGCTCTCAGTAAAGATGTCATATCAGGGCAGCAGGTCAGTGACTAATTGCTTCAAGAAAAGAAACTCACTTCACCAACCCTAGATTCATGTGCTTGCTAGATACTGAATAGCTTTACCTAAATACTCAATGTGAAATTAAGGATGAATTATGTTAGCTCCAGCCTCTAAGTAGTACAACTACAATGATATACGAGGATTATGGATCTCAGTAAATGGATGGGAACAGAAATTATGTAAAGAATCCAGGAAAGATGCTGCCTTACAACAGTGTGTGGGTCCTATTCTTACTTACCATCATTCTCTAATTACCTTGTTGTTTTATCGTTACTGGTACTCAATAAGACAATTGTCAGATACTTCAGTGCCTTGTTAGAAATGTTTGGACAAACTGAAATTTCCTGATTTATTACTCCTATGTTGATCAGCTGGAATGTGTAGCCAGCTGTTTACGTGGCTCTCTGCAAGTGCACTTACTGGAAAAACCTGCTGAGCTTATGGGAGAATAAAATCTTTCGGAACGATTTCACAATATTTATAAGCCTTAGAACCAAGGAAACAGCAATTTGGAGCCTAAAGGATAGGTGGACGGTTAATCACCTGAACAATACAGATGTAATAGAAGAAACAGGGCTCCCCCAAACAACAAAGAAGGAGCCAAAAATAAGAGAGACAGCAGGGGGAGGAGCAGAGGGAGAGGGAGAAGCAGGCTCCACGCTGAGCATGGAGCCTGACGCAGGGCTCAGTGCCAGGACCCTGTGATCATGACCTGAGCCAAAATCAAGTGTCAGATGCTTAACCGACTGAGCCATCCAGGTGCCCCTAAAAAGTTTTTCTTTTCAGAGGTGCAAAATGGAATGATAAGGTAAAGGGGAAAGGCACTAGGGGAAGAGAAAAGAAGAAGAAAAAGGAAAACAAATATAGAATGATTATCATGTGCTTCATTTAAGTTAATGCAAAAGAAGCAAGACATGGGAAGTGGGAAAAGTAGATAAAGATCTAAGAGTTCCAATTTTATAGGGATAAAAATAAGAAAGAAGAGCTAAAATATATAATTGTATGTTTATATTAATTTTATATCTATTCGAATTAGGGCTCAGACCTAGATATTTGCATTCTAATATTCATTGTTCATAGAATGTATTACCATTAATCAATCATTAATGGAAATCAGACTCTGACAACTTGTAACTACAAGAGAAATTTGCTTGAACCTTTGTATTAAAAAATTAAAATTCAAAATAATGCCAAAGAAGCTTAAAAACTCTTGCTCTAGAAGTCTAGAATTGTATGCTGGAGTTTAATATATTATGTTCATTTCCAGTGTAATTGGAATTTGTTAAAAAGGAAATTGTCTGTGAGCCCTGCTTGTGTGTAAAATAACACATCTCCAAATGAATTCATGAGAAATTGGGATCGGCACCTTAGAACTCAATTAAATTGCATTTATAAGAAGTATCTATTCAAAGACTGACCAAAGCTGTGCAAGCCACTGTGTTTCTTAAAGCCCTTTGGGGCGCCTGGGTGGTTCAGTAGGTTAAGTGCCCAACTCTCGGTTTTGGCTCAGGTTGTGATCTCAGGGTCATGAGATCAAGCCCCGTGTGGGCTCTGCGCTCAGTGCAGAATGCTTGAGATTCTCTCCCTCTCTGCCCCTCCTGCTTGTGCTCATGCTCTCTTTCTCTAAAATAAACAAATCTTTTTTTTTTTCAGCCCTATCAACCTGCCTTTCAGGAAGAGTAGCAAACTTGGAAATTCTATCACAGCTAAGGCACAGAAATCAAATCACTTCAGGTCCCCCAAAGTGTTTTAAGATCTGACTGCTATGAAAGGAAGGGAAGGAGAGAGGGGAGGAGAGAGGACGCTAATGTGTGGGCCCTAAAACAGGAAGTCATGAAGGTACTGCTGAGGGTAATTTCTGGGCAGTGTCTGTTTGTTTGTTTGTTTTAAACCGTTAGACTTTAGTTTGAAAGAGCAGAGGGTCTACCAAAGTTAGTTGTGAAAAAATTATTTTGGAAATCTGAGATTCTGTGAAATATCTGATCTCTCCCCAAGCCCGAGGCCATACACTTATGACCATTATTTGCATTCCCAGATATTTTAGAAATTAAATACTATATATTTATTTATTTGAGAGAGAGGGTGCACGTGTGGAGGGGCAGGGTGGGGGAGAGGGTAGGAGAGAATCCCAAGCAGACTCCCCACTCAGCATGGAGCCCCACATGGGGCTTGATCCCAGGTCCCTGAGACCATGACCTGAGCTGAAATCATGAGCTAAATGCTTAACTGACTGAGCCACCCAGTTGCCCCAGAGATTACTTTTTAAAAATTTCTGTTTATCCTCTCTTCCTTTGAGGAACTGCCCCATCTCAGACTCCAGGTGATGCCGGGGCCTGCTCGTCCCATAGGCCAAAGGATGTACACATGATCCAATCTAAGACGGTCATTCTCTCTCCCCTGGGAAACTGATAAGAGGTAGCTGGAACCCAATCACTAATGGTACAACCCTAAAGGAAAGATCCTCAGGTTTCTTCCAAGTGTTGGCTTTCCTGAGGTTTGGTTTTCTTCTTCTATGAGCTCCTTAGTACACCCCCAACAAATCTGTCCTTCATGCCTGAGGAAGAGTTTGTGTTGATGTTTACTGTTAACAGACTCTATTACAGACTTGGATGGGTCTTTGCAACCATAGCACGCACCTCAGGGGGTGCCTCAGTGGAAGACTCGCACTGTGGTCGCCAGAGTTCCCAACAGGACTTGCCACAAATAGAAGAAAGGGCCCTTGTTGGAGCACGGTGGCACTAGAGCATGCTGGGATGGCGGCGTCACGTGGGAACCACCGCTAGCCTAAGAGATCCCCAGAGTTGTGGTACTATCCGTGCCATCTTTGCTGTCTCTCTGCCTTTCTTTTTGCACTGCCACAACCTAGTGTCTGAGCTGCCATTACAGCCTGCCAGTCTCTTTGTCCCCCTTGCCTTCCTCCCACTCCCTACATCTCATATATCCATAATGGTGGGAGTTTGCACCACCCCTTCTCCATTAATCATCACTTCCTGGAGACACTGTACATTCCTGTGGTAAAAGGTGACTGCAGGGACCACGCAGTATATGTGTTACTCCTGGCTTGATAGCTGCAGCTTGTCATTTTCCCTCCATGAACCCAAGAAAAGCAATTTAGAATCTCTGTTTCATGCCAATTCTGGATAAATTTCCAGATAATGGATAATGACCATTTAATAGGGTTGAAAACCCTGCAGGGGTCTCTCGTCTCTGCAGGAAGAAGCTTGTACTCCTCAATGTGGCATTCAAAGCCGGCCCCAACCTGGTCGCAGTCTGTCTTCCCAGTCTTCTGTCCCAGAGCCACATATCTCAAATCCTCAGCTTCTACCCGAAGACCTCTCCTCAGCCTTCTCTGAGTGGGTCTCATACAGCTCCTCATTCAGGTCTCTGCTAAAGCCAACAGACTGTCCTCTGTCATCTGAAGTGCTCTATCACCTTCCCTGTGCAAAATCTTACCTGGCCTTCAAAGTCTAGCAAGCTTTTTCCTCCTCCATGAAGACTTGACGGAGAGCCATAGATGCAAACCAGCCTTCCCGCTCTGTGTTCTGCATATTTATTACCTCTGTCACTCTTAGGACATTTCTCCTGATTCCATTTTGGATTCTCAACTTTGTATCTGTGCCTAATGAGATGAGAAGCTTCTGGAAGGCAGGAACTGGACTATGACCTTTCATTTAGATCTCATAGACCTTCCGATCGTGCTGAACACAGAGCAGTCACTCAGTATTAACTGTAGAACCAATGCATCAACGAGCCTTTTCCTTAGATCCTTCTGCAAGACAACAGTACTTTACTCCAGACAAACTGGTCCTCAAGTCTTTGGTCAGAAATCATAAACGCCCTGCTGGGGACCAACAGGCACTCAGAAGAAACAGGGCTAGGACCGAGCTTTTTCCCAGTTGTGTTTTCTATTTCGTGAGTTCCTGCCCTGGCAGAAGCAGTTTTACACATGGACCCCTAGGCATGGAAAAGTCACATTTTTGTAACTAAAAGCAAATAAAAGCATTGTAAGTTGTTCTCCCTTAATAAATGCCACAGGAGACACAATATTAAAAAAGAACATAAAACTGCTTTAAATTTTAAAAATGTACTCAAATTGCAATTCTAACAACAATACAAGTTGGTCGGGATAGTTCAAAAGAATTATAAAATGTCTAGGTTTTTGGTTTTTTTTACCTTTTAATCCATGATCCTTCAAACTTAACATCTACATAGTACTTACAAGGACAGAGGATACTGCAAACTTTTGTAAGATAACACCATTTAACAATGCTCTTTACTACAAAAGCATTTTGCGCTCTAAAAAATACTAAGTACATTCTTGTAATTTTAACTTACCCTGTACAACTCTTTTCAAATTCTTTTTTTTATAATAATTTTTTATTATGTTAGTCACCATACAGTACATCCCTGGTTTTTGATGTAAAGTTTGACGATTCATTAGTTGCGTATAACACCCAGTGCACCATGCAATACGTGCCCTCCTTACTACCCATCACCAGTCTATCCCATTCCCCCACCGCCATCCCCTCTGAAGCCCTCAGTTTGTTTCTCAGAGTCCATAGTCTCTCATGCTTCATTCCCCCTTCTGACTACCCCCCTCTTCATTCTTCCCTTTCTTCTCCTACTGACAAATTCTTTTTACCGCCTCGTACAAAAATAAACTCCAACTTACTTTTTATGTCACATTATCATACATTTAGAATTATAGAGATTGGGACTAACGAGGTTTGCACAGTGCCCCAACACCCTCATGTTATTTGAATTGCAGTAAGAGCTAAAAGCTACTAACCTGAGTCATCTTGTGAGTACGGGAAAATTACTTCTTGCCTTTGTGAAGCATGGCAGTTTCTACCCTCAGAGAGTGATGGTTTTTGCTCATAACTTTGTCAGTGCGGAATGTAAATGAAAAGTAGTCGAGTGAAATCAAAAAGCGAGGTCTTTCATGCGATGAAGCACTTTGCATGAGTCTCTGAAGGGAACACAGGCCCTATTCGGAAAAACACAAATACTAAATGTCATTTTACATAATACAAATATTGAACCATCTACAGCCCAGGTTGACCTCTTGACCCATGCACAAATTACCCAGAGAAGAAGGGATTAGAAAGAACTGGGAATATGCATAGAATGCCAGAACTTTAAGAGCTGTTTCTGAATTCCTAAGCTTTCTATAAAATACACAGTACTTTCTCCCAAAATTACATTGCATGATCTCATCTTGTTCCTAGAATAATTACAAGCATTGAGAGTCAACTCTGAATCCCGTGGCTTAAGGAAATATATACTATTTAAAATAATATTACCAAACTGCATTAAAACATTCCAGTACAATTTAATTGCTCAATAGTTGTTCATAATATCAGCTACTTGCACATCACTTTGAGAAGTACTCATACTTACTCTTCATTGTGCCCATTTATTTTCTTTTCTCATCATACTGTGGGTCTGTCATGAAACCCATCAGAAAACTCTTAGCTACTTTTGGGGGAAAAAAAAAAAAGACGGACCTTGTATGCCAAAAAGCACTTTGTAATGTAGAAGTCTTGGGGTGTAAAATGAGGTGTGGAGGGAAGCCTGGTGTGGTCGGAAAAGCCAATTCTGTAATACCTCGGGACTTGATTCCTTCTCTGTAAGGAAGCAAATGGACCTTCACCTAGTTTACAGTTCTCAGCCATGTTCCGTAGCCTTCGTTCGCTTTGGACGTACACCTCAGCGCCACAAACCGCACCTCTTCTTAGCTACAGTGGTTCCAGGATGGTGGGTGGTGTGCACGCGGCTTCCCCCAGGTTCTGCCTGCTCTCCACCCCATCCCAGTCTTGGTCCCTCTCTAAGAATCACTGACCTGGGTGTGCTTTGGAAAGCTTATTTTGGTCTGGACTGCGGAATATGCCCATACATTTAAACCCCAGTCATCTCTCAATTATCTCAGTATATGATCTGCACCACTGAGACCCCAAGGATTGACTTTTTAGGAAGAACATTTAAGAAGGGTCTTGAAAAAGCTATTTGTCATAGGATCTCATCTTTCCTCATGCAATTTTAGAGCCCATGGCGTGGCAACTTGGCTGTGCACCTTTCCTTCAGGCATTAGTGCCTAAATGTATTAACCTTCTCTGATATGCCCCTGAAGACGAGTCCGTAAGAGTAGTCCATAAGAAAGGAATTGTAGACAGGGCAGAAGGCATCTGTGAGCTACTTGGGTGGGAGCAGGGGTGGGGAAGCTTTTCTGTATCCCAAAATCATACCTTCAACACCTATACATATAATTCACTTTCTTTATGTTTACTAAATTATGATCCAAATTTGCCCCTGTTGAAAATGTGTGAATCATTTTATCTTCTCCAAGAAGTTGCTGGGCAAAGACAAAATAGGATAGTATCTATCTTTTAAAATGTTGAATTCCGATGAATCCTTTTACCATATTAGCCATATATCTCTGGAATAGTTAGTAGTAAAAAAAATGTATTTTCTGTACAGCAAAGGAAACAATCAACAGAACTAAAAGGCAACCTATGGAATGGGAGAAGATATTTGCAAATGACATATCTGATAAAGAGTATCCACAATATATAAAGAACTTATACAACTCAACACTCCCAAAAAAAAAATAGTCCAATTAAAAATGGGCTGAAGACATGAACAGACACTTCTCCAAAGAAGACATGCAGATGGCCAACAGACACATGAAAAGATGCTCAACATCACTCATTATCAGGGAAATGCAAATCAAAACTACACTGAGCTATCACCTCACACCTGTCAGAATGGCTAAAATCAGCAACACAGGAAACAACACGTGTTGAGGATGATGTGGAGAAAAAGGAACCTTCTTGCACTGTTGGTGGGAATGCAAACTGGTGAAGCCACTATGGAAAACAGTATGGCGTTTCCTCAAAAAGTTAAAAATAGAACTACCCTATGATCCAGTAATTGCACTGCTGGCTATTTACCCAAAAAACACCAGAACACTAATTCAAAGGGATACATGCATTCCAGTGTTTATAGCAGCATTATTTACAATAGCCAAGATATGGAAGCAGCCCAAGTGTCCACTGATTAATGAAAGGATAAAGAAGAGTTGGTATATAGATACAAAGGAATATTATTCAGCCATAAAAAGGAATGAAATCTTACCATTTGCAAGAACATGGATGGAGCTAGACAGTATAATGCCAAGTGCAATAAGTCAGAGAAAGACAGATACCATATGATTTCACTCATTTGTGAAACTTAAGGAACAAAACAAATGAGCAAAGGGGGAAAAAGACAAGCCAAGAAACAGACTCTTCACTATAGAGAACAAACTGATGGTTACCAGAGGTGAGGGGGGTGGGGAATGGGTTAAATAGGTGACAGGGATTAAGGAGGGCACATGTTGTGATGAGCACCGGGTGATGTATGGAAATCTTGACACTATATTGTACACCTGAAATTAATGTAACACCGTATGATAACTATACTGGAATTAAAAAAAAGAAATCTCCTTTGGCAATAGTGTAGGCTCGTATTGCCTGGCCAGGTTCACAATGAAGACAGAGCAAGAACCCGGCTAAATATTTTAGGTATGATATTAAGCATGTAGGGCCAAATACAAGAGATATTAAGGAGAAAGGATCAAATTAATAGGACTGGGGGGGGGGGGCCGATGAAGAGCACGTGGAAGAGGAAGTGATAATGATAATAATGCTGACATCGTAAGATGTACCACCACCATCCAAAAACAAAGCAAGAGAAAGAATGAAAGGCAAACAAAATGAAACTTTGGTGATGACCATATATAAACTGATGAACCGTTTTTGGAATTCATGTGAATATATCAAAGAAGGTTACTTAGGACTTATGCGTCTGCAGGAAGCAGGATATAAGAAGGACTGGATGTTGGTAACTGACTTGAACTGCCATGATCAGTAACAGGTGGTATTTCATGGACTGGCATGGGCTGTTTGTACCCATTCCTTACATTCTCCGATGGCAGCATTTTCCAGGTAGGGACAATGTAGCTTATGAGGGCTGCATCTTTGCAGGGTGTTGCAATTTACACGGTGCTCAATGAAGGCCTATTGTATAAATATGTGTAGAAAGGAATAGAAGAATAAAAAAGATGGCCCTTTAGATGGTGCTAAGGTCCACCATCAGAGGGAATAATCAGGGGAGGGTTCAGGGCTGGACATATCGTTTCTATCGTGTTTGGAAGACAACAAATGAAGATAGACATGAAACTCCGGAGCACAGGCTGGACTAAAGATCATTTAAAAATCATCATCCTATGTCTTGGCAGTTAGGATCGTGGGAGTGAATTAAATCAAAAGAAATTATGCAGAGTTAAGAAAAGGAACGAGGTTAGAACACCAAGGATCCCTAATACTTAACCCTCAGACATGTTAGTATTGGAGGAAAGGCTAGCCATGTGCTGCCATTAGAGCGCTACCATAATTAAATTTAGTGCAACACACACCAACCGTGCCCCTACGAGGCAACACGCGCTTTGGTAGCTCTGAGAGGAGCAGAAAATGGGTGGTCCCTCCTCTCAGGAAGCTGCAGGCTGATACAAGAGTAACACAGAACAGCCACCGAATGACAAGAGTCGGAAGCAAGCACGTGATTTGTTGATAAAAATAGATAGCGAGCAATATTAGCTTTTATAATTTGGAGTGACACTCTGGGTATTATTCCCTCTATGTAATGAAGCACGTGAAACAGGAGGCTCTTCTAATGAATATTCCCTACCCTACACAGAAGCCCTTAATGATTCCCCAGAGAGATCACAGAAGAAATGGTAGGAAAAGGAACAACTGGCATTTCTAATTAAAAATCTCATGAGCAGAACAAACTCAGGGCCTCCAACTACATAACATGTAGCGCTGGGAGAATACGACTGTCTCTCTAATCCCGGCAGGGTCCAAAGGTCACCCCAGAGTCCCTGTATGTTGAAAGAAAGTGGACAGCAGGAGGGAAATATATCTTAGGAGAAAGACCAAATATTCCCAAGAATACTTTGTTTTCCTTGAAAATTTCCAAAGATTACATGTCTGAATTGACTCCATGTAGGAGCAGGATACTATCTCCAAAATCTCAGTGAAGGAAATGAAGGTCCTATCATCCGGGTAAGGCGCATGAGCGTATGAGGGGCAGGGTGGTTGCAGGAGGAGAATACAAAGTAGGAACTAAGAACTCACCGCACGGTGTTGACGATGCGATCTGTTAGCGAAGGCTGTTTCTCCACAGGCAATGAATGACTAGACCAGATTCGCTGAACTCTCTGGCAGTTCATTTTGATTTTGTAGCTTAGAGACTGCCGGGAAGTCCAATATGAGGTTTAAGGAAAATGAAACTATAGCACCCTGCCTCCTCCAGGCATTTGCTGCTGGTGTCAGTTTGACAAAACCAGCTCTGGTCTGTGTTCAGATAAAGGTAATAGGATCTCCAGAATGGCAGCTTGGAGGAGGATTGCTTTGTTACAGAATGGCAACAGCAGAGGAGAAGCAGGACATGACCCATCTTCTTTCCTCTTAGGAAAGGTTTCAGCAGGTCAGGTGACGAGGAACCCCACACTCATCTTACTGCCAAACGATTGTTCAAGAAGGAGTTTTACATGAGGACTATGGTGTCAATATAAAATGAGACATCATCTGATGATTTTCTAAGAATGAAATGGGATAAATGTGAAGATATATTATGTATTCATAAAATGTGTTTATAATACAATTGATCCAAAAGAGGTATTCATAGGGTTGTTACTAAAAAAATCTGATTAGTTGAGTTTAAGGAAGAGTCACATACATACAAAGCATTGTGAGATCTGGACGGCCAAACATCTTTTTTTTTTTTTAATGATTTTTTATTATATTATGTTAGTCACCATACAGTACATCCCCGGTTTCCGATGTAAGGCTCGATGATTCATTAGTTGTGTATAACACCCAGTGCACCATGCAATACGTGCCCTCCTTACTACCCATCACCGGTCTATCCCATTCCCCCACCCCCATCCCCTCTGAAGCCCTCAGTTTGTTTCTCAGAGTCCATAGTCTCTCATGCTTCATTCCCCCCTTCTGACTACCCCCCCTTTCTTTATCCCTTTCTTCTTCTATCGATCTTCCTAGTTCTTATGTTCCATAGATGAGAGGAATCATATGATAGTTGTCTTTCTCTGCTTGACTTATTTCACTTAGCATTATCTCCTCCAGTGCCTGGACGGCCAAACATCTTATCCTATAGATTCCACCTGCATCTCTCTCACGGGCCTCCCACTCCTTCCCCACTGCCTCAGCTTGGAGTTCCCACTCTTAACGGATTTCACAGACCTCCCCAAAAATCTCAGAAGGATATCTGGAGAACCAGAGGGGCCAGCTGGTTCTTTACTCGAAGGCTAGGATGGACACACACACACACACACACACACACACACACACACACATTTTTAAATCCTGTTATTTACTGTCACCATAATTGCATAGATGAATGGATAATTTACCCCAACAAAAGTTGGGAGGCCCATAATTTCAAACTAAAGAAGTCCTTTAAAATTGAGTAATATTTAGCTTTGTGAAAAGCTGACTAAACCTCCTTTAATTTTCTTATCCATTAGATTGATCACAAACCAACACTGAAATAAAGAACTAAGTTTTGGGAACCAGATTAATACGATGGTTTCCAGACCCACCAGCCCCCCAGGCTTCACAGCTCTGTGCCCTAAAGTTCATCCTCAACAGCATGGTCATTGTCACGTCTCACTCCTCTTCAGGTTTAAGAGCAAGTCCAGATACCTCAGCATGTCACATAAAGCCCCAGCCCACCCTCCAGCATTCCTGCTATGACGTTCCACTCGAAGTAGCCAGTCAGCAAACTGCTTGTTACCATGAGATAAAGACTGGGCACCAGAACTTAAATCAATGGTGGCTTCTTTCATTGAGAAACTCTTGCTGTGATGAAGGATAAAGGAATTGGTGCAGTGACTTAGCTGATTTGCGGTCAGGGACAAACTCCTTAGCTTGTGTCACCCTCTATCTTTACGACTTGAGTTTCTCTGAACACTTTAGACATTTGATGTCTTCATGCATTTTGCTCATCTGTTCCCTCTGCCTGGAACTACCTTGCTCCACTAGACTACCTGAGAGAGACAGTTATCTTGGAAGGGTCGGCTTGTGCCATATTCTCTATGAAGGATCTCTCATCCCCCAGCTAGATTCACCGCCTTATGCTCCCTGGGCCTCCCCTGCATTACACGGATACACGTCGGCACCAGCACCACGGGGGCCACTGGTCTTCCTGGCTGCCTCACATGGTGTTAATGAAACACAACATTCCTTCGGACCAAGAAATTTACCTTACAGTGAAAGAATTAATAAATGAGGTCCTATCACTGATCTTACCATGGACCCGATCACTAGAAATCTCGGGCCTTTTCTAATGGCCTCGGAGAGACTCAGTTAAGGTCCACGTGGGAAACCGTATCTTCTGACCTAGACATGGGGCTTGTATATACGATTCCGATCTATGTGATATGTGACACTCTTTTTTTCCTATAGGTCTTGGGTCTGGGAAACATGAGGTCAGAGGGAAGTGAGAATTTAGGGCAATGCCACTAATAATAATTATATCTGATTATTTTTAAAATATTTTCTCTCTGTTGTTAGGGCTCTGGGTTTGCGGGTTGAGAGGTTCTCACACTCGAGGCTGTGGAGCCTTGTGTGGCAAGAGGACTCTGCCTCAGTGGCAGCGGGTCCTGGTCAGACGGGCGACTGGACCTCAGGGTCTTAAGTTCTGGAGCTGCCCTGGGGTGCACTTATTTCCAGGTCCCGTTCTCCGACTTCCTATGGGCCTCCACATCCTTTCAAGAAATTCCTGATCAGCTTAGAGATCACGAGTGTCAGTTTCTGTTGCTGTTGTCAAGAACCATGGGTCACACGGAACTGAAAAAACATTACTGGACTCATTTATGTTTCTTTCCTCCAGCTCGACTTTCAGCTGTGTATGGACAAGGACCACACCTGCCTCATGTCTTTATCCATAATACCTCTTCCTGTATCTGGCAGATTGGGTGGTGGTAGACAATTGCCAAATGAAGGAATGAAGGCTCCCAAATAGCTGGAAGCATCAGTTAAAAAGTTCTTGCTGGGGGGCACCTGGGGGGCTCAGTCGGTTAGGTATCTGCCTTCGGCTCAGGTCATGATCCCGGAGCCCTGGGATCAAGTCCCGCATTGGGCTTCTTGCTCAGTGGGGAGCCTGCTTCTCCCTCTGCCTGCCGCTCCCCCTGCTTGTGTTCTCTCTCTGTCTGATAAGTAAATAAATAAATAAAATCTTTAAAAATAAAAACTCTTGTTGGATTCACAACTTTTAAAAAGAAAGAAACAAATAATAAGTCACAAAATTTTTTAATTTTTAGTTGCGATAAAAACACAAAATAAAATTTATCATCTTCACCATTTGTAAGTATACAACTCAGTAGTGTTAAGTACATTCACATTGTTCTGCAACAGATCTCCAGAACTTTTTCATCCTCCAGAACTGAAACTCTATGCCCATTAAATAATAACGCCCCATTTCCCCTTTCCCCAAACCCTAGCAACCACCATTCCTTCCACGGGTTTGGTGACTTTAGATACCTCACGTAAGTGGGCACATACAGTGTTTGTCTTGTGACTGGCTTATTTCACTTAGCATAAAGTCCTTAAGTTTCATCCACGGATTTCCCTCCTTTTTCAGGCTGAACAATATTTCATTGTATGTACACACCCCAGTGTTTATCTTTTCATCTGTCGATGGACATTTGGATAACTTCCACCTTCTGGCTATTGTGAACAATGCTCCTAGAACGTGGGTGTGCAAAAAGCTCTTCAAGATTCTGCTTTCTTTTCTTCTGGGTAAATACCCAGAAATGGGGTTGTTGGATCATATGGTAGTTCTATTTTTAATTTTTTGAGGATCCTCCATACGGTTTTCCAGAGAGGCTGCATCATTTTACATTCCCACTGATGGCGTGCAAGGGCGTCACATCCTCCCAAGTGTTATTTTATGTTCTTTTTTAAAAAAAATTTATTCATCCTAATGGGTGTGAGGCGATATCTCATTGTTGGTTTTGTTTACATTTCTCTAGTAATTAATGATACTGAGCATTTTTCATATGCATTTGGCCATTTTTATGTCATCTCTGGATAAATAGCTATTCAAGTCCCTTTGCCCATTTTTTTTAAAGATTTTATTTATTATTTATTCGACAGAGATAGAAACAGCCAGCGAGAGAGAGAACACAAGCAGGGGGAGTGGGAGAGGAAGAAGCAGGCTCACAGTGGAGGAGCCTGATGTGGGGCTCGATCCCATAACGCCGGGATCACGCCCTGAGCCGAAGGCAGACGCTTAACCGCTGTGCCACCCAGGCGCCCCCTCTTTGCCCATTTTTAAAGTCAGGTAATTTAGTTTTTTTTTTTCTTTCTTGTTGCTATTGAGTTGAAGGAGCTCTTTATATATTTTGGATATGAACCTCTTATCAAATATATGATTTTAAATACTCTCTTCCATTCTGTAGGTTGCCTTTTCACTCTGTTGGTTGTGTCTTTTGATGCAGAAAAGATTGTGTCTTTTAAGTCCCAGATAAGTTCTAAATTTTATCCTGGCGTCTACATATATTCAACAGTTACACATTCAAGGAAATACTTGATATCCATACGAAGTAAATTGTTTGGGGTGGGGTGTGGAACATTCTGATTTCCATGGGCTCATAGAAGTACATCTGCTAACCTATTTGTATTTGTTACCATATACTCCTTCCTTCTGGAAGAGAGACAAGAGACGAACTGTCCATACTTCCCTATAAAGCAAACCCACCGGCCCTATGCTAATAGCTCAACGGCTTCCTTCCTGCAACTCTCTCTCCTCTCTTGCCAACCATCAATTTTCCCTTTGCTATTAAATATTTCCCATTAATATAAAAATATGCTACAATATCTCTTAACTTAAAAAAACAACAAAACCCTCCCAGGCATGACCACAGATCACTGTCCAGTTTAAGCCCTAATTTCCTTGCTTCCTTTTATGGCAAAATTCTTTAAAAACACTGTGTCTACTTGTTGGCTTCCCTCTTACTGCCCAGTGTTCCACCGTCATGCTGATCATAAAACATCTGTCAGCCCTTGACTATAGTGCTGGACCCAGCAAATGGAGTAGGTAGGGGAGCTACTTTCAGGGAAAAAAAAAAAAAGAAGCTTTGCCGCTGTTGTCCTTTTTCTTTCTTTTTCTTTTTAAAGCTGAATTCAATTAGGCAACATATAGTACATCCTTAGTTTCAGATGTAGAGTTCAATAATTCATCAGTTGCATATAACACCCAGAGCTCATCACATCACGTGCCCTCCTTCACGCCCGTCACCCGGTTACCCCATCCCTCCACCCCCTCCCCTCCAGCACCCCTCGGTTTGTTTCCTAGAGTTAAGAGACCCTCATAGTTTTTCTCTCCCTTTTATGCAAGAAAGAGGTAAAATGCTTTTGTTTTCCCAATAATGTATCAGAGGTCCATTCCCTTTCCAGCAACCCCAAGTCCTTGCTTTGAGTGCAGACTGCAACAGTCTACGTTGTGTCGCCCACAGCCTTCGCAGAACTGTCATGTGAAACAGGCGTGATGTGCAGGTGACGTGATGTCCCTGGAGAACTATTCTGTGACACTCCTACTCCTGCTGCTCTTGTTCTCCAACTCGCTTTGTTCACAAACACCCTTATTTCTGAAGCGAAGATTCCCTGTCCAGGGTAAGATCAAGGTCCATATTGCATTCCCATCTGAAACTTCTCGTCTCCGGCTTAGACGTGCTGCCATGGAGAAGCCAGTGGCAGGAAAGGTGGAGCGGGGTGGTATCGCTTTTGGACCCCCTCCCTTACTCCCACGTCCAGCTTGCTCCAAACCTTCCAGTGCTGGAGTGTTTGGAGGGGTGGCTGGCAAGGCAACATCAGGGAGCCAGAAAAGTCCCTTTTTGACGGGAACTGGTGTGAGCTGATGTCAGTGATCTCTGGGCATGGAGGGACCTGAAGGCTGCTTCTCTATTTCGTGGAGGATTTGGTGGCCTCCGTGGAACACTTTCATTGCTTCTTTATAGACCTTCATCGCTGCAGACCTCTGGCCTGTTGTTTCCTAACAGGAGTTCATTGTCCCGCTGGCAGCTTCTGATGGTTCTCAGCAGCTGGTCACCTGCTCTACGCCTCCCATATTTTCACCCGCCATCTTGTCAGCCCTCTGATGAGATGGCAGCAGCCAGGCCGACGCCATCTGTCTGGTCCAAGGAAAACACCTTCGCTCCATCCTCAGTAAGAGGGCTGGTACTTCCCAAACAATAGCCCCTGCTCGGCTGCCATAGGCTGCTTCTACCAACCTTCGTATTTCTCAGGTGTATGCTTGACCCCAGACTACTGTGCCGTCTAAACTGCAGGGGCCACAGATCAAGCTTTCTGTGTGGTCCCCTTGAAGCCCTGCCACTTGACTTGAGGATAGGAGAAACATCTCCCTCTCTTCTCCCAAGATGTTGTGTGTGTGTGTGTGTGTGTGTGTGTGTGTGTGTGTGAGAGAGAGAGAGAGAGAGAGAGAAGGAAAGAGAAGAGGAGGGAGAACAAAGAAAGGGGGCATCCACAGTACACCAAAAAATTCTCTCTAAATAAAACCTCACCCCAGTGTCCCAGTTCTTCAACATGGGTTGGCCTAAGGGTCACAAAACCAGATTTCATAGTATTCAGCCTTAAAAAGGAAGGAAATTCGGGCATATGCTCTAACACAGATGAAACTTGAAGACATGGTATGTGAAACAGCCAGACAGAAAGGACAAATTTTGTATGACCCATTTATCTGAGGTCCCCAGAGTAGTCAAGTCCATAGAGACAGACAGCAGAAGGGTGGCTGCCAGGGGTGGGAGGGTGGGGGTGGGGGAAGGGGACTTACTGTTTAATGGGTACAGAGTTTTAAACTCAGGAAGATGAAAATAATTCCAGAGATTGGTTGCACAACAATGAGAATGTACTGAATGCCACTGAACTGTGAACTCAAAAAGGGTTAAAATGGTAAATGTTATGTATATTTTAGGACAATTGTTACAAACAACGGATTTCAACCACTTCTGCAAGTTCTGCTTGAGTATTCTAGCAAGGAGTTCCACAACATGAGAGTAACTGCCCCCTTTGGGAACGTCTTTGGGCCTGCTGTTAAGTCAGTGTCCCTCCACACCCTTCTCCGCACTGCTTTGTGTGGTGAGGTGGGAGCTCTGCAAACAGCATGTCTTCTTTGTCAAGGGGCTCTGCAAACAGGGTACACCAAAGGGAGGCTGGCAGGTGGACTGGGGAGATGTGACCGGCCCCTTCTGGTTGCTTCCCGTTCCTCCTGAGTTACCCAGCAACAGCCCTTTACCCCGACAGCAGCATTTGATTGTAGTGGCAGTTGGCTAGGTCCCAGATTTTTTCTACTCTCTCAGAACCGCCCTTTGTGCCCCTCTATGAGATACCCACAGCAGCAAATCAGCACCCCTGCCAAGGGATCTGTGTCTCAACACCTCAGGGGTCTTCTCGGAGCTCTCCGGCTATCAGCACTGGCTGGCAAGGGCCCCCTTCTCAGAAGTCTTGGTCCCGACTCCATGGGTTCCCCTTTGGCTTCCCCAGGTCTGGTCCCAGCTCCGGGGCCCTCCTCCAAGCTGCTGGGTTCTGAAGAGCCCATCTCCTTCTCTCTGTTCCCCCAACACACGGTGGCAATTGAGTTGTTTTTGCTGACCTTAATTGTCCCCACTTTGCATTTAAAGCTCTCTAATATCTGTTTAACCAACTCCTTCTATCAAATTCCCTCTCTTAACTAGGGTGGTTTCCATTTTTCTGACCTGACACTGAGTGATACGGCTCTATCTTTGCACTCTCATGCAGAAAGGGAAAGCAAGAAAATTCCAGAGCTTTTAGTACCTCCCCCAACTAGTTTGTAAACACCATGCAATCAGGTGTTTGGGGTTCACTGATGTGCACACAGCACTTTGAACACCGCCAGGCATATGGCAGATGCCCAATCATCTTCATGGGATAAATGAATAGGAAATATTTCATGTAAACATAAAACACAAAATAATTTTGGTCATGAAAATAAGCTTCTAATATATAAACGTTATAAACCACATGCCAATATTCAGGGGGAAATAAGTAGTTGATCTCTATAAAACTCTGAATTTCTTAACACTACCTGTTTTCTGTTTTTTTTTCCCCCTCCCCATTGTCTTGTTTAGTAATTTTGTAAGTGGGGGTTTCTCCAATTTTTTTCTTGTACGTTAGGGCATGTTATCCATGAGATAATCACTTAGTATGATTTGTGATTTACAATAAGAAACGTATATTTGGTCTTTGACCACTGTTCCTGGCACATAGCTCCTAAAACCCTTGAACTTTACTCTAAAGAGCCCCAGGGACGTCGTTTGTTATCATATTTAGATTTCCCCTAGCTCTTCCTGAAGTAGCTTCAGAGCATAAATGTGAGATGGGTATCTTTTGTTATTAATAAATAACAAGCCCCTTTCACCCACGCCTGAGTTTATATTAAGGAGGTGACCTTTGGAAAACCCCTCAGGATGGGCTGGTTGCCAGCGGAGTAGAGGGTTGGACCCATAGGCCCATTCCCCAGACCTCCAGGAAGTGAGAGGGAATGAAGGTCGAGTTCAAACAATGGCCAATGATTTAATCAATCGTCCCTCCATAACAGCCCAAAGGACGAGGTTTAGAGAGCTTCCATGTGTTGGACAGAATGCATTCCTGTGTCAGGAGAGTGGTGCACCTCGAACTCTTACGGGGACAGAAGCTTGGAGCCTTAGCGAGATCTGGGCCTTGCCCTAAGTATCTCGTCCGTCTGGAAGTTCCTGAGTTATATCTTTTATAAATAAACGGAATCTAGTAAAGTGTTTTCCTGAGCTGCTCGAGAGCAGATGAATCTATTCCCAGAAGGGGGTTGTGGGAACACCTGATGGACGGCCAGTCAGAAGCTCAGGTGACAAGCTGGACCTGTAATTGGCATCCGAAGTGGGGGACAGGGGCAGTCTTGTGGGACTGAACCCTTAATCTGTGGGATCTGAGGCCATCTCCAGGTAGACGGTGCTGGAATTGAGTTATATTGTGGGGCACCCGGCTGCTGTCCCAGAATCACGTGACGTGCGAGACTCCCCACACATCCGGTGAGCAGAGTGAGGTATGGCGTACTGAGCGGAGAGAAGCCTCCCAGGGGGGCGTCTTTCCTTTCCATTCATCAGTCACTAAAATATACAGCTTGACCCCTGAAACACGAATGCGTGAAACCTCACAAATAAAACTTCAAAAACAGAACTCAGAGCATTTCGGTGCGATGAAAAACACTGTATCGGGACAACGTCCAGGCCCAGCTCTGTCACTGGCACGTGACCTTGGGCAAATCATTTAGCTTCTCCAGGTCTGCGTTACTTCCTCTTAGATATGACGTGCCCTTCCTCTTTTAAGACTCTGATTTTCACAGAGAAATGTGCTGTAACGTCCCCCGAGTGTCAAGCATGATGGCCCTTGCCAGACTTGAACTTCCTCTTCTGTCCGTCCCCACACACATGACCCCGCATGGTCTGAGCCGGGATGAGGGTGCAGTGACAGAGAGGAAGCAGTCTAATAAAAAGCTTTGGTGCCAATTTCTAGTTTGTGTTCCAGATGGGGTTATCATTTTTCTGTAGCAAATACCTTCTAAACTTGGCCAGATATTTTAAAGATCCAAGTCTGGGGGGTAGCATTAATATTGACAGCTGCATTCAATGTCTAACACGTTGGAATACATTGCAAAGCTCAAAAAAGACTAGGTCGGGGCAGCCAACTCTTCTATTTAAATGACATGTAAAGGTTTCAGGAGGCACCAGGCAGGATGTGAAGAGTGGAGCTCACGCTCACGGGGCCAGATCCACGAGTGCACTTTGGGATAACGGTACAGTGCTCAGCTCAGCGGACTGCCATCGACATGCTCTCTTGACAGTTGTGGGTGAGTGAGAGTACAGTATAATAGAAAAATCAATCAAATGCTACTTTAGAAATAAAAAGTGAGGACAGATTACAAACAGGATTACATAAAAAACAGATCTGAGAACCCAAAGTTCAAGGACCGTGAAAGAACAGACTAGTCTGCTTACTAATAACAGATGTCTACAAAAGTTAACAGTAAATTTGTTTTTTGGTGTTTTCATACAATTTTATTCACAGAAGTAAAATATAGCATGCGTGTATATATATGTATATGTATACGTATACACACACACAGAGAGCATATATAGGTAAGAAAACCAAGTAGTACTGGAATTATCACCAGGAAAGAACTAAAGGTAAGGGAGTCTTAGTATCAAAGAAGGAGCCTAGGATATCAAATAATTCTCTCTTTCTATATATAGAGAGAGCCCAGGTGGAAATCCAGCTATAATCCAGAGGGGAGGGACTTTGGTTTTCATTAGGTAGGAGCGTGCATGCATGCTGACTATGTGGACACTGGTCAGGTGAGGCCAGCGGAGTTCATAAAGGGCATGGCGTATATCCATCATGCCTCCACTCTTGTAGTAATCAACAGGCATTGTTAAACTGGAAAATGCACGTCTGGTGTCCCCCGTGCGCACTGGGGTCATACTTTTTGGGCTGCCTGTCCTCACCATCCTGAGGACTGGTCCCTCCCAGAGGGCGCAGCTGAACATTGAGGCAACATGTGGCCCTCAGTTCACACCTCGAAATGTCACTGTCTGAGATTCCTCTTAATCTGATTGCATTCCATCAAAATTCACACCTTGGAGTAGAGCACATGAAGAGATTTTGGTAGTTAATTAGAAGCTATAGTAGCTCTCTATGACAAATAAATCAGAAATTGCTAAACAACTAATGCTTATGAAAGGAAAATTCCAAAGAGCAAGCCTGTGGCTTTCTAGATTAAAGGAACAGAAATCAGGGAAGTGCCCATTGTGGTCCCCTTCCCACCCTCATCTTCATCAAACACGCAGCGTCCCAGGACAGTCACCTATCTCTGCAGACCTTTATAGTCTGTTAGTGTGTGTATGTCTTTTGTGATTTGGGGAGCATCTCATTTAAAGTAGAAATTCATCGTTATCCCCTGTCTTTTTTTAGAAGCTGTATTATAAGGTCCTTCAGCCTATACAACGACTTGTGACAATGCTTTCCAACAAATTCAAAACTCGTTCATTGCTTCGTCCCAGTTACTACTTTCATATTGACAATCACTTTTTGGAATTAAGACTGTGTTCTGAAAACTATGTTATGCTCTGCTGGCATTCTAAGTGGATTAGTGATTGTAATTCTCCTAGGAGAGTGACAGCTTCTATACTTAATTAACAAGAAAAGTGGAAAACTCGGGAGGCTTTGCCTTCCCTGGAAATTACCGATGTTTAAGGGCAGCTTTCATTAGAAAGGAATACACTTGGGTATCGTGCATTAGTGAAGAAAAGTTTAAAATAATCTACATGGGTCAAATGCTAATAGGAGAAAGTCATTTTAATGTCAATTCTACCACAGGAAAAGCCTCTGGGGTGAGCACGTCATCATTACCATTGTCCCTGTGACCTCACTGTGGTCTGATGAGCTTCAGTCCGCATGCAAGTGGTAGGGGAGAGCAGGAGTCCAGAACGTGACTTTGAAGCCCCAACGTCCTGAGGTCAAGACCGAGCTCTGCCTCTGCCCCATCCCATTACGGATTACATTTGTTCTGAGACTTTGGGTGGTTTTTTACATATGCTTGGGCCCAAGATACTAGTATTTAATTTAACTGATCAAAGACTTCAGGGCACTGCACGTATCTTTAGATGATCATTTCAGAGAGAAAACAAATACAGGAAAGGGTTTACACAGAATCCTAGAGGGAACCAGTGTTTGAACATGGAACCCACAGAACATTCCTGCTTCTCAATCCAATTTTTCAGGTACTATAAAAAAGTTCATGTTCACACTACCTAGAATTTTATGACTTATACCCCCCATACATCTGGAGTATCAACCATTGGTGTTCGTACTGACGAGGAATGTTACGTGATCCTAAAATGCCTTCATATCATAGGATTATATTCTCATAACAAAATCGAAAGGGACACTGTAAAATGGAAACAAGGTCATGAACATATTGTGACCTCTATTTCTTGCTCCTGTGATTTGGGGAAATGAAGCTTTGAGCCCTCCACCGTGCACCTCCCCACTGTGCCCAACTTCTGAACAAACAGGCTCAGTTCATCTCCGAGGGCCTGACTCCCCTGATCGAATGTCCCAGAAGCCAGGGTCACTCTGAGCTTCTGCCCCATTTTGTTCCTACTCTGGGACGGCGGTGGATGGGATTAGCATGTGCCATCCGTCTCCTGTATGAGTCTGAGAAGTCCTATGCCAAATCAATATGTGCTGGGCTCCAATTTAGATGAATTTTAATAAAAAACCTATGCCACATAATTTAAAATTAAAAATAGCTGAGGTTGATCAAGGTATTTATTTTAATGACTTACGGAAATCTTTCAAACATAATACACATACTTTTGATGTCTTTCTAAATAGCCTGTAAATGACCTATTTTAAAACTGGTAACATAGGAGCCAAGTCTGACAAAGTATTAGACAAGAGTGATGCTCTCCAGGGCTTAATAGAGTGTCTGTGTCTACACCAAGTGCCATGAGGTTTTGAGTACTTCTTCACCTTTTCTGTCCTCCCCTGCTGGTGGCACTTTTCACTCTGTCTTTTACTCAGCCTAACAGAAATCAGGCAATGACATCTCTTGAAATCCTACCTAAAATAGGAAGAAAAGACTTTTGGGTCATCAGAGGGGTCAGTTTTGGATCAACCAATTTGGTGACATCTGTACTGCCCACTCTCATGCCTTCTGGGTTCTGAGTCCATCCCTGAGCTGGATGCTGGAAAAGGCTGGCAGCCCCTGGGACCTCCTGCCAAATCCCTGGGTCCTGGCCTTCTGATTGGCAGCCTTGTGCTTTGTAACCCGAGCTCCCTGACACCATCTCCTTGCTGTGTTCACTTCGGTGCCAATTCTGTTTCCTTTATACTGAGCTCCTAAAAGCTTGGCTCTTGCAGTTCCTTCCATGGTCCGCAGCAACCCATACCTGCTTACTACCTACGACAACTGGTGCAGTGGTGGGGTTCAAATGCTTGCATCCCACACACAGGCTTTCCATTCTAAGTGCCACAATTACGAAAGCTGCATGGATGTAGGAAATACGCCAGCTAAAAGAATGGTCTAATTTGCAGGGAGCTTGCATTGTATTTTGTAAGAATATGTTTGACATTTTAAGCTTTGCTGTGGCAGTAAATTGTACTTCTTCTAGCAGCGGGAGTTATTAAATCTGTGCCCAGAATAAACCAGACTGTTTTGGAAAGTTGAATTTTTTTCAGTTTTCATACCCCATTTCATAACTGTGTTATCTCTTCAGAGATAAGCCTATAAGGATACACAGCCTATTATTTCTAATTTCAAATTATAAATACCATTCTTTAAACTTCACAGGGCTTCATCATAATCTCCTTTAAAAAAACAAATACAAGAGTTCTGATTCTAAATTAAAAATCAAAAATAAATAAGACCAAAGATTCAACCTGAAGCTCCTATGGCTGATGAAGGTATTTGTTGGTGATGACCTTCCAGAACTTAATGGAATCTAGGACGCCATCTTCATGGCCTGAATGTGTGTGTCTCCCCCCAAATCCATATGTTGAAGTTCTAACTCCCAATATGGCTGTATTTGAACCTGGGGCTTATAAGGTTAAAAGAAGTCATAAGGGTGGGGTCCTTAATAATGCCCTTAGAAGAAAAGACACCAGAGGGGCACCTGGCCTGCTCAGTAAAGCATGCACCTCTTAACCTTGAGGTCATGAATTCAAGCCCCGCATTGGGTGTGGAGCCTACTTAAAAAAACAAATCCAAGCAAGGACACGGGGGAACTCTCTCTCCGCCTGCACACAGAGGAAAGGTCATGTGAGGGCCCCGCAAGAAGGTGGCCATCTGCAAGCCAGGAAGAGAGCTCTTCCCAGAAACCCGATTGGCTGTCACCTTCATCTGGAACTTCCAGCCTCCAGAACTGAGAGAAAATAAATATCAACTGTCTAAGCCGGTCTGTGCTCTTCTGTTCTGGTTGCCCATCCTAAGACATGGTCTATTTTGTAACATGCGCAATTATTGTGCCAAGAAAGTTGATGCTATGCCATAAAACTGTAAGATGTACCCCAATTCCCGTGATGTTAAAACGTGAAATGTTAAGAAAAAAAGTTGAAATACGGTATTTTAGAAAAATAGTTTTTAAAGAACATAAATTATGAAGATGACAGTAACGACTGAAGTTTTTTAACAGCTTTTTCCTCAGAAAGGCCAATAGTCTGCTTCAGTCAGCCGATCTCTGTTTTATGGCCTCCTAAACCGTTAGAAAATGAGATGCAGCAGCACTCATGTGTGAGAAAACCAGAGCCAAAAATGGGCAAAGAGATATAAAACCAAAGCTTAAAGTTGTATTGTTTGCATTGGGAACCTAATTCGATTTCCCCAGAAAGCCTGAGATGTTGACCAAACAGCGCTTTATCAGGCTAACTCTGCTCCTGCTTTGCTAAGAAAATGCAAATTCCTTCAGTCTCCCTCCTCGCCACTCCAGGTCTCGTACATCCCTTTTCCTCCCCAGGACTGTCAGATGCCTGTCAAAGGCTGGCATCTCTGTTGACCTCATCTTTCCTGGCCCTTGGCCAATCCTTTCTCTCCATCTGCAGCCTCTTCCCCCAACGACCCCCTCTCCTCTCCTGAGACAGGAACAGAAAACCACACACCAGTACAAGCCATTCTCAGCCCCCGCATCCGCCCGCTAGCTTTAGATCCCCCTTTTCCTCCTTTCTAAGAGGGTCCACAGGCCTGCCTACTTCCTTGTCCTTCATCCCTCTCTCAACCCGCTGCAGCCCGTGTGCTCTCGAACACCACTCTGTCTCGGCAGTCCCTCCGGTTTTCCTGCCGTGGGCTTCGAACACTAGCTCTTACAGCAACATCAGGGTTTTGAGGAAAACTGCAGTTAAACTGCACGGGCTGGCCACTCTGCTGGCAGCTCTGGGACGGACACGGCCCAGAATGTACCCTTCCTGAAGCCGTTGGCCAACCAGCAAGCAGGAAGCCTCACCCAGCTAACGCGCTGCCCAAGTGCAGGACCCCCAATGCTGAGCAAGGCAGAGAGGCGGTGGGCGCGGGGCCCAAGGGCCGAGGGAAGAGCGGCATGCCCAGGTGGGGCCGACGTCAGCTGTGTGGGAAGAGGTTTAAGTTCTATGTCATAGTAGGTGCCAACTAATGCCATTGGTGCCACTCATAAACACCTGAGAGCCAACTACTAAAGAAAACGATATAAGCTTCTTGAGGACTACGGACTAGAATCCACATGTACCGATTCTACAAGCCCAGAGGCCCAGCAAACCACTCTGTGGTCCAGTTTAAATAAACGGATCCAGGAAAACCGGAGGTACTCGGTCCCAGCTTTCTAAAGCAGCTGTTGCACAGTGTTCAACAGCCTGTAGAAATGCTTTCGTGGTGACTATTCACCTACAATAAAAATTCCTGCGTCAAAACAAAACATAGTTTTTCCTCCATTGTTTTATTGGCCAAGCATTCTTTGATGTCCTGTTTTCACGGATGAATCCTAATACCCAGAGCACCAGGAATCATTCAAAACACCAAACCGTGTGGTTGAAAGTTTACAAGCGGACAGCTGAGTCAATAGGGCCTACCTAGACTACAGCACAGAGAGCCAGCACAAGTGGTGGGATTTCTAGTAGTTTCTGCGTTTTCAAGATTCACGACCATTGTAAGGTGGTATGCTGCACATAAAACCATCAGTTTTATGCCAGAATATATCATCTCAATGGGAATTAAAAGCTTCTGGATGCACAGACTGCTAGTATGTTTCAAAAGGCTCAGATTGTCACGAGTAGGACAGATTATCAGACAAAAGATCATAAATTACTGTGGGGGAAAAAAACCACAAAAAACCTAAATATATCCAGCTCAACATTCTGCTTGCAGGTTTCTACATATCCTGCATACATCTGGGTGTGCATGTGTGTCTGTATAGCTTTCCTGAGCTGTATGGCCTAGCCCACCTGGCCAGAGCTCTGTAGGAGGGACGGCATTCCTTGCAAGAAAAACCAGAAAGAGCTAGGTCTGCATTTCTAAGGCTCCAGAGCTTCCCGCAGAGGAGAGCCGGCAGGGAGAATCCCAGCAGGGTCTGCAGTGGGAAAACTTGAGGGCAGGCAGTGGGCGGGACCTGGGAACAGCTGGGCCGCTTCAGGACCCGCATCTTCTCTGATTTCCGGTGTGTGGGTGGATTCTGTGCACCCAGATCCAAGTCTTGAACTGATAAGGAAAGGAAGTAGTTTGCTCAGAAGTCTGACTGCGTGCGTCTTCCGCACCTGCTAAGAGCTTGGGTGAACAGTCTGGACCCAAGGTACAGAGTAGCTGGTTAGATGCTCCAGCTGGGAATAGAGACAGGCACCGCTCTCAATATTCGCTTCATTGACTTGGAGCCCCGTTCCCTGCACTTGACATATGACCACCCGGACCCCTGCAGGTGACATTTTCTACATCTTCTACCCTAGCACCAGGTGAAGTAGTGTATTCATTTTTTTAAGACATGGTTTATTCAATTTTTAACCAACATCTTGCATTGGTTAAAACTGTTATTGTTAACAAATGTCAGTAGTTTATATTAGGGTTCACTCTTGTACTGTTCTGTGGGTTTTGTCAAATATAAGATGTCTCGTGTCCATAATTACAGTATCATTCAGAATAGTTTCATTGCCCTGAAAGTCCTCTGTCCCCCCATTATTGATCTTCTACCCCCCCCCCCCAAATACCTGGCAGTCTCTGGCCTTTTTACTGTCTCAATCCAGACTCATACTACACTTTCCAGAATGTCCTATATTTGGAAATATACAGTATTTAGCCTTTTCAGACTGGTTTCTTTTACTGAGCAATATTTAAGATTCCTTCATGTCTTTTCATGGCTTAATAGATATTTTCATCATTGAAGATGATTCTATTGTATGGATATACCACAGGTTATCTGTTCACCTACTGAAAGACATGTCGGTTATTTGCAATTTGGGGGGCGTTTACATTATAAATATCCATGTGCAGGTTTTCATGTGGACTTGCCTGTTAGTATTTCAGTCCCCACGGATACAGGTGCAGCCTGGTGAAAACAGAATTGTGGGCACTGTTCATTCTGGAAAGCTGTAAGATACGCACTTCGGGTCTGTTTTTCTCAAAGCTCCTTAGTACCTGTTGGGCTGTCGGCTACCATTTCTGATTGGCAGATTAACCTCTGCAGGTGTATTTGCTGAAGCTTGGCTCTTACTGATGACCAAAAGTTTATCAAGTTCCCTCAAGGCTGCAGTTACAGATGAATTAGTTTCTTTATTGACTCCAGAGAGGGCTGACATCTGCCACAGAGACTTAGGGAGGGAAATGTGGCAATTCCTTATTTGTTCCAGACCTGTCAACATTCCTTTCCAGGTCTATAAATCCCTGGTGGAAATGAAAGTGCTTAAAATTTCAGATGAAGAGTTATACTTTGATGCTCCCATTTCCATGAAGGGATTATCTAAGTTGAGATCAGATGTACCAATGCTCTTGACATGGACTTTCTCATATCTACTTCTACAGCCAAAAGAAAGACATTTTTCTCAGTATTTGGAAGGTCCACATTCCCCTGTAGCCTGTCTTTCATCTCAGCTTCCAAATCAACAGATGGCAGTTGGTTCTGTTGCCTGTTTCCAGGAAGTTCATGGTCGCCTGTGTTACAAAGATGTTCTAGGTCACCTGGAGCCTCCTGTTGTTCAGTCCGTGCTGTTGATTTCCTGGTTCTTTATGCTGCTGAAGGTCATTCGCTTGACTCAGATTCTGATGTTCTAAATGCCAGCCCTTTTCACTTAGAAACATCCGTGATCAATGCATCGTGGTAGCAGAGACGAAAAACTAGCTTCTTTTCTTATGTGCAGATGGAATTTGAACCCCAGGGTATTTTTTTCAGCAGGCTGTCGCTTTAAATTATCTGGAACGACTGATTTTTCTGATGAATTCCGTAGAGGCATAGCCAGACTTCAGTCTGACAGAGTATTGTACTGAAGAAGTATGACCAGAAAAATCCTGGAAAGGAAAAGAATGTTCTTTTCCCTCTATCTTTAATTTCTTCATCTAAAAACCAATATTGTGGGTATATGCCCAAAAGGATGGCAAGAAAGGGCTCACAGAGATGTTTGCACACCCACGTTCAAGGCGGTGTTATTCACAATAGCCAAAGGTGCAGGCAACTCAAGGTCCATCTACGAATGAGTAGATGAACAAAATGTGGAAATATACACGGTGGAAAAAGAGTCATCATTAAAAAGAAAGGAAACTGATACAAGCTACAACATGGATAAAACCTGAGGACATTAATGCTAAGTGAAATAAGCCAGTCACAAAAGGACAGATAGTTTATTACTCCACTAATGTAACGTACCTAGAGTAGTCAAACTCAGAGACAGGAAGTAGAAGGGTGGTTGCCAGGAGCGAAGGGGAGAGCTGAACGGGGACTTACTGTTTAATAGGTAGTTTCAGCAAGGCAAGATGATAAAAATTCTGGAGTTGAATGATGATGGCTGCACAACAGTATGAATATATTTAATGCTACTGAACTGTATACTTCAAATGGTTTAAATCTAAGTTTTATGTATATACTTACTGCAGTTCTCAAGAAATCAATATTGCAGCTAATAAATCAGCACCTTAATCTTGGGTGACCATAAATCCTGGTTTGCTGGCCTCAGTCCCCATTTCTGCCTCTTTTCCTGGGGCAATCATTAATAGTGCCCCTTTCACTTTTAAAAGTATCCCAGATTGAACAACACATCATTCTGGTCACCCTCGATCTGTTTCATAATTGCATAAATCATTGCATTGACATTTTCTATTTGCAGATGTCTTAACATTCAGAATGTGCCTCCATTTTCTCAAGTTACTCTAATTATAAATTCGATGTCCTATAGTATGTTATGGGTTCTAGTTTTTTGTTTTTTGTTTTAAACTTAAAATGATACCCATTTATTAGCTCACAGTTCTGTAGGTCCAAAGTGTGGAACAACATGGCTGAGTTTCCTGCTTAGGATATGACAAAGCTAAAATCAAGATAGTGGCCAGGCCGAGCTGTCATCCAGAGGCCCTGGGAGAAAATCTACTTCCAAGCCCATTTTGGGGATTGAATTCCATTTCTTGTGGTCATAGGATGGAAGTACTGGATAGGACTGAGGTCCCCCTTTCCTTGCTGCCACCTTAACATTTTTTAAAGATAACAGACTACCTTCTGGAGAGCGTAGGTGGCTCAACTGGTTAAGCGGATGCCTTCAGCTCAGGTCATGATCCCAGGGTCCTGGGATGGAGCCCTGCATCCACATCCAGACTCCCTGCTCAATGGGGAGTCTGCTTCTCCCTCTTCCCTGCTCATGCTTTCTCGTGCATTCTCTCTCTTAAATTAATAAAATCTTTTTAAAAAATTAAGATAACAGGGGCGCCTGGGTGGCACAGCGGTTAAGCGTCTGCCTTTGGCTCAGGGCATGATCCTGGCGTTATGGGATCGAGCCCCACATCAGGCTCCTCCTCTATGAGCCTGCTTCTTCCTCTCCCACTCCCCCTGCTTGTGTTCCCTCTCTCGCTGGCTGTCTCTATCTCTGTCGAATAAATAAATAAAATCTTTAAAAAAAAATTAAGATAACAGACTAGTTTCTGAATGTTAACTAAAGATCCAAAAGCAGTCCTCTTTTCTTACAAACTCATTATTTCTTTAAATGCTAAAACCCTCTGACTTGTGACAAGCTCACTTCAGTTTCTGTAGGTTAAAGGGAGCAGATAAAAAGCCCAGTCCAAGACAGTTGACATTTTTTTTTACCAGTCTTGGCTGCCTTTTTGTTGTTTTGCTGTTGTTAAAAATATCAGTAGATATTCCTTGAAGTCAGAAATGTATCTGACTTACCCACCATAAGCCTTTATTACTGTCTCCCCCAGAGTATCAGTCTCTCAGAGGCAGAGCCGTTTAGCACCCAGCACCAGTCCTGGTACAGAAGAGGTTCTTACCATCCACATCTTGAGTAGGTGACTAAAACAATCATTCAGTGATGTTCAAATACTAGTCTTGCTTGATTGTCCTCAAATTTTGCGTTAAAAAATAAGCCAAAAAGCCATGCTTTCTCTACCCACCTCCTGCTTCAGTTTAGCCCGTCAACGATCTCCCCAGGAGTGAGCTCAGATTTGGATGTTCTTCTACCTTATAGCACACTTGGAAAATTGAGAGATTTTGATTTTCAATCCATAAAAGGAGTGTGTCCTACAACTTAATCTGCAAATAAGCTCCATATAGCCAAAGATAAGAACTCATCCCCCTTATAACCCAGTGGGAAGGAAATCCAGGTTTTTCTCGTGAATGGTTACTAAAATATGAATGAAAGAGAAAAACTGTGGGAAGGGGGAATCAGAGATCATCATGTGTTACTGTAACATGGATTAATACTATTTATTTTCCCTTACAATTAATCAAGTAATAGTGTAATATTAGATTCCAACAGTTCCCTCCTGAGAATACACGGTAAGTGGGGCTTAGGAGGGGGCTCAGGATGGAAGACAGTGGATTTGTCTTGAAGCTGCAAAAGCACTATGTTCAATTCTGGTAGCTTGGGGTGAAGTGGCTGAAGTTTTGGTGTCACCACTGGACTTGAAAGAACACATTCCTATTATAGGGTGGTTTACCCCAGGCAGCATTTGTAAATCTGCATTTAAAGGCTTTCATCACCTACCACAGAAGATATCTGAACGGAGTGTCGCCTTTTGAGACAGAAAACTCAATTAAAAATAGATATATGTCATAGACTGACAAATTCACTAAGTTACTCCATTTGTTCTAGCTACTCTGCTCTCATTTTCTAGCTCTAAATATCAGAGGCAAATATAAAATGACTTCATTCAGTAATCAAGATGCATTCCTAGAGGCACTAATGGAATTTCTGACTGCCGATAAATGATAATTTATTACGTAACGATAGTAGAGATGCAATCATATTTACTTAGCAGCTTGCAAAAACAGAATCTGACAAGCACCAGGGTATGAAGTAAGTGATTAGAGTCCATACTCCTATTTTAATCCCTAATTAACAGGTCATTTCTATCTTTGTAATCCTTAAAAAAAGAAAAAAAGCACCATTCACATTATAGATTAAAGAAAGATTTCAGTAGAAACACAGATACATAGATAACATCTACTGAAAGAGCCAGCCTGCCAGGAGCTATCTCTTTTATCAGACACTGCCTTCTTCCTTTGTATTGCTATGCATTAAACGTCGGCTATCTGGGACTTTGGTGGGGAGGACTTTTTCAGAAATCAATTCTCCTGGTATTTGACTTGGATTACTAAATCGAAACAAAGGTAAATTATTTCACATTCAAACACAACCACATGCAGAGGTAGGTGCTTGGTAATTTTTAGTTATTTATTTGCTTGATGCTTTTTCCAGCAATTTCGACTGCAATGACTATAATATCCATCTGTTTGAAATGGAAATTGGTTAGCAACTGGATCCTTTTTGGATTCTTACAATATATCATCTACCTGCTTTAAATGAAATATGCTAGCTAAGGCTCTGATGAAATATGTTTTAGATATATGTAGGACGTGATGGGGGTGTCACTCCGCATTCTTTCCCATCTACTTCAAGGGTGCATTCCTCCATCCCGGAGGCTGGAAAGGTGTAAACTACATTTCCCAGAGTTCCTTGCAGCTAGGGTTCTGGGCACAGATCAAGCTCTCATTGAGATGACCTGGGTGAGAAGGGAGGGAGAGGGTATATAAAAAAGAGATGTCTGCTAGTTTGTTTTCGTTGTTGGCAGCTATGTTCAGTCACTGGCTCCCTGGCTGGATGGCACTTTGGAGCAGCTTCTCTGATCACTGCGCTCTTGATTGTCAGCAGCTCCTGTGGTGGCCCTGATTCCCAGCCTCCACACCATGGCAATGATGGCAGCAGCCCAAGGGGCCCAGTTCAGCTGTGCTGCCTGGGTGTCACCTAGAGCTCAGCCTGGATCCTCTTCTCTCCTTTCAGTGACAGCCTTTTCTTCCAACATTATTGTGAGCGCCTTCTTCCCATATGAAACCTCTTTCTGCTTCCAGGAGCTACGATAGTTTCTGTTATCCGCGGCCTCCCTGATCCAGGGAAGAAGGGAGAGATGAGGGCATTCAGGGCACAAGGCAGCAGGTCTGCTGCCTGGGGAGAAGTGCAAGAAGGAAAAAGTTTGTGTCCATCTGACACCTACGGTTATCCATGAAGAACAGGAAGAAGGTCAAGGGCCATACCATCCAGAACTACCCAGATGAAGCCAACACTGTAGGGCCTGAGGTTAAAGCCAGAGCGTAATTATAAAGGCTAAGAAATAATGATGGGGGCTCCTAGAGAGAGAGAAAAAGAAATAGGAAGGAAAAAATGACAAAGGAGGGAGAGAAGAAGGAAAAAGAAGGAAAAAAGGGAACAGGGAATAACAGTGAATAAAGCCATGCATATGGTGAAGAGATCCGATGCCAAATTCTTCGCTGAGCTTGCCCGGATAGTGTTGGAGAGCAATCCACCAAGATGCACACTGCTACCGCCCGGCAGGCCCACGTCGCAGCTTCTCAGAGCCGGGCGCAGGCTTCTCACATGCACACTAGGAGGGCGTCCCATGGGCGAAATGCGAGCCAATCAGTCGTGACAGCTCTTGAACAGATATACAGATTCAAACTGGATCGATACACAGATTTTGTATATTTCCAGCTCTCCCGTATACACATATAGGACAAATAAATTCGTATATACGTAAATAGGATGGCTGGAAATATGTAAAATAGGTATGTTAAACAGAAATCTATTAGATTTTTAAAAAAGAAATGAATCCCAATGGTTTTAAAGTCAGATGCTTAGTAATGCAAAGAGCTGACAAACTAGTCAATTAGGTTTGGTTCTGATCAGCTTAAAAAAATGATTGTAAATCTCCTTTTTATAATTCAGTAGAGTAGTCTGAAAGCCTAAGGTAAGATGTTTACACAGAACAATTAAGAGTTCTACCGAGACTGTAAACCTTGCTAGAAAAGAAAATGTGTCTCACAGCAGAGGCCTAAGGTTCCAGCCTCATTCACAACATTGCCCCTTCTTCAAAGATACACGCCCTCTCCCCGGCCTGCCCCTACAGCACCTGCCTGTGCAGAGTCTCTGCAGGGGCTGTTCCTCACATATTAAAGGCTCTTTCTTCCCCTGAGAAAGGACCTTCCTTCACAATCCCAACACCACTACTGCAAGCAAGCATTCCTGACATCCCTCCCATCTTCAGTCACATTCCCTGTTTCTGCCCTTGATGTTTTTCCTGCCTCGCACTGAGCACAAGGATAATTACAGGTTCGCCTCTGTATGACCAGCAGGCATGTGTTCCACGGGCGCTAGGTCTGTGTTTCTTGCTATTGCTTCCTGAAGGCTTAGCGTGGTGCCTTAGGTGCCTAGGCAATGCTGAATGATTGAGAAGCTGAGGGAATGTTATTGCTGCCTCATCCCCAAAGTCCAGATACCCCATTGCAAAATACATAACTGCCCCTGGGGAAACTAGGAATTGTTATCATTTTATGAGGGCCATACTTCTAATGGCTTTAACAGAAACAAGCCAATTACATGTTTAAATTCTATTTCAGAATTTCACTCAGTCATCTCTCCCTCCCCTTACCATCTCATCATTTCCAAAAAAAAACCCACCACAGGTAACTTCTTTAACCCTCGATAAGCCAAAGGCCTGCCTCGGGTGGAGGATATGCAAGTTTGACGGGGTGAGCCTCTAGCTCCCAAGGGACACTAACTCCTTGGAGTCTAGTGTATACTCTAGTGTATACTCTGAGAGCATACTAAGTGTACGAGGACAGGAGAATGACCCATTTACCCGAACATTCAGTGCCACCGTCAACTACACAGCAACCCCTCCATAGCCCCCAGGAGATGACATTTAACTCAACACATTTCTCCTTGTACGACTGCTCACAATGGGCTGACACCATACCGGGTGTTAGAGACAGATTATTCCATGTGCTTCTCACAGCCACATAGGGAAGTCTCATGATGGCCACTTCACTGGTGAGGAAATGGCTCAGAGATGGGATTCACTCCAGGTGACCCAGTGCAGACTCTAAATTCCTTCTCTTTAGTGGTTAGAAGTTTGCCTGGATGGGGAGTAAGTATCCAAAGTGAATGATGTCAACTCCTGGATACCTCTCAGCTAGGGGCTTGAGACTATGTACTCTCTTATGACATCAAGAGAAGAAAATCACAAAAGCTGAAGGACATACAGTAGGCCATGTATAACTTGCAGACCTTCCAGGGACCAAACAAGACCAGAAATAGGCTCCATTTTTATTTCTTCAGTCTGTTCCTTTTTTTTCTTTTTAAGATTGATTGATTGATTGATTTAGAGAGACTGTGAGTAAGGGGAGGGACAGAGGGAGAGAATCTTCAAGCAGACTCCTTGCTGAGTGTGGAGCCCTACCCAGGGCTCGATCTCATAACCGTGAGATCATGACCTGAACAGAAACTTAAGAGTCGGCAGCTTAACTGACTGAGCCACCCAGGCACCCCCAATCTGTTCTTAAATAAATTCCTGCAGCATATTAATACTTTCATGCCAGTTTTCTCAGAGTGCTTTCTTATTTACCTGTAAGTAGAAAGGTAAGATTGCCCAGACCAGGGCTGACAGCTTCAACAATGCATCATACCAAGAGCTAAATCACAATGAGAGCTTGACTCAATTTCTATTTAAAATACACATCAGAACATCACTGTGCAGTAAACACAAAGACTTAGTTGCATGTTTCTCTCAACATTAAGGTCCTGTATATAGCCAAGCTGGTCTGGTCCTTTGTGCCTTCTTCAAAGCAGGGATAGAGCTTTCATCATAATATTTTTCAAATTTTGGATATTAGTTCTCTAAAGGTGCATAAGAATTATTTACAGTGACATGCCTATAAGTATTCCCATAGCCACCTGCCAAAAATACTATAAGCATTAATACCTTCTTTGGTGTCCTCTTAACCCCCAGTAAGATTTGGCTTTAGAAAACCCACATAAACAGAGACTGAAGCTTGATTGGGAAAGCACCTCTGCCTCTCCCATTTGCAAACAGAATTAACCATGCATAGTATTGTCAATTTCATATCCTGCCGCTAAGTAAAACTTTATTACAACCTTGAACTATCTTGGTGATTTGGATATATTAACACACACACAAAAGGACAAATTATTTCCAAAGAACATCATTACAGCAATTGAACCTTTCTAGAGATAGGCTTTCTTTCGAATTAAAAGAAGATCCTATAGAGAGCTCCCTTCTCAAATCTGACCAAATGCATTAATAAAGCAGTAGCCCCTGGAGCAACCGGCTTCCTTAGTGAGGAGATGCTTTCCAACTTGTCAAGGGTCTCCTTTAGAAGTTACGTGCAATCAGTGGCCATCAGGGAGTCACTTTCATTCCTCTCAAATGATCCTCCCTTCTGAGCTCCCCTAAAGATCCTTCACCAGCACTGGAGAGTCCTTTACACTGCATTTTCATTCAGGCATCAAGGACAGAAAAACCTAGTCCTATCCCTTCTCTAAACTTCAGACCAAATTAACCATTCATTAGCCAGTAGTGTCAAGGATTCCATATGCTAATCAGTCCCATGACTGATATTACATGTAACCGCTGAAAGGAAGAGTTAAATGTCAATCGTTGCACGTAAAATTGTTAATAACCTAAACCTCAAAACGATACAGATATTTTCTAGCTCTTTGTCCACACGAAATGTTCAATATACATTTAAGATTCACGCATACCAACTGATAGAAAGCTTTGCCCGTAGATGTTTACAGCCTTAGCCTCTTTCTGCATAAAGCGTTTGTATGCTTAACGATATTACCACAAAGAACCCAGGTAATACCATGAGATACACCTATGGCAAATATCATGCAAATCCTACCATCTCGTTTTGAGATTACTTCTTAAACTGTATTTTTTGTCGTCAGCTTTTGACTATTTCAATAAGTTCTTTCAGATCACCTAAAAAATATTGACAAACTTTCTGGTTTTAACTTAGTTCACTGCCTCCTGCTAGTTAAAAATCAATTCCCAAGTGGTAGCTTCTAAAGGGAGAGATACACGTGTATTCTATGAAAATACAAATTCATTTTCACCTTTAAGACACTAAACATGTCCCCTGCAGCTCTTAAGTTCTGATTTATCCGGTGTTAACATCTGAAACACATCCCGCAATCCCCTAAGGCATGGCAGGCTCGCCTGTTTTGATCACGTCTAAGTTTTCAAGGTAAACAGGTCACTCTCGGCGACTGGAATGACAGAGAAGAGCACGAACTCACCTAGGCGGTCAGACCCCGGGCGCGGGGACCCGAGCGCGCGAAGCGACCTGTCGCGCCCCCTCCTCCCTGGGTGCTGGGGGAGGGCGGGCGCAGGGCAGGCAAAACTAGGGTGGGAATGAGGCCCGCCGCTCCCCTCTGCAGACCATTGTCAGCACCACGGTCGCCGGGGCTGTCTGCACGGTATGGGGGCGGGAGACTCTACGGAACCGAATAGTTGCCAACGCTCTCCCGGAGCCCGGGAGGAAGAGCTGCTTTTGCATAAGAGCCGGGGGCCGTACCAGGTGTAACTTCCACCCCTTGACCTATTTTAGAGTGTGAGAGCGAAAGCAATCGGGCAAAACAGACGGAGCGCGCGCCGGGGAGCGGGGCGCCGGGACGCGCGTGCCCGAGTGGGAGCGCGCGCCCGCCGTGCCGGGGCTTCCAAAGATAAGTTACAGCGAGGGCCCCGGAGGCCTCCCGGGCCGCGGCTCGGCGAGCGGAGCTCGGGGCTGGCCCCTCCGCCCGGTCCTCCCGCCGCGGCCCGGGGCTAGGCTTTGCCCGCCCTCCCCCGCTCGCGGCCCGCGCGGGAAGCGCTGTTGCCAGGGCTCGGGGGCCTCCGTGCGGGCGCGACGACAGCAGCTGGGTGACCGCCCGCGGCTTCGGGCGCGCGATTCCCCGCCCCCATCGCCCTCCCCGCCTCCCCGACCCGCCCTCACCTCTCCGGAGGCGGCGCTTGCGCTCCGGCGGTCCAGGGACCAAGGCCCGCGGCGCCCCCAGGCCGGGACCGCTGACGGCCTCGGAGGGGCGGGGGGCGCGGAGCTGAGCCGGGGGAGTGTCGCCTCCCTGCCCGGTGGCCTGGGAACGCCCCGCCCGAACGTGCTCGGGAAGTGAGGCTCTGCGGCTCCCGCCCGGCCTGGGGATGGGGTGACCTTCCTGCCTTCTTCCCAGGCTCTTCTCTGTCTTTCCCGGCGTGGCCCGTCCTGTGTGGCAGAGGACGCCGCCGAGGCGAGTGCACCTGGCCGGCCCGGAGCACAGCAACGCAGTACCTGGGCTGACAACAACGTGACGCTTGAGCGCGTCTTTTCTGCTTTGATTCTTGCAAACACCTACTTCCACGGAGATGATCCCATTGGGTTTATGAGATAATCGAAAATCAGACGGATTAAGTCCAAGATGCCAATGCTGGAGTCCCCAGATCTTTTCACCGAAACAGGGTGCTGCTTAACTGTTAAAAGAGTTTTGCAAAACCAGCCCCCATCAAAATAGCATCTATCAGAAGGAGGGATGGAATTTAGCTTAGAAGTTTGTGCTAAAATGGGGACACATCGCCCCCCAGCCCCCATGCACACCCTCTTGCTTCTGTAACAATAGGGTTTAACTACGTTCTGCCAGGTCCTTAGCGTGATAATCGTCAACCCCTATTGTAAACAACTCAGTAATCATCAGAGCCCTGTGTACTTAAAAAAAAAATGCACGTGCCCAATATTGAAAAATTAATATATTTAGTAATTGCTCTTTTGCCCTTTTGTGTATGAAGCTGATGCTCCCGATTCCAAGTAGGAGGGAGAGAACTTCATGTTGAGCTGTTTTCCAGGCGTGGTTTTTTGTGGGGACCCTACTATAGGGCTTGCATAGACACTGGTGTATTTAAGATGCTACTAAAAGGGCGGTGGAGATCAGCATACATAGTGTGTGATTCGGAAATAATTTGCCAGTGCAACAGTATATTGGGGTAGGGAAGGGAAGCTTTGCTTGGGCATCTTCTTCACCACGCCCAGGGTAATCAATCAAATCGACATTTCCTTTTTCTGTGGAACTCTGCCTTTTGCATTTAAAAGGGGAAACAAACAAACAAACAAAAATCATGAGCCTGATTTTACATGTTCTTCTTGAGCTGGATGCCAGCCTGCTAATGTGTCACTGCACATTTTTGTTTCTATTCAATGGGGCTACAAATGCAGTATGTCCTTGGGTGCAAGATATACACTGGATACTGTGATGTCCCTTGCCATCTTCTAGCAGTGCGGCAGGGAACAAAGCACACCTCAATTAGTATAGTGACTTGCACATAGTAGATGCCTAATAAATATTTGTCAGGTGAATGGGGTCTCAACAGAATGTAATGAATACAAAAGTGGCCCATTTTCAGTTCTGCGGGAGAGCATGAGGGAAATCAGTTATAGGTGACATGGTCAGGGAAGGCATCCTGGAGGTGGTGACAGGTGCAGGATTTTGATATGAAGAATCGGCTAAGGAATGGAAGTAAGAAAGACTGTTTGCTATGTTTTTGAGATATGGCAGAGGTAAAAGTTCTTAACATTTTCTAAGTAATAGGCTCATATTAAAATCTGAGAGATGCTTCGGAACGTTCCTATATAAAAAAAAAATGTAAAAAGATTTGCATACATTTTCTGGGATTTCACAAACTGGCTAAAGCAGATCTGTGGAATCCCTAGAGGTCTGTGGACTTGAGTTGCAATTTTCTTATTGGGAGGCAGAGAGAAAAATAAAGAAATTATTCTATTTGAGGCCATCATAAGAGACATTTCCATGGCCACCAACAGAATTTGGGTACTAACTGAGGGAATAGAAAGAAAAGTGTGCTATAAAGGAAATTCGTACAATAGAGAAGTATGGTACTCCCTCTCTTGAAGCTAGGACATAGCATTTGTATTCTTTTTGTACCTGAGAATTTCACTTTCATCTCTCAACAAAAAGATAAACGAAAATTGGCCATTGCCAATGCTGGGTGGGTACATGGTGGGGGGGATGGGCCAGTATTGTATTACCTCCTTATTTGTGATGTTGGACATTTTTCATGAAAAAATTTTTGATTCATTTTTACTCTCTAGTAGACATAACTAATTCTATGACATTTCTAAATTTGGCTTGCTAAATTAGAAATTTTGTATTAAAAAATTTTTTTAAAGAAGTAATACAAGTATGTCAGTCATGCCAAACGTAAGATTTCAGTAGTCCTACTTTATCCACATTTTCACTTTCTGTGGTCTCAGTTTCCTGGCCATCAACTAGTCTGGAAGGAGATGCTCTTCCTTCTGGTGCATCGGAACGTCAGTGGTCACCCAAGGCTGCTTCAGGGCGCTGGGGTCTTCCCTCCCGCCCCGCGCCCGCTTGAGCTTCCTCTCCTCTCCCAGGCCATTTTATCATCTGACATCATCATCATCAGAAGGGTGAGTGCAGAACAATCAAATATCTTGAGAGACAGACACCACTTTCACATAGCTTCTATTACAGTATATTGTTATCATTGTTCCAATTTAATAGTTGCTGTTAATCTCTTACTGTGCCCAACTTACAAATTAAACTTTACCAGAGGCATGCGTATATAAGAAAAAACATAGTATCCATAGGGTTCTGTACTATCCCCGGTTTTAGGCATCTACTCGGGGTCTTGGAAAGTATCCCCTGTTGATAAGGGGGACAACTGTATTATTAATAAGTAGAGTCTACTTAGAAAAAATATGTCTTCTCTTGTAGTTAATTATGAAATGTGTTGGTGATGGTTTCAGCAGAAGTTAGACCACTGTGGAGCATTTAACAAGTATTCTGTTTCTTTCTAAATTTATACTTAACTTCATTTTATATTGCTTAGTTAACTAAATTCCATTATTATATATATTTATCATATTTTATATCTTATATGTATTGTATATAAGTAGAAGTGAATATATTATATATGATAAATATAAATATAGAAAATATGTTATATAAAAATGTAACATGAATATATAAATATGTATAATATTGTCTGTTATATAGTATAATGTACTGTGTTGTATTATATATGATTATTATTACATAGCTTAGTCAACTCAGTTCCTTTGTTAATTAGCTCTGGGTCTGGCATGTGCCTCTTGAGGAGCAGATGGCAGGCCAAGGTTCTCTGAGTATCTTCCCTGAGGCCTTCAGAGAAGGGCAGTGACAGTGGTTCCTCACATATAGGAACCATACTTACCGTCACGTGACTAACCCAACAAAGGATGCGTGTCCGTCTAAAGGAGCTGTCTAGTTTGTCCTGTGGCCTATAAGGTGATGGCTGGGAGCGTGCTGCCAAATAGATACATGCTGAAGAGGATGAGACCGGATGAGATCTTTTCCTCAGAGTCTTAGAGGCAAGGCCTGGATTTGAACCCAGGCAACGAGGGCTCTAGAGTCTGTGTTCTGAACCACTCTGTTCATCGCCCCAAGAGAGGCAAAGACAGAGTTAAACTGAGCCAGACACATTCCGAGTTACACTGGAGGAGCAATGAATGCCTTGACAACTGAGGAACTCACCCTGCTCTCCCTGGGGCTGCGTTTCCTTGTAGACCTTCCAGGACCTTCTGAGTTGCTTATGGCTGTGGAGACCCCTGCTTGTTCTTCCTTACTTTGTCATGTAGCTTCATAATAAGTAAGTAATATCCATGTAGAGAACCCATTTCTCTTCTTTATAACCTGAATGAGCACGGTTGTATGACAGCATACGAGCCGTCTCTGACACTGCTGTGACAGGAGGGAGAGCTTTAACTATCCTGCTCGTGGCCCTGTTTTTTTAGTGGTCTTCTTTCCTCCTAATAAAAACAGAAGATTCCTTCTAAGAGATGTTATTTGAAATCAAATTTCTGCAAATCCAATCACATTTTTTAACTGAAAATTTTTTTAGTAAAGTAAATCTTTTTCCAGAAAAATTAACATTTGTTTTCTCCGCACCATTATGAAAATTATATCCAGAATTTAGCCGTTATTACTTTTCACCATTGATTTAATGGACATATGGGGGGAAATGTGATCAATAAATACTAAAACCAAATTATTTCATGTCCCTGCTGCTTGAGATCCAATACCAGCTCTCCACTGCTTTCTAAATACCACAGATCCCATAGAACAGGCTACAGTGTCCCTCACAGCCTGGCCCTGACCTACCTCTCTGGAGATTTCTCTATCTTATACAGCCCTCAATTCCACACCTCTAGTTTCTTAAATTATGGCATTTATGTACAAATTCATGTCAGCGATTTTCCTAGACCTTGTGACTATTTATTTGGTTCTCATTGCCTGTTACAGTTCTTAGCATTTAGTTAGAGCTTAATGCATATATTTGAATTAATTAATTTGCATATGTTACAATAAGCCTCAAACTATGCTGAACGATGCTTATGTAACTATTTTATTCATTTCAGCTTTGTCTATCTACTGTATGAAAAGCCCTGGTCTGATTATTTATCTATTTTTACTATAATGGAGACTTTAAAAAAACATTGTTGTGTTCTTCCCTTCATTTCTCCTCCTTTCAAAGTCAGTCTGTATTTTTGAGTGATTTTAACTAGTTTAGCATGATAATATCTTGGTGCATAAGAAAATGGGACGTCTCAACAAGTGGAATTGTAAACTGAGGTGAGGTGAGCTACAGATTAAAGGACGAAATTGTGTGGTTCTTCCAGAATGATCACCGTAGGAGACTGGAAACAAAACAGTCTGACTACAGGGATAAAAAAGCCTTTGTGATCTCATTGGTTTCAAAGGATTCCCCATTATAAACCAGTCAGACTGGCCTGGGGATTAAGGAGCTCCCCGCTGTTGATACTATCAATCAGCACATCCTAGGAATGGGAGCGCTAACCAAAAGCTGTCCTTGGCATTTGGGGTGAGGAAGGCTGGGGTTCAGTATGTCCTCCAGCTCAGTCCTAAACCGTTCACTTTTCCGGCTACCTGGTGCTCACAGAACTGGGGCTGTTGCCTTGATCCAATGAACTGGTCTTCTCCAGACCCTTGAAGACTTCAAGCCTTCTTTGGAGTAAACAACGGATTTCCCAGCATGGAGCATAGGACAATTTCTTAACTGATAGGGTTTTATGGGCTTTCTGTCTTCCTGAACTATGTAAAAAATAGCCCTGCCGAAAATTGCAATACTTCTCAAACACCTGTCCTTGGTTTCCTGCTTGTCTCTCTCCATAAGCTTTCCCTGGACAGCTTCATCTACCTTTATAACTGTCAGCAGAATTTCTGTGTAGACGAATAAAAAATGTGTGCCTCGGGGCTGGTCTTCTCATAAACCTCCAGATCCACATTGCTAGCATTCTGCTTGACAGCTCTCTCAGGGTGACCTCGGTACATTCGAATCTGAGATCCTATGTCCTATTGACCGAAGCCAGCGACTCTGCTTTCTTCTGGGGATCCCTGGCATGCCTGACACATCCTTAAGCTCTCTGCTTTTCCTCATCCTCCTTATCCCATTGGCGGCCGCCATCAGCCAATGTTGTCTTTGTAATACTTTTACTTATCTCCCTTCTTATTGTTTCTACCCTAGATGTTTATGTCCTATTACTTCTCACCTAGATGATTATAGTCATTGTTTAATCTGCTCTCCTGACTTTCAAGGCCATCTCTTCCTCAAAACCTTTTAGCTTATATTTGGAATGAATCTCTCTGTCCCGAGCATTTATCAGTCTTTATGTATATCCTGTTTATGACCCTTATCACTCAGTACTTATTCATTCATTTATGTATTCAACAAGTATTCATTGAACATTTATTATGAGCCAGGTACTGTGCTAGGAAAACAATGGGGAGCAAAATGGATAAAATACCTACCCCCCTGGAGCTTACGGTCTAGTGGGATGACGTCCACTAATGAAATAATTACAAACATCACAAAGAAAATGTGTAGTTCCCAAATGAAACGAGTCCCTGGAAGGAAGATTACAGAATGTATCAGAACTCACGTGTGTCCCATCTCTCGCTAAAGGGAATGCAGGAGTAGGATTCATCCTGTGCCCTCAGAGCCTAGCCCAGACCCGTGCATATGAGGCGTTTAATAAGCTTTGGTTGAAGGAGCAGATTCCTCTCCTTCTGATGCGTGACGCTTTCTGTGTTGCACGGTATTGGATAGAATACCCAGCAGGCGCTTCCTCGGAGGCTGAACTCAACACGCCGCCACTTACTCTATTTGTTTCTGTTTCCATTACCGCGGATCTGAGGGGCATCTCTCTCCGAACGCACCGATTTCTCTGCCGGCATGACAACATGTTAATTCCTGTGCTTCTAGCAGTGTTATCAAGAACATTCTTTACTGTTCTTACTCTCACTCGTAATACGCTCTTCTCACCAGCACAAGCCCCTCGTCCTTCCTTGTAGCTCATACTGTTTGCTGAGGATGTCAAACAACATCATGTCTCTCGGATCAGGGGGCACCTGTGGCATCCCCCACTATCCTTGGTGTCATTTTCCTACTGCCTCCCCATCTCTGGAGTGATTTGGGTGCTCCTTCCGCATCCTTCTAATTTCTGCCTTGTTGCTCTTTCATAAGCTTCTGTTTGTGATCTTGTCATTTCTGGAGTCAGCCTTTAGCTGGAACAGTGAGTGACCCATGTCTCCTGGTCTGTTTCTCTCTCCCTCTCTCTCTCTCTCTCTCTCACTGTGCTGTTACATAATTCTTTTGCAAGAAGCACTCTCAGACACAGAATCTCAGGTATGATTTTTTTTTTTTTTTGGTATGTGTTGTTTGTTTTTGGCTTGGAGTGGAGAGGGAATGGGAAAGATGACCTTTTTCATCATGGTAGGGAAAGAAAGACTATAAAAAACAAACCCAACAACAGAGAATGTGTTATATAGAAAAAAATGGAATATCTAGCATGTAGAGAAATACAGAAACATCATTTTGAAGACAATTTAGTGACCTGGAAATACAATATAATGTTAAGTAAAAAAGCATTTTGATCACTATATTGTAAATATTGTGTATTTACATATATGTATGGGGAAAATACTGGACATGTATACCAAAATGTTACTAGTAGTTTCCTCTGGGTGATGGAATTTTCATTTTTATACTCTTCTATACATTTTTTAAGATTTTACTTATTTACTTGAGAGAGAGAGAGAGAGGGAGTATAAGTGGGGGAGGGACAGAGGAGGGAAAAGCAGACTCCCCCCTGAGCAGGGAGCCCAACTTCGGGCTGATCCCAGGACCCTGGGATCACCACCTGAGCGGAAGAACCATCCAGGCGCCCCTTTTCTATATTTTTTTTAAAAGAAAGGAATTATATGTAGTTTCGGAGCAAAACATATTCCTATTTGTAGCCACTTCCCCGTCCTCATGGATTTTATTGATATTGTATCCCTACTGTTACCAATCAAGTCTGTGAGAAGCAGTATCACATCAACATGTGGAAAGCTGTCTTGTTCCTTTCCTTTAATATTATTTTAAATTCTTGAGTGCAGTAGTGCAAATAAGTCTACTTGTTTTAAATATAGAATTCACAATTACCACAGCATTCACTTACCAAAAAGCTACTCCAGCCGACGTTAAAGACGCAGCCCTACGTGCCCCATCTTGTACTGCAGCTCGGTTACTTGTCATGTTACATCCTGTTTGTCAGGTGAAGTGAAATGTCGGCGCTCTGGCTGAGTATCTTGATTGCGTCTACCTACTGGTAATGGTAATGTGGAGCTTATACTTAAGTCAGTTCTAAGAACAATGGAGAAGTAGGTTGAGTAGGAGAAATTTGAGCAGGATGTTCCTGTTTTCCAAGCTGGGTTTCAAAGACTCAGAAGTGGAGTTAACAGTTGGTAGTAGCCTCTATTTAACTTATGTGAAGAATTTCTGAAGAACTTGCAGTGTGGAAGAGGAAAGAGACAAATTCGGAGAGGCTCCAGAGGGCAGACTTGGGCCAAAGTGAATTATAGGGAAGAACATTTAGACTCCACAAGAGGAAGATATTTCTGAAGTCCTTGGGACGCCTGGGTAGCTCAGTCAGCAGTCAGTGTCTGCCTTTGGTTCAGGTCATGATCTCAGGGTCCGGTCCCCGGATCGAGCCCCGCATTGGGCTCCTTGTTCAGCAGGGAGCCTGCTTCTCCCTCTGCCTCTGCCGCTTCCCCTGCTTGTGCTCTCTCTCTCTCTCTCTGTCTCTCTGACAAATAAATAAATAAAATCTTTAAAAAAAAAATAAAGAAGAGTTACACTTCTTTGTCACTGGACAGGCAGACAAGGAGGCCAGCTCATTTACTGCTCATGTTTGCAGGGGAAATCCATACATCAGAGAGCACGCCATGCTTCAGAGACTCCTCGAAGTCCTTTCCAGAGCTGGGATTCTTTCATGTGCTGTTGACAAAGGGTGTTGAGCAGTGGCAGAACATAAATTCTGTTCACGTGTTTGGACAAAGAACATGGCTGGTATTTTCACAACCCAGCCTTTGCAAGTCTAGTTTCCCCTTCCTCCTCCAGGCGGTTTCATCTTCTGTATTATGGGAATGACACCGGTTATGTCTGGAAACAGCAGTCAAGCCAAGATATAAAAGAACATGGGGAGGGGTCCCAAAGATTGATTTCAGCCCATTATGAAGAACTTGGCTGTGACCAGAGCAGGGAATATGCTTTAGACCACAAAGCACCTGGGCACGGGTCATCACAGAAAACCGTGTCCTTGGTTTGGCATAAGACTGCTCATATTGCTGACCTGGAATTTGTACTTCCTCTTTCCCATTTAACATGAAAAAAGAAAAGGAAATAAGATAGGCAAATAAAGATAATCAGTAGGAAGGTGATTAAAATAAAAAATCCGACCGAGCAATCCAAACAATCACAAAAGGCGAATATGGATATTTGGGTTTGGGGAGTTTTGTGTTGTGTTGTGTTGTATTGTATTGTGTTGTCTAAAAGCAAAATTAAGTAGCCATCACCCAACAAGAATAACAAACCAGGAGAAAATGTCTTTCTAAGGGGAAGATTGCAGGTGAAATGGCCCAGAGGTTAAGTCACTGCCAAGGGGCAGACGGGTAGGAAAGCCCTCTCCCCGTGTGTTTTCTATTACTGCTGGAGAACACATGCCCATCATTTCCAGAAGTGCTTTCGTTCCCCGAGGCAAAAGCTTTTCCACACTAACCATTCTGGCCACATACACGCAAATGTAATGTAATATAGGTAGCCTTCCCTCACGAGCTCAATTCTTTCTGATCAGAATTCAGATTAGTAGAACCTCAAGAGGACGATGTAAGAGAAACGTCAAGCACGATTTTCTATGTCCGAACTGAATACATGTTAAAAGAATCTTCTTCACGCGAGAGTTTACTTGACCGAAGAAATGTTCATCCAAAAGAGAAAGCCATCTTGCATGGAAATAAAAAGGAACCTTTTTCTCCCCAAATTCAATGTATACGTAAATTCATAGATTATAGTATATGTATAAATTCGGTGTATTAAAGCCCCAGCTTTGAAGAAAATCTGAAATGGCTTGGAGTTCTAGAGCTCTGTATCTCTGATTGTCTTATTCAACTGTTAGTGAAAGTTTGCATTAGAAATTATTTGGAATTGTTCCAGCACATATTGACTCTGGCTCCAGGTGCATATTAGAGAAAGAAGGGGGAAAACAAGGATTTGAAATCATTTTAGCTCTTTACCATTGAGCTATTACTAAAAGAGAAAAAACAAATCTTAAAGCAAACAGAACAAAACAAAATTATTTGCTTCTTAGGAGATTAATTTTTAATGTTGCTGGCCAATTATACTAACATAAGAGTAAAACAAAGAGTTTCCTTAGAGAAGTCCTCCTGTCTTTATGAGAAAATAACATAAAAGAATCACAAGGTGTTAATAAAGCAATTATGTGTGCATACCAAGTTTGAAATACGTAAGGGATTTTTGAGATAATAGAAAGCATATGAAGTAAACCAATGTTTAAAGATATCTGAAAATTTAGAATTATATGAAAAACAAAATAAAATCCGTAATTGCACCCGTTAGAGACATCATTATTAACATTTTGGTGCATTTCCTTCCTGTCTGTCCCTGCCCATCAAATATTTTTAAAATCAAAAGAAGGATGATATTATATCTATTTTTTGCTTTAAATTGTATCTTTGTGCAACATATTCATTCTGTTAAGTGATCTCCAAAGCCATTGATTTTAACATTGTCATCCTATCTCCTTTTTTAAAATATGCATCCTAAGCCAGGTGGTGGACGCAATATAATGATGCAGGAACTCATGTAATCCACCGCAGAGCCCGAGGCAGCGTTATTATCATTATTGTTACCACCCTTCTTTTGTTTGTTTACAAATGAGGAAACTGAGGTAAGGGAGGCTGAGTAACTCACTCAAAGCCCATACATGATGAGGCTGTGTCTTCACTTTGGTTCTAACTCTAAGGCCAATACTCTTAATGATTACGATATACCATCTCTACAGGAGAAATGTAAATGATCCAGATAGAATGTCAAAAACATTTTTTAGCTTGTCAAGTAATCAAGTAACTTCCTTCAGAAGCCTAATGGAATAAATCACCATGACTTGATCTCCGGGTTGTGGGATCAGCCCTCGTGGGGCTCCGCATTGCGGGTGGAGCCTGCTTGGGATTCTCTCTCTCCCTCTCCCTCCGCCCCTTCCCACTCCCTCTCTCTCTCTCTCTTTCTCTCTCTCTCTCTAAAACAAACAAACAAAACATCACCATGACAGCTATGTGAACTGCATCTTCCCTCAGAGAACAAATACTCCTCTCTGGTCAACATCTTCCATTTTCTTTTTCACAGCTCTGAGTTTTAAAGGGGCAATATATTTGTCTCGGTGTTCGGGGAGTACGATAAGCCTAACTTACAACAATATATGGAAACCCAGTGAACATTATGTCTGGGGTTTTTTATAGTAATATGACATGAATCGTAGACTGAAATCATATGAAGTGTCGCTCTGTATTTTGGCACTTACCATGCCTTACGTTGTGCTAGTCCTCTTATAATGGGGAAGTCCTGATCCCTGCCCCTTAGTCAGCCCCTTAGTAGCTCATATCATTTCTTGCATTGCCGAATCTAGCACTTCATCTTGCAAAATGGTTATTCAACATTTGCTTGCAATATGCATGATGGTGATTCTGGTGAGCGTACCAGTTCTTTTTTTTTTTTCTCTTTTTTTTAAAGATTTTATTTATTTATTCGACAGAGAGAGAGACAGCCAGCGAGAGAGGGAACACAAGCAGGGGGAGTGGGAGAGGAAGAAGCAGGCTCCCAGCAGAGGAGCCCTATGTGGGGCTTGATCCCAGAATGCCAGGATCACACCCTGAGCCCAAGGCAGATGCTTAACGACTGAGCCACCCAGGTGCCCCAAGTGTACCAGTTCTTTAATACTAAATACTTAAATGCCAAACAGTAGTCCCCTTATATGAATTAGCCTTTGTAGGTAATCTTAAGTCTGGCAGAGGTAATGCTTAGTAATCAACAAACCAGCTCCATTTACCTGCTCGGCACATGGGGAGATTGCCCAGCCCAGCCTCCTTTTCTCTGAAGTGGGACCATGTTCCTGTGACTTAATTCTGGCCAAAAGAATATGGACAGAAGTGATGTATGCCTTTCCAGTGTTCGTCCTTACTCCCTACAACCTCCTCTGTGACATGACCTCTCTGTCAATCTCTCTAACACACACACACACACACACACACACACACACACACACACACACGGAATTCATATGGAAAATAGAACTCCTAGAATCACAGGTCCATGGGTCTCCATGTGAATACTAAACTTGACTGTGAGACTTGGCGGTTGTTTGTCACGGCATCTAATACCCTATCGTGTTCATCGTGCACTGAGATTCAGTGATGCACTATGCCAGTATGTGCTCTCCTACCATGTTTCTCTTCCCTTTGCTCCTGCTCGCTCTTCCACCTGATGTTCCCTCCATCCATGTCCTTACCCATTAAAACCCTACACATGACTCAGCACATTTGTGCTTGTGTGAAGCTTTGTTTCATATCGGAGGCAGAGTAGTCTTGCTAAACTGTCACAGAGCTTTGTTACCTTACTGTATGTTCCTAGCTGAGTGTTGGTCACCTTTGTATCCCTAGTGCTTTGTCCAATGGTTGGCCTTTATTAGCACCCAGTAATGCATGTCAACAAATGGATGGATGGATAGTTGGATGGATGGATAAGTGGATTTCATTTCTTCCACGGGTTTGATAAATTCTTTGTGTGTAGGATCATAGCTCATTTATCTTTATACTTCCCAGTGACAGGCATTGAACTTGACATAGAACTTGGGAGGCACTTAAAAAATGTTTGGGGAATGGCTAATGTGCCATTGACAATGACAGAGGTGTAATTTCTTTTTCTTAGACTAGCTGTTCAACAGAGTTTTAGAATTCTTCAAATATTTAATAACTTTCACAGATGGGAAATTTATCACTAAATTTGACCCAAATTCCTCCAGTTGCAATTTCAAGTCTTCCATGATTCTTGGTTACCCTATGCTCAGAGCACTTTTGAGCAGGAGGAAGTTCAGTTCTCATAAGCTATTTCTTTCTGACTGATGTATTTACAGAAGAAATGGTAATGATTCAACCACTCTAAATCAATACAGCTACATGATTTCAGGAAACACAAGGTTTTTAGAATCTTCAATCATATATTCCTTTTCCTGTGTGGTTTCTGTAATTGATCACAGATTCTTGCTTGTATGGAGGTGGGAAAATGGGAATATAATTATTGGGGAGAAATTAGGAAGATGGCAGTAGGTGATACGGACTCTACTACTGAAGGCCCAGTAATTAGCCCATAAGCAGAAAAGAAAATACAAAATATTTTCCGACTATAAAATCAAGAAATATGTATCTTGTAGTTAAGGTGGTCGAAAATTACATGGAATTAATTCTGAAAAATATAGCCATTATCCAAAGTAAAAACACAATCTGAATTCAGGCAACACAACTCATGGCCATGGCTGTGTTGAACATGCCAAATTATGCCCTGAAACGCGGAAGTAGGTATCTACTGCCAAATACTACAAGGACAGCAAAATAAGCTTTTCCATTTTAATGGCACAACTAATATCCAAGTATATTTTGGTAAAAATTTACAATAAGGAAGATGTACAGGGGGAAAAAGTCCCTCTTCACAACCTCCTTCTCACCTCATACACTCTTCTTCCCAGAAGTCACCTTCGGTAAAGGTGCGGGTTATCCGTCCGGGCTTCTGAACGGTCGCCAACGCGCATTTGCCTACACGAATGTGACGGGTGCGATGGCGGAACAGTTCTTCCCTAAATGTCGTCTGCCTGTGTGTATTATTCTGCAACTCGTTTTATCTGTTCCACAACTGTGTCTTGAAAACTCTTTGCAATCCGTACGCATAGCTTTGCCTCGTTCTTTTTAACCGCTGCTGTGGCATCCATCGTGTGGATTTACAACATTGTATTTAACCATCTCTCTGCACGTAGAGAGTTACGTTAGCTCTGACTTTATCATGAGGGACTGCCATGATGAAAATCATTGCATTTGTCTGTGCGCATGTATGAGTATCCCTGCAGATTGGAAAGTGAAAAGTGGAATATCTGTATAACAGAGGATATTTAGAGTATGTTTAAAATTTGGTGAATGTTCCTCAGTGCCCTTCCACAAAAACCCCACCTGTGTATTGGCCCAATTACAGTGTATGAGAGTATTCCCTTCTCAATTCTGGACATTAAAAATCTTTATAATTTTTTTTTTTTTTGCCTATTTTCTAGATTAAAAAAAAAAAACCCTCATTGTTCCTTTCATTTGCATTCCTCTAATTGTCAAGGACCTTAAACAACTTTTGCCGTCTATAGTTATTTTGTGAGTTACTTACTCATTTCACTTTCTCTGATTTCACTGGGTTGGGTTCTTTTTTTTTTTTATTGATTGAAAAGAGACTTCATAAATTCTAGATAATCCTTTGTTTGCTATAAATGTTGCAAATATTTTCTCCCAGTCAGTTGTAAGTCTTTTTAATTTTGTTTCTGTATCTTTGGTCATATAATAGCTTTAAATTTTTAGGTAGTTAAAACTATCAATCTTTTGAGCAGTGGCTTCTGGGATTTATATTTTGCTTATAAAATCTTTCTCCTTCCCATGATTATAAAAATACTTGCATGTATTTTCTTATAATGCCTTTTTAGTCGTTGTTGTGGCTGTTATGGTGCGAGATAAGGATCATGGTCAACATGGTGGAAGGAATGCCTCATTGATGGCCATTCCACCCTCCTTCTAGACTTCCATATCACTAGGTTTGGGGATGTGAGTCCAGTTCTACCAATAGGAGGTACTTACAAAAGACCTGTATTGAACTGAATTATTTAGAGAGAGGGGGAAAAAAGTGCATGGGCATTCCTTTGCAGGCTTGGATCCTGGTGGAGGCAGCAACTTCTGGAAGTAGCAGTGATGGTGGCTACTTCTAATTAGACAGACGGATTCCTTTTTCGGCAGCTCAGTGAGGTGGCAAAGGGCCCTGGTTCTGAGCAACAGCTGTGGTCTGGCTTCCTGATTCTGGACTCTCTTCTTGTAGTTCATGCATCCATTCCCTTGGCTGTTTAGTTCTGTGGTGTGGCTTTGGTAGGCATTCCTGGAAACGCAGCCTGGAATCTTACTCTTCACTTACTCATTGCAACATTTTGTGAACTCTACATCCTCCTTATTAAATTCCTTTTTTTAAAAAAGATTTATTTATTTTAGAGAGAGAGAGATAGTCCCCTTATAAAAGATCTTAAAAAAAAAAAACAAAGAAAGAACTATATTTTCCAAAACAACAACAACAACAAAATAGCGAGAGGAGTGGTATTATTTTACTTTTTTTTTTTTAAGATTTACTTATTTTGAGAGAGAGAGAGATGGGGGAGGGGCAGAAAGAGAGGGAGAGAGATTCCTGAGCAGACTCCCCGATGAGCACTGAGCCCAACGCAGGGCTTGATCTCCTGACCCTGAGATCATGACCTGAGCCGAAATCAAGAGTCAGACATTTAACTGACTGAGCCACCCAGGTGCCCCATTTTTTACGTTTTTGAAAATCTCTTTAATGTCTGACTTCATAAAAAGGAGTAAGATCCTCTCTCTGCTTCTGCATCCCATCTGCTGTGAGAATGCTGTTTTGATTGAAGTGTGTGAAAAAAAATTGGCCTCACACAGATGTGTAGTTGGGAAAGGAAAGTGTTTTAATAACATTTTCAGATAAGTGTGGATATTTTTCTTTGATAGTGCACCACAACTTGTTATATAGTAGTCTCATGAGGTTAGTAAAAATGTGGAATCTGAAATGTTACCAATGAAATGTTTATAGTCGAATTCATTAAAATCCATTGATCTGCCTTTCACTTTTCATAGATTTTTACCCACACTTTGCGACATGATGCACTGGTCATTTGGCAAGTATTCCTGAGTTATGTTGACCTTCCAAATATTAAGACTTCAGTAAACAAAATTTAAAAATTCTGCTCATTAATATCACCACTGATCTCATCAGAAAAGTTATCAAGTATTAGAAAGCTGACAAGGTAACGTATAGTGAATACACATTCTCCAAAATTTTAATTTTCACTTAAAAGCTTAAATTTTGGGATGAGCAGTTGTTTTCTTTGAAGCAATAGGTCTACTTCATTCCATTTTCAAGAAAACATTTGCCAAATACCCAGGTCTGAATAACCGTAGTTTTCTATAATTTGTTCTTTCAAGTAAAAATAGTGCTCCATGAACAGAGTAGATGAGTTATTTTTTAAAAAAACCTTTGAGTTAATAGAGCTTTTTGGAGTTCAGAATCAAAGATAAGGAATTGTAGATCCGAACTACACGTACTTCGTTACTGATACCTACATGTGTTAGCGCGCATTTCGGGGATTATCTGGATGGGCTGAGTAATCAGTTTATTGAACGAGTATATACTGAGCGCTTGCCAGGTACCAGACACTGTTGTTCTGGGTCCCAAGTAGGACGAAACAAAGCTCCGAAACTTAGATTTTCATGAGGTGAGGCAGATTATAAACATTTAAGCAGAGAAATATAATCTCAAATAGAGGAAAACTGAAGCACAATACAGACATAAAAAATGGCAGAGGTGTGATCGAGGGGGTAGGATGGGGGGAGGTGCGGATGGAGGGTGAGGGGCTGTGCTATTTCAGTGGGGTACTCAGGGGAGGCTGCCTTGGCCTTGGGCGAGAGATCTGTGTGAAGTACGGCAGCAAGCAAGATAAGTATCTAAGGGCTACTCTGGGCACAGAGGACAGCAGGTGGTCTGGAAGCAGGTATGTTCTAGTGTGTTTGAGGACCCGTGAGGCCAGAGTGGCTACAGCAGAAAGAGCAAGGAAGAGCATGGAAGGAGAGCCTGCTGCCAGATGAAGTCTTAGAAGAACTTGGGATCCCATTCAAGCATGCTGGCCAGCCTTTGTGCTGGTAGCGAGCAGGGTGGTGGCATGATAAGGTCTATGTTTAACAGACTTATTCTAGCTTTTGAGTGGTGAAATAAGGAAGTATAATGGGTCCTGGGGCCCGGTGCTCAGTATCTATGCCCACCTCTTTCTAGAGAACGTCCCCATCCTGCAGAGACAAGAAAGCTAAAACCCACCTGCCCCGAGATAGAGTTTCTGCCAATCAGATGCATTTGCATGAGGTTTAGTGAGGCAAAGGCCATGAGCCATCTGGTTTTTCTATTTCTGCTGGAAAGTGTCGTTGCCAGGAGAAGTGGCTTCTCCTGATCACGGTGGTTTTTTGTTTGTGGCAAAGCAGCGTAGTGCTGGATGATGCACTTGCCAGTTGAGGGATTATAGAAGTGGCGATAGCTGCCTTGGTGGCCTGGTTCTGCAGTGGGTCATCAAAGTTTTTATTGGGAGCTCAAACTGGCATTTGTTTCTTCAGTCTTCCTACTGATTCTATGAGCCATTAAAATGGCTTCTAGTGAATTTCTTTCAGCTACACTCACAAGATTAGGTTCTGGGCTCTGCCCCAGTAGAGGGGGCCAAGGTGGAGACCGGAAGCCTAACTAGAAAGCTCTTTATTCCTGCAAGAGAGACAGTGGTGGGATGCTGCAGGTGAGGCTGGTGAGAAGTGCTTAATTCAGAATATAGTTTAGAGGTGGAGCCTGCAGGATTTTGATGGATTGGATGCTCAGTGAAAGAGACCGAAAGGATTGTCAAGGATGATTACAAGGCTTTTGAACCTGGGCAACTGAATTAGCTGTGGTACCACTTCCTAAGATGGCAAACTTTGGGGGTAGGCCAGGTTTGAAGGGGAAAAAAAAATCTGGAATTTAATTACGTCTAAGTATGAGATGCCTATTAGATATTCACATGGATATATAGTATAGACAGGTGAACACGAGAGATCGAAGTTCGTTGAGGAAGTGTGGAGAGAAGGGAAGGGAAGGGAAGGGAAGGGAAGAGAAGAGAAGAGAAGAGAAGAGAAGAGAAGAGAAGAGAAGAGAAGAGAAGAGAAAAGAGGGGGGCACGGAGGAGTATGTAGCAAAACAGAACGCTAGACGTTTGAAAGAGGAAGATGACTGAGCAAAGAGACGGAGAAAAGCAGCAGTGAGGTAGGCAGTGTCCGTGCTTTCCAGCCAACAACACCAGGAACATGCCCATAACTGAGCAAAGCTGAGTTTCTTACCTGTTGCAGGAAGGGGCCAACACACCCCTTGGGGAACCACGGACATCTCAATAGGAGTGACAGAATGACTCTGTTATAAGGTTTGGGCTTGTGTCCGGTGACTTTGGGGAGTGAAGCAGGGCTTTTTGGTTTAGACTAGCTGCTGTCGGGAAGGGAGGAGCATTCTATGATTGGACTTCTGAACAATCTCTGGAGAAGGGAAGAGTAGAGCCAGGGCAAGGCTGTAATTGATATACAGGTATAAGGGACGTGTGTGATTTTGTGGGTTTGGGCAATGTTCACGCGTAGGACTCTGTTAAGACCATGTTATAAAGCAGTTTTGTTTTTTCGTTTTGAGGCTTTGTCTGAGGTTGATGTTCTGTGAAACGGTTCATGTTCAAGAGGAGAACACCAGGGCCCAGCTGTGAATGCAGGGTCACCTCCTAACTGCACCAAGGCCTAGCTAGCTCCCAGATGCCAGGGGTGGCCTTCATCTCTCTCAGAGGAAAACCAGGAGAGTATGTGTCATCAAAGCCAAGAGATAAGATGATTCAAGAAGGGAAGAGCAACCAATTCTTTAAAACACGGCCAAGAGGTCTGGTTAGATGGAATTGAGAAGTTCTCATCTGGCTTGGCAATATTGACTTTTTGGAGACCTAGCAGAATGTGCAAAGCCAACTGGATTAAAACTTAAAAAATCTGAGTTCTAGTTTCAGCTATTATTTTAAAACTAGCTATTTGACCTTGGACAAGTCAATTCAGTTTTCTGAATCTCAGCTTTCTGTTTGTAAGATGAAGAGGTTGACTCTGATGGTGCCTAAATCCCCAGGGAGGACAGTGGCATGGAGTCGTTACTGTAGAACAGTGGTTCTCAAACTTGAGCATGAGTCAGAATCACCTGGAGGGCTTGTTGTTTGGTTGTTTGATTGTTATTGTTGTTTTAGAGAGAGAAAGAGAGAAGGCATGCAAAGGGGGGGGGCAGGGCAGAGGGAGAAGAAGAGAGAGAATCTCAAGCCCACTCCAAGCTGAGCACAGAACCCAAAGCAGGGCTTGATCTCACAACCCTGAGATCATGACCTGAGCTGAAATCAGGAGTCAGACCCTTAACTGACTGAGCCACCCAGGAGCCCTTGGAGGGCTTGTTAAAGTACAGGTTGCTTGGTCCCACCCCCAGAGTTTTGATTCAGTAGGTCTGAGGTGGGGACTGAGAGTTTGCATTTCTAGCAAATTCCCACATGAGGCTGCTGCTGATGCGGCTGGCCCAGGGGCCACACTAGTGACCCACCGTTATAGAAAAAAGAGAAATGGACTCTGTGTTCACACAGATCAAATCCTGGCTCCACTTTCTACGTCTGATATCTTGAGGAAGTCACCAAAACCCTTGGAGTCTCAATTGCCCCAACTCTGTGAATTTCGAATGTTGCTACACCCTACCCCTTCGTCTTGGCAGCCTCTGTTCCCCCTTTGAAGCAAGACTTAACATTCTCCACAAAGCAAATTCAATGTCAATTTTATTAAAATAGGGTTTTTTTTTAAAAGAGGGAATTAGAAATGGAGGAAATGGTTTACAATGTGATCATTAGCAAGTAAGTTACCATTTTAAAATCCTACAAACATTTCTTTTCCATTCTGATACCTTTCCTCAGCGGCCAGCCTCTTGGTTTCCTCCCCTTCATTCTTGGGTGGGTTCCCATGTAGCTTTTTTTTTTTTTTTTTTTTTTTTTTGCCTTCTCCTCCACTCTTCTTATCCTTCCTGTCTTTCTCTGTTTTTCTTAATCAGAGCACTTTCGCTCTAGCAACTTTACTATAAACTGTAGTATTTCCACCGCATCTCAAGATCAGCCAACATTGGACTCTCAGGTGAGCAGAATTTACACCAAGGAACACTCGAGGGGTTTAAAAGGACATAAACATTTAGCTTGCATCCTCTAACACGGTAGTAAGACCATCTACCTTTATGGGTGTTTGGAGGAATAAATGAGATATGAAATGCCATGTGCCTCGCCTAGTGCTGACATACAGTATAAAACTCCATTTTTTCTCTTCCCTATTCCCAGATCTCAACTTTTGTGATTTATGATTTTAGCTTTTTATGTTCCAAGAACAGTCTTAGAAAATATCTAATTCACAGTTGGGTAGCAGTCCCAAATAAGCAGTCTTACTCACCCTGGTGTTCTTTGCCCTCTCGACACGGTTGGTAAGGACTCACAAGTGGGTTCTGATTACTTACACTGGTTGCCTTGGGAGCCAAGCATCAGGGAATGGGCTGATGGATCAAAGTATAGTAAAGACGGTCTAAAAGGCTCTTTGGATGTATTTCCATTTCCATCTCACTGTCCTTATCAGTCAGTTCCTACCCAGTAGCTAAAAAGATTGAAAAGCTTAAACTTAATGTTCTAGCTTAAATTCAATGTTCCAAGAGTCTTCCAACCTGAGAGCAGTAAAATATTTAAGTCTATTAGTCTTTTGGTTCCAGGAATTTCACAGAGATGCTTTTGTCAGATGATTTCCAGCAAGGACATATTAAAATGCACTGGTCTCATCTGTCTGTGAAGACCTTGACTTGGAAACAGTTTGTTGGAGGGATTCGGCTGTAGGGTCAGATGTTCTTTTAAACCCTCATCAGCAGCTCTTCGTTTATGACATTTGAAGCACACACTTGCCAGCAGAGATGGGAGGTAACTATCGATTCAAGGTATTGACAGTACTTGGCAGGACTCGGTACATGTAACCCAGACACCAAAATGGATTTTTAAATTAACCTCGCTGCTCAATCTTCTGTCCAGCCCCCAGGTCTGGGAAAATACTCCGTTAACAATCAGATGCTGGGATAATTTTTAAAAGCTACACGTACCTATGGGGGTTCCAATCCGGAACTTTGGGCTTGCTAAGTCATATTCAGCCGCCACTCTGCATCTCTCCTGCCCTCAATTATCCCAAATACCATCCCCTTCCTTACATTCCAGATCTGTCTCCCACATTCCTTTGGAGATGAAGGCCTCTCTGCCTTATTCATTTTTCTAGCCTCTGGAATGCACAGCATAGGGCCTTACATATGGTAGAAAGAACTCAACAAATATTTAAGCATAAAGAAGAAATCAAATACTTAGGAGATCCAGAATTTGGAGCCCACTGAAGTTGTTACAACTTTGAAATAAGATTCTTGCATTTATGTCTTAACATCTCAGGAAGCAAGCCAAAGATTCTATGTAAGAATACTCAAACCACCCGTCCGCTGCGATCTTCCATCTTGTCACAGGAAACAAGGTGTCCTCAGAGACTGCCTTAATATCCTGAAATGTGGCCCTACATTCAGAGTTACATATTCCACTTCCTAAACATCAACTTTTCAAATTTAGCACATTCCTCTTTGAGTCCAGGGTCCACACATTTGGGACCAAGGGACATCATCTCTTGGCCTTTACTTAAGGAAGGAAACTCTCAGTCCAGTCAACATGCTCTTTAGGCCATCAACCCAACTCCACATGTATGATAGGCCCACAAGGACACATCTGTGTGTGAGCCATAGAACCAGGATCGTCAAGGGACATAAAACTTCTAGGATATTACCCTGCACTCCCCTTTCATTCAAGGGCTGGATTAGATGAGGCATAATTTAGCTACATAAATCAGTAGTTACGATGGCTAAGAAATCCTCTTAGCTGAGTTGTTTCTTTTCCTTTATGTCCTTCCTTCCTTCCTTTCTTCCTTCCTTCGTTCTTTCCGTCTTTCCTTCCTTTGTTCTTTCTGTCTTTCCTTCTTCCTTCTTTCCTTCCTCCTTCCTAAATCTGTAAAAAGGAACAAATAAGACTGTATTACTGTGCTGTGCCAGGATCTGTATACATTCAGCGGGGTCATATCTGTCTTGTCATTTTGATGCAGTTTTTTCATTAGCAAATGACATAATATTCCTGGTTGATTCCTCTGCCCAAGATTTCTATTAAGTTAATAGAAGAGATTAAATCAAGGCAACTGAAAAGATTTGTAATCCCTTTAATGCACTCATTCATTTCTAAATCTCATTACAGTGACAAGCCTGGGGCTTGAGTCATCTCCCTTCTCTGATAAGGAAGTTTTGTACTCAGCAGGATGCACATCTAACACACCAGTAACGTTTCAGGCTTTGACGTCGCTAAAATAGTCGCGGTGAAAGCAGATCCACTGCCTACAGGTGTGCATAGGCAGTAACTACAACAGAGATAACGGAGGACATTTGGGGGGGCCTTTCCTTCCCTTTCCCCATACTCTTTGTAAATGGATAGACAGCAATACATTGGTAAAGAGAGTCCCAGCTGATACATGAAAAATTCCACACAAATGACCAGTGCACCCAAGCTAGAAAGACCATCACAGAAAGGAAGACCTGTGTTTGAGAGTGATGAGACTGGAGGAAGTAGGGAAGGACTGCCCCTCTGGGGAGGAGTATGGAGGGGCCCCAGGCAGGAGAGCTTCCCCCAGTGGATAGCCTCCTGTCCATAGCTTTTTTGTTTTTTTCATCTTTCAATCCTTTGGAAAGTTGCATGGGGATGCATAGGGATGCAACGAGATATGGGAGTCTATACTCATTCATACATCAGTAGGACTTACCCTAATCATCTTAATTTATCAATATACTGGAAAATTGGAGGCAGGAAGGGGTTGTGGGAAGTAGTATAAATGCATTGTATTTCTCATCTTTCATATAGATACCAAATTTTCCATCTAGAAATCAGTAAGTTATGAAATTATGTGAAATGATGAAATTAACCACCAGAAGCACTGTCAAGTAGAAGCTGGCAAAGGGGGTGATGTTAGGGGAAGGGCTTAGGTGGGGAGAATCGAACTTTCCATTTTAAAAGCTTCTAAATAATTTTAGAAGGTCACTCTTGTCAATAACAGCTTAAATGAATTGCAGTACACCATGGAATGTCATGCGGCCATCAGAAAAGGTGAGGTAAGGAAGACCTGTCTGTTCTGATGAGGAATGATTCCAGGAGGTGGAGCCGATGACCAAAATAGTTCCAGTACAATGTAGATCATATGATCTTCTTTATGTAGGGGAAAAAATCATATACATGGGACACCTGGGTGGCTCAGTTGGTTAAGCATCTGCCTTTGGCTCAAGTCATGATCTCAGGGTTTGGGATCAAGCCCCACATCAGGCTCCCTGCTCAGCGGGACCCTGCTTCTCCCTCTCCCTCTGCCTGCCCCTCCCCCTACTTGTGAGCGTTCTCTCTCTCTCTGACAAATTAATAAATAAAATCTTTTTTAAAAATTCTAAAAAATCATATACATATGCAGAGCAACCTTTCTTCTAGGTTTGCCAGGATACTCTTGGTTTATCTTTTCTCCCAGTGTAATTAATATTTCTGCCCCTTCCGCATTTGAAAGTGTCCCAGTTCGGACAGTCAACTCTGTGCTGCCCTTGCCTGCCTGTGTTTGTGTAAGTGTAGAAAGCAGTGTGTGAGGGTCCACTCCAAACTGTGCATTGGAGAAGACAGACAGAGAACTTTTCTTCTTTACTGACTATATTTCCAAAACAAATTTTACAGTGAGCATGTATTACTTTGTTTTGGTTTGGTTTTAGAATTTTTTAGAAAGGGATTTGCAAATAATTCAGAAATACATTGTCCTCATAAATCAAATAATGCGTATAGAACAACGTTGATCATCTCTCCCAGCCCAGCCTCTCCTCCTGAGGTAGAAGCTATCACCTCATAAACAAATGCTGTTTTTTTTAAGTAAATGGGGTCAATGTGCACAGAGACTTAACTTTACATGTTAGAGAACTATGCCTGCACACATCACCTTTACATGGCATCAGTAGTGCCATGAGCTTAATTTTGTCCCCCCAAAATTGATATGTGGAAGTCCTAATCCCCAGGACTTCAGAATATCACTGTATTTGGAGATAGGGCCTTTAAAGAGGTAACTGAGTTAAAATGAGGTCATTAGGGTGGGTGTCCATATATGCAGACCAACTCAGGGGAAAGACACGTGGAGGAGACAGCCATCTGCAAGCCAGGGGAAAGGGCTTGAGAAGTGACCCCAGCTGACATCTCGAGCTCGGACTTCCAGCCTCTAGAACTGTGAGAAAAACGTCTGTTGTTGAAGTCGTGCAGTACACGGTTCTGGGCATCTAAGCAAACTAATACACGTAGTAACCAAGTGCTCTAATTTATCCAACTGTTGCCTTGTTGGAGATTTAGGGGTTTTTTCTCTCCCTTTCTTTTTGGCTGTTACAGATACTGCCACAGTGAGGCTTCTCGTACATCGCTCTTTGTGCACAGTTGTAAGACTTTCTTTTTTGTGCACGTGGGTGAGCATTTCTCTTTGATACATGTCAAGGAGTGAAATTGCCGGGTTGAAAGGATATTCGTCTTTTAACATTTTTTAAATCCTGCCAAGTGGCCCACAAAAAATGTCTGTAATAATTTTACTCCCACCAATACCATGAGAGAGAATTTATTTCTTCACATTCTCTACCATGTATATTATCCATTTTTTAAAGTTGCCAAATTTGGAGGCAAAAAAACTCAAATTTGGTATGTATTTTATTGTATAAATTTTCCCTAAGGGTTTAATGATTATTGATTTTTTTTAAACGTAGTGAGTTTTGTATTTTTTAAAAAATCATAGCCCATCTGCAAGGATTGTTGGGGGGGAGGGGGGATGTGCAGCAGCTTCCTGAATGCTGGTCCTGGGACTTCTGGACTTGAGGACAGATGGTTGTGTGGTGTGTTGCTTGGTGCGTGTGGGACACGGGAAGTGGCTGACTGGCCTGGAGGCTCTTTTTGCTGTTTCCCAACCGTTACCTTGATATTTGCTGCAAGGCTCCCTCCAACTCTCCTATCAACCACCTCAAGGTGCGCTTTAATCCGACTTCCACCGCGGTGCTCCCTTACTTCTATGATCTTTCAGTCAAATATCCCGTCTCCTTTTAGGGGTTTCGCATAATTTCTGTTCAATGGAGAGCATACCAACTTGTTTTCTGGACACATTTAAAAAATACACACATCCACATACACACTTGACCTCAGTCTGGTGTCTTTCCCTAATCTGTCTGTACAGTGCAGCCCCGTTAGGAGGGCATTTGAGATGCACAGAAGATGGATATTGAGTTAAATAATTTCATGAATTGATGGGGCGCCCGGGTGGCTCAGTTGGTGAAGTGTCTGCCTTTGGCTCATGTCATGATCCCAGTGTTCTGGGATTGAGCCCCATGTCAGGCTCCCTGCTCAGCAGGAACTCTGCTTCTCCCTCTCCCTCTGCTGCTCCCCCTCCTTGTGTGCTCGCTCTCTCTCTCTGTCAAATAAATAAATAAAATTTAAAATAAGTAAGTAACTAAATAATTTTAGGAATTGAAAACTAAATGGCTCCCAGAATGAGCCCCTGGTTGTGCTCAGTGTGGATTGAATAGTTTAAGATGTGTATTTTTTGGTAGAATATGGCCTCTGCATGTAAGCCAACTACTTCGTCGGATGCTTAGCCGAAGAAACAACAGTTGGTTCCCATGAGGTGGGGATAGCGGTGCCGGGCTTACAGAATAACCATGGGCTGGTCTTCATTGTGGTATCTTCCCACAGAGCCCTCAGTGGTAATTATGATTAGAGGGTATTTTACCTCGCATGTTACCTTTAGAACCCACTGCTAACAAGAAAGGTGTAACCCCGTTGTATTAACATGATCACTCATGATTTTTAAAAATAATAAAGTATTTTAGAAGAACATCTAGCTGAGATTGACTGGAAGAAAATATTGACTTGAGGGGCAAGATGTGTAAAGGAAAGAGCTAGGAAGTGATGTGGGAGCATGGAAACAATGGGCTGGAGAGCAGTGGCAAGTGGAGAACACTGACCACACTCACAGGAGCGGGAGGTGACATTTCTACCCAGAGCCTCATGGGAGCCCATAGACCATTAGCTGGGGTAACCCACCGCTCAGGAATTGACCAAATAGGACTTTAGGGCTATGATAATCTTTGAAATTATATTTATTGAGAAGCATAGTCTAGGTTCCAACAACAATCTTTATTTAGTCAGAGTATTGGCTAATTATTTGTGTTTTTGTTTCCAGATTCCTGCCAACAATTTAATATTGATTTTTGCCATCTGTTACTTAGAGTGTCTCTCAGATTTGTTTCAACTAAATAATTGCTAAAAATGAATTTATCCAGATCTCAGATTAAAATGTGAAACAGGGCAGAACAAAGATAAGAATTGCATGGTGCTTTGCGGGAAGGCACTTCACCACCTGTGGTTTATAATCCTGACAATTTTGGAGATAAAAGCATTTTTCAGAATATCTAATGCAGCACTCATATTGACCTGATAAGTGGGTTCAAGGACATACAATTCACTTTTCATTTATTTAAGATGCATGTGTGTGTGTGTGTTATTTAATCTATTATGTGAACTCACTGTTAGTGGAAGAGCCCAGATTCTTCCCTGATTCCAAGATCAGTGCTCTTTTTCACTGATTCCTTTGAATGAATCCTGAATCATCCCTATTTGAGTACAGATATTTACGCAGCTCTTAGAGGCCCTACGTTACTTTCATCTACCTGCAAGGATATCACGGATTACTCTATAACATACTTTGTTGATATTAACATGAAGTTGACTAAAGCAGTCTCCCATTAAGGAAATGATTTTATGGGTTTAACTTGGCATTCATTGCTTGTGTTTTAGTGAACTTGTTTGCTCACTCCATCCACAGTCCTGTTCCACTCTCCTTCGCTTCACCTAGTTTAGGGACCCTCATCCATTGTGATGGCTCCCCAATGTACATCATCCGTCCCTCCATTTCCACAAGGTTTCAAACTTTTTCTTCCCATGTATACCACCGAACTCAAACAACATACTGAGAACCACTTTTTATTCTGCATTTCTACTATGTTTGATATAGCACAATTAATTTTTAGGGCTGAAAACCTGAAAGGTTTCAATTTCCTACTTCTTCTATTTGTTTATCAAGTTATATTGATTTTATCTCTAAATCCTTTTTGTTTAGATGCTCATTTTATCTTGTTTTGATAACCACAATAGCCTCTTAACCTATTTCCATGAGTCCACACCTGTAATGTTTAGTGTGGTTTTTCTACACACTTAATCTCCAATCTCCCGAATGTTCTTTCTACAACACCCAGTCCAGTTTTTAGCAGACTGGGTGGCTGCAGGAACATTATTTTGCAGTACCCTAAAAGATTTTTGATGCAAAAAGTTGCTTGTTGTGGTAGACAGAATTCTAAACCAGAGCCTCAAGATTCTTGGCCTCTGATTATTCGATCAAATACTAATCTCCTTACTGCTGTGAAGAGATTTTGCAGATACAATTAAAGTCCCATATCAGTTGACCTTAAGATAGGTAGATTGTCCTGGTGGGTCTGACCTAAGCACATGAAGCCTTGGTCAGAGAAGAGAAGAGAGAGATGTGCTTTGGCTGGCCTAAAAGAAAGCAAGCATCCATTCAGTGAATTGTCTGGGGGTGCCATGTGAATGGAACCTCTGAGAGCTCAGAGCAACTCCCACTCAACAACCAGCAAGGAAATGGAGATGTCAGTTTTTCTTTTCTTTCCTTTTCTTTTTTTTTAAAAGATTTTATTTATTTATTGGGGACAGGGAGCAGCAGAGGGAGAGGGAAAAGCAGACTCCCTGCTGAACAGGGACCCTGACGTGGGGCTTGATCCCAGCCACCCAGGTTCCCAGAGACATTAGTTTTTCAAAGGCCAAGAACTGAATTCTGCCAACAATGAGAATGAGCTTGGTGGTGGATTCCCCCCCAACCCCTGGTCTCTAGCAGGGAGCTTAGCTTGGGCAACACCTTGATTTCAACCTTGTGATAACCTGAGCAGGGAACCCAATCATGCCATGTCAGACTTCTGACCCACAGAACCGTGAGCTAGTAAGTGGGTTTTAAGTTGCTAAGCTTGTAGGCATTTGTTACACAACAATGGAAAACTAACATAAATAATTATATTTTAGAAATACTGAGCTAAACCAAGTTAACTAGTTTCTTCAAGAATTCTCAAGTGTATATGATGCTCACTGGAGTTCTTTGAATCTCCAAGAAGGAAATACATTGTGATATGTTTCCTAAACCACAGACATTGGTGAGGGACACTGTTCTATGAACACTGGTCTGAGAAGCTTCTCATATAGTAATTCTACTTCCTTACTTTCAAACCTGTGATCACTTGTTATCATTTGCCTGATAATGTTCAAACGTCTTTTTTTTTTAAAGATTTTATTTATTTATTTGAGAGAGAGAGTGAGAGAGAGAGAGAGCATGAGCGGGGGCGGTGGGGGGGAGGGGACAGAGAGAGAAGCAGATACCCTGCTGAGCAGGGAGCCTGATGCGGGACTCGATCCCAGGACCCTGGGATCATGACCTGAGCCAAAGGCAGATGCTTCACCAACTGAGCCACCCAGGCGCCCCAATGTCCAAATATCTTAATTGGGCTTGGGGGGACTGGCAGCCTATGACCCCAGCCTGTATTTCCAGCATTGTCCTGTCATTTTCCCACGTCTAACTTGGCTCATTCTTGTAGACCAAGTCACATTAGTTCAGGTTTCTTTGACTGATGTGTCTCATTTTTTTGAGATACATTCCAATATCTCTCCTGTGATGAGTCCCCAGACCGCAGGTAGACATGCTTGCTGTGCTCTTTAAACTCTCATTGTATCTTGTTTATAGAGCCCTTAGGTCCCACATCATTTTATGTGATAATCCCAGTTCACCTCCTCCTATGGGATTGTGAGGTACTTGAGGAAAGGGTCTATTTTTATTCATCATATTTTATGACAGAAGTGAGCCTCAGGCTTAATTTTCTGAGCTCTCTGGCTGTATTACTATTTTCTTTATAAAAATTGGGGCAACATTAGCCTGTCTCTAAACTTCTACATTTTTTTCCCTTGGATTAAAGTTTCTTTTTTCTTTTCTTTTCTTTTCTTTTCTTTTTCTTTCTTTCTTTCTTTCTTTCTTTCTTTCTTTCTTTCTTTCTCTTTCTTTCTTTCTTTCTTTCTTTCTTTCTTTCTTTCTTTCTTTCTTTCTTTCTTTCTTTCTTTCTTTTTTATTGTGACCAATCAGGGGAAACAAGGGAAGTAGAGAAGTGGAAACAGGAATATTGAAGCAATCATAAGGAATAAAAATGAGGGAAGGAGCAATGTGTGAAGCAAAACTTCTGAACCTGAAAATCTACCTACTTCTGCAAATCTCCTAGTTGAATATTGCGCTCTTTTTCATATATTGGAGCCTACTTTCCTTTGGTTTCACCGTTCACAGGGGCCGCTCATAACTTTTACTTCATTTTAAACTGAACACATCCTCACTGACTGCTTCAGACACAGCCACCAACTATGATCATTTCACATATTCTATTTTTTTCTACAGTGCTTTTTTAAAAGATCTTATTTATTTGAGAGAGAGAAAGTGAGTGAGCAAGTGAGAGAGCATGAGCAGGAAGGAGGGGCAGAGGGAGAAGGAGAAGCAGGCTCCCCACTAAGCAGGGAGCCCTATGTGGGGCTCGATCCCAGGACCCCAAGATCATGACCTGAGGTGAAGGCAGCCGCTTCACCGACTGAGCCACCCAGGTGCCCCGATCCTTTCACATATTCTAAGGAATACTCAGTACCCCTGGTATCCTCACTGGAGTCCAGTGAACAGTGTCAAACAAACTGAAAAGGCACACTGTTAAAATTGTTCTCTTCCTGCTCAGTTTTTCCAGTTTGTGGGCTGATTTTAAACACTTCTATCTAATGTGGAAACTAAGGGAGCTTCATAAGGATCCCCCTTCTCTTTGCCCTCCATCCGTTGCTGCTTCTTTTGGATTAACAGATATCCCTCTACATGTCTACAGCTTCCCTTGCATTAAGTTGGGCATGGGTCTGCCATAGAATCTGGGGAAAAGTGAAGTAAAAGTCACTGGAAGTCCTGGCCCCTGAAAGATCCCATACACCCCTTTCACCCTTTCTTCCCCTACCATGGTGACCTTGAAGGCCCCATGCACCGGATGGCGCCATTTCAAAGTGGAGGAGAGCCAACTGGTTTACCTCACTTTGTGTGAAACTGCTATTATATGAAAGCCACTTGAGTTTCAGGGTTTAGTTGTTCATGTGTCAGAGACAAGCCATTACCTAGCTTTAGTCTGTTAAACATTTTTAAATCTTGAAAACCTATAAAAATTCACTGGCTGCAAATATGTAACTGAAAATAAAAGATGAATTTGGAAGAAGTCATTCAAGAAACTCTGCAATTTTTTTCAAGCGAAGCTTTGTTGTTAAAATTTAAATGCTAAACAAATGCTATAGACGCACAAGATCATAATTAAAGGAATCGGAAGGAAATACAGTTCCCACGCACAGACATAATTTTATCCAAGAACTAGGTTGTACCCCTTCCAGTATTCTTTCAGAACTCTTAATTATAGAGATTACTAGCTCAAGAAACAGGAGGTTAAACATCTGCTTCCTAAAATGAAGCCAAAAGCTTGAAACAAATAGGCTGAATCATACTGAAATTAAAGAATGAGAGGCTAAAATTAAATATCTCCACCAGCAGCCTATACTTCTATTGAAAAAATCCTGTATCAAGGGCTCAGTGGAAGAGGTGTGGCTAGGTAGTGAGGGCATCAAGACAGAGGTCTTCTCATGTAGCTGCCCATTTTTGCTGAGAAGTGAGACCCAGAGAGGAACTGTGCTAATGACGTTAGAACATCCCTAGCTGGTGCTCTTTCACCATTCCCAGTAGAATACAGGTTAGTGGGATCGGGGTGGGGGTGGGGGGTGACCAGGAGGCAGGCAGGATGGAGCTGTTCTATCTCTGGAGCAGAGAGGAGACTGGATAGATGCAAATCCATTGGGCCTCATGGTGACGTCCATCGTTTAGTCCTTTGTCATAGAAACACAAGACTCTTAAGATTCATTCTTCAGGTAGAACTGAATCCCCACCTTCCTTTTTAATTGTGTATTAAATGTATCTATTAGAGTTTTATTTTAAAGCTTATTTTATTTAAATATTAGATGTTTTTAAATGACAGAAATTATACGTGGTTGTATAATAGGTCTGGTCTGTGTTTTTTGGTGTGTGGTGGTCAGTCAGGTGTGGTGACAAGAGGGAACACAGGACAGGCTCAGGGAAACAAAGTTTCTTATTCTCACAGGTCCTAGATGTAGGAAGTGCGGCACCCCCAGCAGGGCCACATGGGGCAGCCTCCTGGGAGTTAGAAGCCAGAAAGCAGGAGCAAAGGGAAAACCAAAGCCAGAGTCTGTAAGGCAAGGCAAGGGGGAGGGGGTAGGTTAGGTCTGACTAGTGGAATACTTTCTGAGGGCTCTAACCTATAGGGATGGTCCCTGGATGTCTGGCCTGAGGTAACCAAGGCAGAGGAATATTGCCTCCTGGTGTACAGGGACCAGAGAGAGGAGGTGTGGCTCTGAATTGATTAGTTTGCACACCACAGGCTCATTTCCTGCTCAGCCTTTTACCGTCTCTAAGGATCGGCTAGCCCGGGGAGGAGAGATCTTTCCTCAGCCAGAAAGGTTTTTAAGATATCAAAACATAATAAACAGAAAAATTTTAAATATAAGCAATAGAAAGTCAACAATACAGAAGCATAAAAATGAAACATTAACAATCTCACCCATACCCTCCCCCAAACCCCTTATACGACTCCACCTTGTCTGAAGTAAAGTTAGCACTTTAGTGTGTATTCTTTCACATTTTTCCCTAGGCGAGCATATGCAAGCAAACATGTTGACGCAAATGTAGGAGATATTTTTAATGAACATGGAATCGCATCCATACATCTCTCTGCTACTTACGCTCTCACTTGACTGTATTTATTCTACATTAATAATTGCAAATGTAACTCCTTACTTTTAATAGGTGCTGAATATGTGCTGGGAGGATGTGCAAATTTATTCAACCATCTTTTCTTTATAGACATGTCCATTATTTTCAGTATTTTTTTTAATAACTACACATATGCTTTGAAAAATAACCGTTCTCCATAGATCCTCATGTTCCAGCTCTTTTATTTCCCAGTGGGGTTGTTAGGTAATGAATGCATTGTAAATGTTAATAGAAATAAATAGATAGTGACAGATTGCTTTTTCAAAATGTTTTAGCAACAGAAACTGATATCACCAGTGTGTGAAGGTGCAAGTTTTACCACATCCTGATAGCGCTGGATATTATAAATGTTTTAATTTTATAAATCTGATAGGTGATAATGGCTTAATCTTTTTCAATTATTTCATCTTTCTTTTTTATTTTAATTCCAGTATAGTTAATATACAGTGTACTATTCGTTTCAACACTTCCATACATCGCCCATTGCTCCTCACGCAAGTGTCCTCCTTAAACCCCCATCACCTGTTTCACCCGCTCCCCATCCACCTCCCCTCTGGTAAACACCAGTTTGTTCTCTATAGTTAAGAGTCTGTTTCTTGGTTTGACATTCTTTCTCTTTTTTTTATCCTTTGCTCATTTCTTTTGTTTCTTAAATTCCACATGTGAGTGAAATCATATGGTATCTGTCTTTGACTAACTTATTTCACTTAGCATTATACTCTCTAGCTCCATCGATGTCATTGCAAATGGCACCATTTTGTTCTTTTTTATGGCTGAATAAGGGTATTATTATATATATCCTGAATAATCACCTGAATATATCACCTCTTCTTTATTCATTCATCCATCGATGACACTTGTGTGGTGAGCATTTTGGGCTGCTTGGGCTGCTTCCATAATTTGGATATCACAAATAATGCTTCTATAAATATTGGGGTGCATGTATCCCTTTGAATTAGTGTTTTTGTATTTTGGGGGTAAATACTCAGTAGTGCGATTGCTGGATCATAGGATAGTTCTATTTTTTTCTTTTTGAGGAACTTCCATACTGTTTTCCAGAGTGGCTGCACCAGTTTGCATTCCCACCAACAGTGTAAGAGGGTTCCTTTTTCTCCGCATCCTGCCCAACACCTGTTGTTTCTTGCTTTTTGATTTTAGCCTTCTGACAGGTGTGAAGTGATGTCTCCTTATAGTTTTGATTTGGATGTTCCTGATGATGGGTGGATGTTGAGCACCTTTTCATGTGTCTGTTTGGCCACCTGTATGTCTTCTTTGGAGAAGTGTCTGTTCATGTCTTCAACCCATTCTTAATTGGATTATTTGGGGTTTTGGTGTTGAATTATATAGGTTCTTTATATATTTTGGATACTAACTCTTTATTGGATATGTCATTTGCAAATATCTTCTCCCATTCATAGGTTGACTTTTAGTTTGGTTGATTGTGCAGAAGCTTTTTATTTTGATGTAATCCCAGTAGTTCATTTTTGCTTCTGTTTCCCTTGCCTGGGGAGACATATCTAGAAAAATGTTGTTATGGCCAATGTCACAGACATTATTGCCTGTGCTCTATTTTAGGATTTTTATGGTTTCAGGTCTCACATTTAGGTCTTTCATCCACTTTGAGTTTATTTTTGTGTACAGTGTAAGAAAGTGGTCCAGTTTCATTCTTTTGCATGTTGCTGTCCAGTTTTCCCAACACCTTTTGTTGGAGAGACTGTCTTTTTCCCAGTGGATATTCTTTCCTGCATTGTTGAAGATTAGTTGATCACGTAATTGTGGGTTTATTTCTGAGTTCTCTCTTCTGTTCTATTGATCTATTTCTCTACTTTTGTGCCAGTAGCATACTATGTCGATCACTACAGCTTTGTAATAGGACTTGAAGTACGGAATTGTGATGCCTCCAGCTTTGCTTGTTTTTTTCAAAATTGCTTTGGCTATTCAGGGTCTTTCGTGGTTCCATATAAATTTTAAGATTGTTTGTTCTAGTTCTGTGAAAAATGCTATTGTTATTTTGATAGGAATTGTACTAAGTGTGTAGATTGCTTTGGGTAGTATAGACATTTGAACAATATTTGTTCTCCCAATCCATGAGCGTGGAATATCTTCCCATTTCTTTGTGTCATTTCAATTTCTATCATCACTGGTTTATAGTTTTCAGAGTACGGGTCTTTCAGCTCTTTGGTTAGATATGTTCCTAGGTATCTTATTCTTTTGGGCGCAATTGTAAATAGGATTCTTTTCTTAATTTCTCTTTCTGCTGATTCATTCTTACTGTATAGAGATGCAACAGATTTCTGCACATTGATTTTGTATCCTGTGACTTTACTGAATTCATTTATCAGTTCTAGCAGTTTTTTGGTGGAGTCTAGGGTTTTCTATGTATATGATCTTGTCATCTGCAAATAGTGAAAATTTTACTTCTTCTTTACCAATTTGGATGCCCTGTATTTCTTTTTGTTGTCTGATTGCTGAGGCTAGGCCTTCCAGTACTGTATGGACTGAAAGTGGTGAGAGTGGACATCCCTGTCGTGTTCCTTATGAGAAAAGCTCTCAGTTTTTCCCCAATGAGTAAGACATTTGCTGTGAGCTTTTCATATTTGGCCTTTATTATGTTGAGGTATATTCCTGTAGACTTACTTTATTGAGGGCTCTTGTCATTAATAGATATATACTTTATCCAATGATTTTTCTGCATCTATTGAAATGATCAGATGGCTTTTAGGTTTCATTATTTTTTCTAGTTTGCATTTTTTTGGCTACCGATAATCCTGAGCATCGTAGACAAAAAGCTTCATTGTTGAATTATATAAGAATACTAAAAACTATATTTTTCTCTTGGTCTCTCCCCCAGGAAGCTGGTTGAGTTACTGCACACCACACATAAGTGCAGATCCTTGCTCTTCTTCTCACACGTCTGCACTATACATCCTCTGTCTCCCCGGAATAAGATGAAATAGAACTGTGGCCGCTTCCAAATTCCTTTGATTCAGGCTGTGCAGAGGAGATTATTGAAATTCTATTTGTTATTATCTCATCTTAGGGGATAAACAAACGAAAACAGCTGTCAGCCACTTCCTTCTGAATGTTGCAATTTATTTTCCTTGAGGAATTAATACTACATTGAATACGCTTAGCCTTTGAATATACTTCGGTTTAAAGTCATTTTGTGCTGTCACTGAGACCTGATGACACCACTCTTCTGTGGTTTGGGTATTGTTAGACCTTGTCTTGCTAAACAGCATGAATCAATGAACAGTAATAATGAAGCCCTGCTTCTCTGGGTGAGCCTAAGGTAAATAAACCCAGGACGGCTAAACCCTGACTTTTGACAGAATGGCCTCAGGGTGGGGTGGAGACTGGTGAGGTGGCAGTGGCCTTAGCTTAATAGCTAGGAGCAGCACCCCAGATCAGTGTGAGGGGATGATGCTGAAGTGGTTGTATTAGAGTTCTCGAGAGAAACAGAATCAATAGGATCGATCAGTCGATCAATCTACCATCTATCTAACTGGATATTACTTTGAAGGAATTAGCTCATGTGACTGGGGAGCTGACAGGTCTCACACTGTCAGCAGGCTAGAAACTCATGTCAGAGTGGATTTGCAGTCTTGAGTCTGAAGACTGGAAACTCGGGAAGAATTTGTATGTTGCAATCTGGAGGCAGAATTCCTTCTTCTCCAGGGAACTTCCGTCTTAGCTCTTAAGGCCTTCAATGGTTTAGATGTGGCCCACCCACATTACAGAGGGTAATCTGTTTTACTTAAAGTTAATTGATTGTAAATAGTAATTGTATTTAAATACCGTTACAATAACATCTGGACTAGTGTTTGACCAAACAATTGGGTACCGTATTTTACCAAGTTGACACACAAAATTAATCATCACAATGGAGTATACTTTATTTGCTTCTGATGAATTTAAATGATACGACTGCTATTTGTTTCTCTACGGAACAAGCAATTTAAAGTGGAGCCTGGCTATAGTCAAGCTATAGTCCAAGAGAGATCTCTAATGTCCCACTCATTTCTAGCATTATCTAGCTCCATGAAAAAACAAATGCAGTGACCATAAGCATATCCTGCTTTAGGAAAAGGGTAGGAAAATAAGTAGAGAATGCATGATTTTCCTGTTCTCCAAAGTACTTTGTTTTCATCTTTTGTCCATTTACCCCAATAAATTGACCTCTTTTCCTTTTTAAAGTGACTCGTATTAAGAGTGCTCAGATGAAATGGAATCACTCTTTTCTTTGGCACAGTTTTTCCAATTATTGGGATAAGACATTCTGGAACGCACAGATATGTTTTACATAAAATTTGCACCCCTGTTGTTGGCCTTAGCATCTATTGATCAAATTTTTGGAGAATTTTGAAATCTCCACTCCTACTTCACTTGTATATTTAAAAAAAATAATTTATCAAGGTGAACTCACATAAGATAAAATTAATCATTTTTAAGTGGACAATTCATTGGTGTTTAGTACACTCACAGTGTCAAGCACGCACCATTTTCTGTCTAGTTCCAGAACATTTCGATCATTCCATAGTAAAACCCTAACCCATTAAGCCATGTTTCCATCTAGCCTCTGGCACCACTAATCTGTGTTCCGTGGCTATGGATTGATTTATTATGCATATTTCTTACAAATGGAATCATGCCATAGGTGACATTTTGCATCTGGCTTCTTTCCCCTCACATAATGTTTGGAGGTTCATTCACATTGTAACATACATCAGTACTTCATTCCTTTCAACAGCCAAATAATAGCCCATTCAGTGTATATACCACAATTTGTTTCTCTCTTTCTTGATGGACATTTGGGTTGTTTCTACCTTCTGATTATTCTATATAGTGCTGTTAAGAACACACTTGTTTGAGTACTTTTTTTTATTAATAATAATATTTTTTATTATATTATGTTAGTCACCATACAGTACATCCCTGGTTTTTGATGTAAAGTTCCATGATTCATTAGTTGCGTATAACACCCAGTGCACCATGCAATACGTGCCCTCCTTACTACCCATCACCGGCCTATCCCATCCCCCCTCCGAAGCCCTCAGTTTGTTTCTCAGAGTCCGTAGTCTTTCATGCTTCATTCCCCCTTCTGATTACCCCCCCCCACTTTCTTTATCCCTTTTTTCTCCTACTGATCTTCCTACTTCTTATGTTCCATAAATGAGTGAAACCATATGATAATTGTCTTTCTCTGCTTGACTTATTTCACTTAGCATTATCTCCTCCAGTGCCGTCCATGTTGCAGCAAATGTTGAGAAATCATTCTTTTTGATAGCTGAGTAATATTCCATTGTATACATGGACCACATCTGCTTAATCCTGTCATCTGTTGAAGGGCATCTCGGTTCCTTCCACGATTTAGCTATTGTGGACAATGCTGCTATGAACATTGGGGTGCATATGGCCCTTCTCTTCACTACGTGTGTATATTTGGGGTAAATACCCAGTAGTGCAATTGCTGGATCATAAGGTAGCTCAATTTTTAACTTTTTAAGGGACCTCCACACTGTTTTCCAGAATGGCTGAGTACTTGTTTTCAACTCTTTGGGGGTTAAACATGGAAACATGATTCCATGTTTAACCCCTTGAGAAACTGTCAAACTGTTATCCACAGAGGCTGCATCATTTTACATTTTCATCAGCAACATGTAAAAGTTCCAGTTTCTCCACATGTTTGCCAACACTTAACTTTTGTTTTGTTTTTAAATTTTATTGTATTCCAGACATCCTAGTGGGTGTGAAGTGGTATCTTATTGTGGTTTTGATTTGTATATCCTTAATGATTAGTGATGTTTTATATCTTTTCATGAGCATTTGTAAAGTCTTAATATATCCATTTCATCCTGCATCTTAGGTACATGGCAGAGTTTCTCATCTGATGGAACATATAGCACAGAAACAGATGCCAGATTATCGGCACCCTTAGCCTGTACCAGGGGAGACTTAGGTGGCCACAGTCCATGGGGTCATTCACCTCAGGCTGTGAGCAGTCTCCTCCACTTTCTCCACCGGGCCATGTAATTTTATCATTTTTTTTGTGTGCCAGTAAATGAACAATTTTGGGAATACTGGTTTAAGGAGGTGTAGAAAACCATAATCATCTTGACCTTAGTTAATGGAATAACAAACCAACTTAGAGATGTTTTATAGAATTGGAATTTAATTTTTTCAGAAATCGTAACACAAGACTTTCTATAATGGCTCATGAGAATAGCCATCCTTAGACTCCGTTCCTAGGAAGGGCATTATGTTAATGTAACTACAATAGAAAAGCCTAGTGATATATTAAAGCAGTCATGATAAATCTTCTAACTTTGGAAACTTGAATCTTCAAAATGGCATACAATATAGGAACACTTAAAACACTAAAATGCAAAGCATTATGTGTTTATTTTATATCATGACTTATTTTGGATAAAAATCCCAATTCTAGGCAATGTGAAGATCATCTATCTAAGGTTAACATTAGGCATGGTTAATGTCAGTATTTTGATAGCCTAACACCAGATATTTCATGAAACTGGTGTCAAATTAACAGTGATACAGATTGGACCAATTGTGGCTGGGACCCAGGGATAAGGATACCACAAGGGTGGGTTAGGGGATTGAGCAATATCTGATAAGCAGGAAATCCAAAGAAGTACCAGGAGATGGACAACTGGTATCAGGGAAGCCTGGCAGAAAAGAAGAAACTTCAGTTCATGAAAAAGACTGAGGATTGCCAGAAATCAAAGTAAAAACTTGGGACATCCCAACAGCCATCTTCTTATTGTATCTTCATGTGTAGAAAGCATAGAAAGAGATCCCATGTCTCCCCTTCTGTGTATAAGGGCATTAATCCCATTGTAAGGGTCTGTCATGACCTAACCTAACCCTAATCACCTCCCAACAGCCTCACTTCCAAATACCATAACATTGGGGATTATGATTTCAACATATTAATTTTGGGGGCACACAAACATTCAGTCCGTAACAGGCAGTGACCTCCCCTAAATCACTGGTCACTAAGCGACCATAGGATACACTGAAATACTGGGTCGATGCTGAGCCAATAAGTCAATGTATTTAAATGGAATTGGGAATCGTAGCTCAAATGAGCTGGCAGTATTATACCCTATTTAGAGTTACGTACAAGAGCATTTAGTTGCATTTTGAAATCCTTCTAAAGCTTCCTCCAATAGTGACTAGATGTCATCATGTCAGGTTTCGGGGCAATGAGTGAAAGATGTAATACTGGATGCTCTTGGTGATGGAGAAAGCATTGAGACAGGCCCCCTAAGTCAGGGTCTCCAGCTCAGCCCAGTACTGGAGGGCAAACAGAAAGCGTTGATATGTGTTAGATTATGTGGCTCCAGGGAAACATCATTTGAAACAAGATTCAGACACTCGCATTGGGGATCATATTGACCAAGTCAACCCATCGTTAATACCTCAAATATGGGTATTAATCCACAGCTCTTTTCCCCACCCAGGACATTTCGATGCTCAGAGAAAATAGAAAATGTAGTCCTTTTAATGCAGTTATATCGGATTAAAATGAACCTCAAAGACAACCTATGGTCAATGAAATCTAGAACATAAAGATTAGTGAAGCAGACAGCGGGCAGGACCTCGGCCAGGCAGTCGGCAAGTTGATGGGTAAGCTGGTGCACGCGGCACCATGTACGCAGACATTCAGTCCTTACTGACAAGCTTCTCTCAACCCTGGCACGGAGCGCCTCACAACTCAGAGCCCAGGGGAATGGAAAGGTTCTAGGTCTAGAACCATTTCCACCCCCCACACACCCAAAACAACTATTTTTTGGGAAAAGAGTCAGTGCCAATTGCAACCAGGAAGGGAAACGTATTGGATAAAATACACTTCAGATAAATATTTTCTAATAATCTACAGGGTGACTAGCACTACGGAATATTTGCAGGTCATTAGAAAATGACCGTCAGTCTGCCCGCCCTTGTGACAGATGGCGACGCGGAAAAACCTCCCGCAGAAGTGGATGTGTTGCCATGGCGTTCTGATCATGACTTCCTTGCATTTCCTAACAACGCCATTTTACAGAAAATTAAATTATTTCATTTCTTAGCCAAGTGATAGCATGTATGAATACGGCCTAGAACCTGGCTTCTGGAGCCGCTATACAAATACGTAGTAAATCCTCTTGTGAAACCGATGCTAGAATATTATTACATACGTTAATAGCCTTTAGTCCTCACATCAAATCTCATAAGAACCAGCTTCTAGAAGAAAACCTAGCAAAGTAAAAGGGAGTAAAACAAAAACAGCATCAACAATGAAAACCTTGTTCGTAGCATCACTTCGTGCTATTATGAGAACATTTCTTGAGAAAATATCTTATCGGGACAGCAGAAACAATTTTGCAAGTTTGCTATAAACACTTTTAAGTTTCTACAAATTATTGTTCTATAAATAGTTTCCACAAAATTAACACTATTCTGTAATGCAGCTTTCCTAATGAGGGCTAGGTTTATTTCAGAAATTATTAAAAATATTTTTTTTCTTTTCACGTTCATGCCCCTAGGTTAGTTATTATGTATTTGGGAAGGTGAAGGTAGGGTCTTTACCTAAGAAATTATTTGGGATAACCTAGGCCTCAAAGTTTATTTTTTGTCCGTTCGACTGTTGATCACATTAATCACAATATTGATCACATTAATCGTTTCATTGCCAAATTTCTTCTTCACATTATTTTGTTTTTGAGTGTGTGTATGATATTTGTGCGGTTGGTTTGTTGTATATGTGTGGTGTGTTGGTATATGTGAGATGTATGTGTAGTGTGTTTGTATTTTACGTGTGGTATATGTGTGCATGAAGTATTTGGTGTAGTGTGTAATGTGTGTGTGGACTATGTGTGGTGTGTTATATGTGTGGTTGTGTGTGCTTGACACGTGCTGTGTCTGCTTGATATATCTGTTGTGCATGTGGTCATGTTGCTCTGTATGTGGTACATGTGTGAATAGTTGTGTGAGCGTAAGGTGTGGATTTGTGTGCATGGTTTGTGGGGGGAATGTATGCTGTGTGTGTTGGCAGTATATCTGGTGTGGGTGTGATATGTATGTGTGGTGTGCGTGGGGTATGTGCGGTGTGTATCTGTGTAAGTGTGTGTGTGAGGCATATGTGTGGTGTGTGTGTGGTGTGTGTGAGGTGCGTGAGCGGTATTTGTATGGTGTGTCTGGTGTACGGTATATCTGTGCCGTGGGTGTGCGATATATGTGTTATGTGTGGTGTATGTGCTGTGAGTGTTTGTGCGAGGTATATGTTTCATGGGTGTAATGTCTGCGGTGTGTGTACAATGTGTATGTGGTTTATGTGTGGTGAGTGTGTGTGTTTTATGTGATGTAAGTATGGCGTGGGTATGGCGTATGTGTTGTGTGTGTGAGAGGTGTGTTACATGTTTGGTGTGGATGTGGTACATATGTGCTATGTGTGGTGTGTGTGTGTGTGGTTTATTTGCCATGTGTGGGTGGTGTATGTGTTGTGTACATGTGGTACGTGTGTGCTATATGTGTGATGTGTGGTTTGTGCGTGTGTGGTGCATGTGTGTTTCTAGTTATATAGGCATCGAGTCTGCATTTCACGCTATTTGGAAGCCACGATAGTTACAAGGGGGAAAGTCCATTTTTATTATTCACTTAAAGAGCAAAATGACTGTAATAGGAATATTTTACCTTAAAATATTAACTCACCAACAATGCCAGAACTATTGAGATCACTAAAATTATGGTGAAAAATGATGCTTGCCATTTCTGTGCCTTATACCATTTCTTTTATAATATATTTGCCTATGGTTTACCCAATCTGGTTTTAAAAGGCTTTAAGAGTATGGCCTCTGGGAAACAAACTGAGGGCTTCAGAGGGGAGGGGGGTGGGGGATCGGGATAGGCTGGTGATGGGTAGTAAGGAGGGCACGTATTGCATGGTGCACTGGGTGTTACACACAAGTAATGAATCATGGAACTTTACATCAAAAACTTGGGATGTACTGTATGCTGACTAACATAACATAACAAAAAATTTTTATAAAAAAAAAAAGGTGGTGATAGGAAGATTCTTTTTTTTTTTAACCTAAATGTCTCCTCTCTCTCTAAAAAACAGACTATATGACTTCGCGAACAGCTAAACTTTTAAATTCATTAATGAGAAAGCAAGGAGTAGTTTAGCAACTCAGAAAATAGAAGATTTTGGATATTAAAATCAAAGGTCATAACAATCTCAGTACTAAATACTGAATGTCCCTAATGCAAAGCCCCACAGCACTGATAACACTGTTAAAATTCAAGTGATTTTATTCAGTTAAGATATGGTTCTTATAGAGATTTACTAAGTGTGAGTGTGTGAGTGTGTGTGTGTGTGTATGTGTGTGTGCACGTGCACACGTCCACAACTCCTGGTTGGAAGAATGGTTGTTCCCATGATTAGATATGATAGTGAACGTGTGCCGGGAATGGTACATTAACTGCTGAAAGAGGAAAAAGCCGTGAATCTTAATAGTCTTAACAGAAGAGTTTATTTTTACTAATATAAAGTCCAGCTGGGTTTGGGCATTATTCAGACTTTGTCACTCAAAATCTTTTCTGTTTTATTTTTGACTGTTTGCAGTATAGAAGCAGTCTGCTTTTTTAATCCTGTAAGGCCTGAAGTTTCTAGACGAGTTGCTATCATTCTGCTTGCCAACTTGGGCAATTCTTGCTTAAGCTCCTTTCCGCGGTGAGCGATCTCAGCCTGTAACAGCCCACACTCACTGCTGACGTTCCGTTTCCCTGCGCTCTGCCACAGCCGGCAGCTGGGAGACTGCCTTCCAGGTGAAATGCGGGGTCCCTGCCGACCTGGATCTTCCAGCTGCCAGCCTCTGTTCTCAGTGTCTCCCTCTCTCCCTGCCCAAATGCTAAGTCAGACTTCAGGCTGTGCCTAAAGCCGTGCTCCACGTCAATGTACCAGTTTCTGTATTAATCCTGGAAGGAGAGCCACTACAAAACATTAACCCCCAAACCTCGATTGCTTAAGAGAAGCCTGTTTCTTGCTCACATGCAGTCCATGACGGGATTTAGGAGAGAAATTACAGCTCAGATTTAGGTGGGAATTAGGATTTGCTTCAAAAAGAAGTGAGGGAGATTTTGAATCCTACTCACTTTGTTCAATTTCTGAAAAAGCCTGCTTTTACCTTAAGTGCATGACGTCTTTCTTGTGAGTCACATTTTATCCAAATGCCTCCGGCTCTTAGACGTTGAATAAAACGCCAGATCTCATAGAAATAACTTCTAGATACGTTTTCGCTATACCGGCTTCCTCCCATTCTTTTAAAGCATCAGGATGGGACTGCTCACAGATACTGGGAGGAATCTCTGATCGTGAAGGGAATAATGACCACGGCCTAGAACACGAACTCGTCCGTGCTGATTTGAAGCAGGACAGAGGCTGCGCGTGTCAAAGTTTATCCAGGCTCAGGGGTCAGGGGTCAGAGCCTCCCTAAAAGCTCAGCTCCCCTATTGATGCGCTCTGTGTCTTAGTTGCGTTTCTTAGCCTCTAGCTTTTACTGTACTAGCATCCTACCTGCAGAGCAGAGCGGGGGGATCATAACTTTCGGGACTTCGCTCAGGTATCTAAGGAAAGAAGGGTAGACACTGCTCTTAAGAAGCCAGTGATGCGGGTGCAAGGTGTGTCGTTCACACCAGGCTTAGCAGACCAAGCTAAGGCATAGCTGCGTGCATGTGCGTTCCAGCAGATTCAGGGCTGTGCGTGCATGTGCGGGTGTGTGGGCACGTGCCTATCTCGCACGAAGTTTCAGTGTTTTCACTTGCGTGCACACTTGGATTTGTTTTAGCCGAATTTCCGTTTCGATTTGGGAGGGCTTTTCTTTGCATGACCCTGCAACAACTATTCAGCTAGCAAGAGTCCAATGAGCAAGGAATTAGGAGGTACCTGGTATAAAATAAGCATCTGATACATATATTTTGTGTCATTTATTATAAACGCAGGCGGCCTAGATTAGCCCACTCTGAGTGGTGTACATTTGTCCTTTGCTCTGGGGCAGATAATTGGAGGGATGCGATTAATGAGAAGAAGAGTTACAAGTCACAGTCACGAATGGAATCTGTGATACCCTCCGTATCACTGAAGCACAGATTATTACGGACGTGAAAATAAGGCAGTATACGTCCAGTATGCTTAAACCTCAGACATTGTCCGTTTTTGAAAAAACAAGTTGAGATTTCTGTTTGGAGGGGGAGGTACCTTTCATTTCTGGAAGGAACGTGAAGCTGTCAATGGGCAGATGGCCCCAGGGATTATTCCTAGCTAGGGTACTGTCATACCTTTGCTAAATTTCTCTGAATAGAAAACTAGCCACTGCAAGGCAAAATGTTATTTTAATATGTTATTTATTAAAGTTACATTTATTATTACCTTAAAGAAGATTAAGGTACAAGAGTTACTTTCATACTGTCAAAAGTAATTTCTCAAACCCGTGCTATTGATGAAGCTGATATTCATCAATAAGTAAGCAGCTCACAGATATTAGTTTATTTTTATAATATCTTAAATCAATTTGATAGGTTTTTACTTTATAATGAGCAGAACATTGTGCATATCATAAGCAGTAAAATTAATCATTAACCTAGGGGTCATGAAAAATTAATTTGGAATGAGTTGACGGCTATCATGTGGGCCATTATTATTTCATTAGAGACAAACTTGCTGATATTTCTGTCCTGCTATTATGATATAATAGAGTATATATATATATATATATATATATATATATATATACCCCCAGTTCTTGGCACAGAGCTCCTAAAACCCTTGTCATTTCTTAAGTGGTAAGAGTACTAAGAGCATCCTTTGTTCTAATACTTGGTCTTTGACCCGGGATCCACACACTGAGCTCCTAAATCCCTTGCAATTTGCTGGGTAATAGCAGTATCTTCAGTTCTAACGAGGCGACCCTTGGTGGGCTCCTGGATGGGGGGTGGTCACCAGAAACACCAAACCACAATTAGAAGCTTGAAATTTTCAGCCGCATCCCCATTCTCTAGAAAGGGGAGAGGGACTGGAAATGGAGTTATTGATCAATCATGCCTATGTGTTGAAGCCTTTCATAAAAATCCCATAGTGTGACATCCGGAGAGCGGCCAGGGTGGTGAGCACATGGGGGGCTGCAAGAGTGGTGACTTGGAGAGGCCATGGAAGCGCCACACCACTCCCCCCTACCCCCCAACCCCGTACCTGCTTTACATATCTCTGCCATCTGGATGCTTATCTGTATTCTTTATCCTTTATCCTATCTTTTTATAAGAAGCTGGTAAACAGGGGCGCCTGGGTGGCTCAGTCGGTTGGGCGACTGCCTTCGGCTCAGGTCATGATCCCAGGGTCTTGGGATCCAGCCCCTCATCAGGCTCCCTGCTCATTAGGGAGCCTGCTTCTCCCTCTCTCTCTGCCACTCCCCCCTGCTTGTGCTTTCTCTCAGTCTCTCTCTCTCTGACAAATAAATAAATAAATAACATCTTAAAAAAAAAAGAAAAGAAGCTGGTAAACAGTGCATAAATGATTTTCCTGCATTTGGTGAGTCTTGACAGCCAATTAATTGAACCCGAGGAGGGGATCATGGGAACTCACAGTTTATAGCCCATTGGCCAGAAACACAGGTGACACCCTGGACCTGCTACTGGGGTCTGAGGGACGGTGTTGTGGGACCCAGCCCTCAACCTGTGGGCTCTGAAGCTATCTTTGGGGAGATAGTGGCAAATTGGAATTAAATTGTAGACCCCAGTGGGCATTGCAGATCGTCTTTGGTGGGGGGAAATCTCACACACATTTGGTGTCAAAAGTGCCATAAGTGAGATAACAGCGTGAGAATAAGGAAGAAACACACAGGAGGAAGTTTAGGTTTTTCCTACACAACTACCATATTATATTTGTGAATGTTAATGAAAAATGCCACATGCTTTATAACCAGGGTTATTATTATCATCACTTTTTGTACATTATTAAGTTGTGTTTCTGTATCTTAAAATATTTTTTTTAAGATTTTATTTATTTATTTGAGAGAGAGAGCAAGCCTGAGCAGGGGGAGGGACAGAAGGAGAGAAAGAATCTTAAGCAGACTCCAAACTGAGCTTGGAGCCTGATGTGGGGCTCGATCTCACAACTCTGAGACCATGACCTGAGCCAAAATCAAGAGTGGACACTTAACCCACTGAGCCACCCAGGCTCCCCTGTATCTTAAAATATTTTTTTCATCAGTATCTAGACTAGAGTCTCATGTGCACGACTAACTATATTTGGTAATTGTCTGTGGCCAGAGAGAATTAATGAAGTCTCTCTAGTGTCTGAGTTATTATAGAGAATTTGGGCATTGTCTCTGTTTGATAGGGAGTTAAAATCTTTGAATATAAAAGTTACCTAGAGATGCTCTAATATCATTCTGTAATTGTTACAGATAGTTTTACAAATGAGGGAATTTGAGCTCAGAAAGGTGATGTTAATTAATTCAGAATGACCATTTCGTGGAAGAACTAGATCCAGAATCCAGGGGTGGGTCCCCACATACCTCCTGTATAGGGGGCCTTCCCTGAATGTAAGGACTAAGTGAATGAACTGTCCACGATCAGATCTGTAAGTCAGCTGATCTGAGTAAGGCCCGTCCAGAACATCGTCCGCTAAAGCTGATGACAAATCAGTGTTGACAACATGAAGACGCTGCAGATAGTAATTTTAAGGACAGTAAAAAAAGTATATTGACTTGCCTTTAACATCTCTGACTTTACTTTCTCTAAAATTAGTTGCATTGATAGCTATCGCAACCCTAACCGTAGTATTAGAAATATGTTTTTATAGGTGGAGATCTTATTTTTTACATAGCTTCATCTTATAAGCTACAGGGCATTAGCTCTTAAAAATCCATTAACATTACGTCTTGATCCTTTCTTGTTTTTTACTTTGTCGTTTGGTTGGTTGAATGCTGAGCTGTCATTTATTTAGTCTTGTTTGTGGTTGAATATCAGTGCAGCCTAGAATGTGGCCAGTTTGCTAATAATGCTAATTAAGTTTACACATTTCTTCTTTTTTTTTAATCATTGATCGTCCACCTTGGTGTTGGACTGCTCATTATACCCCAGAGCCCAGAAATATGCTTCTTTTTTGTACATTAAGTACATCCACTTACCATTTAGAATTAGCATGGGTTTAGATCCCTTTAGACGTTTTATGTTTCAATGGTACAAAAGGATGACTAAAATAACCAAGATTCAAAAGCCTTTTTTTAGAGCAGATAATGAGCCTGATTCTCTGACGCACAGGTCACAGATGGATCCCACCGTCAGGCTAGCCAGAGAGGAAGAAAGGTGGAAAACAAGCTTTTCTTGCCTCCTGGTCAGGAACAGGTAGCCCCCTTATTTCTTCTATTCCCAGAGCCTAATGCATACCAGAGAACAAAGCTGCTCCCTGAGCCCTTTTGACTTCCCAGCCTACTCACTATTAGAGAAGCTTTTGTGATGCCGCACAGAGGACTACAGCGCTCAGGAGCCAAAGTTCTAGAACAGTCACCAGGCAAGGCCTCACTTCACTTGCTCTGTAGACAGGAGGGGCTTCTCGGAGCTCAGGGGACTTGGAGGGTCTTTGTGATGATCATTTCAGACAGAAGAGCAAGTCTGTGTTTACTGCCTGTTCCTGTTGATTTCTTTTAGGGTAGAGCTTGGGCTTTTATTTTTTAGTTTTTTATAGATTTTTTATTTATTTTAGAGAGGGGGAGGGGCAGAAGGAGAGAATCTCAAGCAGACTCCCCTCTGAGCACGAGGTGGGGCTCGATCTCAGGACCCTGAGATCACGACCTGAGCCAGAACCAACAGTTAGACACGTAACTGACTGAGCCACCCGGGTGCCCCAGGTTTGGGCTTTTCAGTCAAAGTAGAAATTTAAGAAGACGTGAAGGACCAAGGCCCGAAAGACAGACTTTACCAAGATCTATAACCAGCTAGCGGCCGGGTTTACATTTATTCCTCTTTCTTCCACACCACCTTTCCTTTCTGTTTTTCCGCAGTTTCTAATCTCTACTAGCTGCTTAGTAATTGTTACTGGTTTAATGTGCTCCAGTAAAGTTCATCATCATACCAAACTATGCCTGTTCCTAGTCCCGATTCTGTGTCTAACCTTGTCGGTCCTTACGACGTTGATTTGTCATTTTTGGATTACAATTTTCCGTTCAGAACTCGATTGCTTTGTTGTATTTACTCCTGTACAGAAGACATGTGAGGCCGATCTAACTCTTATTTGTAATCTTGCTTTTTCTTCCCGGACATTTGTAGTACTTTAAATTCCATTCCAGAGCTTAAAACCCCTCATGTCATTTCCAGGTGTGGCCCTGTCTTCATGAATTTTACCCAGTAATCAGTATTTAGTGTTCTTTAAATATGTTAACTTAGGCTTTTTTTTGTTTTGTTTTTTGTTTAAGAAAGTTGTATTAATGAGCACTGGGTGTTATATGCAACTGATGATTCACTAAATTCTACCCCTGCAACTAATAATATACTGTCTGTTAACTAAGTTGAATTTAAATTAAAAATTTTGAAAAGAAAGTTATATGATCCTTTTTAATGGTTATTTCTACTGTGACCTTCTGTTATCTCTCTGGATTTCCTATACATTATATCTCTTGTATCTAATGTATCATTTTCCGTCTCTTCAGTTGGTTCTAATTCTTCTGGTATAGCTGAAAGGAGAAAGAAAAATTTTGATTTACTAATAACAGGCATTTCAAATTTGGATATCCAGAGTCTTGGGAAAGAAGGAGTGGGAAGTATTGTGAGCAATCTCAGCAGTGAACTTACGTTCTGTCCCATTTCTTCTATATATTTTATGTGACCACTTAGGCCAATATTAAGCCCCAGTTAGTCTTACTTGACTTTCTGTAGTGCCCCGCTTCCTACCTGTTTGATCTGCTAGTGTCAGGAACGAGCCCCTTCCATGCCAGTTTTGGTCTGCATTTGGGTCATCTCCACTGTTTCTGTGGCAGCCCCATTGATCAAATGCTTTGACTCATAGAACAAAGAGTAGCTCCAAGTGGTTTATCTCTCAGCATCCCCCTAGGCATGCCCTTGCCTCTTACTCTCACCCTCTGAGTGACAGAGTATAAGTGGATTCTTTTAGGATCTTCTCAATTTCATCCCTAGGCACATTGCTTTTTTCCAGAAGGGAGTTGGCATGTTATTTCCAATGCTTCCCCGCCCCCCCCCCCGCCCCGCACAACTGATCCCACCTGTAATGCTTCTAGCTGAATTTCTTGACCTTTACAACATGTGGATGACACACTACCCTAGTTTGCACAACAGACAAGGCAGGCTCTACAGATGTTTCCCCAGGCCTGGATGAAGTCTTAGGTGTCCTATGTGATGCTCTCCCCCCCCCCCTACATATTACAGCTGACGGAATCTTTTCCATGAGGTTGGGCATACAAATTGGGCTCTTCTGATTTCTCTTTGCCATATAAATGGAATGAATAAGTAGATGAATGAATGATGAATAGATGTCAACCAGGTGAAGAATGGAGCAAGACATTTCAGGCAGAAGGAATAATATTTACAAAGAATCTGAGGACAGATACTGGTAGAAAGTCAGTATGGCTGGAGTTTGGTAGGTGAGGGTGTGATGGTTCACTTTATGTGTCAATCTAGCCAGGATGTGGTACCCAGGATGTTTTTCTGAGGGTGTTTTGAATGAGATCAACATTTAAACAGATAGTCTTTGAGTAAAGTAGATTTGTCTTCATTCAGTTTGAGGCTTAAATAGAACAAGAAGTCTGACCTGCTCTGAGCAAGAGGGAATCCTGCAGTAGATGGCCTTCAGAGTTGACTGCAACGTTGGCTCTTTCCTCTATCTTCAGTTTCTACCCTACAGGTTTTGGACTTGCCAGCCTCCATAATGAGCCAGCTCCTTAACATAACTCTCTTTTTTCTCTGTGTGTGTGTGTATCCCATTGATTCTGTTTCTCTAGAGAATTATTACAGAGAAGAAATATGGGTACTCAGGGTGCACCATTTATATTCTTTATTCAGAGATTAAGGATAAGAGACATGATCCGATTTGCCTTTTGAAAAGGTCATCTGGCTTCAGTGGACAAATCAGAGTCAAGGTATATTTTGGCAATAGACTGGATGTGCAGGGTAAGGGAGACTCAAGGGTCACTGGCTTATGCAGCTGGATGGCTAGCATTGTCATCACAGATACATGGAGGGCAGGGGGGAAAGCTCTGGGCATTGGAGATTATGAATTCAGTTTAGGACATGTTAATTTTGAGAAGCCTGTGAGGATATGGAGAAGATAGCTGGATACACAGGTCCATACATGTGAAAGAGGTGAAATATGGACTGGAGCATTTGCTAGACCCAAAGCTTTATATACTGCTCTGCACTTGAAGCCAATGTGAAAAATATGTCCAAAGTTCATAGAAGGTCTTCGAATACAAGTAAAAGGTTCAAAATAAAATCCATAGGAAAGGTCATATCAGTGGTTCCCAAACTTTCTATCACAGACCAGTAAACTTAAGACAGATAAACAATTGGGAAATTGGTATAAGCTTGCCAACTTTTGTCAACTAAAGACATTTTTTAAAAATACTACCCACTATCATCATAATGCCAAAGAAGAATAGTTCCCACTTTCCCCCTCCCCGCAAAATGGAAGAAATAGATATCCCTCTACTAGGTAATTCTCTTGAAAAGGAATAAATTTAGCTTTTAAAGCAATATCCTTATTTTTATTACTTTTCTGTAAATCTGTGAAAACTTCATCTCACACGGATACTCTGGAAAAATGTGTGACAAGCAGTGGGATACAGGACTTGAGATATTTTGGCTTCATGAGAAAAGAAAGATGAAAGTTCTTCATATAAAGTTAAGCTCTTCATATAAGCTACGTGCAGCTTCTGCAGCCCCATCCCCCCATGTCTTTCTGTCCTTGTCCCTCTCCTGCCATTTGCTCTGCTGCAGAGCTCATCGTGCCCTGGGAGTGACTCCAGCTCAGGACACAGATTTCCTCCCTCCCGTCTCTGAAGGGCAGCTGTTGCCGTGGGAAAGCGCAGGCTGCTAGTCCTACATCACAGAGATCTAGAGATGTTAGAGCAGGGGAGAAACCCCCCTGACTGTGTGACCAAGCTTGCTGGGTTTTGTTCATCTCCTCCAGGAGCTCTTCATACGTCCTGGGGTGTGGAACTAATGCAGAGCAGTCAACTCATTTGATGAACAAACATTTCGAGGGTCCCTCCTATGGGCTTGCGATAGTGGTATGCCGGAAATACAGAGATACAAGACACGGGTCTCTTTCTTTCAAGAAGCTCAGAGAATAGAGGCATGTGAGTGCTGTCTGGGGCCACACCTTCTGCAGGTGTGTTGATCAGGACACTGAATTGCCTTATCTGGTAGTTGGTAAAGCCTGGAGTTCCAGGCTGATGTTTAAAAGACAAGTTCATGAACTTCTCACCAAGCTCATGACTGGTGATTTCCTTTTCCCACCAAGACTCCTATTGGCGCACCTCTTGTAGGGACTGGGTGAGGCAGTGGGGAGGTGAGGCCACTCACCTCATTGTCTATACCTCTGTCTGTTACACAGCCTCCTTACTTGTTCAAAGGAAAACAAAAGTAAAAGCAACTGAAATTCTAATTGTCCTTCTTTCTCATCTTTGATCTTGGACCAGCTCTTTATTGCCTGGTGCGGCTCATTGGCAGTCAGTAGAGTTGGCAAGAATAAGGTGCACTTTAGCAAGAATGAGAAGAATGGGGTAAAGGTCGGCCATCCCACTGCCAGGGAGGCCTGCTTTAGCCCACAGCATTCTGGCCCAGAGCCACTGGCACTTGGGGAGGAGGCTGAGGTAGCAGACCATTGCCACAACCAAGTCCCCCTGTGGCCAGCACCAAATCGAAGCAAAATCCAGATGCATTTGGAAAAGGTTTGGGCGGAGGAGAAGAACATGGTTCAGGTTGCCAAGTTGGGAAGAGAGGCCTCTCCTTACATGCAAATGGTGGCAGTGACCCCAGCTCCTTCCTGAGCATTGTTCCAGCCTCTGTGCCGTCACAGCGCTCTCTGAAGCCCCACCCATCCCGTGGGAGAGAAGTCCCAGCAGTGGTGGCTCCTCCCCTCCAAGGACTAGCCCCTCATCTAGACTTGTAGCAGCAGCTAACGCGGAACAGTTAACTAGCACTCTAACCCGGGACGTGCTGGTCGGCTTGTGGGAGCCTCGGTTACAGGGGAGACGTTGTCATGATCGACTTGTGGAGCTGGTCAGTTATGCCCGGAGTGCTGGCTTTGGGAAGAGGCCTGAGCCCCTTTGGTTGGGCAACAGGAGCAAAGGGTGGTCATAACGATGTCTTCTAAGCTGCGTCAAATTCCAGAACTGAAGAGGTCCAAGGTTAAACAGAGTATGCCCCTCCCTCCTGGGGGCAGGGATGGGAAGCCCTTGTGCAAGATGAGCCTGAGCCAAGGAGCACAGGGCCTGCAGCCTTGCCCTGGGAGTGAGCGGCCAGTGATAGTGTGAGCTGGGCGCCTCACCCACGGGTGCCCACAAAAGCCCCAGATTGAGGCGGCGGTGGCAGTCATATGCTTCGTCTGGTATGCTTTGTCTGGTACACAGTAGCCCGTGGAGTGCTGGCACAGCTTTTCCCCCAGGGGAGAGGAGAGACTGAGCCCATGGCTCTGAGCTCTCCAGCCCACAGGGTTTCTTAGCCCAGGGTGACCATTGTCTATGTCGCTTGAGATGCTCTTCGCTAATGAGCGAGGCATCGGGGAGCAGCATTGCCACTCATTTGTACCTTTATTCTGAATCTCCTTTGCACTTTTGCTGGCCCTCAACCCCGAACTGGGGTTTTGAGGTCTGGCAGAGCACAGAGGAAGCAGATAACATACAGCAGAAGATGTTTCGGTCTGCTCAAAGCTGGGTTTAGAAACTCAAACCTGCTCTCGTGGAGGCATGTGCCGGTGACACGTAACCCAGTCTGAGATGAACAATCTGAGGCTCTCAACTGCGGCGCTGAATTGTGGGGAGCAGAGAGAAGTTAGGTGGGGGCAGGTGGGAAGGATAAAAGCATTCCAGGCTGAAAGAACAGCATGAGCCAAACCGTGGAGTTCGGGGATCAGTGGTGGAGTTTCTCAGTCTTTATTTTCCCAGATTGTAAATGCATCACAAGACTCTCAGCAGAGTTTCTAGAGAGAATTGTCTGTTAATGCATTCAGTCATTCAACAGACATTTATTGAATGCCCACCAAGTACAAGGCAAAATGCATTAAAAGATTAATAAGGCTTGTTTTCTGTCCTCAAAGAACTCAGTATATCAAATATTATTTATCAAGAGACAGGTGCAATGATAGAGGTTAGAACAGAATGTTACAGGAACATGAAGAATGGAGTGATTGCTTGTGATTAAGCAGGTCAGAAAAGCTTCACAGGGGAAGAGATTTTGAAATTACGAAATAGGATGGGAAAGGGCCATTTGTATTGCCAAGATGTTTAAATATGTCCAGACTTATTTTAGTTTGCCCTATTTGCAAAAATGCTTCAACTGCTGAGATGCCTATAAATTAGATGTTAATTAATGAAGTGAAAATGATGTAGGGAAGAGATCCAGATTTATTTTGGATGGAAATTGAGCTCTTTGCGAAAGTCAGGTTATGCAAATAAACTAACTGCCTTTATAATTGTGAGAGAATTGGGAATGTTATTTAAATATGTTAAATATATTCTAACAGAAAGTGAATATTTATAATGCCAACTCATTTTCTCTTCAAGGTAATACATAACATCATGCATTTCTAGTTCTTTTTTGAAATATTTCCTCCTCAATATTAATGTTTCTCTTCCCCCTGTGCATAAATATAGTATATTCGCTATAGCACATTTTCTCAAATGGGAGGGATTCTACTGTGCTTTTTACTTTCTGTCCTTTCTTTAAAAAAGATGTTTCTTTTGAGTTACAACATGCAAACCTGCACAAATCTGATGTAGGTGGGTTAATTAATTTTTACATCTGTATATTTTCATGTAACGATCATTCTGATTAAAATGGAAAACACTTCTAGAATCTTTGAAGATGCCTTCTTATCCTCTCCCAGTTGATACCCAACACTGCAGAGGTCACTGCTGTTCTGGTTTATCTCTGTAAATTAGTTTTGCCTGTTGGGGAACTTTATTTAAGTGGAATCATACAGAACACACTCATTGGGGTCTGGCTGCTTTAGCTGGACATTCGTATACACCCCAAAATAAATTTTTCAAAACCAACAACTGGAAGTCGTAACAACAGAGTATCAGAGACTTGGTATTCTCAGCCTTTTTAATTGTAGCCATTCTGGAGAGTGTAACACAATATATGTCACTGTGGTTTTAATTTTCATTTCTCTGATGACTAATTATGTTGAAAACCTTTTCATATGCTTATTGGCCACTTGGATATCCTCTTGTGAAATGTCTATTTAAATATTTTGCTATTTTTTAAAAGTTGGGTTGTCCTTCTCTTGTTGACTCTAGGAATTGTATTCTAAACATAGGTCCTCTGGCAGAATAATGTGTTCAGCATGCCTTTTCACTCTTTTCATGGTGTCTTGTTTTTGTTGAAAAGAAGTTCTTCACTTTAATGAATTTCAGATTGATCGATTTTCTCCTTTGTGGTTAGTGCATTCCATCTCCTCTTAAAGAAATGTTTGCCTCCTCAAGGGAAAAATTATAATGAATAGAAAAATTTTTTAAAAAATTTTCAGAGAACCTCAAACTTCCATGAATACCAATTTAGATTCCCACTTTGAAAGCCATATTCTAAGAGATTGTTAGAACATCCTATGGACAGATAGATAGAGCCCCAAAAACTCAACACTGAAATACCAATGTGGGATGATTCCATTTTTAAATCAAAAGGGCAAGGAGCTTTGACTTTAGAGGAGCAGTTACCAGAGAAAATTGGAGAGATACATAGCAATTAGTAGAGAAATATTACATATTAAATAAATATATATAATATGTATGTTACATAAGTAAATATTTTTGCTTCCCTGCATTTGGGGGGAAAAAGAGTGTGAGATGAGAAAATCAATTCATTTGGAAACATTGGAGCACAACCCAGTCCTTCCTCCCCTTCTATGCCCGTTAGGAATACCAGCCTCTCCCCTTGATCTACTTCTTATCACCACTTCAACACACACGTGCGCGCGCGCGCGCACACACACACACACACACACACACACGAGATCCTAGTCCCAAGGGAAGAATACGACTGCGCTATTTATAGCTTCTGAAACTTGCTCTAACTTGACAGTTCACAAACATAACAGATGGTCTATAATGACTGAACTATTGTTGGCTTTGTCTATAATGGTTAATTACACACTCATTTCTTAAAATATAAAACACATGGAGACTCATTATTCTCACCAAAGGAATATAGTCATATTTTCATATTTAGTAAGTCATGTTATACAATTTTATAGATAAACAGATTTCAAATAATTAAACATATTAAAACACAATTACCATTTGCCATACTGAACATATATTTTCCAATTATCAAGTCTTTGTAAAGCTTATAAACATCAGGGTCTTAGGTAGTAGCCTGCCTTTATTAAGTAATACCCCCTAATTTCTCTCTCCAAAAATGTTCCAAGTAGAGATTTGAAAAGACACATACTAAGTTTATATGCCTTACTAGAGTCAGAGCAAATCACTGAAATATCTGAAATTGCATTTAAAAACTTGACAGGGCACCTGGGTGGCTCAGTCAGTTAAGCGTCTGGCATCAGCTCAGGTCATCATCTCAGGGTCCTGGGATTGAGCCCCACATTGGGTTCCCTGCTCAGCAGGGAGTCTGTTTCTCTCTCTCCACCCCACTCATGCTCTCTCTCTCTCTTGCTCACTCTCAAATAAATAAAATCTTAAAAAAAAAAAAACTTGTTAGAAACGCCTTCCCTCAATGTCCAGACTAAGACAATTCATAATGCTAAAACTGTTTCTTTTTTCTTTTTTTTAAATTTCATTTATTTATTTGCAGAGAGAGAAAGAAAATGGCAGGCAGAGGGAGAAGCAGGCTCCCTGTTGAGCAAGGAGCCCAATGCGGGACTCGATCCCAGGACCCTGGGATCATGACCTGAGCTGAAGGCAGATGCTTAACTGACTGAGCCAGCCAAGGTTCCCCATTTTCTTTTCTTTCCTTTTTTTTTTTTAAGATTTATTTATTTTAGAGAGAGAGAGAGCATGTGAGCAAAGGGAGGGGCAGAGGGAGAGGGAGAGAGAGAATCCTCAAGCAGACTCCCTGCTGAGTGCAAGCCCAACAGAGGGCTCAATCCCAGGACCCCCAGATCATGACCTGAGCCAAAATCGAGTTGGCCACTCAACCAACTGAACCCCCAGGAACCCCCAAAACTCTGTTTTCTTGAGTTTGATCTTTTCCCAACATGATTATTTTGGAAAAAAAAACTGTGCAAGAATATGAAGTTTAAGCTATTGAAAATGAAAACACATTCATTTGTTCATTCAGCTTTATAATTCCTCATTTTTGAAAATTTTTGTTCACATGTGAACAATAAATACAACAAAAGGGTACATGGCTTTGGTAGAAGGGGGTATGGTGGACCTCACATGAAGAAAGCCAGTTCCACTGGGGTGGGAAGGGCTATAGGAAGTCTTCATAACTTGAAAGATGAGTAGGCTTTTCTCTTCCCCTCCTTGTCTGCTCTGGTTCTATTTTTTTTCAGTTGTACTCTTCACAGTTGGTCTGTTTTCCAATAATGTTTTTGTGGATGTCTTATCACTGGTGCAGCCAGTGGAGGTGGAAGGCAATATCTGGAAGATTCCTTTGTTCCCAGTCCTGCAGAATTCATACCTGCACTTGGGCTCAATGTCAACAGATCACTCACCAATAACAAAGTACTTAAGAGACTGCTTAGGATAGAAGTTTGCAATATCTCAGATTAGAGATTTACCTTGTATTTGTAGGAGAGCTCTGGAAGCCTCACTTGAGTGGCAAAAATACAGAGAATTCAGACATCTTTGGTTTAGCTTTGAAATCCTAATGAAGGTTGGGTTTATAGTTATTCATTCTGAGTTTGACTATCCCTTCATGTTCTTAAGTACATCTCATTCTGTTCTTTGTGGAGCAGGACTGCAATTCAAATAGCAAGGAGCCCAATAATGTCACTTTTGAGCAATTAGATAACCTCAGGAGTTTTAGTTTAATAATTAGGATGGACATCCAATGGAGTCGAGGTTAGTTGCTCTTCCTCAGGTCTGGTTCACAGGGATACTCTGTTTTCCAGGGCGGACTAGTTCTCCACTTTTTTTTTTCTGTTAGACTTTTTCTGAAACTTTACAGCTAACTGTTAAACAACGTACACAGCAGAGTGATTCTGATAACTAATTTATGTCTGTTTACAAAAGAAAAATGAATATGGAGAAAGAAATCTGAACTCAAGAAATGATGTATTATTCATCCAACAACAACAAAGCCCTCTTCATTATTTCTAACATAATGTGCTAGACTCATTAATCCTGCCAAGTTATTTTTATTTTTAATTCTTTCCCAAAGGGTTATGCTGATTTTTTTTTCACATTGTATCAGCCACATTTCCTACTTCAAGATTATTTCTCAGTAGTTTTAAGTTTGGAAGACATTTTTATTAAGTGGGAAAGAATTTAGGGTTTTTTAAAGTTTGAGTCTCTCAATCAGTGGGAAGCAAGGAGTAAGGGAGTGAAAGAGGAAGAGAATGTGTGTGTTATCTTGACAGAAGCAGGGATCAAGTACAGGGGGGAAAGAGGCAATTTCAAGAAAATTACAGTTATGCTAGGCCTTTCTCCTATGGGTATTTAAAAAGTACAGATCTTCTTATGGTATAGTATTGCCTAGATCTGAGGTAGTAAGCTATTAGAAACCAGTGGTATCTAAGGTCTCTGATCACTTCCCTGCATGAAGGCATATAGACTAATGTGGAAGCGTTATAGTCTCATTTAATTACTTTGCTCAAAATATATCTTTGTTCAAAATATATCAATATTTTATTGACCTAGTTTTTGGTGTTCTCTCTTAAGAGCCTCAAACTAAAATCCCAATATTGTTATTGTTACCAGAAAATACCTTGATGTATCAACAGATAATTATAGTCCAGATTCAGGGACCCAGTGTGGGTAGAAGGGTAAGGCCCACCCTTAACTGGGCGTATTCTCATTTTGCTGTGCTACTCCTGACCCTTGCTGTAGTTCGCAAGGTCTCTAAGGGTATTAGGGAACGCATGAGGAGAGACCTCTTTACCTGTACGTAATTGAAGTCGAAAGCCGTCTATACAGTTAAAAGTTCAAGAAGTTCCCTTCTTTTAAAAATCCTTTGCATTGAGTTGAATTTTTTCTTTGTCAGAGCTGATGTTCTTGCCTATGGTTAACATTTTCCCGAGACAGATGAACCTTCAGGGCTGAAGTAAAAAGACTGAATTTTATTCCAAGTGTGAAAGGGATTGTTTTTTAGTGATGTGATCTGAATCAGGCCTCTTTTAAGGCCTTGTACCTAATTTTGTTTTTGTAAATTCATATTCTATTTTCTAAAGAAGGCCCCCACGTTTTATGTTTGTTTTTTTTTAAAGATTTTATTTATTTATTTGACAGAGAGAGAGACAGCCAGCGAGAGCGGGAACACAAGCAGGGGGAGTGGGAGAGGAAGAAGCAGGCTCCCAGTGGAGGAGCCCGATGCGGGGCTCGATCCCAGGACTCCGGGATCACACCCTGAGCCGAAGGCAGACGCTTAATGACTGCGCCGCCCAGGTGCCCCACGTTTTATGTTTTAAACATGCAAAATCCTGGCTCTGCCTGGTGATATGGTATAGAAAGTGCCTAACAAAGTGCCTGGCATACATGGGGTCCTCAGTAAATGGAGGTGCTCCCCCTTCATCTGTCTCTTGCTCTTGAAAGTCGTATCTCACTCTATCCTTTTATGTTGCCCAATTCCTAGCTCAGTGACACCGTATGTAAATATTTGTCAAATGACTAATAGAAAGCAGGGCAGGAGGAAAGCAGAGAGGAAAGAAGAACCAACTCATTGGTGTTTTCCTTCTCATACCATTAGAAGTACCAAATAGCTGACTTTTTGTTTACTTTAAAAATTTAGTAAATGCAAACAAAATTCTACTAATGAGTAGCAGAGCCTTCTCAATATGTATGAATGTGGTTTTTAATGGGCAGAATGAGGAGCAGTAGACATGATTTTTATGGGGCAATATATTATTTCTGATTTTGTCAAAGTGCTGGAAGGAAACAACATTAATAAATGCAGATGATATTGTTGATTATTAAGCTAATAGCCTGCCAACCTTTTGAGAAAACTTTCAAATCTTTTCAAAGAAATTACCTGAAAGAAATATGAGAACTTCCATTGCTTTCTTTACTTTGGATAACATATATCATATCCAAAAATAAATACGTTTCAGACACTTTGCAAAAATCAATCAATATTCCTGGATCCTAAGTAAAAACTTTAAAAATTAACCTCTCTTCACAATGCATTCATCCAGAAATGCTGTGACCTCCATCTGGGCAGAAATACACATTGGGTTTAAATTTTTTTTTAAAGTTTTCTCTGACCTTGGTTTCTGGGATCCTTGCCTTTTCCTACCTTTCTGACTATTATTTCTTTATCTCTTTTATAGACTCCCATATTTCTTTTTACCCCCTTAACGCTGACATTTTCTAAAGCCTTATGTCCAAGGATTCTTTCCAAGGATTCTTTCCTTCTTTTTATGTTCTCCCTGTAAAAATTTCATCCACTTCCCTAGCTTCCTTTGCCTCCAGTGTCTCCAGATCTCTACCTTGAGCCCCAAGCCCATTCTTGATCTCATGAGCCTTTTAGTCAAGAGCTTCTGGGAGTCTAAGCTGCAGACTGCAGAGGTTCGTGAAGCACGGTTGAGTCATCTGGTTTAAGATCTTGGAGAAGAAGTGTTGTGTTCTACTCATGGGCCCCTGATGAAGCTGATGGTAGAGAAATGAAAGTCTGTGAAGCAAAAAGGTGTGCAACAAATTGTCTGCTGGTGAAATGATATGAAGGTGGATAATGCTTTCTAGTTTCTATAATTGAATATGATAAAATTAAAACAAGTTATTTCTGTTTTTGCTAATTATCAGTTGACTACTCCCCATTAATCTGAATTACAGTCATTTTTATTTCCAGTCTTTCCCTTCAAAATGAATTTTTATCATTTTTTAACTTCTCTTGAAAATGTTGTACCTACAAGTCCTGTGGAAAATAAGCCGAGGACATGGTGTTCCATCATAAAAATGATGTACAAACTTCAATTTAAAAGATAACTCTTCCATTCCAAAGCTTTACTAGAATGATACTCAAAAAGAATTTTATCCAATTAAATTCAGGTCATTGAAAAAAGTTCAATAAAGAACATTTTCTATCCAGCATTTTCATTAGATTATTAGTTCAGTTGGATTTCATCCATTTTAAATGTTGATTCTAGTATCCTCAGATCTGTTTGGGTATTAGCAATCTTGACAACATATCGATGGCAAATTTCAGGTGGATTTGTAGTCGTAAAGGACCGTATCCCCTACCTCTCTATAGGTTTGTCATTAACACATTCTCACATATTTTCCATTTCCTTCCATGATCAATACCTCCAATCTCCATGAGGCTAGGGAGAAACTCACAATTCACTTGTCTTCACCAGGAGATAAAATTTTCTGGTATAGTTAGCCACCCATGTTTGTCATGCTCTCTGTCTCCCTATAAATCTCCCTGCAGTGTAATAGAAGTTTGGTCCCAACAGTACATCGTAATGCTTCTGAGAATAAAATCTGCCATGAGCGTCTTGGTCCAAACTCAACTCCCAGTTACTCATTGAGTGACCTTGAACAAGTTATTTAATGTATCGGAGCCATTGTTTCCTCACCTTAAAAATGAGAATGAACATATGCTCTTATGAGAATTCAGTGAATCTGTGAATCTGTATGCCTAAAGTTTCAAGTGCAAGGCCTGAGACATGTAAGTCTGAAATAAGTGGTAGCTATTATGATTATTGTTATTATTTTTGTACACAGAAACCAGTGGTCATTATCACTGGTAATTGCAGCAACAGCTGTACCAAGTACCCTCTCTCCAGCTTGCAATTTGGGAGGTGGTCCACATAATCCAAACTGCCCCTTGGAAATTTAACCCACTTCCAAGTTAGCTTAGGTCTGCATGAATCACAACAAGTTGATTCACTCCACCATATTGTTACTGAGTGCATGTTCCAGATACGCCTGGAAGCACAGAGGATTCAGGAGTCAGCAAACAGATGGTTCTGACACTTGACTGAGGACTTTTGCTTTCAACCATGATGGAGTAACTGGTGCCAAACAAGGGCTAGTACTGCAAACTAGAAGTCTAATCAAAATCCACGAGTAACTGTTTTCAGATACTGGACACCAGGCAGTGCAGAACTGTGAGAAAAAGGAAAGAGAAGAGAAAGTGACCACAATGACTGCCCAACTCTCTGCCTGGAAGGGAGGAGCATCCAAGTAGAGCATGGCAGCCTTGTTGAGCTGAAGAGACAAGGCCAGGGCTCAAGGAAGTCAAGGCAGTAGGAATTGGCAGGCAGAGTCCTGAAGAAGAGGGATGTACACAGAGAAAGAGCTCTAGGAATTGGCCAGTGGATCCCCTGAAGTCATTAGCTGAATTACAAAGCTGTCCACACATATGGCGAGACTCTACAAAGTTGGCCACTACACGTCAAGGAAGGAACAAGTAGGGAGTTAGAAGCTGAACAAATCCCGAAGCTTACATGGGACAGAAAGACATTTGAGTTCCAACCACCCAGAGTGGAGATACCTTGCTGAGCATCTGAGCATTCAAGAGAGACCCCCCTCCCCCACAAAAGCCACATCTTAGCTAGAAGGGCTACACTTGTGCTGACTGAAGACTATTCTAGAGCCATCCTAACAGAGCTTAAATATAAGCCTCCGAAAGATCCAGTGGATCCACATAAGACATAGGGAAGAACTCTGTTGTGGTTCATTAATAAATGAATTGAGGTGAGTTTCCAAAACTGTTTTAAATAGGCAAAAATACTATCTCCAAATCCAGTTGGTTTTGCCGATGGTTCTAAAAGATAATTGCTGTACGTGATTCTCTGAGATCTGTCCATCATAGAACTGTCTTTCCAGGAAGAGTAACATATATGTATGAGATTATCTCTGGGCACATCTGACTCACAAAACTTTAAGAGGCATCGAAGCGAGACCAGGATCTGAGGGCCCAATGGCTATCGTCTAATAGCAATTGAGGCTTTTCTTCAGGGCACGATCATTTTATATAGTTACAGTAAACTGTGCTGCATAGCTTATATCATGTGAAAAAGATAATTGGGAAAGATAAACAACTGAAAAAAAGAGAAAAGACAAGCATGTGCAGTTATATTACAGAACAAAGTGTAAACAGGAATCAAATGCAGCCTGCAATCAGAGGGTGAAGAGCAATTTTGAGTGAAGAAGAAAAGGGAGCACTGCGGGAATGATTCATTCCTTCTCAGCATCTATACACTGCTCTCCAGCCTGCTTTCCTCTCTCTTCTCTGCTGTATCATTAAATCAGAGGAGGGTGCCCACGCACACAGAGGTCTGTGAAACACGCTACAACTCAGGCCATTAGCCAAAGTCAAATTAGCACTTGGGAATGGCTGCAAGCCCCACATGAAAACCTTCCAGTTCAATCAAACCAGGAAAGGGCTATGCTTCTCCCTTCAGAACGTCAGCTACTGAGCAGAAGGTAAAACATAAAAACAGGCAAAGATGTGCAGGCTCATTTTCTAAAGCCCTCCGGGAAAAACCAGCATGCTAACCAAATGGAAGACTCCCATCTGGAAGAGATTGCCAATAGCAGTTTTCAAAAACTCATGTCTACAAATGGAATATGTATTTAAGAATAGGAATAGGACATTAGACTAGATTGGGGGAAAAACCACTTGAAGATAAACTAATCTTATATATGACAGTTTTAGGAGACAAAATATGAATAGCAGTGGAAGGAAAGTAAGTTTTAGGTTATCAGAATAAATTAAAATATATAAAAAGTTAAAAAAATCCACTAATGGCTTAGTAACCTTTTTTTATTCTAGAGTCTTGTAATGAAACCATTTAAAATGATATGTTTGGCTTTTCCTACTAAATGCTTCTTTAAGAAATTTCCTCCTCAAAACTAAAGAGCTGAAGGAATTTGCAAAGTGGCTATTAACAATTACTGAAAAGTCATTAATGTTTAAAAGTCTTTGATCACAAGAGACATGAAGACCCAGAAGGACAGATTTAGAGAGATTGCTTCTCAGACAGAAAAGGAAAACTCATCGGAAAGGCAAGAAGGAGTGTCCAGCCCACCCTCCTGTGGGGTGATGAACTTGTCACCCTCTCCGTCTATGAAGTGCTTCTGTTTGGACCAGCATGACAAGACATTCTCTTGATTTTCTTCTTGCCTCCCCACAAGCAATCTGTCAGTCTCCACCATAGGTTCTTCCCCCTTGGTCCCATATGAAAAATCTTTCCTTCCTGGGAAACTCATATTCTTCTCTTTGGCCCATGCTCTAAACTCCAATTTGAAAAAATCAAATCCCATGAATATTTTTATGTTCTGGGTTTTCCTTTATAACAACGGCTTCTATAAGCTTTTAAACTAGGCGCATATGGTGTGTAGAAATATCCTTAATGAGTAAAAGTGGTGGAATTATAGTTTTGACCTTAAGATACTTTGAATATTTTCATCCCCGTGGACAATTCATCCAAGATGGCTGAAACGATTGCTCCTTTGCATTTCCCTTTAGGGTAGAACTCCGCTACTTACTTTCTAATTGAATGGTGTGTAGAAGTGATTGGCAGGTGTGACAGACTTCACCATGGCAACTCTTCTTAAGGGACATTGACAGCTGAGCAGATTGAGGGTTTGTGTTAAGAGCATAATAACCCCTAGGCTGTTCTTTCAGGGTCTGTAAGTTACTCAGAGTTTCAGAGAAGGGATAATGAATCAAATATTTTATTAGTTCAGGAAGGCTCACCCACAAAATACTTATTTATCACTTTAATTTGTTCTCTGGCTACCACACAGCTTAGCATGATCAATTTTTTTTTCCTGTCTATGGCATTTGGGTCAAGAGCTCTGATCACAATGACGTCAGTCAGGGCTAGCTTCCGGTCAACACGCAACGGGTCAAACATCGAAAGGGTCACACCCTCTCTTCATAGTGTCTCTCCCTCAAGACTGGCTGCATAATTGGAGGAGCTCGGTACAAAACAAAAATGTGGAACCATTGTTGAAAAATTAATAAGAATTTCCAGACGGCGAGAACAGGACATTAAACCCAGCCATGGCCCTTCCAGCCTGCAGGTTGCACGCCCGTGATGGCAGCCAGGCTCCTCCTGTCTCCTTGCCCTGTCCTTCCATCATTGAGACTGATGTTTCCTCTCTCCTGCTCATTTACAATAGAGTGAAAGTAGTTAGAACCTTCCCCAAGAAGTAGAGTCTTCCCTCCATATTTTTCCTTCAAGTATATTAACAAAATAAGAAAAAAATGAGAAGCACTTTTAAAAAAACTGTATGAGAACCAGTCTTGTCCTAACACTGTGCTAGGGGTACAAGAAAAGCAGTTACGGTTGAAGGATTTATTTCTCTGATGGAAGATAACTCCTTATTGCCCTAAATGTGCCGTGCAGATTGCCTAGGGTTCCAAGATAAAAGGACTCCATGCTGCAATAAGACTAGGAAATGGTGCACTAGAGCTCCGCATAGAAGTTTCCTCGATGCCCTACAGTTTACAAAGGAAGCAGAAGCACAGAGAAAATCTATAACCCATTTATGTCCTCTTTGTGTAAGCCAGTTTTGCCCAGATGCATTTATCTAATCACAGAACCCTTTCTGTGTGGAATAACGATTAAAATCCTGGCATTAAGAACTGGCATGGAGCGTGCGCACGTTGGGAAATGCTGATTCAATGAGTCTATGGAGATGTAGGATCGTAGGAAGCGAATTTATTTGTCGAGCACCTTCTAGGTTCCAGGCACTATTTTATGCAACTGATGTGCCTTAACTCCATGAACAGAACAACCAGCCCCCGGAGGTGGTTATCATGATCCTGATTTTGTATATGAGGTGAATATGTTAATTCCCATGGAGACGTGACTTCCAGGGTTGTGGGATTTTGCGCGAGTGTCTGATTCTGGAGCACAATGCCCCTTCCTCTGGAGCACTCGAAATGTACTAACAGTGAAAAGAAAACAACGAAGTATTTATGACACCTTATGAATGCATGGTCTCACTTCCGAAGGTCAAGTCTTACATAAGACACATGGAATTTTCTTAACAGATTTTTCACAAAAGAACCAATGCCTATGCTTTTTCATGCGGCCTGCTATCTGTTATGGCCCAAGCGATCAATCTTTCTCTTCACAGCAGAGCGAGGCTGAACAATTGCACCAAAGAACTACGGTGCAGAATGCAGAATACCTCCGCGGAGCCCCAGAGCTGATGAGCTGGTCTGAATACTATTAAATTAAACAAATACCGAGAATGTTAGGAATCCCACTCGGTTCATTCTGGAGATAAATGTGTTAGGAGCTTAGCCTTTAAAAGAGGTGTATAAACTTTTATTAACCAGCTCCCAGAGGCGAAATGGACTTTCAGGTTTCCATTAACTTCTGCTCCCATCCCGATTTATTCTCTATTCTTAAAACGGAAACAAATCTGCGAAGCTTCTGTTTCGTTCCATCTGAATAATTCAGTGTTTTATACTTGGTAGCTCCTCCAGATTTTCAGGAAACACTTAATCTTTAATTGGCGAATCATTGCACATATTAATATTAAAGGAAGTGTTCCATAAATAAAGCCAATGTGGAACTGAGGCTGCGTGGGGTCGACACTTGTGAGAGCAGACGCCGAGAAAGAGAAACACGTGGTCAGAGGGGGTAAACTCAAGAGCCGGCTTGGACCAGAGCTTACGGTGAGAGAAGACCCATTCCGAGGAAGTGCACTTCATGTCCGCACTCGAGCGAGAAGCAGAGATTTATTAAAGACACCTGGCGGGTGGCTGTAAAGCCGTCCAGGTGAAAACCCTGACAGTAACTAGAAGACCCAGGGTTATAAGAGTAACCGCGTCTCCCAGCAGCTGCGAGGGCTGTTCGCCGGATCAGAGAGCAGCTTCCCTTCGCTGATGTGGCTGTGCAGCGGTCACCCATGCAGGACTGCACCCATGCAGGTGCCCCATAAGACCACGAGGCACCACATCAGAGAGCGCAGCAAGGGGTCGAGATGAGAGGGACAAGAGCTGGAGAAGCTCCTTCTGGAACGCGCCGGAGAAGCAGCCCTGGAAATTCTCAGGGGTGAGAGGATTCTTGAGGGTGGCTAATTTCTAGGTGAGCCGTCAACGTGGGCTCTGTTAGAGCGGCAGGCTGAGGAGGGCCATCAGAAAACGCAACCCTGTGTAACAATCTAGTCTGGGTTGGATTGGTTAGACTGGCTGTTTGCTTGTGTCTCTCCAGGCCCCACTTCTAGAGCGAAAGCCTCTCCACCTGACCATCGGCGTGGGCACATGACCCTCGCTCGGCCAATCCCAGTGTGTCATGGCCACGCGTCCCTGTGACTGGTACAGGTGTGAGCACGTAACCAAGACCAAATGAATTAGCATATACCCTGGAACTTTAGTCTGTGTTCAAAGAAATAGTAACAAAATGCTTATAATATACTTGGGGAAATTTAAATACTGACTGGATATTTAATGATATTAGGGAATCACAATTAATGTTTTATGTGTGAGATGATAGTATTGTCCTTATCTTTTAGAGGTATATACAGAAACTTTAATGGATGGAATGATTTGAAAAGTGATATTTGGATCACAACGATCAGAATAATTCAAGGAGGTGAGGGTAGATGAAACAAAATTGTCCATGTTGAGGCAGGATGATTGGTACGGTGGGGGTTGTTACACTATTTTCTCTACTCCCGCGAATGCTCAGACTTTTTCATAATTATAAAAGAAAAGAAAGATTCCCAAGATTTTATCCATTGAAGCTGAAGGAGAGAAGTGCTGTTTCCTCTTAGATCTTAGATCGCTGTGCTCAGAACTGCGGGCAGCCATGTTCTCCATCCCCAGACAGAGCCCATCTGTAGTCAGTGCTGAGACCATCCTGCAGGGGGCGATAGAGCCGGTGGGCAGAGAGAGGGGGCTGGCTCATATGTGGCTTCCCAGTTTATTTCTTCACATGGAGAACAGATCACCAAGGAAGCTGATCGCATATGATCCCCATTGAATATACATGCATGTATGTCAAGAAATGTAGGTATCTCTGTGCAGAATACAACACGGAGGCTCGATGGAGAGAATCATGTAAATTTTGTCCCCAAATAATTATCCAAACACCATTTACTGAATCATTCACAATTTTTCCACCAACTTGATACGCCACTTTAATCAAACCCCAAATACTTAGGTCTGTACAACCCATTATGTTCTTTTGAGCTGTCTGTTTTCACCTGTGTCACCACTATGGGTACTGTTATGCTCTATGGTATGCTGCAAAATCTGAAAATTCAAGGTCCTCTTGGAAAAGTTATTCTCATTTCTCAGTATTTTGATCTTGTCAAGTTTTTAAAAATTCCACTGGGATGTAGACTGTAGTGGAATTATAGTTATATATTGTTTGGGGTGGTGAATTTAAAGGACCTGGAATATCTTAATAAGCTTTCTGAAAATTGCACAGTTTATGTATTCTAAAAGGCCTAGATATGAGAATTCAAAGTGCATAGTATTTCCGATTTTCTTCCTGGAAAAAGTCACGACCTTGTAAAATACTGAGTTCTTCATTTGATGTTTCCACTGGATTTTTTGTACAACATTCTCCTTTATTTCAAGTACATGGGTAATGCATATTTGTTCCACCACTATTACTTTATTTGAAAAGCCTTGTCTCCATTTATTCCAAAGGTATATTTGAATTTCTGACACATTTTATCAAAGCCAGATCCTCTGTTTTTCCTTTGCCTCACTCCACTGCTTACTCCAGAAAAGGTGAGCCTATGTTTGGGAATTAGGCTCCCCCTGCTGGTAGACTTAGACCTTACAAGGCATCTTCTCAGTCTCTACAAATCCAATCGTGTATTACAGCATCTTGGACCTAAGAGTTTGAAGTGTTTATTAAGCTCTCTGCTAGGTGGTCTGCGTCGATAGGATTTATTGACGTGAAACTTAGAATACCATAAAATTAATTCTAAAATGTACAAACCAGGAACTGAGGAAGAGGAGAGATCACTATAGTTTGAAGACAGTTATGTACTGGTATAGGCTTAACAACTCGTTCTCCGACAAGCACTGATGTGTAACCTTTTCTCATTTTTGTGGTTTAAATACTTCTGCCATGGTTCATTCCGCCAATGTTCGTTTCATCCTGACAGATGTGAAGTCACTGATTGTGGAGCTAGGTAAAGACACTCACAGTTGGCCCCCACAAGCCACTGCTGCTTGGAGGATGTGGGCAGGCTTGCTCTGGATTTTACATTCTGCATAGAATATGTGAGAGGCAACAGCACACAGTAAAAAAAAAAAAAAAAAAAAAAAAAAAAAAATCAGGTGCTTTCAAGTTAGATAAATGCGAACTCAAATCCAGCGCCCCTGCTCCCTGGCTCTGAGCGATGTGTTCTTTGAATTAAGTGTTCTTGACTCTGAAATGATTTGATCATACCCACCTTGCAAAATTATTCTTAAAGTTAAATAGGATGATGTTTATAAATCACCCCAACAGGACATGTATTTTTAATAAATGGCAAGTTAACTCTCCACAAAGACTCAGAGGAGGAAGGACCATCTGGGCTAGAGTACAAGATAACCAGACCCAAAGATGCTTACCATGTGCTGGAATCAGGGCTGTCACAGCCAACAGGCGTTCATATTCTCTGGTGGCAGAGACTTTGTAGTCTAGGAAGAGCCGGCTGCTTAGCTGGCTGGGAGGAAGTAATTCTGATTATAATTAAAGATACATACTGGAGGAATATGGAGCAATAATAGCAGATAAATAATACTGTATTTTGCTTTTTGTTTTCTGCATAAAAGGCAAGAGAAAGCAATTAATTCTTAAATCATGGAGAACACGTTGTCTCAGGATGTCTGGTCCTGGCCCCATAGCAGAAGGTACAAGACATACTTGCCTCTTTGTCCCCTGCTGCAGGGCTGGATTTATTTCTAGACTTTACTTTCAGTAGGAGAGGAAGCTTACATAAAGTGAGAACTTGCCCTTGGTTCCAACTTAAACCCAACAAAGACCCAAGGCCTCGTTCATCTCCTGTCTCTGTTTAGGTATTAAAGAGATTCCCTGGGGTGCTGAGGACAGGCAACCCATCAGCATCCCATAAGCCCGTTGTGCCTGGGATTCCATCAGAGGACTCGAGGGAATGGCCCAAGGAATTGAGAAAGGCTCTCAAACTCAGGGGTGCCTTCTCTTCTGTAAATTTCATTTCTCCACAACATTAAACTCACAGGATGTCAAAACTTTTTTTTTCTTTTCCCTCTCTCTGATAACTGTGTTTTGGGAGCCAGGAATGGGTTTCCAAGGTCCTTTTCCCTAGGAGGATTTCTAGTGGAAAAGCTTGTAGAATACTAAGACATTTTTTAAAGCTTTGTCTTTTCAATAAAAAATGAACGGTCTATGACAAGCCGTTTTCTGAATCCCCCAACAAAGGAAGGGGGAGAGGAGAGAGGTCACAGCTCAGGAAGTATAAAGGCATGAACAGGTTTCCCAGATTACCCCTGCCATCCTAGCGAGCGCACAGGGGATTACAGTCTGCTTCAACTGAAGCCGGAAGGAAGGTGGTCAGACTGCAGCAAAGACTTCCCGGGAGTCAGAGACGCAGGATGGACAAGGGAAGCAGGAGGAACCCTAGAGACCCCTGGGAGAGGAGAGTGTTGGTGTCCAAGGTGCGGCTGTTTTCGGAGCAGAATCTCCAGGACTAGCGTGTTCTCTTGAGATTGTTTAGATGTTTAGTGTGCATTACCATGGGGCCTCCGAAGATATTTTTAGCACATCCCTACCCCCCAGTAATAAGACACTTTTCAACTATTCCAGTAAAAAGCATGAAAAGTTACCTGACATTTTTACCTAGTCATCTCCAACGGGAATGCCCGCAAGACCACAGGACAGTATTCAGAGAATGAGTTCTAGACAGGGTATTTTTTTTTTTTTTCAGTCAAACACAGATCATTTTGGAGGGCCCTGAGAATAGAACACTATGAAGAGATTCTGAAAACCCTAATATTTTCTTCAAATCGCCGTTGTCACTCTGAGGTTACTGTCTCCCCCTCGGGGATTATGAAATGTGGCGGTGCGTGGAGGGCTGGGCAGGGCGTCTGCCACCTTCAGAGCTGCCTTTGGAAAACCTCCCCTCGGAAGTTAGACCTTAGAAGGCCACACACAAGGTTCCATGCAGATCTCAGCTCTGAGGAGCCCTTAGGTCCTGCCAAATCCTTCAAAGTCCCTTGATTTCAAAGCCGACAGAGGAGAGGGAAGCTTATTGAGTGCATCCAACATTAGCTCTTTGTAACTGGGCTTCTGACCAAGGAGAAGGTAGGTTTTTATTTTTTAAAAAGACTTTTTCATTAAAAAAAAATGTGTGTGTTTTAAAAACTTTGGGGGGTTTCAGAAAATGTAGGGGGAAGCCCCTTTAAGAAAAAAACTCAGTCTGTGTATTTGTATGTTCTCCTGATTGTTTGTTTTAATTGGAAACCGAGCTTGGTAGATTTTTTTTAAAAAAGCATTTAGCAAAATTTTGCCTTAGGGCTTTGGGCTGCTATTTTGTGGCTTATTTTATTTGAAAACTTTGTTTATTTGTTTAGAAACTGAGGCTAGGGGACTTTAAACAAAATGCAAACAAAAGGTCCTCCTTCCCTCCCTACCCCCTCCCCTACTTCAGGTCCAAAAATGTGGTAGAAGATTTCTGTAAAGAAACTTTTTTTTTTTCCCTTTTGGAGTTCAGTTTGTTTGTTTTTAACTGGAAATGGGCTGGGGATTAAAATTAAATTATTTTTAGGGGCGCCTGGGTAGTGCAGTCGTTAAGCATCTGCCTTCAGCTCAGGGCGTGATCCCAGGTCCTGGGATCGAGTCCCACATCGGGCTCCTCCACTGGGAGCCTGCTTCTTCCTCTCCCACTGCCCTGCTGTGTTCCCTCTCTCGCTGGCTGTCTCTCTGTCACATAAATAAAAATAAAATCTTTAAAAAAAATTAAATTATTTTTAAAGCCATGTCTATACTTTACAGTGGAGTCTTGCCCTGATATTTTTGTTGCTTTATCAGAGAATTTTAGTTTTCTTAGCTTTTGTCTGTTACTTTGTTTTCTGTTGGAAACTGTGGCATGGCATGGGAGTTTAAAACATCGTCACGTATTGGAAAACTTTGAAAAGCCACTTAAAATTGTACAACCAGGCTTTCGGCTATGTATTTCTGGTATTTTTGTTTTACTTTAAAGCAGAAGCTTTTAATTGCATGTTGTATATTGATACCAGATGATATTTTAGTGTGAGTCGTGGTCAAATTCATTTATTCTTTATTTTATTCAACATATACTTCCTGAGCTCCTCCTCTGTGCCAGGCACTCCCTTGGGCTTTGGGGCACAGCAGCGAGCACAGCCAAGTCCCTGGCCTCACTGACGGATTCAGGCAGATGCCTGTAGGCATGCTGTTTGGCCGTAGGGGCAGGATTTGTGCCTGAGCAGTAGCTGAAGGACGACGGGCTTCAGAGTCAGATTTCCAGGCGAGCAGGAGTTGGAGGTGGGGTGTTAGTTGTAAAGTTGGGGGGACAATGGGTGGCTCAGTCGTTTAAGTTGTAATGTTGGGGGAAGGGACTGAAGCCAGGAAGGATATGCTAGAAATGGGAGTCGAAGGGGGAAAGGAAGGAGTCTGGGTTTGGGTAACTGGACTGGGGACTATGGGATCAGGGTTTTCTGGATGTCACCCACAGGATGATCTGGGAGGATTGAACGCACCCCCATTTTCTATAGGTAGTATGTCTGTTTAGTGCTTAGTGCTGACTAGAGGTCCTAAAAAGGATCCCACTATAAACATGTAGAACTTCCCTCCCATCCAGAATACACACACCCATATGGAAGGGCAGGGGGTAAACTCATTTAGTCTTTCTTTTGACAAATATGTACTGAACTCTTACTCCATGCCAGGTACTCCCCCAGGCTTTGGGATATGGCCGTGAACAAAACAGGCGAAGTCCTTGGCCTATGATGGTTTTGATTCAAAAAGCTATACATCTTAATAAATACTTTTTGAAAAATGCATAGCTGAGTTAGAATCAGGTCTAGAAATGAAGATTGAATACTAATACTGACGCTCTGCTGGGATGTCAGGCCAGGTAGGATAGGGAGTTGAGTCTAATGCTTGAGTGAGGGTAGGAGCTAAGACTCTGGGTCCATGCAAGGGGACGCTTGTAACCAAAACCCCTCTGAAGAGCCAGGACATGTAAGTTGGACCAGGAAAAAAAAATCTACACATTGGCACACAGAGACAACAAGGGCAAGAAGAATAGAGAGATAAAGATATTCACTACACATGATAAAAGGAACAATTATTAGGAAGATAAATTTCTCAACCTGTATGAACCTAATAATAAAGAAAATATTGTCACAATTGCTAAAGGAATTGTAAGAAAACAGTAATCTTCAGAGTTTTAACATTTAAATTTAAATGAACTAAAATTAAATAAGCTTTAAACTTTAGTTCCTCAGTTGATCAGCCCCATTTCAAGTGCTCAAGAGCCACGTGTAGCAGGTGGCTACTGTCTTGGATGATACACATTATAGTGTATTTCCATCATCAGAGCACGTCGTATGGAGCAGTACTGCTATAGAATAGCTTGTTTTGAATTTCTTCCCATAATTATACCTTATATTAAATTATTTTGTGGAGTAAATACAAAGAGAAATGAAGCAAATAAGAAATTTAAGGAACAGGGGCGCCTGGGTGGCTCAGTCGTTGAGCGTCTGCTTTGGCTCAGGGCGTGATCCCGGAGTTCTGGGATCGAGCCCCACATCAGGCTTCTCTGCTAGGAGCCTGCTTCTTCCTCTCCCACTCCCCTGCTTGTGTTCCCTCTCTCACTGGCTGTCTCTCTCTGTCAAAATAAATAAAATCTTTAAAAAAAAAAGAAAAAAATTTAAGAAACAAAAAAGCAATAGAAAAGATAAACAACATCAAAGGCTTATTCTTTTAAAAGATTAATAAAATACACAAACTTGAGGAAGTCTAATGAAAAAAAGAGAAGTCAGGAAAAAAATTATTTTTAATGAAAAAGAGGGCATAATTGTCAATGCAATAGCAAGTTTTTAAAAAGCATAAGAAAATACTATGACCAACTTTATGGGAAGTAAATTTGACGATGTAGACAAAATGGGCTTTTCCCTAGAAAATCATAACTTACAAAACTGATTCTAGAAAAAAAATTGAAGCATGAACCCAATTAATAGGCGTGTCCTATTTTAAGTTTTTAAGGAAATATATAAATCTTAGTATTTTATAAACCATGGCACTGAGTAGAAAAAAGAGAGAGAGACAGAAACAACCTTAATACCAAACTAGACAAGAACACAAAAGATAGGAAAATTATTGGAAAATCTCACTTTTGAATAGAGATGCAAATAAATTATGTCACCCAAATCAAAATGGTACTTTTGAAAACCCATCAGAACCAAGTAGAAGTTTTCTCAGGAAAGCATAGTAACACTAAATTTAGAAAATGTAAAACTCATCACAGTTGTGAATATGAAGGAAATTAATAGATTCCAGAAAGCCATTGTGCTAAACTTCAACACCTATTCATAATATGGCCATTAGCAAGTCAAGAATAAAGGATTCTGCCTTAACTTGTTAAAGCATATATCTATGAAAAACCTACAACAAACCTCCAACCTGGTGATAGAATTTAAAAATTATTTGTTCTGAATTTAGGGGTAAGACAAAATCCTTAGTCAACATTTTACTCTACTTTGTTACCACAATAAGACAATGAAAAAAAAGTAAAACAAAAGGGATAAAGATTGAAAAGAAAGAAACAAAATTATTATCAAACACCTATGCTTAGCTACCTAGAAATTCCAAGTGACAATACTGGAATCTATTAGAGTTTATGAGTTCACCAATGACGATAGAAACAAAATACACAAAACCCAATAGCATTCTAAAACACCCAACAGCAGGCAATTATAAAATGTAATTCAAAACAGAGAGATATAGTTTAAAATTAGGAGCAAAACTAGAAGGTATAGAAGAATACATCTAACAAAGAATTGCAGATGATGATTTTTTAATAAAGAAAATTGTTTTTAAAATGCCATAAAACCAAAATGAGTGGAATTAAAGATGTATTATCTTATAAACCATGATTCTCCTTACATCAAACAAACACCACTTCATGATTTCAGTGAAATTTCCATCAAAATCTGAACAGGATTATTTTTGGTTATTTCATGGAATTTGGTGAGATGATTCAAAAATTCACATGAAAAAATAAAGAACTGACAACAAGCAAGACTTTGAAGAGAAATCAGAAGAATAGGAAATTTATACCACAAAGATCTGAATTAACTCTAAAACTTTATTACATGTCCTATTGTCATGGGAATGAATATGCAGACCAAGAAAAAAGAGCAGAGAAACAGAAGTATAATGCCCCCTCTGTAAATGTCTATAATAACAGAGGGGACATTATATAAGTTAACTGGGAAAGAATACAGCATTGAATAAATGGCGCTAGTCATATAGAGAAAAATAAATTAGATTCCTACTATATTCTAGCCACAAAAACAAATTCAAGATGGATCAAAGACTTGTGGGTGAAAGCAAAATCATGAAACTTTTAGATAACATAGGAGAACATTAGGGTGTGGAAGAATTTCTTAAGACCTTTGTCAAAAGCCCAAACTATAGAAGGAAAGATTTAAATTCACACTTTCTGGTGATAAAACATGCTCAAAAATGGGGCCCCTGGGTGGCTCGTTGGTCTGAGTCTGACTTCAGCTCAGGTCATGACCTGAGGATCCTGAGATGGAGCCCCATGTCAGGCTCCCTGCTCAGCAGGGAGTCTGCTGGTCCCTCTCCCTCTACTCCTTCCCCTCCACCTCCTCCCTCCTCCCTGCTCGTGCTCTCTCTCTCAAACAAATAAAATCTTAAAAAAAAAAAAGGTGCTCAAAAGTGAAAAGCTGAGCTGTATACCTAGAGAAGTTATGTGCAGCCTAATAAGCAACGTCAGATTAAAGTGATTGCAAATCCCTTCCTTACTTAACTATGTTAAAATGTCTTTTTCTTACATTATTATTCCCCATAGAAAGTAACACCTTCCAATATGCTCTACGTTTTATTTTACTTCTTGTTTGTTTCTCCCTGCAAGAACGTGAACTCCATGAATGGAAGCATTTCTGTTTCACTCACTGCTCTATTCCTATCACCTAGAACGGTTTGGCACCCATAGCACATGCTCCACAGATACGTGCTGAATGAATGACTGAATGGAGGGATTTGTTTTTGTATTCAGTGAGTATTTTTTAAATCCTACTAATTTAATAAGAAAAAGTCAAGTAACTGAATGTGAGCGGGCAAAATATATGTGTAGGAGTTCGCAGAGAAAGAAACCCAAATGGTCAATAAACATGAAATATTCAACCCCACTAGACATCAGCAGTTAAACTAGTAATTAAAGCAGTAAGACTTACCCAAATGAATGAGTTAATGTGAGGTGTTGCTGATGATGTTGGGCAATAAGTACCCTTTTCAGTGGGTGCAAGTGAAACTGGTACAACTTTAGAGAACAGTTTCACGGTAAACAGAAGTAAGCTGGAGACGTGCACACTCGGCATTTCAGTAATTCAACTTGAAATGTATACTCGAGAGCACTGGTTCTCAAACAGCGAGATTTTATCCCCCAGGGGGCATCTGGCAATGTTGGAGACATTTTTGGTTGTCATACTGCAGAGGGAGGACTGTCGGGGGAGGAAGGGTCACTGGCATCTACTGCGCAGAGGCTAAGCACCCTACCCTTACCAGGCCGCTCTCCAACAAAGAACCATCCAGTCCAAACATGTCAGTAGAAACCCTGCCTCAGAAGCCTGACCAAAGATGCTCATAGCAATACTATTTGTAATAAGAATAATAATTTTAAAAGTAGAAACAGGCACAGTTCTTAAGATGGAGTGCCATGAAATGGTTCATTTGAGTGAATTACAAATATGTATCAGCATGGTACATACAACACTATGGAGTGGGGAAAAAAGCAGATTGCACTAATACAAATTACATGATTTTTTTAAGGTTTGATTTTTTAAAAAAGATTTTATTATTTATTTGACACAGAGAGAAAGAGCACAAGCAGTGGGAGCAGCAAGCAGAGGGAGAAGCAGGCTCCCCACTGAGCAGGGAGCCTGACGTGGGACTTGATCCCAGGACCCTGAGATCATGACCTGAGCCGAAGGTAGACACTTAACCGACCGAGACACCCAGATGCCCCCATAATTTTTAAACCTAAACACCAGTGTAGACAATCCATACAGTCCCTGGGCCCCTGATTTAATACCCTCAGCCACTGGCCCCTGCCCTCATCAGGTGCTCCTCTTTGCCTTCCCGACGTGATGGTAGCAAGTCCTCGCACTGTTCATGATTCATTTTTTTAACACATATTGTTACATCCATATATGATAAAAGCAAAAAATGAAAAATACGTGGAAATGATGTAATCTAACTTCAGGAGCATGGTGAGCTCTAGAAGGAATGAAAGACCTAGGTGGTGCTCTGACTGTGCCTGGAATGTTTTCTTTCTTTTAAGAAGGTAAGAAGATCACTGAAGCAAATACAGCAAAATATTGACATTTCCTTAATTTCCATGGCCAGTATGATAAATGCCTGTTCTGTCTGTCATCTTTCTGTATTTTAAAATAGTTCACAATGAATAACCAAGAACAAAAAGAAAGAAGGGGAATGAAAGAGAGACCGGCATTGGTTTTTAGAATGAGAAGTAAATACAAAATCCGTAGCTCTGCCCTTTGCTCCGTACAACCTTGAGGAAACAGTCAACGCTCCTGGGCGTCTGTAAAATGGGCGGACAATCCTGAGCCTCCGGCAGTGTCTTCAAACTTCGGTCACTCTGTACTGCTTCACCATCCCTGCTGGCATGCCCTCATCACCCGTGCTACGTGGGGGTTCCGTGCACAACCTAAAACCCCTTTTCATCCTTCCTGTGAGCCTCGTGCCCAGCTCTGGAAAACGCTGCTCTACTGTGGGAGACTCTCTGGAAGAAACAAGGCTCCTTGTGTGGCAACACCCAACCATGTCTACGTATGTTATACATACAGCAAATACAGCAGATGAGTGTTGGGTCTTAATCTGTATGTTTTATGTCATCAATTACTTCTCATAACTTAAAAATATCTAATGCAGTCGTTCTAATTTCACATTTCAAAAATCTATGATCTTATTTATCTAGGAAACAATACTTTAGGGGTTTTTTCCTATTTTTTCCTCTGCACTTGGATATAGTAAATATTTCTTCTACAATCTTATTTATAGCATTAATTTACTATGATAAATTTATTATTCACTTATAACAAAATGAATGAACTTCAGAGGTTCGAAAGTGTAGGTTTTACTGACTAATGATTCTCAGGTGTTCCAGAGGCGAGAGGCATCAAAGCTCCACACTTCTCTCCCCACCCCCTCTCTTGCTTCTGACACCTACTTTGGAAGGTTACTGATGATTCTTTTGGAGCAGAAGATTGGAGTCAGCTGAGAAGTAAGTGAGCAGTGCCACAGATGATGACGCCAGCTATACGTCAACAGACCGTCTTCTCATGAGAACAGGTTGCAAAACAAAATCGGTTATAGGGAGACTATTTCAGCCACACCCATGTGAAAGAAGGCCCAAGGGTCTCACGTCAGCAGGACAGCCTGGAGCCTTGCTTACAGGACGCTACACGGAGCTCTTGTTGTTTGATGAGGTCCTTTTGTTCTTGGCCTTCCACGGATAGGCTCCAAGCTAGAGCCCTGTTAGACTATTTTCACTATGATCCCTGTGTGTTTTCAGTGAGGCCATCGGGATGCAAATAATTTAAAGTCCCAAGCAGTCTGCCCTTTAAAGAATGACAAGAAATGTACTTTAAAATCCTCTACTTCTCTGTCTAGGAAGCCCTTCTTTAAAAGTTTGGTAGAAGAGGGAATGGAGATCTGGTAAACATCTAAAGGTTAACTCATCCAGGCTCTCTCTGTTCGTCAATGGGATACATAAATGAAAAATTAGTACCACATATCAGGACAAAACAATCAAAAAATATTTTAATGGATTAAAGACCTAAATGTGAGATATGAAACCATAAAACTCCTAAAAGAAAACATAGGGAGTAGCGTCTTTGACATTGGCCTTAGCAACATTTTTCTAGATATCTCTCTTCAGGCAAGGGAAACAAAAGCAAAAACAAACTGTTGAGACCACACCAAAATAAAAAGCTTTTGTACCGTGAAGGAAACCATCAACAAAATGAAAAGGCAACCTACTGAATGGGAGAAGATATTTGCAAATGATACATTCATAAGGGATTAAAATCCAAGATATATGAAGAATTTATACAACTCAGCACCAAAAAAACCCCCACAAATAACCTGATTTAAAAATGGTCAGAATAGCTAAATAAACATTTTTTCAAAGAAGACATCCAGATGGCCACCAGACCCATGAAAAGATGCTCAACGTCACTAAGCATCGGGGAAATGCAAATCAAAAGCACAATGAGATACCACCTCACACCTGTCAGAATGACTAGAATCAGAAAGAGAGGAAATAACAGGTGTTGGCAAGGATGTGGAGAAAAAGAAACCTTCACACACTGTTGGTGGGAACGTGAATTGGTGCAGCCACTGTAGAAAAGAGTATGGAGATTATTCAAAAAAATTAAAAATGGAAATACCATATGACCCAGCAATTCCAACACTGGTATTTACCCAAAGAGAACAAAAACACTAATTCAAAAAGATCTGTGCACCCTATGTCTATGGCAGCATTACTTCAACAGCCCAGATATGGAAGCAATGTAAGTGTCCATCCGTAGATGAATGGATGAAGATGAGGTGTATCTCTACAGTGGACCATTAACTCTAAAAAAAGGGTGAGATCTTGCCATTTACCACAACATGGAGAGAAGGTATTTTGCTAAGTGAAATAAGTCAGAGAAAGACAAATACTGTATGATTTTACTTACATGTAGAGTCAAAAAACCAAACCAAACAAACAAAAAGCAGAAACAGACTCATAAATGCGGAGAACAAAATGATGGTTGGCAGAAGGAGGGAAGTGAAGGGTGAGTAAAATGGGTAACGGGGAGTGGGAGATACAGGCTTCCAGTTACAGAATGAATGTCACAAGAATAAAGGTACAGCATAGGGCATATGGTGAGCGGTGCTGTAACAGTGTTGTGTGGTGACAGATGGGAGCTACACTTCTGGTGAGCACAGCATGAGGTATAGACTTATTAATTCACTATGTTGTACACCTGAAGCTAATGTAACATGGTGTTGTCAATATACTTCAATTAGAAAAAGTATAAATTTTATTTAAAATGAAGCAAAAAAAAAAAGAGAGAGTTTACTCTGTACAAGATATCAGATCAGGAGCTTGGGGGCGTATATAGAAGACCAAGCTCTGACCGCTGAACTCACTGAGTTTACGTTGAATTGGAAGTGTATGTGAGGGTAAAATATGGGTGTGCACTAGAGGTAATCAGAAATTATTTTCAACAGTTTAAGAGATGCTATAGAATGCCTATATACAAGATTCACTCCCAAATAGACGGTAATGGTAATAGCCTGAGAGTGCCCAAGCTATTCTTCTTACCACTCACTGTTTGAGTGCCTACTCTGTCCGAGGCATCACATGCAGTGCTTTGCAAATGGAACTCAGATGTTCCCAATCCCTTCAGGTTTCTCTGGGTCTGTTTCTTTGCCTTGAGCTTCCATCCATCATCATGTGCAAAATCCAACACATTCTGTGATATTTTGGAGGCTCTCTGTGTGTGCATGAGAGTGGGTAATGGGTGTTACATTCTCCTGCCTCCTCGCACAGACTCCCTCTCCCTGACTCTTGGTCACCCCTTCCCAGCTCCCCATGTATATGTTGATCCTCCTCTGCCCCCTTCACCCCACTCATGACACACCTCCCTTCTTTCTTCCTGAAAACATCACTCACACACATGCATTGTAGCTACAGACTGTCCTGAAAGTTAGAGGGAAAGAGTAAAGCATGTTAGGTGCTGAACAGATTGGAAAACATTCTGAAATTGAGTGTTGAATATTTTACATCTAATGCCTTCTCTCCAAAGATGTCTTCCACTCAGTCCCACTTCCCTCCAAATTTCAGCCTCTTCAACCTTATGCCCCTTTTCCTGACTGACTATAGATATCCGGTTTCAAAAACTTTACTAAGCAGAGAAAATCAGTTCCTTTGAATTCAGATCTAGACTTGGTGAGGGAAGGAGTGAAAAGAATAGTTTTGCCTTTGGGATCCAAAGAAACATCAAGATATTTTCTAAACAAAAAAACCCAATTCTCTCCTTAAGAAGTATTGTTTCAGGTGCCTGGGCGGCTCAGTCGGCTAAGCTTCCAACTGTTGATTTCAGCTCAGGTCATGGTCTCAGGATCAAGAGATCAAGCCCCAGGTTGGGCCCCATTCTGGGCATGGAGCCTGCTTGGGGTTCTCTCTCTCCCTCTCCCCTTACCTACTCCCCCCCCCCAAAAAAACAAAACAAAAAATATTCTTCTGTTTTCACCAATAATCCAAATGGAAGCAATCTAAAAATAACATTCCTGCTCTCACTTAATTAGCATCTATGTATACACCTGGAACAAGTAGTGATTATTATTCCCATTTTACAGGTGACGAAAGTGGGGCTTAAGGAGATTAATGTACATAATCCCCCCAGTTTGTAAGTGATGGAGTTGGAATCCATACCTGGATTTACTGACTCTAGAGTGGCTCACACTTGACTACCTTCTTATATATCGCTGGTACAGAAAGCAAGGGCTACAGGCATTCGGGAAAAGTCAGACAGTGGCAGAAAGTAGAGGAGGGGAGATTTCAGCTGGAGAAAGAGACACGTAAGTGAGAACTAGTCCAGATATGAAGCTATAAAGATCTGAACTGAGGGGTAGCAAGGGGTAAAGAGTTTTGGGGAGCAAAGAGAATTCAAAATGGCTTCATGTTTTCTAGTTCGGATGACATTCATTCATTCATTCAACAAATAGTTGTTGCTACGGCAGGCACTATATATATCAGGCATTGTGCCAAATGTTAGAAACAGTAGCAAGAATAGGGAAGTCGGGGATGAGAGGATCAGGGGGTCTACAATCAGACACGAAGGGGTTGCCGGAGAACACACTTCCTGGTGTAATGTCCAGCAGGCAGCAGGAAATACCAAACTCATTTGCCTGCAAGATGGAGGCACTCAGAGACCACCAGGTGGCAGCACGGACTTGGAAGTGAAAGTGAAGCACGCCTGGCTAGTATCCATTAAGTCTCCTGTGGGACATCTGAAACAGATTAAAACAAAATACCATTATTCTTAGGAGAGCACTTTTTAAAAATGCATAAGTAATATTAACTAATTAAATGCTTATTTAAACATTTATCAACCTTTTATTTTGGGAGGGGATAGTTTGTTCTAAGGTACGTACATTAATATTGCTTGACTTTTACATAACAAAATTTATCAAACATATCTAGCAGAAATATGCATATGATTAGGGCAACAGCCTTCCAGCTGGACACACATCCCCAGTATTAGTGCATTGTACATCACCGTGTTCACAGTGTCTAAGCTAAATGCTTCCTGTACCGGCAGGGATGGAAAATACTGTAACTGTGGGAACACGGAGGTTATAATACCGCTCACTGAAGTGAATGTTTTGTTACATAATTAGCACATTATTTTCCTGGTGTGTTTCATGTAGATCTGTTTCTATATTTAGCATAATCCTTCTACCCATGCTTTGTGTCCCATCCCGCCCCACCTTCCCTGAAATGAAGCACACTTAATAACCCCTTACTCTCAGGTTGTTTTGTCTTTCTCTTAACAATTAGTTCTCTACCTTCTCATTCCATGTACTCATAAATCTCCCTGTAATCCAACAGTGTGCTATTGTTAAGGGAAGGAACCAGCGTGAGGGCTCAGCATCAAGGCAGCACGGCAAAGGAGGACCAGGCAGAACAGAAACTGTACCTTCATCCTCCACACTTAAGAGCTCCTTTGGTGCATTAAAAGGATACAGTTGGTAATTAACGCCAGGCTCACACGGCAGATATGACAGTTTGCAAGTCCATGATTTGTATTTTGCTGGGCAAAGTTATTCTGCATTGTTTAGTCGATGGTAGTGAATAGTTCATTCCAACTGCGAATTCAATTCTTATCAACTAATCCGTGTCTTGACCTTCTGTAAGTCTAAATTATTGAAATTCTTCTATTAAATGGCAAGATCTCACCCTTTTTTATAGTTAATGGTCCACTGTAGAGATACACCATATCTTTATCCATATTGATCCATGGTTCATCCAGCAACGTGGGAAAAAAGAAGAAACTTACATTGTGAACAATCCACCCATCAAAACAAGTGTCTGTTTCTGGGATTTGGTGGAACTCAAGAGGGCAGAAAAAGAAGAGATTTCTATAACACATGGGAAAACTGGCACAGAAAAGGAGAGGAGGAAGAAGAAAGGTGATCTAGACAAAAACACTATACCACTATGGAGAAGTATTTTACACAAAAACTCTCAGTATTATGAAAGGCAAAGAATATCAGAGAAATTGTTCCAGATGAAAAGGACAGGATGACTAGATGTGTTGTATGAACCTGGATTGGATCCTGCACTAGGAAATAAAGGAAATTATTGGGATAATTGATAAAATGAATATATGGACTGTATGTTATCAGAGCTACATTTTCTGAATTTGATCATTATACTGTGGTTATGTGAAAGAACATCCTTGTTCTAAGGAGGCAGAGGCAGAAATGTTTAAGGAGGAAGGGGCATGATGTTGGCAACTTCTCAGATAGTTCAGAAAAAAAAATAGAGATGAAAAGCCAAATACCATAAAATACTATCACACGTTGAATCTAGGTGAAGTTTCAAGGCATATGGAAGCTCTTTTCACTGTTCTTACAACTTCTCCATACATTTGAAATTACTTTAAATTTAAAGGAACAATGATGGGGCACCTGGGTGGTTTAGTCGGTTAAGCGTCTGACTCTTGGTTTCAGCTCAGGTCATGATCTCAGGGTCCTGGGATCGAGCTCCTTGTCGCATGGGGCTGTGTGCTCAGCAGAGACTCTGCTTGAGGATTCTCTCTCTCTCTAAAATCTTTAAAAAAAAAAAGTGACAATGATAATGATATTAATAATAATTCAGAGAAACTGGACCTAAAGCTTCATACTAGCTACATTTTTCTGCTTCAAATTAGACTAGCTCAGCTGGACAGCTTTGTCTAATCATCTGTGATCGCTACAGAATTAAATATGCTCAAGTCTGTGTCTAAAGTTTACATTAAATATTTTGTTTTAATTATTCACATATTATAATTAATTATAATATATAAGATAAATATAGAGTAATATGTTATATGATAACATATAATTATCTTAATTATATTATTAATTATGTTATATAATAACATCACTCTATATTATTATATAATAACATCACTCTATATTATTATATAATAATATAACTATTATTATTATATAATAATATAACTATTATTATTATATAATAATATAACTATTATTATTATATAATAATATAACTATTATTTTATAATAATATAATTATTGTTATTATTATATTATTTAAATATTTTTAAGAGAAATAGTGCAGGAAAAAAGAGACCTTTTTTCTGAATCATTGAGAGCAAGTTAACCAACCTGATACCCATAACCGCGGAATATTTCAGTGTGTGTTCCTACATCTTCCTACAAACAAGGGCATTCTCCTATAGAGCCATAACACAACCACCAACATCAGGACATTAACACTGGTACATAATTACCATCTGATTCTCAGACCCTCCCCCCCACTGTTGTGCTCCCACTAATGTCCTTTACCTCAAGTAGGTGAGTTCAGAACCACACGTTGGGCTTAGCTGTCTGTCCCTTTGGGCTCCTTCGCTCTGGAACTGTTCCTCAGACTTTCTTAACTTTCGTGGCCTTGGGACTTTTGAAGACGGTACATCAATTATTTTGTGGAATGTCCCTCAAGCTGTTGTTCCCTGATTAGCTTCAGGTCACGCATCTTCGGCAGGAACATCACAGATGTGACGCTGTGTTCTCCTCGTTGCCCAAGAGTGGGGGCTCGTCAGTTCACTTTGTCCTGTTGCTGGGGATGCGCACTTTGATCGCTTGCCTAAGGTCTTAACTTCCAGACTTCTCCGATGGGAAGTTCTTCTTTTGTTCTTTGGAATTAGTAAGTATATTGTGCACAGGTACTTTTAGGATAAATAGCCCGTGTCTCATCAAATTTGCAATTTATTCGTGTGTTTATATCAGTATAGACTCATAGTTTCCTATTTTAGTCAATAGGTTACGCTTTACTAGCAATATTATTTATTTTAAAGTACAAATTGTGCCAGTCTCCCCATCATTCTTTGAGTACTTTCTTAGTTTTTGACACACATACAAAAGAGTTTTCTGTCTCATCTTGTATTTTCTCTGCCCCCGCCCTGGAATCAGCAAATTCTCCAAGGAACCTGGTTCCCTTTTTGTAGAATGATATTGAGAAAAACAGATCCGAGTGCTTGGAGTTTCATTCACTGTTATTAGGCATCACTTCACCCAGTGGACAGAGTCAGACAATGTATGTATACCTGTGTGTATTCTTAAATCTATTTATAGGTCTTTATCTTCCTCTCTATTTAGCAAAAAACTGTACGTTCACGCTGTTCCTACCAATTCCAATCCAACACTCCCGAGTCCATTTTGTTTTCTCTCCCTCTCTGGCAGAGAGAGATCTATCTCCCATTACCTTTAATATATCTACCTATTTGATCAATTCCCCAAAATATGAACAATCTCTGCTGTCACCACTCACTCCCCATCTGGAAGCTTTCCTCACCACATTTCAGCTCCAACACCTCAAGGTTTGGCTGCCCCCTCTGCTTCCTCTGTGGACCTCATCCCAATGCTCTTAGGGCTCTGATTCTCCCCAGGCTGCCACCCTGCTCCGCGGATACACTTCTGACTTCGTCTGGGCTGCAACACCCCATGCCAGGCCACCCTTCCCTAAGGGTTTCCTTCCCACACTACTCAGGTTCTAATATAGCCTCCCCTCCCCTGTCCCCCCAGGACGCACCCACACAGGGATGCCCTTCTCACGCTGCCCAAGGGTGGGAGCTCATTCTTCTTCCAGCCAACTTGTCCATTTGTTATCATTCCTTATAAAATCGATGAAAGTAGAGGCAAAATAAAATTTACCCAGAGGAATTGCCACACCACGGCAATGTGTTCATAAGCTTCAATGAAGCAGGCTTGAAATGAATTAGGTAGCTCTCAAGATAATAACCCATTAAGCTTTAAATTCTCTGAACTCAAATCCTATGAAATTTGCCCAAGGAATGGAGATTTGGTAGACTGCGTGGGATATGGAAGCCAGAATAGCAGGACCCGCTCTTTCTCTCTCCACGAGGTTACGGAACAATATCCGAGTTTCCCAGATGACATGAAGAATTCAGAGAATGGGCCTCGAAAGCTGTCCCGTTCTGATGAAATCATCTGTTGATTCTATTAGTAAACAAGCAATCAGATGTACTGGGTGTTTTCTTCTACTGAGTGGCCAAGTATTTATTTACTTGACTGGCAGGCACTCTAGCCCACCTGGCATGGTGGTGATGGGAGCCACATAGGTCTCTGCTCTGTCCCCGACTTTGAGTCGGTGTGGGTGACACCGTTTGCTTGGCCACTTTCTAAACTCCTTTCTTGGCTCTTGATCTACATCTAAACTTCCAGCTTTCAACAGAGGCAACGGAGTTCTCAGGAAAGAGAGTGGGCTTTGGAGCCAGTCAGGTATGGTTTGAAATCTAATAAAGGTAAAGCTTAGTTTTTTTCATCTGGAGAATAGCATCAAAAGTTATGCCTATTTTGCTAACTTTCAGTGAAGATTTGGGAGAGCATAAATGTAACGGGGGAAACAATTTGATAATTATGCGTGTGCTTTTTTTACTTCTTAGTTTCTTAATTCATGGCCTTGGTCCTAGGACACTCCAGGAACCCATCTGCCTGAGGGAGGGAGATTAAGATTTCTATAAAAGGAACACCAAACAAAACTAACAACAACAACAAAATGACAGATAATGTTCAGTTGCTGTCATTTAAACTGTGGTTTAGTTTAAATGAAGCAAAACATTTAGAGCTTTAAAAAAAAAACATTTGAAATGTAGGGGAAATGAAGCAAAACAAAGGCCTTTCAGGTGAGACTTTGCCACAAGAAAGGATTACCTAAATTCATTTATCTTCTTCTTTAGCTTCGAGTTTTATGTAAGATGCCAGCAGAGCAGAGGGGGAGCAGAGACCTACCTTTTATGTAGAGGACACAGGGAGAGAGAAGAGTCAGACAGATGGATGTGCCCTGATTTTTCCCTCTGAAATTTGTTATATAAGTCGAGTGCATGGGCTCTTATCTTGCTACTTGTCTGGGTCTCAGGAAGGAGGACACCTCATAAGCTGCCACATACCAAACAGGGAACAGTCTACCCAAATAAACTTGGGAGTGCAATGTGGTCAGTTAGAGAAATGCCTCAAAGTGTAGCTTCCCAGGCTACTCTCCTTCCCATAAGACAAGGACACCGTTAAGGCCAGTGGACCTGCCGTGGAGCTGCTGGGATAAGGCAAAGTGACCTGCAGGGAGGCTAAGGGTGGATGGTCTGGCCAGGTGACCACATGGAAGATAAAACAGAGACCCAGGAGCCAGCAGGCAGTGAGAGATAAGAAGCTAAGACAGTCTGAAAATTGACTGGCTCTGCCCAGAAGCATTGCCCAAAAGAAAGACCCATGAGTTCCTCGGCCCTCAACAGCAGGTTTGGAAGGAGTTGATCAAGCAACATCGTTCTGGAGGCCAACAGGTGTTGCCGGATGATACTCCAAATTCAACCCAAGACCGGAGGATCCCTTCCCCCCAAACCCAAGAGGTTGTGTGGCCAGCCTGTACCACCTTCAACACCACCCACAGCACCTTACAGAGAGGGAGTAATCTGAGAGACAGAGCATTTGTACCCAAACGAGACTTTTTTCCCCAGAAAGGATTGTTTTATTTTTTAGGTTGGACTAAGTTTAAACTACATTAGAGGTTTTTTTTTTTTTTTTTTTTTCATCTCCCCACAGGGTGGAAAAGGGGGAAAATCTGTAAGGGGTCTTATCCTTGGTCACAGACTCAAGCCGCTACAACATATACCCTGCTTGTTCACACGATGCTCTTGGGCCCAACTCAGTCCTAACGTCTACCACCAAAATAAGCAGCCAAGAAATTGAAAACAGGGTCCGAACACAGCCAAGTCATCTTCCAAGAGTGGTTATTAATGTCCCATCTGTCAGAAGCTCCCTCTGCCAACAGTCAAACAGTATTGCCTGTGGCCAAAGATGGGAGACTATGGGAGAGCACTGGGTTCCAGGTCCTTTGTTGGTCATACTTAATCAGTATGCTTCTTTTCCATCTCTTTAAGGGCAGGTTGTTAAGACTGTTGAATTTCATGGAAACGAGAGAAAGTATTAGGGAAGTTTCCATAAGCTAACCTAAGAAGACTTTCTGCAACTCCACCCATGGTGGGCCAACATCAGCTATTCCGTTTCCAGAACTTTCAGGGGAGGACATCAGGGAAAGGCCTATATACCATGTCTGAGTAGAGACTTACTTTTTAAACAGAATCCTGTGCTCAACTGAATTCTTAGGACTTGGACCAAAGGAAGAAAACACAAAACACAAAGCAAAACATGAGAGGAAAGTGTCCAGGTCTAAAAGTTCACTTTGTGCCACCTGGAACTGTGTCATTAAATACCAGTGATTCAGCTTATGAAGCTACCTTGCCAAAACAGTGCCTTTAAAGGTACTTGGAACATAATTTGTGTTTAATTTTAAATGAAACTGATTAGAAACGTGTATGTTTTATTTACCAACAAGACCAAATTGCTGGGTTTCTGCCCAAGCTTCACAGGTGCAGAAGTCTATGTAAAAAAGCCCTAATTCTGAAGACAAAATAGGAATTTTCCTACTGGCAGTTCCCTTCTTGGTTAATTAGATGGTATTAGGAAGAAAAAGGTTGGCCATGTTATCTAGAAGAAAGTGTTATTAGAGACAGCATTATATCCTAAAAACATTTAATACCCTGTGTTCTGGTCGCTAATGTGCCATCTGGAGCAGCTACTTGGGGAAAATTACAGCAAACTGATAGGAACATAAAAAAAAAGCCTCAGTTTATTACAAAGATAAAACTCTCTTGATGAAAAAAAATAAGCATGTCAAGTGCCATTTATGAGTCCTGATTTGACAGACAAATACAGGGGACGAAGGGTCACAAGACTTACCTCTTACTAGAACCACCAGCACATCTGTGCTCTTAAAAGCCAAGGAACTTCTCAGAGACCCATTTCCCTTTTTGTAGAATAGAGATAATATTTAAATTTTATTTATTTATTTTTAAAGATTTTATTTATTTATTTATTTATTTATTTATTTAGAGCAAGGGGAGGGGCAGCGGGAGAGGGAGAGAGAATCTCAAGCAGACCCCACACTAAGTGCTGAGATCATGACCTGACCTGAAACCAAGAGTCAGCCACTTAACTGACTTTAAGTGGCTAAGGTTAGGGGCACCTAGGTGCCCCTAGAAAGGCATTTGAAGTGACGATTTAGACACTAGCCATCAATTCCTAGGTGTCATACTTCCTTAATTTTCTGTCTTATATGAGGATGGGTGTTCTGATTAATGAATCATTGTGTTCGTAAAGTCCAACATAAGTTAACTTTCATTATAATAACCTTGTTTCAAAAAGCTTGTCATGCTTTCTACCAATTACATTAGGATGAAAAGAAAGATTGAAATACTTAAGAAGGTGTTCTCCAAAACAAAAAAAGGGACAATGGTGAATACACCTGCTATTTACACACTTCTTGTCAGATGGTACAAAATGAGGTAGAAAATGAGGACAAACTGCTGGCCCCACAAAGATTATTTAAGCTCCATTGGGGACCACTAGGAAGTCAACTCCAGCAGAATCATTTTGGACCAGAAAGAGAGCAACATGGTACCTTCATGGTAAATGGCCTCCATTTTTCCTTTAGAAATGGCTTTGGATTTTTTTTTTACAATGGGTGTTCTGTAGGCTTAGGGATGGAAACTTCTAATGGCATGATTCATTTCTGATTTCATTAACAGAATTACTCACCATTTTTTGTTTGAGAAAAAGCATTCACCATGCTGAAGCCTAGAACTTGCTTAAAAAGTAAGAACACTTCTAGCCTCAGACTCATAATTTAGAAGCCTAAAATTTTGCAGCTCTGAGTTGTAAGCCATTCAAGAGCTTCCATGATCTGATCTTACCATTCCTTTCCAAAATGTTCACCTCACCCTCTCCCATTATCCCACATTTCTATATAGCTAGAATGCGAGGAGTTTTGTTTGTTTTGCTTAATATCCCTACATTTTCTTTTGTTTTACTGGCAAAAATTTCTTTCTTCTCAAGTTGTGACTTGTTTATATCCCTCCCTTCCTTCTTACAAGCTGTATTTAAATGACATTTCTCCTGTGAAGCCTTCCTTGCATCTCCATCTACCCCCAGCTAGACGTGATCTCAACTTCGCTGCTACATTCCAACAGCAGTTAGCCAGTACATCTTTTGTAGGGAGACTTTGTCATATTCTAGTCCGTGTTTGTGATTTCTATGCAACTCTCATCTTCCCTAACGGTGATGATGGTAGTAAGAGCAGCTACTATTGCTCTGAGGGCTCACTGTGCTATAAGCGGTGTGCAAGCTAGAGCTTGAGTCTTGCAGTCCTTCTATAAAGCAAGCACCTTATCTCTATTTCATGAATGAACAAACAGGTTTAGAGAGCGTAAAGCAGCAGGGTCCAACATCCCAGGGCCAGCAAGTAGTAACACTGGGACTCAACAAGACCTCCGTCCAACCCCAGAACCCCTTCTCTTAGCCACTGCCCTATCACCAGATCCAGAAGTTCTTTAAAAGGGTGGTGGAGGAAGCTCACCACTGAACACCTAACCTATACCTGGCACTGGAGCAGGAACTTTCATGTGCATTCTCTCATTTATCCGTGACTTACATAGTATAGTCTGCACTTGGCAGTGGGGAAAACCAAGGTTCACTACAAATATATTTTTTGAAAGGGAACTACCTAGAAAAAGCCACCTGTAGTGCATATAACTGATGAAAGATTGAGCGCCAGAAGATACACACACGTCCCACACGTCAACAAGGAAAATAATAACTACTTGGCAAGAAAATGGGCAAAAGACATGAACAGGGCAAAAGACATTCAGCACAGAAGAACCCGGAAAGACCAAAATCACATGAGCTGCTGTTTGGACTGTTTCAGCTTACTAGAAATGAAATACAAATCGCCACCACGAGATGCCATTTCATGCCTGTTGAATTGACAAAAATTAAAATGCCTGACCACCCGACATGTGAAGGTGATAGGAAGTTTTGTATTCCTAGGTCCCATAGGCATTGCAAAACCTCTCTCTGAAATGGTGGTACCAGTTGTCATTTCCATTTCCATTTCTAGTATATGAACCCTCCTATGACTGCCAACATTTGGAGTTGTCAGGTGTTTCCATTTTGGTCAGTTCGAAGAGTGAGAGATGGCATCTTGTTGTTTCAATGTGTACGTCCCTTCATCCTAGCAAAGCTGAATATCATCTCCTCTGGGGAAGGAGATAGAGGATGAGATTCGGCCTTATACTAGCCTTCCGTCTCTGAATAACAACACCACAGACTTCATAGCTTAAATCAATGCGCTTTTATCATCTTTCAGTTTCTGGGTGTTAGAAGTCCAGGCGAGGTTGTGCTGGGTTGTCTGACCAGGGCCCAAGGCTGAAATCGGGGAGTCAACCCAGCAGTGCTGACATTTAGGAGCTGGACTAGAAAAGAGTCCAAGCTCCGTTGGGTTGTTGGTCAGGGTCATTCTCTTGCAGCTGCAGGATCATGGTGGCCTGTTTTTTCGAAGCCAGCGATGAGGAGAGAGGTTCTCTGTTGTTGCAAGTCTCTGACTTCCAGACGCTCTTTCAGAGGGCTCCCTGATTAGACGAAGCCCAAACAGGGTAATCTCCCCTTCAGCAAACTAAAAGTCAGCTGGTTAAGGACTCTAATTATATCTACAAAATCCCTTACTCTTTGCCATATAATGTCACTTAAGAGAGTGACATCTCATCATCTTTGCCATATTCTGTGAATTAGAAACGAGTCAGAGGTTCTGTGACTCAAAGGGAGGGGACTATACAAGAGTGTGGGTCATTGGATATAACCCCAGGACATGTCCACCACAGGGCTAGAGGCTTGATTTTGCCTAGGCTATGTTCTCTCTCCAAAAAATGGAATCTAAATTTTAACATTTATTTAATCTTGATGTTGCCTACACAGATACTTGTTTTATCATTTCTGGGACTTTTCTTTATCATCAAAGTAGTAAAGTGTAAGCAACAAACTTTTTAAAAAATTAATAACTAAGCTCACCAATAAGGGACATTTTAAAAGACCAATAAAACAGAAGAGGAGGGTGCAGAAGGGGTCAGGTTTGATGATATCATCACTTTGTCTAAACACCACATTCTGAGAGCCCATGATTACTTTTTTTGGACTGTTTTAAAAACCAGTAGGTCCATGGATCCAATGTCCGCCCTTCATGCCCAATTAACAAAATACATCCGTGTTATGTTTTTATTTGATGAAACAGGAGATGAGCTCCTTTGGTTCCCCACTGCTGATGTTAGTTACTGGATAGCATCTGGCTTATTTTCAGAGCTGCCAGCTAAGAGCTACTGCAAATCCAAGAAAACCAGGACTCCAGATCATGAAACACATGTTTGGTCACATTCCTGCAGAAAGAAAATTAACCCCACCTCCAGTAACTTGTTGACAAAGTCACAGAAATTGATACTGTCAGGGAAGCGTCTAGTCAAACGTGGCTGGAGTCTGTGGCCTAAACTCTAAAAATGCATTTACTTTACTATGAGTTAGCAAAGCATAACAAGTTTCAACAAGATCGGAACAGACTGGAGGTTTGAATTATATAAACACATTTTGGTGCCAAGAGAAAACACTGCAAAGTAGTTTAAGCAACTCAAAGAATAGAGTCTGAGTAAACTTTTAAGCAGGGAAGGAGAAACCTGTCCTTTTCTAGAAACTTAAGGAATGGTAAAGATATCAATAACTGATTTAACATTTTCAAACTCTTTCTTGACCCCCTGCTTCTTTTAAATTATTTATTTGCCATTTTATTTGCATTTACTTTAAATTGTTTTATTTGTTTGTCTTACCTCTTTCAAAAAAAATTAGGTGAGAACAAATAGAAAAATTGGAAGGCTCCTCTGGAAAGTTCTCATCTCAACCTTCTTTTAGCTCCATCCCTATGGAGAGTGAGGCAATCAGAGTCCTCCAACTGTAGGCATAAATGGGGCCCAGAGAAAAATCACACCATGTGGGCCTCTCTATTGATTTCTCTAGGAGATAGGTTTTCTTTGAATGAGGATCATCTTGATTGGGAAAAGAGGTTGCGACAGAGCATCCCAGGGGCAGGGAAAAGAGTAAGCCTGGTGCCAGTTAAAGGAATTGAGCATTGATTGTTGTCTGTGAGTTTCTGGTGTTTTGCTCTATGTGGCACAGGTACCTCCTCTTCTCCTATTGGAAACTCTGCTGAACCATTACCCTAACACTACTATCGTCGTTCTGTATTGCTCTGTTAATAAATTACCTTATAACTCAGCAGTGTAAAACCACAAATCTTTATCATCATACCTCATTTCTAGGTTCAGGAATCCAGAAGCAGCTTAGCTGGGTAGTTCTGGCTCAGGGTCTCTCGGGAGGCTCTAACCAAGGAGTTGGTCAAGGTTTCGGTCATCTGAAGGCTTGACTGGGGCCGGATGATCTGCTTCCAAGGTGGCTGCCTCAAATGTCTGTTGGCCACAGGCCTCAATTCCTTGATAAGTGAGCCGCTCTGTAAGCTGCTATGGCGTCTTTCTGAGATAACAGTTGCCTTCCCCCAGAGGGAGTAATTTGAGAGAGTGAGGCAAAACTACAAAGTCTGTTATTTCTAGCTTTGGAAGTGACATAGCATCCTCTCTGCAGTATTCTGTTGGTTGCACAGATGAATCCTGATACGATGCAGGAGATCACACAGGGTGCGACTCTCAGGAGGCAGAGATCACTGGAAGCTGTCTTGTAGGCAGGCTACCGCAACCACTTGAAATAATGAATTGTTGATACTTGCTTCAATATTTCTCTCTCCACATTTCAAGTGATCTCTTTTCCCTAGTACGTTGAAGTTTTATTGTCTTTGGAATTAAAAAAAAAATCTGAAAGTATATAAATGTTAGGGCTGGACTTTATATGTTGCCCCTCCAGAAGTATGTCTACTTTATTTTTTAAAGATTTTATTCATTTATTTGAGAGAGGGAGCACAAAGGGGAGGAGGGGCAGAGGGAGAGGGACAAGCAGACTCCCCACTGAGCATGGAGCCCAGTTCAGGGCTTGATCCCAGGATGCTGGGATCATGACCTGAGCTGAAGGCAGATGCTTCATCAACTGAGCCACCCAGCGCCCAAAGAAGTATGTTTACTTTAAAAGAGAGGTTTCTTTGGGGTGAGGGAAATATTCCAGAATAAGATAGTGGTGATGGTTGTACAACATTATGAATATGTTAAAAATGATTGAATGATATACTTTAAAATGCTCAGAATATGTGATGTGAGTTTCCTTGGGATGAAAAACAATTTTAATCGAGGGGGTCTGATAACATTCATATCAAATTAGCTTATCCAGAAAGACTTAGAGCAGCTTTTAGCTCTTTATATTCTGTTGGTTCTCTCAGCTCAAAACGCAGAGTATGATTAATCCAGAAACTATCAGGTCCTGGGAAAAATGATTTATGGAGCTCACACTTAGCATAGTTTGGAGTCTACTGGAAGTAACAGGAAGTACTAGGGCAGTGTAATGGCAATTTCATAAGAGCACCATTGACTCGCATTCCTGTGATCCAGCTCACATGATCCTTCCATCAGGAAATACGTACAGCATATCTTATTCTGGCCTAACAAATGTTATCAGTAGATTCGTGCATTTCCCCCAAAATCACTTATGTCAGGGCATTTTTTGCATGATCTGTGATTTCACTTGGCAGTTGTTTTCCATTATGTTCCATCATGTCATCAGTTACTTGGAGAGAGGCTCCAGATTTTCTTCCTGTATTCAATACCATCTGTGGCTATGAGACCAAGTCTGCCAAAGACCCTTGATCAGGTTTTGTTGTCATGCATATGCGCCATCCTTATCAGTGATCAGGAAGACAGAGTCAACCTCAGCTGGCGCTGATGGCCACTGTGTGCCAGGCCTCCCATCTACTGCATCACCGGATATTAACCAACAGTCCCGAATAGTGCTTAGTCTTGAGCCTCAGACTGGTTACATGACTTTCCCCAAGGTCATCCAATCAGTTAAAAATATATTACCTGAAATAAAATGCCTAGGCACAGAGCATTCTGCTTTGAAGCAATTCAATAAACTGTAATTAAATTCAACTGAAAATAATGAAATTGACCTCATCTGACTTGATATGTACAAAGATTGTGTGCTAGCTGGAACTCTCCCTTCCCACTTACCTAATTCTCCAGGACCTAACCCTTATCCTTCTGTGATTCAGAGGAAGATGCATAGGAAATAGGGGTCAGTGAGCATGTGGCTTTCAGACAGGTCATGGTCTTCTCTGCTCCACCTCTCCCTATCTCTTCTTTTCCTCTCTCCCAGCAAGTCCAGAGCAGAGTTGCTTGCATGAGATCAAAGCATGACGCTGCTCGTACATGTTGGTCAAAGTCATGGGGTCAGCACAGCAGATTGGCTCAATCCTCTCAAGGCCCCGGGAGCGTTTTCTGTCTCTTGGAGGCCTTTTCCAAGTTCTGTTTTTCTGGTTTTCTGTGGCAACTGGTAAAATAGGGAAGTATCGACTCACAAAATTGGATGGCTCTATCATGTGATAAAATGTTTTGCTTCTTCCTGCTCTGCATTGATATCTTTTATTAACTAGAATCATAAAATATCTTATGTATAAGCATAAATTGAGTAATAATGCAACTTTTGTAATTACTGAATGCTCATGCCTTGGAGAGAGTCAGGGAAATGTGTCTCAGGGTGCAATGGCACCCAGCTATACTGACATAAGGGAACTTAGGTCAACACTAACGTCAAATGAAGAGAGACACAGGAGACTTCAAAATGTCTCACTAACCGCAATGAGATTTGCTGCTCCAATTCGCAAAGAGGCAGCTAGAAAGACATTCCAGAGGTAAAGGGTCAGAGAGTTTGCAGAACTCTGGTCCTTCTGGGAAGTGAAGAAGGGAACATGCGGAACACAAAAAGCCTTGTCCTCGGGCTTGCAAGTGGAGCCTTCTGATAATCCCAGAATTGCCACTATGACCCGAATCTGCTCTTTGGGACCTTTTACAGATGAATAATCCTGGGGTCCAGCACAGCCAGGGCCCAGAAATCTCTCTGAAAGGAACTTAGTACATATTTGTGCTTCGACAAAACCCATAATCCGCAGTAATCCCCTTTCACCAGGACTGAAGGGGAAAGGAGGAAAGGAAAAGGAACCTGAGAAATTACTCATTTTTTAGGGCGATCATGATAAACAGGTATCTGCATTAAGAGCCTGGATATCAAGAGTGTTTAATTTGAGTGTCTCCACAGTTTGGGGAGGAAGTTTGAAACACTCTTACGCACCAAAAGCAAAATATTTTCATTGGTAGTCTTTTGACTAAGGATGATATTAAAAATATTTCATAACCAGTAAAGTCATAGAAATTGATATGTAAATTTAAAATTAAAAACATAACTTTATATACTCTAAGGAAAAAACCCTAAACATTCATGTGTTTTTTAAAGTCACTTGCCAAGAGATTGAGTTGTGATAGAATTCCTTAACAATTGGGGCACCTGGGTGGCACAGCGGTTAAGCGTCTGCCTTCGGCTCAGGGCGTGATCCCGGCGTTATGGGATCGAGCCCCACATCAGGCTCCTCCGCTATGAGCCTGCTTCTTCCTCTCCCACTTCCCCTGCTTGTGTTCCCTCTCTCGCTGGCTGTCTCTGTCTCTGTCAAATAAATAAATAAAATCTTAAAAAAAAAAAAAAGAATTCCTGAACAATTGTAATAATTTCCGGATTATTTATTTATTTTTAAATACCGTTTGTATGATCTTTTGTTTGACATGGCCGTCACTAGCCACATGATGGCCCCGTCGGAGCTCTAATTTATTAGACACACGTTTCCTCCACATCAACTTCCTCGTTACATTGATCATGACAAGGTGATCTGTGATGTTGTGGAGTGCGTGAGGGTCACTGTCTCTCATCTCAGCTCTCGGATCTCCCCAGTGTTCTCTGGGGCTTTACTCCTTTCTTGCCATGCCCTCTGACCCCTCATTATCCCAGACAGACTGCCGGGACAGGTTGCCCACCAGAAGCCTATCCTGGCATAAGGGAACCATAAGGTGAGAGGAAGGTGGGAGGGAAAGAGGGAGTGAGGTGGAGGAGAAGGACTTATCTTGGTCACTAGGAGTCTGCCTCTTTCGTCCATCCCCCCTCCCTCGCCAAGGTGGTGGAAGATGGTGGCTGCAGGTGCTATGTGGGTCAACCTGTGGTCAGCCTTGCGGGTTAGAGCTCAGCTACCGAGCAATATACAAGCGAGGTAAGAAAAAGGGAGGAGAATAAAAGAAATGCAAATGGAAGTTACTAACAGGTGGGCAAGTGCTTGGAGGTAAGAAGGAGGCAAGAGGGCTGTGGCTGAGGCTTGGTCTGCCTCCGGAAGAAGAGGGCAGGAGGGCATGCTGAAGGGACACCGAGCTCCTCTGTACACCAGTCTGTCCAGCAGCTTGCCATTGGTGTCCAGCCAGAGGGAAGTTCGCGTGGTTACTTCCTGGGGTGCTTTCCCTTTGGCTGTTAGAGGTCTCAGGTAGATTTCCTCCCCCATAGTCGTCTTCACTGTGCTCAGTTATCCCCTGCTACCCCATGGATCAGGAGAAGGTATCAACAAGTTCCCTCAAACCATCTGAGAGAACCCAAACAAATACCTGCTATGCTACTAGCTTCCCAGTTTCTACCCACGTCTGTGCCATTCTTCATCCCTTGGGCAGTGTTAGGCATTGTTTGGGGAGTTTACCAGAAACCTCTTCCTCAGCTCTGCTCCATGCCCATCCTCTCTCACCCAATAATTTTAAACCTAGAGAGAATTCTCCAACACCTGAAACAGAACATCTTTGGCAAGGTCTGTAACCCTACTCTCCCATGTTCAAACCAGAAAAACGTGTTAGAATTGTTGTACGTGCAATTTCTGAGACTATGTGTGCTGGATTTATATTATTGTTTCCCTTATCACAGTTACTGTTATACTAATAATCAATTGGAATTTATATGATTCAACATTTTTGTAATCCCCAACCATACTGGTTGATGTCAGCTGAATCAGCTCTGCCTGGGGCTATCAAATACAGGAACCTAAAAGTCTCTCAGCCATTTACCAAAGAATGTTCTGTGGATTCAGCAAATCTATGCAGTATATTGGGGAGTAATATTTTGGGGATGTTAAGCCAATGTATTTTTGTGTTATTTGAAATGACTAGTTCCTGAGTTACTCCATGGTTCTCATATCAAGCGTCACTCCTGGACAAATCAGACCACAGAACTGCTTTCATGGTGTAGAGGGGATGCCCTTACCACACAAAAGCTGAGTTTTCATGAAGCCAAGTATCTTGAAGGAAAAATGTGAAAATGTGGAAATCAGAGAGGACTATGAAGGGAAAGCCAACTTACTCTGAACCAGATGGACCCTGGGAGGGGACAGGAGACAAAGGAAAGGAACATAGGTCATCACCGTTGTTTTAACCTCTCCTCCCCTGGCCAAAGTAGCATAGGGAAGAGATGGGATAGATATGATAAGGGGAAAGCCAAAATCGGAGGGATTTTTAAGACCCGTACCTTTTTTGGAACTCTGAGAGAAAAGATCACAATGTGATGTGGCCTCAAAATATTGTCAGCCAAGTTTCCCGGGCCAGTATTTGCTGCCTTGCTAGCAGGGACATCTGGTCTCCAGTTCCACTGGTGTTAACGGTCTCCTGCAACATCTATGCTTGGCAGTGACTAGGGTGCTATCAGCACCAGTCCTGATCCAAGGCAGGATTTGGCCCTTGCTTCTGGCTAAGTGACCTCTAAGCTTAGCTTTCTGGCTCTCACAGAGATCCTATGCCTACTCAAAATCCTTTCGCCGTATTCCTTTTCTGTGTAAACAGTATGGAGTATGGTTTTCCTTATTGGCGACTATGAACTGTGGTTAAATCATAAAATAACACAAGGAATGGGATCCTGTAAGGAACTAGCTTGAGCATGTGAAATTGATTGAGTGGAGATGTTAGGGTACCAGTATTTGAGGTTAGACGACTCTGCAGCCGTAAAACACTTAATAAAGCTATCACCTATTGTACTTTTGGTCACAGATAGGACAGAGTGTAGTATTAGAAGAAACAGGAGGAATGATTTAGGATGCTTTTGAGGGTGGTCTACTTTTGTAGCTTTCACAAAGTCCTGCAATAGAAATATGAGCTTAGGCTAAAGATGACCATCTGAGAGTAGAGAGGAAGGCTGGAGACTTGAAGGAGATAAAATTGGAGTGAAAGGCAAGCCTAATAGGCCACACATTTCCCGAATACTTCCCATTAACCATTCTCTAGCCAAGAAAAGAGAATACAGTGTTGGGAAATGCTGGTTCATGGCTGGTGCCTTGCTCACCTAAGACTATTATTTTGAACAAATTCAAGGCAGATGCCATTGATTCAAGACCAAGAGACTAGACCAGGCCCCGAGAATCATGAATATGGAGCATGGATTCTCAGACTCAAAGATTATACAGACACATGCTCTGGCTGTAGTCATTAGCTCATGAGATAGATAAGAAACAAATCAAACCTATGCCTATGACATTTTTAATGGAATTATTCTCTGGAGAAGCCCCAGTATTTACCAACATTAACCAGAGGTTGTTCACCTTCTTTGGTAATGTCCACACCATGAAATCTCTGTTTAGGGTGCTGGATCATGAGACGCTATATCTGAACCTGAAAAGACCTCACAACATCCACAGACACCAGAATTGGAGTTGGACATATCAACTGACAGAGACACGGGGTTGATTTCCTTTAAGAAATCAATCATTGTAATTCACACAGGAATGATTATCTTTGGAAATGTAGATAAAAGAGTGTGTTTAGATGTTGAGTGACCAAAGGGATAGTCTGTAACAGAAATAGTTATATGCTTACCCTACAGCTACTTTGACTATTTTGTTTTTGTTCAGGTAGACACACTTATGCAAAATCATGAACCAGGTAGAAGATGAGCCCAGTCTTAGGGGCAATCTAAGTATATCATGGTGGCCCTCTTCCGTTAACTAGTGATTGATTCATACAAAGACATGGCGATAATTCTGGCCAATGAGGAAAGAGGAAAAGTCTGGTGGGGAGATCTTTTGTCCTGAGTAAGACACAAAAAAGAAACAGTGCTTCTTCCTTTAGATATTGTTGTTTATGAACATGTTACCTGAAACGGCAGTTATCTCTTAGCCAAAACACACAGAGGACAGAATCATACAGAAATGGACCCAGAAATACTGATCATACCATGAATGGTGCCGTATTCCCTTGAACAGATTTTTTTAAGGGAGACAACAAAGGTCTGTAACATTTAAACCAGATGGTTTGAAGTTTTCTATATTTGTATTCCAAGTCATTCTAATGATACAGTTCACAAACTTAATGTATCATCAAAATCAGAAGGGACTCTTTTCACACTGAATATACACCAACAGGTCATTATACAACATCCCCCTCTCTTTGATCCTTCTCTCAAGTTGAGAAATAACTGATTATAAGTTTTTATGAAAATACAAAGAGCCAAGAATAACCAAGACAGTCCTGAGGATGAACAAAGTTAGAGGACTTAGACAACCTTATATCAGGTCTTACTTTAATCATCTTGGCCTTGGTACACAGGTAGGTAAATACACCAGTGGGAGAGAACAGAGAGTCCATAAAGAGACACAAACATACCCAGTTGTTTGATTTATGATCAGTTACTCTACACTGCAATATGTTAAGATGGTCTTTTGAATAAATGGCATATGGATATCTGGATATCCATATAGAAAAATCAGATGGTATTTGGATACCATACAGAAAAAAAAATAATTTTACCTCTTTTTTCATACATACACAAAAATCAATTCCAGGGGCACCAGAAATCTGAATATGAGAGAGCAATAAAGCTTTCAGAAGGTAACATAGGCGACAATCTTCATGATCTTGGGGTAGACAAATATTTTTTTAAATGGTACACCAAAACCATAAAGGGAAAGACTGACAGATGGGACTACATTAAAATTGAGAGCTAAAAGACAGAATTAAGAGAAAGAAAAGTCAAGGTACAAATGGACAGATGTGTATCTGACAAAGATATACAGAAGATATAAGACATCAGACATGAGATGCTTATCTGAAAAAGAATATATAAGGAACTCCAACAAAGCAATAAGTACAGACAACCCAATAAGAAAATGCACAAAAGATATGAAAATAGACACGTCCCGAAGGAGATATCTAAATAGCTAATAACACTTGACTAGATGCTCAACATCAGTCGTTGTAAAGGAAATGCAAATAAAAACAACAATGTGATACTGGTACGGATGACCCAGAAGGACTAAAATTAAAAGAAAAAAAAGCACTTGTAACAAAGTATCAGTATACATGAGGAGCAACTGAAACTCTCCTATACGCTGATGGGACTATGAATTTGGAACACTCTTTGGCCTTTCTACTAAAACTGAACACAGTCATACCTTCTGACCAGTGGTTTGCTGACAAATGTTTCACCCTCTCCAAGTGTATTTCCAAAATAAGTGTTGATTGATATTTTTGTTTATGTTCACAAGATAATAGTGAAACCAAAAGGACATATTTTGTAACTTTACTTGTCAATTACATGAGTAATTCTCGGCTAAATGGGATGATAGTTTTCAAATATTCCGAAATATTTTCTCAATGTTTATGCTATTGACAATGTAATGGCTAGGGATAGGATAAACATTTATGCTTACTCTGCATTATTCATAGTTTTCCCTTCTTTGTTAAGTCTGATCATCAACAAAACACTAAGTCAAAGCCTGATTTTTAGTGATTGCCAATTTCCATTGTGTATATATCGCTACCAAAGCCAATGTACTGTGGCCAATAGGATGCTCTCGAATGCAGAGTTTGGAAGAGATGCATAGTAGCACCTTATTATATTCTATTTCTACCATAAAGACCTAATAAATGCAAATAACCTCAAGGAAATAGCAAACTACAGTAAAAATTAGGAAATGAAGGGTTTTGAGCATCTATCACTATTGTTTTTTAAATTATTTACTTTAATTGTAAGTTTATGTAACTTAACTTTTAATAGTGGCTATGTTTAACAACTAGATTGCAAATTTCTTCAAGAGTTAACGGTGGGTTCTTATAAGTTGGTATAAGCCTGCTCCAGCACACTGTTGTTTATGACCCAGAAATTACACTTCATATGTATTCACAGAAATATGTACATGTGTTCTCTGAAGGACACGCACAATTTTTATTGCAGCAGTATTCTTCATAGTCAACTATTAGAGACAACCCAAAGGTCCGTCCAAAATAGACCAGAAGATAAATTGTTGCATTTTCATACCTTAGCGTACAAGTCAGCAGGAAAACTGGACAAATTACCCCTGCTTCACCCGCCTCAACAAACAGAATGTTGAGCCAGGTACAAAAGAGTATATGCTGTCTGATTCCATTTGCATAAATTCGGAAAAGAGGCCAAATTAACCTATGGTAATAGAAGTCAGATAAATGGTGGTTTTCTAGGGTGGTGTAAGGTAGGGTGTGACTGGCCCGTGGCTTTAGAGAGGCTTCTGGAGTGCTGGTAAAATTTGATTTTTTTTTTCCCAGGTCTGACCCCTCACGTGGGTTCAGCACATTCAGTCTCACTGAGCTGTACCCTTTGGGCCAGTATGCATGTATGTGACACTTCATAAGAAAGTTTACATCTAAAAAGTCACTTGGGGTGTGACTTTTCGCATTGCTCACGCCTCCAAGAGAGAATAGTATGTGATATCCCCTCCTTTAAAGGGAAGGAACTGATTTTCACACAAGTCTTAGAGTAAAGGTGAGGAGCTGCTTGTTGAGTCTCTGGATGAAAGGGAAACACCTTGGCCCCTACCTGGGAATATTTTGCCCAGAGAGTAAAAAATACATGGTTATAAGGGCATCGTCTACTCTAAGAAAAAATATATAAGATCAGATTAAATTAAAGTTTAGAGAAGGTAATAGAAACTACCCCAAAAAGGTCAGGGATTCAGTTTTAACTGACGTTCTCAGGGATTCCAGAGTATCAGAAAACCTTGTGGGATTATCACATCCTGAACCAGGGCGGATGGCTTCCACAGATGCATAGAACGTTGCCATCTCCTTACTGCAAATGTTCTGAGTGAGATCTCCCAGGAATAGTGATTCTGCCCTCCCGGCTTTGTCTTACTCTATCATGAAAGCATTCTGCCCTGTCTGAGGTTTCCTTGAATATATAAATTATTCTCTGTAGTATTTGGCTCTGTTTACGAACAGTGCTGAGAACAAAGGCACACTCTACAAGATCGTTAAAATGATACAGGACTTCTGAAATGTTAAAGAAATCGATCAGCCAACTACATTTTAAACAGTGGAATATTCAGGAACTTCTAGAAGGTCATCCTTTAAAGGCATTTAAGGCAAGTAATGGCTTTAAGGAGAAAGAGAACAAAGCATTTGGAAGACTGCCTTGTTTTGTCAATGTTCATGAAAAGAGAGTTGTAAGATCAATATTCACCCTTTCATGTACGCTTTTCTCAACATTTTAACTACCAAGAATTGCTTATTGAAATCTCAGTATCCTTCTATTCCCATATAAGATTCTGTATATCATTATAAATAATTCATTTTCTTTTATTTAAAAAGACATATGATTGCTAAAGAGAACATCTACCCACATGAAAGAACGAGTACAATCAAAATTATACAATAAATTCAATCTGAAGGAAAAATGACATTTTAGTTACACTGTACTAACTCAATAAAGATATGACTTTAGGGACTTTTGCAAAATGGAAACTAGCATGCAAATTCCTATTACTACCCCCCGTGCCTCTAGAGACGTGGGACACCAATGTATGAACCACAGCCCTGCTCTCTGTATTGTGGCATCAGAGACTTTAAGAGCAGTGGCTTATATATAATGGATGTGGAGTAATCCTGGATATACCATTAATATCTAGTCTTTAAAAAGTCTTTTACTGGCATTTTTCGTCTTTTACTTTGCGTTAAAACACAGAGAATTGCTATTAAAGCAAGATGGACATTTTTCCATGGCTGAATGCTTCGTATTCAGTTTGTGAATTGCTCCCACTGACAGGGATTCTCCTCACCGCCTGAAATCACTTAGTTGACAGTGCAAGGGAACCAATAAAAAAAATTCTTATTCTTGCAGGTAGCGAGCTGAATGCGGTGGAGATACTGTCTAAAGTAAGGAATGAGATGAGATGCCAAATTTCAATTACTCACATTAACTATGTTTCTCTTTAAAGACAATAGCGGGGGCTCCTGGGTGGCTCAGTCGTTAAGTGTCTGCCTTCGGCTCAGGGTTCTGGGATCGAGCCTCATGTCTGGCTCCGTGCTCAGCGGGAAGCCTGCTTCTCCCTCTCCCAATCCCCCTGCTTGTGTTCCCTCTCTCTCTGTCTCTGTCTCTGTCAAATAAATAAATAAAATCTTAAAAAGAAAGAATAGCGACATAGCTTTTATCATGGAGCTGCTCCCAAGCAAACTCGGAGCTCCGTCCACCATGACATCAGACCGCCCAACAGATAATTAAGGGTTCTTTAGTGTGGTGATGGCTTGCATTATATGCTCCCAAAAGACATGTTGAAGCCCTAGCCCCCGTAAAAAGGGGGAAACATCATGTGATGACAGAGGCAGAGATCGGAGGGGTGCAGCCACAGGCTGGAACACCAAGGATCAACAGCCACCAGGAGAAGCCAGGAAGGGGCGAGGAGAGATTCTGTCCAGAGTCCCCGCAGCAGCAGGGCTCTGACTCCTCGATTTCAGACTTCAGCCTCCAGAACTGGAAGCAAGTACACTTCTGTTGTTTTAAGCCACCCAGCTTGTGGTCCTTTGTGACAAAGATCCTAAAAGACAAACAAGTGTGAACACTTCAATTTCAATTAAAGACCAAAAACATGGGGACTCATTCCCCTGTCATGAAAATTTGGCTCCCATCAATGAGCTGGTTTATTTGCGCAAGCATTGACATAAGAAGTAAAAACAATAAGGTCTTTTATGCAGAACCACTTCTCCATGGTGGCTGTAACTTTGTAGACCCCAGTCTAAAAACCTCCTCCTGGGAGATCAAACCCCCGTGTGACTCCAGGTCCCTTGAAGACACACACTTTTTATTCCACAGCTGATTTAAGACTTCATACCAAATACTCCCAGCTGGTATTGGACAGTCAAGAGAGAGGTCAGTGTCAATCCAAGAATGACAATGCTATTGGAATTAAAGCTTACCGAGCAGTACCCGGACTGGGAGCAACTTAAAAAAAAAGAAGACGAGGAAGAAAAATCGCCTTGTTCCGTGAACGCTAAAAAATAAAACACATAGTTTGCCCTAAGAGATGGGCAAATATTTCCCACTGAGACCTGCTGAGTGTTTCCAAATCACGCTACAGAAAACCGGCCCAGGAACAACTCCTCCTCCTCCTCGGGCGGTTATGTCATTGGATGCATTTCAGAGAGACAGCGTCCTCTTTCTCTGGGAGAGTCTCTGGGTGTATTTGCATATCAAATCCTCTCAGAGAGATTGTAGTTAAAAACATAAAACATGTTTTAGCTAACATTGTATGTCCCCAAATTCTTTCACTATGACACCCTTTTTTCTTATCCCAGTCCTTAATATCTAGGAATACACTTTGAGAAACAATGGGCTCTTGCATTCCTCGATCCCACTGAGCACAGTAAAGTTCCCTAAAGCAAGAGAAAATGGAACTATTTACTGTGATGTGGGTACAGCTGACTTTCCAGAAGAAGCATGCGTGAAGGGATTTCCTGGCTTACCGAGGATGAGGTATGGGTTCAGGGCCATGGGGCCTTCTGCAATTTGGGGAAAGGGGGGGGGGAGCAGGACCCTTTAAGGAAAAGAAGACAAAATGACCACAGAACACAACACCATTTCTTTCCTATTCCTTGGAATAGTCCCAGGCTAGCAAGGGTTTCTGAAGCTTATGCTTCATTAGCTACGTGGAAAATCCACCTCTGCTTCCAATATGGTTGGCTATATGAAATAAAGTCAAAACTCCAATTAGTGGTGGCATAAACAAGAGGGGAATGTGTTTCTCTCTCGCGTACGAGTCCAGAGATAGACACTACAGGGATGATGTCGTCCTGTGAGGCTCCTTCTATCCTGTTACTCTGTCATTCCTAGAATGTTGCCTTTGGCACCAAGTCCCTGGTGCAGGCAGCAGGATTGAGAAAGAGCTGGAAGACTGGACATGCCCTGAACTTTAGGGAGAGGCTCTGTGAGGTGCATCTAGAGCTCCTTCTTGCATCCCATTGGCCCGAGTTTTGTTACGTATCCTCCCTTAGCTGTATTCCAGATGGTCAGGTAGCTTGGGTTAATGTCAAAGATTTTATTATTAGAGAAGATGAGGAAAATCAGTACTAAGACATCTAGCAATTTCTGCCTCCTATCTCTCAATCTCTGTCTCCTTCTCTCTCTCTCTCTCTCTCTCTCTGTGTGTCTCATTTACTCTTTTTCTTTCAGCTTTTTTAAGGTATAATTTATCTCTTTAATTTTTAGATGGACAAACTCAGAGCTTTATCATCTAGCAGTAATATCTTGTGCACGGAGGCACTAATGTCCCTAAAACCATCAGAATAGGCTTATACAGTCTGTGTTGTTTCTTAGAAAATCAAAGGATGAAGTAAACAGAAAATAAAATAGAAGAGATTCAGGGGCACTGGGTGGCTCAGTGGGTTAAGCGTCAGCCTTCGGCTCAGGTCATGATCCCAGGGTTCTGGGGTCCAGTCCCATGTCTGGCTCTCTGCTCAGTGGGGAGCCTGCTTCTCTCTCTCCCTCTGCCCTTCCCCCTGCTTGTTCTCTCTCTCTCTCTGTCAAATAAATAAAATCTTAAAAAAAAAAAAAAGATTCATGGATCGCAGGGGTTCTCACATTCTCTGTAAGCAAAGGCAACATTTCATCTGCCTGTGAGGCCCCACAAGACCTGACTGGGCGTGAGGTGAGGGGGTGTGAGTGAGAGGAAGCCACCCCAGGAGGGGAGCCGCTGCCAACCTCAGGCCCGCCCCACCCCCACCCTTGGAATCCAGGAGAACTTGGGAGCCGGAGGGAGGGGCACTGACTCCAGTTGGCTGAAAGAACCTCAAAGCTTTTATTTTTTTCGGGATGGAGGGAAGCAGGAAGGTACTTCACAGGAGGAAGATTTAAACAAGAAAATCTGGCCTTGGGTTGCTTGGAAGAGAGATGCGAAGTGCAGCACAGTCTGGGAAATTGGAGCAGGCTGATTTCTGACTCTGAGCTGCACCGTTCCCATGAACAGCAGGGTCTTTCTGCTCCAGAGACTCAGCACTTCAGCGGGCAGGGGAGGATTCCGGGAATCGTCTCTGGGCTTTTGGCAGGCTCGCCCCGGGCCAACCGTGTGCCCCTCCAGCCTGTAGGGGTCGGAATCCCTCTTCTAGAAGAGCCTCCTGGAACAAAGGGGCCTTGTCCGGTACCTCCGGCTTTGGGGCAAATCTTTGCCTTCCAAGAGGGTGTAGAGTCCATGTAATGCAAGCTTCCTATACTCACAGGGGGTTTTTAATTTTATTTTTTTCCAAACTGAGCTTAAGAGGCGTGCGGTCAAAACTAAGACGCACTTACAGAAGGGGTCTGTCTGCTCCGCAGAGGTGTTCAGACACCGTTCCAAACCCGGATGTGGCAGAAACCTGCCCTAGAAAAGCAGAAAGGCACAGGATATGGCCTGTAAAGGATCGTCACTGCCCTTAATTATGTAAGACATTTCAACAAACTATTCATTTTGTAAGTCTGTTAAACTATCTTGATAAGAAGAGTGTTCTCTAATAGAAAAATCAGATTAAAATCTAAAGAAAATAATTTTTTAATAATAATTTTTTATTGTGTTAGTCACCATACAGTACATCCCTAATTTTTTATGTAAATTTCCATGATTCATTGTTTGCGTGTAACACCCAGGGCTCCATGCAATACGTGCCCTCCTTACTACCCGTCACCAGAATTCTTAACCAGATGGAGGGAACAGTTTTGGCAAGGTCTGAACTTCTGGCAATGGCCAAGCAGAAGTTAGGATAAATGATTCGTAGGTTATAATGCTCTATTCCAATAAAGCACTGTTTTGAGACATGCATTTGAGATATCTATCTACCTATCTCAGGTCATCTGATATTTTGAGCAAATTAACACATGTAGTGTTCTACGCTATTGATTAGCTAATTTATATGGGGCCCTTCTTAGGGAATAGCCAGAAATGATTTAGTATGATATGAACTGCTCTAGAGAATCCAGCTGTTCTGGGACACGTAAGTTCATGGCATTGGTCACGTATGTTGTTTGCGTGCACCGTACAAGGCATGGGGGTGGGGCTGGAAGGGATCCAAGAATGGGCGGCCCTTGTTGCTGCTGCAGCAAGTAAATTATCCAGGGGGAGGTGATAACTCGGGTCCGCGAAGAAATATAACTCACCGTATTTTGGAATCAATGCTAAAACATGTCTATAAGCGGTAATAGGAGGCAGTGTTCTTGGTGACTGACGTCCTGTGTGCCAAGCATTGTATCATTTCCTTGAGACAGATTACCATGACATGATGCCTCTGTGATATTTGAGAAAACCAGGTCAGAGAAAATGGTAGGTAACTTGCTGAAGATCGAAGCTCAAAGGCTGGGGAGCCAGGTTTTCATACTCAGACTGCTAGATCTTTGCTCTTTGCACTCTAAGATGGGCTTTGGGCACAACAGTGAGGGCTTGACTCCTTCTGGTTGGGGCAGTTACAGATGGTCAGATGCAAGTGCCATCCGAGCGGGTCCTGAAGGATACAGAAGTTTATGGCAGAGTGGTAGGAGGGGATGAAGTGAGCAAAGGCGTGGAGACAGAACAGTATAGAGGCTGTTTAAGGAACTTAAAGGAAGTCTAATTTGGTGGCAGCTTGGCAAGTAGTGGGAGGTAAAATGACGATGAGGCTGACGCTGGGTGGGAGTCTGGCAGAGTCCAGTGGTGACAATTCGTGTATTGAGTTTGGCCTGGGGCAAAAACCAGCTCTCTCGCCTGATTTCCTCTGGAGAATAGGGATTGAAGAGACTCTTCAATTCACTTTCCAATTGTGTGTCGATGCTTCCTTGTCTTGGAACCTTCATTTCCCTCTTGCTATTTCCTATGTCTGTCCATAAGGGAAGTGGACACTTCCGTTTTCTGCCCACCCCCCTTCCTCCACCAGCTCCTGTCCAAACCATAGCACCAGTGGTTTCCTGTCTGGGGAGCACATGAGACTCCCACTGGGCCACTTTTTACCTGTGGCCAGAATGCCTTTGTGGTAAAGGACAAACCCACCCGAGTTGCTCTGCTGCTGATTCCAATGTCCAGTGGTAGGCTCTATGCTTCTGGCTGAGGACATTGATGAGCCCCACTGTCTTGCAGTAAGACCTTCTTATCTCTTTCCAGATGTGTTTCTGGAAGTTAGGTGGATTTCCTGATACTCTTAGACTCAGGGACAGGGAAAGAAGGAGAAATGTCCTTAGATTTCCTCGCTTCAACCTTATTCTACAAATCTGCCTTGCATTGGGATTACTGAGTCCTTGCCCAGCTATTAACGAATTGGCATCTTGTTTTCCTGTTGGTTTTTGTTCTTTATGTGTATAGATTTCTTGGTTAGAATCTTCACAGAAGGGGGTAGAGGGAAGGAGCAGGAATGAGAGGGGAGAAAGAGGAGGCGGAGGAGGCTGGGGAAGAGGAGGGCAAGAGCTTCATTATCAGCCTCAGGAAAGGCAGAGGCTTGAGGGTTGATGCCTAGGGGGAGACTGGCAAAACTCTCTGGCTTCAGGGGTTTGTTTTTTTTCTAGCTCCATATCCAAAAGAAGGACAGTTTTCCAAAATTCAATTTAATTTGACAAATACTTGCTGGGTGCTTAGGACATGTAAGAAACTCTTCTAGATATTGGGAGTGGGTTGGGCAAGGGGAGGAAAGAAACAAAACCGCTTCCCTCAAGGAATTCAAGTAAAATTGAGTGGATTTAGTTTATCACCGAAGTTTAGTGGGAGCTTTCACTTCTTCCAATTTACTGCAATCTCTACAAAATATCAAATGACAAATTGACTCATAAGAGCTCCTAGGAGTGAGAACTGGGTGTCTTCCAGGGGGTTATATAAGACAATACCGTTTATAAAAATGAACACTTTTGTAGTTTTTCTTTATTCTGAAAGCTTCGGTTACCCTTCTCACCTCTGATAACTTTTAAAAATCATGCAGAGATGCTTCCCAACGAATGCTTATGTCAGCAAAGACAGGCCACTCCCACTGCCCACGATCCAGTCCATCCCTGCTCTTTTAAAATCTCATCACAGATCACAGAAAACAGATGTTCAAAATAATCACAAAGGAACAAATAAGAGATTTCCAGGATCTAACACTTTTTAAATTAGATCTGAGAAGACACCATTCCAATTGTTAGATCTAGCTTCGCGTTAGAACATAATCCTTAAAACAGCATTACTCTGGAAAAGTCTTTGCAATATTGTTTCTCACTATTCAATATCATCTTTGCCTCCTCCTGGGCCTATTATGTTACAAGACAGAATATAAACTTGATTCTTCATCACAGAAAATATCTATAAACTTCTACAGGCATATCCTTAATATGTTTTGCTTGTTTTATGCTTCTCTTAAGATAATTTTAATGCTTCTCTTAAGATAATAATTATGAGATTGATTGGATGTTTGCTGAGTGGTTCCAGCATTCCGTGACTCTAACCCAATGAAGAGTTTCAAAGAGAAACTAAGTCCTGAGAGATATGAGAGGTACCAGGGAGAATCACACATATGCAAGCCTGCGGGAGACTGAGAAGGGAGAGGACAAAAATCAGGTGTCACTGCTGCCCTATTGACAGTGGGCCCCGAGATATACATCATCCAACCATTCCTTCCCCATCCTTCTCTCCTCTCAGAAGCCAAGAAAAGAAGCTAAACCCGTAAGTGCACTTGTTATGTCTTTGACACGCTGGAGTGGGGGAATGCAATAAACACAGTGGATAGCAGCAGAAGAACATTGAGTCACATGGGTTTCCAAAGCATGCCCTTCATTGGCAGAGATCATCGGTGACATTTCGTCGCACTCTCAGTTGTCCCGTTCCTGGCACAAAGACAGCAGAGACATGCTGTGGTTTTCCTCGGTATTCCTCGGTTAGTACATAAGACACCATAGCATTTGCTTCTCATAGGGAAGAAAAAGGACACGAAATTGAAAAGAGGATTCTCTGCTGTTGCCATCAGAAAACACCTGCGTTTCAAAGAGTGTCTCTACCCTGACCAGGGCGAAAATCTCTGGTTCATTCCCATTATGCCTTTAAGTGGAGGGATGGAAGGTAGGGAGATGAGGTGGCTGTCCTCTTTGTTGCCCGCCAAGCTAGTTACCAGGGGCTTTTACTTTGTCTATCGCCTGGTTTTCTCCTGAGGACTAACTCTTAATTTTTAGAATTCCTTTTAAGTTCACATTTCTGGGTACCATTTGTTCCTAAAATAGCTGACCCTTGACCTGGTTCGCTTGTTCGAAACCCTGGCTTTCTCTCAACACTGTGTCTCCAATTGGATACTTAGTTTTTTTCTTCTTTGACTTTGGCTCATTTTACTGCCATCTAAACTCTGATTCGAGAAGCCTAATCCGACAACTGAAAAGAACACTTAAATATTCATTAATTGGGATTCTCTTTACAACTGTGTTGTCACTTATATTATGCTTTTTCTGCCTTCTCTAAAATTAATATGGCTTGTCATTAATTTATTTGAATACTTTTATATGTTTGATTTTTATAAGTCTTCCATGTTCGAATAGGTAGTATTTTTGCATAGTGACACTGATAGCTAAAACAAGAGACCTCCCCCGAACTAGTATGTGATTGGCTTACCACTGAGCTGTATGTAGAATTCGGATTCCATAATTTGCTAAAGCTTATCGTAAGAACATAGGGATTTGAACTGAGTCTTGCCAGGGTCAGTCCATCCCAGTGTTCAGGTATGAACAGTTACCTCCAGTAACATGCCGTGGGAATATGCAACTGTCCTACTTAACAAGCTGGCAGTAACCATATCCCAAAGAGCTAAGAGCAATTTATGGCCCTTCTAGTCATGAATTTGTTCATGCCTTTTGTGACTCCATTTCTTTTTCCTAAGAAAACCACTTCTGGGGGCACCTGGGTGGCGCAGTCGTTAAGCGTCTGCCTTCGGCTCAGGGCGTGATCCTGGCGTTCTGGGATCGAGCCCCACATCAGGCTCCTCCGCTATGAGCCTGCTTCTTCCTCTCCCACTCCCCCTGCTTGTGTTCCCTCTCTCGCTGGCTGTCTCTCTCTATGTCAAATAAAAAAATCTTTAAAAAAAAAAAAGAAAGAAAAAAAAAGAAAACCACTTCTGCTGTAGACATCAGTCACTCTCTTTGTACCATAGAGAGAAATAGGTATGGAAAATGACGGAGTAAGAGAAAATTTCATTATTTGTGCTAATAAAATGCAATACAAGCATGGTTTGACCTAGAAAAGCAGACATAGACACAATTTTAAAATAGGTTTATACATTTTGTGCCTTTAATGTGATGTAGGGGAAAGAATATAGACTTGAAAGTCAGACCAATCTAGGTTTAAATGTCAACGCTGCTCTTTACTATCTTCATGACCTCTCTCAACCTGTTTCTTCATCTGTTTAAAAAAAATTAATATTTATATTGCAGATCTGTTGTTAGAATTAAGTAATAATAAATGTACTCAGTAGTTAGTAGATAATAATGTAGAAGTAGAAATAGTTACACTAATTTGGTGTATCTCACTTGGAAATAATATTTCAATAAAAGCAATGAGGAAGGAGGGAACTAAAAGAGTCTAGTTTTGTTTGACCTTGGTAACATATAGGCAGAACTCTCAAAGGGAACCTGGTAGATCTTTGCTATCTAACACGGTAGCCACCAGCCACATGTGGTTATTTATATTTAAAATTTTAAATAAAAAATTCAGTTCCATGGTTGCACTAGCCACAGCTTAAATGCTCAGTAGGCACATGTGGCCTATGGCTGCCATATTGGATAGAGCAGATGGAAAATATTTCCATTATTTTCAAAAGGCCTATTGTCAGTGGTAGTCTGGACCTGGAGACTGTCTAGAGACTTTGTTGCTTCTGTCCAAAAGCAACTCTCCAGGATTAGCACCCTTCCACAGTGCTAGGAGCTAGATAATTCCTGTTTCTGGTTTTCTTTTCCCACCACATCAGTTGGCTCCTCAGTCCCTGACCCCTTACCCCATCGCACGAAGCGCCACGATGCATTCTTCCTTTCTTACGCCATCTACCGGAAGACTTTTGTCTCAAGGTATCTGTTCACTAAACCCGGTTCAGATTTTAAGTCTGGGGAGCAGAATATATAATCCTTAAACAGGAATATTTTAGTTTTCGACTGAAAAGTAATGATTGAAATGCTTCTCATTATAGAACTTCAGGAGGGAAATTTGGGATTGGGAATGTACCCTACACCCTTTAAAAACCATAGTATATTTGGGTGGCCACCTAGTTCTCCTAGGTTCACAGCTGGTTCTAGTCTGGCTGCACCAATTGGCTAGATTGCAACATGAAATATCTCTTAGAGGGATCAAATTTTGAGAGACAAACATGGCAGTCATAGTCAAGTAGTACATTGTTTGAAAAGTTGGTTTCTTATTCCACACTTACTATGTGTCACATCATACTAATGAGGCCTGTATAATAACGAGTATTAAATGGTTAAGCAGTAAAACCTTGAAGTTCTGCTGCCAGAGAGAGCGCTTAATGGTGTTTTACTGAAAATGTTAGCACAGTAGAGGGGTCATATCTGCTCAGATCAGGTCAGAAAATTACTCTTCCTGCTTGAAGTTGCCAAGTTTTAAATGTTGCCGTTGCATCATAGGGCATCATAAGGCAGACTGCAGAATTTGAATCACAGGGAGAACTGCAGGGTCAATCATAGAGAGGGGAGACATTCCCATTAGGTGGCCGGCACTTAGCAGGGATCCTGGGAGGAAAGCAACCAACCCCTTTATTTTTTATTTTTTTTTTAAGAATTTTTTTTAAGATTTTTATTTATTCATTCCACAGAGATAGAGACAGCCGGCGAGAGAGGGAACACAAGCAGGGGGAGTGGGAGAGGAAGAAGCAGGCTCATAGCGGAAGAGCCTGATGTGGGGCTCGATCCCATAACGCCAGGATCACGCCCTGAGCCGAAGGCAAATGCTTAACCGCTGTGCCACCCAGGCGCCCCCAACCAACCCCTTTAAATATAGGTGGTGAAGACTGCATCTAAATCCAGCACTTCGAACATTTATACTACAAGAGACTGTTTTCTGCCTTTAATACATGGAGTGACAACCTCAGTACAAAACACCCTAGGACTAGAATCAGACAAAAGATATGTAAAAGATATATATGTGTATATATATGCATATATATTATATATAAACTTCAACAGAACCTGGAGGCTTAATATAAGATGAGAATTCTGACCAAATTAGAACAGAAATAATTCTACTAGTCACATCAAGGAAGGAAGTCAACAAGTCAACACCTGCTGGGAAGAAAAGATGTAAATCAGTATTAAAATTCCCACTGTAGGGGCGCCTGGATGGCTCAGTGGATTGAGTATCTCACTCTTGATTTCGGCTCAGGTCTTGACCTCATGGTTGTAGGATCAAGCTGGCTGGGCGTGGAGCCTGCTTAAGATTCTCAGATTCTCTCTCTCTCTGTCTCTCTCCTCTCTTAAAAAAATCATTAAGCTTTATATTTAAATGTATATAGTTCATGATGTATAGTTGAAATTAGTCTTTTTCCAGGTAATTATTTGGGTTTTTACAATTCTTATTAAAATTCGTCTTCTCTTCAATAGATAGATGGCCATACCTCATATCCAGCACTCCTATTCATAGATACTTGGATTGGCTGGACACAACTGATGCTTGGATTTGAGACTATGTGCCCTAAGTTGCAATGTGAGTAAAAGGGTACTCTACCCAAACATATCTTAGGTCTTGTTCCTGCTCGGCCAGCTAACATGAGTCAGGTGTTACAGGGAACACAAAGTTGTAACACAGCATTTCCAGCAGTTAGCAGTCTAGAGAATGTGGGGTCTCCCGATCAGATAGGGGGGCACCAAATGTGGGGCGATGGTGGTAGAGGCTGGTAGAGGCTGATGGTGATGGCAGTGACATAATTCACCTGAGGCAGAACAAAAGTGGTAGAATTTTACTGAATACATTTCAAGGGAGCAACAGGCAGGACAGTAAGGGAGAGACTGTCTGCCAGGAGGCAGTGGTGGGGGCTGTAGTTAAGGGGGAAGGTGGGGAGGTATGGGAACATATAGAATTCTCCTTTTTTAGTAACTGTGTCCAGGTATAAGTAACCCATTGGTCAGCTAAGGCTTATGGATATTTTGAGGTGGGTCTCCTAATGGGCCTGTTTGTAATCAGCTGGGGGGAGGGTGTAGGGGGTCACCGTGGACCCTCCTACCTTACTTACTCAAGCTTCCATTGTTCAAGTTGATTGCCTAAACATGGCCTTTACAGAGAAGGTAGAAAGACTCACAGAAAAATGGACTCTGGTTTGCCATAAGGAAAGTAACTACTACTCTAAAGCAAATCTGTTTTGTGGAAGCCAGTTGGTCAAGCAGCTGACTCACTAAAAGCCATTCAGCGAAAATCACTTCCATCAACTGTTACATTACTGAAGGTTTTTATTTTTCAATTGTGCCTTCTCCTCAGCATCACCTCAGTCATCTCACCATGAATTTCTAGGCCCAGCTTAGTGGGATGTGAATCTCAGGTGTATTTCAAATTTTGGATACTAGAATACTTCTTCAATGAGTAATGGGAGCTTGACTTTAGTGCAACCCACTCTCTATTTTTGAGGACTTAGGTCCTATCCCAGATCTTTCCTATACATTTGTTTCTGCTTCCCAGGGAAAAACAACAAAAGACCTGGCTTAGGACATTTGTCTCTCAGGGTCCGTTCGGTCAGATGGTTAGATGATCATTCCGTGACTTGGCTTTTAGCAACTGGGTCATCCAGTGAGGTGGCCATGAGTCAAGTGCTCTTTTAGGAAACTGAACAAAGTCAGCTTCACTTCTTTCTCATCCTAAAGATGACGTATGCATGGGAGCCACCATCAAGAATACTCCAGATAACCCATGACATGTTTTGACCTGCGCATTGATTTTTCTCATACCGTTTAGATTAGTGTTTCTAATTCGGGGTCATTGCCATACCAGCTTCATGATTTCTGCAATATCCTCATAGTTAGTTAATATTTTACTTAAGCCGACTCAATTTTTAGTTTTAATTCATTTGTTTTAAAGGAAATTTTCATACTGTTGTGCAGAGCAAAAATATCTGTGAATTCACAAGTTTGGCATGCCAGTTATGTATTTTTTAAGTACACATAAAAATACATGACTATTTGGATAAGAAACACTCATCCCTGAACCCAAACCCACCTCGCATATCGTTAGAGATATGAATCCACATTTTGGGAAAAGAGTTTAAATGAAAGGCTGAGGAGCATGATGACGTAACACCCTGCATAGCGCAGCCGCCTGCACACAGCACTGATCGCACCGGACCAGGCGCTCTCAAGCTTCGCTACACCCTGACTCCACTTCAAGCCAGTATCTAAGTTTCCCCCCGGAGAATGAGACCCAGGCATGGTATCTTATAAAAGCTTTTGGTTGATTCTAAGTGCAGCCAGGATGGAGAACCATTCACTGGACCTTATCCTCCAAGTCCATCCCATGAGGGCAGAAGCAAGAGGAGTTCAATGCTATAGTCCCTATGACGAGAACAATCGCTGCCCTGAGACAATGCTGGGTTCGTTAATATTCTAAGAGAAATAGTTAACAGAAAGCAGCGACTACCTACCTTCACCTGGGAAACAGAAAGATGACTTTTTTTTTTAATGATTTTTTATTATATTATGTTAGTCACCATGCAGTACATCCCTGGTTTCCGATGTAAGGCTCGATGATTCATTAGTTGCGTATAACACCCAGTGCACCATGCAATACGTGCCCTCCTTACTACCCATCACCGGCCTATCCCATTCCCCCACCCCCCTCCCCTCTGAAGCCCTCAGTTAGTTTCTCGGCCTTAGTGAGGTAAACCAGTAAGACCAAGACTGAGAGGGCTGTCCCAGAAGTCTGAGCTCTAAGTAAAGAGATTAGGAATCTCCTTGAATTGTATGTTTTGTTTTTCTCTTGGGATTCCCTCTTTGCTACTCTCTGCCCTGTGGTCCGAACAGGATCTCTGAGACCGAATCTATCCTCTTTGTTCTTGAGTATAGTCACCGACTTGCAGCCGCCCGCTCCCCTCCCTCTTGGCTCTTAGAATAAGAAAAATCAAATTCCTGAGCCAGTTTAACAGGGCTGCTAACCTCCCGTGCTGGAGTTTTGTCCTACAAAAGGCCTGACAAATAATGATAGCTTGTTTTAAAAAAGTCTTCAGTTATTGTATATGTTTCTACAACAGACGAAGGAAGGAGTGCTAATCATCGCGAACCTGCCTCTTCCTCTGCCCGTCCCCGCCCAGGCGAAGCGAACTTGAACACACACAGTATGAGCTTTCACTGTGCTGGCAAGGATGTTTATAAATGTGTGTGTGTGTGTGTGTGTGTGTGTGTGTGTGTGTGTGTGTGTGTATCCAAGGGATCTAAAAATAACCCAAGTGAACTAAGTAAAGTAAGTGTATGCCATGCTTACCAGGAATATTAGGAAGCAAAAGCCCTTCAATATCTGAATTAGCTCTGGCACTGTTTCAGGAAAGAGCTGGCTCCCATCTCTTGCATAAGACTTATGTAAGAGATTAGATGTGGCGCCTGAACTATTCCAGTTATCGACAGCTGGGGAGGGGGGCAGGGTGCTACATTGTTGTTGCTTGCTAAGCTCTCTCCATTTCAATAGCTTCTTGTCTATAGAAATAGAGCATCTCTAATTCTTAAAAAAAAAAAAAAAAGACAAAAGATAAGCTTAGTTTTTCTAGTCTTTTTCTAGCTTTTTCTGGTCACAGAAGCATATGGAGAAGTAAGCCAAAAAATCAAAGCTGTGGTACGGGCAGTAAGTGAGTTAGAAACTGGGGAGATATTTAAACTGGTTCACAGGTGAGCAATAACAAGAACAGCAGTTTTACGATTAAACCTGAAACTCCAGGCCGCGCTCCACACATAGCTATCGCTTATCACTGAAGAAATAATTTTCCCGTATCTCAGAAAACAGCTCCTCAAAATTGAGAGCTCACAATTCATCGTCATAATCATTATATTCTAAAACAGATTTAGACCAAATCCGATTTCCAGATATTTTGACCAAAATAGAAATGAAAAGTCAGACATGACTCAGATAGCCTTCTCTGTGTATAAGGTTGTGCTTGATTCTCATTTATAACATATAAAATTTTTCTCTTGGAGCTATGTGGTGTAGAGACTAGAAGCTGAATGTTCGAGTCAGATCCACCAGCTTAGGTACAAATATAAGCATCATCCCTCACTTGCTGTATGACCCAAGAAAATTGCTTAGTTACTGTAAGCTTATTTCCTCAATTGTAAAATGAAAACAACAGTATCTACCTGTCAGCGTTGCTGTGAGGATTTATATTAAAATAACCAACGTATGTTGAATGCTTATATGAAATGTGATTTATAATAAGAAATATATATTTGGTCTTCCAGTCCAGTCCGTGGTACAGATTTCCCCAAACCCTTGGAATTTCCTGAGCTAAAAGAGGGGTAAATGTGTCTTTTGTTATTCATAAAGACTCCCTTTCAACCCAACTGAGTTTATGTTAATGAGGTGACTTTTGAAAAGTCCTTAAGGATGCCCTCCACGGAGGACAGAAGGACCAGAGGTTAAATTGGTCACTGATGACCAATGATTTCATCAACCATCCTACATCCTGAAGCTTCCATAAAAATGCAAGAGGGCAGGGTTGGACAGCTCCCAGGTTGGCGAATGCAAGGAGGCACTAGGAGGGTGAGGTGCCTGGAGAGCTCATGGAAACTTCAGCCCCTTGCCACATACTTGGCCCTATGAGTTCTTCCATCTGGCTGAGTTCTGTCTTTTTATAATAAACTAATAATCTAGTAAGCGAGCTGTTTTTCTGAGTTCTGTGAGCGCTGTCACTCTGGCAAACTAATCAAACCCAAGAAGGGGGTCATGGGAACTTCTGCTTTATAGCTGATTGGTCAGAAGCACAGAGGACAACTGGGACTTGGCATTGGTGTCTGAGGTAGACAGGGAAGGAGGGACAGTCTTGCAGGACTGAGTCCTTAGCCTGTGGGATCCGACACCAATTCCAGGTAAGCAGTGTCAAAACTGAATTGTAGGACACCCAGCTGGTGTGGCAGAATGGCTTGGTGTCGGGAACCCTTTTTCCACATTTGGTGACCAGAGTACACAGGTAAAGAGTGCCAGGGTACAGGATTTTTTCTAGACAGTTGACTATGTAACTGACATCATCTAGAAAAAACAAGTCATCTAATCCTCATATGAATGAGGTATCTACAATGAAGCAGGTATTATTACTGCCCTTCCTTTGTTGATAAGGAAACTGAGGCCCATGTCACCCAGCTTGTAAATTGGGTTGGTAGGATTTGAACTGAGGTTATGGGACTAGAGCCTGCGACTGTGTGAGGTCACAAATACATTAGCACTTAGCAAACCAGCAGGCCCACATCAAATTCTCCTGAATGGCCATTATACTTACCTCTCCTTCTTCTAGATAAGAAATTTGGCAATGGGGGCGCCTGGGTGGCACAGCAGTTAAGCATCTGCCTTTGGTTCAGGGCGTGATCCCGGCGTTCTGGGATGGAGCCCCACATCAGGCTCCTCTGCTGGGAGCCTGCTTCTCCCTCTCCCACTCCCCCTGCTTGTGTTCCCTCTCTCGCTGGCTGTCTCTATCTCCGTCGAATAAATAAATAAAATCTTAAAAAAAAAAAAAAGAAATTTGGCAATGAAGTCATTAATATATGTCCATGAATCTTCAGTGTCCCTGCTGAGCCAGGATGTAGCCTCGGGTGGGCTTTGCCGCCGTTTTGAGTGACCTTTCTGCAATCCCAGCAATCTCAGACACTGAGAATGACTCCAGGCTTCCCACTGTCCCTAGGCTGAGCTTCCACAGAGGGACCGTGGGGCTGGGGAGTGGGACTTTCATACACTGTATTTTGAAAAGCTTGGAGTAGAAGGAATTGAAAGCAGATCTGGTGATCTATTAAAAGCTAGAATAATTAAAGCAAGCCTAAAATATCTACGTAGAGAAAACTCCTGCTTGATAGTAGTTATCAAGGAAAAGAAAGTCTCCACACGCATTGGGTTTATGAGCATGAAGACATTAAGTCATGGTTGCTTTAAAATGAGGTGTGGTCAGTGTCATAAGACGTCTTTAGAAACCTTGTACAATGAGAAATAGATAATGCTTGTAAACTAACCGCAGTCCACGCAGAGCAAAGATCAGGTAACTTATAACTGATCATTACAGTCTGCCTTGGAGTATATCAACTTTCCAGAACCTATAGTTGGAATGAAAAAAAGTGCCTTTCCCCCAAGTATTCCTAGGTGAGAGGGAGGTTTTAAGTAAACTGTGCTGATTTCGGGGTCTCTCCCAAAATCAGAAACAAAAAGCTGCTCAGCGCCCCTGGAATGGGATAGAGGATTACCAAGGCAGGTGGTCCAGCCTCGTGCTGTTCCCAAGGCCCTGGCTCCCCTGAAACCTCTTTCAGTGAGAAGCACGATTTCAGAACTCCCATCATGTCATGAACCGGGGGCTTTGGTGGAACTGACTCTCACTTGGTCCTTATAACTTGTTATCACGGCTGTGCGCCTCGGGAATAGAAACTTGCCCAAATGCAGTGAATCATGTATAAGTCAAAACTATTATCCCCAAGAGCATTACAGCTCTGCTTGCAGATGAGGGAAATAAATGTTATTCAGCCCCCAGAGAAGAGTTCTGCCACCTTTCATTTCTTTAGATCTGAATGGCTCGAAAGGGACACCTAATCAAGGATTCACGGCTCGGTACAGTCTGGGTGTATGAAGTAGTTTCACGTTTGTTTTAGTATTAACTCTCTTTCACAGTGCCCAAACACATCAATTGCTAATGAATGACTCAACTTCACTGGGTAAAGCGAAACAGCGTTATATCCAAATAGACGGAAAGCTGAAGGAGGCTCCTGTCAGCAGGAGGGGGGTGCAGCCCCCCTCCTCCCCTGGGTTCTGCCTGGTGTGCCCTAGGCTGTGGTGAAGAGTTGACTTGTAGCTGAAGGGACAGCATCAGTGTGAACCTGTCTATTAAATATTAAAAATGCTTACTTCCCGTCTTTTTTTAGATGAAAAGCAAACAGATATAGAAGTTCTACAGTGAGGGGCACCTGGGTGGCTCAGTCAGTTAAGCGTCTGCCGTGGCTCAGGTCATGATCTCAGGGTCCTGGGATCGAGTCCCGCAGCGGGCTCTCTGCTTAGCAGGGGAGTCCACTTCTCCCTCTCCCTCCGCCCCTCCCCCAGCACATGCACACACTCTGTCTCTCTAATAAATGCAATCTTTAAAAAAAAAAAAAGTTCTATTCTCACACAATCCCATTTTGGACACCACCACTCCCTTAAGGCATAATTAAAGAGTTACAGAATGTTAAAACTAGAGCTCCTCCAAACTGTTTTAGGGATTGGGGTGTATAAAGCACCGGTCCTTGGAAGTTTTATACAGAGTGGTGTCTTCTGCTTTCCCAACAACCTGTCCATGGAAGTTACAATTTCCTGCTTTTCAGCTATTGTTCTCCTCCTACACAGTTTGATAGTCTTGCTCCCCGAGACTGCAGAACTGGTTGTCCTTGCTGTATGTGGCAGGCCCATGACGGACAGACCAACTCTAACACAGAAGAGCGATAGCCTCAGTTTGCTAAATACTGTCATGGAAGTGGACCTCCAGTCGCCAGGGAGCAGTGGGATGTGTGGCCGCGAACGCAGTGCACTTGTAGGTCAGATCTGCTTCTGTGCACAAAGATCAGTCATCTCGGGTCTTGTTTAGATATGGTGTGATTAAAATATTTAGGTATGATTAAGATAATTTTAAATAGATTTTGAAATAAGAATAGAAACATTAAAAAATCACTGTCTTGTTTGTGCACAAATAATTTTATTTGCCGCAAGAGCTTTTTATCGTATGGCTTTAGCAGCGGTGGACATTTTCCCTGAAGATGAGCCCACAGAGGACGTGTTGATTTGGGGACAGCACTAACATTCTGTGAGAATCAAAGAGCATTCTCTATGATTCATGCCACCGTGGAGATAGTTCATGGCTGAGGAGGCCAGAGTGACTATCCATGAATATAAGACCCAATCTAATATGAACTATTTCCAGACTTTTCTTGAGACAGGTGTGTATTAATAAAAAATTGAGGAGAAGGATGAATTTGATTATCCCTTAATATATGAATAATGGCAACTCTAAGACCTTAAGTTGTAAGTGCAGCTGGATGTTACGTTGGTGGTTTCAGAGTGTCAGTCAGCCCAGTCCTCTACTTTGTTCCAACTAATACCCATCAGCTTGGGAACTTGAGGGCAGAACCTTCCATGCTACTTTTCCTTATTTTCTGAACTCTGTTGCCTACCTGCAAAGCAAGTCATCTTGCAGCTCGCAGAAATTACTCTGTTTTTTTTAAGATTTTATTTTTAAGTAATCTCTATACCCAACAGGGGGCTCGAACTCACAGCCACAAGACTGAGATTCGCATTGTTCCACCAGCCAAGTGCCCCAGAAATTACTCTTTAGTTAAATTCAGCATCCAAGAGAAAATCCCCACCCTTATGTATATCTTGTGGTTGAGAAGGTGAGCAAAGTAATAAATGTGTCTTTTAGTGACTTGATGGGATGGATTATCTCCTCTTGGACTGAGTTTCTAGAACTCTAGTCAAACATCAAGTGGCACTGGTATTGGAGAAGCTTTTGTATGTTTGCATGTTTTCCAAACATACAAAGAAATTGAAGGAATAATAGAATATATGTGCACCCATGTCATGGATTTAATATCAGTATCATTAAGATTTTATTGTCTTTATCTTTCTATCTATGTATTTATACACACACACACACATTTTTTCCCAGTATGCATTAATGACCCTTGCATAATTGATTATTTCATTGGTAGTTGTGGGGCCATAACCTGGATTACTGGGTAAGGGTTTTCCTACTTGATACTGGGGCCCCCTATTTCGTCTTGACTTCCTTCTCCAGACTCCCCTCCTCTAAAACCCGCAGGATTGTGGGAGTGTCTGACCAGCCACTCATCAGATATTTTACTGATCCCCTGTTCTATTTTTCGGAGGGACAGATATTTACCCATAGTTTTCTAATTATGCCTGAATGTCCTGGCCCATTACTGGGCTGGGACCTCCTACAAAAATGGATGTCCATAGTCATCTTTGGGACTTATGCCGAAAACTATCTATGGAACCCACTGGGGGCTCTCTTAACATCACCTTCACCCATTCCAACACAAATGCTAAAAGACTGGGGTTTCCTAGTCAGTCCTGACATCTGGGGTCAGAGAATTCCTTGAAGAGCAATATCAACCACACCCATTGTAATTGAACCTAAGGACCCCATACTACCCTCATAAAAAAAACAACACCCCCTCAGACCTGAAGCAAGACTGGAGCTACCACCCATAATTACCAAGTTTTTAAAACATGGGCTTCTTGTCCTCACAACTTCACCTTGCAACACTCCCATCCTAGCAGTTAAGAAAAAGGACAATAGCTATCGCCTAGTCCAGGACTTGCAAGCCCTTAATGAGGCTGTTATACCCTGATATCCAACCATGGGAAATCCATACATTATACTAGGCACTATCCCCCAAACAGCCTCTGGTTTATGGTCCTGGACCTCAAAGATGCTTTCTTTTGCATCCTACTGCAATTCCTGTTTGCATTCAATGGGAACCCCTTATGGGCCACCCAACAACTTATTTGGACCGTACTTTCGAAGGGATTCAGAGATAGCCCCCATCTGTTTGGATTCTCTAAGGATTTCTAAGACTTACAACTTGAGGGGGCAGCTATCCTCCAATATGTGGATGATTTGCTCATTTGCTCCCCTACTCAAGAGCTGGCCGTCCAACATACTGTTCAAACCCTAAACTTTTGGGCAAAAAAAGGATATAAAGTAGTCAAGTCCAAATCTCAATTGGTACAGCAGCAGGAGTCCTACCTGGGAGTTATCATAACCCCTGTGAAAAACAGTCTTTCCCATAACAAATCCAAGCCATAATTAACTTATCCATGCCTCCACCCATAAACAATGAGGCCTTCTTGGGCCTTATGGGATACTGCAGAATCTAGATTCCCACCTATGGTCTTATTGCCCAACTGCTCTATGAGGCCCTAAAAGGCAAATTAGACTTCACTCCTCTTAATTGGGGGCCTTTGCAACAGTTAGCTATGAACAATTAAAGAGCCTCTTAAGCTGGGCACCTGCAACAGGTCTACCCCACCCAGCAAGACTTTCTAACTTTATGCCCATGAAAAAGAGGGCATCACTCTGGGAGTTTTAATACAAAAACTTGAGACCACTGCCTAGCCCATGGCTTATCTTTCTAGGTGGCTTGACCCCACAGCCAGAGGATGTCCACCCTGCCTCTGAGCCCTCAGGGCCCTAGCCTTACTAACAGAAGAAGCTCTCATATTAACATTGGGAGCACCCATACAGATCCTCAACACTCATCAAATTCCAGACCTCATGACTAATCAGGCATCAACTTGGCTCTCTGACAGCAGATTTCTACAAACCAAATTCTACTACTAGAAAACTCTCAAATATCAGCCTGTACTTGTAGTGCTCTCAGCTCCACTACCCTACCATCAGTCTCAGAGCATGACACAAAACCCTCCCCTCCATGCACAGGGATTATTTCCATATCCACAAAGCCTAGGCCTGACCTCACCAACCAACCTTTACAAAATCCTGATGAAAGGTAGTAGTAGCTTCATGGAAGAGGGCCAGAGAAAAGCTGGTTATGTGATAGTGTCCCTTCATTCTACCACGGAGGCCCCAGCCCTCCCAAACAACTCGTCAACTCAACTAGCTGAACTCACTGCTCTTACTAGAACAGTAGAGCTGGCTAGGGACAAGAGGGTTACCATCTACACTGACTCCAAACATGCCTTCTTAGTCCTACATGCCTATACAACCATTTGGGCAAAAAGAGAATCCCTCACCTCCAAAAATACACCCATCAAATATGCAACTCACATAACCCACATGCTTGAGGCTACACACCAACCCAAGGAAGTGGCAGTGGGCCATTGCAGGGGTCCTAAAAAAGGGGACTCAGAAATAATACAGGGCAATGAGACTGCAGGTCAGGCTGCCAATCAAGCAGCCTTCCCTACAGGGGGCCCTCATACCCAGCCCTCTACCACTGCCACAGCCCAAATATACGGAAAAGGACAAGGCCTGCACAAACAAAAAGAATTTTTCCCTAGATGACAGCAGATGGTGTTTGTTAGATGGAATCTTGGCTAGTCCTCAAAATCTTCAATGGAAACTAGTTAAAGCCCTTCATGACTCCATTCATTTAGGGCTAGATGCCTCACGGACTCTCATTTCCAGAACATTCCAAGGTAAAAAACTCTCCCAGATAGTTCAACAAATAATTCTTGCCCCACCTGCACATATATAACAACCCCCAGGTTGCCTGTTGGTCACAATTAACCCAACCAATAAAGAGGCAAGGATCGTACCCAGGAGAAGATTGGCAGTTGGATTTCACCCAGATGCCACCCTGCAGGGGATACAAATACCTCCTCATGCTTCCTGACATCTTCATAGGGTGCATGGAGGCATACCCCACATGGACTGGTACGGCAATTGAAGTAATCAGCAAACTCCTAAAGGAAATTATCCCTCGATTTGGTCTCCCAGAGTCACTTCAGGTGACAATGGGCCCTCCTCGGTGGCCACCATAGTTCAATCTGCCTCCAAAGCACTGGGTACCAAGTACCACCCCCATTGTGCTTGGAGGCCACAGTCCTCCAGGAAGGCAGAAAGGGCCAACCAATACCTAAAAGGTATTGTTAAAAAACTCCCACAAGAAACATCGCTAAATTGGAAAGAAGTGTCACCAATCTCCCTTCTCTGTTGAACTCCCAAGGAGGCCCTCCACGGGTGACCTTTTCTAACTACAGACTTCTTCATCGATCCAGAGACTCCTGGAATGCAAACTCTCCAAATTCCAGCAGGCTTTACAGGAGTACAGCCTAACAGTTCCCACCACCAAACAAGAGGGGCCTCCACTACATGAACCTGGTCATCAGGTTCTGATCAAGGTTTGGAAAGATGGCTCTCTTGCCGCAGTTGTTCTCCAAAACACATGTGCCGTGGATCTGCTGTCAGCGGCCCAAGGAGGAACCTGTCTATTCCTGTAAGAAGAATGTTGCTTTTATGTCAATAAAACCCTAGAAGTCCAACAAGATCCATGGGAACTTACAACTTGTACCACCAAACTTGAAAACCAATATACCCAACCCCCCGGGTGGAATCCCTTGTCCTCCTTATGACAATGGGCTACACACTTTATTCCCCTTATCTAGGGGCTCTCTTGATATTACTCTTTCAACCCTTACTAATCAATATAGCGGTATCCTTTGTCTTCTCCAGATTATAGGCCATCAATCTCCCAACGAATCCTCAACCAAGGATGTCAACCTTTAGATGCCTGTAACTCTCTCCCTTTCGGAAGTCCCTTGGATGGACAATGCCAGCCACCACCCCCTTCTTTCCTCAACAGTCAGCAAGGGATAGACTCCCAAAATCTTCTCAGTTCGAAGAAGCCAGAGTGGTCATTGCCCCAATTCCCAGTGATTTGGGGTCCAATCACTTGAGGGGGGAATGTTAGGCAGTCAGGCACGAGCGAGGAGGGATAAAGCAAATGCTGGCCACACCCTTGGAGCCACCCTGAGAGTTAACAGAACAGGAAAGGCCTAACCACAGAGCCACACAAAAGCCACAGGGGGACTTCCAAAGAGCTGAACATGCGCACAAAAGGTGCAGCTTGCCCTTAGGTAACCCTAAGTCACAACAAAGCCCATTAGAAACTCATAAATATGCAATATATAAATAAATACAATCATAACAATGCATCATGGATAGGCATATGCGCAGAAGCCAAAGTGTATACAACCACTAGCTGTCGATCAAAAATGTCAATCAAAGTCAAATTTACATATGCAAAAAACAGGCTTAAAAGGATACACCTGGTGCTTCTTGGGGCCATTGCCACCCTGGCTCCAGCATTGGCCCACTTCCTCTTTTGCAAGTGTATTATACTTACCTACTCAATAAACTCTCTCTCCCCATTCTGTTCTCAGGTTGCCAATTCTTTGGTGCATCAGGGACAAAAACTGAGCGACCCAGTAACAGTTGTTAAACGGTGATTTTCAGTCTATCATTTCTTGAACATATATGAGCTGGCATTCTTTTAAAAAAAATCCTTTCTATCACTCAGCAATTGATGGTAACTACAATTCCTCTCAAAAAGACATGGTAAAGGATTATTTCTATTTTTACTGAAAAAAAGTCAGAGTTAAGACCAGAGTAAGAGGTTAGCATAATAGGAGGCTCTGGTGGTCGTAAGCAGTTCTTTTCCTTCCTTCCTCCTCTTCTCCCTTCCTTCCTCCTTTCTTTCTCTCTCTCTTTTCCTTTCTTCCTTCTCTTTCTTTCTTTCTATCATTGTGGACTCATGAATTGTTGTTTATTTACTGAGTTACAATTACAGTCACAATTTTTTTGAACCTCAAATAATCTAAAATTTGGCCAGTTGGACACCCTTCAAACTATGTCTTTGTGTATATGCTTTATTTTTTATTTGAAATAATTTCAAACTTATAGAAAAGCTGCAAGAACAATTCAAAAAGCTTTCTCATCTTGCCACCTAGTCATTAACATTTTACATTTAATTTCTCCTCTCTGCTGTTTATCCTCCCTGAGCCATTTGAGTAAATTGTAGTCTTGATGCCCATTAACTACAAACACTTTAGTGTGCATTCCCCCAAAACAAGGCACTCTCCTAGAGAGCTGGGGGACAGCTACCAAATCGGGAAATCAGCATGATACAATATTACCATCATCCCTAACTGCTTCAGTGGCCTTTTCACAGAGAAAGAAATTTAGTGCCCGGTTCTTGGTGGAAAGAAGGCGATTTAGAATGTTACAATATGCAATCTAAAAATGAAATATCTGTTTCCTATATAGTGTTTGCACTTCTGGTAACTGTCTAGAACCGGAGCATTATTTCCCTGAATATCCTTGGATTAAGGTCTTGTGGAAGAAGATAAGTGAGAAAAATTAGCCATAAATCTGGTTCATTATTTTTGCTTTTCTCCAGCAAAATACATTCTTTTTCCATATAAGGACATAAACAACTACAAACAGTTACAGATTTATCTAAGAGCAAGGCTTAAAAAGAAGATTCCCAAGCACATGTGCGGCCTTGCTGACTTTCAGAATGCTTTTACTGCACTCGATCTGTGGAGCTGCAAACCTAGAACTTACATTCAAGTTTTCAGATATTGTAAATGGGCTCTGGGTGCTGATCTGTATGTAGCAAAGCCGACTTCTCGAGATACTGGTGTTGAGCTCTCTCAGTGGTCTGTAAAATATGAATATTGGTGCTTGATATCCCCCCCTTCACCTTTAAGGCATTTTTATTATTTTGTTTTCTATCTCCCCCATACTGTTCTTAAAAAAGGGTTATTCTCTATTTAGCTTTTGAAAGTTTTTTTGTTTTTGTTTTTAAAAATATTTTATTTATTTATTTGACAGAGAAAGAGAGAGAGAGGCAGTGTGCACAAGCAGGGGGTAACAGGAGAGGAAAAGGGAGAAGCTTGCTCCCCACTGAGCAGGGAGCGTGATGCGGGGCTCGATCCCAAGACCCTGGGATTATGACCTGAGCCAAAGGCAGATGCTTAATAGACTGAGCCACCCAGGTGCCCCTGTTTTTTGTTTTTTGTTTTATTTTTTAGAGAGGGAATGAGAAGGAGGGGAGGGGAAGAGGGAGAGGGAGAGAGAGAATCTTCAGCAGGCTCTACGCCCAGCGCAGAGCCCCAAGAGAAGCTCGATCTCATGATCCTGAGATCATGACTTGAGATCAAGAGTCAGACACTTAACCCAATGAGCCACCCAGGTGCCCCTGAAAGTAATTGTTTTTAAAGATGAGACCAGTCAGGGGCGCCTGGGTGGCTCAGTCCTTAAGCATCTGCCTTCGGCTCAGGGCGTGATCCTGGCGTTCTGGGATCGAGCCCCACATCAGGCTTCTCTGCTGAGAGCCTGCTTCTTCCTCTCCCACTCCCCCTGCTTGTGTTCCCTCTCTCGCTGGCTGTCTCTCTGTCAAATAAATAAATAAAATCTTTAAAAAAAAAGAAAAGATCAGTCAAAGTAAACTGCGAGGTGGTTTAATTACTTATTAGTATATTTTTGTGAAATTCTTAAATTATAACTGATATATATTGAAAGATATATATAACTGACATGTATCACTATTGTAGTTATACTGTATGTGACATACATAACTAATACAGATATATAACTAACATAGATATAGATATTTAACTAATATAAATATATAATACACTGTTTGTGAAACATCCTGGTCATTGTTTTCAAATCAAAATACGTCATTCATGGATCAAATATTTATATGCCATAGATTCTAGGGCTATTCTATTTTAAACCCATCACATGATTTGTTACTTTTAGAGTTGGGTGGTATAGACCCTCACATAGCACTTTAAGGTTTAGGGATTTGTGGCTTTCATAGCCTTCTGTTTTGAGTGGCCGTGGCAGGATTATGTCAGAAGCTTGGACTATCCCTTCTTCGTTCATCCCTTCCTTTCCTTCATGTGCTTACCCAAAGTCATAAACATGTCAATTCTTGACACACCAGGGGCAACTGTCTTGGTGGCTTCTCTCATGAGCTTCTCTCCTCAGCAGCATGCATTCCAGTGCATTCTTTCCATAAATAATGAGGTCCCCAACCTTCTGGTCCCTCTCAGTCAGGACAGGTGAGACCCAGCTGTCTTTGGTGGCTTGCTGGCTACACTGTTTTTAATGTGAGTTTGATTTTAACCCTCTCCTTGTCCTCAGGTCATTAAATATTTTATGGTCTTTTCCAGATCTCAGGCCCACCAGCTCTTTTTTCCCCACTTTATCTGAGGTGTAAGAAAAGCCACATGATTTGTCCTTTTGTCAATACTTAGAACTATATGATGAACACACACAGAGTAAACAATACCTTTGATATAAAATACAAATATTTTCTCAATATATGTTTGCATACGTATTGCTCAGCCATAAAATCTATTTGCACTCCAGAAATGAGGAAGCCCATTTATGTCTCTGGTTAAAAAGCCTTGTGAATTTTTGTTTTCCTGTAAATCCTACTCTTCATAAGGGGTACAGGCCCATTATGGAACCAGGGATCCCAAGTCATTGCCAAAGTGAAGTGACAGCTCACATCTCGTGAATGAATTTGTTTTGATAACAGCCCCTTAGATTACATGTTGTTTACAGCCCTTCGTGAGACAGACAAGAGGGTGATAGGCAAGCAGTAGGACCCGAGTAACCACAGGGAAGCATCAGGCTTTCCCATGTACATAAATACGTCCAGCCATGCCGTCTGACACGTAGACGAGCTTATGCTTCCCCACTTCCGGACTAAGCAACAATTATTTTTACTTATTTATGACAGCCTATCTCCAAAAAGAATTTGAGGCAGCTTGCAAAATTGATTAATAGCTGTCGGAAAAACAGACTTCAGGGCCAAAGTCGGATTTTTTTTTTAATCTGGAAGAAAGTTTCACCACACTAAGCATAACAGTTGATCAATGCCAGGAGTGAGCTAAAAATTGCACGGGAAGACTCATTAATGCTCATTATGTACTTTCTGAGCTCTGGAAATACAAATGCACTTCAAACCCTCCATGATTTAGCAGGTTACATCAACCTAGACCACTTGCAATCATGGAGATGTTGTTGACAGCTTCAGAAATAAAGGACATCTGTGTAACGAAACATACAAAGCTTGCCTTTTAATAAGAGCCACTCCTTGCCCAAATAGAAATTCAGTCCAACTACAAACAGAATTTTCCTATAAAAGGAAATATGAGATTTGCTGATTTGTTTTTTGCCAACCTGAAGAATTACCACACCAGGAAGAATTCTTTTTTTTTTTTTTAATACATACAAAGATTTCCCCTAAAGAAGACCTAGAACTGTAGGATGATGTTGCATTTCCCAATATGAAATCTCTCATTATGGAGGTCTTAAGCTGTCTTGGATTTTCCAAAAAAGCATGTGGTAAAATATATCCCAAATCTGAATATTCTCATCCAGTCCCCACCATTTCTTGCTTGGACTATTGCAGTAGCCATCCAATTGGTCTCCTTTCTTCCAAGCTCATTGAACTAAGGTCTGTTCTCTACGAGGCAGCCAATGTAACCTCTGAAGGTGGAAATCACATCATAAACTCCTCTGTTCAAACTTTGCAAAGGCCGTCTTACTCAGTCATGTCATTTTGTTACATCTCCTGACCTTTCTCTTTTACTCGCCACTCTGATCGCATATCCTACTCCTTGAGCCTCTCTATTATACTTCCAACACACTGAGCCACTCCTATCACAGGTTCTTTGTACTTCTATTCTCTTTACCTGGACATTCTTCCCCTAGTTATCCCAACAGTTTCTGCCCCAAAGCCTTCAGGATTCTATTCAAATGTTACGTCACTGAAGGGAGCCTTCTCTAACTGGTCACCTTATATGAAACCGTGCACATCTGTCAAATCTTGCTTTCCTCTTCTTCTAATACTTGATCATCAGCTGGTGTATTATACATATTTTTATTAATTTGTTTACTCTCTCTCCCAACTAGAACAGAAGCTCTTATAAAGTCAGAACTCAGTTTTTATCCTTTCGCATTGTGAGCATTTTGTATTCTAGATCATTGCTTCGCCAAGTGCTCACTGTGGAATGAACAATTCCATTTATCCACAAGCTAAGATGTGGATTTATTTGCTTCTGATTGAAATTCCAGTTGAATGTGATAATACTGGTAAGTTCATCCAGATCAGAAGTCTGATCAGAAGTCATTTGGGACATCGGCCTGGCTCCGTCAGACGAGCATGCGACGCTTGATCTTGGGGTTGTGACTTTGAGCCTTGCGTTGAGGTAGAGATTACTTAAACAAATACACCTAAAAAAAGAAGTCAGGGGCGCCTGGGTAGCGCAGTCATTAAGCGTCTGCCTTTGGCTCAGGGCGTGATCCCGGCATTCCGTGATCGAGCCCCACATCGGGCTCCTCCGCTGGGAGCCTGCTTCTTCCTCTCCCACTCCCCCTGCTTGTGTTCCCTCTCTCGCTGGCTGTCTCTCTGTCACATAAATAAATAAAAACTTAAAAAAAAAAAAGTCATTTATATGAGAACATCATAACCTTTTTTTTAAAATCATTATCTCCCAAGGGGTCTTTTTAGATTTATTTTGTTCCTAGTCACCCCCATGAAATTTTAATACCATAGATATATTGCTTTTATGTGCTGTGTATGTCCACATATCTATATATCTGTGCTTTATGATTAAGAGTAAGATATTTTCATACAGTTCATAAGAAGTAATTTTTGCCTCCAATGAGAATGCATGATTGATATCTGCACTGACTAAAATTGGGAAAATTATTACTTAGTATATCCACCTCAAATATGGGGTCCAGGGGCCCCCGGCTGGCTCAGGCAGTAGAGTACACAACTCTTGATCTGTGTGGGTCACGTGTTCAAGCCCTGCATAGAGCTTACTTAAAAAAAAATACGGGGTCCATAGTAGAAAAATAATGGTCCTATTTGACTTTTAAAAACAGCAGAGAACCATGTGAATAGGTGTTAACTTCCACCATTACCTTGCTGGGCTATGTCCTCTGTGTGCCAATTGTATCCCTTTTGCCAAGTAATTGACAAACTGTGGAAAACACAGGAAATCTGCACACAGAGCCTCTGCCTTTAGTTTCCGGGCTGGCTTGCTAGCTAGATTGATTTTGATAGTATGCCGGCTCTGTGTGCGCTCTTTATATTACTCAGTGCTTTATGATGTTTCTCCTGCCTCATCCATGAAAGAAGTCAGACCACAAGCATGCAAGAATCAAACAAACGAAAAGCAATAATAAAATAACACAAATGAAACTATGAGAAGTGTGATATGCTAAGAACTATGTCTGGGGTCTTTATCAGTGGTTCCTGACACAGAACTTCTAAAACCCTTGGAATATTCTGAGTGATAGCAGTGTTTTTGTTATTCATAATGAGGCCCTTTTAATCATACTTGAGTTCTACTCTTTGTAGAGCCTTAGATGGCTTTGGAATGGGGGCTGGTTGCCGGAGGAACCGACGATGTGATTAGAGCTTTGGAACTTTCATCCTTATCCCCAGGACATCCAGAGAGAAGAGAGGGGCTGGAGAGTGAGTTCAGTGATTTAATCCTACGTAGTGAAACCTCCATAAAAGCCTCTAAATGGCGTGATTTGGAGAGCTTCCAGGTTGTTGAAAGAGTCAGGGTACTGTGAGGATGACCTCCTCAGAGCGGGCGTGGAAGCTCGCCAGCCTATGCCCCCACTGCCTACCTTGCCCTATGAATCTCTTCCATCTGGCTGTTCCAGAGTTGTATCCTCTATAATAAACTGATAACTGCAGGTCAAGTGTTCCCCCTGAGTTCTGTGAGTAGTTCTAGCAAATTCTCAAAACTGAGGTGGTGGGCGTGGGAATCCCTGACGTATAGCCAATTGGTCGGAAGGACAGGGGGCACCTGGGGACGTACGTCTGGCATTTGAATGAGGGCAGTCTTGTGGGACTGAACCTTGAGCCTGTAGAGTCTAACCCTAACTCCGGGTAGTTAGTGTCAGAATGGAGTTGAGTGGTGCGACACCCAGTTGGCGTCCAGAGACTTGGAGAGCTGGTTGTTGGTGTGGGACACACCCGCACATTTGGTGTCAGAATTGTTGGGAGGAAAAACATCCCAGAAGATCTCGTGGCATCTTGGATGGCATCTTGGAAGGCCAAGGCAGTATGGAATTAAAGGCCAGGATGACCAGAGCCTGGGATTTCCAGTGTATTCCGCAGAACCCTCAGAGAGGTGCCTCAGAGGCTGCCGCAGGGATGGAGAAGGGGAAGGAGCATATGAAATAAACAAGACCATTCAAACATTGTGTATTTTATCCTCCAAGAAATATTCTGAGATGATTTCATTTCATTTAATATCTTACTCTTAATCATAAAGCACAGACATATAGATATGTGGACGTATACAGCACATAAAAGCAATATATCTATGGTATTAAAATTTCATGGGGGTGACTAGGAACAAAATATATCTAAAAAGACCCTTAGGAGATAATGATGTAAAAAAAAAAAGGTTATGATGTTCTCATATAAATGGCTTCATTCAGCTGTATTTAGGAGATCGTTAAGATTTAACGCGACATACGACGGCTTTTGGTGCTCGCCCCAGCCACGCCTGTGCCATTCCTGAGCCTTCAATTTGGCTTCACTACTAGTCAGTTTGATTATGTTGTTAATATTTTTTCAAAAAAAGTACACAAATGATACGTTTTCTAAGTGATTGCATTTCTTTTTTTTTTTTTTTAAAGATTTTATTTATTTATTCGACAGAGATAGAGACAGCCAGTGAGAGAGGGAACACAAGCAGGGGGAGTGGGAGAGGAAGAAGCAGGCTCATAGCAGAGGAGCCTGATGTGGGGCTCGATCCCGGAACTCCAGGATCACGCCCTGAGCCGAAGGCAGACGCTTTAACCGCTGTGCCACCCAGGCGCCCCAGTGATTGCATTTCTGAATTAATCTTTATTTTGCCTAAAATATAACTTGGCCGCCTAGGAAGAGCTGGAGCTCGAATGATTTTGCTGCGGCATCACGTAGGAATTTCTCCTCGCCAGTTCTCAAGAGGTGCAAAGGCAGATGAATTCTCACTTGTTTTTCCCTTTTTTGTGAGTGGCTTGTCTTTTGACCCAGGTAGGATTTAAATTTTTTATCCTTATAAATCAAAACATGCGCCAGGATGTGTCTCTTTGTATCTTCTACTTCACGTTTGCCTGGAATTCAAGGACTCTTAACCCATATACAGCTCTTAAATCACCATCCAAAAGTATTTTTCCAGCCTTTTTTCCAAAAGCCAACTCACCTGTGTGGCAAGCTCAGTTTTCTTTCTTGACATCCTTTCACATCTATTCACTCTTTTCATTCTGTGAAAATTCGTTTGTTTCCATATCCCCAATTCATTTTCCTCTGCTCCCGTTGTGCCCTACGCACTCCCGAAGATGACTTCAATGTTCCGATTACATTCTTAGCGCCTTTTCCATCCTTTCCTATGTCATTAACGACCCTCCCCCCAATTCGTCTCTTTTACATTTTTCTCTCATCTTGGACCATTCATTCCTCACACAACTTTCATTCCCTAGAAGCTTTGCTGTCTCTCATTCTACCGAGAGTGTTTTACTTCTGGTTTCTATAATAAATCATGTTCAGAGGTATATTTTTCATCTGTCTTCCTGTGATATTTCCTTTAATTTTTTCTAAGAAAAGTTTTACAAGCCCCATTTAGTTTTTGTCTTTACTCGTATTTTAATCCTCATGGACTTATTCAGTGTTTGCCAACAAAATATGCCAAAAATGAATCACTGTTGCTCTGCCCTCTGAATGTAGGTAACGAACACATTCCCTTCTCAGATCTTTAGTTGAGATAAGTTGATAGCTATTTCAAATTCCTAATAGCTAGTCATCTACTGCAAAACAATACATTATTTTTTCCATCCCCAATTTCTGATTCCCTGTCACTGAGCAACCGAGTAAATAAAACACAATTTCCAGCAGACCACTTTCCACTCCTACTTTTTTTTTTTAAAGATTTTATTTATTTCTTCGACAGAGATAGAGACAGCCAGCGAGAGAGGGAACACAAGCAGGGGGAGTGGGAGAGGAAGAAGCAGGCTCATAGCGGAGGAGCCTAATGTGGGGCTCGATCCCAGAACGCCGGGATCACACCCTGAGCTGAAGGCAGACGCTCAACGACTGAGCCACCCAGGCGCCCCATCCACTCCTACTTTTTTAGCTCTTTACCCATGAGAACCGCAGCATCCTCGGTGTGACTGGGGTGTTGATCACAACCCTGTTTCCTCTTCTTCCTGGACCAGACTAGCTATCTCAGTTCCCTTGCAGTCAGGATTCTAGCCGGAGGAATGTGTAGAAGTGAAGTATAGTGCTTCTAGGTCTGAGCGAGCAAAAGCTCCCGTCGGTGGCCCACTCTCTCTTCCCACATCTGCTCGCTGGCTGTTGATGCTCAGGGAAACATTAGAAGCCACGTGTTTTTTCTTGCGGTATAATTAATACACGAACACCTGCACATATTTGGTGTATACAGTTTGGTAAGTGCGGACATATGCATACACCTGTGATAACCTATCCATCCAAAGATAAATAAAACATATCCATCACCTCCAAAGGTTTCCTTGCGTCCCTTTGCCTGTGTGTGTGTGTGTGTGTGTGTGTGTGTGTGTGTGTGTGTGTGATAAGAACACTTCACAGGAGATCTACCTTCTTAATACATTTCAAGGTGCACGAGGCCATATTGTTCACCAGGCCGCTGTGTTGATAGCAGATCTCTAGAATATATAGGTCTTGTATAACTGTTAACTTTATACCCTTTGAACAAGTTCCCATTTCGCCCCACCTTCCTCCCCAAGAAGCCACACGTTTAAGAGGGCAGAGCCTGTGGCAACTTGGATCCTTGAGTCACTGTGTGGAGCAGACCTTGCCCTGCCTCCTCATCCCCATCTTGCAACTCCATTTGGACGACTGCGTGAGAGAGGAAAACACTTCCACTGTATTCACTGACATGTTGGGGTTAATTTGTTTCTACAGGGAGTGTACTTAAACCAACATACACTGTATTTCTTCTACCCCTTCCCACCACAGTTATTTTGGGGAAGTGGCTGGATCTGGATATAGACAGACATGGAGAAGAGGGTGGGAATTTTGTAGGGAGGATGACAGTGCATAGACTACGTCTCAATCCATCAACCTGAGAGGAGGGACACAGAGGCCTGTTTTCTAGTGTGTACAGCCCGAGCATTTTGAGCTATGCACCATTGTGAGGTATTTTCTTATGCTGTATGTGGTTTTTGCTCTTTGAAGGGAAGACTGAAGATACAGAGAGGCAAAGAGTACCTTGATACGTCTTCTCAGTACAGCTTTATTTTCACTGTTGGTCATAGGAATTCTGTCCTCATACCATGTGTGTTTTCTACCAGTCCTTGGTTTTGGCAATTCAAGTATTAAAAAAAATTTTTTTTAACTGTTGAAACAGACACCTCTTGGAGCCTGTGGCCTACTCCAGAGATGTGCCGTTCCTTCAGGAACCTCCTACGTGATCTCCAGGGTCACACTCATCAGCCACGGAAGAATTAGATGTTTCAAATAAGAGGAAAGGGACGACAATATTGACCTTCGATGGGAAGACCATAATCAATAATTTAGGAACATGTTTTGAGCCGGTGAATTATTGTTTAGAGTGCTTTTATCATCTGATATTTACATAACAGCAATAGTAATACATTACATATATGATGAATGTTAGATTATAGGTTACAGCTTTATCATAAATGATCTATTTGGTCAAAAAACATCCCCTAAAAATTCAGGAAAAATACAAGGGAAAGCAAATTAACGAGTAGCAGAGTAGAAAAAGTCAAGGAAAAATTTAGATGCACATAATGAAACAAATAATTACCAACGGTAATTTTGCATTTTATTTTACCTGAAATACACCCCTTAAAAATTATAATGTCCTTTGTGTTTTAAAGGCAAATTATATTTTTAGATACAGTAGGAGAAAGTACTCAAATAGTTCCCCATTTGTTCTCTTTCTGCTTTCCTCCTGTGACCCATCGTCTATACCACAATCAGGATGGTGGCGTTTGTTTTTAATATAAATAAGATCCTGTCAATCCCCAGTTTAAAACCTTTCAGTGGCTTTCCTTTCACTTGGAATATAATCCACATCCTTTTCGCCTGAGGAATCTAGATTCTGACTCCTCTCCAACTTCTTCTCGTTCCTCATTTTTCTCCACCTCTAAATTTCCTCAGCCACTCTGGCCTTTCATTAGTTGCTCAGATACATTGAATTCTTTCCCACCTTGGATCTTTTGCCCATGCTGATCCCTCAACCATGAAGCCCTTCCCTGCACAGGTCAGAAGGCTAAACACATCTCTTGTTAACACACCTCCCGAGGTTAGGCCTTCTCCGAGCCCCTGCATATGCACGAGGCTCCCACTGCTAGATATCCAGTTTTAGCAACATATCTTTCAGAGCACCGTGCCACATTTGCCACTCACTAGGTCAATGCGCTAGACTGTCCTGCTAGAGTAGAAGTGCCACGCGGGCAGTGAAGGGAACTCAGGGCCGTGGCCAGTGGCAGTACATTCACATTGTTGTATTGTCATCCAGAGAACTTTATTTTTTTTTTTAAGATTTATTTATTTATTTGACAGAGATAGAGACAGCCAGCGAGAGAGGGAACACAAGCAGCGGGAGTGGGAGAGGAAGAAGCAGGCTCCCAGCTGAGCAGGGAGCCCAATGCGGGGCTAGATGGGGGCCTGATCCCAGGACCCTGGGATCAAGCCCTGAGCTGAAGGCAGACGCTTAACGACTGAGCCACCCAAGTGCCCCTAAAGAGAGAACGCTTTTTTTATCTCATAGATGTGCTCAATAATATTTACAGAAAGAAGAGATGAGAGGCCTTTGTTCCCTTTTGTAAAGTGAAGGATCCTTTGCAATGTTAAAAAAAAAAAAAAATCCCTCCCAATTTAACCACTAGAGAAGTTCAGGCTTTAATATGCCTGATTTTCATTAAAAAAACACCTATCAGGTAAGCACACAGAAGAGCTCTAGAAATACTTGTAGGCAGGAGCTGGGGAAATCAAGGGTTGCTTGTAGCTCTGAGTGAAAAGGCTGAGAAAAAAATGTGACTAGGAAATTAGGTAAATTAAGGGCATAGGTAAATAACATAGAACTAGCATATACATTTAAACTGTCTTTGGCCTCTAGATACAGGGAGATCTTTTACAAATGAATGATTCTTTAGGTGCTGACTTTCCTTTTAACGTGGGCTGTCAGAGGAACATGTGGCCATTTGATTACATAAACAAGTAATTGGAAGTGTTTTTACTCTAAGACAAGAAACTACCCAAGAGATGACTTGTCCCTGGGAAGAGTCGTTTAGGTTTGATTCCTATGAGAGGCTTGCAAAGCTGCGAGATCGTTAATTGACTTGAAACTCTTGCTGCCAGATGAAATCCTGGTGTGTGTTCACGGTGCTCAGAGGATTCCGCTAGGAGTTTTGAAATTGGGGGAGGAGGGAGACATACAAGCATCTGAAAGAAATTCTTTTTCAAGGTAATAAAGAGGAGTCAAAGCTAATTAGAGGCCATAGAGGACACGTGTACAAATAATTACATATGTACATGTGTACATAAATACTAATTAGAGTAAGTGCCGAAGTGGTGAGGGGGACTAACCTCACCTGGTTGGAAGACGGTGTCTCGAAAACAGTGATTTCACATCCCTGTAAACACTCTTCTGAACTAACACAATTAGCGTGGCTGTTGCTCAAATTACATAATTTACAAGTGACTCCTTCAGACCTAACATTAAGCTCCGTAAATGCCATTATAAATGATTATGTCGAAAATACTTCATAATGAATTTTTAACAAGAGACCTTCATGAAGGTCACCACCTATGCAGCCAGGTCAGTATTTTTTTTTTTTAAACCTCAACGGATTTTATAATTGCTTAAATCAAACGCTAACTAATCAATGGAAATTAAAGACAGATGACCATCCACTCAAGGGAAGCGGTCAAAGGAAAAGAACTGAGTCCCTCTCCAGGAGGTGTGTTCTGCAGGTGCTGGTACGAGATACCAGCAGAAGGCTGCGCTGTCCGAGAGTGCTGAGCTCTGCAGAACTCTTCTGTTCCCATCAGGTAGCATGACATCATCTGGCTCCTGCTCTGGGTACTGATAGTATGTAAACATGCTTACGTAAGGGAAGGAGAAATAAACACGCAACTGATATGCAGTGCCGGCCGCCGATCGATGCCAGAGTGTGCCTGTTTTGAATCATGCTTTATGTACAACACGAAACACGGCTTCGATAAATCTGTACGATAAGGTGCAGGCTGTGGAGCAGAGGGCATCGAAATACACAGTGTGGTTATGTGTTTATTTCATCTTAATTGGAGTGTCCATTCTGACACAGATGCTTATGGGACAGCTGGTTGATGTCTCGCTCTACTACAACACTGTATTTGTAGTCAAGCCATGACCTTTATTAGCATTGTAGGTGGAGTTAATTGTCCTAGATGGCCCCCCTTCTTCCAGTTCCTTCTTCCCAGAAATGCCCGGACACATCCTGGTTGCCGTGAAGAGCATTGGCTCTGGGTTGGAATCTAGACTCCACCTCTTATTAGCTGTGCAATTCTGAATAAATTACTCAGTGCAGTTTCCTCCTTGGTAAAATATGGATAATAGTACCTATCTCAAAAAACGGGTAAGCAGATTAAAGGAGGTAATGTAGCCGTGGTTGGCACAGAGGAGCTAATAAATGGTAGCTGCTTTGATTATAGACACTCAGGTGCATTTGATGATATGCAAACCAGGCTTTATGGTCCCCTTCAGGGGAGGGAGCTCTCTCACAAACAGGAGCAGAGGGGGCCCCTCAACCACAGGGCTGTCTCTGGTAGGTCAAAGGCCGCTTCCCTGTTACTTGCCGGCGTTACCTCCCAGGCGGTTTTTTTTTCTTCTCTTTTCTTTTTTTTTTAAGATTTTATTTATTTATTTGACAGAGAGACAGCCAGCGAGAGAGGGAACACAAGCAGGGGGAGTGGGAGAGGAAGAAGCAGATTCCCAGCAGAGCAGGGAGCCTGATGCAGGGTTCGATCCTAGGACTCTGGGATCACGCCCTGTGCCAAAGGCAGATGCTCGACTGACTGAGCCACCCAGGCGCCCCTCCCAGGCCATTCTTTTTGTAACCTAATCTCTATGCAGCCTGAGTGGGCCTTCAGGGTCTGGCCGCCAGACGCTCTCAGGTGGAAACCATTCCTGGGCAGAGATCACGAAGGGTCCCCATGCCCCTGCTGGGCACATGCAGTTGGGGCAGAACACGGACTTGAGAGCACACACTGGCTCTTCCCTTCTTTCCCACTCACACCTTCTGGAGCCCTGATGTCTGCTGTGCTGCTCGGCCCTTGGGAGCTTAGCTCTCATTCGTGGTTAACTAAGTAACAGTTAATCATACTCCTGACCTCCACAGAAATTCGAGGGAGGCCCTGTTTCTTGTACGTGCTTTAGTTTGCTTCCCGAGGAATGAGGACTCCCTCCTTTACCCCATGTTGTTTCATTTCTGGGCTCACTGTGGCCATGATAATCAGAGGCCCTTGCAGACACTGTGTAACTGGCCAAGCATTTCTACCGTTACCACCCGTCTATCACAAGCACAGGCTAGGATGGAAACAAAGTATCCCAGATCACTTTTTCTGACCATCTTTCTATTCATAAAAAAAAGAAAAGAAAAAGCCTTTTAAAATGACGCACAGGCATATTTTATTTAAACATACAGAAGTTTGCTTTATTTTAACAAAGATCCTATTCAGTGGATAAACATGTTTTAATCACCTCCTATTCTTCCTGTTGGTGAGGGAGGGATTCCTGGCCTAGGGTTACAGGGATGGCCAAATCGATGACACCCACACTGGACGGCGGAGACCCACACAAGCTCATGAGTCATAGACTTGCAGCCCAGAGGAGGGCACTGATGTCATGCGGGGCCACATAGGAACAGAATGAACAGCTAAGGGCTGTGGCAAGCTGTCTTTGTAGTGTCAAGAGAGGGAAGTGGCATGTGGCTCCCTCGGGGGCCTGTTTGAATAATTCTGCTAGCTAGCGGGGGACTGAACCCCGTTCCTTCAGGTTAAATAAGAACAACCTCTGTTTCCTTGAGAAGGAGCGTTATTTGGCAAGGGACCTTATCCATGAGGTCTGCTAGGACATTCAAGGCCCCCTGCAATTTCACCAGATGTCGAGGTGGTCCATAATACAGGGCCTTAGTTTTAGGCCTTATGCCAGACATGTCAGCATTGTGAACCTCTCATTCTGTTGGTGTAGAAACCAGAGCAAATGGATTTCCCAACGGTGACTATCATTTGCCAAAGGGCCCTATTTACTGTAAGAAAGAAGCAATCATTTGGTATCTTAGGCAATAAGGCATTTTATTTCCTTTCCTTAAATGTGTATGCTGTTTCTCCGTCAATCTAGTCCCCAGTCATTAAGAGGGGAGACAGATAAGTTTATGTTTCCCAATTTGGACACCGTCTCGAAATAACAGAAGGATGTGTCATTTTCTTTTGTACGGTACAGCCACTGCTTCGTGACCTCCCCACCCCCAACCCACTGTTGAAAAACAGTTGTCTCCTCCTACATGTTTCACGGCATATTTGTATTTATATTTTTGGCAACATTATAAAGCTTTGGAAGCTCAGTGCATGCCCTCTGCTTCACCAAGGTAATTATCAGAAAGATAAGAACAAAGAGGGCTATTGTCTCTCTTCTCCGTCCCATCCTCTGCCCCTTAGGTTATGCAGCACTCACCCTACAATACAGCTGCTTAAAAAATTAGCTAGACTGTGTATAGCATTATAAAACCCGATCTTTTAAAAATCCAAAGGTTTAACTGGTAGACACATAAAACAGTGCCTGGCATACAGTCAGCTCTTATTCCGACATTTGTTAATGAGGTGAATGTCTACAGTAGGTAGACATTAAAATGAACAGCACATAGTTCAAAAACGACGAACACACCTATATGAGAAACCTACGGGCCTACTTGCTGACTCTCAAGGTCCATTCGTAAGTTGGACCATGTGCCAGGGTTCCTCTGAGTGAAGATCCTGGGTCACCTCCATCAGAATCACTTAAGATGGTCCTATCCCAGTTTGTCTAAGGCCAAGAATCAGCATTTCCGAGAGCACCCCTGCTGATTCTTCAGTCCACTGCAGTTTGAGAGTCACTGGGCTACATAATAGGTACATTTTAGAGAAAGGGAAGGAAGGTGCTATAGGTTTTTTCTGTTTGTGTTCCTTGAATATTCATATGTTGAAATCCTACCCCACAAAGTGATGGTATGAGGAGGTGGGGTCTTTGGGAGGTTGGATTAGGCCCTCCCCAGAGTGAACCCTTGTCCTTTCTGCCATGGGAGGTTCCAGTAGGAAGACGGCCTCTCTTGAGGAAGTGGGCTCTCACTGGTCAGTGAATCTGCTGGCGCCATGATCGTGGCTTTCCCAGTCTCCAGAACTGTGAGAGATAAATATGGATTTATAAGCCACCCAGTGTATGATATTTTTGTTATAGCAGTCCAAACAGATTAAGAAAGAAGGTAAGAGACTGCTCTTCTGACCAGCATAGGCCCACTGAGTCACAGTTTCACTCTCGGTGTGAATAAACGTGTTTTCGGATTCTTCCATCACCTACCAGACTCTTCTCACCAACACACATACCTGAATTTCATGATGAAAAGAGATGTGCCTTTGAATTGTGCTTTATGGTGTTTTTTTAAATTCTTAAAATATCTTTTATTCATTTTTTTGAAAATACCTATGTCTCCATGCTTTAACTCCTTTTTTGATAGGCTTCAAAATTACTCTCCTTCGTCTCAGATATGGTCCCAGTGATCCCTAGCCCCTGTCACACTGAGATGACTGCATGGTGGCCTCCATGCCGACTCCTCCGCCATCTTGGATTTGATGTTCACCTCTCTGTGCAGTAAGGCAGGCTTTGAAGTTCATGAAGAACGCTTTCTGCTTGAAGATCCTGAACTAGTGGTATTTCATCTCCTCTTAATTTTGGGATAACCTGGACTCCTTTGTGGTAGGACTGAGACTGGTGTTTTCATGGGAGAGGAGTTGTGTCCTCAGCCTCCTGGGCTGCTGGGGCTTTTTCCTTTTCTGCACCCCTCGTGTTAGGGAGCTAAGGAGCTGAAGAAGGATGCTGTTAGGGTTGTCTGTCTTCACCGGTCCTACAGTGCTGGAGTTCTGTCCTGTTCCTTTCGCTCCCTCTGGGCTTCAGCCTTGGGCTGGGGGGCTCTTGGGCTTCCTTTCCATCCACTGTGTAGACTTCACTCTGCAAGACTGAGACGAGAGGTGCGGTGGGGCCTTTAACTGCTTCTGCAACAGGCTTGCTGGTCGTCTCTGCCCTGCAGTCACCACACACATGCTACCCACAGGGCAGGGACCAGCAGCTCTTGCTGACATGCTGCAAGTATGCACTAGAAGCAAGCACTTGCTTCCACTATTTGAAGACCTCTGAGGCCATAGCATAAGCACCTGTCATGGACATGCAGGTTCCCTTCCTGCTGGATCCATGAAGGCTATTCCTGCTGCTGCCATATTCATATGCCAAGTCTGTACTCAGTTGCCTCCCTGTCCGCGGCCCTTGCTGTGGTTCTGGTCATTACCACTGCTGCCCCTCTGTCAGGCACTGTGGGCTCTATGATTAGGAAAGGGTGTACTTCTATGGGGCGCCTGGGTGGCACAGCGGTTAAGGAAAGGGTGTACTTCCATGAGCACAGTTCATAATGACAGGAGGTGGCCCCAAACACTTCAGGGACGATGGGGAGGCTCCTGATGTTGACCTGATGGTGACACCCTTGCCCATGGGGCTCTATAGCCACTGGGCTCTGCTTCAAACCCATGTGTGTCCACTGTGTCCTCCGCTGGGAAGGCCTGGGTAGAGCTGTAAGCCTCCATGGTGGTCTTGGGGGTAAACAGGGTTTCCCTAGTGAAAAAAAAAAAAAAATCCCTTGCACCAGAAGGGGACACAGCTGAAGGTTAAAAATGTGGCCAGTGGCAAGCTTCAGGCGGGGCTGTTGTTTCCCATGACTTGGATGGCTATCTTTACAAACTGCAAGGGAAGCTGCCTGGTTAGCCCCAAGGTCTCAGTAGGCCCGAGGCCTCTTCCAGGGTGTCTTCCCCACCTGGCATGCTTCTAGCATGTGGCCGGCTGGGCCAGCATCACAGTATCAGGTGTTGCTGGGCTGGTGGATGTGAGGCTCAAGGTCACCACCCGCACGCGATGTACATCGATCACTTCTCTTTTGCTGATCTGGATAAAGTGTCCCTCAAAGATCAGTGGGTACTTGAATATCGCACGCTGTCCCTTGTACAGTTGTCGCTGCAGCGTCCCCGCGGAGGTGATACAAATGCTCGCTACACACTGCTTTCCGCTGTGTAATATGGGAACTCAGACTCGCTGCTCCGGGCTATCTTTTACCAAGACAGCTCCCTGTGGCTCCTCCGCACCTCCTTCACCGCACTTCACAGGCAGGCCCCCAGCGCTCCCCAGGCTTGGATGACAGGTGGCCCAGTCTGGTCTACGCAGACCCCGTTTGGCTCCGGACGCTCTGAGGGGAGCAGCCTGGAAGGTGTGGGGGCGCTGCTTACCCACCACTCAGCCCTTTGCTGCCTGCCGGGGACAAGCTTGACAGACTCTCCGAGGGCAGGCGACGCAGAGCCGCCCCCTAGGGTCCCCACCGCTCCTGCTTTTCATCCCTCAACCTGAGCCAATCGCAAACGCCCGCCTGCCTCCAGAGCCTTCCATTCAACCAACCCCGGGGCCACCTTAACCCTCTCTTGCCCATTGCGACCTACCAACGTCACATCACCCTTTGTCCTCGTTCGGCAACGGCAGGCCCCTCGGGGTAGGGACTCAACCCCCCCCCAACTCAGAGACCCCGCCCAGGCCCGGGGGAAGCGCAGCGCGCATGCGTAGACACCGCCTCCACAGGGACTGGAAAACCTGGGGGGGGGGCAGGGCTTCTAATTACAAAATTAAAGATTTCACACGTGGGCCCAAACTGCATGGTTTTCCACCGGAAAATTATCAAAAGGCAGGGGATGTATTTGTTCAAAAATTACAGTCTCTCAGAGCTGGAAGAGACTTTGGAAATTATGTATTACAACGCCCTTCATCATACACAGAGTTGGAGAAACTTTTCCAGTAGGTACGCAGAATCCAGGGGGCTTACCAACTCTGGGTGAGATGCTTTTTCGCATTACTGTGTGCAACAAGGTGTCCTTCAACTGACACCATCTCTGCATTTGCAAACTTCTCTTATACATAAAAGTAGCTCCTTTTTTTTCAGATAAGCACAAAACAAGTTTGATTTATCATAGAAACAAATCCAAAACAGTCTTTGAAGCAAGTTGTTCTAACAGATATACAGTGGACCCTTGAACGATATGAGAGGGGTAGGGGTGGGTAGGAGCCCTGACCCCTGCCTGGTCAAAAATCTGAGTATAACTTTGGGCTGCCCCAAAACTTAACTGCTGAGAGCCTACTGATAACATAAACATTCTATTAACACGTGTTATATGTTATTTGTATTATATACTGTATTCTTACAGTAAATCAAATAGAGAAAAGAAAATGTTATTAAGAAAATCATAAGGAAGAGAAAATACATTTATAGGACTGCACTGTATCTATGGAAAAAGAATCTTCCTGGATGTGGACCTTCACAGTCCAAACTTGTGTTGTTCAAGGGTCAACTGTAGATGAAAGCTTAGTATTCACAGCCATTGCAAGCTGCATCTGAGCTATCTAGCTATCTATATTTGGAGTCAAATAACTTGGCCACATCAAATTTAGGAGAAACAAAAACGGAGCTGTTCTATTACTGAGAATGCCCCTTCTGCTCAGAAAGGTTTGATCTAAATCTGGAGAAGCACTTGCTGAGGGATAGGCCTTAATTCTTTTAGGCCTGAGTTGATGTAATAGGGGAGAATGATACGGTGATACCGGGATAAATAAATCCTCTAAAATCACTTATAGTGAAGTCACCCTGGTAATAAATGGGTTTGCAGGAGGCTTCGGTTCCCTCCACACTGGATGAGAAGTGTTGTCACTGAACAAATGAGTCAGGGTCCGAGTTGTCAGGTCCTGAATTTTTACAAAGATCGGGGTCAGAATCAGATTAAATTAGTGGCCTGAATTCTGGGAGTTCATATGAACTAGCCAGTTAGGAGTGAGAAGGGGTCATCATAAACCGATACACATACAGAACATTTCCTATGCTTCACATTTTACTTACAGCTCCCGTCGAGACATTTCTGATTGCAAGCCATTTTATTCGAAGTTATTATGTGTTTGTGATTTGGTTTCCTAAGGGAGCTAATGGGATGAATTAAGACAAGACATAAGAATGTAGAACTATCTTACGGGGTTAGGTCTCTGGACCATCCAGCCCAGTGTTCTCTTACTGACAGAAACACCAAAGGGTAGATCATGAGAAAGCATCACTGTCTTTCTGGACGAACCTGAAACTTCGGTTAGGCCTGATTTCCCTTAGTAGTATTTTATTGTATCCATCATTCTTAAACTTGTTCAAAACTATTTATTTTTATGATAGTTTTTAGTACCAGATGACAGAGTCCGTGTTGTTTACTTAATTTATTTCGCTTAAGTCTGAAAGAATGTCCCTTCATCTAGCTATTTCAGAATTGGAAAAGGGATAGAAAAACATCCTTCTCTCTTGTCCAAGGCCCTAAGCCAGCCTGGCTTAGAGCACGCACTGGACATTGAATAAAGATGGTCTGTAACACATATCCACCTGATACGTTCCATATCTTCCTCTTCCTCTGGTTTTCTCTTAACTTTCAGCCTCTAACCTGGTGGCTCATTCCACCACTATGTCCTTGCCCTGACTCTCTCATCTGTACATTTTCATCTTCTGGTTGTGAACTCTTCCATCACCTGAAGTCATCATCTCTTCTTTTTCAGAGGACTTGTGGACCATCTTGGGACACAGGTCATCTGGCCTAATCTACTCATGGGGATCTGCTTACCTAACATGCTGGATCTCCTGCACCAGCTCAAATGCCTACCCTACCCAAATAATGCATTCCAGTCTTTCAGAGGAAACTAGACACGTGTTCACTTCATACACGTCACCCATTCTTCTATGAATCGCAATCTTACATTTTTACAATTCAATAACTCCGATTGTAAAAAAGTCACACAGGAGCTGAAAATGAGCCAAATGAGGGGTGAATGCTGTGTTTCGAGGAGCATACTGTTTATGTTTTAAGGTGATTACCCTGTTTGCTGTGCTGATAAGAGAACAAAGGGGTTTGGAGCCAGTTAGAAGGCTGTGGCTGTAATCCAGGTGTAAGATGCTGCTGGTGACTTGGACCAGGGAGGTGGCAGAGTGAGATGGGGTCAGGTTCTGGATACATTCTGAAGGTAGAACCAAAAGGATTTGCTAGCCTCGTGTATGTGAAATATGAGAGAAAGAGAGGAGCTGGGGATGGCTCCAAGATTTTTTGACCCATGTAGGCATCCCACCAAGTCTTCTCAAATCCTCAAAGACTTTCTACTCTTCCAGTTTTACAGGCATTTCTAAATAATAATAGTATAATCATGCTAGATTCTATCCAAATTATTACTGCTTTATAATTTTCAAGTTATTAAAGCTTCATTTTCTATGTTAGGTGGTTATACAGTTGACCCTTGAACAATGCAAAGGATAGAGGTACTGACCCCCTGTGCAATCGAAAACCCAAGTATAAATTTCGACTCCCCCAAAACTTGGCTGCTGATAGCCTACTGTTGACTGAAACCTTATCAATAACACAAACATTTGATTAACATATATATTGACGTTATATGTATTTATACTGTATTCTCACAATAAAGTAAGCTAGAGCAAATATTAAGAAAACCAGAAGAAAAAATACATTTACAGTACCGTCCTATATTTATCAGAAGAGATTCACATGTAAGTGGACCTGCACAATTCAAACTTATGTTGTTCAACTATATATTTCTTTGTTTTCTTGATGTGTATGTACATACATAGTGTTGCTGAATATAATTTTCTTTATAGCTGTTTCCAGTTGCAAAATTCTTATCTAAAGAATACCCAAACTGGTTGTGTTATTTTAGGAGGAGAAATGTTGGTGACTTGGGCCAGGGTGACTATGGGAGTGTGGAGAGGGGCTCAGGGAGCAGTGAGAAGGGGTCAGATTCTCAATATTCTGAAGGCAGAGTGAAAAAGATCTTTTGACAGACCAGGAGGGAAGTATGAGACAAAGAGCGGAGGAGTGGAGAAAATAAATTGTGCTAGTGCGTTAGTGGTAAATATATTTTCATCACTAACAAGAATGAAGAATATTAGGTGATATCATTAATTTGTCGGTGACTCATTCAACAATGATTGTCCAGTGTCTTTTCAGTACCCTGGGTGCTGGAGACACACTGGTGACCACGATGGGCAGAAATCCCAGCTCTTAAGGAGTTTACATTCTCGAGGGTGGAGACAAATTATATATATCAGATGATGATAAATGCTAAATGCATGGGGGCAGGGTGCAGACAAGGAAGGAGGATAGAGAGTACCAGAGGAATTCTTATGTGGTTAATTCTTAGAGCTTGTTAAATAATAGATGAGATTTATTCCTGTGTCTATTTTTTTTTCTAACAGCTTGATACTGGGAAATATATTCATTTTATGAATTTGACTACCAATAAAATAGAATGTGGGTTACATACTTAGTATTTCTAGACTTTTTAGAGTATTGGAAAGAAGAATTAAGAATGGTGCCCATGGTAAGGGTAGTGCTCCCTGAGCACACTGACAGTGTTCCCCATGAAGATAACAGAAGAGTTTAATAGTGAGTAGTAAACTGTACTTGCTTCGACAGCAGTCACTGCAGACAATTGGGTTTAGATATCTACTTAGCATCACCTCTATTTAACCTACTCAGGTTGTCCTCATTAGGGCTTTTCACTTAGAACACCATTATAGCAATCATATACTGTATTTTTAGCATCTTACATAAACTTCCCTACAAATGCCCAAGTTATATAACCACCCCCCCCAACCCAGACTTTTCTCCAGCCTCTCACGGAATTACAGTAGGGGTGCGGTGGGAGATCCCTGTTCTGTGACTGAGAATGCTCATGTCATAGAGATTGGTTCCCCGTGACCTGGATGGGGCTGGGTGTGCCTCAACAAAGTGTGCTTCCTGATACCCCCTTCTTCTGTTCTCAGCCTAGCTTCTGCTGTTACATTTTCGCGTAACAGGTGTCGCCTTGCTGTGTCCCTGAGCTTGGAAGACTCTGCCTCCTCTCAGTTGTGTTCAGACAAACCCCTAGGGCTCAGTGGCGGGGCAGAGGCACCCGAGAGATGGTTCCAGTTCCCTCGTTTTACAGATGGCAAATGAGGCTCAGAGAGGCCAGGTGACTTCCTCCCAGATAGCACAAAAATGGGTGGCCCCAGGTCTGCGGATTGCCCCTCCAGTAGGACTTCCATTAAACCAGGACTTTCTCAGATCTTAGTGTTCTCATACACATAAAATGAGGGCTGTGAGAAGTGGTCTCTGAAGACCCTTTCGTCTGTGCCTTATGTTCAGATATGCGAGTGGGTGTATACTGATTATATTGGACTTTAGAGTTTACTGTTTTCCATGCAGTGACTAGAATGTTACCAACTGCAATAAATCAGGAAGAGGACATAATTTTGCCTGGCTCTTTAAAGCTTAAATTCAGTCTTTCTTTTTTAATGGTAAGAATGTGAAGAAACAAATGGTAAATTCACCCACGGCAAAAAAAAAAAAAAAAAAAAAAGAGGCTCAAATACACATCTTCGGCTGACTCGTGTCCAGGAAAAGCACTATGTTACGTTATTCTTAAATAGGAGTTTACCTAACTATATCAGGAAAAGTCTCCTTCTGGTGTGGCAGGGGGGGAGGGCAGGGATACGAAGGGAACGGTGGTGCTAAGCATTTTCCAAGTTAGGAAACAGATATGCTTTTCTTCTTACTCTCTTACATAACTGATCTATTTTAGAAGACAACACTAAAAAACTGAAATGAAATACAAATCTCATGATTTTACTACTTTGTTAGCAAAGATAGAAGCAAGGAACGCTCACAGGAAAAGAGGGGAGAGCTTCACCCCAGGGTACTCCTGCTGGCCAGGAGGCTGGCTCACGGGTTCCCTCTCCTCCACGGCAGCCTGCCTGGTGAGCCAGAGACCAAAGTCCAAATTTTAGAAAACGAATGAAGAAAGGTACTAATTTTTCTCTCCTCTTAATTTAAAAGGCAGTCCCATCGAAGTGCATACATAACCTCTTTTGGTGGCACAGAATGATGGAAGAGTGACCTGTCTACAGCCAGTGATTGTTTTGCCCCAGACTTCCTGTTTCAGAGGGAAATTGTGCAGCACACAAAGGCCACAGAGGCGGTACAGCCTCTTACATAAATAAGTTACATAAATGAGAACCAGTTATGTAAATGTATAAACCAGCAAACATGAATTATAACCATTCACAAATGCCAAGGAGATCACGGCAAGATTCCTCCCACGGTCCCATTTTTTTCCCCCTCTCACATTATTGTAATTATACCATTTTATTTCACACCAGAATCAGAGGTGGTTATCTGTCACATTAATAGGGAAAAAAACTCCAAAGGACAGATGCTATACATCACACTATTTTCTGAACCATACATTTTACTTTGGGGGGAAATTCCATAATAAAACTTGACTTGAACTATATCTGAAAGAAATATAAGCGTATTTATCAATTTATACTTCATGTGTAATCATGAACACATGTGTTAAGTATTTACTATTGTACATTTTTGGCAGCTGCTAAGGACAGGAATGTATCACCAAAAGTCAATGTCCATCTACATACGGATGTTTGTTTTACCGCTTATTGTTTCAAGTCTGAAATGAGTATGCGGGCATCTGACTAAAGTCATTCTTATTAATATTGAGGGAAGGTAGTAATATGGGGGGGTGAGGATTAAATTCAAGGTTACGCTTATGAATTAATCCCAATATTCCCCACCTCAAATGGTTAGCAGTTGCTCCTTGTTTCTTGGCTACAGTTTGTTTCAGGTGCAATGTGAATGGTAAATGAAACTGTTTGCCTCTGCACCGAGTTGGAGTGGGAACCTCAGCTAGCTTTTTCCTTGTTCCTTTTGGGGCAATATATCTACATCTTTTCTGAAGTTACAGAATTTGCTCATTGTGTAGTAAAAACATATGTAACTCAAAGCAGTTTTGAGCCTAACTGCCTGTTCCATATAAAGAAGGATGTTAATTAAACGTTAGCCAATTTCAGGCACAGCACACTCAGGTTAACATTCCATTTACCAGCTTCCTTTACTTTGAAAATCTCGTGTAATGTATTTCTACAATCTAACAGAGTAACCTAACAGTGAAATGAGAGAAGGAAGCAGAGCCTCTGTGTGTTATTAGCTGTGTGATTTGGGGCAGGTAACCTTCCCTTTCTGGGCCATTGTTTCTAACCATCTGAAAAAGGACTAAAAGTTCTAAGTCACTTCCAGCATTAACAATCTAGTAGCCTATAATCAAATCTATATTTTTAGCTGAGAGCTTTAAACTCTCTGACATCAAGTTTAAAGGAAATATAGTCCATTATACAAAACCCAGATCATTTTTTTTTTCTTCTGTTGGCGATACCGCAGACCCTGCTTGGGTTGTAGTTTTATTGTGAATGACATATGAAAATTATTCATCTTGGTGGTTTCCCTTTAAAAATGTCAAATATAGGCCTTAGCCAGCTGTGGAGCATTGAATGAGCTGTGAAGAGTGCCGTCTGACACCTTGGGAACCTGCGGGTTTTCTTCCTCCAGATGGGGGTGAGTTTTAAACTGGAAAGGCAGCAGTAACTTGCCACTGTGGAAAACTGCCTTGCCGTCTGGAAGCAGTCTGCTCAGGAACGTGGGTGGGGTTATTTTGTTTCTAAAGTTGACCTAGCCTGGACTTGAGGAGTCAGTAAGTCATCAGACTGACTTTGCGCTTTCTTAGGTCCTCTGCCTCGATATGTCCATCTGTAACTTGGGTGTAAAAAAATGCTCAAGTGCACCTGACATCTACTCGGGGAAGCTCCCACTGGCCCGGAGGAGAGGGCGGGTCCCCACTCAGGACGTCAGGGGAGTGCTGGCGATCTGGGCTTTAGTCCCGGTAGGCAAGCCGCAGGCAGAAAAGCACCCACGAAGCAAGCATTAAGGAGAGAAGTCTTGGCAGGTGAGGGTAGGCGTCCAGCGAAAAGGCGAGGGGCGGGTGGAGGCCTGGGCTCCTAGAGCCTTTGTTCAATTACAAGCCAGGCCCCTGTTTCGGGAGAAGCCAATTAGATCCCCGCTGGGGGATCATCTGACCTCGCGTTCCTCCCCAGGAGGGGCTTCGGAAGGGGCGGGGCCAGGCGGTAAGCTCCTCCGGGACCCCAGGCGCAGGCCGTGCGGGGGAGTCCCGGGCACATCAGCGAAGCTCCGCCCCGCCCCGCCAGGCCCCGCCCCCGGGGCTTCCCGGGCGCGCGCCGCCCCGCTGTGTCCGCGCGCCACGCCCCCCAGCTCGCGGGCCGCGTGCGGAGCCGCGCGCCCCGGAGGCTCCGCGACCGTGGCGGCGGGCGGCGGCGGAGGAGCAGCCCTCCGCGGGCCATGTCTTCTCCGGACGTGGCGAGAAGCTCCCCAGGAGGGAGCCGGGAGATGGCCCCCACGCCGCGGAGCCGGGGCCGGTTCTGGGAAGTGGGCGGCGGCAGCGGCAACCGGCTGGAGCGCGCGGCGGCGGAGTCGGAGCGCTGGGAGCTGCTGCTCCGCCGCGGCGAGCTGCTGGCGCTGGGCGGCCACCTGAAGGGAGCGCTGGAGGCGTACGCGGCGGCGCTGCGCCGCGGGGCCCCGGTCAGGCCCGAGTGCCTCGGCACCCTGGTGGACTGCCTGGTGCTCAACTACCGGCTCCGCCACGGGCTGGGCTGGAGCGCGACCCTGGCAGCGGGCACGGACCCCGGTGCCGGCGGGCTGCTCAGCTGCCTGGGCTGCCGGGGCTTCCTGAGCGAGCCGGTGACCCTGCCCTGTGGCCACAGCTACTGCCGTCGCTGCCTGCGGAGAGAGCTCCGTGCCCGCTGCCGCCTCTGCCGGGACCGGCTGCCGCCCGCCGCCGCCACTGATGCTGAGGGCACCACCCCGCGGCCGCCGCCTCTGGCCGCCGCCATCGCCGCCTCGGGCTTCAGAACCAGCGTCGTCCTCAACCACCTGGCCGAGAAGTGGTTCCCGGGCCAGCGGGAGCGAGCCCGCGCGGCCGGCCGGCTCGGGGAGCTGCTGCACCAGGGGCGCTACCGGGAGGCCCTGGCCGCCGCCTGCGAGGCGCTGCGAGCAGGTGACCGTGCGGGGATGCGGCGTGGGCCCGGCCGACCCCACCCTCCTTTCCCCGACGGGCGGGCTACCCGGAGCTGGTCTGCGCCCCAGGGAGGCTTCTCTGCCTCACCGAGGCCCGCCTGCCTCCCGCTTGTAGGGTTTCGGGGTCCTGGAGGGTGTGGGAGGGGGCGGCGCCCCGGGGTGCTTCGGTCACAATGGGGATCGCCTTCGGAGCCGACTGTGACGCGGCGCGGGGAGGGGCGCACAGGCTCGGGGTTCCCTCGGCCGCGGCCTTGCGGTCTGAAGGGAGCGTCCCGAGCGGAGCGGGTGGTCGGGGCGAGGCCGCAGGAGCTCGGGATGGGGTGGAAGTTGGGCGAGCCGGCGCGGCCGCTCGCTTCCTGCCGCGCTCTTTCCTGTAATTGGTCGGCCAGGCCCGGCCGGGCCGGGCCAGCCGCGGGCAAACGACCGCCGGGGCGGCGAGAGGATCTCCAGCCGAGGCTGGGCGTGCAACGTTTACCGTCGTACCCCACAAAAGTCACTGGGGCAATTGGAAGCCGCGGGAGGGCAGAATTGCATAAGCTGGGTGGGGGGGGGGTTGTGTAACGGGTGACGTCGGGTGGGCGTGGCGGGAGCTCGGCGCCCGCACCCAGCTCGGGGAGGCCCCGCCGGCCACTGGGCTTGGGGTGGGTGTCGGAGCTGCCCGGGGGTGTCCAGGCTTACCTGAAAATGTCTGCAGCATTGGTTCCTCCTGATGGTTTACCTATCTCTTCCAGATCATACTTATTTCGTAAACACACGTGTGCTTACTTTTCGAATACCCCTAGTTCACGGTAAAGATGAAGAGGTAGTCTCTGATGAGTTCTTTGACACGCTTGTTTGCCTTTCCACTCTTGATCAAGCTGTGGGGAAAAGCCTTTTAGATCTTTTGTCTGTTTCTTCACCTCCGAGAAGCAGCTTCGGCTTCCAAACCTAGGTTAGCGCTCTTAAGGTGGTTTTAGGTTGTAGAAGGGGACACTGCCAGACTTACCTAGGGAGCATGGAGAGTTCTTTATTATCGGTGGTTCCCCCACCAGGGGGGATTTTTACCCCCCAGGGGACATTATCTAGAGCAGTATCTGGTAATACCTGGAGACGTTTTTGGTTGCCACCCCTCGTGGGAGTAGTGCTGGTTCATCTCGTGGGTAGAGGCTAGGGATGCTGCTAGTGCCCCGGACAGCCTCCCACACAGTTACCAGGCCCAAAATGTCAATAGTGTCGCTGTTAAATCTTGTGTTAAATAAGCATATTTCAAGATGGGTGTCTTTACTGGCATGAAATAATGTTGGAGGGACTAATCCCGGAGAAAGTAGACATCTAAAATATAAACTGATATTAGGTATTAGGTACATTTTAAACTGTGTAACTGAAACTCTGTTTTTGTTGGTCTTTTATCCTAAGTGCTTAGTCATTTTGAACTAATGACAATATATTTTTTAATACCTTCAGAGTTAAAAACATAAACTTGGCATATTTTCATAGTCTTTCAGTGTCTTTATGGGCAGTGTAGACAGTCATAAAATGGAGTAGAACAACAGACCTAGAACAAAAGAAAACTAGTTGGAATACAAAATTCTGATACAGACAGCTCCGCCTTTCTGGGTAAAAAGAGTTTGAGTGAGGAAGTGTAGGCCATCTAGGCCATGGTCCTCGTTTTAAAAATGAAACAGAAGCTAGGGCGGTGAAATGACTTGTCTACAGTCACACAGCTAGCTGGTTGTAGAGGCAACATTGTATCCTCCATTTCTCCTACATGTTGCACCAGGGTTGGTCCTGGCTTTATAGCTCATCCACTGAAAATGTTTGACAAATTTCCTGGAAAGTTTTCTTTGTTGCTAGGATAAAATAAAGGCTGAAACTTACTGATAGCACTATGCGGTATTAAATGCTGCATCTATAAGAATTAACTGAGGCACTTAATAAGAATTCAGGTCTTATCTACAGACCAGTGAGCACACTTACTAATTTAATGTCTGGCTTAATGTTCTATAACCAGTCATCTTAATTAAGGAAGATTTGGGCCCTTGGATTGAGGATATTATTTTTAACAGAAAAAAAAACACCCCATATTTACTCTCCTTTTTTAAAGACAATTTGCATGGTCAGCATGGGAATTTTGCCTATTCAGCTACTTAAATCTTACTTTTGTGGAACTAGAACTCAAGTCTTCTTTCACCTCATTAGCCTATTTTTCCCTCTTCTGAGGTCTTTCAAAAATTAATTCCATACTCAAAAATCTGTGTGAATGTTACTAACAAGGATAACTTTTCATCCCATACATTTTTAGTGCAACATAGGGGAAAAAAGTCTTAGAGTTAACAAATTGTAGTTGGTAAACTATAGATATCAAGTGGGGTAAATAAAAATGTTTAGTAGAGTTATAAATCTGTATTTAGGCTTTACCTTTTTCAGAGTCAGCTAGTTAACTAGATAGGCATTTGAAATGTGTTTATGTAATTGTACAGTTGTAGTTACTAATGATACTTTTCATTATTGTTGATAATGAAAAAAGACCTTCACTATAATTTCTTTGTAGAATTCTTATGAAAAACTAAATATTATTAACTAGAATAAGATAATCTAGTCTGCAGTTAGCCCACACCCGTCCAAATTTATCCCTGTTGACAAGAAAGGAAAGCTTGAAAACCTTTTCCAAAATCAGAAGTTTCCCATTGAGATTACATAAGTTTCTGTTGAATTGAAATATATTTAGATAACATTTAATCTATTGATCTTTTGGTATTAACTCAGATGTTTCGTAACTTTCTGTCTCTTTAGTATTCAGGGCTATTATGTAAAAGTCTTTTCTGTGTTGAATCTTTATACTTAAGGGCCTATTGAAATGATCCCACTTTGCTATTTTCCTTTTATTTTTAATGAATTTTTACACTGACTTGCCTTCTCCCTATATACACCCCTGTCTCCCAAAAGAAGACAAAAGAACACTAATTTACAGTTTGACCTGGTTTTGAAAAAATAAAGATCATAAGGGGGAGAACAGTTCTTTTAAAATACTTGTAAATTTTTGTCTTTAGTATTAATTATGTAGTTATTGCCTATTATCAAGCATTTAAAAAAATGTTATGTATCATTTGATCTTCACAAAGAATCCTATGGAGTATCCTTACCTCAAGGAAATTGAGGCAGCTGGCAGTGGAGTTGCAGTGTGGCCTAATGGTTAAAGCTGTTCACCTTGGCGGCTGACTGCCTGGGCTTGCATCCCAGCGCAGCCCTCCGCTTGCTCTCTGACCTTGGGCCGGGTGTCTAACCTTTCTGTTTTGGTTTCCTTATTTGAAAAGTGAGAATAGTGTCTCGTAGCTAGATAACTCATAGAGAGAAAACGGTAGTAACACGGCTGTTGGGAGAATTGAGATGTAAAGTGCTTAGAATGGTGCCTGGTAGAATAAATGCCTAGTAAATATTAATTAAAATTCTTTTAGGGGCGCCTGGGTGGCTCAGTTGGTTGAGCATCTGCCTTCCTCTCAGGTCATAATATCAGGGTCCTGGGATCCAGCCCTGAATTTGGGAATTGGGCTGCCTGCTCAATAGGGTGTCTGCTTCTCCCTCTGCCCCTCCCCCTCTGCCTGCTCATGCTCTCTCAGGCTCTGGCTTGCTGTCTCTCTCAAATAAATAAAGTCTTTAAAAAAATACAATTTTAAAATGTAAAAGTTGTGTTACAACTAGAAGATGATTTAGCTAAAATTAAAATCTGAATTTTATGATGTTAAGTCCTGTTCTCTCCTCTCTCCCACATTAATAATATTGCCAGAATCAGGGTTAAATCCTGATTCTAGCCTATATATGTGAATCAGTAGTAATATTTTAGCATCCATCAATAAAATTCAGATACTGAAAGGCTTTAGTTATAAAAAGATGAGTCAAATTATAGGTAAATACTGAATACACTTAAAGAAGATGTAAAGGTGTTTAGTATCTTAACTAGTTCAATATGAAGAGATTTAAATTTAATTAATCAGTAAACTTAGTATGTCCTAACTTAATCTGTAAAACACTTGGAACAGTAAACATTGACATTTATATGGTGTTTCATAGTTCACAAAATATTTTCATTTCCGTTATCTTAACTGATCCTTACAAAAGATCATGTGAGGTAGGAGGGCAACTTTAGCATTCCTGACTCACAGACTGAAGAAGAGAGCTCCAAGAATTTTAAGTGCCTTTCTTGAGGCAAGTAAATAACCAAGTTAGAACTGAAAGCAGAAGCACCAGGTGTATGGAGATGGCTTCTAAGACTCAAATTGATTTTAAAAATTAGCATATAAATCATAAATCTCACGCATTCTTATTCCCCAGGTATTTACTGAGTACTTACTACATACATGGCATATTTTAGGTGCTGGAAATACAGATGTGGACAAAATAAACACCCTGTCTTTATAGAGGTTGTATTCTTTTTTAATTTCTTTTAAAATCACAGCAAATTGGTATTTATTGAAAAGGGGTTTATTGCTTAATTGACCTCTAACAAACTGAGCCTATATACAGTAGATGTCTGATTCACCTTTTCTTTAATTCAGAAGTCACTTTAAGGATTTTTGCAATGCCTCAGGGTCCCTACAAAGATCAGTTACAATGGCATGTTCTTATTGATCTAGAAGATGAGAAAACGGGTTATGTAAATATTAAGTGCTCTGTTTTAAATAATTTCCATGTTTTTAAAATCTGTTCTTTATTCATCAAACAATGCAAAATTTACCAAAACTCTTTTATCTTAGATTTCTAGTTATTTGGTGTATTCAGAATTGTTTTTCTATTTAGTGGACTATTTCTAAGAGGCTTAGATACATTCAAGTGAAAATTTAAATGAATTTATATAGTATTCTATGCCTTGCATTGTAAAGATATTTTTTAAAACTGTTACTATGTTTAACTGTAAAAGGTGAATTACTTTAATTACATTTAATTACTTACACTGTAAAATGCAAGACAGAAGCTTCTGTTCAAATTCCCACCACCTCCACCCCCGCTTTGGTAGGATGGGATCAGTCTTTTTTTTTTTTCCTTTCCCTTCCTTTTGTCCAATCTGTACTACCAATCCCTAAAGATGTTTCTCACCTGGCAAAGCTTTATTTGGGTAAAAAAAAAAAAAAAAAAAAAAAAAAAAAAAACTTCTTTCTAATGCCTTGTATTGAGGGCTAATCTCATTGCTATTCAACTTACTTTGAAATATTTTGTAATATTAATAATATGTCTTGTTTATTGAGCATTTGTGTGCCAGGCATTGTGTTAACAGTCAACATGCATCGTCTATGTAGTCTTCACAATAGTCTTAAGACGTAGGTGTCACCAGCATTGTATAGGTGAGGAGACTGAGTTTTAAAGAGTAAGGTAAACTGTCCAAACTGGAATCTAAACCCAGGTGTTCTGAATCCTATGGTTATGATCTTAAGTATGCCAAACTACTATTCTTAGACTTTGTTAATCAATCACTAATAACTTGTCAATTGGCAGCTTTTAGTTTAATGATTTATTTATTTTATTTTAGAGAGACAGAGAGCATGAGGTGGGGGGAAGGGGCAGAGGCAGATGGAGAGGGCAAGAGAGGATTCCAGGCAGACTCCACTGAGCATAAACCCTGGGTGGGGGCTCAATTTCAGGGCCCCAAGATCATGAGCTGAAATCAAAAGTCAGCTGCTTAACACACTGAGACACTCAGGGGGCTTTTATGATAACCAAGCCCTACCATACTGAACTTGAAAGTAACAGAAGTAAAGAAATTTGGCATTTTGGTTAGCCACTGAGATTGTTGAAATAGCTCAACATATAAATCTAAAAAAAAGACACGCAGAAGAATGAGTAAAAGATTATGAACATGGAATGTTTATTCTTGTGCATAAACAGTCTAGCCAATAAATATATAGTTTCAAAGGTCAGACTTATTAAATGCACATTAAAGCAATGATTTTTTTTTTTTGTATTTTTCTAGGAAACAAAAATACACAGCTTTTGGGAGTGTAAAATAAGTTTTTATAAAGGGAGGGCTAGCAGAATGTATTGAAACGTTGTATATATAATTTTCTACACAGCCATTCAACTTTACAGACAGTGACTAAGGAAATAGATATGTAAAGGCATACAGATGGTTGTTTATTGTAGTACCTTTTTTTTTTTTTTTTAGATTTATTTATTTTAGAGATAGAGCACACAAGTGGGGAGGAGGGGCAGAGGGAGAGAATCTCAAGCACACTCCCCGCTGAGTGTGGAGCCAAAGCCTGGGCTCCATCCCAGGATTCTGAGATCATGACCTGAGTGGAAATCAGGAGTCTGACGATCAACCAGCTGAGCCACCCAGGGGCCTCTGTGGTGCTTTTTATATTAGCAAACATTGGAAATAAAAACTGCTGAGTAGTGTATTTTTAAATAGATTGTGAATTTGGTAGGATATTTTGCAACCATTTAAAGTTATGTGGATTTAATTACATTGACCAAAAAGCAGGTTGCAGAATGTATTTAGGGTAGAGTTCATAAAACTATGAAATTAAAAATGTAATCTGCACACATAGGAAAAAGCTATAGGTTCTAGGCCAACACTGGTTATTTCTTAATGGAGGGAAAAAGATGTTTCTTAATATTGTAGCTTTTTCAGATTTTCTAAGTAAATGTTCTATAACTTTTATAATCTGAAAACGTTTCTTGAAGATGAACTAAGGAAACAACCTTAGGATTGGAGCAAAGATGAGTAATTGGGATTCTGGAGTTTCCTCAGCCCGTGAAATGCCTCGGCAGCTTAAGATCTGGTTTCTTCAGATGTGAAGCAGAATTTTATCTCAGTGTTTTTATGTGCCTGATGACTGGCAATATTACTGGGTCTAAGAGAAGAGGAAATGGGAGCATGAATTAAGGAGCATAAGGGGATAGATTTTAATGAATTTCCCCTTGTTCAGCAAACATTTAGCAAAGCCAGGATTTGAGGACACAAAGACAGGAAATAATGGAGGGAGCTCAAAAATAGATTTTAGACTGAATGCAGTGCACATACAGTGAAGGAACACAGTCCTAATAGCCAGCAGTTACAATGTACCAAGCCGTCTTCTGAGTCTTTTGCATGTATTAACTTACTCTTGAGTAATCCTGTGAGGTAAATACTGTTATTTGCAGAGGTGAACAGCAAGAACTCTGGAGCCAGACCGCCTGAGGGAGAATCTTGAATCCACTACTTCCTAGCTTTTTGATCTTGGGCAACTTACTTAAACACTCTGTGCTCAGTCTCCTTATCTGTGAAAATGTGGACAGTGTTAGACCCACATAGGGTTGTTCTGAAGGTGGCAAATCATTTAGAACAGAACATAGTAAGTGGTGTTTCTTCAATAAAAATAAATCTTAGAAAACACCCTCAATTTTGTAGCTGAGGAAACAGGTACAGAGGTGTTTGCCAGTTTGCCCCAGGCACAGTGGGTAAGTGGGGGGGCCAGAAGTTGAATTCAGGCAGTGTGACCTCAGAGCTCCTGCTCTTGATCCTTAGTGATGTGCCAAGTGAGGGTAGACTCAGAAGGAAGCATCTGGAGAAGAGACTGGTGAGCTGAGTCCTGCTGGATGAGAAATAGTTCCCCAGACCAAGGCTAGGTGGGGGTATCGAAGTAGAGCTCTGACAAGGAGGGAGTTGTGTGAGCCAAGGAAGGAGGCATGAAATAGAATGGCAGACATGGGGCAGGGTGAGGTTAGGAATTACTGGAGCCTAAACTGGGAGGTTGATAATGACAGGAAGTAAGGCTGGAGAGAGGGGCAGGAGCCGGGTGTGTAGGAATTTGTATGTTGTACTAAAGTACCCATCTAATCATCTGGATGGTGAAGATAAAGGTAAGACAGGAGGTAGGGAGAGTGGTTAGCAAGTTATTGCAAAAATCTTAGAGATTTGGATCCGGACCCTTACTAAGGCTGTTAGCAGTAAGACTGGAAAAGACCAGGGACAGATTGGAGAAAGATTATGGGAGGTGAAACTGACAAAGTTGGGGATTTGATTTGAGAAGTCAGTGGTGTTACTAGTAGAGAATACGGTAAAAATACTTTTTTTTTTTTTTTTTTTTTTTTTAAGATTTATTCATTTGACAGAGCACAAGCAGGGGGAAGAACAGAGGGAGAGGGAGAAACAGGCTCCTCGCTGAGCAGGGAGGCCGGTGTGAGGCTCGATCCCAGGACCCTGGGATCATGACCTGAGCCAAAGGCAGATGCTTAACTGACTGAGCCACCAAGGTGCCCCAAGATTTTTTTCTTTTTTCTTTTTTCTTTTTTAGTGGAAATGTACTGAGTTTGAGGAAATTACAGCAAGCAGTTGGAAATTTGGTGAATCTGAAGGCAGGTTGAAAAGCTCAGAACTGAAGATAAAGATCTGGGAGTTAAATCATGTTTTTAGTACAGTTAGCCTAAACCACATCTTTGTATTTCTTTACTTTTTCAACAAATTGGGTCTGTAATATGCCAGGCACTAGGGTACCTGCAGTAGTGGCCTGAGAGGCCCCTCCCTGATAGCATGCTCAGTGAGGTGACTTGTTCACTCCAGGGTCCTCAAGGTCAGGTGGAGAACATACTGGAAACATTTGTTGACTCTTTCAAACTTGGAGTTACTAACACAGCTGGGCTGATAGTTGCTTTTTGGGTTTTTGTTTTGGGGGGGTGGTTTACAGTTGCCTTTTGCAAAAGTTTACATGGAGGGCATACACTGTTTGCTTTGATGATTCAGGGGTCTCAACTAGTGCATCTGACTCTCTTTTTAGAGTTAAGGGTTTGGAATAAGTGGGTGGGGTGACCCTAATCTCTTAAGAAGCTTTAGGAATTTCAACTCACTTGATGAGGTGTTTTTTTCCCCCTTATAAAGTCATTTAAAATAATTATTCCATTAAGATTTGAAGTTCTTAATAAAAATGTTACCTACGAAGAATTGGGGAACAAGACTTTTAAAATCTAGCCCTCTTGTCATTTTATGTGTACCTTTTCTCTTCTTCCAATACATACTAACTTTTTAGGCCCACCTTTAGGGATCTCAAGAGCCTGTGTTTATGTTGAGAGGAGAGGGGAAACGGTCTTTGTTCACTTTGGTCAGAGTGGAGAAGTGCGATACGTTGGCTGGGTGTTGTCAGCGACAGGCGTCCTCGGATGCTGGCTTCAGTGCTAACCAGAGGAGGCTGGACTGAGTGGTGAAGGCATTGATGAAAGGGTTTGATAGTCAAAAGTTTCGAATGTGCATCTCATCAAGTGTGATGCTGGGGGGACCTGCTGTAAAAGAAAAAATTGAAATAAAAAAGCCCCTAAGGGAACCAAGAATGGGAAGGGCTGCTTGCTGCAACAGTGAACTTCCTCTCTCTGAGATGCAGAGAAGGGGGTCTCAGGGATACTGTTGGAAGCGCCCCAGCTCTGGGGGAGCAGTCCTTAATGGGTCAGGGTTTGTTTTTTTGTTTTTTTGTTTTTTTTTGATGCTTTTGCATTGACTGCTCATTCTTGGACTATTTTGGCCTGTGCTGCTCTCAATTTTCTGAACTCCAGTTTTTTGTCAAATCAAGATTACATGATCCCATTTCACAATAAAATAAAATTTTCTAATTGGATTGTAAGCTCTTCAAAGACAGGGATAAAATAAAATCTTTTGAACACCTACAGGGTCAAGTTTTGTACCAGGGCTCTTCATTCTTGATTGATGAATCATATTGAGCTCTCAGTTTCCATGTGTTTTTATTCAGAGATAATGGTTTCCAATTATATTACTTTAAGAAACAAAAGACAAAATATTCTAGACATGTCTTTTTTATTTAGGAAGCATGAAATATTTTCTTGAAATATTTCATTCTTCTTTGAAAATTGTCATTGGTATAAATTCGAAGGAACAATATAGTCCCAATTCTTAAGCATCAGCTGAAAAAGGCCAGTCTCATTTCTGAGAGTTATCTGTAGGAAAGCAATCATTTAAAAAGTAGAGTGAACCAGGGAGCTATTGCGTTTTATAATAGTTTTTTTTCTTTTTTTAATGAGGCATTATGGGTCTTTATACCCTTTTCACAATAAGTGCTTTATTTCATAAGCATATATTTTTGAAGGCTTCAAAGATGAATAGCTTTAAAAGAAGAGTCAGATTAATTTTGTCTGTAGATGAGCTGAAGATTAGTTTTTGGCTTAGACTTCAGTTTTAAGAATCTCTGTACCTGTAACAATTGATGGTAGTGTCACGGGTGATGCCAGCTGACTGAAATTCCGAATGCCAGCGGATACGAATTCGGTTTCTCAAGTAAAGATGTAGAGGATGGTAGTCAAATTATCAACAAAGCTTTTTTCTCTGAAACATTTGAAATTAAATCCGTTTGGGAATGATCCAATACCATTTTTGCTAATGGCAGGAATTAAAATTTTGACCTCTTTAATTATCAACCCATTTCCTCCAGAATCAGGACCATTGTACACGCTCCTAAGTTTGAGCCTTGGTCAGGCTTTGTTACTGTGGGATATCCGTGTGCAGTAGTTGCACAGATGGTTGTTTGTAAGTGAGCATTTAGAAATTAAGGTATAAAAAAATAAGATTTAGGGGAGCCTGGTGGCTCGGTTGTTAAGCGTCTGCCTTCGGCTCAGGGAGTGATCCCAGGGTCCTGGGATCGAGCCCCACATCGGGCTCCTACGCTGGGAGCCTGCTTCTTCCTCTCCCACTCCCCCTGCTTGTGTTCCCTCTCTCGCTGGCTGTTTCTCTCTCTATCAAATAAATAAATAAAATCTTAAAAAAAAAAAAAGATTTACCACAAAAAGGCAAATCTTCTAAACATCTAAGACCTGTTTTTCCAATCTGTACAGAATGCCCTATTTTAAGAAAACACTTGTTTTCTTAGAGGTGATTATTCATATTATAAAATATTTCCAGTACTTAAAAACCATCATTTCCTGTGCTAAAATTGTCTACATATAGTCATACGATAGAACTTCTAGATAAAATTCGACATGTAAGTGGGTTGCACCTATACTCTACTTTGGTGGTTGTTGGCTGGAATCACTGAGTTCTTAATCTAGTATGTATTTTGTGGATTGGATAATAATATTTTAAGAATAAACCTTTATAAAATATTTGTTTCAGAGCCCAGTGATGTGACTCTAAAAATTTACCGAGCGGAATCATACGCTGGTCTCCAAGAGTTTAAAGCAGCCATAGAAGATTTAAATGCAGTTCTCTTTCAACTGCCAAATTGGCCTGAGGTAAAGTTACTGTTTTACATTTACATACATTTAAAAATTTCACCTGTAGGGAACATGCATTTGGTTATGGTTAAAAGTTTTAACGAAACGGATTTGTTGACTCTTTAAATAAAATATATAGAGTTCTAGAAATCTAGGGTTTCGTGTGCATAATTTCCTCAAAGAGATACAACTGGTCCCACTGTAAAAATGGATCCGAATTGAAAATCGATGGAGGAGGTATATGGATAGAAAGAGAAGAGGTCCTTCAGGCTGGAAAATGGAGGCATCATCGTGGGGACCAGATGAGGCAGTGATTTAATACAGTGAATGGGGACAAAGGAGGTTGCCTTGCCATATGCTTTTAAAAAAGACTTGAGGCAAATATATGTAATCCGTTTACTAATTTTTTTTATCAAAATTGCCAAGGCAAATCAGTCATGTCGCATATAAGTTCTTTAAGCTGGAAGTTACTATTTTATATGACTTTTTCCCCATTTGAAACCATGCCTTTGAGGTCAATATAGTGAGGATGCTCTAAAAGATTATAAAGTAATACGAAAAACGAGACCGATCCCATGCTGGCTTGCTGGTTAGTACAAGGCGAATACGTATTAGGGATAAGACAGAAAATGATCTGTATGAACAACTTTAAGACTTAAAAAAAAGAAATCCTCTGGATTTATTACTGAAGTGATGTAATTAATGGTTTTGAAGTCATTCCTCCGTCAGTGCTTCTCCAGGGAAGTGTGTAAATATACCCTTGAAGTGCTTTGGGCTCCTCAGAGTCATTCAGAGTTTCAAAATGCACATTTCCAAGCAAACCGTTTTTTTTTTTCTTGATACTGATTTTTCAAAAAATAATTCTGTCAATAAAAGTTATGTATTTGTGCTTTCATTGCAGGTCTACTTCAGGAAAGGAAAAGTACTCCAGGATGCTGGTTTTTTAAGCGATGCCTTACAGCTGTTTCTTCAGTGCTTAGCCCTTGATGAGGATTTTGCGCCTGCAAAGCTGGAAGTAGAAAAGGTAATCAGTTTACCAATTTTAATAGTTCAAGGCCGGTCTAAGACACAGGTGTTTTTAAAAATGCTAATTAGAAGCGAGGTAAGAACATAAGGAGTCCAGTGAGTCAAATTTAGTAGCAATTTGACAAGTGGTTTTCAGGGTCATATACTTAGCGTGTAGAGTTTTTACTGAGATCAAAACATTTTATTTGCACGTATTTAAACGTTATTTTTGCTTGAATTGAGGTGTTTTCTACTAGTTTGATTGGAGCCAAACTAATCATCCTTAATTGTTGTCATGATATTCCTGCTCAGAAAAATTTTTTTTTAATTAAAGCAAAACTGGTACATAACATCGTATACGTTTCCATGTACAACATTATAAGAGATCACCACTAAAAGGCTGTTTGCCATCTGTCACCATGCAGGTGCTCCCTCCCCCATTTCACCCAACCCCCTTCCTCTTTGATAACCACCAATCTGTTCGCCATATTTGTGAGTTTTTGTTTGGTTTGTTCATTTCTTTTTTGGGTTTTCTTTGTTGTTTTAAGATTCCACATATGAGTGAAGTCATACCCTGTTTATCTTTCTCCATCTGACTTATTTCACTTAGCATAATACCTTCAGGGTCCGTTCTGTTGTCACAAATAGCAAGATAGCTTTTTTTTTCCCCCGGGGCTAAGTGGTAGTCCACTGGATAGGTATACCATGTCTTTATTCATCCAACCATTGATGGACATTCAGATTGTTTCCATTTCTCAGCTATTGTAAATAATGCTGCACTGAACATGAGAATGCACACATCTTTTCAAGTCAGTGTTGTTGCATTCTGAAGATAAATACCCAGAAGTGGAACAGCTACACACTACAGTTCTAGTCTTAATTTCTTGAGGAATCTCCATACTGTTTTCCATAGTGGCTTTGCCAACAACTGTATTCAGGGTCCACTTTTCTCCACATTCTCTCCAAGCCTTGTTATCGCTTATCTTTTTGATAATAGCCATTCTAACCATTGTGAGATGATACCTCATTGTGGTTTAGATTTGTATTTCCCTGATTAGTGATGTTGAGCGTCCTTTTACGTTCCTGTTGGCCATCTGTCTGTCTGTCTTTGGAAAAAAATGTCTATTCAGATCCTCTACCCTTTTTTAAATTAGGATTTTTTGTTGAGTTGTAGGAATTCTTTATATATCTTGGATATTAATCCCTTATCAGACACATGATTTGCAAAAATCTCCCATTCAATAGGTTGCCTTTTTGTTTTGATGATGATTTCTTTTGCTGTGCGAAGCTTTTTAGTTTGATGCAGTCCCATTGGTTTACTATTGCTCTCTTCCTTGCCTTTGGAGTCAGATTCACAAAGTACTGCTAAAACCCATATTGAGGAGCTTACCACCTATGTTTTCTCCTGGGAATTTTACGGTTTCAGGTCTTCTATTCAAGTCTTTAATCCGTTTGAGCTTATTTCTTTTTTTTTTTTTTTTTTTTTTAAAGATTTTTTATTTATTTATTTGACAGAGATAGAGACAGCCAGCGAGAGAGGGAACACAAGCAGGGGGAGTGGGAGAGGAAGAAGCAGGCTCACAGAGGAGGAGCCTGACGTGGGGCTCGAACCCGGAACGCCGGGATCACGCCCTGAGCCGAAGGCAGACGCTTTAACCGCTGTGCCACCCAGGCGCCCCTGAGCTTATTTCTGTGTATGGTGAAGGATACTGGTCTAGTTTCATTCTTTTGCATGTGGCTATCCAGCTTTCCCCAGCACCATTTATTGAAGAGACTTGTTTCTCCATCGTATGGTCTTAGCTCCTTTGTTGTAAATTGTCTATATATGTGTGGTTTTAATTCTGGTTCATTGATGTGTGTGTGTGCATTCTTATGCCACTATCATATTGTTTTGATGACTATAGCTTTGTTCTGTAGTTTGAAATCAGCATTGTTCTCCTTTATCAAGATTGCTTTGGGTATTTGGGATCTTTTGTGATTTTCTACAATTTTAGAACTATTTGGTCTAGTTCTAGGAAAAATACCATTGAGATTTTGATAGGGATTACATTGAATCTATAGATTGCTTTGGGGAGTATGGACATTTTAACAATAGTAATTCCTCCAATCTAAGAGGATCCCTGGAATAAATCCCATTTGATCATTGAGTATGAACTTTTGCTGTATTTCTAAATTCAGTTTGCTAATATTTTCTGGAGGATTTTTGCATTAATGTAAGTCACTGATAAGGGCCTGTAATTTTCTTTTTCTGTGGTTTCTTGTCGGCTTGCTGGCCTCAAAATGATTTGGGGAAGTGCTCCTTCTTCAGTTTTTTGGAAGAGTTGAGAAGGATAGGTATTAAATCTTTGAATGTTTGGGGGCACCTGGGTGGTTCAGTCGTTAAGCGTCTGCCTTCGGCTCAGGGCGTGATCCCGGCGATCTGGGATCGAGCCCCACGTCAGGCTCCTCCGCTGGGAGCCTGCTTCTTCCTCTCCCACTCCCCCTGCTGTGTTCCCTCTCTCGCTGGCTGTCTCTCTCTCTGTCAAATAAATAAAATCTTTAAAAAAAAAATCTTTGAATGTTTGGTAGAATTCACTAGGAAGCCATCAGGTCCTGGACTTCTGTTTGTTGGGAGGTTTTTGATCACGGATTCAATCTTCTCACTAGTAACTGACCTACTCAGGTGTTCTGTTTCTTCATGATTCAGTCTTGGAGGATTGTGTGTTTCTACAAATTTATTCATTTCTTCTAGGTTGTCCAGTTTGTTGGCATATAATTGTAGTAGTGTCTTATAATCCTTTATATTTTGGTGGTGTCAGTCATAACATCTCATTTCTGATTTTATCAGAGCCCTCTTTTTTTTTTTTTATTTGACAGGTTTTTTTTACTTTTTTTTTATTCTGGTATAATTGACATAGTGTGATATCAGTTTCACGTGTACACTATAGTGATTCAACAGTTCTATACCTTACTCAGTGCTTATCATTTTAAATGTATTCTTAATCGCTTCATCTATTTTACCCGTCCTCCCATCCACTTCCCCTCTGACAGTCACCCATTCTCTATATTTAAGTCTGTTTTTGTTTCTTCTTTTCTTCATTTGTTTTGTTCTTTAAATTCCACTTATGAGTGAAATCAGTGGTATTTATCTTTCTGTGACTGACTTATTTCATTTAGCATTATGTCCTCTAGATCTGTCCATGTTGTTGCAAATGGCAAGATTTCATTCTTTTTTATTACTGAGTAATTGTCCATTGTGTATATACACCTCTTCTTTATTCATTCATCTGTTGCTTCCATAGCTTGGCTATTGTGAATAATGCTGCAATAAACATAGCGTGTATACATCTTTTCGAATTAGTGTTTTGTTTTCTTTGGGTAAATACCAAGTAGTGGTATTATGGTATTTCCATAGTGGGTCATATGGTATTTCTATTTTTAGTTTTTTGAGGGACCTCCACAAACTTTTTCACAGTGGCTGCACCAGTTTGCATTCCTATCCATAGTGCGTACGTGTTTCTTTTTCTCCATGTCCTGGCCAACACTTTTTATTTCTTGTGTTTTTGATTTTAGCCATTTGACAGGTGTAAGGTGATATCTTATTGTGGTTTTGATTTGCATGTCCCTGATGACTAGGGATGTTGAGCAGCTTTTCATGTATCTCTTGGCCATCTGTGTGTCTTTGGAGAAATGTCTATATATGTCCTGTGGCCATTTTAATTGGATTACTTTTGGGGGTTGGTGAGTTGTGTAAGTTCTTTATATATTTTGGATTTTAACATCTTGTTGGGTATATTACTTGCAAATATCTTCTCCCATTCAGCAGGTTGTCTTTTTGTTTTGTTGATGCTTTCATTCACTGTGCAGAAGCTTCTTATTTTGAAGAAGTCCCAATAGTTTATTTTTGCTTTTGTTTCCCTTGCCTCAGGAGACCTACCTAGAAAAGTGTTGCTATGACCAATGTCAAAGACATCATTGCCAGTGCTATCTTCTAGGATTTTTACAGTTTTAGGTCTCACATTTAGATTTTTAATCCATTTGGAGTTTAATTTTGTGTATGGTGTAAGAAAGTGGAAAACAAAAAAAGTGGTCCAGTTTCATTCTTTTGCATGTAGCTGACTAGTTTTCCTAATACCGTTGGTTAAAGAGACTTTTTCTCATTGGATAGTCTTTCCTGCTTCGTTGAAGATTGATTGTCCATATAATCGTGAGTTTATTTCTGGGTTTTCTATTCTGCTCCATTAATCTATCTGTCTGTTTTTGTGCTAATACCATACTGTTTTGATTACTACAGCTTTGTAATATACTTGAAGTCTTAATTGTGATGCCTCTAGCTTTGCTTTTCTTTCTCAAAATTGCTTTGGCTATTTGGGGTCTTTTGTGGTTCCATACAGATTTTAGGAGTTTCCAGTTCTGTGAAAAATGGTGTTAGTATTTTGATAGGGATTATATTAAATCTGTAGATTGCTTTAGATAGTACAGACATTTTAACGTTTGTTCTTCCAATCCATGAGCATGGAATGTCTTTCCATTCCTTTCTGTCATCACTTTCTTTCATCCATGTTTTATGGTTTTCATAGTACAGGTCTTTTACCTCTTTGGTTGGGTTTATTCCTGGTATCTTATTGTTTTTGGTGCAACTGTAAATGGGATTGTTTTCCTAATTTCCTTTGTGAGTGTATAGAAGTGCAACGGATTGCTACACATCGATTTTGTATCTTGCAACTTAACTGAATTCATTTATCAGTTCTAGCAGTTTTTTGGTGGAGTCTTTGGGTTTTCTATATAGAGTATCATGTCCTGCAAATAGTGAATTTTAATTCCTCCTTACCAATTTGGATACCTTCATACCTTTTTCTTAATCTGATTGCTGTGGCTAGGACTTCCAGTACTATGTTACGTAAAAGTGGTGAGAGTGGACATCCTTGTCTTTTTCCTGACCTTAGGTGGAAAGCTCTCAGGTTTTCATGACTGAGTATGATGCTACCTATGGGTTTTTCACATATGGCCTTTATTATGTTGAGGTGTGTTCCCTCTAAACCTACTTTAAGGGGTTTTATCATGAATGGATGTTCTACCTTGTCAAATGCTTTTTCTGCCTCTATTGAAACGATCATTTGGTTTTTATCCTTTCTCTTATTGATGTGATGTATCACATTGATTGATTTGTGAGTATTGAACCACCCTTGCATCCCAGGAATAAATCCCATGTGATCATGATGAATGGTTTTTTTTAACATGCTGTTGGATCCTGTTTGCTAGTATCTTGTTGAGGATTTCTGCATCTATTTCCATCAGAGATACTGGCCTATAGTTTTCTTTTTTTGTACTGTCTTTATCTGGTTTTGGTGTCAAGGTAACGCTGACCTCATAGAATGAATTTGGAATCTATCCTTCCTTTGGGTTTTTTGGAAGAGTTTGAGAATAGATATTAACTCTTACTAAATGTTTGGTTAGAATTCCTCTATGAAGCCATCTGCTCCTGGACTTTTGCTTATTGGGAGGTTTTTAATTACTGATTCAGTTCATTGCTAGGAATTGCTCTGTCCAAATTTTTTATTTCTCTCTAATGCAAGAGCCCTCTTTTTTTCTTTTTAGTCTTGACATTTGTCAATTTTGTTAATGTGTTCAATGACCCAGCTCTTAGTTCTTTAATCTTCCCTCTCTTTTGTTTGTATTTCATTTATTTCTGCTGTGATCTTTATTATTTCCTTTCTTCTAGGACTTTGGGCTTTGTTCCCTTTTTTCTAGCTTCTTTAGGTATAAAGTTAGATTGTTTGAGATTTTTCTTATTTCCTGAGGTAGACCCCTTAGAACACCTTTTGCTGCATCCCAAAGATTTTAGTACATGGTACTTCTGTTTTCATTTGTCTCTAGCTATTTTTAAAATTTCTTCTTTGATTTATTTGATGGACCATTTGTTGTTCAGTAGCATGAGGTTTAATCTCAACATTTTGGGTTTGTTTTTTCCCCTTGTAAGTAATCATTAGTTTCATACCATTTTGGTTGGAGAAGATGCTTGATATGATTTCAGTATTCTTTAATTTGAGGCTTGTTTCCGGCCTAACGTGATCTATTCTGGAAAATGTTCCGTGTGCACTTGAAATCTTTGGATGCAATTTGGATGCAATGTTCTGTATATATCTGTTATGGTCTAATGTGTTGTTTAAGGCCAATGGTTCCTTGTTAATTTTCTGTCAGGATGATCTATCCATTGATGTAAATGGAGCGGTGAAGTCCTTCATTATTATTGTCTTACTGTCAGTTTCTCCCTTTAGGTCCATTTTATTTGCTTTGTATATCTCGGTGTTCCTATAGTGGGTGTATATAGGTTTATGAATATTACGTTTTCTTGTTGGATCTTGTTTATCATCATGGAATACCCTTCCCTATTCTTGAAGTCCTCGTTTTAAAGTCTGTTTTGTCTGTTATCCATTTGGCTGTACCAGCTTTCTTTTCACTTCCATTTGCTTGGAACATCTTTTTCCATCCATTCACTTTCAGAGTGTGTGTGTCCTTACTTGTGAAGTGAATCTCTAGCAGGCGGCGTATAGATGGATCTTATGTTCTTATCTATTCAGGCACCCTGTGTCCTTTGACTGGGGAGTGTGGTCTATTTGCCTTTAGAGTAAATCTTGATAGGTATGTGTATATTGCCATTTTGTTAATTCTTTTTTGGCTGTTTTCATCATTCCTCTCTCTCCCTTTCTTCTCTCTCTTACCTTGTGGTTTTATGGCTTTCTTTAGTGTTATGCTTAGGTTATGTTCTCATTTTCTTTTGCATGTTTACTGTCCGTTTTTGCACTGTGGTCACCGTAAGGTTCATATAACTTCCTTCGTATGTAATGGTCTGTTTTGAGTTGATACCAACTTAAATTTGAACATATTCCAAACTTTACATCCCCCCCTTCTGTATTTTTAATGTCACTTTATACATTTGTTTATTTTATGCATCTCTTAACCAGTTATTCTAGTTTTAATTTTATGATTTTTGTCTTTTAAACTTCATACTTGCTTTATAAGTGATTAATCTACTTACCTTTACTGTATGTTTTCCACTGAGATGTTTACTTTGATATGTTTTCTTCTTATTAATTAGTGCCACTTCTTCTCAGTTCAGAGAAATGCCTTTAACATGTCTTGTAGGACCAGTGTGGTGGTGATGTATTCCATTGGCCTTTGCTTGTCTGGAACACTGTTAATCTGTTTTTTCAGTTCTGAATGACAGTCTTGCTGGGTAAAGAATTCTCAGATGGAAGTTTTTTCCTTTCAGCCCTTTCAATAGGTCATGCCACTTCTGGCCTGCAGAGCTTCTGGTGATAAGTCTGATGGCCTATGGGGTTTCCCTTTCATATAATAAGTTTTTTTCTTTTGCTGCTTTTAGGATTCTGTCTTGAAATTTTTCTGTTTCCGTTCTAATGTGTCTTGGTGTGGATCACTTTGGGTTCATCTTCTTTGGAACCCTGTGCTTCCTGGACCTGGAAATTCCGTTTTCTTCCACAGGTTAAGGGAAGTTTTCCAGCCCTTTCTCTTCTTACTTTGGGACCCCTACTCAGGAATTTTTATTGACCTGCTTTTTGCCTTTAATTTCTAGTCTAAGTTTTGCTTATCTTCATGGTTGCCCATAGTATTACCCCAGTTTGTTCTGCCTTAATTTTCTCAGTAATCCACATATCACTTTCCAGGGTTTTTTTATGGTGTGTTAGCAGGTGTTAAATAAAAAAGGGAGGAGTTCTCTGATGAAATGACTTTGGGGAACATTGGCTTAAACCAAGTTAAATAGGTTTCTTCAAAAGTTTTCAGAGGTTTTGCTATGCTAACATGAGAGTAGCATTCAGCTTTTATCAAACATATTCACAGAGCATCTGAAAAGACGAGAGTCTTTGAAGAATTTTTTTTGGAAAATCTACCCTGATATCATTGTAGTGCCGTCACGATGCTCTCCTCAGTATCCACAAAACATGCCACATTATTTATCATCTTGATAGTGGTTTTTACATTGTGGCTTTTTGTCAGAATCACCTTGGGTGCTTGGTAAATGTAACGATTCCTGGACTTCACCACAGACCTTTGGAATTAGAATCTCTGGAATTTGGGCATAGTTTTACAAGCACCCAGGGAGATTCTTGTGCACTTGGAAGTATGACAACTTTGAAATTTTTCTCCGATCCCCGATGCCTTATGAAACAGCTAACATCAGTATATCCTCCGTGAGTTTGTTTGCACATACATTCTAGCCCATTGATTAAACAATTGTTTACTTAGTGTGTATTCTGGCTTTTATATTTGTTAATGGTCTCTCCTTGGGGAGACTGCAGACTTTTTAAGGACTTCTAATTTTGCATTATCCATGCTACAAAATATCCTTATATTTCTGTAAATATTTAAAAATTGACCTTTAGGTCAGGTTAGGTGAATGCAAAACAGCTGATGCTTTGAAATATTTTTCTCCCAATATGCCTTTTGTAAATTGTGCTGTATTTTACATGTAATGCAGTCCAGTGAATCTTGGAGATTATGCATCCATGTGACAGCACCCCAGTTAAGATGTAGAATATCTCCATCATGCTAGAAAGTTGTCAGCCCCTTTTCAGCAAATCCCCTATATTCCTGCTCCCAGAGGCAACTACTGTTTATTACCATAGAGTGGTTTTGCCTATTCTAGAACTTCACGCAAGTGGAATCACACAACATGTACTCTTGTGTCTGGCCTTTTTTTTTTTTTTTTTTGCAGAACACGATGGTTTTGAGATACATCAGCAATTTTTTTTTTAATTGTTCACAAAGTATTCTATTGTAGAAACATACCCCAATTTATGGTCTCAGTGATTTTCATTTGGGTTGCTACCAGTTGCTGGTAATGAACTAACATTCTTGTACAGGTCATTTTGTGGACATGTTTTTCTATCGCTTTGGTAAATCCCTAGTGGATCTGCTGGGTTCTAGAGTAGGTGAGTGTTTAATACTTTTTTTTTTAAACCAGGAGAAATGTAAAACCGTACAAATTTTAAAATGTTTGTTCATTAAAGGGGGTATTTCTTGACCTCCTACCAGATAAGCACTTTTATTTACATTGAATATATCTCCTTTTTATTTACATTGTAATGATTCATGAGTAATCTCATTTTTGTGAGTTTGAGAGATAGTACAACTGAAAAACCAAACTTCTGGATTTAGACTTAAGAAATGCTCCGCTGTTCATTAAATACAGCTTATTTGACAATCAAAAACATTTGAGTCCTCATTTCCTTCTAGCCAGGTTCTTCTCCTAACTTAACCTACCGTGTTTTTTTTGTTGTTGTTGTTGGGTTTTGTTTTTTTATTTTTTCCCCTTGGGGAGTTTAGATGTATAGATGTATTCCTGATAGAAGCACCCAGAAATTTTAATATGACAGCTGCCTTCCAGGTTAACTCCCAGCTATTACGGGTTGCCATACGGTGCTCCCATCCCAGAGCTGGGCACTGGTAGCTGCCTGTGCAGGTTACTTGTTCAGTGAGAAGCTAAATTTAGTATAAACGTGTGGAATTTTAAGAGTTTTGTAGTTAGACAAGTTCTTTAGTTCACTTAGACACTCTGAGTCCAGACTTACAATATGCTTTGGGGTGAACCATGAACCATTTTGACAGGATAGGACTCACTAAAGTTCAGAGGTAAATGTTTTCTACTTCCCTTAAAATCTCTTCTTTTTACAATCCTTCATTAAAAAGTCAGTTTTAATTTTGGGTACCTTCTCAGGCTAGTGGTCTAGCTACCCCGACGCCTTCCTGTTGAATTACTTCTTAGAGGTGATCTGACCCCCATGTAAGGCACACCTTGGTTTTACAAGACTTTCAAATAATTTGGCAGTTCTGCTTATTACTTAATCTCTTCCTCCTCTGCTCATTGAAAACAATGTCTATGAATTTTCTAAAGTTTCATAAATATTAGATAACTTGAAATTATCCTTAACCACATATTTTATATTTTCCATCACTTTTATAATATTTCTCTTACAGATTTTATGTGATTTACTATCACCTGAGAACTTAAAAGAAGGCCTGAAGGACTCTTCCTGGAGCTCACTGTCATGTAGTAAAAACAAACCTTTTGGTTTTCCTTCGGTAATGGCAGAGTCTCACTCTGCCAGTGAGTTTAGTCCAGAGCAGGTAAGGGGGGAGAAAGGGTTTTCATGGCTTTAGTGCATCTGCTTCTTTACACGCTAACATTCTCACTTTCTTTGTCTGGAGTACTAGAATCCGCGTAGGCACTTTTAATCTATTCGGCACTGTCTTAGATTTTGTAGCCTTTTATGTTACACTAAAATGTTTACGTAAAATATTTGTTCATTAGTCACCCTGCATATCAGAGAACTTTGCCTTGTGGAAAATGTGAAACATGGTATTTCTTTTGGTTGCCTCAGGGTTGGAACTAGTATATTAGCATAATTGCGTAAGCCTCATTATAACATATATCGGCTTGATGTCCAGGGCTAGGTAATTACAGGTAAACGTCATTTATTTATCAGGGTTTTAGAATTAAAAGTTGGTGTTTTTAATTGAACAGTAAAATGAACCTTATGAGACATTGGAATTTCATTCCGTTGATTCTTGGTGAGAGCGATAAAGGATAGTGAAGAAATCTAGTTACCCTTGTTTATTGTATTTTTGTAGAACGAAGAAGTACCAGAGGGCACGTCAGAGCTTATCAGAGCAAACTTAAACCGTGCTTGGTCAGCACAGGCTATAAATTCAACAGAAATGCCTGCCAGAGAGGACTGCTTAAAAAGAGTGTCCTCAGAACCTTTACTCTCTGTTCAAGAAAAAGGTGCTCTGCTGAAAAGAAAGTTGTCTCTTTTAGACCAGGATGTGATTGTAGACGAAGATGGAAGAAATAAGCTTAAAAAACAAGGAGGTAAAGATGTCACTACAGTCACGGAGAACACATTGACTTATTTAGAATGGTCTTTAAACTTTTTCCTAAAGATGATAGTCCTGTCTCTTTGTTTTAATAGAAACTCATAATGAAGTCTGTGCATTTTCATTAACTTCTGGTGACATCCCAGAAGAATTAATTGACGTCTCAGATTTCGAGTGTTCTCTCTGCATGAGGTAAGTACATAAAGTTTTATAAATGATGACTATTTTATATTAAATAAAATACAGAGTAGATAAAGTTAATCCACTCTAATAGGCATTGCAAAGTGACAGACTACTGGACTAAATCAAAAGACAGAAATACCTTGCACGCCTTGGGCGAATAACTGAATCTCTGAACATTATTTGGATTTTCCTTACTTAGAAAGTAGGGTCAGTATTTGTGTAGCCTCCATTGCAGGTGTTTTAAGAATCACATGACAAATATAAAAAAGTGTCTAGGAAATTGGAAAGTACTAAAGAAGTTACACATATTGAAATGTAGAGACATCCATGGTTGTAGATTCGGGTAAAAATTCTAACATACGTATATGATTCTGTCTTGTTTTTGTATCTTAAAAAGGATTTTATAATTAAGTAAAATTGGATAAAGATTTCCATTGTGCATAATGCTTGTAATTCTAGAAGACTAATAGTTTCGAAAGAACATTTTCCACTTAAGTTATGGTAGAGTCAAGGGAACAGTGCGTGGAGAATCAGGAGACCTGGTGCTGGCCACGTCAGGCCGGTCGCTGAACTAGCTGCGTTCCGAGCAGGTCCCCTACCCCTGAGCCTTGGCTTCTTCAACCGTGAGTTGAGGGTAGTAGGCCAGATGACTTCTCAAGTACCTATGTATCTAACGATACTTCTAGGAAATTCAGAAGTATCATGTTTCAGGAAAGAATTAGAATGTAAGTAAAATCAGTTATTCTGTATTACATACTGTATTAAGTCTAATATTTAAGATTCAACTGTAAGGTTTATTGGGTTATTCTTTTTAATGAGTTTTATGTAGTAAGGCTTTTATAAGCATATTAAGCCATTTTAAAGTGATGATAAAATAAGAAGCTATGCAACTAATAATTGTGAATATTTTACATTTTTTCTTTTGTACATAGTCTCTGAAATCTGGTGTGTGTTTTACATTGATTGTACTTCTCAGTTCGGACCAGCCACATTTCAAATGCTCGTAGCCACAACTGGTAATTAAGCACTTGAAATGTGGCTAGTGTGACCGTAGACCCATGTGGTGAGGGGCTGTTCCATTAGTCAGTATAGCTGTAGGCCCTTAGCAGGGGACCCCTGTTGATGAGAACTCCTAAAAGGTTCAGGAGGGTATAATTATATTTATCACTGCCCCTTCCTTCCTCTCCTGCCCACTAGACCCTTCTTCCTCCTCCTTAGAGATTAGTGTTACGGTTCCATTACATGTTCACTTTTCCCAATGGATAGTTTACCGTGAAAACTAACAGGTATTTTGGTTGATTTCAGGTTGTTTTTCGAGCCAGTAACAACCCCCTGCGGACACTCATTCTGTAAGAATTGCCTTGAGCGTTGCTTAGATCATACACCATATTGTCCTCTTTGCAAAGAAAGCTTAAAAGAGGTAAACATTTGTATATTTATCTATTTATTGGTCTTAAGCTTGGCAACATTGATTTGTATTTGGCCACAGAAATAGCGATTATCATGTTCAGAATAAATTATGCTAAGTGACCAAGAAGGATAATGTTTCATTACCCAAATGCTAGTGCTGGAGAAATGTGAGTTGAGAGAGCACAGGGGAAAGTAGGGCAGTCCTGGAGGCCACGCCTATGTACTTATTTTTTTAACAAGGTGGGGGATGGTCAAGTACCTGGTCTAGAATTGGTTCCATTTTAATGATAACAGTACTGGGGAAACCCAAGTGCCCTGCCTTCCACCCTTAATAATAGGCTAGATTTCAGCCCTAGTCCTACCCCCTTAACGAATGGACCAACTCTGTCCAACAGAATTTTTTGCATGGATGGAAATGCTCTATATCCGTGCTGTCCAGCAGGGTAGCCACTAGCCACAACTGGTAATTAAGCACTTGAAATGTGGCTAGTGTGACCGAAGAACTGTATTATAAATTTTAATTAATTCTTATGTAAGTGGGCACGTGACTGGTGGCTACCCTTTGGGCAGCCCAGCTCTAGAAAGTGGTATACTGGACAGAAGAGAGGGAGGCACAGCTTCCCACGCCCCTTGTATAGTCAATGGTCAATGCTAGTAACCTGTGTTAGGGAAATAATAGCTAGATCTCAGGTGCATATCTTCTGTAACCAATGGGAAGACAACATTCTCCCAATCCTGCTTGGGTGACTGGAGCCCCCATAAGGTGAGGCCCAGGTGTTAGAATTCTAATCTCCAAATGCGAGGATAGCATTGATCAGGGAGAGTGATCCTGTCTCTGGTGGGTGACAAGATCGCTTAAAGAAAAAAGTGCCTTCCAAATTTATGAGTGAAAAATTGATAAGACATGTTGCAGTTGAATGTACGTAGTTATTTCCTATATAGAAAACGCAGCTCTGTACAGATATCATAATAGCATATGTGTAGTATTACATTTGATACGGGTCTTACATAACATGCCGGTATGTAAAACATAAAACCTATACAGAATTTTCAGAAAGTCCAGAAACAAGATAAACTCATTTGTAAAGAGTTAGTTACATTTCAGCGGATACACTTTCAGGTGATGTACTCTAGTCATGCTGTTTTTTCCTGTGTTTCCAGGTTTTTAGATACTCTGTAGTATATTTATTATGCTTTCTCTCAAGTTAATAACTAGATACATGGCTTTAAATGTAGAGATAGCTCACCTTAAAAAATGTCTGGAGTTTGAAGGAAAACAAAATAAGCATATTATTTAAAAATACAATTAACATCCTGTTTGAAAATAACTTTATCCTATATCTTAAAGATACCCTGTTATATAATAGGTAAAATCTAATATATATATTTTAAAGAACAAGTGGTATGCTCTATAGTTTTACATTTTTCCTACTTATTTTTTTTTGCTCATTTTTTCATTTGAATATATTTTAAAGATAGGATTTTTGTAGCAGCATAATAGTCCATTGATTTGACATTTCCCTATCATTGAGTATATAAGTTGTTTTGTTCTTTTTTTATATACTATGCTTTGCGTCTTTGACTATTTCCTTAGGATAAAATTTCTGGAAGGTTGAATTATTGATCAAAAGCCATATATTCATAAGACTCTTGAAACCAATTGCCACATTGCCTAGGTCCCCCAGAAATATTGTACAAGTTTAGATTCCTATCGGTAATGTAAAAGAGGTGGTATTTCCCCAAATTTAGTACATAAGTATTACATTATATATTATTATATATAATATATAGCCCCATGGTTTTCGAACCTGGGAACTTGTTAGAAATACAAATTCTCAGACCCTATTCCAGAGCCGCTAAATCAGAAACTCTGGGCTAGGGCTCAGCAATCTGCATTTTAACAAGCCCTGATTCATGCTAAAGTTTGAAAACCACTTCTGTTACCCGTTTCCCAACCTCTCGCATTCCCTCCTCCTCCTCCTCCTCTGTTCTTCATTGGATAATGATAAACCCTTATTTTTGCTGCATCTGTAGATCGAAAGTATGGCTTCTCTTTATCTTGTGATTATCTCCCAAGAGTTGTTCCTGGCTAGTTGTAGGAAATTTATATTGGTCATTTTCTTGTTCCAAAATTCTGTACACACACCCTGACCTGGTGCCCGGCCTTAGGCAGTTTTTAACTCACCTACAGAAATATAATGTCTCCTTGTCCATGTAGTAACGGTGCAGGATGTGTTAACTGCCTTTTATGTGGTAAAAATGGGCATCGTGGGAGACAGAAAAATAGTTAAGGCAGGCTTCATGGAAAAGGTGAAGTGGGAGCCAGACCTCGCAGGACAGGCAGGCTCTAGAGAGAGGGATGGCTTTTAGCAGTTGGAATAGAGAATGACAGAAATGCGCTAGTGGCAGTTTTTCCGAGTGTTGAGGGAGTAGGACACATGTCCCATTTTATATAGAGTCGGGGGGAAGCAACCTCTCCATGAGGGTCTAAGTGAGAGGTGACAGCGGAAGGAAAATCTGAAAGAAAAATGATCGGAAACTCTGCCACCGAAATCGGGAACAAAAAAGGGCATCGTTGTGCCTTTCCTAAATAAGGCACGTGCCCTCTTTTCTTTATCCCTTAGCTTATTTGTGTTTCTCAGGTAAAATGCTAGTTTGAGTACCCAGGAGCTGTGCGGTAGGAGTTGGCCTCGGTGGGCAACTTGAGGGCAGGGCAGGCGTGACTGCTGCTAAGAAAGGGTTGTGGCCACAGCAAGACAAGGGTCTTCTGAACAGGGCACAGTCGCCACTGCAGCCGTGGCGCTTGAAGGGTCTCGGGCACAGCCTGGGCACGTGGACCTGTTTAGCACCATCCATTGTCATGTTCCCCCTCACCCATTAATTCAGAATCGCCTGTATAAATATGTAATTAAGGCTTTATTCAGTTCAACTGTTTTGCCTGTTTTATACCGTAGGAAAAGTACTGGAATGTAAATAATATTGTCTTTTAGTATCTAGCAGATAGGAGGTACTGTGTCACACAGCTGTTGGAAGAATTGATAGTGAAGTATCTGCCTGATGAGCTGTCTGAGAGAAAAAAAATATATGATGAAGAAACTGCTGAGCTCTCACAGTAAGTTTCTTCTCATAAAGTTAACGTAATCCCCGCCCTTTGACACAGTAAGGCGGGCCGTCCTCCCAGCAAGCTGGATCCTGTCTGGAGTTCAACCCAGTCTAGCCAAAGGCGTACTTAAAACACATCCTGGTCAGCTTCCCCTCTCCTCCACAGACAGAAGTTTTTAAAGGTTTCTTTGGTAACTTCCAGACCTTCCACTGGAGGTTGTCCACTCAGCTCTTTGCCCCCAGCAGGCTTTTAGGCGGAGGAGGGATTTCCTACAGTGACTTCAGGCAGTGGAACGGGGAATGGAGCCTTCAGGTACCAGGCAGGGCGAGAGGAGGCTTGAGGAGAACTGGCCCTGATTGGCAGGCACGGTAGCCAATTAGAGGTCGGGAAGGGGTGGGACCTTGAGGCCTCAGACTGAAATTGGAAAGCGTGATCGAGGAGGGGCCAAATTCTCCATCAGTGAGGCTTATTGACTGGTAGCAGATTAAGCTGGTGTCAGGAGGGAACGTGGGGAGAGAGGGGTACAGCTGGTTTAGACCACAGTGAAGAGCGAACCCACCATGGCTAGTCGGGGCTGGGTAGGTTGGACCTGCTTTTGTTGCTCTGTATTCTTTCTTCCTTGTCCTTCTCTTCCGTTCTTTTCCCTTCATGTCTTTCCCTCTTGCTCCAGTCACATGAGTCTCTCTAAATTTCTTTCCTAGGTATTTAATTTCTTAACTCTTTTTCGTTCACTCTCTTTGAACTGGACGCACTAAAGAACAGAACTGCAAATTTTACATGCCGTTTTTACTTAATACCTTTTTGTTTCCATTATTTTTCAAAATACATTTTTTCTTACTTTCTAAGAAAAAATTGTGCTTGCAAACTTAGTATGTGTCCACCGACTGTCTTCACTGGGCCAGTGGCCTTCCATAGAACGATTTCCAATCTTCTCTTTACCGAAATGGATACGGATTTGTCCTCCATGGAACGGTTTTGTGTGATTTTATGATAGAATATATTCTGATATGATTCTGAACCTATCGGATCAACCCTGCAAAAAGCTGGACATACGAAAGCCTCAGACGTACTTTTGAAATCCTAGAGTGACACAACCTGACAGATGAAGTAGTAATGGGGGCCGGGTGAGATGCAGAGAAGTTGGAGGGGGGAGGCTAGCTGCTTACTAACGGGCTGTTTTTAAGAGATACTTAAAAGTTTTACTAATTAATAGGTATACTGTTTGTCAACGTACGAACTGAAAGAAAACCAGATAGAGTGCTCAGTGACGGTAGAATGCACATTTTTAAAAGAGGAACTAGCACTTGCATTATGAAATAATACTTTTACACGGTTTTGTCTTTGTCTTTTTGAAGAAAAACTAGAAAATATTATAAATGAGCCTGTAGGGGGGAGGAGGGAGGTCACAATCTATAACCCGAAAGGAATCACCGTGGGCGTTTTGTATTTATATATATTAAAATCTGCAAGGATATATGCCAAACAAAAATGGGGCCATTTTATTCATGTTAGTCTATAGTCTCCTTTTCTTATTTTTTTCCAAGTCAACATGTATAGATCTTTTACTGAAAGCACAGTATTTCATTTTGTGGTTATGTCAAATTTTTTTTTTTTTTTTTTTTTTTTTTTTTACTAGTCCCCTCTTCTAAGTTTTGGTTGCTGTATACAGTGTTAACAGAAAACATTCTTAAAGTGCTTGTAGAATTAATTATTTCTAGAAGTTCAAAGGATATGAACTTTTTAAAGTTTTTGACGCGTGCAGCCAAATTCTTCTTCAGCATGGTTGTACGGTTTCAAAGCACCTCCACCCTGCCAGTTTTTCCCACCAGCTTGCCAGAACTGGGTGTTGCCTTTATCCTTCTTATTTCCTGCCAATCTGGCAGTGAAAAATATTCTCTAATTTTAATTATCTGAAAAAAGTTACCGAGTTTCTCTGATAGTGCATTTGATGCACTACGAATCTTAAGGATTTGCTTTTTGTCTATTGTAGGAGCTCATTTTTTCTTCGCTAAGAGTATTTTATGGATAAAAGATTCACTGTTACAAATATTTTAAACAGGTTTTTAATACAAAATATACTTTTTATTTGTAAAGATACTTTAGCTCTATATAATAACCTGGTACCTTAACTTCAGATTTACTTTTATAAAAGGATCACATAGATTTTTAGTATTGATATTGCATCTGTGTGATCTTCATGAAGGAGATGCTGATTCTTGTTCTTGGCAAAAATAAAAATCACCTCATTTAGAGCTAATTTTTTATAATGTTGCAAGCTTCACTATTTTTATGTTCTGATGTGTGATAATGAAACTTTTTTCTTCTTCAGCTTGACCAAGAATGTTCCAATATTTGTTTGCACTATGGCCTACCCCACTGTGCCTTGCCCTCTTCATGTATTTGAGCCAAGATACAGATTGATGATTCGAAGAAGTATACAAACTGGAACTAAACAGTTTGGGATGTGTGTCAGTGATACACAAAATAGGTATGTTTTTTTGTACATAAATGTTTTTGTTTATATTGAGAACGTGCACGCCTGTTGCTTAAACTCGGGTATTAATCAGAATTTCTCTTTTAGTTTTGCAGACTATGGTTGTATGTTACAGATTAGGAATGTCCATTTCTTACCCGATGGAAGGTCTGTGGTTGATACTGTTGGAGGAAAGCGGTTTAGGGTTTTAAAAAGAGGAATGAAAGATGGATATTGCACTGCAGACATTGAATATCTGGAAGATATTAAGGTATGAAAAAATGCTTTTTGAGCACACCTCGGTACACTGTGCCCTAGGCACTGTACGGGCGCACAGGCTGATCTTTTTTAAAACAGTCCTTCCTATCAGAGATCCTCATCGATAACTTGTAGAGACGAGCTCTAAGTTACCTTTTTCTTATCTTGCTCTTTCTCGCCGAGAGTTCCAGGCGAACTTGGGTGTCCGGAACGTAGATCTTCATTTCTGCAGGCTCTGCAACCAGCATGGTGCCTAGAAGCAGGTGGGCACGGTTGGCACCGAACAACAGCATTGACTGAATTGAACTTTCAGCCCATCTAAATTACGAAAGCTGCTAATCCCTGCCCTTTTTTAATTAAATTCGGTAGTCAAGACTGATACAATCGGCAGACATAAACGTAAACACAAAATCCTTTAAAAACTGTTGTGTGTGTGTGACAACCTTCATGATAAGAGGCACAGCTGGGTGATGTGTTCAAAGTCTAGGGTCCCACGGAGAAGGTGCCATCACTATATTTATCGGCACTGGCTTATCTGGGGAGGTTTACTGCGATAATCTTCTTGGACAGGGTTCATGTGGCCCTTTTGACGTTTCCAGTATCTAATTCACCATCTGCAGTTGGTTTAGGTACCAAATTAAAGGCAGTTTCTTTTGGAAGGACATTATAAAACCGTCGATCTTATGCTCCCACTGTTTTGGGCCCTTCATTTTTAATCGTTTATTGAATGTTGGCATTAAGCGCTTCTACAAACAGAAGCTCATTGAATTTTCAAAACTCAGCTAGCAGATGAGGAAGGTAAAATAAAGTGTTAATTTGCCGAAGAGCCTACAGGTAGAGTAATAAAAGCGACTGAAAGCTCGCTCGCTCGCTCCCAAGCGCTGTGCTTTGTCATGGTGCTGGATTGCCCGTCCTGCCTTATTATTAAGATGCTGTGGGGACACTTTTGGCCTATTGCACAAAGTACTGTGTGAGTTGAAATTCTGAGCTGACTGATACTGTCTGTGCCTCAGGCATGCGTGATGCTTGGTTCACGGAAGCACGTGCTACAGGCAATATTCTCCGTGAAAGTAATGCCCCGTTTTAGCTTTTCGTAAGTTTACATCTTCACATATGGACTTGATGACATCTTCACATATGGACTTGATGTTTAGAGACCGTTCTCGGTCCTTGGAGTCTTCGGACTAATAATTTTTCCTCATCCTAATGCCTCATCTATATAATGATTTCTTGTCTCTTCTGGAAAAGCTTCTCAAATTTGTTCTTACAGCAAAGCCTTTTCTTTTTTTCCTTAGTGTCTGTAGTAATTCTGTCTTCTGTGACTTCTCCTGAAGTTCTGCTTGCTTTTAGCCGGCTCCGTTTTTCCATCTCAGGCACTTATCCTTTGTGTCATTCCTTGTTTTCTCCAGCCTGTGGTTTGTTTCCTTGAATTTTGGCAGGGTGCAAAGTAGGTTTCTTTTTTAATGGTTTTAACCAGTCACGAGTTTATTTCTATCAAATACCAATGTGTGTTAGCAGGGGACTGAATCTTGTGTAGTCATTCCAAGACCCGAATTCAATTGTGTGGTCCCTCTACCTTTTATTCACAAAATTTACCAGTTGAACTGTTTTTAAGTCTATAGTTCAGAAGCATTAAGTACATTCACATTGTGCAAAAAGCAGGTGCTTTTTAGTTTTTTCATTTCAAATCTTTCAAAAATAGAAAGTATGTTTTCAGAGCCCCTTTGTTGTTTTTATAGTGAGTCATTCTTGAAGTATGAAAGGCTGAGTCAGGCCTGGTATTTGTTCAGATGAATTAATGTATGTGAAATAGAGCGCTCCCTGGCACGGAGCGGGTGGGATAGAAGTGCGTGCTAAAGAAATCAGTGTAAGATGGATGAGTTAAGGCTCTATTTTCTCTCCTGTGTTCTGTGAGGCTACTCCTGGAGCTTTGTCTGCCAGGCTGATGCACTGAAATTGTGTGTGTGCAGTTTGGTGACGCAGTAGGGGGCAGGGAGGGGTGACGGGGGGCAGCCGCAGCCCTGCACAGCGAGCACTTCATCGCGGCGTAATTTATTCTCTTCCTTTGACATACTGGTTTGTCTGTTGTTGTTTTAATCCAGTTCCCTGGTAAGAGGTGTCGTCATGCTTGTTTTCCATCCTATTACTGCTTTCTGCCATGTTATCCATGCCTTAAACCCCCCACTTTAATTGTAGCAACTGTATTTTTTGTTGTTGTTGTTCCATTCTTTTCAAAAGCCATTAATCCATAAAGACAAAAAGGAGTTCCAAACTCGTGTAGACCTTTATCCAAGAACTCACTCAGGAGTAGTGCTCCCAGTTGGGGGCTGTTGGGGGGGTTCTGCAGTATTGCATTTCCTCATCGACCAGGCGGGGTGGCGCTCAGCTGGTGTGGCTTTCATCCGGCCACAGGCACTAGGGGAGGCAGAAATGCAGAATATATATTGCATAATACTCTGATCCAGCACTGAAATAGGTACTGCCTATTTTTAAATTATTTTTCATTTCTGTAGGGTTAGTGATAATGGACAGGAAGACTAGACACAAGTCTTACTGACTGTTGTGTTTCTAGGTTGAGAGTGAAGAGGAGATCAAGACTCTCAGACAGCTTCATGACTTGGTATACTCACAAGCCTGCAGCTGGTTTCAGAATTTAAGAGACAGATTTCGAAGCCAAATTCTTCAGCACTTTGGCTCAATGCCCGGGAGGGAGGAAAACCTTCAGGTATGATGGCTTTGATATTGTTTCCAAAAGTCTCACTTTTTAAAATAAACTCAAATAAGATTTTAAAGTGTTTTTGTTTTCCCTTTGGCACAGCATTTCCTTTGTCCTGCTGTCTTTAAAATCATGACCCTATTTTCTAGTGCAGTGGTGTCCACTACAGTTTGTACAGGAATGGGGAAGGACAGAGTTGTCGGCTGAGGTAGCTGTAGCCGTGACTGCACGGAAGGAGAAAGCCCTGAACGGGGGATTTGCTTGAAGGAGGCATAAGGAATGAAAGGTGGAACATTCTAGTAAAATGGTACCCACCTAGTAAATTGGGATTAAGAGACCTAGTTCCTTGGAGCCAGTCAGGTGTTCTTCTTTGACAGTTGAGAGATGTCTCATTTTCTCTACTTTCTAGAAGTCTTCTTTCATCTCCAACTTTTTTTTCCTTGCTACTTCAATTCATTTGTGTCTCTTCACATTTAATGCTTCGGTCCTCAGGAAACTATTCTGATGGTCTTGCTCAAGTACTTAGGGTTTACATGTCTAGAAGGCACTTTCTGTGCAAGCAGACCAGTGCAGTCGGCACTGTAAGACGCACAAAAAGAAGTATCCCCGTTCTGGAAAATCTGATGATAGAGCCATCCAAACACTAACTTTTAGAGCTAAGCATTTCGAATTGGATAAAATGCTGATGGTCAGAAGGTAGATTTCCTAAGGGAATGGCTATAAATAAATGGATGACGATGGAGAGAGACTAGATCCCACTGTGATGGACACTGCCTCTCATTCCGGTTTTCAGAGGCTGGCCCAAGTCTGAGTCCCAATTGAATCCTTCACTGGAACTTAGAATTCTAACATCTGACCGTCTCCGAATCGAGTTCTCCTTCCGTGTCCCGCATCCTAGCAGTTGTCCCACATCTGTTTGTTTGATCCTGGCCACCTGAATCTGATTAAACGTGATAGAAATAGCCTTTGATAATCATAAAACTGAAGAAGTAAATTTTAAATGTAGAAACTCAGCCTTACTTTCCCAAAGTTATTTCATTCTTCTAGCACTGCTTTCTGGTAGTATCGTTGGGAGTTGAGACTTGGTCAGGAAAACAAAAGCAGCCACGCCGTATAATCCAGGCAGGGGGCGTTTATTGTAGGGTGTGGAGTTGACACGGCTGTTGGCAGAGCTGGAGGAGTGAAGATCAGGGACCTCACTGACGGGACACAGGAAGCCTGCCACCATAGGTCTCGGCCTGACGCAGGGAGTGCCCACCAGTATCAGTCTGTAGCAGGCGGTTCTTAATTCTCTGAAAGACTCCTGCAGATCTGTCAACACTTTGCAAGTTTCTTCTCTTCCAACCTCCACATCTCACAGAAAAGTCTAACCCAGAACCGTGTGAGGGGCTGTTTCTGACCTCTCTGAAATGCAAGAAGGAGGTGGTAGGATGCTAAGAACAGATAGTCCACAAATATAGCAACTTTAGTTTGATTCTGGAGGGATCCACATTGCTCTCAGGAGCCCCTTTTGTCATTCTGAAACCTCAGGTTCTATTAAAAAGCAATCCAGTGTGCAACAGAAGTGGCTTAAAAATTCTTTTGTATAAATTCCAAGCTCTTTCAATAGCCACTACTCAGCCCTGCAACGTCAGAGCGACTTCTTTGCTGGAAATGTTTATTTTTCAAACAAAACTAGAGACTGAGGCCTTTTCTTATATCTTGACTAGGATCCCACAGTGCTCTGAAGACATTTTTAAATATCAATTAGCTTAATCCTTTAAATATGTACTTTTAAGTTCTCAGGACAGTTTTGTCCCTGCGGCACACATGGCAGTGCCTTTCTCGTTAAGGCCTCGGCTACTTTTCCCCTTGCTCTGTCTCCTCACATTTACTACTTCACTCCTCATGCAACTGGAGATGATGTACTGTCACCACTGGGAGGTGCTGCCGCTGGCATCTTAGTGGCTGGAGGTCAGCCGTACTGCTGAACAGGCTGCCGGTGCACAGGACGGTTCCCAAATGCCAGCAGCCTGAAGCTGAGAAACCCCTGAGAAAAAGGAAGGCAGCACGTGCAGAGGAAGGAGTGCTGGCCAGAGAGGTCTGGATTTCAGTCGTGGACAGTTCACATGTCTGGTGGTCAGTTTCCCCACTTACATGGCATAATCGCCTTCCTTACGTGCCTGTTAAAAGCACTCGAGATAGGACTGGACACACAGTGAAGACTAGCTTGTTGGTTACTGTTTTTGTCACAGAGGTGTGTAGTTATGAATACTATCAACGTGATTATTTTTAGGCAACCCCGAATGGACCCGCGTGGTGTTGGTGGCTTCTCGCCGTTCTTCCTGTGGATCCCCGATACCAGCTGTCCGTTTTGTCGATGAAGTCTTTGAAAGAACGCTTGACAAAGATACAGCACATACTGACCTATTTTTCTAGAGACCAATCTAAGTAACTGCTTGGATCTTCCTTTAAAGTTACCCTAATCCGGCTGCGTTGACGGCCAGATTGTCTGCTGCCTTTTGCACATCCAGTGCTGGTTTGAGAAATGTAATGAAATTTTTTTTTCCTTCAACCTCCTGAATCATGTGGTTCTGCAAATGAATACCTTCGACTAGGACTTAGACCACTAAGAACTTGCACAGAAAAACACGCACTGAATGTGTGTCAAACCTCTACATTGTGATGAAGTTGCACTATGTACCATATTCTAAGACGAAACGAGAACTGTGTGTATGTGGGGTGTGTGTGTGCGCGCGTGTGTGCATTTTCTCTGGCTTTAAAATTTTAAAAGAAAAAAAAAAAAAGCCATAGAGAGCAGAGCTTGCCGAGGGTTGGTTATTGCCCAAGTTTACAACAGTAGCGATGCAAGTTTTTGCAAGTTGAATTTGCCTCAGATTTATCTGTCCTAATGCTTCTGTTTGCACAAGTATGTAAACTATGGTATTGAGTATCTCTCTTGGTTGGAAATACTGCTCTTGCCGAACTGTCTTGACTATGACACAGTTTCTTATTTATGTAAATACTTGCATCCTAGAGGCCAACAGGCTTTGGATGCGGAACCTAGAGCCAGTTTTCAGGAACAATTGCAAACCTGCCATGGTACTGTGCATCTATTCATAAAACACTTAAAACTGTGAAAATATGGTTTACATTTAATTGTACATAAAGGTAAATGGAGAACTCAATTCAGTACCAGTTAGTTTGTACATTTTAGGGGGCTTTTCACATTAACTGCCCATCTATATAATTTATAGTTTGACACGATGTGTTTAAAAGAATTACATAGGATAAACCCATTAAGGATCTGGGGGACGAGAAGAAGCTTAATGTAGAACTAAGCTTTTAAAGTATGTTTTATTTTTTAATTCTGGTCTTGGTGCAAATGTTAGTTATGCCTTATTCATATCACAGTTAGATCACCATGCTCGGACATGGTTTATATTCATGCTGCCCGAGATACTTTTGTAATTATTTGTTGCAAACTTGTGACTGTCCCTATTAACTTTCTTTTATGTAAGTACTTTGTAAAAGTTTCTTAAACTTTTGCTTTTGCTTATTTAATTTTGAATAAAAGCTAAATTCATAATAATTTTTTTCTTAAACTTTAGGTGTCATAAAGATCAGATGAGTTTTGCTTACTGTTTTGTGACATGAGATATAAGATTATAGCTTTCAAAATACTTTGGGTCATTTTTGACCAAACAATGCAGTGTCTTAAGGCAGCTTTAGGCTGCTATTTTTCAACATTTAGAAAAGCCATGTCCCTTTAGGATAAAGACAAAATTCTTCATGTTATCCCCATTTAAGACTCCTGATTAAACATCAGGCCCCAATTTCCCAGGTAGGATTTTCCAAATATAAATAAGCCACTGAACAGTGAATATTCTTACAAAAAATACATTCAGAAATGACGGCCTAGTGAACCATCCTTTGCCCCCACAATTATGCCGAGAATTTGTCTAAAGAGTGGGCCATTCCCCAAAAGTACCTTATCAGTAGTTCTGAAGTGTTAAACTTTCTTACAATAAACTATCAAATGCCTGTTGAGTAGTGTCCGGAGTAGTAATATACATGCCAGGTTTTCCTGTAGTTCTCAGACTATGTAGGAGAAGGAAGTAGATTTACCAGGTGCTGAATCTACATTTATGATACGTGCACGCAGACGCACAAATGGGCATGAAATGATCTCGATATACGTGTACACACTGGTGGGAATTCATGAGTGTTGTCATGTCTACAGATTCACCTGGATCCCGGGACAATTATTTTCCTATTGTACCTTAGGAACCATTTATCCAGAAAGGGAAACAAATCCGACAGAGTCTAAGTGACTAAGTGCTGTCACTTTTCAACATTAAGTCAAAGTAGCTAGTTACTGCTCTTCTCTTCATACGCCCATCTCTACACGTCCATATCTTCCTGTTCTTCAAGGAACCTGGATGCCTTCACTCAAAACAGCTCTGAACTCCATAGCGCCTTCCTTGTACTTTGCGAATGGCACTTACAGGAGGTACTGAATCGTGCAGAAAGCCTCTCGTGAGTATTATGACTGGCGTCTAGCAGTCTAGACAATTTAGTAGGCTGACCACTGAACTGAAATGCCAATTAATTAAGAAGAGAGACCGCATAGGGGCGCCTGGGTAGCGCAGTCGTTAAGCGTCTGCCTTCAGCTCAGGGAGTGATCCCGGCGTTCCGGGATCGAGCCCCACATCGGGCTCCTCCGCTATGAGCCTGCTTCTTCCTCTCCCACTCCCCCTGCTTGTGTTCCCTCTCTCGCTGGCTGTCACATAAATAAATAAAAAATCTTTAAAAAAAAAAAAAAACGAAGAGACCGCATAAAGATGGTTAGACTGAGCGATACCTCTGCCTTCTCTTCTTCCCCAAATCCGACAAAGTGACAGTAAAAGAAATGAAATCTACTGACATTGTGAAACCAAAAATCCACCGATTGACAAATGCTTTTGAGGAATTTCTGATATCGAGGAACAGGACATGATCTAGAAGACAGAGGAGAACACGGCTTTGCAGAAGTAGAGGACAATACCCCAAACTAGAGGAGGGTCTTAGAAAACTCAAGAGGATTTCTTGGGGAGCTAATACCTGACAAAGGTAGATCACGTGGCTTCTTCCCTACTCGGGCTGAGCAGTAGGCAGCAACAGCGGTTCTCTCGCCAAACTGCAGAATGCGGACACTGGGCCAGAGAAGACCCATGAAACATCAGCTATAGCTCCCCAGTAGGATGGAGAGCCCTCCCGCTAAGACTGCAGACTCCCGAACTACCTCACGGGGCCGTGTGTTCCCGGGTTCTCCCACAGTCGACAGAGGCAGGCGACCTGTGACTGAACCAGCAGTCCCGAAAGAATGAACAGGGGTCCCGAATGACAAAGATCAATAGACAAATCCCAGAAATTTGAGGAAAAACTCTAAATTAGACAACAAACTTAATAGCCTTAGATTTGAGGATATGTAATTCCAAAAAATCTGGAAATCTAAAAAACGTTTTTAGACAAAACCTGGTACCACAGAAACATTCAATAGAAGTTTGTTGAATCAGTGAATGAATCCTAAAAATAAGTAGGTGAGCTAAATGGAAGAATGAATGCAAAGAATGAATTAATGAGGTGGAAGGCTGAATTGGGGCCCCTTCCAGAACATAAGGAGAGATCTGTTAAAGTAGGAGACATGGAGGATAGATTCAAAATTTTAACATCCATCTAATAGAAGTTTCTTAAGGAGAGTGGAAGAGAAGCAGCAAATAATACAAGTAATTTTCTCAGACTCAAGACAAAAGTCTTGCTTTCTCAGGGACCAAATTGATCCATTTAAAAGGAAATAACCAGGCAAACCTACACAGGTAGACTGAGGACAAACAGAATATTTGTGGCCTTGCCAGTGGCATTGATTTGCAATGAGAGGACTGGTCTAATGATGTGAATTCAATATGCATTTTCTTCATAAGGCAATGCTTAAATGCCAACGCTTTAAAAATTTTAAGCATTTTTATACATAAAACATTTATAACTCAGCTTAATAAATGAGTTCTCTTGCAGACCTGCCTCCAAAAAGCTTTTGGCTGTTCACCAAAATTAAATGTATGCATAAGGATTTTGGGGGGTCATGATTTAGGGTACTTAAAAGAACATACAGGCTTACTTTCAAAATGGAGTAAGACCATATTTAATCCACAGAAAAATGCTGTGAAGGAGGCATTCTTGTACAGATGAGAAAACTCAAAGACGAAGTGGTTCAGTGATTGTCAGAGGATTTACACAGCTAATGTGCGGTGAAACTGACTTTGAACCTAGGCATCTGGCCCGACCTTACTGCCATATCAAGTTATAATACATCTAAGAAGGTCAACGTATAAGGAAGGGTCTGGAAATGATTCACTTGACTTTCTGACACAGCAGGCTTCACATGTGACAGGAAGTGCATTTTACAGCGATGAAATTAGAACTTGTTCATAAGCACCTCACCCAGATTCTGAGATGGCCAAATCCGGCTTAGCCATATACTTTTGGGAGCACTGTAAATTGCTAACAATCTCTTTAAGAGATTGCAGTGTATCAAGGATCATTAAAATGGTCATATTCTTTGACCCATCTTATTTTAGAGGAAGTACATTAATTCAAGAAAATAGAATCCACGTGAATGATGGTATTCTTCTAATGTTTCTAGAACAGCAAAAACTTACAAACAACCAATGCCTATTATTGGTAACAAATAGACTGTGTGAAAAAGTACAATTCAGAAGTATAATTATACCATGATTACCCTGGTATATTAAAAAAGTAGAAAATACTGTGTAAAAGTGAAATCAATAAATCAACGGGTAATACAGTTTTCTTTAGAAATCCTGTATGTCTTTCCCGTAGGGATGGCCAGCCATCTAGAGCTTAATCTGTTCAATCTACAACTACATTACTCCTGGGATTTACTATTTGAAATTGTGACCCCATGAAACTTTGTGAACATCCGGGTTGTACTGATCAACTTCGTCATGTTTCAAGTACACAAAAGCTTGAAGGCCAGAAATTGGAAACAGTCAAGTAGTAAAGAATGATTGTAGAGGCACAGATCTTTAAAAAACCTCTCAGGGTATTTGGCATTATCCTCTCACTGTTCAGTATTAGGAAATGTGAAAACCTATTGTAACCATAGTAACCGAAGGACTTCCAGGAAAGATGGCCGAGTAAGAGGATGCTCAACTCCCCTTGTCCCACAGACACACCTAGATAACACCCAACCAGTGGAAGTAACCCAGAAAGTGACCCACAGACTGGCAGAACAAACTCTCTAAAGCTGAATGTCAAGATGCCACATCAAAAACAGTAGTAAGGGCAGATGAGGTCGGACACCGAGCTGACCTATGAGATGGTCCACAGCGGGGAGGGGGACCACTGCAAGCACAGAAAAGGGAGAAGTACAGACCCCACGCCAAGCACCCCAGGCATGGGGGACCCATGGGAAGAGGGACACTGGGAAGAGGAATCCCCCCAACATTTGTTTTTGAAAACCAGAGGGGCCTAACATCTCAAGTTCATATAATCAGTGGTATAACACCTGGAACTTTAAAAATTAGCAGACTCCACTCTGGGAGAGCAGGAATACAATAGGAAACTGAGTCCCCATCCTTAAAGAGACAGTACAACAAACATCCACACTGAGATATAGCATAGAAGCAGTTTGAAAGAAGACTGGGGTATACAGGAAGGAAACTTAGTTACTCACCTCAGAACATGCACTGCAGGGGCAGGGTCTTTAAGAGACTTCTCCGAGAACAAAAGAACTGTCAGATACCACCTCCTTCCCCACCCCCCAGCCTAGATACCCAGACACCTCAGGAACCAGTGCAGCTCCCATACTCTCTCCCTAGCTTGCTCACAGTGAAACCAGCTCCCCTGTTCTCTTACAGACCCAGCCCCTCTAACCCACCATCAGCAGGAGACCACCCAAAGTGGTGCTACAAGCCTGGCAGTGTACAAGCAACCCAACAGGGCCAAGACCACTCCAGAGTGACTCAAGCCACTGAAGAGGGAAAATAACCACGCATCAGTTTGACATTCGTCCCAGCAATAGCTGGGGAGCAGACATCTGGTCTGACTGCAGGCCCCACCCACCAACAAAGGCCTCATAGGGGACAACACGGAGAGCGCTGACAGGTTAGTGCTGTCACAGCTCTGGCAGACATCTGGTCTGACTCAACACAAGCCCGAGGCAGCCCCAAACTGGCACACTAACTTCACGGGCATCAAATCCTGCCCACAATAGGCAAAGAAAGCCATTGCAGATGACTGAAGTCAAACACAGCTCAGGCACATGGGACATTGTCCTGCAGGGCACTCTAAGACCTCTTCTTCCTTGCAAGAGCAGGAGACATAGCTGACTTAACGAACACCCAGAAACAGACACAGAGAGTTGGACAAAATGAGGGGACGGAAGAATAGGTCCCAAATGAAAGAAGAGGACAAAACCCTGGGGCCTAAATGAAATGGAGTCAAGTAACATGTCTGATAGAGAATTAAAATAGTGATCATAAAGGTACTCCCTGGCCTTGAGAAAAGAGTGGAGAATCTCAGTGAGGCCCTCAGCAAAGAGACAGAAAACACAAACAAGAACCAATCAGGAATGAAGAACTTGATAACTGAAATTAAAATACACTATAGGGAATAAGTAGTAGACTAGGGGAAGCAGAAGAATAGATCGGCGACCTGGAGGAGGGAGTAATGGAAAGGAATCAAGCTGAATAGGAGAAAGAAAAACATTTCATAAGAAATAAAATGAGAAGAGACTAAGGGAACCCAGTGACCCCCACCAAGCGTACTAATACACACATTAAAGGGACCCCAGAAGGAGAAGAGAGAACAAAGGGGGCCGAAAATTGGGAGAAATAGCTGAAAATTTCCCTAATCTGGAGAAATAGCAAAAAATAGTGATAAAGAGGATTTTAAAAGTAGCAAGAGAAAAGAAAACTTTATGGGGTTTCCCTTCTGTGTAACAGTTATCAGAGGCTTTTTCAGTAGAGACTGCACAAACCAGAAGGCAGTAGCATGTTCAAAGTGTGGAAAGAGAAACACCTATGACAGAATAGTACACCCAGCAAGGCTATCATTCAGAACAGGAGAGAGAAAGAGTTTCCCAGACCAAAAAAAAAAAAAAAAAAAAAAAAAAAAAAAACCTTAAAGGAATGCTTCACCACTAAACCAGCCTTACAAAAAAATATTAAAGGGCACTCTTTGAGTGGAAAGAAAAATCAATAAGCAGGAATAAGAAAAGTAGGAAACACAAAAGCAAAAATTATATCTATAAACATCAGTCAAGGGTTTCAATAAAAGATGTAAATTATGACCTATATATCTAAAATGGGGGGTGAGGGAGGAGAGGAGTAAAAGTTTAGTGCTTTCAGAATGTGTTCAAACTCAGCCACGAAATATAGACAGCTATGTGCACAAGATGTCATATAGAAACCTAATGGTAACCATTAAATTATAAAAACTGGTAACAGAATTGCAAAAAATAAAGAAATGGAATACAAATATCTCACTAAAGCAAGCCAATAAACCATGAAAGAAGAGTAGAGAAGAAAGGAAGACAGAAAACAATCCTACAGCAAGTAACAAAATGCCAGTAAGAACACACCTATCAATAATTACCTTGGGCGGAGGGGTACGGTGTCTCAATCAGTTAAGTGTCTGACTCTTGATTTCCGCTCAGGTCATGATCTCAGGGTTCTGAGAACAAGCCCCATGTAGGGCTCTGTGCTGGGGTGGAACCTGCTTAAGATTCTCTCGCTCTCCCTCTACCCCTCTCCACTGCCTGTTCATGCTCTCTCTCTCTCTCTCTCAAAAAAAAAAAAAATACCTTGAATGTAAATGATGAACTAAACATTCCATCAAAAGACACAGGGTGACAGAATGTATACAAAAGCAAAACTCATCTATCTGCCGCCTACAAAAAACTCATTTCAGACCTAAAGACACCTGCAGATTGAAAGTGAAGGGATGGGAAAGCAGTTATTACGCAAATGGAAGTGAAAAGAAAGCGGGGGTAGCAAGACTCATATGGGACAAAATAGACCTTAAATAATGTAACAAGAGACAAAGAAGAACACCACATCATCATGAAGGAAACAATCCAAGAAGATATAACTATTGTAAATGTTGATGCACTCAACATGGGAGCACCCAAACACATAAAGCACCTGTTAACAAAGAAAGTAATTGATAGTAATATAATAAGAGTAAAATGCTTTCACGCCCCACTTACACCAATGAATAGATCCTCTAAACAGAAAATCAACAAGGAAACAATGACTTTGAATGACACATTGGACAAGATGAACCTGATATAGTCAGAACATTCCATCCTAAAACAGCACAGTACACATTCTTTTCAAGTGCACAGAACATTCTTCAGAATAGATCACATATTAGGCTGCAAAACAAGCACTGACAAATTCAGAAACACTGAAGACATTCCACACATCTTTTCCAACCACAATGCTATGAAACTAGAAATAAAACACAAGAAAAAATGGAATGAACACAAATACATGTAGGTTAAATAACATGCTACTAAAAAGTAAATGGATCAACCAAGATACCAAAGAGTATTTCAAAAAAACACATGAAGACAAATGAAAATGAAAACACAATGGTCCCAAATCTCTGGCATGCAGCAAAAGCTATTCTAAGAGGGAAGTTGATAGCAGCACAGGCCTACCTCAAGAAGGAAGAAAAATCGCAAACTAATCTTACACCTACAGGAGCTAGAAGAATGACAAACCCAAACCAGTGAAATAAAAACTAAAAAAAGAGAACAAATTAATGAAACCAGGAACTGGTTGTTTAAAAGAAAACTGATAAACCTTTATAGATATTCATCAAAGAGAGAGAAAGAGAGAGAGGACTCAAAACGGAAATGAAAGGAGAAATAACCAACGCCACAGAAAGACAAAGGATTGGAGAATATTATGAAAAGTTATATAAAAAAATGGAGAATCTTGAAGAAATGGATAAATTCCTACAAACATATAACCCTCACAAACTGAAGCAGGAAGAAATAGAAAATTTGAACAGACCAATTACTGGCAATGATATTGAATCAGTAACCAAAAAACTTCCAACAAAGAAAAGTCCAAGACCATACAGCTTTACAGGCAAATACTACCAGATATTTAATGAAGAGTCAAACTATTCCAAAAAACAGAAGAGGACAGCAAGCTTCCAGATTCATCCCATGAGGCCAGAATTGCCCTCATACCAAAAGCAGATGAAGACTCTACAAAAAACAACAACAACAACAACACACACACACACACACACACACACACACACCAGAAATAGAAACACCCAAAACAGACAAAAACAGCCAAAACTATAAGCCAATTTCTCTGATGAATGTGGATGCCAAAATCATCAAAAAGGATTAGTAAACCAAATCCAACAGTACATTAAAAACAATCATCACTAAGACCAAGTGGGATTTACTCCTGGGCTGCAAGCATGGTTCAATATTCCCAAATCAATCAACATGATACACCGCATCAACAAGAGAAAGGATAAAAAGCATATGTTCATCTCAATAGACACAGAAAAAGCATGTGACCAAGTATAAAGTCCATTCATGATACCTCAACATAATAAAGTCCATATACAAAAAACCCATAATTAACATCATAATGGTGAAAACTGAGAGCTTTTCCCTAACATCAGAAACAAGACAAGAATGTTCACTCTCACTGCTTTTATTCAACATAATATTAGAAGTTCTAGCCACAGCAATCAGATAAGAAAAGGGAATGAAAGCTGTCCAAATTGGTAAAGAAGTACAACTTTAACTATTTGCAGAGATATGATACTATATACAGAATACCTTAAAGAATCCATCAAAAAACCTACTAAAACTGATAAATGAATTCAGTAAGGTCGCAGGATACAAAATCAATATATAGAAATTCATTGCCTTTCTACACACTAATAATGAATCAGCAGAGAAATTAAGAATAAATTTTACTGAAGAGGTGAAAGACCTGTACTGTGAAAACGAAAACATGGATGAAAGAAACTGAAGAGGACATAAACAAATGGAAAGATATTTCATGCCTGTGGACTGGACTAAAGAACAAATATTGTTAAAATGTCCATATTACCAAAAGCATTCTACAGATTTAATGCAATTCCTATCAGAGTACCAGCAGCATTTTTCACGGAATAATAATCCTAAAATGTGTATGAACCACAAAAGACCCTGAATAGCCAAAGTGGTCTTGAAATAGAAAAACAAAACTGGAGGTATCACGATCCCAGATTTCAAGTTATACTACAAAGCTGTAGTCATCAAAACCAAATCAAATTGCTATCATATTTACTCCATTGAATACATTTAAAAACAGTCTTATACTGTTTTATTTTAAAATATTGTTACTTTAAGCTAAAAATTGCATTTTGTCATTATCTAAATTTATGATAAAAACTATACTTCCACTTAAAACATGTGAAGAGGAACATTGTTTTTCAAATTTTTTAGGGACTTCATGAGCAAAAATATTTGAAGACGACTTGTGTAGACCACCTCTTCTCATGAATTATTCTGATAGTCTCTCCATCGTTTACCCCCTTCACCACTTCAGGAAGAAGGTTTCTAAAATTCTGATCCAATCATCCTGTTCCCGGGCTTGAAAACCTCTGATGCTCCTTGTCAGCGGAAGGATAACGTCTAACCTGTTTAGCTCTGCCCTCAGCCTACAGTGCTCCCCAGCCTCTTACTGCATTTTTGTCACAGCTTTCTTGACACAGTCTCCAAGAACCCTCCTCCAATACCCCTGTGCACTGGTATCTTGCCATAGAAGCCATATTCTTTCATACAATACCGTGAAAATTATCCTCCAAGGCTGAAAAAAAAGAAATCACTCTCCTGTTAAACAAATGCCTAACTTCTCAAGCAGCACGAATGCTCTTTCTGCTTTACCCCTATATTAATTACTTGCTTCCTGTTCTGATTATAACATTCATCATGTATTGTACTTTTTCCATGTTTTGTATTGTTTACTCAGATTTCATGTAGGATATTCTTATCCCCTCATGTAGTTTCAACTAGCAGAGATCCAAATTAAAACAAAACAAACAACAATGGCATAAAACATTTAAATCAGAAAAATCTCATATGTTTATGTGCCCCATATTTAAAAGAGCTTCTGCGTTTTTTGAAATGCCTTTATTGCTGAGTACGCAATGAATAATAACCAAACTTTAATCCACTTGATTCATTATAAACCAGTGCCACTGAAATTAGTCAAGATACTCCAAGAAAGCAAAAGCAGATCAGATACTTCCAAAAGGCAAAGAAGGAAGGATGAGAGAGAGGGAGGGAGGGAGGGAAAAGGTGTGTGTATGTGGGGCTACTGAAGTGAATTTTACTATCACCAACAAATTGAGTATGAAGGTAAAGAAATCATGATGTGGTGGCATACAGTGTAAACCATTGTTGAACAGAACATGCTAGGACATGTCTAAGCAAGGACAAAAAGAAACAAAATGGCAAGGTGAAAGGTTTTAAGAACTTCTTACGTAACCCAGGGAGTAAAAGAAAAACATACCTTTAGTTCCAAGAATATTTCCACATCAGTGGAATTAGAAAACACCTGTGATTTACCTCTTGCACTCAAATGCTCAACCCCCAAATAGGGCCGTAAGTGGCAAGTGAAATAGTTGCAATAGTTGCTATTAACCGAGCTCCTCCTAAGTACCAGATACCACAGCAGGCGTGCGTGCGTGCATGTGTGTGTGCGTGTGTGTGTATGCATAACAAAAGAACACAAAATCAGTCTGGCAAGTGACCTAGATTTTTACCCGGAGCCTCCAATTTAAAAACAAGAATTCCTTTGAGTCTAATAGCTTGTAAGGCTAGGACTCACCCTTGAACACTATAGTTCATTTTTCTTAGGTCACGGGGGACTTTTTTTTTTGTAAAGATTTTATTTATTTATTCAACAGAGACAGAGACAGCCAGCGAGAGAGGGAACACAAGCAGGGGGAGTGGGAGAGGAAGAAGCAGGCTCATAGCAGAGGAGCCTAATGTGGGGCTCGATCCCACAACGCCGGGATCACGCCCTGAGCCAAAGGCAGACGCTTAACCGCTGTGCCACCCAGGCGCCCCTACACGGTGGACTCTTAATGTGTAGATTCAGACCTCTTATTTCTAAAAAGTTCTCCTGAATATAATTCTAAAAAATAATTTGATTTTCTTCTATTGGCTGTTCTTCCCTATCTTCTATATCTCTTACTTTCTCTTGTATCCTTCTTACCTTTCTGTTTTCAGTTCCCTACACTGTTTTTATTATCCTCCTCAAAGTCAGTCAATATGTTTACTTAAATGTGTTCTTATTTGAGCATAATGTAATTAAGTCCTCATTGCTAAGATGACTTTCTTCTACTTTCTATCATATTTCAGGTTAATGCTGATTTTTCTTTTTTCTAGAGAGGAGGGAAGAGGGGGGAGGGGCACAGAAGGAGGGAGGGATATCAAGCAAACTCCACGCCAGCATAGGGCTTGATCTCATGACCCTGCGATCGTGACCAGAGACAAAAATCAAGAGTCAGTTGCCTAACCAACTGAGCCACCTATGCCCCACAGTTAAATGTGATTTTTAATGTTTTGATTTGAAATGTTCTTTAATCTTTTCAAATGCTACTTTAATGATAAGAAATTCATTCCAGAATATTGTGTTATAATTTTTCTCTATTTTGTAGGTTTCTTAAAAATCAGATTTATTCCTGGCTCCACAAAGATACCACAAAAAAACTATAGACCAATATTCCTTATGCACATAGATGCCTTTGTTTTGAAGAATTGAACAAACCAATCCTAAAATTAATGGAAATGCTAAAAAAATATAAAAAAGTCGAAGTACTCACACCTGATTCCGAGATTTACTACGAAGCTGTAGTGAACAAGGCATGCACTTTGCTACGGCAGCCTCAGGACATTAACGCAGCCTCACTTCAGACTGATACGGATTACGATGCAAAGGCTGTGTGCAACTGCTTGAAAATGTCCTTGCTCAGATTAGAACTGATTCTAGGCACTAGAGGAGGAGAATTTGTAGGCAGAGATAAAATCGCCAAGGAAGGGACTTAGAGAAAAATCAGCAGGTCAGAGTCAAAATAATCATGCTTTCGGATCCAGGAACATTTATTTATAAATCCACTCAGACTAGCTGGTAAATGTGAGACAGACAGGAAAACCCACCCATCCACCCCAAGTCAAAATATCGGAATGCTTCCAGCACCTTGGACGTATACTAGTTACTCAATAAACATGTACCGAATGACTAGCGAGCTGGATATACATGAAAAAATCATTTCATGTTACCAGCAACTTGGTAAGGTTTCAGACTGGGGGAAAATGGCAGAGAAGGAGCATCACAGGCTCACCTCGCCATTTGGATACACCTAGATAACACCCAGTCGGTGTAAATAATGACCCAAAGACTGGCAGACCAGATTCTCCAAAGCAAATGTAGAGAAGAGGCCACATCAAGGAAGGCAGAGGAGGTCAGGAGCAAACTGCACTAAGGTCCGTGTGAGGGAGGGGTGTTGCAGGCACACAGAAGGGAGAGCGAGAGCAGTAGACCTAACAGCAACCACCCCAGGTGCAGGGGACTCACACTGAGAAGACCAATCCCTGACAACATTTAGCTTTGAAAACCACAGGGGCCTAACTGCATGAGTTCTTACAATCAGTGAGGCTTAACACCTGGAATTTTAAAAGTCAGTGGGCTTGGCTCTGGGAGAGCCAGGAGGGCAATAGGAAACTGAGCTCCTGCCCTTAAGGAGACAGCACAGCAAACAGACCCACTAGATACAGCATAGAAGCAGCAATCTGAAAGATGCCTGGAGTGATGGAAAGATTTATTTATTAATATCAGAGTGTACGCCAGAGGGGCAGGGATCATTGGAAGACTTCTCCTAGGACAAAAGAGCTGCCAGGTGCCACCTCCCTCTCCTGCCCCCCAGCCTAGATACAGCGATATCTGTGGGAACAAGCTCAATTCCAACAGTCTACCTAGCTTGCTAACGGTGTGCCTCATGCCCGAGTTCTCCTGTGGACTCGCCCCCTCCAACACACCTTCCAGGGGGTTTATCCAAACTAGCACAGGAGTGGCGTTGTGCAAGCAGCCACCACAGGGTCAGCACCACCCCAAAGTGACTCCTGCCACAGGGAGAGGGGAAGAAAAACATACACCAGGTCAACTGCTGCCCCAGCAATGGGCTGGGAGCAGTCAAATGGTCTGACGGAAGGCCCCACTCAACAACAATACCTTCTCAGGGGACAACACAGGGAAAGCACCTGCCGCTGGGCACTACTGCATCCCTGGCAAACACCTGATCTGACTCAACTCAAGCCAAAGGCAGCTCGGACTGGCCAACAACACAGGGTTCAAACTCTGCCCACAACAGGCAAAGAGAGCGATTGCAGATGACTCCTCTAAAGGCAAAAGTATCTCAGTCACAACAGTAGGACTCTAATAACACACATAGGAGACATCCCCTGAAGTGCCAGGTTCTGGTGAACAGGGGACTTGTACTGTAGGACACTATAGGACCTCTTCTTCATAAGGCCACTACTTTCAAGAGCAGGAGACTTGGCTGACTTTCCCAACACACAGAAATGGACACAGAGTTAGACAGAAGGAGTAGACAGAAGAATATGTCCCAGATGAAAGAATGGGACAAAAACACAGCAAGAGAGTTAAACAAAATGGAGATAGGTAATATGCTTGATCGAGAATTTAATGGTCATAAAGATAGTCACTGGACTTGAAAGAAAGAGTAGAGGATCCCAGTGAGGCCCTCCACAACGAGATAGAGAACATAAAAAAGAATGTATCAGAGATGAAGAATCAATAACTGAGATCGAAAACATACTCCAGGGAATAGATAGACTACAGGAAGCAGAAGAATGGATCTGCAGCCTGGAGGACATGGTAATGCAAAGCAATCAGGCTGAAGAGAACAGAGGAAAAAAAAAATTAAAAATGAGACTAGACGAAGGGAACTCAGTGACACCATCAAGTATAGCACCATTTGCATTATGGGGATCCCAGAAGGAGATGCAACAGAGTAAAGAGGGCAGAAAATTAGAGAAACAACAGCTGAAAGCTTTCTGAATCTGGGGATGGAAAAAGAAATGCAGATACAGGAGGCACAGACAACCCCAAAAAAATCAACCCCGGGAAGTCCAGTACCAAGACACATAGTAATTAAAATGGCAAAAAAGTGATTAAGAGAATTTTAAAAGCAGCAAGAGAAAACAAACAAAGCCAGTAACGTACAAAGGAGACCCCATAAGGTTATCAGCAGATTTTTCAGCAGAAGCTCTGCAGGCCAGAGGGGAGGGGCATAATATACTCAAAATGCTGAAAACAGAAGAACCTGCAACCAAGACTACTCTGTCCAGCAAGGCTATCATCCAGTACAGAAAGAGAGATAAAGAGTTTCCCAGCCAAACAAAAGTTAAAGGACTTCATGGCCACTAAGCCAGGACTACATGTAACGTTAAAGGGGATTCCTTAAGTGGAATGGAAAGACCATAAGCAGCAATAAGAAAAGGAGGAAGCACAAAAGCAGTAAAATTAAGGGTATCTGTAAAAATCAATCGAGGGATTCAAAAAATAAAAGGATGTAAGCTATGGCACCACATATCTAAAATGTGGTGGCAGGAGAGGAGTAAAAATGTAGTGCTTTTCGAGTAGGTTTAAACATAAGCAATCATCACCCTAATGTAGACGGCTACATGCACAAGATGTTATATAGAAACCAAACGGTAACCAAAAATGAAAACCCAGTGATATCTAAAAAAATAAAAAGAAATCCAAGTATACCACTAAAGAAAGCCAGCAAACCATGGCAGAAGAAAGCCAGAGAAAAAAGGATCAGAGAAGAACTACAAAAACAACTGTAAAACAAGTAACAAAAATGGCAATAAGTACATACCTATCAATAATTCCCTTTGAATATAAATGTACTAACTGCTCCAATAAAAAAACATAGGGAGACAGAATAGATTTAAAAAAAGGAAGACCCATCTACACGCTGCCTACAAGACTCATTCAACACTAAAGACGCCTGCAGATCGAAAGGAATGGAAAAGCAGTTATTATGTAAATGGAAGTGAAAAGAACGTGAGTAGCAATAATTACATCAGACAAGATGTAATTTTTATATATTTTTAATTTATTTTTTATTTTTATTTTTTTAAAGATTTTATTTATTTATTCAACAGAGATAGAGACAGCCAGCAAGAGAGGGAACACAAGCAGGGGGAGTGGGAGAGAAAGAAGCAGGCTCATAGCAGAGGAGCCTGATGTGGGGCTCGATCCCATAATGCCGGGATCACGCCCTGAGCTGAAGGCAGATGCTTAACCACTGTGCCACCCAGGCGCCCCAGACAAGAGACTTTAAAACAAAGACTGTCACAAGAGAGAAAGAATAACACTACATAATCATAAAGGAAACAAGCCCACAGAAGATACAATTGTAAATATTTATGTACCCAACATGGGAGCAGCCAAAACAAAGCAGCTAATAATAAACATAAAGGAAAACACTGATAATAATACAGTAACAGCAGGGGACTTTAACACAGCACTTACATCAATGGATAGATTATCTAAATAGAAGATCGACAAGGAAGAGGTGGCTTTGAATGAAATGCCGCACCAGATGGATCTAACAGGTATATTCAGAACATTCCAGCCTAAAACAGCAGAGTACATATTCTTTTCAAGTGTACATGGAACATTCTCCAGAATAGATCACATGTTAGACCTCAAAGGCCTCAACTAATTCAGACAGTTTGCTGTCACACCAGGCATCTTTTCCAACCATGCTATGAAAGCAAAAAGCAGCCACAAGAAAAAAGTCTGGAAAGAAAACAAATGAAGGGAGGTTAAATAACATGCTACTAAACAATGACTGGGTCAACCTTACATCTAAAGAAGCTAGAAAAAGAACAACAGACAAAACCCAAAACCAGTAGAAGGAAGGAAATAATGATTAGAACAGAAATAAATGATATGGAAACTAAAAATACCCTACTAGAACAGATGAATGAAACCAGGAGCTGATTCTTTGAAAATATAACAAAATTGATAAAGCGTTAGCCAGATTCATTGAGACAGAAAGAGAGAGGGAGGGAAGGAGAGAGAAAATTCAAACAAAATGAGAAATGAAAGAGAAATGACCAACATCACAGAAAGACAAAGGATAAGAGAATATGATGAGAAATTATATGCCAACAAATTGGATAACCTAGACGAAATGGATAGATTCTGAGTAACACAAGCTCCCAAAACAATCAGGAAAAAATAGAAAATTTGAACAGACCAATTACCAGCAATGAAATTGTATCAGTAATCAGAAAACTCCCACAAATAGAAGTCCAGGGCCAGATGGCTTCACAGGCGAATTCTAGCAAACATTTAAAGAATAGCTATTCTTCTGAAACTATTTCAAAAAAATAGAAGAGGAAGGAAAGCTTCCCAGTTCATTCTATGAGGCCAGCAAAACCCTGATAACAAAACCAGACAAGACACTATAAAGAAAGAGAACTACAGGCCGATTATCTCTGATGAACATAAATGCCAAAATCCTAAAAAAAAGTATTAGCAAATCAAATCCAACAGCACATTAAAAAATCATTCATCACAATGAAGTGGGATTTATTCTGGGGATACCAGGGTGATTCAATAGTGGCAAATCCATGAACACGATCCTTCCCTTGCTGATGTGATATATTTTAAAGATCATTTTAATAGATGCAGAGAAAGCATCTGACAAGGTACAATGTCCATTCATGATAAAAACCCTCAACAAAGAAGGTCTAGAGGGAACACACCTCAACATAGTAAAGGCCATATATAAAAAACCCATAACTAACATCATACTCAGTGGGGAAAAACTGAGAACTTTTCCCCTAAATCAAGAACAAGATAAGGATGTCCACTCTTACCACTTTTACTCAGCACAGTACTGTAAGTTCTAGTCACAGCAATCAGACAACAAAAACAAATAAAAGACATCCAAATTGGTAAGGTGGAAGTGAAACTTTCACTATTTGCAGAGGACATGATATTATAAACAGAAAACCTTAAAGACTCCACCAAAAAACTACTAGAACTCATCAATGAATTCACTAAGGTTGCAGGATACAAAATCATTGTGTGGAAATCTCTTGCATTTCTATACACTAATGATGAAACAGCACAATGAGATACTAAGAAAACAATCCCATTTACAATTGCATCAGAAAGAATAACATATCTAGGAATAAACTTAACCAAGGAGTTGAAAGACCTGTACTGTGAAAGCTACAAAACGTGGATGAAAGAAACTGAAGATGACACAAATGGAAAGACAGTCCATGCTCGTGGACTAGAAGAACAAATATTGTTAAAATGTCCCTACCACCTAAAGCAATCTACACATTTAATGCAGTCTCTATCAAAACACCAACATTTTTCACAGAGCTGAAGAAATAATCCTAATTTCCTATTTGTACGGAACCACAAAAGACCCCAAATAGCCAAAACAACCTTGAACAAAAATGTAGGTATCACAATCCCAGATTTCAAGTTATATTACAAAGCTGTAGTCATCAAAACGGTTGGTACTGACACAAGAATAGACACATAGATCAACAGAACTGAGAGCCCAGAAATAAACCTATGCTTATATGGTCACTTAATCTTCAACAAAGCAGGAAAGAATATCCAATGGGAAAAAGTGTCTTTAACAAGTGGTATTGCAAAAACTGGACAGCTACGTGCAAAAGAATGAAACAGAACCACTGCCTAACACCATACACAAAAAGAAACTACACGTGAGACCTGAAACCATAAAAATCAGAGAAGAGAGCACAGGCAGTAGTTTCTCTGACATTGGCCACAGCAACGTTTTTCTAGATATGTTCCCTAAGGGAAAGAATGCAAAAATAAACTAGTGGGACTACATCAAAACAAAAACTTTTGCACAGCAAAGGAAACAATCAACAAAAATAAAAGGCAACCTCCTACATGGGAGAAGAAACATGCAAAATGACATATCTGATAAAGGGTTAGTATCCAAAATATATAAAGAACTTGTACAACACCAAAAACCCCAAATTATCTAATTTAAAAATGGGCAGAAGACATGGACAGCTATTTCTCCAAAGACATACAAATAGCCAACATCCACATGGAAAGATGCTAAACGTCACTAATCACCAGAGAAATGCGAATCCAAACCACAGTATCTCCTCACATCCGTCAGAATGGCTAAAATCAAAAACACAACAAACAAGTGTTAGCAAGGACATGGAGAAAAAGGAACACTTGTGCACTGTTGATGGAAATGCAAACCGGTGTAGCCACTAAGGATAACAGTATGGAGATTCCTCAAAAAATTAAAAATAGGGGGCGCCTGGGTGGCTCAGTCGTTAAGCGTCTGCCTTTGGCTCAGGGTGTGATCCTGGCATTCTGGGATCGAGCCCCACATCGGGCTCCTCCGCTGGGAGCCTGCTTCTCCCTCTCCCACTCCCCCTGCTTGTGTTCCCTCTCTCGCTGGCTGTCTCTCTCTGTCAAATAAATAAATAAAATCTTTTTAAAAAATTAAAAATAGTACTACTATATTATCTAGTAATTTCACTACTGAGTATGTACCCAAAAGACATTAAAACACTATTTCAAAAAGCTATATGCACCCCTACGTTTATCGCAGGATTATTAACAATAGCCAAATTATGGCAGCAATCCAAGGGTTCATTGATAGATGAACAGATAAAGAAAAAGTGATGTATATACATATATATGTATACATACACATATACACACACACACCCATACACACAATGGAATATTAGTCATAAAAAAGAATGAAATCTTGCCATTTGCGACAACATGGCTGGATCTAGAGGGTGTAATGCTAAGTGAAGTCAGTAAGAGAAAGACAAATACCATGATTTTGCTCATCTGTGGAAGAAACAAACAAGCAAAGAAAAAAGTTACAGAAAATATTTTTTTAAAGATTTAGAAAGAGAGGGAGAGAGCATGTGCATGTGTGAGTAGGAGGAGGGGCAGAGGGAAAGAATCTTCAAGCAGACTCCCCACTGAGCATGGAGCCAGACACGGGGCTCCATCCCATGACCCATGAGATCACAACCTGAGCCAAAACCAAGAGTCCAATGCTCAACTGACTCTGCCACCCAGGTGCCCCCCCAAAACATAGATTCTTATAGAGAACCTGATGGTTACCAGAGGGGAGGCAGGTGAGGGAAATAGGTGAAGGGGACTGAGAGCACACCTACCATGATGAGCACTGAGTGATGGAGAGCATTGCTGAGTCACTATATTGAATACCTAAAACTAATATAACACTGTATGTTAATTATACTAGAATTAAAATGTTTTTAAAAAAGATTTTCAATATTAAAACATCAATGGGATCGGGGAATAAAAAAAAATTTTTTTTTTTAAGATTTTATTTATTTGACAGAGATAGAGACAGCCAGCGAGAGAGGGAACACAAGCAGGGGGAGTGGGAGAGGAAGAAGCAGGCTCATAGCAGAGGAGCCTGATGTGGGGCTCGATCCCATAATGCCGGGATCACGCCCTGAGCTGAAGGCAGGCACTTAACCGCTGTGCCACCCAGGCACCCCCGGGGAATAAAAATTTTATGAAGTCATAGGTATCTGTGTATTTATTGGGACAATGCAGTCTGTAAGTTATTTTCATTCTTAATTTCGCAGATTCTAATGCCACCTGTGTTTCATATTGTTGGCAATGTATGAAGGTTAGGAATGCCAAATAGAGAAAATCTAGATCACTATAAGTGACACCCTCTTGTTCACAGTTAGACCTTGGGTTCTAAAGATATGCGTTAGCATCTATCTTGTTTCAACATTGGGACAGGTACTTGGGATACTTGAATTAGCCTTTTAGAAGCTTATAGTTTTGTAGGAAAAACAGGTCCATAGATGTGTCAAGTGCCCAATTAATGTGCCAGGATTGGCCTTGCTATCTGGGGAGGTGGCAGCTGTGAAGCAGATGAAGTGAGCATAGCAGGTAAGTGAAAAATGGCCGGCATTGGACAGGGGGAGAAATGGGGAGGTGGGGGGGGTAGTGGTTCACATAAAGGCATCAGAGGAACCACAAGGAGTTTTGTATGGCTTACAGTGTGGCCAAAAGGAGAGTGGGGGAGGGGAAAAGCGGACCTAGAAGCCATTGAAGCAGTGGGCGATGTCAAATTACAAAGGCATTAGAAAGAACTAGAACTTTCTCCTAGAAAGCATCCTTTCTCAGATATTCACCTATTCATCTCACCGTGATGTTTTCCCCTATGTGACAGAGCACAAAAAGCTATTCACATTTGGCTGACCCCATGTTATTTCTGCACTCAAAAGTTTATAACAAAAATATCCGCAGCCAGAATATCAAAATATCTTTAATTAGTAGATGAAATTGGTTGACCAATTTACTGTTTGTTGAGATTTGCTATGTATATATAACATTTAGAGAGACCCTAAAATCTCATGCCTGTTGATTTTAAATCTCTGGGTTGTTCAGAGATGTTAAGAACAAGATTTATATGTATTTTAACTTTTTAATTCAAAGTATGACATATAGAAAAGTGAACAGACCATAAATGTATAGCTTAATGAACTATCACAAAATGAAGATACCTAGTTGACGAACAAGGACATAACTACTACCTAAAAGTTCCTCTTGTAGCCACTCTGAATTACTAATCTCACCTCCTCCCCAAATTTAACTACTACCTTAATTTCTAAAACCATTGATTCATTCTGCCTGTTTTTAAATGTACAAAAATGGAATCATATTCTGTGTCCAGCTTATTTCAATCAATATTATAGTTTGCTCATTATCCTTGCTGTATAGCATTCCATTTTATAAACCTACCACAATTTATTTCTCTACTGTTAATAAACATGTGTTACATTTTTTTTTTTGCCCTTATCAGTAATGCATGTGTGTATATGTCTTAATGAGGACACCAGCATACATTAGGAAGGTCAAAAAATGCTCTGAGTCTAAGTGTGGTGGCATTACTGTCAGCTATTGGGAAAATCCAGGAACTGGTTGGGGCTGGGTTTGGCGCCATCTTGTGTTCAATAATGGAAGCTTGATTTGCAATGTAACCCAAAGTTTGGAAGGAAACAGATGTTTCCCAGTTATGCTGTGGGGGAGGCTAAGTCTAAGACATGTCTTGACTTTTTACCGCATGGGGGTACCCAAAGATTTGGAATGAAGTGAGTATGTATACACAATGCACATTTTGATTAAGTCAATGTCCATAAGCTTATATATGAGTTTAGAGTTTAGATATGGGGATGTTCACACAGATATCAGAATGTTATCTTTTCCTAATTGAGGAGAAACTAGAATTTCTTACCGAGATAAAATTTTCCGATCTGCTCATAAAAATGTGTCAAGGAAACACACATACCCCATTTCTCCTTGGGTTCATCTGGTGATTTGTCCAATGTTCCTAATTTTTAAAAAAATTCTGTCTAGATGGTTTCTCTGTAGAGACACATAAGTGCCACCTAGTGTCCGGGAAGATCAACTGCAGGCTGAGATGTCAAGCTTTTAGAGCCCTTTCTAGCCTGTTTCCTGCAGAGTCCTTGGGGGCTGGAAAATAAGAGGGAATAAGGGGGCTTGCTTGGAAGTGTCAAGGCTCAGACCTCCTTCCCTCCCCCTCCCCCAGAAAGGCTTGTAAATGCAGTGAAGAATACTGCCCAAACCCTGGAAAGTGTGGGTTAGGCAGACCACCCACCACAAGCTGATTTAGAGGGTTATTCAGTCGTTTGTTTTAATATTGGTATAATGCACATTTTTCAAAGAAAATTAAATAATATAGACATTTAAAAAGAAGCAAAATTTTCCCATCATTCTAATTACCCAGCCCTGTAAGCGCTCTGTTCACTGTTTGGACATGTTTTAGACAGAAGAGGCTTACCAGAGGTTTCTGCATCCTAAATTGGTAGAAAACTGGAAAAAAACCAATGCAGTAGGAAGCACCACCTGCCACATTTCCTCAGTTGTAGCAATAAATATTAATAAATCTAAAAATTCCCCATGAGCTTTCAAAGATTCAAAATCTGTAAAAATTGACACAAATAGATGAATAAATACCAAATCTCAAGCTTCATGCTCTAGTAAGATGATACCATTTAAAGATAAGATGTGGCACATTCTTCAACCCAATCTTACTAGTTTATACCCCATTTGGTTGATACTTTCTTGCTGCTGATGGTAAAGTATGAAATACTGCAGTGAGTTGTCAAGTTGGACTTTTTAAAGATTTATTTGAGAGAGAAAGTGAAAGAGCACGAGCAAAAGTAGGGGGAGCAGCAGGCAGAGGGAGAGAGAGAAAGGCTCCCCACTGAGCAGGGATTCCCAGGACCCTGAGATCATGACCTGAGCCCACGGCAACATTTAACTGACTGAGCCACCTAGGCGCCCCACCATGTTATTGTTCTTTATGCCTCTTTTTTTTTTTTTAATAATTTCTTTTTATTATGTTCTTTATGCCTCTTAATGACTGTGCTTGACACTGTCATTCCTGTGGTCCACTCTGACTTCTGTCACATTTTAAATTCAAGCCAGTCCCTGACCCCACAGCCTGAGAAACACCCAGGGCCAGGAGAGCTTTGGCTATAGAACCACCTTTAAATTTTCTTCCAGGGCAATTGTGATTTCTGTATTCATTCACACAACGAACATTCAGTAGTCCCACCAAGTGCTTGACAACCAAAGTAACACCAAATCCCTGCCCTCAGGGACAGCTCATTATAGTAGAAACAAGGAATGGAGAAACACCTGGGGTATTATGTGGGGTATTATGTGAATTCTAAAAATGCTCACTTGATTGGTGTGAGGCTGTGAGTGTTGGGTTGGGTGGCAATGGTGTTGTACAAGGCTGCTGGAATTAGGGACTCTAGGCTGTCTTAAAGAGGAAATGTGTTTAACTGGGGGAAGAGGAATGAACTAGATGGAGCAGCATGAGCGAAAACCTAGAATTCTCTATAAACTACAGTAATTACTAAGGAAGACGGGTACACTTGGGCACAAAAGCCCAGTTAGCCTGGGATGGTTCTGCCAACGTCCCAGATGAGAAATAACTCAGATACTATCTGAAATTTCATAAACTTCCCTACATCAATAAGCACATATAATGTTTGATTACCCCATAAATGCAAAGAAACACATACATTGATCTCTGCTGCAAACTTATTAGGGAATATTAGCTTATGTATTAATAAAATAAATGTTGGGAGTTTAACACGATGAGAACGAGAAACTAGCAATTAGTTTATCTTCTTTGTAGACTGTCTGGGGTTAATGCCTTTGATTTTAGGGCAAACCTAAGTGGCAAGTCATGAAGATTTCATCTCCAGTAGCCTAAGAGAACAACTTGTTTACAAATTCAGAGAGGGTGATTGTGTCAAAGGAGCAAAATCGCGTGTTTGGGTGGCAAGAGGAATTTTCAGAGTGGTGCTGTTTAACCTTGATGACTCATCAAAAGGTATTATCAGATAAGAAAAGAACTCTTTATAATGAAGCCCAATTCAGGAAAAAGGCCAAAGACTCTTTGACACAATAAGACCAGGCTGATAGTTTACAAGGAATCTGGTCAATGTCAGGCTAATAGAAAATATCGACATTCACTGAGTCGACTGGACTGTGTAACATTCGGAAGAAAACTGTAAAGCAGATCAGATGTAAGATTCACTAAATGTGAAGGATCCACAGTCTTGGAAAAGCTCATCCAAACTCCCGATACAGAGCATGGACTTCCTTCTTCTGTGATAATGTGTAAATTAACAGTTCCGTACATACCCACTGTATTTTTAGTTATTTCTGTTGTGCTGTGACCTTCTCCATTAGACAGGAGCCCTAATGGAAGAAATGGCTTAGCAAAATTTGAAAAAGAAAAAAAGTAAAACCCTGGGCTTTCTAGGGAGGAAGCAGAGTGCATTGCAGGGAATATACCACAGTCACGCACAAGCAGGTCCCTGAGATGGTGCCCTGAGCCCATCCACCCCCTTGCATCTACGGCAATCCTAGAGAAAAGGGCAGGAGGGAGTGTTCAAACGGAATGAAATGGTTTTCAACACCCCAGGAAAAAAAAGGACTAAAAATACAAAGTAGGTTTTTTTAATCAGTCCTTTAAAAAGGAAGAGCGAGGGAGCGTATTCTTGAGGCAATATTAAAATATAGCATAAAACTATAATGAAGAATAAGAAAAACGTGGTATTGGCCTAGAGCAGACAAGTAGATCAATGGACCAGACCCACATACCATTCATCATAGTGTCATTTCACCTTAATGAGAAAAGGTTAGGTTAGTCAATAAATAATGTTGCGGCCAGTGAATTCATTCAGGAAAACATAGTAAGATTATTATTGTACCACAGTTAATTCCTGAAGAATAAAGTGCTAAACATAAAAAAGACGAGTTTTGCAGAAAAATATACAAAAGTCTATTTGAAGTTGCAGGTAAGTAAGACACAAAACCTAGATAATTTTGACGACATACTTATTACACACTTCTGTATAATTAAGACATCCTCAACCTAAAAGACAAAACTGATTAGAATAAAATATTACAAGTGTAAGATAAAAGCGTCTATGCAGAACACAGAAATAGCTCCTATAAATCAGTAAGAAAAAAATAATCCAATATCCAAAAGATATGAATGGCCAATTCAGAGAACATAGAATAAGAAATACAAATGATAAACTGTCCAACCTCAGTAATTTTCAGGAAAATGCAAATTAAGATAATAATGAGACCTCATTTTTTTAAAAAGATTTTATTTATTTATTCGACAGAGATAGAGACAGCCAGCAAGAGAGGAAACACAAGCAGGGGGAGTGGGAGAGGAAGAAGCAGGCTCATAGCGGAGGAGCCTGATGTGGGGCTCGATCCCATAACGCCAGGATCACGCCCTGAGCCGAAGGCAGATGCTTAACCGCTGTGCCACCCAGGCGCCCCATGAGACCTCATTTTTATAACCTATTAGGCTGGAAAACAATTTAAAAGACCATTAGCACCCAGTATTGGCTAAGGTATGGGGAAAATGGCACCACTGGACTCTGTGGGTGACAGTGTAAATTTGTGTGTTGGGAGGAAGAGGCAACCTTTGGATTTTAAATTAAAATGTTCATATTCTGTGATCCAGAAATTTTGTTTTGAGGTATATTTCTTGGAGAAAGAGTAAAACACCTGCAAGGAAAAGGATTATAGGATGTTTATAGCAGTGTTATTTGTAATGCCAAGAAATAGAAAACAGTTAAATGCTCATCAGAAGAAGGAATAAATATGCTATTTAGTTCTGGACAACAGAATATCATGAAGCATTTAAATATGAACTCTTCAGAATACACACTCTTTTCAAGTGTACATGGAACATTCTCTAGAATATATCACATGATAGGTCACAAAACAAGCTTCAAATTCAGAAGGACCTAAGTCATACTATGCATCTTTTCTGACCACAACACCATGAAACTAGAAATTAACCACAAAAATCTGGAAAGACCACAAATACATGGAGGTTAAGCAACATGCTAATAAGCAATGAAAGAGTCAACCAAGAAATCAAAGAAGAGGGCACCTGGGTGGCTCACTTGGTTAAGCGTCTGCCTTCAGCTCAGGTCATGGTCCCAGCATCCTGGCATCAAGTCCCACGTCAGGCTCCCTGTTCAGCAGGGACTCTGTTTCTCCCTCTCCCTCTCCCCCTCCCCACTTCTCATGCTCTCTTGCATGCTCTCTCTCAAATAAATAAGTAAAATCTTTTTAAAAAAAAAATCTAAAAATGCATGGAAACAAAAATGAAAACTCAACAGCCCAAAACCTTTGGGATGAAGCAAAAGTGGTTCTTAGAGGGACGTTTATAGCACTACAAGCCTATCTCAAGAAGAAAAGTCTCAAATAAACTAACCTTACATCTAAAGGAGCTAAAAAAAAAAAGAACAAATGAAACCCTAAACCAGCAGAAGGAAGGAAATAATGAAGATTAGAATAGAAATAAAGAACAGAAACTGAAAAAATAGAACAGATCAATGAGATTATTGTCTGTTCAAAAGATCAACAAAACTGATAAACCTCTAGCCAGACTCATCCAAAAAAAAAAAAAAAAGACTCAAACAAAATCAGAAATGAGAGAAATAACACCACTACCAAAATACACTTGTAAGAGAGAATATGAAAAACTATCAGCCAGTAGACAATCTGGAAGAAATGGATAAATTCCTAGAAACGTATAACCTCCCAAAACTGAAGCAGGAAGAAATAGAAAACTTGAACAGATTGATTACCAGCAAGGACATTGAAGCAATAACAACAAAAAAACAAAAAACAAAAAACCTCCCCCAAAACAATGCCCAGAACCAGAGGGCTTCACAGGTAAATTCCACCAAACATTTAATGAAGAGTTAGGAGCTATTCTTCTTAAACTATCCCAAAAAATAGAAGGAAGAAAACTTCCAAATTCATTCTATGAGGCCAATATCACCCTGATACCAAAACCGGATAAAGATACTACGAAAAAAGAACAACAGGCCAATATCTCTGATGAACACAGATACAAAAATCCTCAACAAAATGTCATCACACTGAATCCAACAGTACATTAAACACAATCATTCACCACGATCAAGTAGGATTTATTCCTGGGATGCAAGGGTGGTTCGATGTTCACAAATCAACTGACATGACACATTGCATCAACAAGAGGAAGGATAAAAATCTTATGATAATTTCAGTAGACACATCTGACGAAGTACAACATTCATTCACTATAAAAGCCCTCAACAAAGTAGGTCTAGAGGGAACATACCTCAACTTAATAAAGGCCATATATGAAAAATCCACGGTGAACATCGTACTCAATGGGCAAAACTGACAGTTTTCCTCTTAAGGTCAGGAACGAGGATGTCCACTCTCACCACTTTTACTCAACATAGTACTGGAAGTCCCAGCCTCAGCATTCAGACAATAAAGAGAAATAAAGGGCATCCAAATTGGTAAAGAAGTAAAACTTTCACTCTTTGTGGATGACCTGATACTCTATATAGAAAATCCTAAGAACTCCACCAAACAAAACCTACTAAAACTGATCAATGAATTCAGTAAAGGCACAGGATACAAAACCAATGGGCAGAAATCTGTTGCATTTCTATATACTAATAATGAAGTAGAAGAGAAATTAAGAAAACAATCCCATTTACAATTGCACCAAAAATAATAAGATACCTAGGAAAAAACCTCAAGAGGAGAAAGACCTGTACTCTGAAAATTATAAAACACTGATGAAAGAAATTGAAATAACGCAAAGAAATGGAAAGACATTCCATGGTCATGGAATGGAAGAACAAATATTGTTAAGATGTCTATAAAACCCAAAGCAATCTACACATTTAATGCAATTCTTACCAAAACACCACCAGCATTTTTTCCAGAGCTAGAACAAACAATCCTAAAATTTGTATGGAACCACAAAAGACCGCAAATAGCCGAAGCGATCTTGAAAAGGAAAAGTAAAGCTGGAGACATAATTCCAGAGTTCAAGTTCTATTACAAAGATGTAGTGATCAACACAGTATGGTACTGGCACAAAAATCGACACCTAGATCAACGAAACCGAATAGAAAACCCAGAAATAAACCCACAACTGTATGGTCAATTAATCTTCAACAAAGCAGGAAAGAATATCCAATGGGAAAAAGTCTCTTTGAAAAATGGTGTTGGGAAAACTGGTCTGCTTACTCGCAAAAGAATAAAACTGGGTCACTTTCTAACACCATACACGGAAATAAACTCAAAATAGGTTAAAGACCTAAATGTGAGACCTGAAACCTATAAAAACCCTAGAAGAGAGCACAGGCAGTATGTCATTGATGCTGGTCATAACATTTTTCCAGGTACGTCTCCTGAGGCAAGGGATATAAAAGCAAAAAGAAACTATCGTGACTACATCAAAATAGAAAGCTTCTGCACAGCGAAGGAAACAACCAGCGAAACTAAAAGACAACCTCCCGAATCAGAGAAAATATCTGCAAATGATATATCCAATAAAGGGTTAGTGTCCAAGATATATAAGGCAAGTACACAAATCAACACCCAAAAAACAAATAATCCAATTAAAAAATGGGAAGAAGATACGAACAGCTATTTCTCCAAAGAAGACACCCAGATGGCCAACAGACACATGAAAAGATGTTCATCACTTACCATCAGGGATTGCGAATCAAAACTACAATGAGATATCACCTCACCCCTGTCCGAATGGCTAGAACCAAAAATGCAAGAAGAAAGTGTTGGAGAGGATGTGGATAAAAAGGAACCTTCTAGCACTGTTGGTAGGAATGCACACTGGTGCAGCCACTGTGGAAAATATATGAAGTGTCCTCAAAAAGGAAAAAATAGAGCTACCCTACGACCCAGTAATTGAACTACTGGAAATTTACCCAAAGAATACAAAAACACTAATTCAAAGGGATACACGCACCCTGATGTTTTTAGCAACATTATTTACAATAGCCAAGATATAAAAGCCGCCAAAGTGTCCATTGATTGATGGATGGGTAAGGAAGAGGTGGTATATTTTTATACACACACACACACACACACACACACACACACACACACAAATGGGACATTATTCACCGTAAAAAAAAGAATGAAATCTTGCCATTTACAATGACAGGGATGGACTAGAGAGTATAATGCTAGGTGAAATAAGTCAGAGAAAGATGAATACCATATGATTTCACTCATACGTGAAAAATAAGAAATGAAACAAATGAGCAAAAGGAAAAAAAAAAGAGCAAGAGAGAGGCAAACCAAGAAACAGACTCTTAACTATAGGAAACAAACTGGTGGTTGCCAGAGGGGAGGTGGGTGGGGGGTTGGGTGAAACAGGTGATGGGTTAACAAGTGCCCTCCTTAGATGAGCCCCGGGTGATGTGCGGAACCGTTCAATCACTATATCGTACGCCTGAAACTAATGTAACACTGCATATTAACTATACTGGAATTAAAATAAAAAATAAAAGTAAATTTTAAGAAATGACAATGAACTCTGCTGCCATGGAAAGCTCTGTAAGAACGTTTCCCAGAATGGGATAACCGGTCTCTTTACTGAAATGTTTACCAAGTACCCATCATAATACGTGGTCTGAAAGGCCCCACCAAGATACATCATTGGGAAATCACACAACACCTCTTTTCTTTTTCTGAAAATCCCATTAGACAGATTTCCCCACTTAGCTTTGTTCTCAACTTTAAATTTCTTTCATCCCCTATTTTTTACCTACTTTTTTATGTTCATGGAATTTTGTGGAATTCATGGAATTTCTTCAATGTTAGCCTTCAAAATTTATGACTTAAATTACCACTTTTATAAATTTCAAAGAATTCTCTTTTGTTTTCTTTTTTTAAAAAAGAAACACATTTTCTTCTGACACTGTAAAAATTAATAATAAGTCTCACTAAAGAGTCGGGAGGTTTCCACAGGGGGAGCTCCCACACCCTACCAATTGTACTCAATTGCAGACCCAAACGTGGATTTGACCTTGCACATGGATACTACCTTGCTACTCCAGCCGGAGGAAGAGATGCTTTCCTCATTGGCAATAGCTCCAAAGAAAAGCCACCGTACTTGGAACTCCTGGATTATTCCTATAACTTGTGTTCCAAGTAGCATAAACTCTATGTATATTTAACTCATTAAACTGTGTCCCCTAGCTTATAACTTGACCAATTATAGCTTGACATGTCAACAGAACACTGACCCTGGGGAAACAAGGAACCAGGTTCCCAGAAGATTAAGCTTGACCATGCTGGAAAGCAGCCTTCCCTGATGCCAGCAAGTGTGCTTGAGTCCATATCAAGAATGCTGCCCGGGCACACCAACCCTTACCACATCTCTGTGCCTCTCCCTTCAAAACCCCCTGCTTGATCTGGGACTTGGGAGATGGTCTTTGGACATGAGTGCGCCATCTTTCCATACTGCCAGCTTCCTAAATAGGGCAAACCTTTCGTTTCCCACTAATGCTTGTTCCTTGAGTATTGGCTTTCCAGCAGCAAGCAATTGAACTTGGGTTTTGGTGACACTCGAATGGACTTTTAGTTCTTAACAGTCTTCCCGACTTAACCCTCTTCCTCCTGAAAGCGTGCCTCTCCTTTGTCCTCAGACCTGCCTATAGTTTTGCCACAACTTGTTTATTTTACTTGGTGATCAGAGATGGGACCTAGAGAAGACCCCCGACAGCTCCAGGGTGGGTGAGCAAACAGGTGCAGTACCCTTGGAGCTGTTTTGGCTCATTGCTTCCTCGCCTCTGAAACTCCCTCTATCACCTCCTCTCCCGAACCTATTACAACGTGCCCCTTTAAAGTCAAGTCTTCTGAAGATCTAAGTAGAACCCAAGTTTCTGATCTTCCCAGGTCTAGGCTGAACTGAGAGCCATAGTTAAAGAACTTCCTGAAATTTCTGAGCACCTCCATTGGTTTGCAAAGAATTTAATGTAGTTATTCAAACTTACCAACCTGGTTTCTCAATTATGTATCAATTGGTCCACATGCTTGTTGGTGAGGGCCAGGCTAAACATCGGATGAAGCTAGCTCACGGAGAATACCCTAAGTGGATTTAGAGAACTAGATCCCTAACTTTCGGCAAGATGCTAGAAAACCTGCTGGGAATCTTCACAGAGCAATTATAATGACTTTTCCTGAGTCTGTTGACTGAAACAAAATTCATACTCATGCCCAAAAGCCTGATCAATCCATTCACGATTATTACAACAAACTCCAAATTGTCTTTAAAGAAAATTCTGGTCTTCCTTTAAATGCCGAAATCACCCGGGTAGCATTTAACTTTACTTATTCATGAGCTAATCTGGGATCTTTTCCTTTTAGTTAGAGGGACCAGGATAAAATGGAAAAGGAGGTCCACTCCAGATTTAATTGACCTGGCAAACCAGCTTGCTCACATGCTGGATCAGTCAGCTGGAGGAAGGACTGCTAACATTTTCAATGTCCAACTCCAGTCAATGAAGGTCCTTCAACCAAACCAGAAGCTATCATTGCAAGAAGCCAGGACTTTGGGAAAAAAAATTGTAACAAATTTAAGAGTTTGGATACCTTCAGCCCTCTAGCCAACCTTTTCAATGTCCTCTTAAGCCCCGATGATGGGGCTCTTCCCAATCCTCTCTTAATCAGCTTGGGGACACTACTCTCCAGACTGGGGATGAATGTCTCTGTCCTCACGGACACTAGAGCTACACTCTCGGTGCCTAACCCCACTGCTTAAAGCAGCCCTGCCACAGAGCCCCCCAAACAGCTCGGAGAGTGGGAGCCTCTGAGAAACCTCAGTGGGTTCCTATGAGTCTATCCCTTTCTGTAGGCCTCTGAGAGATTCACACTCTTTTCCCCTTATTTCTTCTGACTCTATTCATTTACTGGGCTGAGATTTCTTAGAAAAATATCACACCACAACATTTCTCAAAAGGGGAAAATAATTCCAGTATTTGACAGTAGTACCCAAAATGGTGAACAAGGGAAAATAAATGAGCCCTTGCCATCTTGTCTATGTTCAGTCTCTGACGACACTCCAGCTGAGTCTGGGGTTGCTACTCATTTACTCCTATTGGATCAGCTACCATCCTCTCTATGGGCAAAACCTTCAAACGAGATTGGCAGAGTCTACAGCATACCTCCCATCAGGGTTCAAATAGATACCTCAAAACCTCTCCCTAGAATTAATCAATACCCTATAAGGAAGTCTTTCAGGGCATCGAGCCCAGAGCCAGGACTACAAGGCTCGGGCCCTATTACTCCCCGTACTAGTCCCTGTAACGTCCTTATTTTACCGGTGAGAAAACTTAATGGCCCAGGATGGAGGTTGTTCAGGACTTCCGAGCACTAAATAGCATTGTTATCCCTCGGCATCCTATTATTCCCAACCCTCATATGCTGACATCCAGTCCCACTAAAAGCAAATTTATCATTGTAATGGACCTATATGGTACATTTTTTAGTATTACAGTTGATAAGGATAGCCAGGGTCTTTTTGCCTCCACTTGGGAAGAAAGGCAATCCATCTGGACACCAATGCCCCAGGGCTACACAGAGTGTAACTTTTCACAAACCTCAAAGGCGGTCAAGTTTTTGGCAGACTCTCCTTTGTTACAATACGTAGATGGTTTGCTTCTCTGCTTCCCTTCTCAAACCTCTTCAGAGGAAGACAGCATCCACCCCTTAAAACTTTGGGGCTTAAAGGGACATAAAGTCCCCAAAGACAAGTTGTGGTTTGCTCAAACTCAGGTTAGATATTTAGGGCCCCTGACCTCAGAATAAGGACTAGATTTGGATCCTGGTAGAGTTCAAAGAATCCTGAGTTTCCCAAAACCTAAAACTAAGGGCCAGTGATGAGGCTTTCTTGGACTGGCTGGCTAGTGTCAAAATTGGAATCTAGGATATTACACGGTTGGATTTCCAGGGAAGAGAGCAGAGGGGGAGGGTCCTGAGCTCACCTCATCCCACGGATACACCTAGATGACACCCACATCAGTGTAAATAACCCAGAAAATGACCCCAAACCCGAGAGGCCAGGCTCTCCACGGCTAAATGTAGACAAGAGGCCACACTGAAGATGGTAGGAAGGGCAAAGACACATCCCAGAGTTAAAAGGAGCTGCGGCGCTGTCTGTGGGAGGGAAGGACGCCTGCGGATGTGAGGAGAAACAGACCCTCACACGAGAAACCCCCAGGCACAGGGAATTCAGGTGGGGAAGACAAATCCCTAACATTTGGCTTTGAAAACCAAAGGGGCCTAATTTCACGAGTTCTTGCAATCAGTAGGGCTTAACACCTGGAACTTTAAAAATCGGCAGGTTCTGCTCTGGGAGAGGCAGGAGGGCGACAGGAAACTGAGTCCTCACCCTTAAAGAGACAGCACAGTGTACAGCCCACGGAGGTACAGCATAGAAGCAGCAGTTTGAAAAACTCTTGGGGGTATCAGCTAACCCCAGAACATGTGCTGGAGGAGCGGAGATCTTCAGGAGACGTCCGAACAAAGGAGCTGGCAGGTGCCACTTCCCTCTCCCCACCCCCCGCCTAGATCCAGGGACACCTGTGAGAACAAGAGCGGCTCAAACTCGCCACCTAACCTGCTAACAGCCCGGGGCCCATGTGTTCTCCTGCCCCCTCCAGTCAGGCCTGGGCTCCAGGGCTCCCACAACAGACCCCCGCAAACCTTGCTGACACCATGGGCCCCATCCCCAGACTCTTCTGCAGACCCACCCCCTCCCCCAACCTGGCCAACCTCATCCCAGGTTCGTGGGTTCCCTTCCCCAGGGGACCACACCCGGCTGACACCATACACCCCCCTCCAGCCCCGTGGGAGAAGTTTTCTAAAGTGGCTCCGGGTTGTTGGGGTTAGAGCATGAAATCGGCCACAATGCCTGGCTTGCTACAATGTAACATGGAGGCCCTGAAGGCAGGGAAGGTTTCCCAGAAGGGCGCAGGCCTTTGAAATGCCAAGGCCTACGTGAGGGCCATGCTGTTGGAATGCCGCGGGAGTTGCCTTCCCGAAACGTTCCCAACCCAAACAGCCGCCCTGTGACCTAACACGTGGGCATTGTCCCTTAGGCTGTGTTTAGCAGAACTCAGAGAACACGCAAATTAGCATTTCGTATGTCTCCCGTGAACATATGCTCCCAGTGTCAGTAAGACCCCTTGTCACACGCCGCGTGCTTGAGGAACAGTGATAAGGATTAGTGAGTATCCTGAAGGACCAATAAAAGCAGGAGCAAAGAAGGGCAAATGCTCTTTGCCTGGAACACTGACCCCCTTGCCTTCCCCTCTCTTTCACAGCAAAGTTTGGAGTCATCTCTCATCCGTTGGTACAGGGATTGCTGGCCATCCCTGGCACCAGGTCCCTCCCGCAGCAGACCCGGAGCCGCTAACACTGTGTGCCCCTCCCCTGCATTCTCCTGAGGACCTACCCCCTCCGATTAGATGGTCTCCTGCCGGATGCCTAAGTGGTACCAAAGGCCTGGCAAGTATGCAAGCAGCTGTGACAGGGGCCAGCACCACCCCAGAGTGACCCCTGCAGTGGGAAGAGGGGAAAGATAACCACACACTCCACTCCAACTGTGGCCCCAGCCGTGGGCTGAGGGCAGACATCTGGTCTGACTGCAGGCCCCACCCACCAACAAAAGCTTTGCAGGGGACAACACAGGGAGAGCCCCCTGCAGTTTGGTGTGACCTCAGTTCCAGCAAATGCCTGGTCTGACTCAACCCAAGTGCAAGACAACCGCAGACTGGCACACTAACACCACAGGGACCCAGCCATGCCCACAACAGGCAGAGAGAACCATCGCAATGACTGGACTGATGGCAAACACAGCTCAGCCCTAACAGCAGGGGGCACGCGACAGAGGAGACACCCCCGAAGGGCCAGGATCTGCTGAACAGGGGACACTGCACTGCAGGGCACCACAGGACCTTTTCTGCATAAGACCGCTACTTTCAAGAGCTAGAGACATAGCTAACTTTCCCAACACCTAGAAACAGACAGAGATGTAGACAAAATGAGGAGACAGAAGAATATGTGCCAAATGAAAGAAGAGGACAAACCCAGCAAGAGAGCCAAACAAAATGCAGATAAGTAATATGCCTGATGGAGAATTTAAAGTAATGGTCGTTATAAAGATACGGGACTGAAGAGTGGAGAACCTCAGTGAGACCCTCAAAGAGAAAACATAAGAAAGGACCAAACAGAGACGGAGAACTCAATAACTGAAATTAAAAATACACTGCAGGGAATCAACAGTACATGAGAGGAAGCCAATGAGTGGATCAGTGACCTGGAGGACCGAGTAATGGAAAGCAATTAAATTGAACAAGAGAGAGGGGGGAAAATAATAAAGAATGAAAACAGACTTAGGGAACTCAACGACACATGAAGTGTAGCAACATTCCCACTATAGGGATCCCAGAAAGAGAAGAGAGTAAAAGGGGCTGAAAATTTGAGAAATAACACCGGCAAACTTCCCAAATCTGAAGAAGGAAACAAAAATCCAGATCCAGGAGGCCCAGAGAGCCCCCAACAATATCAAAGCAAGGAGGTCCACTCCAAAACACATGTTACAATGGCAAAAAGTAGTGATAAAGAGAATTTTAAAAGCAGCAAGAGAAAAGAAAACAGTTACATACAGTAGAACTTCTATAAAGCTATCTGCTGATTTTTCAGCAAAACCTTTGCAGGACAGAGGGAGTGGCATGACGTATTCAAAGTGCTGAAAGAAAAAAAAAAAACTTGCAACAAATACTCTATCCAGCAAGACTACCATTCAGAAAAGGAGAGAGAGAGTTTTCAGACAAAAAGTTAAAAAAAATTCATGACCACTAAGCCAGCCCTACAAGAAATATTAAGGGGACTGTTTGTGTGGAAAGACCATGAGTTGGAATAAGAAAAGTAGGAAACATCAAAGCAGTACAATTAAATATATCTATGAAAATCAGTCAAAAGATTCACATAATAAAAGGGTGTAAAGTATGGCCCCATATACCCAAAACGTGGTGGGGGGAGGAAGAGGAGTAAGAGTTCAAACTTAAGTCTAAATCAACCTAATATACACAGCTATAGGCATACAATGTTGTATGCCTCTAATAAAGATTAGAGCAGAAATAAATAGAAACTAAAAAAAAAAGAGAGAGAGAGAGAAAGAACAGATCAATGAAACGAAGCTTGTTCTTTGAAAAGATCAAGAAGATTGATAAGTCTTTAGCCAGGATCATAAAAAAAGGGGGGGGAGGACTCAAACAAAATCAGAAATGAAAGAGGAGAAATATCAACCAACACCCAGAAAGACAAAAGATTATAAAATGATATCATGAAAAATTATCTGACAACAAATTGGACAGCCTAGAAGAAATGGATAAAGTCTGAGAAACACATAAGCTCCCAGAAATGAAATAGGAATAGAAAATTTGAACAGATTACCAGCAATGACACTGAATCAGTAATTAAAAAAGATTTTTAAAAACTCCCAAAAAACAAAAGTCCAGGACAGGATGGCTTCACAGATGAATTCTACTAAACCTTAAACGAAGAGTTAATACCTATTCTCAAACTATTCCAAAACACAGAAGAGGAAGAAAAGCTACCAATTCAATGAGGCCAGCATTACCCTGATGCCAAAAGCGGATAAAGACACTATAAAAAAATAGAGCTACAGGCCAGTATCTCTGATGAGCATAGATGCCAAAATCCTCAACGCGATATTAGCAAACCAAAGCCAACAGCACATTAAACAAAAACTTCACCACTATCAAGGGGATCTATTCCAGGGTTGAAAGGGTGGTTCAACATTCACCAAATCAACATGATACATCACATCAATAACAGAAAGGATAAAAACCACACGATCATCTCAACAGATGCAGAATAAGCATTGGACAAAGTACAACACCCATTCACGATTAAAGCTCTCAACAGAGTAGGTTTAGAGGGAACGTATCTCAACGTAATAAAGGCTACATATGAACAACTCACAGCTGATATCATCCTCAATGGGGAAAACCAGAGCTTTTCCCCTAAGGTCAGGAACAAGACAAGGATGTCCACTCTCACCACTTTTATTCAACGTAGTACTGGAAGTCCTAACCGTAGCAATCAAACAATAAAGAGAAATAAAAGGCATCCAAGTTGGTAAAGAAGATGTAAAACTCTATTTGCAGATGATACGATGCTATACATAGAAACTCCAAAGACTCCACCAAAAAAACCTACTAGAACTGATAAATGAATCCAGTAAATTCCAGGATAAAAAAAATCAATGCTCAGGAATCCACTGCATTTCTATACACTAATACGCTAATAATGAAGTAGTAGAAAGAGAAATTAAGAAAACAATCCCATTTACAATTGCACCAAAAAAGAATAAAATACCTAGGAATAAACTTAACCAAGATGGTGAAAGACTTGTGCTCTGAAAAGTATAAAACACTGTTGAAAGAAATTGAAAACAAAACAAATGGAAAGAGATTCCAGGCTCATGGACTGGGAAAACCAATATTATTAAAATGTCTATACTACCCGAAGCAATCTATAGATTTAACACAAATCCCTACCAAAATACCAAAAGCATTTTTCACAGAACTAGAGATTTGTATGGAACCACAAAAACAAACAAACAAAACAAAACAAAAAAAAAAAAAAAACCAAAAAACCCTGAATAGCCAAAGCAATCTTGAAGAACAGTAAAACTGGAGGTATCACAATCCCAGATTTCAAGTTATATTACAAAGCTGTAGTAATCAAAACAGTACGGTAATGGTACAAAAATAGACACATAGATTAATGGAACAGAATAGAGAGCCCAGAAATAAACACATACTCTCATGGTCAATTAATCTATGACAAAGGGGATAAGAATATGCAATAGGAAATAGTCTCTTCAACAAAAGGTGCTGGGAAAACTGGACAGCCACTTGCAAAAGAAGAAAACAGGACCACTCTCTTACACCACACACAAAAATAAACTCCAAATGGATTATGGACTTAAATGTGAGACCTGAAACCATAAAAATCCTATAAGAGAGCATAAGCAGTAATTTCTCTGACATTAGCAATAGCAATGTTTTCCTAGTTACATCTCCTAAGGAAAAGGAAAGAAAACCAAATATAAACTATTGGGACTATATCAAAATAAAAAGCTTTTGCACAGCAAAGGAAACAATCAGCAAAACAAAGAGACAGCCTTCTGAGTGGGAGAAGATATTTGCAAACGACATAGCCAATCATGGGTTAGTATCCAAAATATAAAGAATTTCTATAAACTCAACACCCAAAAAATAATTAATCTAATTAAAAAACAGGCAGAAGACATGAACAGATATTTTACCAAGGACATGCAGATGGCCAACAGACACATGAAAAGATGCTCAACATCACTCATCACCAGGGAAATGCAAATCTAAACTACAATGAGATATGACCTCACACAGGTCAGAATGGCTAAAATCAGAAACACAAGAAACAACAAGTGCTGGCGAGGACGTGGAGCAGAAGGACCCCTTGGGCACTGTTGGTGGGAATGCAAACTGGTGCAGCCACTGTGAAGGGTCCTCAAAAAATTAAAAATACAACTACTCTATAATCCAGTAATCCTGCTACTGGGTGTTTACCCAAAGAACATGAAAACATGAATTCAAAAATATATATGCACTCCTATGTTTATTGCAGCATTATTTACAATAGCCAAATTATGGAAGCAACCCTTGTCCATCGATAGATGGATAAAAAAGATGCTGGATAGATACAATGGAATATTAGCCGTAAAAAACCAATGAGATCTTGCCATTTATAATAACATGGATGGATCTACAGGGAATAATGCTAAGTGCAGTCAGAGAAAGACAAATACCATATGATTTTACTCAGATGTGGAATTTAAGAAACAAAACAAAGGAAAAAAGAGGCTAACAAAAAACCAGACTCTTAACCAGAGAGAACAAAGTGATGGTTATCAGAGGGGAGGCGGGACAGAGAGATGGGTGAAATAGGGGATGGGGATTAAGAGTAAGTACACTGACCATGACGAGCACGGAGTACAGAATTGTCGAATCACTATATTATACACCGGGAACTAACATAACCCTGTATGCTAACTCTACGGGAATTTTTAAAAATTGGATTCCAAACTTGTCTCTAGGCTCAGCCTCTGAATACTTTGGTAGAAAGGGATAAGCCTAACCTTACTATTTGGAAACCAGGAGTGACACAGCCTTTGAGACGCTAAAGAAACGTCTCACAAAGGATAAAATGGTAAATATCGTGCTGGGTACGCTACCACAACTGCCTTTGAAGTCACTGAGGCAAAACACCCGTACCTTTGGCCATTTCAGCCCAACAGGCTGAGTTATATGCCTGTGCCCGCACTTCAGCTTCGTTTTAGCCAAGGGTAAAACCGCACACATCTATACCGATAGTCGGTATGCCTTTGGGGCAGCCCATGATTTTGGAACAGTACGGAAGCAATGAGGTCTCTTTACATCCAATGGGGATAAGATTCAAAATGTCTCCTTTGTCCAAAGTGCAGCAGATGTCATACTTTTGCCGGCAGCTCTAGCTGTTACTAAGGTGCCTGGGCATTCAAGACTCAACTCCCTGGAGGCCAAAGGAAACCACTCTGCTGATACTTCTGCCCAATATGCTGCTCTCAAGGACACCAATAGCCAAACCTCTGTCATCCTCCAAAGGGAATTCTTTCAAATGATAATTGGGAAAAATTGACCAGAGATCCCCAACAATTGGACCCAGAAAAGGAGAAATGCTATTGGAAATCTAATAACTGTTGCTTCGAAAAAAAGAGAGAAGTCTAATTTGGACCAAATGACAATCCAGTCCTACCAGAAATTCTAAAATTCCCACTACTTACAATTGTACATGCATTAAATCATTGGTCTCCTGACAAAATGATAGCATCCGTGAGCCAATATTGGTGGATAAATATTAAGAAGACTACAAAAGCGTCTACCTTGTCCCACTTGTCCAAAATATAATTCTGGGAAACCTGTCCATACTGCCTGTGGGTATTTTAAATTGCCCAATGGACCATTCGAGTTTTGTTTGGCAAATGGATTTCATGCAACTTCCCCCTTCTCATGGACACAAGTATGTTTTAGTCATGGTTTGCAGGTTTTCTCACTGGACCAAAGCTTTCCCTTGTTTAGTCAGGCCAATTCTGTTAGAAAAAATTATCCCTACCCGGGGAACTCCTCTTGAACTGCATAGTGACTGGGGAACCCGGTTCCCTGGCCAGGTGCTCCAACAAGTCTGCACCGTTTGGCCGGTTTTACAACATTTCCATTGTGCATATCATCTTCAGTTCTCGGGGTTGGTCGAACATAATCACTGCACCATTAACACTCAATTGGCAATATATGCCGAGACCCTCCCAAGACCTTGGCCAAAGGCATTGCCACTGATCCTTCTAAATCTCCGACCCACCCACTTTGGAACTTATAAACTCTCACCATTTAGATAGTCACAGGACGTCCATTGCACTTGGCTCCTGCCTCTTTCGACCCAGAGTTGATAAAAGAGATATACTTCAGTACCATAAAGGTCTAGATGCTTCTATTAAAAACCACCACGCTTTGGTAGAGCAGTCTTCACAGGGCACTCCCAGGAGACAATGATCGTAAGCATTGCACCTTGCAACTTGATTTTGTCTATTGGAAAAGACACCTCCAGAAAGACTGTCTTCAACTTCTCAGGAGAGGTCCTCATCAGGTACTGCTCACCAACCCCTGGCCACCAAACTCCAGAGGATAACCTCTTGGATCCATGGGACACATCTAAGGAAAGCACCAAGCCCTGACAGGGCCCACACACCATCTGGTGACCCTAAATGTAAAGGTTTCCTGGAACTGAAACAGACAAGAGCTGGGGAGGGACAGCTTTCCCAAGATGTCCAGACCAGCCTGTATACCTTTCTCTGTGATTCTTCTATTTCTTTTGTGGAAAGAAAATGCCCTTTATCCGCATTTCCCAATCTCTCGCAAAAAGGGGGAAACTTCAGGGGATCCTGGGTGGCTGAGCCGGTTGTCTGCCTTTGGCTCAGGTCATGATCTCGGGGTCCTGGGATCAAGCCAGTGCATCGGGCTCCCTGCTCAGCGGGGAGTCTACTTCTTCCTCTCCCTCTGCTCCTTCCCCTGCTCCTTCTCTCTCTCACTCTGTCAAATGAATAAATAAAATCTTGAAAAAAAAAAAGCAGGGAGGGGACCTCTTCTGATTATAACGTTTTCAAAAATAGCCTCATTATGATCCCGTGAGCATTTCTGAAGGGTTAGAAGGTTCAGAATTCACACAACTCTTCCTTTTACTTGAACTATTAACGGGCTCTGGATCCTTATCCAAATCCATCATTTCTGAATTTACAACTTTACAATCCTATGTGTGATCAATAATGGTCTGTAAGCAGCTCTTTTGAAATAATGATACGGTTTTACAATGTCTTTGAAGTTTTGCTATTCTTGGAAAAAAATTCATTAACTTTTGCTTTGTGTTTGTACGTGTGCTGTATCTTTCTAAATGTGCTCGCTTATTCCGTTCCATGCTTCTGCCTCACAGCCACTGCAAGAGGAGACTTCCAGGAGGCACTGGTGAACCCAGGTTTGCCTTCACAGGGAGAAGGCTTTCCTCGGAGTCTAAGTAAGTGCCAATAAAGATTCTCAACTGGCTACTTTCAGACCTAGGGTCCTGGTTCAGAACCAATGTACAGTTTGCAATTGCCGTGTTGCTTTTGATTCTAGTTTATCAATCTTTTGCAGCAAGGATGTGCCCAATAAAGTGATGCTGGCTCAGTGCCCACAATCTGGGGAAGACACAGGCATCCGAGGGCAAGTGCCTGAGCAGCTCTCCCTTCTAACCCTCCCTGTTACCCAAATGTGGCTTCAGTGGTTTCCAACTGCTATGCACTCCCCTCCCATGTGAGAGAGGACAGCCAGGAAAGGTCCTTCCTGACACTGAGAGCTAAAGCCACAAATTATAAAGAAATTGACTGTTGATCAGCATCGCTTGCAAGGAAAGATCTTGACCAGAAAGGGGAAACATGAACATCAGTAATGGGAAACCCCACTAAAATGGAGTTGGGAGGTTTCCGCAAGGGAACTTTCATACTCTACCGCTTGTAGTCAATTGCAGACCCAACAGGAGGTGGACTTGACCTCGCAAGTGGATACTACTGTACTACTCCAGCCAGAGAAAGAGATGCTTTTCTCATCCCCCAGGCAACAGCTCAGCCAATGAGAAGCCACCACACTTGGCGCTCCCAGCTTACTCCAATGGACTTTGAGTTCATAACGGCCTTCCCAACTGACCCCTCTCCTCCTTAAAGAAGCGTGCCTCTCCTTTGTTCCCCAGACTTGCCTCGAGATTTGTGTCAGCTTGTTTGTCCTGGACCGCAATTCTCTTTTATTCCCAAATAAACCCATCTTTTGCTGGTAAAATAACTGGCCATTTATACTTTAAGGTCAACAACACTATTAAGTGGAACTTTTGTCCCCCTCCTTATATATTGTTTCCACTAACTTTTCATTGGTTTTGATCTTCGTTGTTCATATTGCTGTTTTCTCTGAATTTGTGAGGACTTTGGGCCATCCACTCATTTTAGAGACTCAAGCAAGCAGGGATTTGTTGTTGAATGTTGGCTTCATGGAAGACAGCAGCCTTCTCCCTGAGGGACTTCCCTGGATGGCTGGAGTTTCCCCCAGTGCCCTTCAGTTCCTCTAGAAAAGAACATGGGAGCTGAATGTGGGAAGGAGGTTGAGGAAGCATCATTCAGGGTGTGAATTTTCCTTCTTTATCTTCCGGGTCTAAGCTGGGCCTGCTGTCCTTGAATTCACATACCCCTGAGTGTAAGCATCCGGATTCCTGTAGGGTAACAGGGTGAAGACGGTTTTAATCCACTGTCTTTTCTTGCCTCTGGCCTCCCACCCGTGTTCATAGATCATAATGCCTCAGCACGGAGCACCTGCTTCCATCCATTTACACCCGCAGGCTCTTGCTCTGCACTTCCTGTTAAGTCAGTCACCAACTTTCGTACTCCCGGTCTTCTTAGTATTTGAAGAATTTTTCCCAAATGTGGGAGATAAACATATTTGGCCATTTTATTTTTAAGTGGAAACCCCAAATTAATCTTGGTCACCCTTAAACGTGGGGATAGTTGTTCAATGAAGAAAATCAACTCACTAGGTCAATGCCTTTTTTTACCACTAGATGGTGCTGTCACATCTAAAGAGGAGACGCAGGACCCATGCCCTCCGCTTCAGGGGAAGCTGGATGGATCTGTTGTTCTTTAAGACTACTCTCATTTGGACAAAAAATATGCTCTTAGATAAGGCCATGGTGTTTTTAAAGAACTTTTCTATTAAAAATATCCTCCATATTACAAGGGGAACACTTTTTAATCATAGTCTTGGAAGCCTGAAAGACGTGTAAAGATTGTAACTGGTCACTGCTAGATGTGAAGTCCTAGAGGTGTTCTTAACACCCAAGTTCAGTTCTCTCATGTATGAAATGGCAAAATAACTATGTCAGAAGGTGGAAGAAGGTCAGCAGTGTATCCTCAATCCTGAGAAGGCATTTTTATACAAAAAACAAGCAAGCCACTCCCTACGGTTTATTCAGAATAACTTCCTGGCAGGTGGGATCCAGCAGAGATCCGCCCCAGAGTCAGTGTCCGCCCACCTGGACCTCAACCTGCAGCTTTTATGAAGTGAGGGGCAATGATGCGTCACAGGGTAGTTATCTAAAGTCGTGTCATGTGAGACAGAGAATCTCTGCTAATTACCTAAAGTGGCACCATCTGTGTGCGAGAGGGGAGAACAAGATGGAGGGCCCAAGATGGAGTCGGTGTTGTCAGCACTCCTACATTCTGCCCCCAACATCTTTACCACCCGTATAATCTTTGTATGCCAATCTTCCATGAGGACCCTAGAGCCAGATATCGGGAGGGGATGTGCATCCCTGCCCCCCAGCAGCAATAAAGAGCAACATGAGTGACCTGAAGTGGTCCTTTCCTCAGACTTAATGGTTGTAGCAACTGTGAGCTTCACTGTAAGTGGGGGTCTGTGACAGGGAGACACTTCCTGAGGTGACAGAAAGGAACATCAGCAAGGTGAGGCTAGGGGCCATAAGACAAAGGTTTTACAGGCAAGAGATAGGACAAATCTCATTTTAGCACATAGCTGTTTGGTCTCCACGAGTCAACAACCCCTGGCTTTCACCATTCCTCATTCTTGAGGTATAGGGGTGATGACCTAGCTACTTTCTGCTGGAAAGGGGCACAGATCATGATCTGAGCAATGAAACGGGCTTGCATCCAATTGTAGATGTCCCCTAGTGCTAAGCTGAGCCCCACCCTTCGTAGAGCCAGTATTTTGGACCTCTCCTGGATCACCTGAGACGGCACCCGTTCCACATCTCATAACAAGGTACATTAGGTCAGTTAAGCAGTTGTCTCGTTTCAGGAGCTGGGCCTGCAGCTGGGTTTTCAAAGTCAGGCCTAGAGTCAGGCAAGCGATCGGGTAGAAAATGAGCCAGATTTGCAAAGAAACCAAAAGGCAGGATCCAGCTTGGTTTTATAAATAATAAACATTCAAGGACAACTAATCAGAACTAGAGTCTAACACCCACAGAGGTAGGTTACAGAAACAATGTTCTCCAAAGTCACCCCCACTTCTAGCAAAGGTAGTGAAACTAAGACTAAGCTGTTTGTAAAACAAGTCCAGTTTTAACAAACTTGGCCTATTTACATAAGGGCAGCAAGAACAGTAACTAGCCATTTAGATTCTTTTAAATCGGCTTTGCTAGAGCTTTCCATAAGGAATTTCAGAGTGAGCCTTTAACAGCCGTTCAAGGCTAAGAGCCAAGCCAAATACTCGCCATCAGACTTGCCGGCAATATCTATAGGTTTGCATTACTTCCTGTCTTCTCGAGGTCTCCTCAAAATCTCCTGAGGTTCCTGAGCCTGCCAGGAAGGGACTTCCCTTACTCACCTGGTAAGGCTCCCAGGAACCCTGCACTCAAGTTACCAGGCCAATTTTTTTTTTTTCTTTTTGCGCCAAGGGGCTTCATTGGCTCCATAAAGTCAACCTTGGTTCCTCAAAGCTGTCTGGTCATATCTGAGTCTGTGCACGTCTCTCTCAAATACAGCATTTCAGTCAGAGCCTTGGGAACATAACCAATGTCTCCAGTGGTGTCAAAAGGAGAACAGATTCCTATTGAACTTATGCAAATAATGGTTGACTTCCCATTTTGTCCTTGCCACAAGCCCCGGCCAAACCCTCTGGATACGAACTTCTGTTCATAACTCACATCTGGCATTAATACCCCCCGGGGTGTATTTGTTTCACTACCATTTTTGCCATTAAGAAAGCCTCTTGTTTAGCACCCAAACCCTGTTGGCTTCCCTTAACCAAGGCATACAAAGGCTCCATAACTGTGCTAGAACAGGAATAAAAGGTCTCCAGTAATCCAATAAGCCAACAGGAGCTTGTCATTTCTTTACCGTTTTCGGGATTGGGAAGGCTTGCATTTTATCAGTGACCACCACCAGCATCACACCTTGGTCTTCCCCAGGAGGACACCCAGGAGCTTTACGGATGGACCCAGCCTTTGGATTCTGTGGGGATTTATCTCCCGTGCTCACGGCTTTAAGTACGCCTAGAATGACTGCTTGAGACAGCAAGGATCAGTCATCCCAAGTCGCGCAACCTGAATTCACCTGTTGTAGTTAGATCCAGGTCCTGCAGACCATCTACACCCAAAACATACTCCGGAACGGGCGAAAGCTGCGCTCGAAAACAGTGGGGAGGAAGCCTGCCAACCTGTAGGCAAAGACTAGTTTGCCTGCTCTGGATCCTTCATCCGCCATAACCATCAACAGCTCTTGTTTCTCCCCCAAGCTTTGCGGGATTTCCCTAGATACGTGTGCCTGGCTCGTGTCTAGCAGAGCTAGGACAGGCTGTTCGTGGGACACCAATAAGTGGCTGATTCCACATGGGGGGGGGGCCCTCTGGTTGCCCCCTATTGCTCACACTAGAGGGCAACGCTGGCCTAACCCCTCGTCTCTAGTAGTAGGGGTACCCACCCCCTAAACTCCTCAGTGGAGGGGCATTCAGTGACCCGCGTGGCTTTTTTGAGCCTTCCTCCAAGGGAGAAAACTGCTTTGCCTTAGCCAAGGCTCTCAACAGGCTCAGCAGCGCTGAATCTGGTGCTTTAGATCTTCTCTGGTGGGGGGGGGGGGTGCCAGATAATCTTAGATCTCACCACAATTGTTTACCAGAGAACTTGACGGGCCCCCTTTCCACCATTTTATCGTCGGCACAATCTTGTTTCCCCCTGTGACAATTCCCTCGGTCTTTCTCAGGTCAACCACCAGAGTGGCTCCTGTAGCAATGGAACAGTTAACCCCAGGGGCAAGGATAGATACTCAAATCCCAGACATTGTCCCCAGGGCTGACTGTAAGGGACGACCTTTCGTACCAGAGCAAAGAAATTCTGTGTCTGGGCCTCTAAAATGGGGAGCAGAGATACGATGGTTCATTCCCAGTTCACCAAACATTTCTTGCAGTTCTTCCAGAGAGGTCCAGCCTAGCAGGGAGGGAACAACCCCCTTCCCTTCCGCAGGTTATCTTAACGAAGGCATTTATCCAATCAACCCAATGAGCTAAGTGCCTACGATTCTCACCCATGCCTACGGTATACAGGCTTTTTTGAAAGTCAGGTTGAACAGTGATGGAGACCATTTTTGGTATCTCAGACCCATTTAACATAATTCCATCTCCCCCAGGATCCAACAGTTGAAACCCCCAGCTGCCACTCTCAGCCCGTTGGCTTACAGTGGCTCAGCTCCACCAACGGCAACCCCCCCACCTACCCCCCCCAACGTCCGCCCCGACAAGGGGCTCTCCCCCGACAGGGACAACGGGCGCTGGCCCCTCGCGGACCTCGGGCTTTCCCCCAGCTCCGCCCTTGACCCCTGCCTGCTCGGTTTTCGGTGCCCTGCTGACTAAGCTAATTGTTAGAAAGTGGGGGAGGGACAGCAATGTATCCTCCAGACTGAGAAGGCACTTTGAGACCGAAAAAGGAAGCGAGCCACTCGGTACTGATTACACAGTCATTCAGGGTAACTTACCGACAGGGAGACCCCGCAGCCGGAGGATCCAGACAGAAGGCAGCCACGCTCCAAGCACGTCTCCATCCAGCCCGGACCTCCGCCCGCAGCTTTTATGGGGGAGGGGCACGTGGTGGGGTCACATGGTAGTTACCTAAGAGTGGCACACCTGGCGCCCTCTCTGCGAAAACACTAAATGGATGACAGGTGCCGCTGCGGGACCCTGGAATGGGAGGCGGCGGGGCTCCCAGCGGAGGTGGGGGCAGCAGCATCCCTGCCTGGGGTCCCCGCCCTGGTGGGGGCCGGCTGACGCCACCGACGGCGCTCCTGGAGGCAAGGCTGAGAACAAGAAGGGAATGGCCTTCACCAAGCTAGGCCACCCGGTCAAGGACATGATCAAGTCTCTGGAGGAGATCTATCTCTTCTCCCTGCCCACCAAGGAATGTGAATCATTGACGTTTTCCTGGGGGCCTCCCTCGGAGACGAGGTTTTGAAGATTCTGCCGGTGCAAAAGCAGACCCCAGCGGGCCAGCGGACCAGGTTCAAGGCGTTTGTTGCCATCAGAGATTCCAGTGGACGCGTTGGTCTGGGTGTTGAATGCTGCAAGGAGGTAGCCGCTGCCTTCCATGCGGCCATCACCCTGGCCTAGCTCTCCATCGTCCCCGTGCAGTGAGGCTACCAGGGGAACAAGATCGGCAAGCCCCACGCTGTCCCATGCAAGGTGACCGGCTGCCATGGCTCTGTGCCCGTGCTCCTCATCCCTGTCCCCAGAGGCACCAGCAGCATCTCAGCCCTGTGCCGGAGACGCTACTGGTGATGCCCGTATTAGTGACTGCTACACCCCAGCTGTCCTGCCACCATGGGCAACTTCACCAAGGCCACTTTGATGCCATTTTCAAGACCTAGAGGTATCTCATCCCTAATCTCTGAATAAAGAGAGTGTCCACCAAGTCTCCCTATCAGGAATTCACTGACCATCTTGTGAAGACCACACCACAGTCTTCACGCAGAGGACCCGGGCTCCAGCAGTGGCCACCACATAGTTTTATACAAAAAAAAAAATAAATAAAGTGAATTAAAGCCTACTAAAAATAATAGAAAAGAAGGAAGAAAGAAAAGAAAAAAAATGGAAGGAAGGAAGAAGAAGAAAGGAAAGAAAAGAAGGCAGGCAGGCAGGCAGGCAGGCAGGCTGGCCGGCCGGCCATCTGTGCACCGGAGGATTTCTACTAGTTAGCCAAAGTGGCGCCACCTATGGGCCAGAGGGGAGAACCAGATGGAGGACCAGAGCTGGAGTCAATTGTCAGCACTCCCACACTCCATCTCAGGTTTTGTAGGAGTTAAATATTTATTGCATATCTCACAGGGGCATGTAGTGGGTGCATGAAAAGTGCTAAGAATGGCAACACTGAATAAATACTAGGCTTTTAAGATGATCACTTCAAAGGTCAATATAATTCCTGGCATCATTAGTTTAAAATGAATTATTTCTTCTCTCATCCATATCTTACTTGAATGATAAAGGATTTTTCCCCCCAGTGAAACAATGATTGTGTTTTTCTAAAAATCTGCAGATGGTTATATGTGAAAGTGCTATGCGTCCTGTGAAGTGTTCTCAAGTCAGTGACCCCCCTGACATGGGCTCAGACCTTGTGCGCTCAGCGGGCCACAGCAAGGACATCTCTGCGTGTGTCTGGCCAGCTCACGTGGATTTCCCCTTCTGTGGGAATTGTCTAGGATCCTCAGAAACTGCTTGTTTTTACGAGGAGACACCTTCCCAAGTCCTGGTTATGGAGTTCTTCCTTCAGTTCCATTAGAAACCACACTCTCTACAATGAACTCCTTAATCTGCTTATCTTAGTTTCATTTGGATTCTGTTACTCATAACCAAATGAACTTCAATGCAGTAAGGTGAGACAGTACATTTTTCTTAGGGATGGAGCTGGTTTTGCCTGAGAAAAATACCTTGCAAAGTAGCTCAGAATTGGTGGTACAATCCCTAAGCTGGTCCTTGGCAGGAAAGAGCTGAGCGGCTGCCGAAGGATCCAACAGGACTTTGACGTCGGAGGAGAGCAGAGCCTCGTGTGTGTGTGGCCGCTGGGAGTACAGGCCAGGAGAGTACGTGCAGTCCAGATCCCCACGAGTTAAACAATTCAGCAAAAATGGAAGGTGATCCAGAGGTGACCTGAAACCAGGCTCCTCTGCCCAAACCCTGAGAGAACTGGTGGGACTCCGAGAAATCACAGCCCATGGAGTAGCTTTATGCCACTTTTACTTAGATTTCAAAGGTTAGGCTTCTTCTGACACTGGAATTACACCTTCGAGGACAAATGTGAATAAACAGATTTTCAGGTTTAAAACCATCAGTTGTTATCTTACTGTCACCCCTTAATATCACCTTAAATTTGTTTCCCCTAAATGTTCTACTTCTGTTTAACCCTTAGTAATGATCTCAGTTATCCACCCAGTTGGCCAAACCAAATACATTCACTCAGCACGTGTTTACTAGCATCTTCTAGGCACTGAATTTACAAGTTGAATGTCACGTAGATTCACGGATCTTAAAGTCTAGCAGCAGGGAGAGAAGCTTTACTGCAACAATAAACAAGTCGTGAAAACTGTCACCCGTGCTATAGAAGAATCAAATAGCATCTAAAGAAGAACGGGGATGGGTGACCTATTTTTGATACCGTGGTCAAGGAAAACATTTTTGATGAGCATGAAATGCAATCAGGCATGGAAAGAAGGCTCCAGGTGAGCAGACAGCATGTGTGAAGGCTCTGAGGTGGGAAAGATGGGTCATGTCTGAAAGGCAGGAGCACTCTTTCAGAGTTGCACCCCTGCGTCAGAGGACTCGGGAGAGAAAGCCCTTTCCAGAAATTCTTCCATTCCAGTGAGCAATTCAACCACCCCTTCAGGCATGATGCTAGACATACTTCCTATCTTTTTTTTTTTTAAAGATTTTATTTATTTATTCGACAGAGATAGAGACAGCCAGCGAGAGAGGGAACACAAGCAGGGGGAATGGGAGAGGAAGAAGCAGGCTCATAGCGGAGGAGCCTGATGTGGGGCTCGATCCCATAACGCCGGGATCACGCCCTGAGCCGAAGGCAGACGTTTAACCGCTGTGCCACCCAGGCACCCCCATACTTCCTATCTTTAAATCACTTCGTCCCTCTCTGTCCCAGAGCACAGCACCAGGCTGGGAGAGCTGATTTCACACAAAATGTGATATCACCCTTAGTTGTGACGTGTGTAAGAAAGCTGCCACCACTAAACTCCATGCACTTGTCCCACGGAGGCTACAAGATGACCGGTGTGACAATACGTCCTCATTCCTCTTTGCTTCCAGAAGCTGCACGGAAGACTGACCTCGCTGTGTTGAAGCTACACGCCACAGCCCACCGAAGCGCTACACTGCGCATAATCACCAGGAGGCACGGTAGCTCCCATGGGATCCTCCGATTCCCATGGAAAAGGGAGAAATCACTAGAAGACAAAGCCGAAGTGCTACAAAGCGAAGTGGAAGGGATCCTCTGGGGGTGACGGTAACTCACGGATGGGAAGGATGTTCTTTGCCTTTTATAACAATCCCACAACACTTGGCTTGCAGAAAAGTCATGACACTAAAGTTCTCAAGTTACTGAAAGGAAATCTTATTCTTCATGTGGGAATGTTATCACCATGTCCTCAGTGCTTTCCTGGAATTTCTATGATCTGATCATGGGTGTGGCAGAAAGACTTTCAGATGATAAGCAAGAAATCTGGGTCTTCTCCAAAGCATGTGATCTTGGGCAAATCTTTACTCTTGGGGGCCTCATTTCCCCCATCTCTATAACTAAGGACTCAGAATAAACGTTTTCTGGCATTTCCTCCAGGTCTAAATGCAGTGCTACTATGGGAAAACACCGTGATGTGGTAAATGTTTGGGGAACATTGAAGTCAGCAGAGCTCGATGCAAATGTTAAGACTCAGTCATTGTTGGGCTCTCAAAAAAATTCTGAACCTTTTTAACCTCAGTTTCCTCGTTTCTAAGCCAGAATCATAAAATTAATACAAAACTGAATTACATCTGGTTGAGGTCAAACGAAATGGCAGAGGGGAGAACTTTGTAAACCCCAAAGCTCAGCATATATGGGAGTTTTATTACTATAATTCCAAAGATGAAAGTAAAAATAAACAATACCAACCAACATTTACTGCTCATCTTGACGGCTGTGAACAGGGGGTCCCTTAATCATCATGACAACCCTATGGGACAGTACCGTTACTATCACCATTTCCTGGAGGAGGAAACTGGGGCGGAGGCATGCAAATGACACACCCCCAACAAAAAGGCCACACAACTGGGAGGTGGCAGGAGGCCGCTGTGCTCCAGGCCAGAGCTGGGCTTCTCCACCAGTTCTAATCTGAAACACCTGATGTGACGGACATCATAGGCTTTTAAAAAAAATTCATTTATTTATTTTAAAGAGAAAGAGCGGGAGCGGTGGGGGTGGTGTCGGAAACAGAGGAAGAGGGAGAGAGAGTCTTAAGCAGACTCCATGCAGAGCGCGGAGCTGGACATGGGCTCGATCTCACAACCCTGAGATCATGACCTGACTCAAAACCAAGAAACCAAGAGTCAGATGCTTAACTGACTGAGCCAGCCAGGCGCCCTGGATCATTGTAGGTTTAATGTGACCACAAAGGATGGTTAATTCCACTCCAAGGCTTCTTCAATCATATCTTAAATTGAAAAACATATATATATATATATATATATATATATATATATATATATATATATATATATATATTTTTTTTTGGTAAAATTATCCCAAATGATTCATGGATTCACAATCTTGCAGCAAAATATATTGGTTTTAAAACTTTTCCTAAAAGTCATATGTTACAAGAAACCAGGAGGACCACCAAATAGAATTCCTACTCATAGAGACATTCTGGAAGGGAAATGTAGCAAGTTTCAACATACAGTTCCAAAATCTCAGAAAACCAAAAATACACACACAAACAAAAAACAGCAAAACAGTGCCCATGCTTAAGTTTTTGTATATAGAACCTTAATCTCTGTGAAGCCATCCCATCTCCCTGCCCCCATTCCCAACAAGCACTTAGGAAAAACGTCCGTGTCTCAGTCTAACTCAGGCTTCCCGCACAAAGGCTGCGCTAATGACAGGCATGTTTCTGTGGCAGAGTTTCAAAAGCAGCAGGCAATAATTTAATTAGCTCTAAGTCAATAAATCTCCATGAACTCTAGCAAGTCAGAAGACCATAAGCCTCACTAGCAATTATCAGCAAAAGATTATTCATGTAGAACCATGATGTGTAACATTTGGCAATACCCAACATGAAATATTTATGATTTTCTGAGAATGACTAACAATGAAGAACGGCATTAAAATGCATCAGAATTAATTCTACTAGGATCCTTGATGTGGAAAAAAACTCACACAAAAGGATATAAAACACAGGAAACCCCCAATTGATAAATGGTCAAAGGATAGACAATCCATGAAATAATTTCACAGGTGTTTTGAAAAGTTTTTCTCAAAAAAAGTGACTGCAGGAATATTTTAGGTAGGAAAATGTAATGTAATCCTGGTGGGAGTGGATGGCACTGTGTTACTGTGTTGTAAATAGCTACTTGTCATATAATTCCCTTGCTTAAATAATCCCTTAACATTACACAACCCTCAGAATCTGCCCAAAATCTCATCTATGGATGTTAAACACTGCTTTGGGTTAAGAGATGATTTTCAGCTTCCATGGAAGTATTCTGATTTGAGACTCTGTCAGAGTTTTCATCAAAAAATCTAATGAGATAAGCCAGAGGAGCACGCGTACTGGGCACCCGGCTTTACCTCCCTCGAGGTGCACGCACCACCCCCCACACCCCTGCAACACCCAGCGCCATTCAAACCTAGCAAATGTGCCCCGGTTCTTTGAGTCTGGCCCCTTGACTACCTCTAGGAAGTAGAATGCAAGATTTCTCCCCTACAAAGCTATAAAAACAACTTCAATTTTCAAGAGTGCTAGGCTAGCGGAATGTCATTTTTCCTGCATTCTCATAGGATTGCTCTTGTTTTTTAAGTTTTCACTCCCCAGTCCGCTGACCTTGCTAATCGGCACAGGTTCGGGTGGGCCGTGAGTGATGGAAAACTCAAAATAACATTTTCTTAAACAGGATAGAAGGAAGAGTCCAAGTAGGGCGTAAAGGGCTGGTGTGACGGTTCGCCGTGAGCCAGAGCCCCTCCATCTTCTTGCTCGGCAGTCCTGCCTCACCTCGAGGACCAGGATGGTAAAAGCCACAATCCAGGCAGCAGGATGGAGGGAAGGAAAAGGAAGAGAAAAAGGCTATGTGCACACACTACCTTTATAGGAAGGGTCTTTGTGATGGTTCTAAAACTTATCCACAAATCCCTTGACGCGGCCAGCAAGAACTGGCATAGAGGGGCACCTGGGTGGCTCTGTCGGTTAAGCATCTGCTTTTGGCTCGGGTCATGGTGCCAGGGTCCTGGGATCAAGTCCCGCATTGAGTTCCTTGCTCAGCAGGGAGCCTGCTTTTCCCCTCTCCTTCTGCCTGCTGCTTCCCTGCTTGTGTGCACGCTCTCTCTCTCTCTGTCAAGTAAATAAATAAAACCTTAAAAAAAAAAAAAAAAAGAACTGGTGTAAATACGTTGCCTCCCCTTGAACCTGGCCAGGCCCTTAGAAGGTGGCAAGAGTGATGCTGTGCAATCTTCCAGGTGGGTAGAAATGGACATGAAACCTCTACCAGTTTCTCTTGGGACATTCATCCTGGGAGCCTGCAGCTCTCGGGCGGGACCCCTGACTACCATGAGGTGTCCATGCGGAAGGAAGAGAGAGGAGTGGATGGGAAGAGAGGTGCAGGGGAGAGGGACAGAGGCTGGCAGGGAGGGCGAGAGAAGCTGGGAAAGGCAGCTTATTTGATTATTCTGGGCTGTTAAAATTCCATTGCTGTTCTGAAACGGGAGAACAAATATTTGAGGACAAATCACAGTCTCCGCCACGATACAGATGCGGCAGCCCAGCAGTTTTAATAAATGTTTACAATTTCTTGCAATTTGGCAATACACAAATTTGGACCCCAGAAGATGCAAGATTATCAGACTTTACAGATATCTATATAGATACTGAACGCTGACCACTCCTCCGTTTGCCTTGGGCAGAAAGTACTCTTGAAATACTTCTTGTTTGCCCAATTCTTTCCAGGCCTTTTTTCTGATGAAAAATATTTTTTTTTAAAAATAAAGGTAATATATAAAGCACATAAAACCCTCGAGTGGTACAGAACAGTGCAAAATGAAGAAATCTTTGTCCTTCGTACCCACCCCAAAACCTCAGTTCTCTTTACTCAGAGGGAACTACTGTTGTCTGTATCTTGTGAATTCTCCAGAAATTTCATTCAATGACCATACTATCCATCGGTTGATCTCAACAAACAAGCCTGTACTAATGAAGTGTACTACAGATACTCCCAGAAGCCTTCCAATTTTTTCATATAAAAGCACCTTGGAAATCTTCCCATGTGAAATAAAACTTTCATTCATACACAAAACTTGCATAATTAAATTCTAGAATTTCATAGATTTTGACACACGTGAACACTCATGAAGCTATCACCACAATCAAGATAATGAACACATTCATCACCTCCAAGTGTTTTCTCGTGCCTTCCCTCCAGCTCCACCCCCACAGCAGTCAACAGCTGATCTGCTTGCTGTCATTATAAATTTGCAATTTCTAGCATTTTCTGTAAATGGACTCATATGCTAAGTGCTCTTTGTGTGTGTGTGTCCAGCTTCTTTCACTCGGCATACTCATTTTGAGAATCAGCCATGTTGTTGCATGTATCAATAGCTTGTTTCAGTTTTTTGCTGAGCACTAGTCTATTACATGGATACACCTTAGTTTGCTTATCCATTCACCTGGTGATACATATTTGGCTTGTTTCCAGTTTTTGCCTATTATGTATAAAACTGAAATGTCCGCTTGAGTCCAAATCATTGTATGGACATATGCTTTCATTTCTCTTAGCTAAATAAACAAGAAAAAGAATGGATAGATCATACGGTAGGTGTATTTTCATCTTTTTAAGAAACTGTCAAAAAGTGTTTCCAAATGGACTGTATCATTTACCTTCCCAGCAGCAGTGAATGAGAGTTCCAGTTCCTCTACATCCTCATCAACTCTCAGACTTTCACATTTTGGACATTCTGGTAAGTGTGTGCACAAACTCATTATAGCTTTATTCTGCATTTTCCTGATGACTGCTTATCCTGAGTATCATTTCACATGTTCGTCTGCCGTTTGTATATCTTCTCTGGTTCATTCAAATCTTTCGCCCAATTTTAAATTGGGTTATTTTTCTTACAATTGTGTCTTTGAGATTCTTTACATAATCTGGATGGTATGGCTTATCTTTTCATTATCTTAGCTTTCTTCAAGAGTAGAAATCATCTTTGATGATGCACACATTATCAATTTTTCTTTCTTTTTTTTTTTTAAAGATTTTATTTATTTATTCAACAGAGATAGAGACAGCCAGCGAGAGAGGGAACACAAGCAGGGGGAGTGGGAGAGGAAGAAGCAGGCTCATAGCAGAAGAGCCTGATGTGGGGCTCGATCCCAGATCACCGGGATCACGCCCTGAGCTGAAGGCAGACGCTTAACCGCTATGCCACCCAGGCGCCCCCACATTATCAATTTTTCATTCATTGGTTGTGTATGTAAAAAAAATCTTTGCCTAACCCAAGGTCACAAGTATTTTCTCCCATGTTTTTTCTTCTAGGAGTTTTATAGTTTTCATTTTATATTACTTTATATTTGGATCTATCATCAATTTTGGGTTAATGTTTATATATAGTGAGATACAAATCAAGGTTAATTTTTTTTCATATGGATATACACTTTTCCAGCACCACTGGTTGAGAAGACTATCCTTTCTCCACTAAATTGCCTTTTCAATTTGAAAATTTGAAGAAACAAATGACCATATGCATGTGGGTCTATTTCTAGATTCTATTCTTTTCCGTTGATCTGTTTATAGTCACTACTGTTTGGACTGTTTTGCCTTTATAGTATGGCTTGAAGTCAAATAGTGTAAGTCACCCAACTTTGTTCCTTTTCAAAGTTTTTAAAAAATTATTCCAGATATTTTGTATTTCCTTATAAAGCATATAATCAGCTTATAAATTTCTACTAAAAAAGTACACTGGGACTGCATTGAGACTATGGAGCAATTTTGGGATAATTGACATCCTGGACTATTACTATGTATCTGCTACTCTCCCCATGGACAAGACTATTGAGTTTTCTGACCCATGAACATGGTATATATCTCCATTTATTTAGATGTTTACTTTCTCTCAGCAATATTTTGACATTTTCAATGAACTGATCTTACACATCTTCTCAGAGATGAATCCCGAAGTATTTCATATTTTGTTACTATTGTCAATGGTATTTTTAAAATGTTTCAATCTCCAATTGTTTTTGGCTAGCATATGGAGATGTAACTGATTTCTGTATGTTGACCTTGTATCCTGCAACCTTACTAAATGCACATATTAGTTCTAAACATGTTTTTGGTGGATTTCCTAGGATTTTCAACACCATCGTGTCATTAACGAATTTCACTTCTTTCTTCCAAATCTGAATGCCTTTTATTTCTCCTTTTTTCCTTATTGCACTGGCTAGAACCTCCTCTGTAGTATCGAATAGAGGTGGTTCAAACGCACATTCCTGCTTTGTCCCTTACCATTAAGTGTGAGGTTAGATGTAGGTTTCTCATAGATACAGTGTATCTGGTTGACAAAGTGCCCTTCTATTCTGAGTGTATTGGAAGCTTTAACAGGAATCGATGGTGGATTTGACAATGCTTTTTTGCATCTATTGAGATAATCATATATTTTTTCTTATTTAGATTGTTGATATATTTACTTACATTGGTCAGTTTAAAAATGTTAAACCAAGTTTGACTTCTTGGGAAAAATTCAAGGTCTCCGGCCCCTTTCAATGGCTCCGGGATGCAGGCATTGGCACTCTAGCCGCAGAAACTGCATCCGTGCCTCCCCAAAGCCCTCCTCACGCTCTCCTTTCCAACTTGAAACCTCAGCTCCTGATTTTCTCCTGGTCTTCTTCATGGACAATGTGGCTTAGATCTACGTTCCTATAGCTTTCATCTCAGCTTACCTTCCAAGACAACACTCCCAGTATTTGCCTTCTGGCAGGGAACCTCAGAATTTGGGGCCAGAGGCACAACCTCAGGCTTTGTGGGACCAACTACGTTGTCCCTCCCTTTCCAGCCTCTCTCAACAGACTGGCATACAATTTCACACATTTATTTATTCACCTGTAATTTTATTAGCTCTCTCATTTATAACACAGAACGGAAAATTACAAATAAAAAGAAGATATATAGTCAAGTACATATATGATTACATCTACAAATATATACATTAATATGTTACAGAATTACATAAATTAAGCATAAAGTAAATTAATGTAAATATGCACATTACTTTGAAATATTAAATACCAAAAATCCAGTGTGGAGTAGAATAGAAAGGAATTTCTTTTATGTCTGTGGTTTCCTTTTGCTAAATAATGTGTGACAATACGGCAGAATAAAATGGAAATCTAATAAGGTTCAATATTTCAGATTCCTAACTTTTTGATATGATTTTTGTGCCTGTGTATGTAACCGAGGGAAAAGATGGCTGAATGTAGAAAACTTGTTTCAAAAGGCCACAAAAAAGACTATCACGTAAAGCAAAGAGGCTAAGCCAGATAGAGTAAATGGCCCTGAGGAAATGGCCACAAAGAAGAAAGTTAGGAATTAGCAGCACGGGCAATATTTCTGAATACAGAGACTAGGAACTATGGACTGTTACCCACACTGCAAACACTGTGTTCTCACAGTAAGCTTTCATTTGGTTTTCTGGACCTCAGGACACAGTTCTCCATGGAAACAATGTTTTAACAATTTGCAGGCTGGGCTTTGAGACCAGTGGTCCCTTTATCTATTATGTAGCTAATGTGCTAGATATTGACAAACAAAAATGGTAAGAAAAATACCACCGTATTACCAGGAATGAAAAAAAAAATGAACATGAAAGAAACTATTGAGTATTTTAGAAGTGTAAACTCTATGGGCTGCTGAAGAGGAGTCACGTTCCTGTCATGTGGCTGAGGAGATGGAAAAAGACCCAATCATGGGGCGCCTGGGTGGCGCAGCCGTTAAGCGTCTGCCTTCAGCTCAGGGTGTGATCCCGGCGTTCTGGGATCGAGCCCCACATCAGGCTCCTCTGCTATGAGCCTGCTTCTTCCTCTCCCACTCCCCCTGCTTGTGTTCCCTCTCTCGCTGGCTGTCTCTCTCTGTCAAATAAATAAATAAAATCTTTAAAAAAAAAAAAAAAAGGAAAAAGACCAAATCGGATTCTGAAGGATATTTCTGGGTTTTAAAGATCTGTGGCACTACTTATCACCATAAAATTTCTGGGGAAAATACATGGATTTTCCTTTTTTTTTTTTTTTAAAGATTTTATTTATTCATTTGACAGAGAGAGAGAGAGAGAGAGAGCACAAGCAAGGGGAGGGGCAGGCAGAGGGAGAAGGAGAAGCAGGCTCCCTGCTGAGCAGGTAGCCTGACACAGGGCTCCATCCCAGGACTCCGGGGTCATGACCCAAGCTGAAGGCAGATGCTTAACGACTAGGCCACCCAGGTGCCCCAGTACATGGATTTTCTTACCACAGTTGCTCTTCTTTCTCTCTTTATCTATGATTTAAGGGTTTTTTGTTTTGTTTCGTTTTGTTTCCTTTACCGTAGAGAGGTAACAGGGAACGCAGTGGCCAATAGAGAGATTCTCTCTTGTCTGCCAGGGTGGAACAGAGCAAGGCAAACAGAACAATTACAGAGAGGAGTGTCTTACAGAGTATCAACAGAGTGGAGGCAGCAAAACTAGGGGGATGTGACCTTCTGAAGGGAGGAGGAAGAAGGAAGGATGTGACCTAACCGGTCTCCGTGGGTGTTGTCAGAGGACCAGGACTGCGGTGGCACCTGCAGCCTTGAGCGGGGCAGTGAGGAGCCTTCAGAGAGGGACCCCAGTGGGGTGTGTGAAGATCACATGCTTATCATCTAAAGAGAGAGGACCTAGCATTGAATGAATATTTAGTTTTTAAAAACCATATCAAACTATTACCTTTCAGTTTCAAATGCTTTGATATAAGGTGCTATCCAAAATAGGATTCCTTTTAAAAACCATGGATTGAGTGCAAGAGAAAGGGCATTACTGGCAATACTTTTGGCAGGCATTTCTTTTATACCCACACTAAGCTAGGGACAGGGGATGTCCACGACACAGTTCCCTCCCTCGAGGAGCTCATGGCACATGTGACGATGCAGACATAAACTCATAGTTGCCTGGCGAAGTGACAAGTGACATTTAAAAGAGATAATGTATGCACTGCTATGGAGGACCAAGGGGGAGCAGGACCGACAAAGCAAAAGATTCCAGAAAACTCCATCCCAGATCACCGAACTTTTGACTTGGCCCAGAAGGACCTCCTCTTGGCAAGCTCCTCGAGGTCATTATGCTCGCAGTTGCTGCTGTCTCTTGCATTTTCTTCCTCCCTTTACCCACGTCTCCCTCAGCCACCGTAGTCTTGGCAAGTGGCAGGGGAAGGGGAGAAAACCGCTTCATTAGTGGAGCCATTTTACATCACAAGATTGCTACATCTGCCAATGCAGATAGAAAAGCCTCGGTAAAAATAGCTTCAGCTAAAAATACCAAGTCAGCTACAGCGACCCCGAAGCAATTCTGTATCCATACTTGTTTCAGGCCAAGGCTGAAATCAAGGACAGCATATGGACTCCACAGCCTCCATTTGGGAACGCCAGTGCCATCTTCCCACGAAGCAAGTACCTGCTTGGAATTAGTATCATCAGCTGAGGTGAAACAGAATCACTATTCAGAGATTATTAGCACAAGAGACTGTAAAGTAAGGCCATGGATTGGTGTGTAACTCCTGACCATCTACGATGGAAATGAATGAAATGAAAGGAATTGAATGAAATGAAATGAAAAGAATTCATGAATGAATTAATGAAAATGAAAGGAACGAAGTCATCTCCTTTGGGAAGAGACACAAACGGCAGGTTGGGGGATCAAATCCCAAAGATAACAAAAACAGCTCTATTGGTTGTATGAAAGCGAGAAGAGGACCAACAGCCTAATGAAGGTGCTGGCCCCCAAAATCTGGAAGCCAGGCTTCCCGGGGAAGAAGCAGGAGGGAGAGGCTGAGAGTTCCTTACACCTCAAATAGATAAGAGAGGCACATAATGAACTACTGGGACGTCATCAAGATAAAAACCTTCTGCACAGTAAAGGAAACAGTCAACAAAACAAAGAGGCAGCCCACGGAATGGGAGATGATATTTGCAAATGACATTACAGATGAAGGGCTGGCATCCAAGATCTATAAAGAACTTCTCAAACTCAGCACCCAAAAAACAAATAATCAAGTTGACAAATGGGCAGAAGACACGAACAGACACTTCTCCGAAAAAGACATATGAATGGCTAACAGACACATGAAAAAATGTTCAACATCATTAGCCATCAGGGAAATTCAAATCAAAATCACATTGGATTACCACCTTACACCAGTTAAAATGGCCAAAAGTAACAAGACAGGAAATAACAAATATTGGAGAGGATGTAGAGAAAGGGGATCCCTCTTACACTGTTGGTCGGGATGCAAGCTGGTACAGCCACTCTGGAAAACAGTATGGAGGTTCCTCAAAAAGTTAAAAATAGAGCAACCCTATGATCCAGCATTTGCAATACTAGGTATTTACCCCAAAGATATAGACGTAGTGAGGAGAAGGGCCACATGCACCCCAATGTTCATAGCAGCATTGTCCACAATAGCCAAACTGTGGAAGGAGCCGAGATGCCCTTCAACAGACGACTGGATAAAGAAGATGTGGTCCATATATGCAATGGAATATTACTCAGCCATCAGAAAGAACGATTACCCAACATTTGCATAGACATGGATGGAACTAGAGGGGGTGACGCTAAGCGAAATACGGCAAGCAGAGAAAGACAATTATCATATAGTTTCACTCATATGTGGAACATAAGGAATAGCATGGAGCACATGAGGAGAAGGAAGAGAAAAATGAAGGGGGGGAATCAGAGGGGGAGACGAACCCTGAGAAACTCTAGACTCCAGGAAACAAACTGAGGGTTTCAGATGGGAGGGGGGGTCGGGGGATGGGCTAGCCCGGTGATGGGTAGTAAGGAGGGCACATATTGCATGGAGCCCTGGGTGTTACACGCAAACAATGAGTCATGGGACACTACATCAAAAACTAATGATGTACTGTGTGGTGACTAACATAACATAGTAATAATAATAAAGAAAGAGACGCATACATTCTCCCTCAGATGGCTCCAGAACTAAGCAATAAGTGAAGAAAATCAGATTGAGACCATTTCCAGCTGGAGAAATCTTCATCACTGCCAGCCATGGAAACGGTCATTTCTGGAAAAAGGCACCTGACCAGGAACTCTATTCCTGAAGCCTACTCCTTTTTCACACGTTCAGGAAGTATTCATTGAGCACCTGCCATGTCCTGGATGTTTTCCTCTGCTTTGGGGCAAAATCCCTGAACTTGAGTTCCTCTCAGCATACTTCTAGGTTAATTAGAATTTTCTAGATATGATGCATCCAAAACAAAATATAGAAAAGAAGAGGACAGTGAGGATATAAAAATAGCTGCCATTACAGTTTGTTTTAATTAAAATGCATTTCTTGATCTCATGGATGGCCTTTTTAATAAGTGAAAGTGATGCTTTAAACTTAAAAATAATTTACTAATAACATAGTATTTTATCGATTTTGTGTAGTGGAGTTCCATCACTGAAACAGTTTGAAAACCACTGATCTACGCTAGTGTCCTACACCTGATAGGAATCCCTTCCAACAGCCTGGGTCCGTGTTCATCTGTCTCGTCGCTCCAAGGACAATGTAGCCCGTGCCATTTTCAGATGTTCTACCAGAAATTTCTTCTTTTTACCTTTGTTACCTCACATGTGGATTTTTTGCTGAGCGACCCCTCACTTTGCTTTCCACGAAATCCCATGGCGTCATCTGTTTCTGTTTTGCTGTCACACCTGTTATTACGGAAGTTCCTATGCTTGTATGATCTAGTTAGGCTTGGCCAAAGGAACGACTCCAAAACTTCCAGGCTTAAAACAAAAGCAGTTTAGTATCATTTCATGATTCTGTGGGTTGACTGGTGCTTTTCCCGGCCGTACCCGGACCTGGTCGCGGGTCTGCATTCAGTCGGCTGCTGGGCTGGGGTGGCAGGGGTCTCGGTTCCCCTCCCGATGGTCTTTCCACCCTGCTAGCTTGGGTAGCTTTACAGCTTGTCGGTCTCAGTGTAGCTGGACTTTTTACATGGCAGCTGGCTCCCGAGAGTTGACGCTGCCAACCTCTTAAATCCTGGGCTCAAACCTCCCCGAATGTCATTTCTGTTGCATTCTGACCAGAAGTTAAAGCACGTAAAACAAGTTGTAAGGCCAGGCTGATTCAAAGGGAGAGGAAACCAATCCCACCCTTCCACTTACTTCAAAGCAGCAAGAGCCAGCAGCGACGGTGAGAAGGTTGGTGGCCGCATCTGTGTACAACCAACTGCAGCCCAAAAAGCATTTTCTTCTTCTTCTATTGGTTCTAATGGCCAAGAGAAGTTTATGGCTGTGGTCCTCCAACGTGCTGTCATCGCAGAGCTGAACACATTATTCTTTGAAGACCTTTAAACTCAGATAGGGTCTTTTCCTCCCTGCTAATGGGAGGCAAAACTTAACCTCTATCTTTTTTGGGGTCTCCAGCTGGGTCCAAGAATTCAACAGACATAAGATGGGTTAACAGGAGAAAAGTATGTGCATTTCTTTTCACATGTACACGGAAGTCTCCACACACATACACAAAACAACAACAATAAAGAAAGACTCCAAGAAGTGGCAAAATATAAATGCTTTTATACCAAGTTGAACAAAGACAGGCAATTATGAAAAAGTAACTAAGTCACACGAGGAAGCTAAAGGAAGATGAGAATTATTTAACGCAATCTGTGTGCAGAGAATCCTCTTGGCCTCTACTCCCTCGTCCCCGGTGACAAGAATGTTTCTTTCCTCCTGATACAGAGGGGACATCTCTCATGGGGGAGTTTTTCTCTTGCTTTCAGGAAGAAAAGGATTGGTCAGGGCACCTTTCTTGGTCCTGCTGTTTTTCAGTGCCTTCGGCTCCAAATAATCCTTCCACCAAAGGGCATATTTAGTGTGCCAACCCCACGAGGCCTGGGCATCTCCGGTTTGTCACTAGGACTTGTTACCAAGCCATAGTGGCTTGCTGCTTTTACTTACCATGTTGAAAAGCTGGATGACCAACTAGCCTTTTTCTAAACCTGCCAAGCACCCCCCTGCCCCCGCCACTTTTTTTTTTCAATTTGGTAGTTTTTCTTCCCAATCTTTTGCTAAATGTCATTGATTGGTTAAAGTAGCTCTTTCGAACATTCTTGGTGATACTGAATTGGTCCTCTGGGCCGATGAGTACTGTCTTCTGTGCATGTGCTTTTCTTAACACGTTTTCGATTGTTTCTGTGGTTGTTTCCATGGTGATCGTGTGCTTCTTCAAATGAGCCTTTTCACAACCTTATTGTTTTCGCATTTACTGGAGGTAATGGAGTAAAGAATGCTCCTAAAAGGACCTACATACCAAATGTAAGTATAATAAACACACACTAGACTAACGGTAATGCCAGGGGCAAAACGCTATCGTTTCGCTATGTTCAGACTAAAATGACGGGGCATGACTGTTACCGCCCTCTGCTGGTTCATGTCTTTGCTCCAAACGTAGTTTTGCTCCTCTTTGTGATGGCTTGCAAGTTCCAAGTTGAGTAGGAGTTTCCGAACGTAACGAGAAAGAACAGTCTTTGGGAGACTCCGTGGAGTATGATTCACTGCTTTACAAGCACTAATTGTCTGCTTTTAGAGTGCTTAAGTACTTGCACTTACAGTCAATTTTTAAAGTAATTGTGTTTTTGTAAAAATAGCATTTTATGAGTTGAATGAGTCTTGAAAACCGTGGTTAATGTAGTTAAGCCATCCTAGTCGAATGATAATCTATCAATTTTTTTTTTTTTGAGAAAAAAAGATTCTCCAGCATTTACAGCAAATAATTTTGGGTTTAGTTTCGATGTAAAGACACTTGCCCTAATTCTATGTACTTCTTTTGATGCGACTACAAAGTAAGCTCATTCTCTCTCCTCATTTTGACCACAACTCAGCCTGTATTGGCTCTAAAAGAGCCTTTCCACGTAGTTCTGGTCTAACACGGCTGCTGTGCGCGCAGCTCCCACGGGGAACGTTGCCCTTTCTTCCGTGGGGACCCGCTGGGCCCGGAACCTATTTCTGCTGCTCGTAAGTTCCCTTAGTGAGTGTCCTGGCCCCTCCTCCTGCTGGTGGGGAGGCCCCGCGGAGGTCTGTCTCTATGAATCACCGCAGCACCCGCCTGAGGGCCTTAATACGTGCTCAATAAATAGTCCTTGGAGAAAATAAGTGTCCCTGACTATGCCTCAGAGCCTGGACCACCTGCGCCTCCGTTGTCTGGCTCCGGTTCAGGTCTTTTCTAGGCTCTGCAACAGCTCTGTAGAAGTGGAGGAAGTCAAAGTGTTTATTTTGATGATGACTGCTATTTTTAATTTGATCAGTGTCGCTTCATAAATGAGGGCGGCCAGTGGCTGCTCCTTTTTATTACATTTCCACTGCAACTGCAATATTTAAAGGCTTGTGGAGAAATAGCATCTCCTGCGTTGTGAGCAAGAAGCCAGGGAGGTAGCCGGGTGCGGGGGACAGCGGGCTCAGGAGCGCTGTCTGTGCCACTGCCTGCGGTGCCGTGTGGCTTTGGAGGTCCCTCCCGCGTGGGCTCCACTTCCTCGCCCTTCAGCGAGAATCGGGATTGGATGACCTCTCAGCTTGCAGCCCAGTCTAATGACCTTGGCTTCTACTGAGGTTCTGTCATACGGAAGAGCCGTGACTTGGGTCTCTCTCTTGTCTTCGGACTCCTGGGCCAGGGATCTTCCCGTGGCCCCAATTCGTTTCTCCCCCTTCCGTGCTTTATAGAGCTTCTACAGTTAGAAGCAACTTCGCTTCGAAAACGTGGTACTAGAGCGCTAATTTGAAGGCACTTTCTACTAGGATTCTAGTCTCTTTTTCTTGATGTTTGATAGCTACGCTCGCTTATAGCAAATGTTCCTTTTTCCATCTTGAGTTTCTCCTCTTTCTGCAATACTCTGCTTTTCCTCTGATTTAATTGAATTCTGTTTCTGCTACCTTTCCAAAGCACTAAATTTTCCTTAAGTCAAAAGCCTGTGAACATATCTTCCACAAACTTCATGAATGTTTCACTCTGCTTCGTCATGTGAGTCACTGGTGGAAATCTAATACAACGAGAGAATAAATGAAATAAAGCTTCCTAAAATAGTTCCCTCATGTCACTCCCCCATGAAAAGCCTACATTCTATCTTTCCCCGAACTCTTCTTCATATGTTTGATCCCCACTGGGCAAAGGCCCAGTGGTCAAGGAGAGAAGCCTGCATTCAGGAGCTGCTGGCTGCTGAGAAAGGCGGGGAAGGGAGTAAGATGTGAAATTATGGCAGTAAGCACATAAGGCTTTTACAAAGGGGCTTGCATCAAAACTGAAGTGTAGGTACCAGGACAAGGTCAAGGTGAGGCTGTGTGGGAGGCAGCTGTTCTGAGGCTAGAGGATTCTACAGAGACATCTTGGTGGACTCATGAACATAGGGATAGTAGCCGCTGCCATGGGATCTCACTGGAAGGCTTGGTAAAAGAGAAAAATAAAGATTCAGAAACAGAACCCTAAACACCTCCGACTTTTATAGGACGGACGGAGTATAAGAAGCCCACAACAGAAAACTGAGTGGGAGAGGATGAGGGCATAACTGTATTGAACATTCATCCATTCATTTCCCCAACAAAAACGTACAGTGCACTATTTCAGGACCTGGGAATTCAGCAAGGATAAGAGAAACATACTTTTTTCCCTCAAGTTTGAATTTTGAGGAGAGACGAACGTTCAACTTATAATTGCCCATTGACTGAATTACTCTTTGGAAAAGTATCATAAGGTGGCATAGAGCTTGCATGAGAGAACATGGCAGGACAACTGCACCCATTCCAGGGGATTCGGGAAGGTTCTTCCTGAATAAGTGAAGTTTGATCTGACTTCTGAAGGCTGAGCCAGCATTAGCTAGGTAAAGGGATGGCAAGGTCACCTCAGGCAGACAAAACTGTGTGTGGACAGGACAAGAGAATCAAGCATTCAAAGGATGGAAGGACTGATGGGGTTGAGAGGCAGAGGTCTTGCAGGACAGAGCCTTGAGAAGAAGCCGGGTGACTTAGGTAAAGCACACAGCCTAGGAGATTGTTCTCTTTATCCTACAGGAAGTGGGATGTCTTTTTTTTTTTTCAGTGCTACAGTAACTTTTTTTTTTTTTTTAAAGATTTTATTTATTTGCGAGAGAGAGAACACAAGAGAGAACGAGCATGAGGGGGGAGGCAGAGGGAGAGGCAGCAGCAGACTCCTCGCTGAGCAGGGAGCCCGACGTGCAGCACGATCCCAGGACCCTGGGACCATGACCTGAGCAGACCCTTAACCGACTGAGCCACCCAGACATCCCTACAGTACCTTTATTTAACAGAGGAACCAGGCTGCAATAGTCTGCATGACTGGAGCAGATGGAGATCATCTTTCCAAAGGGTGAAGCCTGAGCCCAGCTGGCAGCACACGGAGGTTAAAACCGAAGCCCAGATATCCTCTTTCCCGGCCGTGCCCAGCGCTGCCCGCTCGCGATGCGAGATGAGAGATCGCACAACCACACTCAATGAAGGAAGAGGTCCAACTGGGCAGAGGCGACATCCCGACAGGAGACAAACGCTCCTCGAAGAGGATGCGGAACCAAACGTGCAGTCTACCCTCCGCTATTCTCCGAAGAGCAAGGCCAGTGGAGGGGAGGAGCGGGAGATCATGTTCTCCACTCTTCAAATAAGTAAATCCTACAGGATGGGGTTGGCAGTCCATCAAGCAGGAGACTAGGATGAAAATCTAGACTAGCTAGCGATCTCTGTGCCTAAAGAAAAGAAGAGCAATGGTAAGGGAGAAGAGAGGAGTGTTAAAATGCCTGAAAGTATTAAAAAGAAGAGCCCCCTCTCTTTTTTTTCTTAAATAAGACAGGAAACGGCATCTTGTCTTTTCCTCGCAGCAGCTGCAGCACACCCGCTGGTTTTCAGGCAGCACGATCTCTGTAACAGGGGCTGTTGATAAGCTCGCTCGCTCGCTCGATTGCGGGGGGACAAACACGAGGCTGCCTGCGAATGTGAGAACTCGCTCTTCCCACAGTGCCTCTTACAGGTGCTGATCTCGTGCTGGATCTACAGAGGGGCCCCCAGCACCTTTAGGTGCTGCAGTTAAAGCTTCTGGAATATCGCAGTGGCACAATCGACTGGTTTTGGGGGGCTGTGTCTTCCTTCTACATGTAAAAACTCGTTTGGACCAGCTAGAGTTAAAGTATGAGCAGTAGTTTGGGTTTTGAGCCACAGAGTTTCAGACACCAGCCACAGATCCTCTGCCCAATTCCACTACACGTTCTTTTCTGAGAAACACATTCAGTGGTTGAGTGTTAAGTACTGTGGTTGAAAGACATGACCTGCTCGCCACCACCTGCCTCCTTCCTCCATGTGACTCTCACAGCAGCGGGGTCTGCAGGCAGGAAGGTTGTGTCTGTTCCCTCTCACCCAGGAAATTACTGGGGGACCTGGTGAATGGCACGGACAAGGTGGCCCACGTTGCCCGAGGTGACCCCTGCCACAGAGATGCAGCCGTCCTTTGTCATGCAGATGAAGAACTCCTTGGTCGTCCGCTCCACCTGCTCAGGCTTCAGTCCTGTGAAACAAAACACGCCATCTGGTCGGTCAAGGGCTGCCAGCTGTGGGAGGAGCCCTCCTTCTCCGGGCTGGAGACCAGCTGAGTGCGCATGCTCGTGGTGCAGCCGGCCGCGCCTTGTACTTCTGCCGCCATTGATTTGCAGGCCAGGGCCGGTCAGGATGGTTGAGGCAATCCATGCCCCGTTGATTAGAGGGTTGGAATACGCGGGATGGATTAAGAGTTTCCACTGTGACTCCGCCCTGTCGGCTTCAGCATCTCTACAGGCCACAGTGAAGGCTCCCACAGGCCCACCCATGTTCTTGGCCCAGGATTGGCGGAGACCAGCATCAATGCCCTGGTCGATGAGATGGCGTACAGCCCACCATCCTTGTTACCATCACCACTGGGAAAGCCTTGGTCTACTATGTCAAAGAATGCAAAGAGATAGTTTTTCTTCACCACTGTCGCTATTTTCTTCCACTGCTCAGGGACAGGGTCCACTCCCGTGGGACTGTGGGCACAGGCATGCAGGAGAAGAACACTTTGCTGTGGCATTTTCAAAATGTCCTCTATAGCACCTGTGAGGTCAAAGCCGCATGTCTTGGGGTCATAGTATTGTTTTTTTTTTTTTTAAAGATTTTATTTATTCGACAGAGATAGAGACAGCCAGTGAGAGAGGGAACACAAGCAGGGGGAGTGGGAGAGGAAGAAGCAGGCTCATAGCGGAAGAGCCTGATGTGGGGCTTGATCCCATAACGCCGGGATCACGCCCTGAGCCGAAGGCAGACGCTTAACCGCTGTGCCACCCAGGCACCCCTGGGGTCATAGTATTGTTAACCGTGGAGCTGCATGCCCGCGTCCCTGAAGATGGGTGTGTGATTTCTGCAGGATGGTTTGGACAGAAAAATATCTCGACTGAACTTTAAAATTCGTTGCAGAAAATTGGCTCCAATCCTCAAGGCCCCGGTTCCAGAAAGGTCTGCAGGGTGACATACCGGCTGCTTTCAACACTTGGGTGTTCTCACCCAGGGCTACTTCTGCAGATGCCTTAACAAAATTCAGCACGTCCTGCAACAGGCAGGTATTCTTTGTCCAAATTTTTTGCAGCAGTCTGGACACGAGTTGCCCATAAAGCTTTCCATTATCATCCCAGCAGGCACCAACCCCCGGATGCCTCTTTTTGCTGTTGGTGTCTCTCTTAAAGGCTTCTGAGACTCCCAGGATGGGATCTAGAGGCCCCATCTCCACATGGGTCCACCAGGATCTGGCTCCAGCAGAAGCCACAGCAGCAAGGTCTGGGTGGAAGGTGGTGGCGACCCTGGGCAGGATTCGACCAGGATGCGGCAGGGCCATGGCAGCGGGAGGGGGTGGGGGGTGAGGGGAGGGAAAGCAGTGGATAGCTACATGGCAGGGCAGAGGGCCACAAGTGGGACGTCTTTAAGCAGGAGAATAACGTGATCATATTCTGACTTTAAAAGGTTAGTGTGATTGTGGTGTTTCTTTCCCATAGAAGTGTGTGTTCTACCTCTTCCCGAACATCTCAGGACACCTACCATACACTATGAGTACGTGCGGAATAGACACCTGACGGTGATGAAGGAGCAGAGAAACGAGCTGGGCAGACAATGTTCCTCCATGTCCTCTGGGTTCCTAACAGCCTTAAAGTTCCCTAAGCACTTCTCTTTCTTCTTCAGCCAATATTGGTTGAAGGGAATCCCATCTGTAGAAATATTCTTCGTCATCTGCACTTTGTTAAAATAAACTCGTTTCTTTCTGTTTATGTGCTGCCTAGAAATCAAGTAGAGTCAACGATCAGTTTCCCTCCTCTGTGGAACAATTACTGACTGAGCACCTGCTAGGTTCCAGGCATTGCACTTGGCTTTAGGAGGAGTCCAAATCACCACACCAACAACAAGGTCACTTCAATAACAAGGGATGATCATATTTTATCAAAAGTTCATACGTAGTAGTTATTCGGGGGGTACTCTTAAAGTATTTTCCAGTAAGAAATAAAGTACAAATGACAGTTCAGTTTTCAAACCAGTCCAGAAAATCTTATGTAACTTTATGGTAGTAACTAAAGAATGAGCTCAAGTCCCTTCTCTCTCTCTCTCTCTCTCTGTGTTTGTCTGTCTGTCTTGATGGTAAAGAGGTTGCACAATGTTTCTTTTCTACATATGAATTTCTAGCTAAAATTCTGAAACAGATGAGGTTTACCTCTGGTTTCCTTCCATTTCCTTTCTACACTCTGTCATAGTGGTGTCTTCCCTGTAGACCCCCGCGCCTCCCGCCTTCTCCTGCAGCCCGGCCTTGAACTAGCCCCCTGCCCATGTGCAGCTCCGCACTCAGGACAGCCCATCCCCCAGAGGTGTCCTGTCTGTTTGGACAGACGCACTTGTATCACCTGGCGTGAAAACCAAATACATGGCTGGGTGGAGGTGGGCTTAGAGAAAAGGAAGTGCAGAGGACTAAGGGATTTACAGTCTACAGGGAAGACAGACATCAAACAATTACCTAATTATAATTGGGATAAGGATAAGACGTTTAGGGTGCTATGAAAGCATATAATACAACCAAGGCTGGGATTAGGAAATGCTCACTGAGAAAATCGCATTTAAGGTGACCCATGAAGCATGAATAGGAGTCTTTGTATAACATAGAGAAGTCCTATTCTTCCATGTGAGCTCCTCTTTTGTTCTCATCTAAATCCCTGGTTCTTCCATAAATGTCCTGGGCTCCAAAAGCACCATCGTTACCAGATCAACCCCAGGACAAGTACACTGACAAGGCGTCAGCTGCCCTGGACTGGGAGCCCCCAGGGGAATCATGTCCACCATCTACACCCTTCTGACCAAGAGTCAGATTAATTGTGTCACCCAGGGAGTCTAAACTGCGTGTGTTAAGAAAACAGGCTTCGGAGTCGAGCCACAATGGCTTCAAATCCTGAGCCTACCTAAGGAGCCAGACAACTTTGGAAGCATTACTTAACCTCTTCAAGCTCCAATTTCCACCTCGATAGAAAACATGGCTGCCTTTTATTTTTGTATCGATAGGATGATTTGACTTCAATAAGCAGAAATCCCTGCTTAAACCGGCTTATACAATAAGGAGATGTATCGTCGTCACAGGAGTGGTGGTAGATCAGAACCCTGGTTACACTTCTCTGAGATTCTCTCAGTCCACCCCTCTCCTTGTGTGAGCTTCAACCTTGGGCAAGTAGCAAGAGTCCAGGAATGAGATTAAAGGTCATCATGGACTAAAGAAGAGAAGTTTCCTTCCATGGCTCTCTCTTAGGAGTAAGGTTACATTCCCAGAACCTCTGACACCTTCTCCATCAAGCTCTGTTGGCCAAAATTTGGTTATATGCTTCTTCCTGAGACAGAAACGGTCGAAAGGAATGGAAGGATCCTCAGACAAACCAGAGCCAGCCTCATGCTGAGCACGAATCTTACAGACCCAACGCTTCAGAAACCAGTAGTCCACTTGGGCCCTTCAAGCTTTCTGTCTCCAGCTTCCTTCTGCAAACATAACCAGCATGCCCCACAGATCCCTGCTATGCCCAGCCCACCCTCAACAACAACTCACCCTGAACACTGGATCCCAACAAGAGCTCTGGACAATGGGGACCCCCTTCCATCTTGGAAAAGCCAGCCTCAGACTTTTTCAAAGCCTTCTACTAGGCAAATCTAGAGCAACCCTACAGGAGAAAGCCTGCTGGTGGTGGTGGGGTTGGTGTTCGTTCCGAACTATTTTAGTTCTTCAAAATGCAGTCAGCATGACCTCAGGTAGCTGCCTCCTGATACTCTCCCTCGGCACTTCGCCTCTTCTAGTTTGTTTTTCTAACCCATTTGGCACCTTACCTTAGTTTCTACTTGTTATCCGGCCCCTGGGATTGCTGACCCAGTGTAGAAAGTTTGTTTTGGCTCTGACCTTGCATTCCTCTGGGGACGTGACTTTCAGTATTTACCTGTCTCTACATGGTACCGCAACTGCCAGCAACAGGTGCCTCATTCTTCGGCCCCATCCCGACCCACAGACCGAGGCCAGTCCCGCCTGCCCCAGGAAGGCGATGACAGGAGGGAATTCTGTGCCGGAGACTCATCTCTCCCTCCCCTCCACCCCGTGAACACTGCTTCTTCAGGGCTCTGCACATGTAGGAGGAAAGCAATCTGGCTGAATCGATTGCATCTTGTGTGTGAATTATTAATACCTGTTGCACCCTTAAGCTTGTATTTTAAGCCTATTTCTGGGTTTTATTTTTGAATTTTTATTATTTATTTATTTATTTTAGGGAGGGGGCAGAGGGAGAGGGAGAGAGAGAATCTTTTTTTTTTTTTTTTTTAAGATTTTATTTATTTATGTGACCGAGATAGAGACAGCCAGCGAGAGAGGGAACACAAGCAGGGGGAGTGGGAGAGGAAGAAGCAGGCTCATAGCGGAGGAGCCTGATGTGGGGCTCAATCCCATAATGCCGGTATCACGCCCTGAGCCAAAGGCAGACGCTTAACCGCTGTGCCACTCAGGTGCCCCAAGGGCGAGAGAGAATCTTAAGCAGGTTCCACACCCAGTGAGAACCCGCCACGAGGCTCGATCTCAGGACCCTGAGATCACGACCTGAGTCAAAACCAAGAGTTGGACGCTTCACCGACTGAGACACCCAGGTGCCCCTATTTCTGGTTTTTAGAAGTAAGCAAAGGTAACAACATAAAGCAAAGTGTTCAGTGTTGGGGGTAGAAGATGTTTCAGGCCGGTAGAAGTCACTCCTTCCTGGGAGGTGAAGCCTCCCCAGGTTTACCCTCAGCTGCCTCTATTTTTACATTGCTTACTCTACTTCTGAAATCACGGAGCCCATAAATGTTTCCGTTTTTCGAATGACTTCTATGGTCGTCACAGTGGGTACACAGATAAGGGAAAATACGCTCCGTTTTCTGTGTGTGCCTTGGACTATGGAGTTATGTGCTTCCCATTCTAGCTCTGATTATTACCTCTGTGTTTTTCTGTCTCACTTAATAGAAGAGCTCCGCAGAATGAAAGGCAAGAAGGGGAATAAATTAGACTTATCTTAAGAAAGGAATGTTAGGTTTTAAAGTGTAAAATAAGTACTTAATTGTGTCTTGAATTTTAGTACAGTACCCCCCCCCCCCCCCCGCTTGTCTGTGGAGGATACATTCCAAGACCCCATTGGATGTCTGCAACGAAGGCTGGTACCAAGCCCTATATATACTATACTTTTTTCCTATACACATGTACCTGTAATTATGTTTAATTTATCAGTTAGGCACAGTAAGAGATTCACAACAGCAAGCAATAAAAAAACCCAATTGTACAATATTTACAATATACGATTATTACAATATATTAAAAATTATGTGAATGTGGTCTCTCTCAAATATCTTATTATACTGGACTCACCCTTCTTCTCGTGATGATGTGAGATGATAAAATGCCTACATGATGAATAGAAGTGAGGTGAGTGACGCAGGCGTTGTGATGTAGCCTTATGCGACCTTGACCTTCTGAGGATACATCAGAAGGAGGAGCGTCTGCTTCCTGACCTTGGTTGACCAACTATGACTGAAACCACGGAAAGTGGCCTTTAACCCCAATCCCTGGCGCTTGGAATTTCCTGGGTACTGGGAGTGCCTTGGTTCAAATGAGGAGACCCTGGGTGGCCCTGGACAGCTTCAGGATGGGGGCTGGTCACCAGAAAGATCACACCGTGATCAGAAGCTTGGACGTTTCGGGGTGCCTGGGTGGCACAGCGGTTGGGCGTCTGCCTTCAGCTCAGGGTGTGATCCCAGCGTTATGGGATCGAGCCCCACATCAGGCTCTTCCGCTATGAGCCTGCTTCTTCCTCTCCCACTCCCCCTGCTTGTGTTCCCTCTCTCACTGGCTGTCTCTATCTCTGTCAAATAAATAAATAAAATCTTTAAAAAAAAAAAAAAAAAGGAGCTTGGACGTTTCATCTCCATGCCGCATTCTCAAGCGAGGGAAGAGGGGCCAGAAACCAAGTGAATAATTAATCATATCTATGTGATGAAGCATCCATAAAAGTCTCTAAAGTGTTCCAGAGCTCCTGGGTTGGTAAACGCATTCATGTGCTGGGAGGGTGGCACGTCCTAACTCCACGGGGACAGAAACTCCTGTGCTTGGGACCCTTTTGGACCATCCTCTGTATCTCTTCATTTGCGTCCTTTAGGATATTCTTTATTATATCACAAACTGGTAAATGTCAGTGTTTCCCTGAGCTCTGTGGGACATAACAGCATATTGTTGAACCTGAGGAGGGTCACTGGAACCCCCAATTTGTTGTGGCCGAATCAGAAAGAAGTGTGAATGACCCGGGGACCACTGCCTACAGTCAGCATCTGGAGTGGGGCTGCCTTGTGAAACTGAGCCCTTAACCCGCGGGGTCTTCTGCTCACCCCAGATAGACAGGCTCAGAGCTGAGCTCAATTGTAGGACACCCAGCTCGTGTCAGAGGATTGGTCAATGTGAGAACACCCCCCCCACATCCGCTGTCAGAAGTGGGGTGAGTGCAGAGCAGAGGAATAGAGTTTTCCTTTCATTTAGTAACGGGTGGTTATCAGGGTCATTACCAGATGCTGTCTGGTTGTACACACGGACCACATGTCGCTCCCTGAGTCAGAGATGCATATGAAATTGTGTGTGATTTGGGGGACTCTAAAAATGGAAAAAATATCTGTAATTAACCATTTACCCGCACTTCTCACCAAACCTGTCCTTGAACAGCAGAACAGGAGCCTCTGAAATGATCCACACAGATCCTTCTTTCGACAACTGCCGAGTCTGGGTCAGCAGGAGTGACTCCAGATGTTGTTATAAAGCTGACTCATGAGAGGTTTGAATAAACTGACACAACTTCTCACAATACATCAGATCTGTGTAACTCTCATAACATAAATGGATAGGACAATACGAGGGCAGCACAGGAAACAGACTTGCTTTGGGGTCTGATTTCGTGTCCAAATGCAAGGACACAGGGACATGACTAAAGTCGAGAAAATCTCCATGAGCCAACGAACCATTTTCCAGGAGCTGCTGAGGACCAGCGACAGCGAGTTACACAGGAGGACGGACGTGTCCGCCACTCTCAAGTCCACACCGAGGCCAGTATGCAAGTTTGTTTCAATCGGATGGGCTTCGAGTTTGAGAATAAGCACATTGTTGCTTAGGATGTTTATCTTCCTTCCTAAAGTGATACTAATTTTGTTATCGCAAAAAAACAAAAATGGATGATTTCTGGAACATTTATCTGTTTACCGTGGCAAAGCCAGGAAATAGGTCTATTGACATTCAAAATAAGAAACATATTTGCAGCTAGGGGGAGAAAAACAATAGGAAAAAATAGTTTCCAGAATTGAATACCTTTCAAGCGTTTATAGATACTTTGTTTAATTTGAAACACTGACAACAGTTAAGTCAAATGGCATTGTACTTTTTATTTTCTGTTCGAGAAGCACAGACTGAAAGGAGCCAAAAGACTGAGAAATTTAAAGCTACTATAAAATGGCCCTCATTTTTCTTAATTAAAGAGTGTGCTGTTCTGACTCAGAAACGGGCCTGAATCAGTGAATGTTTCATAAGAAATGTCATTTATGGCCACCCTTGACAGGGATAAGAGAATTAAATTAAAAGCCTTAAAGAATTTTAAAAAATTAATAAAGACTAATCACTTGGCGTTCATTCATTATTTGTTTATAAAGACTACCACAAGGGTCGTTTCCATTTTTTTTTTTAAATGCATTTGCTTTAGCATTTAATAAACACACCCCTTCTTTGCTTATCCCTGGCAATGCAGTCTGTCTGGAATGACACGAAATTCCAGATTAACGGAGTCCAAATTAATGAACTCTGTTGGCCTTGCCTGTATCAGGTCAGAGGTAATCAACTGCTGATTTGCGGGGGGGGGGGGGATTTTTTGTAACATTCCCAGAAAAAGAATTCGTAGCTGCCTGACAAAATGATGGCACATTTCTCCTGTGGCCGCCAGAGGTCTACTCACCACTACAAATACTCCAGGCCCTGCGGCTGATGCTGTGAGCCAAGACAAGCCGTGCGGGCAAACCCACCGGGAAGAAACACAGGCTCTCCGGCCATCCCCCAGACCTACTGAATCAGAGGCTACATTGTAACATCGCTGGGCATCGCTGGTGCAGGAAAGTTTGAGAAGCACCATTCTAGGTTACAGAAAGAAAACACTTCATGTTCTATAACTGATCAGAAGTAGCAGAATTGAAAACTCAGAGGATCTTGCCACCTAGTTCCAAGCTGGATCTCCTGTCACCAGATCAGCTGGTGACCACTCTCTTAAGGGCTCTCTTCTTAAAACCACTTAGCCCGAAGGAGCGCCTGGGGGGCTCAGTCGGTTGAGTACCCTACTCTTGATTTCGGCTCAGGTCATGATCACAGGGTTCTGGGATGGAGCCCTGAGTAGGGCTTCGTGCTGCGGGGCCTCTGCTTGAGGATTCCCTCTCTCTCCCTCTGCCCTTCCAACTGCTCACACACTCTCCTTCTCTAAAATAAATAAATCTTCAAAAAAAAACAAAAAACAAAAAACAAAAAACAATTGTCCTAAAGTGTTTCTTTTATGCAAACTCTATTCCCAAAAATTATCATAGTCATGAACGTTTCTTGTTTAAGCTCTGATTTATAGATATTTGGAGCTGAAAGGGCTCTTAGATTTTCTCATTGTACAGAAGAAAGCCCTGGGCAGAGGATTTTCAGAATATGGCAGTCTCAATGAGATTCCCCTTCCCTCCATTTCCAAATCCACAAGATTTGCCTCTCAAGAGCGAGGATCTACTATGGGTGTAAATGAGGCCCTGGACTCTCAGTGGGGACTCCCCGTCCCTGAAACTTCCCTTGCTAAGGAAGTAGTGCTGAGCTGGGTGAGCTCGGAGAAAGGCACTGGGCTAATCAATCAAGATGTAGACCCCAGGGGTAGGGTGTCCGCCCTATTCTACTTGAGAGTGTCCAGATTCCCCAGGGACATAAAAGTTTGGGCAAGTCTTCCCTGCCATGGGTCCTGGGAGAGCCTAGGGTGACCTGAGAACAGGGCTGCTTCCTAGGTGCCTCAGAGAGGACTGTCTGCCTCTGTACTAGGCTCACGGGGACGAGACCCCTTGGCCTGAGAGTTTCCTGATTTTTCGAGTAGCTCTAAAAAAATAGGCCTGAACTCCAGTTGGCCAATGGAGGGGAAAAAAAAAAAAAAGAATCAGGGACCTAAAGATGTCCAGAAGCCAAAGAGGACAAATAGATTCAACAATCACATTGCACACCCAATGGAAGAGGCCTGCTGGATCAGACAGATGGGTCCCTAAGTTAAAAAAATTGAAAGAAGCACTTAGGAACAAAACTACTGAATAACAAACGAAAACCTCACCGATTCGGTGCATGAATGCAGAGGGTTGATGGTGATGGATGAGATCTGTGTTAGTGGCCTGCAAGACTGGGCACCATCCACAAGTCACAGAGTAAAACATGCCACGAGCTGGAAACCACAAGGTGACAGGGTGAGAATTTGGGAAATGGATGCAGGATACCAACCATTTGAATAATAGACATTCTAAAAGAAGAAAGAACATGCGAGGTAGAAGAAATAATTTTAAATCACTTAGGAAATTTTCCTAAGCCAAAGAAAGACAAGTTTGCAGAGTAAAAAACACTCAGAGTTTTTGGTTCGACTGATGAAATGAACACATGCTTAGTCATATCTGGGAAAAACAAGTTTCTAGGCTTTTCCTTTTTTGACTGTCGCTGGACTTCTTATCTGCAACACTGGAAGCTAGAGGAGATGGAAAGAACCCCCAGATTCCTATACTAGGCTTTTGCAGTTGTTTACCTGTTAAGGTGAGCGGAAGATATTCAAGGACATGCACTAATTCAGAGAATAAATCATAGAACGCCCCATCTGAGGTAAATACTCGAGAAAAAGCCCTTTCCAGACACCAATGAACTGGACAGAGACTTCAATACAAGGAAAGGGAAAGTAGGAAAGAATCAGAGATAAATAATGCATTGGTTTTTAGAAATACATCATTAAATATTAATGGTTAAGAATATAATGTGTAACATAAATCTTGCACACGGACCCTGAAGACAAACAAGCACACAGACAGTTGTTAAGTAAAACCCTATGTCCAACTATTTCAGCAAAGCCTCAGAATTAAGAGTGCAAGAGGAAGTAAAAACATTCCAGGGTTTAATTAGGGGGCTAGAGATGCCTGGAAGGAGGAGCAAAAGGGAAAATGAAAGAATTCTGAAGATTTCGTTCCATTAGGTTATGAGCAAAACATGATGAAATCAGAAAGAGGAAATCAGTAGGGAAAGAGTGGGTCTCGGTGGGAGAAACAGCTTTGAAATAATAGGGCAACAGAGGCACTCGGTTGGCTTTCTAGTGACCGGAAAAGCCAGGTCATTAGTTGAATGGCACATGATGGTAAAACTTCTAAATTAACAAGATGAAAATGGAATGCATAGCCCTATGATGAGACCAATAAAAGTAAGAAACGAAAACAAGGAACAACAATGTTAAGCGAAAACTGTAAAGTATCAGAAAAGGAATAGGGTTTCCTTTCCTCTGCGTTATTTGCCTTTTTGTCTGGCACTTGTCTTCCTTCTTAAACTAGATGCGAGCTCATATATTTCCTTCTTCTTGAAAATGTAAGCATTTAGGGCTTTTTTTTCCTTTTCCTAAGTATGGCTTTAACTGCAATGATATGTAGCATTTACCTTTCTTTGTAATTCTATTTTCTAAAAAGTTGAGACTACTTTTGACCCGCTGATTATTTATTCTTATTTCTCCAAACCAGGTTCTTTGAGGGATGCAGTGAGGCATGACCTTTTTGGTATTGGTGTCTGATTTAATAGTGCTGTGGTCAGAGATTGTCATCTCTATGAAGCAGATTCTGTTTTATTTTTTTAAGATTTACTTATTTTAGAGAGGGAGAAAGAGAGAGTGACACAAACAGGAGGGGCAGAGGGAGAGGGAGAGAGAATCTCAAGCTGATTCTGCATGGAGCACAGAGCCTGAGATGGGGCTCGATCTCACCACCCTGAGATCACGACTTGAGCTGAAAATAAGAGTCGGACGCTTAACCGTCTGCGCCACCCAGACGCCCCTCTATATGAAGTAGACTTTAAAAATTGTTTGTTGATAGTGGCTTTATGGCCCCAAATATGATTTTTAAAAAAAAGATTTTATTTATTTGACAGAGAGAGAGACAGCCAGCGAGAGAGGGAACACAAGGAGGGGGAGTGAGAGAGGAAGAAGCAGGCTCCCAGTAGAGCAGGGAGTCTGATGTGGGGCTCGATCCCAGGACCCTGGGATCACGCCCTGGGCCGAAGGCAGAGGCTTAACGACTGAGCCACCCAGGCGCCCCCCCAAATATGATTTTTAGATATAATGACCATTTGATCAAGCTTGCTTTTTCTTGCCTGCTTAATCCATCAATTGCTACAGAGGTAGTTTTGGAATCTCCCACTGTCATGGTACGTAAATTTCATATGTACATTTCCTCTTGTAATTCTTCCAAATTTTGCTTTATATATTCTGAGGCTATTTTATTGAATCTATACAAATTTAGAATTGCTGTAATTTCCTAGTGAGTTGAAACTTTTATCAAATGTAGTGATCTTCACTGTCATCAATGCTTTTGCTTTAAGGTTTCTTTCATCTAAGATTAAAATGGCCATCCTACTTTTGTCTTTGTAGAATTTGCCTCATAATTCCTTCCCCTATCTTTTTTTATTCAACCTTACTGTGCTCTGAAGTTTCTTATAAACAGAATGTAGCTGTATTTTTCTTTAAAAAAAAAAAAGATAATGTATTTGAGAGAGAGGGAGTGTGCAAGCAGGGAAGAGCAAAGAGAGAGACAAAATCTCAAGAAGATTCCCCGCTAAGCATGGAGGTTGACATAAGGTTTGATCTCATGACCCTGAGATCATGACCTGAGCTGAAATCAATAGCCAGATGCTTAACCAACTGAGCCACCCAGGAGCCCCTGTAGCTGGATTTCTGAAAAAATCTGGTCTATTTTTATCTTTGGACTGGAGATATTCGTCCACTTATAATTACTGTGCTTATTATTTCATACTTTCTAATTGTTGTCCCCCCTCCCATCCTGACCCATCTAGGTTTATCTTCCTTTAATGCTTTTCTTAACCTCCTTTGGATTACGTTTTTGTTCCATACCTTAATATTGTCTTTCTAGTATTTTCTAAGTAATACTTTGCTTCTATTTTTTAGTAGTGACCCAGAAAATATAACATGGATATTTAATTTAGCAAAATGTAAAATTAACCAATGGCTTTACCCTCCTCCAAAAGCATTAAGAGTCTTAATTAGTTTTTTAAAAAATTTACCTCCCTTCTGGACTTCTTTGCTATTTTTGCACAGAAATTTAGATCTATCTAAATTTTTGTAGCCTTATACATTAGGCGTTATTATTATTATTATCAGTCAATGTTAATTTTCTTTGTTGACTTTTTTGCATCTCAGACTTTTTCTGGGCTCATTTTCCTTCTCTCACAAGGAATTTACTTTCGAAAGGGTCTGCTGATCATGACTTTTCCATTTCTGCTTATCTAAACATGTCTTTTTTTGACCTTTATTATTATTTTTTAAAGATTTTATTTATTTAAGAAAGAGAAAGCACACACAAGCAGGGTGGAAGGGCAGAGGGAGAGGGACAAGCAGACTCCCCACTGAGCAGGGAGCCCAATGAGGGGCTCAATCCCAGGATCCTGGGATCATGACCTGAGTCAAAGGCAGACGCTTAACCAACCGAGTCACCCAAGTGCCCTGACCCATGTTATTAAAAGAGATTTTACTGATATGCAATTCTAATTGAATAATTTTTCAGCACTTTGAAGATATTATCCAATGTCTTCCTGACTCTCCTCGTCCTTGCTGTCGATTAAATTGTCATTCTGTTATAGATTTGGTAACCAGGCACCAAATCTGCCTATTGCAGAACCAGATTCACCTGCTGACCTGGTCTCCTGTTTGGTTAGCATCCCCTTTCCTTCTCAAAAGTATCCCGCTTCGGATGATAAATTTCGTAGTTAGCCAATTATTAGGCAATCTATCCTTTCCCTCTGGCTACTTTTAAGGTAGTCTTTCTTTATCTGTAGAGTTCTGCAATTTTGTTATATATCTTAGTGTTGGATTTCTTTCTATTTACCCTGTTTGGGATTGGTTGGGTTTCCAGACTCCTAAGACACGGTGTTTCCATCAGTCCTAGACAATTCCCAATCACTAACTTTCCAAATTCTTCTTTCTTCCTGTCTCTGGTTTCTCCTTTAGGAAGCATTAGACATATTTTAACACTGGCCAATTTTGCTCCACTGTCCACATCCCTTAATTGCCCAGATTTTCCATTTCCCTGCTTGTCTCTGCTGTCATCTGGGAAATGTCACCAGCTCTATTCCCCCCATCATCGACTACGTATACAGTCATTAAGTCTCCAATTTCCAGGTTTTCATCTTACCGTATTCATTGGTTCTTTTTCACATCAATCTGGTCGATTTTCATAATCTCTTATTACAGTGTCGTTCTTTCAATTTGCCTTTGTCTCCCTGTAAGCATACTAAACATACTTATTTTATACCCTTCGATAATTCCAATATCCATCATTTTTGCATATCTGACTCTACAGCTTCCTGTTTCTGCTGAATCTTCCTTGTAATGGCCCCCATCCTCCTTCCTCATCTGTGGGAGGGAGGTCTGGTTTTAGAGGGTGAACGTTCTTCCAGTGGTCTGGGAACACTTATTCCCTTAAGGGTCTTACCATCTCAGGACCACATTAAATGTAAACTTACGGTTTTTCAGACAGAGAGTAGAAATTCTACCCCTAAATACTTGTTAGTATGGTCTTGAGGTTAGAAATTTTCACAGAGTTTTTTCCTACCTTCCTCAAGTCACATTGCACCAAAACCAATATTTAGGTAGGTCTGCTCACTATCTTCCTCTCCAAAGCAAGTTCTCGGTTCAAATTGAGCATGCCACTCATGGAGGTACAGTTTTATGAAGAGGGTCTCATATGTGATCTCTTGCAGTGTTCAGGCTCTAGGCTTTGTCTCCTAATCCCCACATGTGGACTGTTAAATTTCAGGCTGTCACCAGGCCACCAAGATACTTCCAGAGAAACGCCAATGCCAGTACGTGCCCCATGGATTCAAGATTTGTCATTTCTGAACATTAGAGAATTTCCTTACTTCTACCAGCTACGTCACGTGGTATCTATCTAGCTATCGTCTATCTATTACCTATCTACCCATACCCATATGTTTATGCAAATATACATCTAGGATTTTTAGATAAGTTATACTTAAGTAAAGAGATTTATCTGAATATCTTGTCTGCCTTATTTCCAGAAATGGGACCAGTCTTCTGTGTGTGTGTGTGTGTGTGTGTGTGTGTGTGTGTGCGCACTTGTTGGCTTGCTCAAGAGAGTCTAACACTTCACAGGACCTTACCCTACTCCTTGAATGATTTCAGTGTCTCGAGTGAACTGCCTCACTCTCATACCCTTCCTCAACCTTCTCCTTATACCCCGAAAGCATTCTAAGATAGGTTTTTGCTTTGACTGGATTTTTGTCATATCCAGTAGCAAGAATGCAGAGGCTGTTCTCCAATGGAAATATAAAATGATAATCACATGCTTCAGTGAATTTCTGGGCTACCGAATAATTTAATAATGATACTAACTAATGCTTGCCAAATACAGAAATGAAGGCACGAAAAGAAAAGGTAGGTACATGTCAGTAACCCAAAAACATAGACATCCCTATGTCTTAGAGGACACTGGGATATTGACCATTAATAACTGATTATGATAGGTATTACAATACTTTGAAATGACACCCCAGGTGTTTGAAGTATACTTTAAGTAAGGAAAAGTATCTTCCACCTAGGCGAGCCACTCTCTTGACTAGGGAAACATTTTTCAAATCCTATAGACAAACACGCAATGACAAAGCATAATATCAATAATTTCTTTAATACAGTAATTGTTTGAGTTACATGTAAGGCTTCCGTCCTTGCCCTTCATCCCTTCCTCCATTTCCTTCTTTGTTCTCCGTGTTCTAACTTTCTGTCAGAAGCTACCTCACAGTCTTCTTTTTATCAAGCTAATTGTGTCACCTACTTGTTGAAACTCTACGTGTGCGGCTCTGTCTGAATGTCAAGGCAGTATTTACTACATTCTTCCCACTTTCTTAAATCACGTGTTGTAATGTGCTTGTCCTTGGATGACTTCGCTCAGAAGAAACTGACTGATCTTTCTCTGAGTGTTACTCCGGGTCACTCTGCAGACTCACTCGTGTTGTGTCATTCCATCACATGCCTTCTGTCATTAATATGCAAATCTAGGAAATGAAGGAAAGAGGCTTCAGGAGTTAAATTGCCTCGAATCAAATTAAGAAATTATTGTGGGTACGTTTTGGTTTCTTAACTGATGGATGCGTGGCAGGATAATTCACTGAAAGATTAAAATGCGTTTCTTCCTGTTTCCTTCTAGTGTTCATAGTTCTGGGCGCTGGCCCTCACTGCAGGTGCTTCTGGCAGGGCAGAAAGCGGAAGCTCGTGGAGGGCAACACCTCCACCAGCCTTTTACAAAAGTCGGAACTCACTGGATTCGATGTATTCTGTGCCCTGCGGAGGGAAGAAACTCTTTCTGTTATTTTCTTTCTTCTTTCCTTCCTGCCTTCCTTTCTTCCTTCTCTTTCTGTAGTGAGATCATAAGGTACAGATGTATTGGAGACCCGCATGCTCACTTTGGCAGCCCCTCTGGAGGAATCTGTGGTGTAATGAGACCCCCGTGCTTTGTGGCAGAGCAAGAAGACGCTCTGATTGAGCTGAGAGTGTGCTCCTGTCTGGGGGTCACAGGCTCGGAGAATTGTGTGATCAGCGGTAGCCAGGATGGGCTCAAAACACAGGTGGGTCCTTCTCCCTTTTGAGTACCATTCAGGCCTTCTAGACCCTTGGTGTCTTAGAGAGGGGAGAGGGACATTGGTACCCATAGAAACAGAATTTTCTGCTGATCCCCTCAGAATGGGGATCCCAAATAGAATCACTTTAAATTAGGGAGATGGTTGCATTGTGGTGTCCATGAATTGAGGTTTGCAAATGCATGTCCTCCACAAGGATCTGTCATAGAAGAACAGCACTGTCCTGGCCCCATGGCCACGAGGAAGTGGAAGGTCTTGAGACAAAGATACCCACCTTGGAGATTCTACCCACCTTTGAGAAAATGTATGTGAAAATCTGTGTAAGTATAAAGCGCGAAAAGTGATTATAATTTTAAAATAAAATATGTGTCAGGTATTGCTTGAAGGACTTGGAGTCAGAATTCCCTATGAAACAGTACTCAGAAAATTGCTTTAGAGATTTACATAACTGATTTCCAAAACGGAATTGTAACCCGAAACATCATAGTAGAGCTTTAAAACAATTTCAGGGGGACCTATATGCACTTTGAATCTCACATTTGTCAATCTCCCTGCACTCTATGAATGTTCTTCATCTGCTTGAGTTTGGTCGAGCCAATGAAATGGCCATTTTGTTGGACAAAAACTATAGACTCTCCGTGATTTCATATAGTTTTCCTATATTAGTGAGAAGACTTCTGGTTTCTGGTCAGACATGGGAAGAGCTTGCAACTCCTCACTTCTGTCTTTACAGGAGAAAAGCTGGGCAAAGTAAAGATCAACAGCTCTTCTTAGATCCGTCAGAGGATCGAGGTCCTAAGCCAACTGTTGCCCCGAATACTGGAGAAAGGGACAGGTAGGTAGGTAGAGTCACAGTTTGCTTTGAGAGTTAGAAACTCCTGCTAAGACTGGGCCCCCCAACACTTTCATGAATTTGACCTCCAGGAGCTCTGACAGTTCTCCTGTGAAGACTGAAGAAAAATCCCCTGTGTGTCTCGCAGAGTATTTTGAAATATACCCAGAGCATTTTGTTCTCCTTAACAAAGAATGCCCGAAGGGAAACTATTTTACCAAAGCTTCACCTATCAGCCTCACCCACTCCAGCTCCCTCACTGACAGACTGAGACCCAATCACAGGATTATAAACGCCTCCCCCACCCCCACCCCTCGCCGCCACGCCAGCGGGGCTTCAGTATTGTGATTGGGGAGTACCACTAAAGGACTGTGAGCCTCAGACTCTATTTAAGAGTTTTTAGGAAAACCAGAAGACAACAAGGGCCACAAAAGCAAGGACACTTAAGGGAATTTTAGCCTCAGACACCACAGCTAGAGCAAAGAGCAAACACGGCCTAACTCCTGGCCAGATAAACATAAGGCCTTACACGAAGGCCTCTGTACCTCAGCTCTTTTTATCTCACGTAATGGGAGAGGCTCTGGTAGTCAGGAAGCACTCAAGGACTATCTCAGAGGTGACAGTGGGGACACACTGTGCACCATTTCCCCAGCATTTAGATGCCAGTTACCCACAGGCTACGTGCACCATTGCAAAAAAGTCCCAAAGAGACATCACCCAACTTGAAGGATGTCCACCAAGTTCTGGGATCACAGATTAGCAGTATGGGGAGGATTCATCTAGGGCTGGTCCAACCCTCACTTGCAGGTGAGAAAACTAAATTCTAGAAAGGACAAGCACTGCCCTATATCGTATAAATAGTGGGAGAGTTCCATCTAGAGTCGGCTTTCCTCTCTGAAGACATGTATGTGCAACCAGCAAATTGATTAAACAGGCTGGACTCTTGGGATGTTCACTTAAAGCTAAGTTTATTTTTTTGTCTCCTGCTGTTCCTGTATATTTGTTCAGTGGTGGAAGTTTCTTCCTGACCTCTGAATGAAAAAGACATTTACTTTTCATCAGCAAGTTCTCAAGTTTAGTCATTTATAGTGCCCAGGCCTCCGTAATGAACAAAATTTCAAATTTGACTCAGAGTAAAAATCTCACGCTGTCCCATCCTCCCGTGCACACACCCAAGCCCGGGCTGCTGAGGCCTGACCCCTCACAATGGGAAGGGAGGGCTGGGTCCGGTCCCCTTCTCTTTCTGCTGCAGACATTTCTGACCCCATCAGGTTGATGCAGGGAGAGCAAGAAGTGGGAAGTTTTAAGACGGTTATTTGCTCTCTGAGTGCCGAAACAGTTGAAGTCTGACTCTTTTCCCTCCTGGGAGCATTTCTGAGAGCTTTCTGAGGACCCTTCCCAGCCATCGGCAAACGTTTTCTATAAAAGGCCAGGTAGTAAATTTATTAGGCTTCGTGGGTCATACAGTCTGTCTCCGCTATTCAATTCTGCCACAGATAAGACATCAAAGAGAGGGTGTGGCTGCGTCCCAGTAAATATGTCTTTACAAAAGCAGACAGCCAGCCTGTGGGCTATAGTTTGCCAATTCCTGGGCTCTCTCACCTGGGGCAGCTCCCATGGAGGGTTCTCTCGCCCTGGGCAAATGGCATTTATTTTGTGGTTGCTCACTCCCCTCTCAAGCCTGTGGAAAGAGGACAGCACCTCTAGCTTCTCCTCTCCTGAAGGCTGGTGCTTTTCTAGAGGCCCCCTGAACAGGTTCAAAGGCAAGACTTCATTCCTTCTCTTCAGCATGGGCCCACCAGATCAGGTCAATGGGAAATGCTCATGAATTGTTTGTCTACTCAAAAAGCTGAGTTGACCAACCCAACAATCTCCTTCACTCTGCCATCAGAATAGATATCTGGGCACTTCTGGACCTTACATTCTTCAGTCACGAGTCAGATCCAAATCCACTCCATCTAATGCTGGGACACAAGGCTTCTAAGTGGTCCTTCCCAGCCCCCATGCTGCTTGGCGTAAGAGGCACGGGCAGAACTTACAACACACTGGCAGCAATCTCCAAATAAATAATCTCCACAAATCCCTTCAGTCTCCAACCACACAACTCTTTTGGCCCTTGGCATAGGTGAATTGTCTGACATGGTTTAAAATTTCCATGGGATTCTATATCTCACAAGTCACCCAGCACATGGCATCTATCATCTTCCTGGGTCAGACAAACCAAGACAGGAGGTGCCCATTTTCACGCTGTGTGAATGAAGCCCCCATCCCAGTCTGGTGCTCAGCAACCATCCGTTCCTATGTTTCTCTTCCTTCCATCTGAATTCCAGTCCCCCAGCATGTCCCACACTGGGGTCGTCTCTTTCCCTAACACAAATGTTTATTTTTATCGTAACGAGGCTCTAGAAGGTGTGATGAACACACAACAAGTTAATTCATGCGAGTTCACAATCTCCCGCTTTCCCCCCTGCACGGATTCAATGGCGGGGAGGAGTGGGCAGAACAGGAGAGGACAGATGTGAGGGGAGAGAGGAGAAAGACACAGTGAAGAATAGTTGTGAGGCAATTATGTGGAGGGAGGAAAGACATGCTGGGGGTGACAGGGCGGCTGCTGCAGTGAAGACTCTGGGGGAGGAATTTTTGGGTGCTTGGCAGTATGCGTTACACACTCCGTGAAACCACTGAGCCCCCCTTTCAAGAAAACCTGTAAGAAATATCTGTATTACTCTTGGGAGGTTTCTGGAAGAGTCTGCACTTGTTATTGTCAGGGAGGATTGGTGTCAGCAGAAACAGGCTTCAAGGGGGCTGAGCTCTACTCAGGCCGAGTTCTGAGTTGTTTGAGAAATACAAGTATGGACACTAGATTTTAGTGCCCGTGTATGTCTTACCAGTCACCTTTAGGGAGGGTATCCATGTGGCCCAATGGATCCTAGCAGGCCCTGTTACTGTCTCCTGTCCCAGCACAATAACAAACAACACTGTCTTTCACTCTCAAAAGTGTCCTGGTTTGGCTGACACATGGTATGGCCGCTCTTCCGGTAACGGACAGCTTGCAACCCTATTGCGGTGCTTCTCAATGCTCACAGTGCTGAAGATTCAGACATGCTTTCTATTGTGAAAAAATAGGAGTCATCAATTATTTCTACTGACAAGAGCAATTTGTGACTTAAAAAAAAACTGCTCCAAGAGTCGGTCACACATTTGATCCTCACAGTCTGGGGAAATGAGGAGTAATTTAATCAGCCCCTGTTGCAATGGAAGGGACTGTGATTCAGCATAAATTGGCCCGAATGCTGCTGTGGCTCATCAGCCTGGAGACGCTTCAGCCTCAGTAACGCAGGCAACTGATCCTGTCCACACGATCCTAGCTCCCTGCACAAAGACCTCCCTCCCCTTCCTCGCAACCACAATACTTGCGGGACTTTCCCAATAAGCAGCTTGTGTGCCACATACCCCCAGAGACGTCTGCCACGTCCTTCATATCATACTCTGCCTCTCCCTGGTCCGGGGGAGCTGCCTCCCGGGTACTTGAAGGAGCCACATTCTTGCCATAGCTGATTGAGTCACATGTAAGGCTCTTTGTCTATACCAATGTGCCTCCCTCGTTCCCCCACTGTGCACCCCCACCCTGCTGTCCATCCTGGGGGGGGGGGGGTGCAGCAGAGCTGGGCTCCACGGAGAGGCTCAGAGAAAGGCTCTCTGCTGGCCACAGTTGGTCACTGGCTGCTACAGCAGCGAGCTCGTGCAGGGGGGTCCTTCATTTTCTGGCTCTTAATCCTTATTTCTGTTGGAGCTCCAACCAGGCCGAAGGGCTTGGTAGGAAACTCTGTGTAATTTTTATTCTCTTCTCTCCCCTCTCCACCCACTCTTTTTGGTCAAAACAAAGCTCCCAATCACATCACTCCACGCACATGGATACTTGGTGAGGGGCACGCAAACTTGGAAAAGTGTCCGATACCTCACTCCATCCTATCACATCAGAGTTTTTCTAATAATTAGAACTATTTGAAAATAGAATGGCGTGCCTGGTTAGGTCATGATTTGTCCATAATACCAGCAATTTTCAAGGACTACCTGGATCTGGGTGCTTCTCCAGAGTATTATAGGAGTCCCTTCATTGAGTGAGAACTTCAATGTCAAGGCCACCAGGATACCTGCAATTCTGGGTCTGCTATTCTAACATTAAGCTACTGACTATCCACAGACAGACTTCAGAGATGTGACAAATTTTGTTTCAATCACGGTGCATGGATTAGATCATGTGACTTATAAACAGGAAAAAGAGAATGGACAGAAGATGTATTTTCTAGGCAAAGACACCCTTTTGCTTACATGATTATGCTTCTCCCCTCACTCTTAATTTATTTTTTTTTAAAGATTTTATTTATTTATTTGACAGAGATAGAGACAGCCAGCGAGAGAGGGAACACAAGCAGGGGGAGTGGGAGAGGAAGAAACAGGTTCATAGCGGAGGAGCCTGATGTGGGGCTCGATCCCGTAATGCCGGGATCACGCCCTGAGCCGAAGGCAGACGCTTAACCGCTGTGCCACCCAGGCGCCCCCTCACTCTTAATTTAATTAATACTTTGGTTTGAGACGAGCCATTCATTTCAGACCCTTTATACTCTTGACTTACCTACTTAGACCTGAATGTCAAACCCTTTTATGCTATACTTTATAACAGCGCAGAGGCTGTCTGCAGTGGCCTGGTGATGGATGAGCCCAGCCCCTGCCCTGTGGTGTGTGTGGCAAGGTGCCTGGTACGCTCCACTTCCCCTTCAAGGAGATGGGGTTGGGAGGTCCTTTATCACTTCCTACTTTCCCGTCACATACTATTCATCAGGGCAGGATAATTGACAGGATGTATACCGAGTTATGAGTAATAGTCTTTCCCTAGCAGCACCTAATCTTTTATTTGGTTGCCGTTGCCATATCATTAGCATTTCTTACCAGGGCAAGAGGTCTGCCGAGCGGAAGAGCTGGCAACCGTGTGAGGAAGTGAAGGCACAGCAAAGGTTACTACTTGACTTCCATTTGCAGAAAATGCACGACTTCGGAGAATCGAAGACATCCAAGGCAGTCTAAATAGTTTTTGAAGGCTTAGTCACACCCTCACATTTAAAAATATAACCTTACGTAAGCGGGGTGTATGCAGACCATATGTGATATCCAAACCCGTTCGCTCCTCTGCGAATGAAGGAGCTGCGTCCAACCCCGGTGCTCTCCCTCCACCCAGCAGTTTGCTAGGCACTCAAGCGTTATGAACACGGAGATAATGAATTCTAGAAAATGTAACCATCAAACCGCCGTCATTCAAATGTGTTTATGCATATAAATATTTGCATTTACCCCGCAAAGACCATATAGTCAGATATTAAAAAATATATATTTCCTTTTACCTGCAAATAATCTAGGAGAGTGACTCTGCTCTGCTGGGGCACAGGGGCATGAAAACATTGCCAGCCGAGCCAGGTCTGGCCAACTGGTGCTCTTCTGCCTTCCGGAACCTTCCCCGTTCCATTCCCCCATTCCCAACCCCATTTCCAAAGCTCTCCTCCGGTTTGTAACTTCACAGTGAGGCTTTTTGGAATTTTGCAGCTCTTTATGTGGTTCTATAATGTTTTTGGAGAAAAGCTAAAGAAAAAGAGAGGGAGAGGAAAAAGGGAGGGAGGGAGGGAGATTTCATTCCTTGTCTCTTTATTACCATCTTTCGCCTTCCCTGATTCTCTATCCTTGCTGTCTCTTTAAAATTATTAAAACCACCTTAAGTCTAAAAATACAAGAAAAGCACATATTATGATTCACTACTTATGCAAAAATATTTATTTATTAGCCAGCTGATGGGACTGAGGCCTACTACCCTGCACATTTTTTTCTCCTCTGGCCTGCAAGCTTCTATCCCCGTTTGGGTTACAGCACAGGGTAATACCAGCAGCACGAGAAGCAGCCTTGGAAGACCAAAGTCTGAATTCCTGTCGAGCTATGAATTCCCCATTTCATTTCTGCCATGCAGATTGAAGATTTATGCAAATACACACATATGTAGATACACATATTTTTATGTGATGATATTGTCGGTAAAAACTTCATTCCCTTCTTTTGCTTTATTCGGTATAAACTGGCAGAGATTTGTTTTGCCCCAAGTTTTCCACAACTAACAGAGTTGATTTTTTGAGGGCGGAGTAATATAGTTTATTTTTGCTTTCAAATAAACAACCGACATTAGGAAATCGAGGTGTATCGTGTGTATAAGCCTGCGCCCCCGGAGCGGGAGGCAGCCGCTGCTCCTCGCTTACTCTCTGTTGTGTGAAGAGATCATCTAAATCCCTTGAGTGACTGTTCAGCTAAAATTTAGAGTCTCTTAATCTTATATTTGATGCTAAACCAAATAGGCCCTTAGGGAAGAATTAAGAACAAGCCAGACAGCATAAAATTCTTATTTTGTTAAATTTGAAGAGTCTCTGTTGCACGAGCTATGACTGGAGTGAGAACTCTGTTAGTGTATATACTGTCTGCCCTTGAAAATAAAGCGCTCTAGGACCCAGACAGACTAAAGAGATTCAGTACTTTCATCTTACTATTTGCCATTCAGAGTATTGCCCTTGCAGAACCCAGAATGTCACTGAGATTAATAGATAAGGTCATGCCTCCAAGACCACAATGAATCAAAACTGGGGTTGTGCGGGGTGGGGGTGGGGGGTAGGGAGAGGAGAGGTGAGTAGCAAATCTTGACCTAAATGCCATGAGCTTTCTTTTGTACTCGCGAGTCTTGGATTTTGTCCACAGAACACTAACATTATCCAAACAATAGAAAATAGAGAAGATTCGTCAGTAATTAGCAAAGCTTTAAGGAAAAAAAATGAACATGAATTTCTAAGAAACGAATTTTTTCAACACTAACTCTTCTCTGGGTTGATACTGTCATAACTTAAGATATGTTTTCTCGTCTCAGAAAAATTATTTTTTGTGAACACATTTTTCTTTTTAAAACACAGATTCTGCCTAAAGTCTAAGTTGAAATGAAAGTAACCCAAATCCTTCTCCATAAGGCTCGTTGAATTTTTTTGTTTTTTAAGGTCACATGTACAGTAATCACTTGTATTTATTGCTCTTGCCACAAATTTTCCCCAAGGATTCTTTGGGGTTTGTTCCTACATTTATTTGTGAATAAGATTATTTCTCTTTTTTTACAGTTCTTCTGTGTGGATATAGTTTTGCTAGATGCTTCAGTAACTACCAGGCCCCATCATTGCTTCCAGACGCTACAGCAGCTTTTATTCAGCACCAGGGTTCTGGTGGGGACTTGCTGCCTCTTTGGGACACCACGCTGCGCGCATGGGGGCTGAGCCACACTCCTGCTGGGCACTGCCAGGCTGCTGGGTGCTAGTCTCTGCCCTCCTGTGGGCGCCACTGCTTGCCCCGTTCACTTTCCCCCGGTCACCCCAGAACCCACACACGAGGCCCTGAGATACTGAAACCTCAGCTTGGTTGGGGGGGTTCTGAGTTGTAGAACGTTCCTTGGAAAAGTGGGAAAGGATCTTTACCTTCCTTTTAGTGCTATACACCTATAAACTGGTCTAGAAATACACACCCCAGTGTTCTGTGAAACAGTTCTGTATTCACTTACCATTACTTTGCTCGTAATCTGTTCGAAATGAGATTCAGGCCTGAATGAGTCCACGGGGCTGCAGCAGGAGACGATCTGGAAGCTAAACACAGCCATCACTCAATCTCTAGTTTTATAAGGAGATCTGCCTGCTCCTGTTTCTTTTAGGATCGGTTTTCTGTATCTGTAGGTTTTTCTTTCCCAGGACTCATTTTGGTTTTCATGTAAAAAGACTGCTACTTACCCAGGCCATATCTGAGTCCCAAACTTGGACTTCAGGGGGCATGACACTCCAGGTAACGCAACCCTCTCTGGCGAGAACAGGAAGAGCACGAGGCAAGAATTCTCCCAAACCCCTCAAGGAAACTTATTCTTTGTAAACTTCTGTTATAATACACGCAAGCCACTAATTCCTATCCACTGCATACAGCCATTCTTCACTTCTCTTCTCTGTGCCTCAGTCTCCCCATCTGTAAAGTGGGGATAATAAGAGTACTCAACGCAGAGGGCTTCCATGAGGCTTAAATGAGTTAATAGTTTCGTGCTTAGACAAGGGCTTACAGGGTGACTGCTATTTAAGTGTTAGCTATGATTATTTCCCTAGCTTTTTCGGATTCATTGTGTCATATCCTGTATTTCATTAGCTAACACAGTGGTTTTCACAGGTGACCTAAGTTTGTTTGCTTTTCCCTTTCTCTTTTTTTATTTTTGTCTCCCTACTTCCCTTGTGAGGATTTTCCTTTAAAACATCCTTCCTGCTTTTGTTTCACTTGTTTCCTAGGATTCCTGATAGGGTTGCTTTCTCATTCATGTAGCTGCTGATCTCAACTCAGTTTTCCCTTCCCGCCCCAGGCAAAATGAGAAGGCAGGCAGCGCTTGAGAGTCAGAGCAAGGACAAGCACGACTGGTGCCCGGGGAGGCCGGATCTAGGAAGGAGGGACGTATTAATTAATTACCCCAGAGGAGGAGACGGAGGCGGCTGAAAGCAAAGCGTGCCAGGCTTCCCCAAGTTCAGGGACAGGATGAGACTTTCAGACCCGAGGAAGGTCAGCAGGTGGAAGTCCCAGCCCCGCCCCTGCTTACCGTGAGCCCTGTGTGCAGCAAACCCAGGGCCGCTCAGCTGTGGGCTTTCTCCAAAATCAGCGTGCTCCTCCAAGCCAGGGCCTTGGGCCTCGGGCCTCGGTGCATTCTTTCCTTCTTCCCGGAATGAGGGCCACCTGTCTTTGTGGAAACCGTGCTCAATCTTTCAGGTCCCAACTCTTGGCCAAGAGCCCTCCCGCACCACTTCCTTGGTGGCACGTGGTTTGTTCTGCTGTCCTTCCCTCGTGCCACCATCACAAAATTTACTGGGGGTCCTCGTGATGCCACGGGAGCTTTTCCCTGAATGCCAGCGGGAGCCCCCGGCAGGCTGGGACTTGGGGTCCCCAGGCCTGCGAAAAGGTTTGGCACACAGTGCCCACTCAGTCTGGTGGTGGTGTGACGGACTGAATGATGGAAGAGGGAAGATGATAAAAGAGACGAGGTGTAATAGGTGAGATTGTCCTTGTGGAAAGGTTACAGTGAGTGTCGGTAGCAAAACGCCCCGTCAATCTAGGACGGTAGGAGATCTCCATGTTGCAAGAAGTAAATGAGAAGGGTGGGCAGAGAAGAAGTCAGTGCCTTCCCTCCTGGGAGTGAGGCCCTTGGTGGGGCCTCACCCTGAGAACCTCTACCTGGCTGGCGGGGCTGGGGCTCCTCCACCAAACCCCCACGGCTCCCGGGGGTGGCTGAGGTCAGGTTCACAGCTCTCCACCCCTTCCGGCTATGCAACCGGCCCCTCCCAGGAGCAGGAGGGACTCTGAGAACAGAGCCGGGCTCCTGCTTACCAAGCAGCCACGGTGAGCATCCAGGGCCAGCAAAGCCAACTGGCTTCCCCACCTGCCCAACGGTTTCTTTTCCCATCTTGGGCACCGTCCTTCAGGCCCACCCTGCTCATGGCAGTGGCTTTTAGAGCCCCTCAGAACCTGGGGCCACGCTCTGTGCTCCAAGCAGCCTACCTGCCCCGCTCCAGGCTCTGGGCCCCTCAGCCTCACCCCGGCCCAGAGGCCTCAAGCCCAGGCGCCGGTCCCATCTCAGTAAGGCCTGTGGCACCTCTGTGGAAACCACCATGAAACAACAAAAATTGAACCGAGTAACTGAAGATCTTATTCACTCTATTTAAAAAATGATTTATCAATAGGCAGCATCCCATCTAGCAAGTAGAGGGGAGCTCTGAGGAGTTGTATAAAATGGACGGTTTTTCTAGGAAGGAGGTGGAACAAGGAAGTTATAAGCTAAAGAAAATAAAGGACTATTCCAAGTGAGGTCTCCTTTCCTTTGAGGGAAGGGCAGACGGTCCTATTAGGAGGATGACCTCATCTTCCCTTGGGGGAAGGAGGGGGCCCCTGTGACAGATCATCTCATCGGTGCTGATCAGAAATTTCCTAACTGGGGCCCCTGGGTGGCGCAGTCGTTAAGCGTCTGCCTTCGGCTCAGGGCGTGATCCCGGTGTTCTGGGATCGAGCCCCACATCAGGCTCCTCTGCTGGGAGCCTGCTTCTTCCTCTCCCACTCCCCCTGCTTGTGTTCCCTCTCTCTCGCTGGCTGTCTCTCTCTAATAAATAAATAAAATCTTTAAAAAAAAAAAAAAAAAGAAAGAAATTTCCTAACTGATCAGTTAAGACGACATTTCTGGGGGAGGCTGAAATTGCAGATTGGTTAGGTGTTAAGCCCTGGTTTGATGATTTGGCCTCAGTGATGCCATTTTGGGCCTGTGGTTTTCTTTTCAACACTACTTTTATTTTTTTTTTAAGTCATAGGCTGTGTCCCACAATTAGGTCCCTGTAGTCGTCCCCCAGCTGCCGGATCTCATCTGTGAAAGTGCTGAGCTCATCAGTGCCATTTCTGAGTCCCTGAATTGTTGGTTGCAGTCCATCCTGCCGAGAAAATGTGACTGCAGGGAGAAGAGGGAGAGACCTATGGAAAAGGGGGCAAGTGCAGACCTCTCATTCCTCAGCCCCGTGAGTCCATATTTGCTGACTGCCTACCATGGGCCAGGAGTGAGGCACCCCCTGACCCTGACCTCCACTTGACCTCCACTGAGCACACTCTCCCTTGCTCAGGAATTTGCGTCTGGAGACAAGTGGCTTCCCCCTATGGGCTCCCAAGAAGCCCGGAAGACCAATCCCAGCCGAGGCGCCAACGCAGGTTTTGATTGGTTGGAAAAAGCTGGCGCAGACTCCGTGAGTGAAACGTCGGTCCCGCCCAGCGCCCTCGCGCGGAGAGTGACCTGCTTGCTGTTGGGGGGGAGGGGCAGCCCGGCTTTCCTCCTTGCGGCGCTTCTGGGGTGCAGGTTTGCTCACAGCTGGGCACGGCTGCTCTCATGCCCTCTGACTCACACCCGTGACTAGGGAGGGTGTGTCGCCTAGAAGCATTCCATCAGGCTGACCTCAGCCATGGGCCCCGATCTCAGTCCCTTTGCGAGGGCATTCGGCTCGGAGCTTAGTTCATGACCACTGCCACTTCCTGCCTCCCGTCACACCTGCTCATGTGAATTCGGCAAGTGCCACCTTCTGAGACCCGTTTACCCCGAAGGAGACCTGTGCAGAGCAGACCAGGAAGGGGAGCTCACCAGAGCAGTGCTTGGGGGGGTTCTGTTCCATAACTGGGGTCACTTGTGGGACAGTAGGACAGGTTCTTGGTCACAGGCACCTGTGTGGTGATAGAGGGTGCTGAGGAACCCTCCCCTTCAGCCGGTCTGGGGGGAGCACCAGGAAGGCAAAGAGGGGCTTCGAGAGAGGGGTGGATCTGGGGGGGTTCTTCCCTCTCTCCGTGAGCCCGTGTGGAGAATCTCAGTATAGGTATGAAAACAGAGCCCTCTGAGGGGCAATGGAAAAGGCTAGATTGGTTCAAAGGACGTAAAAGGTCTACTGACTCAGATGAAATGTTGAAAGAAAGCTGAAAACGTAGGCCTCGCTTGGCTCCTGAGTCACTGCGTAACCAGATGATGCGGTGACTTTGATGTCCTCCTGGTTCCTTCTTTATTTAAATGGAGCTGGTGTCATCTCCTGCCATCACCCAAAAGGAGACAGAAAGAACATAAGCACTTAGACGGTGGTGGCATTAGAGTCAAAACCCACCAGAGTTCGGTTACGCCAAAGTGGGACTTGGGCTGACCTGATATACGACCAGGGAAGAAGAGGTGTGGTGGAAAAATTCCTTGGCGGGTTTCAGCTGCTGGGTTAGGATTTCAGATCTGCAGCTCTGCCCGGGAAGGTGGGCAGATCAGAAAAAAATGCACTGCGTCCCCTGAGGGCTGTCCCCCTCGACAGGGCAGACGGGTCAGCTGGCAAATTCCGACGGGTCGGGGAACACTCAGGGCGGTATTTGAACAGGTAGAAAGTTCTCCCCACTAATGGAAAGTGGAAATCAAGGGAAAGCCAAAGAGGGTGAGAAAGAAAGATAATGTGAGAAGAGGAAAGAAGAAAAAAAACCCAATGTCCGGTGTAGGGGGACTCATTGTCAGGAGAAAGCTAATGTTAACATTTGAGGCAGTCCCTCCTACAGTAAGCCTTTCAGCCACCTGGAGAGGAGGGGTGGTGAGAGAGAACAGGATCGAGACTCTTCTTTAGGGCCTTAATTGCTAATAGTGGCTGTAGAGGATTTTAATCATTCCGATATTTAAATAACTTTAGCCATAAGTTAAAAGAATGGTTGCATCGAGCCCGTATGCCCATTGTGGACAAGGCCCTCAGAACACCTACCCCAGGACCACTGACCACATGGAGGACTTGAGCCACACCAAAGGGAAAGATTCTAATTCTAATTCTAATCAGTGTGCCTCTGATTAGGGTCCCCCTGGGGGCCAGAAAGGCCTCCTCCATGCATACAGCCCTCAGCTGAGTCTGCTGGTGTTTAAAAAGAACCGTCACGTCTACTCCCTTTTTAGGCTGCAATGAGCCATTTGTCTAAGGAGACAAACCTCAAAATACTGTCAGACTGGCCCTTTGAAGAAGCATAGCGGGTTAAAACTTGACAGGAAAGATAAATCCCTGAATTCTCAAGCTAAATGTCAAGACAAGGCACTGGGGTGGCATTAACGAGAAAGTTCCCTGCCGCGTGTAAAGTGCAGAGCCGCTCACCGCTGAACAGACAGAAGCAATAGTCATTTGTGTTTTTAAGGGGAAAGAGCGTCCGGAGAGCCACAAAACTGGAAAGGACATTACAGATTATCTTCTAATGTAAACCCTGGGTTAAATTGTTCCCCAAAAGATTTCAGATGGACTGATTATAACAAAATAAACATATTTATAAGTGTTACTAATAATGAGGTGGTGCTTGAGAGACAGAAAATTAGAAGCTGTAGTTTTAATTAGTCTATAAGGAAAGCCAAGTTTTATAACTGGGCAAGAGACCCGCTCCTGCTATGGAAGTCAGCCCCGGAGCCTCATAACTATACCTTCCCGTTCTCGGCACAGTCTGTTTCTGGCTCTCTACCCCACCGAATTCCTGCTACCTGGTGTAGTGGCGTCCTTCACCTTGGACAGATGCATGTTAGAGCAGGGCCACAGTGGAGGCCGATGATCATATTAGGAACCCCTCAAAGACCCTTTACACACATGTCCCAGGAAGGACGGTACATGGGGACTTTCAGTACAGGAATGCTCAGGGAGATGAGGAGGAATTTTAAAATGTGAAGGCCAGGGTGCCTGGGTGGCTCAGATGGTTTAGACACCTGACTCTCGATTTCAGCTCAGGTCATGATCTTAGGGTCGTAAGATCGAGCCCCTCGTTCGGCTCTGTGCTCAGTGCGGAGTCTACTTGAAAGGTTCTCTCCCTCTGCCCCTCCCTCTGTTCACTCTCTCTCTTGCTCTCTGTTTCTCAAAAGAAAAAAAAAAAAATGAAGGCCAATAAGTTGAAGTCTTTGTTAGGACGGTAAATGAATGAAGAATTTTATGCAAAACAATTTCCTATGTGTAGCAAGAGATTTAAAATGATCATATTGCCTCCCAAGAGAATTTCTCCCAAGAGAATCATCAGAAATGCTCCCTCCCACCACAAAACAACATTTTAATTTTAAAATTAAAATTCAAAAAGCTGGCCAGGCCAAGTCGTGTGGAGGAACGGGACCTCTCCTACACCACACGTGAGGATATGGAACGGTATACCCGCTCTGGAAAACTAAAATGTGAAACTAACACGTGTCCTACGACCCAGTCATTCCACGACTAGGTATTTACCCAAGAGAAAAGACACGAGACTTGTCCATAGTGTCTTCTCAGCAGCAATCTGATAAACCTAGAAGCGAACTCAAATACCCATGAAAAGTTGGTGAACACCATGTGGTAAATCCATGCGCTAGAAAGCTGCTCAACAATAAAAAGCAAGGAACGACGGATACACCTAACAGTATAGATCGGTCTCAAAACAGTTAATGCTGCAGGAAAAGGGTGCATATTCTGTGATTCCACGTGAACACAATTCTAGCCAAGTGGAAGGTAACGTAGAGTGAGAGAAGGCTGTGAATGGCTGCTTTGGGGTGGGATGAGCGTGGGCTGGGCGGGGCGAGTCAGGAGCGAAGGATTACATGGGCCACAAGGAAACTTTTGGGAGTGATGATTATGTTCAATCTCTTGGTTGTGGCATGATTTCGTGGGTGCATATACACGTCAAAACTTACCAAATCTGGGGACACCTGGGTGGCTCAGTAGGTTGAGCATCTGACTCTTGATTTCGGCTCAGGTCGTGATCTCAGGGTCGTGGGATCGAGCCCTGCATCAGGATCCCTGCTCAGTGCAGAGTCTGCTTGAGATTCTCTCCCTTTCCCTCTGCCCCTTTCCCCTACTTGTGCTGCTCTCTAACTAACTAAATAAATAAAACCTTTTTTAAAATTACCAAATCTGAAATTTAAATATGCACAGCTTAATTATATATCACGTAAATATACAAAATAGCTGTTAAAAAATAAAATGTCCTTTTCACCTTTCTCTATCTTACATTATTTTAATTATCCTTCAAAATTCACCTCTGTATGTCTTCCTCTGGGATCTTTCCCAGTTCTTCCCCTCCCTCACCTCAGAAGGCAAAATTAGCTTTTCCTCCTCGGTAGTCCCTTGTACCTTAGCTCACATCTCCATGATAGTTCATTTGTACGTGATAGTTCATGTTCATGTCGCTCTACTAGTTCCTTTGTTGCCTCTTCTCTTTAACTATGCTGGGAACCATTCCTGTCGATTGTCTAGTCAACATAAGGATTCTTAGAAATGTTTATGATAAAAATAACATCCTAAAGATTACATGACAGTGCCATGGGCTCCTAAGTGGAAAGGTACTACAGAACATAATAAATAAATCACAAAGAAATGCATCTTTAACTAAAGACAAGCAAGTCCTCTGTACATAAATTCGGAATGCCTGGCAGAAACAGAGGGAACAACGCAGTTTACTTAGCATAATAGTGAAGGAAAAGCTGGGGATAGAGAACTTGTCTTGGACTTGGATTTTGCATGTTAACTTTAAAAATGTCTCCCCTTTAGACTGCCTTCAATTTCTAATCAATGTTTTCATTCATTGATTAGGGATTAAAAGTTATAAAACACTGTATTTTTATTTTTATTTATTTATTTATTTATTTTTATTCGACGGAGATAGAGACAGCCAGCGAGAGAGGGAACACAAGCAAGGGGAGTGGGAGAGGAAGAAGCAGGCTCATAGCGGAGGAGCCTGATGTGGGGCTCGATCCCAGAACGCCGGGATCACGCCCTGAGCTGAAGGCAGATGCTTAACCTCTGTGCCACCCAGGCGCCCCAAAACACTGTATTTTTAAAATTTGAGTACAGTCTAAAAGCTAGAGACACTGTCTTGGGCTCCCAGTCACTATCTAGGACTTGGAGGAGTAAAATTATAAATTCAAGACCACAATTTTCTTTATTAAACTAAATCTTTTGGGTGAGCTTGGAAAAACCAATTAACCTACTCTTTTTTAATTAGACCATTTACCAATCCACTGACCTGAAAGTCGCAAGACAGAACTAGACAACTTCCCCCTCCACAAGCAAGCCAACCTCTCAGACTTCCGTTTCCTCATCTTTTACATGGGAACAGCAGCACTTGTATGCTCTGAATTACAACGTGAAAACACTTAATAACACAAGGTATGACCCAGCAATTCCGCCCCTAGGTATATACCCCAAAGAGACGAAGACATCCGTCCACACAAACACTTGTATGTGATGTCCACGGAAGCTTTATTCCTGATGGCCAAAGAGTGGAAACAATCCAAATGTCCATCCACAGTGCCCATGGACAAATCAAATGTGGCACAGCCACACAACGGAACATTATCTGCAATAAAAAGAAATGAAGTATTGATACATGCGATGGCATGGGTGGAACCCAAAAATATGATACTGAGTGAAAGAAGACAGTCACAAAAGAGCTTATATTGTATGGTTCCATTTATGGGAAATTCAGAATAGGCAAAACTATGAAGACAGAAGGTAGATGAGGAGTCAAGGAGGCCTGGGGGAGATGGGAGCTTGGGACATGGTAGCTAGCATGTGGGGGTTCTTTTAGGAGTAATAGAAATGTTCTAGGGGCGCCTGGGTGGCACAGCGGTTAAGCGCCTGCCTTCCGCTCAGGGCGTGATCCCGGCGTTATGGGATCGAGCCCCACATTAGCCTCCTCCACTGGGAGCCTGCTTCTTCCTCTCCCTCTCCCCCTGCTTGTGTTCCCTCTCTCACTGGCTGTCTCTCTCTCTGTCAAATAAATAAATAAAATCTTAAAAAAAAAAAAAGAAATGTTCTAAAATCGGTTGTGGTAAAGAAATAAAATAAAATATAATTAAAATAAAATAAAATAAAATAAAATAAATTGTGATGGGTGTGAAACTCTGAATCTACTAAAAGCCATTGAATCGTGAACTATAAATATGTGATTCCATGGCAGGTGACTCATATCTCAGTAAAGTTTTTTAAAAGGAAAGCATGTATATGATAATTGTTCGGCTTGGAGGTTGGCAATCTAGAGATATAAAAGGCACGCAGCAGCACTTCCTACACTTGAATGTGCACACGAGTCACCTGGCGAGCTCGTTTAAAGGCAGATGCTGCGTCACTAGGGCCTGTGTGGGCCCTGAGATTCAGCGGTTGTAGCAAGTTCCCAGGGAAGCAGAGGCCACTGCCTCAGGGGTCACGTTTTGAAGGATGTAAAAGATGTAGAGAATAGTCTCTTTTTTTTTTTTTAAGAATCTGAACAAGAATTGGTGAGATGTCACCCAGAAAATAGTACGAAGCTATGTTTGAGGGGCACCTGGGCGGCTCAGATGGTTGAGCGTCTGCCTTCGGCTCAGGTCACAGTCTCCAGGTCCTGGGATCGAGCCCCACATCCGGGCTCCTGGGCTCAGCGGGCAGTGTGCTTCTCCCTCTGCCTCTCCCCCCTGCTCGTGCTCACTCTCTCTCTCTCTCTCAATCAAATGAATAAATGAAATCTTTTAAAAAGAAGAAGAAGAAGATATGTTTGAGAGGCGTGTGTGCACCAGCTTCAAGTACTGGACAACTTTGTGAGGCTTGTCCAAGTTCCAGTGGTTAGGACTCTCTGCGAAAATGACCATCACTTCTTTCAAGCCCTGACTCAGTACTGACTTATTTTGGCCATTGTTTCCGACTATCCCTATCTTAAGCCAATAATCTTTTCCTTGCTTCGATCCATCTCATGTATAAAAGTCACAGGATGTGGGCATGCCTCTGATCTCCAGTTTTTCTCACAGGGCCTCCCTGTCCTTATTAAGGATGCTGGACAGGCAGTTCACAAGTCAGAGTTAGGGTCTTACCTGGGTGTAAAGGTGACTTAGGGAGACCTTTTAGGATTTTCATAGCTCTTAGTAAGTGAACATTGCTATAAATGTCTACCAATCAATCAATGACTGAGGAAATTGCTCAGGGCTCATGACATGGGACAGCGATCACATTACAGCTCAGTGACTGACAGAGAGAAAACTTCTCACCCTAGGATTGTGGCATGTCACATGTTTCACTGACTTTTGAATGCAAACAAATTTCCTGAGGATGTCTATGGACGCAAGAATGAGTTACATAGGAAGAGCTGTATATTTCTATGTCTAATGTATTGTTTAAAAAATCTAATTGTAGCATCTCTCAAGATCCCAGGTTTTACCAGGAACTGAATAGTAGCAACTCAGAAGCTTTAAAAGAGGTTTTATGAACTCTATGGCGCACCCAGCAGCCTCTGCACTCTTCGGAGACCTTTAGTTCTTGTCAAGACCCTCATACTGTCTTTACTTCCTTCGACCTTTCTGGATGTTGGGAGCTGGGAGAAAGGCATGGCACCTGCAAATCCAGGCTGCTGCAGCCAGAAAGAGTCCATTGCAGTCAGCCCTTGGCTCCGGATGCAGAGAACATAGCTGTTCTGGGCCAAAGTAAACACTTCCCCATCTGGGAGGCCCACTGAGTGACAAGCAGCTTTGATGTAGACATCACCCACCCCCCCGCCCCCGAGAGCTCTTTGTTTGGAGGCAGGGGTGGGAGAGGGAAGACGTCTGTCTGCTGAGATGTCCTGCTCTCCTATTTTTGCTTCCTGCAACGAGATCCTCATGAGTTTGGGGGGAAGCGATTACCCTGGCACTTTAAAAGGAAAGTTGCTTCTGAAACCAGATTCTTCTTGGCAGCGTCCTGGCATGCTTTTATCAGGGCTGATGAAGTAATTTGCTGAGGATTTAGCTCACTTTCACAGACCTTTCTGACCAGAAATGGAGAGAAACCAGACAGAGGTTTGAACTCCACCCAGTGTGGCTGTCAGGGACCCTGGGATAGGTTCATGAGGTTTATGGATCCCTTCCTCCCAGGATAAAGGACATTATTTTGGAAAATTGAATTCTTGACGTAAAAACATAACACTGAGAAGCAGCTCGACAACAAAGCACCCTTGGGCCATGGCCGAGAAATAAGAGTGTGTCTGAAAGCTCATCCAAATCTGGGGAAACCTGTATAACGAAAATTTCCCCTCAACAACGTTCCTGTAAAATCACTGACAAACATTTCAGTGATTCGTAAACTTATGTATACTTATGGATTTAGGTGGTTCTCATAAAATCTCATCTTAATTTTTGCCTAAGCATTAAAGAAAAATGTGCTTCCTGTAGAGGGAGTCCCATGTATAGGGACTTTCGGTATAGGGAGTTCTCTATCGCAAGTCGCTTAGTAAACGCGCTGCCTGTAGACCTAAGATCGCAGAGTGTTCACCATGCCTTTCAGCATTGAGCCCCACTATCCGGAGCCCCATGGAAAAGGTTCAATTGCTAGGAATGTTGGGACAGCCTCATTATAAACCAGAGATGTCCCACCCAGCTGGTATCATACTAATATTCAGACTTAGCCTTAAGAAAAAAAATCTCACAATACAGAGTGAAAAGTTAGCAGCGTGCGAAGTTTAAAGATTCTTGCTCCTTTTCTGCCCAGGTAGCCTCAGTTTGGTGCAGAAAATGGAATTTGGTGTTTTATAGCGGTTTGGCAAAACAAAAGCAAAAACAAAATGAACAAAAAACTTGTACCACTTCCTTTGTCCAGCTTGCCCTGCTTGAGGTTGGCCACCAGGCTGAGCAGCCCGAGAGAGGGAGACCTCTCAGGAAGGTGACCATGGAGTCCCAGCTATTTCAATGAAGACATGCTGCCTGGGGGCCCAGAAGCAGGGCCTGGTGCAGGGCCTGGGAGGGGCTCAACTGGGCAGTGACCTTGGACATCCCCCACGTGCCCATCCGACAGGCCCCATGAAGCCTCCATGAAGTAGAGGCCGGTGGTTTGGCAGAGCTAATGGCCTGGGAATAGCAGAAGGTCCAAGAGAGAATGTGCTCCCTCGGGGGTAGTGCAGGAGGCATCGTTACTCTGGGAGTGCATCTAGCGTAATTCAATTGCAAATGGTTCTGATAAAACTTGTGCGCAACTGTTACTACCCACCTCATCGCTACACATTTCACAGAGGAGGATGGTATTTGCATGACATGCCTAAAATACATGCAATGTTCCTTTGAATTTGACTTGTGAAATTAATAACAGAGCACTACACAGTCACTATTGTACTGGAAGCTGCCCAGCAGAGAACAGACAGCGCAGCTTCGGCGTGGAAGACAGAGACTGTGGGGGTCCCAGTGCAAAAACAAGCGCACGGTCCTTCAGAAACCAAGGGGTGGCTGTGTGGTGGTGGGGAGAACGCCAGGCTTGAAGACAGATGACCTGGTTCCAAGCTGAGTCCCGTCACTCACCAGTCATAAGGACTCTCAGGCAAGTCACTTAGTCTCCCTGAAGCTCATTATCATGCTCTGCGCTTGGAGAGATTTATGACCCTGGAGGGGTGGTGTAAGGCAGGTCTGTGAAAGTGCTTTCTCAACTGGAGAGCCCTGAGTGACTGGGGAGATGCCATCTTTCTAAAGCTGTGGTCAGAGTCATCAACTGTAAACCATGCATCATCATAAATGTTATTGACATAGTTATTAAGCACCTAACGTATAGAACATAAGGGGCTAAGAACTGGGGAAACAAAATGGTTTCAGACATGGTCACTGCCCTCAAGGGGCTCATAGTCTACTTAGTGAGGAAAAATACACTACATCGCCACTCTCGTTATAACAAGATAAAAATACAGTACCCGTCTCCCCAAAAGTGATCAGTGGTGGGTCAAGAGTACTGGGTCATGGGGGTGCCTGGGTGGCTCAGCCGTTAAGCATCTGCCTTCGGCTCAGGTCATGATCCCAGGGTCCTGGGATCGAGCCCCGCATCGGGCTCCCTGCTCGACGGGAAGCCTGCTTCTCCCTCTCCCTCTCCCCCTGCTTGTGTTCGCTATCTCGCTGTCTCTCTCTGTCAAATAAATAAAATAAAATCTTAAAAAAAAAAAAAGAGTACTGGGTCATGAATGACCCAGGAGTGAGTAAGTGCAGAGGAGAAAGGGACACTAGCTGTCATGGGCAGAGTAAGACTTGAGTCGAACACTGAAGGACAGCCAGGACGTTGATGGGCCCCAGGGGACACCTGGCCACATACATTGAACAGTGGTACTTGGTGGAGAAGGGAAGGCATGGAGCCTCACTTTATCAATTAATTGATCATTCCAGACCTCAGTATGCTCTTAAAATGTAGGTCACCTCACTGGATTCCTACATATATCAGATAAATATTGTGAGAAGGTAAAGTAATATTTCAAATACCAGGACTTTAAGTCTTTTGGAACAGAGAAGTCAGGCAAACAAACAATTATTATGCCATTCATTGTTCTCTAATGTTTTCATTAGGTGCCAAATGAAAATTTTCTGTTTAGGCAATCCAGGGAGTCTGCCTGTTATGTCAAAAGAAAGGCAGAGCAGCAATACTTGTATCAGACAAACTAGATTTTAAACCAAAGACTGTAACAAGAGATGAAGAAGGGTACTATATTGTTATAAAGGGGACAAGAAGATCTAACAATTGTAAGTATTTATGCCCCCCACTTGGGAGCACCCCAATATATAAAACAATAGCAAACATAAAGGAACTAATCAATAGTAATGCAATAACTGTAGGGGACGTTAACACCCCACTCACATCAACAGACAGATCAGCTAAGCAGAAAATACACAAGGAGCCGAAGGCTTTGAAAGACACGCTGGACAAGCAGGACTTAACAGATATATTCAGAATATTCCATCCTAAAGGAGCAGAATATACATTCTTTTCAAGTGCACATGAGCCATTCTCCAGAACAGATCACACGCTAAGTCACAAATCAAACCTCAACAAATACAGAAAGATTGAGATCACACCATGCATCTTTTCTGACCACAATGCTGTGAAACTTCATGTTGACAATAAGAAAAAATTTGGAAAGACCACACATACATGGAGGTCAAAGAACATCCTACTAAAGAATGAATGAGTCAACCAGGAAATTAAAGAAGAAATTTAAAAATACATGGAAATAAATGAAAATGAAAACACAATGGTCCAAAACCTTTGGGATGCAACAAAAGTGGCCCTGAGAGGGAAGTGTATAGCAACACAGGCCTACCTCAGGAAGCAGGAAAAATCTCAAACACACAACCTCACCTTACACCTAAAGGAGTTAGAAAAAGAACAACAGAGGCGCCTGGGTGGCTCGGTCGATACATAGAAATAAACCTAACCAAAGAGGTAAAGGACCTATACTCTGAAACCTATAAAACACTGATGAAAGAAATTGAAGATGACACAAAGAAATGGAAGAACATTCCATGCTCATGGATTAGAAGAACAAATATTGTTAAAATGTCTATACTACCCAAAGCAATCTACAAATTCAATGCAATCCCTATCAAAATGCCACCAGTATTTTTAAGAGAGCTAGAACAGACAATCTTAAATCCCGGCATTCTGGGTTCAAGCCCCACATCAGGCTCCTCTGCTGGGAGCCTGCTTCTTCCTCTCCCACTCCCCCTGCTTGTGTTCCCTCTCTCTCTGGCTGTCTCTATCTCTGTCAAATGAAAAAATAAAATCTTAAAAAAAAAAAAAAAGAAAAAGAACAACAAATGGAGCCTAAAGGCAGCTGAAGAAGGGAAATAATAAAGATTAGAGCAGAAATAAATGTTATAGAAATTTTAAAAAACCCAGTAGAACAGATCAATGCCAGCAGGAGCTGGTTCTTTGAAAAAATTAATAAAATTGATAAACCGTTTGCCAGACTTATCAAAAAGTAAAGAGAAAGGATCCAAATAAATAAAATCACAAATGAGAGAGGAAAAATAACAACCAACACCACAGAAATACAGACCATTATAAGAGAATATGACAAGAAATTATATGCCAACAAATTGGACAATCTAGAAGAAACAGATACATTCCTAGAAACATATAAACTACCAAAACTAAAACAGGAAGAAATAGAAAACTTCAACAGACCAATAACCGGCAAAGAAATTGCATCAGTAATCAAAAATCTCCCAACAAACAGAAGTCCAGGGCCAGATGGCTTCCCAAGGGAATTCTACCAAACATTTAAAGAAGTGTTACTACCAATTCTCAAACTATTCCAAACAATAGAAATGGAATGAAAACTTCCAAACTCATTCTATGAGGCCAGCATTACCCCGATTCCAAAACCAGACAAAGACTCCACTTAAAAAAGAGAACTACAGGCCAATATCCCTGACGAACACGAATGCAAAAATTCTCAACAAAATACTAGCAAATCCAATCCAACAGCACGTTAAAAGAATCATTCACCATGATCAAGTGGGATTTATTCCTGAGCCGCAAGCGTGCTTCAGTAGTTACCAATCAATCGACATGATACATCACATTAACAAAAGAAAGGATAAGAACCATATGATCCTCTCAATAGATGCAAAAAAGGCATTGACAAAGTATACCAGCCACTCTTGAGGAAAACCCTCAACAAAGTAGGGATAGAGGGAAACTACCTCAAAATCTTAAAGGCCATATATGAAACACCCACAGCCAATATCATCCTCAATGGGGAAAAAACTGAGAGCTTTTCCTCTATAGTCAGGAATAAGACAGGGATGTCTTTCTCACCACTATTACTTCACACAGTACTTGAAGTCCTAGCCGCAGCAATCAGACCAGACAACAGAAAGAAATAAAAGGCATCCAAATCGGCAAGAAAGAAGTCAAACTTTCACTCTTTGCAGATGACATGATAATCTGTACTCTGACATATTCTATGTACTCCAACAGACCACACCACAAAACTGCTGGCACTGATACGTGAATTCAGTAAAGTCACAGGATACAAAATCAACATACAGAAATTGGTTGCATTTCTATATATCCATATTGAAGCAGCAGAAAGAGAAATCAAGGAGTCGATCCCATTTACAATTGCACCAAAAAACTATAAGATACCTAGAAATAAACCTAACCAAAGAGGTAAAAGATCTATACTCTGAAACCTATGAAACACTGATGAAAGAAATTGAAGATGACACAAAGAAATGGAAGAACATTCCATGCTCATGGATTAGAAGAACAAATATTGTTAAAATGTCTATACTACCCAAAGCAATCTACAAATTCAATGCAATCCCTATCAAAATGCCACCAGTATTTTTAAGAGAGCTAGAACAGACAATCTTAAAATTTGTTTAGAACCACAGAACACCCCAAGTAGCCAAAGCAATCTTGAAAAAGCAAAGCAAAGCTGGAGGCATCACAAGTCCAGACTTCAAGTTCTATGACAAAGCGTAATGATCAAAACAGTATGGTACTGACACAAAAAATGTATACGTAGATCAATGGAACAGAATGGAAAACCTAGAAATGAACCCACAACCATTTGGTCAACTAATCTTCAAGAAAGCAGGAAAGAATATATCCAATGGAAAAAAGACAGTCTCTTCAACAAATGGTGTTGGGAAAACTGGACAGCAACATGCAAAAGAATCAAACTTTCTTACACCATACACAAAAAGAAACTCCAAATGGATGAAAGACCTAAAGGTGAGACAGGAAACCATCAAAATCCTAAAGGCGAACACAAGCAGCAACCTCTGACATCAACCATAGCAACTTCTTACTAGATATGTCTCCTCAGGGAAGGGAAACAAGCAAAAATAAACTATTGGGACTTCATCAAGATAAAAAGCTTCTGCACAGCGAAGGAAACAATCAACAAAACTAAAAGGCAACCTATAGAATGGGAGAAGATATTTTCAAATGACATATCTGATAAAGGATTAGTATCCAAAATATATAAACAACTTACAAAACTCAACACCCCCAAAATAAATAATCCAGTGAAGAAATGGGCAGAAGACATGAATAGACATTTTCCCAAAGAACACATACAAATGACCAACAGACACATGAAAAGATGCTCAACATCACTCATCATCATGGACATGCAAATCAAAACTACAAGGAGATATCACCTGACACCAGTCAGAATGGCTAAAAGCAACACCACAGGAAACAACAGGTGTTGGTGAGAACTGTTGGTGGAAATGCAAACTGGTGCAGCCACTCTGGAAAACAGTATGGAGGTTCCTCAAGAAGTTAAAAATAGAACTACCCTATGATCCAGTAATTGCACTACTAGGTATTTACCCCAAGGACACAAAAACACGATATGAAGAGATACATGCACCTGGCTGTTCACCACAGCGTTATCAACAATAGCCAAATTATGGAAAGAGCCCAAATGTCCATTGACTGGTGAATGGATAGAAAAGATGTGGTGTGTGTAGGAAATCTTGCCATATGCAATGACGTGGATGGAGCTAGGGAGTATTATGCTGAGCAAAGTAAGTCAGGCAGCGAAACACAAATACCATATGATTTCATGCATATGTGGAATTTAAGAAACGAAACAGATGAACCTAGGGGGAAAAAAGAAGAGAGAGAGGCAAACCAGAAAACAGACTCTTAACGATAGGGTACAGAGGATTGCTGGGGGGCGGGGATTAAGGAGCACACGTGTTGCGATGCACGGGGTGTTATATGTGAGTGATGAATCACTACATTCCACACCTGAAACTTAAAAAAAAAAAAACACAACACCGCCCATTCAGGCATTCCTTTCTTGGTGCTCAGACCTCAGGGGTGGGGAGTCAAAACTAGACAAAGGACCTGGATTACACAGCCCGTTTTTGTTCGCTAAACAACGTGGTGTCCATTTCCAGACACACCGCAGGGCCATAGCCGTTCTCAGGGCCTGTGGACGCTCTTACTCACGTCACTCTGGGACTATCAAGTGTCTCTCTCCTCCATCCTTCTTTCCCTTCCGGGTAACTTTAGAGGTACGACCGAGGAGAAATTCCGCACCTGGACGGTGCTCACGCCGGCCTCGGCACACTGCCGCCGCAGAGCAGCTCCCAGACGCCTGCGCGCGCCCTCGGGAAAGTCCTTTTCCGGCGCACTCGTGGGCGGGCTGTTAGAAATGGTTACCCCGGGGCGCCTGGGTGGCACAGCGGTTGAGCGTCTGCCTTCGGCTCAGGGCGTGATCCCGGTGTTCTGGGATCGAGCCCCACATCAGGCTCCTCCGCTATGAGCCTGCTTCTTCCTCTCCCACTCCCCCTGCTTGTGTTCCCTCTCTCGCTGGCTGTCTCTCTGTCTAATAAATAAATAAAATCTTAAAAAAAAAAAAAAAAAAGAAATGGTTACCCCACCAGAGCTGCAGTCCCCGTGTTAGCAACGCCCTAGGCTTTCTTCATTCCAGCGCTTTCTCCAGGGGGCCGCTGCCTTTTCAGGGCTGCAACAGAGGGGCCGCCCAGTGAGGAGCCGGGCGCCGAGGGGGCGCAGGCCGAGCCGGGCGCAGCGGGAGCGCCGCTGTCTAACGTGCCATTCAGGGCTGGCGGGAGCCAGCAGCAGGGGCGCCGTGGGCACTCGCCAAGGAAGGTGCTCCCTGCTCTGCCCGCTCCTGTGCCTCCGCACCCGCAGCGCGGCTCGCCACCCGCACGCCCCTCCCCCAGCCCTTGCCGTCCCAAGAAACCGTTCCACGGGACAAAACGCCCAGCAAGTTCCCTCATTCTACCCCGATTTAATCAGGTACTTGAAACAGCGCATGACTCATGTGGGACTCTGCCAAGACCAACAGCATCAGGCTTCTTTTGTGTAAGAGTTAGCTCCAAGTTCCAGAACCGATTTCCATGAGTGGAGTCCTTGTTGCTTACATTGCCGCGCTCTGAAGTCAGGGAAAGAGAGGACCACACTGGAGGCACAGAAAAGCCAAGCCTCGGAGAGTCACACAATCTCTTTCTTCTTTAAACTCTTTCTGGGAGATTATCCGGGAAGTACTTTCCTCGAAGACCTGGCCATCGTCTCTAGGTTGGGTTTGCCCTAAGGGATCAATGCAGAGTTTATCAAAGAAGAATTAGGTTCCAAGGACAAAGACTAGCAGAGTCAATCCAGAGAGGAGTAAACGCCTGAGGATGAATTTCATCATGTCCCTCAGGGGTCTGCTGCTGAAGCTGACTGCAGTTTGGGACGAGTCTCAGGGTTTCCATCTGGGAGGAAAAGCAGCCTGTATCTCCCAAAGAAAATAAAATGGGTTGTCCTAAGAGCCAAGGGGCACCACCAGTAAGGGATCATTAAAAGGTTGATGAATTAATGCTCTCCAAGCAGCGCGAATGATGCTTTTACCACCTTGGTGGATGATGAACTGTGTTCATTCTCTGAATCAAGTGAGAGATCAAGTCCCCTCCTTGCTTTAAGAAAGTTTTCGTTGAGGGAGCCTGGATGGTTTGGTCGGTGAAGCTGCTGGCTCTTGATTTCGGCTCAGGTCATGATCTCAGAGTCCTGGGATCCAGCCCCACATCAGCTCCGTGCTCAGTGCAGAGTCTGCTTGAGGCTTCTCCCCACCTCTCTCCAACTCCCTCTGCCCCTGCCCCCACCCTAGCAAATAAATAAATCTTTAAAAACAAGTTTTTGTTGACACACTGCTAAGAGAGAAAAGCAAAGTGCTCTTGCCCCTCTGGTATACTAACATTTGTGTAAGAAAGAAGAAATAGTCTTATATCTGCTCATTTGTGCTAAAGAAACACAAGAAAGAGAAAGAAGAAATTCGTGAGTTTGGTTACAACAGCGGATAGGTGGAGGCCAGGGGAAAGGATGGAAGAAGGGGACAGGGTTTGAGGGAGGGATACTTCTCTGAGTACATCTTTTTGAGTAGTTTTGGCTTTTAGTGATATTTTACATACTCAAAAGAAATAAAACCAGTAAGACTGAGGGGTAGGGGAAAAGAAATCTCTGTTACTTCTTTAGGAAAATAGAAAATTGTCTCCATCATTATGATGATGGGAACGGTCACTAAAGAAAGGACAAAAATGAAAGGCACAGTTCTTTAAGTTTTTCTGACTTTTTAAGGAATCTCTTACAAACTGAAATTGAACTCTACACCACCTAGAGTTCTACGGAGTCTCCACATCCCTGGAAATCTTTAAGAATAGAACAGACATACACACGTCTGTATGATTCCAGGAAAGGGATGGTAAGAATGATATCCTAGCCTGAATGTTCATCCCTCCAAAATTCATATGTTGAAATCTAATTCTCAAGGTGATGGTTTAGGTCGTGGGGCCTTTGGGAGGTGCTTAGGTCACGAGGGTGAAAGCCTCATCAGTGGGATTAGAGCACTTAAAAAAGAGACCCCTGAGAGCTCCTTTGCCCTTTCCACCACGTGAGGACTCAGCAAAAATGTGGCCACCTATGACTGGGAAGTGGAAACTCACCAGATCCAAATCTATTGGCACCTAATCTTGGTCTTCCCAGCTTCCAGAACCATGACAAATAAATTTCTGTTGTTTATGAGCCACCCAGTCTATGCTACTTATTTATGCAGCCTGAACAGACCAAGAGTCATGAATCCCCTTCCGGCGTTTGTGGGAAGTATCGAGGCTGGTTCCAGGCAAGCAGTAAAGCAGGTGGTTTGTCTCCGAATCTTGCTTTCTTTTTTTTTTTTTTTTAAAGATTTTATTTATTTATTTGACAGAGATAGAGACGGCCAGCAAGAGAGGGAACACAAGCAGGGGGCGCTGGGAGAGGAAGAAGCAGGCTCATAGCGGAGGAGCCTGAGGTGGGGCTCGATTCCATAGCGCCGGGATCACGCCCTGAGCCGAAGGCAGACGCTTAACCGCTGTGCCACCCAGGCGCCCCACCGAATCTTGCTTTCTTATTTCCTTTCTTCTTGTTCCTCCTTAGGCCTCCATGCTTCGTTCTATAAATCTGTCTCCATGCCTGATTATCCTTGATAAGGCAGTAAGTCAGAAGTCTGAAGAAGAACCTTTAAGAACATAAACGTTTTCATGGTCTAAGCACATCCAGTGTTCAGTACGCTGGTTTTGTTGTTGTTTTCTGTTTGTTTGTTTGTTTGTTTGTTTTTGAAATTACTATACTCATTTCTGGTAAAGGAGGTATAAAGATTGGAACTTAGCATTTTATAATGTATGATCAAACTGTATGTTTAAATTCCCACTGGTATAATTCAATACCAAGCTGGTTAGTTGGCCTGCAGAAAGCTCCCGAGTAAGCTTGACTTTGGCTTCCCCATTCCAGAAAGCTGAAACAGGTGTCATCAAGCTCTGGGAGGAAAGCTGTGGATCAGAGAAGACTGAGCATCCAGGACTCAGGAAGTTTCCAAAAGGATCATGGAAATTCTGGCCGGACCCCAGTTCTCCCTAAATAAATGATATCATTTTGGAGTTCATTTGGACTTCTTTCCTGAGGCTCTGGAACCCATCTGGCTACCTCCTAAATAACCTTCCAGAGTGAAAGCCCTTCCATAATATCTTTCGTCTGGTCTCTTTGGCTGTCCCTTAACCCGCATTAATTAGCATTGGAAAAGAGAAGAGTAATTTGTTAAGATATTTACCCCATGGAACTTGCCCCACTCGTTTTATTCTTGTCTTCTATTTTTAGCAATGACATCAGTTGGGTTATATTTTGGTTTCTAATGAATCAATTCCATTCACATCACCCTCTATTAAATATGCCAAGCAGATTTTACATGACAAATGTACTACTTTTAATGAGATTAATAAGCTTATCCTGAGATCTTCAAAGATTTATAGATAGTCAGCAGAGTGGGAAAGGCCCGCCTCATTTATTAGCTGTATATTTAAAGAATGGATTTCAGAGAAGTCATTAAAGTAACATGTGTCTTCCCTCTTCAGAATCGTTACAATTGTTTTTGTGCAAGTGGGTATCACAAAAGAGCTTTCTCCAGTCCCGAGCTCTTGCAAACCAGGAAGTGTTACACAGACTGGCAACTACAGCTCCCCAGAGCCCTGTCTTTTTAGATCTAAGCCATGTGTTATGATAAATAAATAATCCCTGGAGTGCATATCTTGCTTCTGGCAAGGCTGTAACAATTTAGATGTACAGCTTCATAACGCCTACAGGAAAGAACTTAGGAGAAGAAAAAAGATTCCACATCTTGGCATGAAAAGGGGAAAGGCCCCGTTAACAACCAAGATTACAAATGTGAAAAGGATATGGGGGTGACCTGACTCAGAGCTGGGGAGAAAAAAAAAATCTGGAGATTTAAATACCAGTAGCTGGGGCTCAAGCCAAGCAAAAAGGAGGAGAGGAGTCCACAGATGCCAAAAGTATTGAATAGCCAAGTGTTAGGAGCCCAGCATCATACCGAAGTCCCCGCTGCTTTCTCAGCCCTGCGGAACAAAATATTGTTTCTGGACTTCGTCTACTTAGTGCTCGAGCGTTCTGGGAGATAAAGCTGTGTGTTGAAGGTGTATTTTGAGGCCAATCCCCCCCCCCCCAATTACACTGAGCCCCTGAATTTAGAGTGGCTAAAGCTATTTGCCCAACCGAAAAGATGTAGTTACACGAGTTATCATTTAAGGAAAAGGCCAACAAGCTATGAAGATGAAGGGGTGGCAAGTACCCGTATAATCACCTCGATGGAAATAGGCTTGACTGTTATCCCCTCGGATTTCACCAGTAGTGAATATAAGAAATTGCCCTATCTAGGAAAATGTCTTTAAAACAAAAACAAAAACACTGTGATTGGGGACATTATCCGATGTCTTTAAACAAGGAAATCCTCGACAAATTCCCTTCCACAAAGAATTCTGCAAGCATCTGTTTTCTGCTTTTTCTAGGTTGGAGGACAGCTCAGAAGTCAGTGTGAGGTTTGTTATCATTCTTCTCGATTGGACTTTATCGTGATCATTTCTTCTCACCTTTACTTTTGGATTCATTTTGGGTTTTTTTGTTTTTTTTTTTTTTAAGATTTTATGTATTTATTTGACCGAGATAGAGACAGCCAGCGAGAGAGGGAACACAAGCAGGGGGAGTGGGAGAGGAAGAAGCAGGCTCATAGTGGAGGAGCCTGATGTGGGGCTCGATCCCAGAACGCCGGGATCATGCCCTGAGCCGAAGGCAGACGCTTAACCGCTGTGCCACCCAGGCGCCCCTCATTTTGGTTTTAAAACCTTTTCTACAATCTCATTTTTTCCCCCTGAGGTGGGTGGCATATACGAAAGGAGTCATTCATTCAGAGATTTAAAATGTGCCTCTTCAGACATGCGTTTCCAAGTGGCACTGCATTCCCTTGGCAGAAGGTTTCCTCTTTTCCCATTGTTTATTTACTTGAAGCGAGAAAAGACGAAAAAGCAAAGGACAGTAAATTGAGGGCGGAGGGTGTGCCTGGAAAATTCCCAGGAATAAACCACTGACAAAATATTGCCCCCGAAACAGATCGGTCCTACGAAGAATTATGATTTCCATATTCGAAGGCTCTTTTTCTTGTACAAATAGAGTTGAAGGGTGGCTTATCCAGGTCTTTCCTCCATGCTCAAGCAACAATTGACAAGGCAGGTGTGCTGCGCAGGAACTGTCTTCACAGCTGTCGCAGGGAAATGGGGGTGTATTTATCTGCAGTCTGAAAGGAGTAAAATTAATATGCAGAGGGGGACCTGTGAGATTTCCCTGTCCTGGTTGCTAACCACATTCCCAGATTTCTAGGACATCCATTAAGATCTTTGCATTTACTTTACAATTGTCCATAGTTATTAACAAGGTTTTAGAAATTAATTAGCTCGCAAGGTGGAAAATTACCCTTTAGATAGAAATCCGAGGGTCTTGGGGCTGCCTTCTTTCAAATGAGTAATTAGTAACATTTTGTGTGTCTAGTTTGTGGAGGAACGATCCGGTGTTTCCTAAGTCTCTCCACGTGCTTTAAAGGCATAGTGACAAATATTGACCAGGGTAGAGAGTAGGTGCCAGTAAGCGTGTTGAATACAGGAGTTTTACAAATGGAAACCAGGAGGAGCTTAGGACAGCAGGGAGACTACTGGTCCGGGAGCCGGAACACCTGTTTTATTCTGGCACTGCTGTTCTCTAGCACCGTCGAGGCAAGAGGCAGCATGCCGCCCATCCTTCCCCGTTCCCTGCCCCGAGGAGGCCATTCCTGCTAACTCCATCCCCGGAGCCCCCCTTGGGCTTGGCCTGGGGATGACAGGTGGGAAACAGAGGGTGAATAGCTAGTTCTCCCACTTCAGCCCGTTTTTTTTTTTTTTTTAAGATTTTATTTATTTATGTGACAGAGAGACAGCCAGGGAGAGAGGGAACACAAGCAGGGGGAGTGGGAGAGGAAGAAGCAGGCTCCCAGCGGAGGAGCCCGATGTGGGACTCGATCCCGGAACGCCAGGATCACGCCCTGAGCCAAAGGCAGACGCTTAACGACTGCGCCACCCAGGTGCCCCTCAGCCCCTGCTTTTGCCTCATCACCTTTCCTTTTGGCTCTTAACCCCGCTCACGCCTCTCTAAATGGCCCCATTCAAGTTTCTTCATTTGAACCATCTGGGGTGGATTCTGCTTCAGCCAGGCCTCTGACCAGTACAATTGGCAAGCAGCTTCAGCACGCTGGAAATGATCCGGAACAGTGGGGTTGAATTCTGAACCTCTGCTGGGCTCACAGTTGAGTCTGGGTTCTTTCTAAGAGCCTGCTGGGTGGGGAGGGGAGCAGGGGAGGTCAAGTGGTGGCCATGCGCCCCAGGCCCAGGGGCCTGCTGCCCTCAGAAGTGTGAGATACGGACACCTCAAGTGGTCTTGAAGCCACTGCTCAGAGGCTTAGATGCAATTCAACGCCCCAAGATACTAACGTGCTCAGGCACTCTGCGATAAAAGAGGTTTGCTAATGACTCAAACCCCAATTGTTTTTTTAAATGAGGGATTTTTTTGTTTGTTTTTTTAAAAATAGCCTTTTGACTAGAGGGTGAAGTGATCCCATGAGGAGGCAGCGAAGCCAGAGTGCAGGCTTCGCTCTGTTGGCAGAACTGTCCCCAGGCCCTGGCGCTGAGCCAGAAGTGGACATAGTTGCAGGAAGAAACGGGGGACCTGGGGACGAGGGGGAGGCCAGAGTGGGCAATGACAGCCGCAGTCTTTCATATTTAGATTTTATACATATATATTACATTCATGTATGACAGTCGTTTGTACCATTTCCCAGGGGGAGGAGACGTTGCCCAGGCAAGGTAGGGCGCGGGGGCGGGTCTGGGGTCGGGCAGGGAAGCGGGCGGCTAAAGTGCGGGGCCAGGCGCTGCGCTCACAGAAGCTGCAGGAGCTTCAGGGACTGTAAGAGGGCTCCCGGCTCTGCGGACGCCAGATACTGGCAGCACAGCCAGTCCTCCAGCTCCACCCCGCGCCTGCGGTCCACCGCCCTCTCGGCAAACTTCATCATCATCAGGGCGCGCTTCATGTCGATCCAGTTGTGCAGTGTGCCGCACAGCACCTCCTCCGACGTGCCCGGCTGCTCCACCAGCTCCCGCCGCGGCCCCCACAGCAGGCACTGCAGCACCCGCTTGGCCTCGCCAATGCGGATGCGCTTGATGGGGTCGGCCTCCAGCAGCAGGTGCGCGAGCTGCTGCAGGCCCGGCGAGTAGAGGGACAGGGCGGGCAGCGGGGGCAGGTCTTCCTGCCGGTAGTCCTGCTCCCGCAGCTGCGCGCGCACCTCGAACGGGTTGGGCTGGTGGAGCAGCTCGTAAATGAGGATGCCCGTTTGGAACTCATCGAACTTGCGGTACTGGGAGGCCGATACGATCTCGGGGGCCAGCCGGGCCTGGCTCTTTTTCTGCTGCAGGTTGGCGGTGCCACCCGGCTTCTGTTTGGCCTTCAGGAAGTTGCTGATGATGAGCCGGGGCAGGTACTTCTCGCCGGGCGCTTCCTGGCAGGCGGGGGCAGCCGAGGGACCGGGAGTGACACCGGCGGGGGGAGCGGCAGCGGGGCAAGGAGAGGGAGCAGCAGCCGGGGAAGGGGATGCGGCAGTGGCGGCGGCACTGGAGACAGGGGGAGCGGGCGTGGCAGAGGCGGGGCCGGGGGAGGCCTGCGGGGCGCAGTGCACCAGCAGCAGGTTCTCCAGGCACAGGTCCCGGTGGATGATGCCGTGCTCCTTCAGATGCTCTAGCCCGTTGCAGAGCTGCAGAAGCAGGAAGCACACGCGCCGCTCGTAAGCCTCAGGTTCCGACTGATGGCTGGTGGCTGAGTCCCGCACGAAGTCAGAGGCCGTCTGGTGGGGCACCTCTGGGGTGATGACCACCACGCAGTCCTGCTCCTGGGCAGGGGGGTGTGAGGGCAGTGCAGGCAGAGAGTCCTTGGGTGCGTCCGGAGAGGTGAGCATGCTGGAGGGCACCGAAGCCACGAAGTGGCCGCAGTCCTGCTGGATGTTGAAATGCACGGGCACAGAAGGGCTGCAGTACGAGGCTGTCTTGGGCTCAGGGGTTTTGCAGATCTGCGGGGAAAGGCAAAGTGAGGTCAAGAATGGACTCCATCAACCTGCTCAACAAATGGTGTTGGGACGTTTTGGTATCCATCTGCAAAAAGGTGAGCTGAGACCTTATTCACACCGTACACACAGATTACCTCAAAAGGGATCACAGGGACTTCGGTGTATGAGCCAAACATGCACATTTTAAAAGAAAACACAGGGAGCTTTGAGACTTTGGGTTGGGCAAAGAGTTGTCAGATACCTCCCCGTCCACAAAAGAAAAAAGTAGATAATGATCAAAGTTCTTCTTTTTTGCTTCTAAAGATACCATTAAGAAAAAGAAAAGACAAGTCATAGGCTGGAGAAAATACTTACAAAATACATAGCTGATACATGATTTTCTAAATAAAATGGAACAAAAAATTCTTACAACTCAATAATTAGGAGATAAGTTACCCAATTAAAGACAGCAAAAGATATTAATAGGCATTGTACCAAAGACCTATGTAAATGGTCATAGGCACCCGAAGGGGTGCTCATTAGGGAGATGCAGGTCCAAGCCACATGGAGGTTCTAGTGGACGCCCGCTAGAACGTCTATAACAAGAATGATGGACAATAACAAGTGTCTGGAAGGATGCAGAGAAATGGGAACCCTCCCACATTGCTGGTGGAGTGGAAAATGGTGCCATCACTTTGGAACAGGGTTTGGCAATTTCTTTAAAAGTTAAACATAAAGGTGCCTGGGTGGCTCCTTGGTTAAGCACCGACTCTTGATTTTTGGCTCAGGATGTGGTCTCAGGGTCCTGGGATGGAGCCCCTCATCAGGCTCCGTGCTCAGCGGGGAGTCTGCTTGTGATTCTTTCTCTCCCTCAGCACTCCCCCCCAATTGCTCACTCTCTCTCTCAAATAAATAAAGAAATCTTAAAAAAAAAAAAAGGTGAAACATGAAATGACTACACAACCCAGGAGGAATGGGGTTCCTGCAGAGCGACGTGCAGGGTGGCACCCAGGTACCAGCAGGAAGACATCCTTCTGCCCATGGTGTGGGCCGGACAAATTCTCAGGAAGTCAGACCGGAGTTTACACAGGCTGTCAGCCTGACTCCCCATCCCTTGCACCCGAAGGCAGCCACCTGACAGCGGATATGTCCAACCACGGGGGACGCTCCCTTCTTGGGGAATCTCAGGGACAGAAGCAGGCCCCTCAAGGACGTGGCCAAGTTCCCTCAGGCTGCCCCAGTTTCTAGATCCAGGTAAATATGCAAGGCCTGCGCGCCGCCATGGCCTGCAGGGCCAGCCGGTGTTACTGGCAGTGCTGGATGGAAGCCACACGCTGTCCTCCGAGGGTGAGTCACAGAGCCGAAAGAGAACAGACACTCTCCAGGGTTAGGGATGCCCAAGTGCCCAGGGCACCCTCAGAACTGAAGGGAGGAATAAACCAGCCGGTGATCTCAAGCTCCTCTGGGGAATCCCCACGACCACCCCTCCCCTGCTTCCCGACATCGTCTCGTCCGCATGACAGCACCAGCCCCCCGTGCCTCTGGAGCACCGCTAATCCTCCTGCAGCTGCCCCAGCTGGAGAGTCTCCAGCAGACATAATGGCCCTGGGTCAGGCCTCGATTTCCCTGCAAGTACGTGAAAGGGACAGAAGACAGCCGGTGGGCTCCTCTCTCCCAAGAATACAGTGCAGCCTCGGCCACGCTTTACGGAAAGGTAAGCATGGGTGTGCAGTCCTGCAGAGAAAGGCCTCGCCTCTACCGTTACCATACCAGCCTACAGACGGCCCAGAATCACCCTCCGGGCGGCTGCCTTGCCACACACGAGGCATCCAGCCGTGTCTGTGCAGCGCCACGTGCTAACAGGGGACGTTTTCAGGAGTTCTGTTGCAAGCATCTTCTCGCAGAGGTTGATTTAGGCTGCAGCTATCCAAACCTTCTCAGCATAAGGGAGTCCAGCCTCTGAGGAAACTTTTAAACACGATGGGGGGGGGGGGGCAGGTAACACATTAATTTAGTAATCCATTACAGAAGTGAAACAGAAATAAAATGGCAGCACATTTTCTCCCAGACACTGCTCCCTATTAACACTAACAGGAATGATTCTGGAACACATGGCGGGGGGGGGGGGGCGGGGATTGTTGCAGACTCCTGGTTCTAGCCCACCCAACTGTATCTGGATTTTAAATGGCAGTCTTCTGAAACACTATTGAAGGAAGGGAGGGGCGCCTGGGTGGCTCAGCTGGTTGAGCGTCTGCCTTCGGCTCAGGTCATGATGCCTGGGGTCGAGCCCCGTGTCCTTTTCCCTCTGTCCCTCCCTGCTGCTCGTTCTCTCTCTCTCTCTCAAATAAATAAATACATAAAATCTTAAAAAACAAAAAGCAAAACAAAAAACGAAAGGGAATTTGCAGCCCTCAAAAAGTGGTCTCGCATCTCGATCCCAACCACTGTGTACGGACCTGTCTGCCGTGCCAGCCGGGGCTACGTGGGCAACGTGCTGCTGTGGTCAGGGTCACTCTCCTCCCGTGAGAGCTTCTCAGCCACCACAGACCCCAGCCTAACTCTTGCATGTGTGAGGCACTGGGGCCTACTAAGCGTTTTTCACGCAGTGTCTCGTTCCATCTCAGACAACCCGAGGAGGAAGGAGCCGCTACGGAAGAGGAAACAGAGGCTCCAAGGGGTTAAATTATTTGCCCAAGATTGTACCAGTGAGAGGTGTTCCGGGGCCCAAAAGTATGGGCTTGGGCGTGAAAAAGACCTTGGCTTAACTCCGAACTCTGCAAACACTGGCAAGTGACAATCGATTCTTGCTGTTTGCAGTGGTCTGTTCTATCAAGTAGCCCACAAACACGTTACGAGTGAATGCTGACCCGTCGCTCCTAAGGGAAACGGCCAAGGCGAAGTTCTTACAAGCGTCTGGTCACAACATTTTACCAACGGGCCCGTGCAGAACCTTGCTTTGTGCGTGTTTCTGTTTAAAGACGCGTTAGCAGCAGACACTGCGGATTCACGGCCAGCACTGTAACTCAGGACTGAACGCAGTTTACTTAACGCTCTTGCAGACACACATCACAGCCTTCTGGCACTCAGGAATGCCAGACAGGACTGCAGCGCTCGGCCTGGTCATTTTCAACAGTGAAAACATCAACACGAAGCACAAACGTGAAGAACGAGGCAGTAAAGAGACCACAACAAGGACACTCGTTCACGGATGAGTGCTGAGACAGGAAGCCAGAGCCTTGCCTTGTCACACCCGGGCTGGGAGTTCATACCACGGGTGACACAAATTTCCTCCTACTCTGTGCGTGCAGTGACCACAAAAAATGATTTGGGGTTACACATAAATTTTAGAGAGTGGATTCAAAAATACGGAATCCACAAATAATGAGGATCAACCCGATGTGTCCCAGTCTGGTTTCTCCTCTGCAATCAGGGCCGTGATCCAGGTCCCTGCTCCCAGGGCCACTGTGAGCCGTCCATGACACGACGCAGGTGTGGCTCTCAGCATAGTGACTGGCCCACGGTGAGCACGCCCTGGGAAAGGTTGCTATGGTGATTGCTCTGCAGGTCTGGCTGGAGCCATGTGGTGAGGCAATCCCGAGCCAGCTTGTGGGTTATTGTACAAACCTGGAGGGTGCAGCTGGCCAGGGCCTGGGAAGTGTTTCCAAGGATCCCTTTTCTCAAGGGTATCAAAAGCCTGGGCCCAGCAAACACCACTGACAGTTTGCACAGATGTGTGAATGAAGGAGGTGAGTAAATGGCAACGGGGGCTGGATGCATTTCAAAATCGGGGACCTAGTCCTCTGCTAGGACCCGCAGCTTCCTCACTGCCCCGCGTCCGAGAGTCAGCACAGTACAAAGGTGGGGGGGGGGCATGGGCGGCTGCCCCCTGACATCCTTTTTTACCATGCGGCAGGGTGGGTGTGGGCAGAGGAAGGGGCGCAGGGGTGGGGAGCCTTCTTCTCCACCCTCATCCCCTCCACTTCATTTTCAGGGAGTTTGTGCTTGGGTTTTAGTGCAAGACCACACAAACCTTTGGTTCAGCTCAAATTTCAAACGCTTTGCTGAGCCAAGTCTCACTTTAAACTTCGGAGCCACAGCCTCATTCGTGGTGAAAAATCTGGGCGAAGTCACGTTTGTTAAATAAAGAAGGCCCAGCTGGCTTAACACAGGTCCCTAATTACCGAACTGGAGTTCGAGCTGACTGAGGAATAAAGCCTCCCCGAAAACTCACACACAGCTGATGATTTCTTCTTTTTCCCCTACCACGTATTCCCGGAGCAGGGCTGCAAGAGCTGGCTTTAATCTCCCGGCTGCGGCAGGGCGCCGAGCTCGTAAACGGAGGGCCCGGCATTTCATGGGAGCAGGTGCGAGCCTGCTTTTGCTAATGGGGACTCGCCAGCAAGGCTCCTGCGTACCAGGCACAGATGAAGTGAGCCCCGCAACAGGGCGGCGGCGGCGCGGGAGGGGGGACCGCTTGGTCCCGCGGATTCCAGGTGACTGTGTTCCGTCTAGACTGCAGCGCTAATGAAGTGGGAGAGCTGCACGTGGGAAACGAGGTTCCAAAAGCCCCCACCCCACAATTACCAGGCCAGGCGCACTTGCAAATTGATACTGTTGTTCCCTAGACTCTGGATATTTGAAGCTCTTCTCCGAATTTCCTTTTCGTACATGACATAGATAGTCCCTGGGCTGCCAAGTCTCGGGCAAAGTCAAACAGGACACCCAGGGAATGTCTTCCTTAGAGGGCCAGGGCCTAGCTTCTCGTTTCCTTATGGTTTACATTTCTAATGAATGGGGAGGAATGCCCGTTTCTCACCTCCTCTGGGAAAGCTGGATTTTCTGCATTGTTCTTCAGAGAACGTGGCTAACTCTGCAGTATTACAGGAGGTCCTAGATCCAAGCTGCACATGACAAGCACTTAGAAATACAAAAACCATGGGGGTGCCTGGGTGGCTCAGTCTGCCTTCGGCTCAGGTCATGATCTCAGGGTCCTGGGGTGGAGCCTCGTATTGGGCTCCTGTTTCTCCCTCTTCCTCTGCCTGCCACTCCCCCTGCTTGTGCTCTCTCTCACTCTCTCTCTGTCAAATAAATAAATAAAATATTAAAAAAAATAAGATGAAAATGAACTTATTAAAAATATATATATATAAAAACCAGATCCCTTTGTCCCGAGGTTCTGATCCGGTGGAAGAGGTTGTGCCAGGCAGCCCCTGGGTTCTTGCAGCAGGGTCACATCATGGTCTAGCCAGTGGCAAGAGGCAGTAAGCCTGTTCCACCAGGTTCTTTGCTCCTCAAAATGGAGAGGCACTGAATGAGCCCAGATTCAGCCTCAGGAGACAGGTGACAGGGGCCTATGCCCTTTGACCCCAGGGAGGGGTCACCTCCTCAGGTTTCCTGGGGCTGGCAAGAGCAAAGAACCCCCTCCAGGCACCTCCCTGCCTCAGCCTTCCAGGAGCTCACATGTACGGCCCTTTCACCCTTTCACTGGCTGGGATCTGGGCCGACAGGATAACAAGGCTTCTCATGTTCAGCTCACCGAGCGTCCACTCACTTCCCCTCGACTGGATACGGCACCATCCTAACAGGAAGGGAAACACTGGGATTGTTTCTTTTTTGCTTTTAACTGGTGTTGGGGAGTGGCAGGGCAGGATCGCTTATCAAGAATGTAGCTGCTGCGTTTAGATAAAAAGAGACCACGAGATTCAAGAAATGCACAGACTCTCCCCCAAGACGCTGGCGTTTGCCTCCATCTAGTGCCTGCCATCTTGGCCACACCTGCCTCGTCTTTGGGGGCCTTGATTTCTGGACCATCAGCTGGATCCTCCTTGTAGCCGTACAGCCCCCACCACCCTGTTTTTCCCTAAGAAGTCAGCAAATAATTAAATATAGCCCCCTGAACATATAAATCAGAGGTTACCCATCTGTCTTTTAGGGTGGTGTCACCAAGTTCTTCAGAGAAAAAGCTCAAAGTAAAGTCACTGCCATTTTCCTTGGCCAATAATCGTAATATTAACAAACAAACAAACAACAACTCTCCACTGGTAAGCAGGAAGCTATGCTTCCTCCCCAGACCATTTCATGTTAGTTCACTATCTGCATTTCTTTCTAACTGGAAATTAAAGAATATCTGGGGACAGGTGATAGCAGAAAAGAGCTCAGCGTTTCCCTCCTTGCTCCCCACAAAGGCTTCCATTTACAGAAGAGCTCCAGAACCACTAGGTATTCAAGGGATGCCAAAAAAGATGAGAGAAGGGGCTGCCTGGAAGAACCAGAGTGTGTGTCAGAGACCAGAGTGGCCAGAGGGGTGTAGACAGCCCGGCCAGCTTGCTGACAGCCGCATCCTGAGACAACAATGGGGGGTGGTAGCAACAGCCCTGATCCAGTGGCAAAGATTCAAGAGCTGTGTCACCTTGGGCTTGTCACCTAACTTCTCTGAACTTCCTTTTTCTTAACCAACAGGGTGGTAGCAGAGGTGTTGCAGGCAAAACAAAGCAGCATTCACTTCCATCTCAGCCACCGGCTAGCTGTGGGCAGACTACTTAATCCTTCTCTGATTCCCCATCTGGAAAAACCATCTGCAGTGTGACGCTGTGAGGTTGTGGAGTGAATACACCTGAGAGGCCTGTTGCATAGCAAATGCTTCATCTATGCAATTACTCTTATTGCTCAAGATGATGCTTAGGTCTAGCACTCTCCAGCTCTAACATGTGCAGAACAATATCTTCATTGGCTATCTCCCTTCCTAGATTATAAGCTCCATAGGAGCCTTATGTTCATCTCTATCTACTCAGATCTTTACAAAATACCTGGCATGCGGTAGGCACTCTGTAAAAATCTGATGAATAAATGAACTCTCGGCTGCCTTAAAAAGACAACTTGTTTCCCTAATCCAACTAGATCACATAGGCAGAGGAGAATGTTACATTCCCACTACAAATCTCCCTGCACTGTACTGTGTCCTGGGCCAGACTGAGGGAGAAATCGGTGAGCACTAAGTGTTGGCAGGAAGCTCAGGCTTCAAGCCTGAACCTGCAGCCCGGATAGGTGAGAGGCCTTGCTCGAGCTGCAGCCTAGTCACATCCAGGGCCAGCCTGCTGCAGTGCAGAATGGAAGCACAGGGGGTGGGGTGGTACCTACTTTCACAGCGTAGGTGCTGCCGGGGTCCTCAGAGCAGGTGGCACAGTAATAGATGGCATCCCCAGAGTCACAACAGGGCTTGTTACAAGTCAGTTTGAAGAGTGACCAGTTATTCTCGTTGAAGTGCAGCTCCTTTTTCTGGCCGCCCATGAAGAGGTCCTCGCACTTGGCCACGAGGCGGACCAGGGACTGGGCATAGAGCCCCCCAAGCTTGGCATAGGTGCCCTCCTTGCTGCTGATGCTGCTCAGCAGGCTGTGGAGCTGAAGCTGGGTGCTGCTGGTGGACGCCTGGCTGGACACGCTCAGCTGGGAGGACGAGGCCGAAGGGACCCCTTTGCACTGGAGGCTGGGGCTCCCGCGGCCACTCTTGCTGCCCGCCAGCCCTGGTATTGGCACCCAGTGGCCGTTGCCTTTGAATGTTTTCTCCAGGGGCTCAGAAGAGGAGAAGATAGGATGATGGCGGCTCCCAGGGCTTGAGGAGTAGCTGAAGCGGGGCTCTTCGTGGGCACAGACGTTGGTTTCTGAGTGGCTGAGGTTCAGCTTGGGACTCGCTGTTCTTGGCTTGGGGGAGCCTTGGGTCCAGAAGAAGCCATCGGGTGAAGAGGCTGCCCGGCTCACTAACTTCTTCTGGGGGAGAGGTGGGGGTTGTAGGGGGCCACTGGGGGACACATCCTCAATGGAGCCAGAAGGGAATGGAACAGGAGCAAAGAGCTTCTTCCCACTGCTGGTGGGCGAGTGTGCTGGCTCGGACGAAGGGCCTGAAATTGAGAAATAGCAACAATCAGGCTAGAGGCCAAGGCCACTCAATTCTGGGGCCCTGCCGTCAAAGCAATTTATTTTATTTGTATCTATTTCTCAGAGACAACAAATGTACAACGAACAAAATTCAAAATGCAAAAAAGGTGTATGGTGCCAACGAAGTGTTCCTCCTTCCCTGTCCCTTAGCACCCAGTCCCCCTCATCGGAGGAAACCACTGCTGGCAATTTCCAGGGATCCTTCTGGGGACTTGCCAAACAACAGATCAGATGTACAGATCTATCCAATTCTTTTTAACAGTGATCCCATAATATATCACCCTATGCACGTATCATAATTTAACTGATCCCCTCGTGACGGACACCTGGGTTGTTTACCAACATTTTGCAAGCAATGCCTACAACGGCAACAGCAAACCTGAATGTGTGCTTTCAGTGGATTTTTTAAAAGTTAACAGAGGTTAATAGAGAGTACAATTTACCTATAGCAACCCCCCCCTTTTTAGTGTGTACTTCTATGAGTTTTGACAAACACCCTGGTGCCTTGGGGGGCAGGGCAGACCCAGAAATGTCTTAGAAGGAGGAGGTACGTGACTTTATAAATGAAGAAATAGATCTCAAGAGAAAGCAAGTCTTTCCTAGACCCCCAATTCCCATAGTGGGGCACATGGATGCTGACCCTGGTGGGGGACAGGGTGGAGGAAACTCCATCACGGCCTCAGCCCCCTCCCCCACCCCCAGAGCATGGGGATGTTCAGACACATCACAGACGGTGAGCTGGAGCCGGTCTAGACCAGACGAAAGCCGCACTTCACTCTTTATATCAGCCTAGAAAACGGGTTTCACCATGAAACAAGAGCTCAGGTAAAAACATGCAGGGAAAATGGCACAACCACTGGGCACAGGAAAGGGCAAACTGAAACAGTCTCTCACTCTCAGAACTGACTGGAGGATGTCCCCACTATTTTGATAGCAGCTTTTAGGGTGGTAACAGAAGCACTCACTGTATTCATAGGTCGTAAAATGCCTCCTAGAATCCCGAAGGTTAAAATGTGAGAGAACTATGGGTCTTACATTCGAGGAAGGCACCAGGGACATGTGCCCCTCGTGGAGTTCCCCAAGCCATGTCATCCTATGGGCAGGGCACACGGTGTCTCTCTGCACCTCTCCCCACCTGAGCAGAATGACCGGAATGCAGGAGCTACAACAAACACACAGGCCCCAGGCACACAGTGAAAGGCCCCCAAGGAAGCAAACTGTGAGTTCCGCGTCGAGGCACACCATCTTTCTAGGTCTGCTCCTGCAGAGTTAACCGCTTTCTCTGCCCACGCTGAGTCCCCCTCTGCGTTCTCTAACCAAAGTGGGGACAGAAGGGGCCCCCGAGGAACAAGCACGGGCACTGGGCCCCTCAGATCAGCACTGGGCTTCCTTACTCAGGACATTCCATAGGGAGGAGGGTCCCTCTCGGGAGCAAGGTGAATGCACAGGTCATCAGGGCTCCTCCAGCCCCGGGCAGAGCGGGTGCTGACATCTGTGCCATAGCTTCACTGATGAGAGTAGCATCAGGTTGCTGACAGCAGGGGCCTCCCATCCAGGCCAAGCCCAGATGCAAAGCTCGCAGCATGGTCAAGTGGCTGCATGCAGCTTGACGAACACAGGAGCCGGGAACCGACAGGTTCGCGCAGAGAGAAGCCTGCGTGGCACAGCAAGGCGGTCGGACCCCACACCAACACCTTCCCTGCCTCTACTATCTCTCTTCCCAGACCCCGGAGAAAGCACAGTGCTTCTCTCGCTCCCACGTCTGCACTAGGCGAGCACTCTCGCTGCCCCGTGGCTTATCAAGATCACAGGCCGTTTTCCTTCCCGCCTCATCCTGCGCTGCTAATGACAGGCAGGGCACCTGCCAGCAAGGCTGAAGGAGAGTTTATACCCTTCCAGGAGGCCAGGTTGATTATAAACCAAGCAGCACTGGCACGGTCAGGCCAGCCAACTCTACACACCCGTGTAGGCTCCCCTCACAGTCAGAAGGGGGGCAAGCGAGAGCCAGGCAGCCAGAGGACGGGAGACCCTGATCGCAGCTGATCTCAGCAGGTTCTGGAAGGTCCCCTACCCCACACTCTCCAGGAAGAAACCTTTCTCCTCTCAAGGGTGCAGTCAGCAGTGGGGGCGGCTGAAGGCTAGGGCTGCGCACTCACTTCCTCTCTGTCGTCCCTCTAGCAGAGGCTGAGAAAGCAGGGGGAGGATCCCTCGCTAGCTCCTGGACTGAAAAACGGAACAGCAAGACCCCTTAAATATGGGGCTCTCAAAGGACACTAAGCCTCAGCCACCAAGGAGCCAGGTGGTGAGGAAGAGGGCAGCCAGGAGGAAACAGGTCCGTGTCCTGGCCTTTCTGCACTCTGGACGGCGGAACACGTCGAGGCGTCTGATTCTCCATTTGTCACCGACAGACAGAAGAGGTGGGGGGACGAGGGGAGGCAGGGGAGTGTGATCCGAGTCCCTGGTCAATGCTTTAATCCGTGTCTCCAGTGACAGGGACAGCCTGCCTACGGTGAGGACTCCTTCTGGTCCCCAGTCCCGCTGGCCGGGGTGTGTCTGACAAGTCAGTTTCTGGCCGAGTCGCCGCTTTAATAAAGCCTATTTCCCCATCTTTGGCGGTTTGCCTTCCCTGCCCTCCCTGTACAGCTCTCCAGGACACCCCCATCACAGCCTTTTCTGCCTCAACTGTGGTCTGAGGGCAGACAGCAGGGCCAGCCCCGAGCTTGCTGTTGCCCTCACCCGGCTGAGTTCCCTCCTCTAAAAACTGACCTGATGGCGTCACAGTGAAAGTCCCTTCCGGCAGGAAGAGTCTATCATTTTGGCCACTTGCTCCATTTTCAACCCCTCCCAACATGCATTTGGTCTCAAAGCTCCCCCTGAAATAAAATACCTCTAGTTCCCCTACCTCTAGTCCCCTCAGCTGCCCCTGGGGTCAACTTTTCAATCTGTAAGGATAGCAGGAATCATAAAAAAAAAAAAAAAAAAAAAAGTCTGTAACACTTCTTTTTCCCTAGATTCGTAAAGAGAATCAAGAGGTTCTGCTTTCCCACCAAAAATAACTTGTGTGTTCAGGCAGTTGGGAAGGAAGTGAGTTTCTCCCTGACCCTCTGGGTGTTCTCTTGCTCTCCCGTGGGAACTGTGTTAGTCAGCGCCTTTGATCACATCTACAGGTAAACCCGGCAAGGAGCACTGGGTGTTAGGTGGAAAACGGTTCATTTTTCTTTGTTTCTTAGATGCTCCGTGTTTGTCACCCAACAAAGCACGTACTGATCAGAGGATGGCACTGCCCCCCAGTGCTGCCTGACCACACACATCCCCAGCAGGGCGGCTGTAGTTCCCAAACCACATCCAAGGAAGTGAGGCTCCCCCGAAATGTGCACCTTCCCATATAATTGGGCATTACGTACACATATGGTGATTTTGAGGTAAAAAAAAAAAATGGCCTAATTCTGTAAAAGGCACAATCACCTTCCAAACTGAGGCATCCTTCTTAACCTAAGGTTTTCCTCTTCCCTTTCCTTTCCTCTCCTTTCCCTTTCTTTCTTGCTTTCTTTTTCTTTCCTTCCTCCCTTCCTTTCCTTCCTTCCTTTCTTTTTAACTTACAGTTTCTTAATGTTTTTCTCCAGATTTGGAACCACAGCTAGTGACAAGACCATACTTCACTCTGAGAGCCCCCGGCTGCCTCAGGACCACATAACAGCCCAGCTGGTAGTTTTCCCAGGGCTACTCCGAAAGAGATGTCAACCTGTGGCCCTTCTCGATGAAACTGTGATTCCTCCACCATGACACAAGCAGTACCTACTTGCTATGGGACCAGAGGGCACCCCTAAAGACCCACTCTGATTCCGCCAGTTTCTTCGCTCTTTCATGGGGGAACCTCCTCATGAACGTGGCTGTAGGCAACATAGCAGCCAGATTCTTACTTACAGCTGACCCTTAAAAAACATGGGGTCAGAATGAATGGGTCCACTTATATGTGTTTTTTTTTTTTTACATAAATACAGTACAGTGCTGTACATGTATTTTCTCTCCCTTATGATTTTCTTTCTCTAGCTTGCTTTATTGTAAGAATGCAGTATATAATACCTACAGCATACAAAATATGTGTTAGTTGACTCTTCATGTTATCAGGCTTCTGGTCAACAGCAGGCTATTAGTAGTTTATGTTTCTGGGGAATCAAAAATTATATGTGGATTTTGACTGTGCAGGGGTCCTATGCTTTTGCCAAGGTCAACTGTATTTGCAACAGCTGCCACACTCCGCATTTAGAAGAGCCAGAAAGAAGAGGGGACAGAAACCTAAAATAGTTGCAAAAGCCACAGGCAAACCACTGGTTCAGGAAACTGTGCCTTAAAAAAAGTCCTGGAAAAACTTTGGCCAACAGCCCGTATTCTCAGGACTCAGATTCAATAGCAAAGAGAAGAATTCAAATATATCCTGGTTTTATGCTGGTGTTAGATCACCCTGTTTCCAAATTCTGGCTTACAGCTAAGAGTGTAAAAAAAGGGGAGAATGGAAAATACTTTCCTGCGAAGTTTGCCTCCGTCATAGTTACATCATTGGTAGGTTTTTAAATGACTTTTCGTACTAATCGGGCCAGAGAGCTCCAAACCCCCATTCCTGTTTTTCTTCCAATTTCTAATTCTGCATATAAAGCCAGCAGCCAGCTATAGACTAGAACACTCCTGCATCTCTGTAATGTGTGTGTTTCAGAGGAGAGAAAGTGTTTCTGGTGGGGAAGCTACACATCACGTACGGGGCCCTGGGTGGGATCCTAAAAAGACCAAGGGGAAGGTATACTGGTTTGGTGCCATTATATTTAGAAAGCAGAGAAGAAATCGGGATTTCAGCGGTTGGAATAAACAGCTTAAAGCCAAGGCAGAAATGTAGGCCAGAAGTTCAAACGTAGTACTGCGATGTTTTCTTTATTATACAGTCCTCTCTTCTTGCTGGGTTTTAATAGGTACCTTCATTGTTCTCTTCAGCCAAAATGAGAGGTAAGCTTAAGGAGGAAGTGGTCAGTCCAGTTTTGAGCTGTGTGAATGAGCCCGTCTGGCTCCCCCCGCGCACAGCGCTGCCTCCCGACAGCAGCTAGCCAGAAAAAATGTGGAGGCCAAGGGGCAGAGTCAGGGCCAGGAGGACCCAAGCTCCAAATTCTTAGCTTTTGGCTCTGGCTGTTCTCCAACTGCAGGTGAGGTAAAGCAAACTGAATTTTCTTTTGTTTGAAAAACCTGGGGGTGTTCCATGGATCACTGTTTAAAATGAGGATATAGATTGTATGGATGGAAACGGCTGCGTAGACCTATCCATTCATTCAGCTCATGTTTCCTGATCACCTACTACATGCGAGGCATAGGGAACAAAACAGAGCGTCCAAACCTCTCCTACGGCCTGTGGCCTCCTTCAAACAAAGCCATCTATGCGGGCACCTTGCCAACGGCACACAGAAGTGGTACTCTGGCAGGTTTCTGCCGAACCCCTCTTCCCACCCTGTAGACGTGAAGTGGGTGGCGGAGGGGAGGGTCCAGCCTCACGTGTAGCTTTTTCCTCCAAGGAAAAATTGGCAACCTCTTGTTTAGTCACGCAATCAGACAGGCTCAACTCTAAATGTTTAAAAAAAAAAAAAAAAAGCAGCCAAGTACCCCTTCAAAAAGAACCCTTGCTTTCCTGAGAAGGTAAATGTGGTCTGAAAATGGAAGCACATTATTAACATTTTACCACTGGCAGGAAAATGTGGCACTCGTGAGGAGTCTCTCTGGAACACTTAATCATCCCAAGAAACAATAAGCAAGATGGGAATGCAATTTACATGCAAAAGAGGAGAAGCCCAGTCTCAGTTTGGAAACTGGCTTATGGCAAACATTCCATGCCCACCGCCTCAGCGTGGCCCCAGAATCCTGCACTTTCCATCCCCTGTGAGAACACAGTATCAGTAGGGGTCTTCTTTCCAAATGAACAGTAAAATTACCCGTTAGTTCAAAGCACTTTCCCATCCTGTTGATGGAGGCGTGCATTGACATTTTACGGGACCATTTGGGAACATCTATTTAAAATGCATATGTTTTGACATATCAATTCCACTTCTTCTAAGAATTTATCTTACAGATATGCTCACCAAATTATCTTAGTGTGTCATGGGATCTTACTGGAGACTGGTACTGAAAATCACCTAACTATGCATTGTTGAGAGAGGGGTTTAACTGCTTTCCACAATGACAAAATACGCAGCATTAACAAAAACGAGATCAATTCAAAGGTTCTGATTTGAAAGACTTCAAGATATATTAAGTACAAAAATGTGTTGAATTGAGGTTTATGACATTTTAAATACCGATAAAAGGGGAGACTGGGTGGCTCAGTCAGTCAAGCGTCTGCCTTCGGCTCAGGTCATGATCTCAGGGTCCTGGGATCAAGTCCCACATCAGGCCCTCTGCTTGGCGGGGAGCCTGCTTCTCCCTCTCCCCCTGCCTGCAGCTCCCCCTGCTTGTGCTCTTTCTCTCATGCTGTCAAATAAATAAATAAAATCTTTTAAAAAATAAAAAAAAATAAATACGGATAAAAATTTCTGAGAGGATATAGAAAAATGCGCTCAAAAGGTGTCAAAGGTGGGAGCGCATTTAGAGGGCATCGGATGACTTCGACTTTTCATTTCATATCTTTCCCCATCATGTGAATTATTATCAGAGACATGTACTGATTTTACTGAAGTAATAATAAATATTTAAAAATTCAGTTTAAAGGGAATAGTTTAAGGTAAAGCTTCACTTTTGTGATATTGTGAGGGCTCAGGCCACAGACATTCTTAAAAATGAGTACCTCTTCCTTTAGGATTGCTTCTTCATCCTTCACGAATCAATCTCCCAGAACAGACCCCATGACTCAGTCTGTCTCCACAGGGGTGGCCTAACCGTCTTAGAGCCAAACACCAAATGGAATATATTAGACCAAACCCACCAACTAAGGATCAAGTGCTCTGACAGCCTGTTTGATAGTCAGAACACACTATTTTCAGCTAGGGAGTTTTAGATGCCTTTTTCAGGGCCACCTTTTCTTCTTATAGAATCTGCTCAGTGAAGGTCAGGCTGTCACTCCTGACTGATGTCTGATCTTTGTGGACTTACTGTCTCTCCTCTGGACAGATCCGCCCTCCCCTCCCCACCCACTTCCTGGCTCGATTTCTCCCCCTGGCACTTCAGCCGTCGGACACCCTGGCTACCTTAGCCCTTTACCTTTCTCCTTGTCCATCTCTCCCCACTGGAACGTGAAAGGAGGAACTGGGCATTGTCTGTCACTGCTGAATGTTCAACATCTAATATTGTACCCGGCACAAGGTTTGGATTCAACAGATACCTATCAAATCAATGACTGAACTAATGTATATATTTAAAAAATCCTCTTGGGGGGAGGACGCCTGGGTGGCTCAGTGGGCTAAGTGGCTGCCTTCAGCTCAGGTCATGATCTCAGGGTCCTGGGATCGAGCCCCACATCAGGCTTCCGGCTCAACAGGGGGGAGTTTGCTTCTTCCTCTCCCTCTGCCCCCGCCCCCGCTCCCGTTCATCTGCTCTCGTGTGCACGCTCCCCCTCTCTCAAATAAATAAATAAAATCTTTAAAAAAAATGCCTCTTGGCATTATGACTGAGGAGAAGAAGCTGACTACTGTCAAGATATTTCATGAATCTGGCTACACCTCTGGACCACTAGCCACGAACACTGACCTGGTTCATACCTTCCTGTGAATTCGTACCTATGTTCACTGTGTGGCCAGACCTCTTCCCTACTGCTGGTGCCAACAGCTTCCGTTCAACAGAGCACTTTCTCGTCTCCTGTACTGTGGGCACCTGGCATCCAGGGTGGTTGTTACACTGTGGCACTGAATTTTAACGTTATCCTAAGTCAAAGGGGAAAACGATCTTAATGTGACATTAGGTTCACTTACATAAAAGGAACCATTTAAAGCATGGGTGTCTGCTGATGACCTTGGTAGTGATCATTCAGCGGAAGCTGTGTCGCACAGCTATTCACTGCAGATCACCTCTTGGCAGCAGTCACAGATCTGTCCTGACGCATGCAGTCTGTCCCTCCCAAACCAAGCATAAACCAAACAACTGCTTCTATGGATTCTTCCTTCCACTGAGCTGACTCACTGTTCACTTGAATTGCCCGCATGGACAAATGGGATAACAGATGTGCTCTGAGGGGTATGGCATGCGATACAAGCATAAAGAAGTGAAGTTAATATTGATATAAAGAGGATAGTTTGTAAATATAAAATTTAGGCACACTGGTTTTTAAAATGCAACAAAGTTATAAATTTCAATTATGTTTGTTTTTCTTACAAAAAAAATGTTTAAGACTTATTTCTTTATTTGAAAGAGGGGGAGAGAGAGAGAGAGAGAGAGAGAGAACGTGGGTACACACATGCATGAGGGAGAGAGGCAGAAAGAGAGGGAGAGAGAAAGTTCTGCAGACTCCGCACTAATTGCAGAGCCCGACGCGGGGCTCAGTCTCACGACCCTAAGATCAGGACCTGAGCCGAAACCAAAAGTTGGACACTTAACTGACTGCGTCACCCAGGTGCCCCTTTTCTTATAAAATTTAAAACTTTTTTTTTCTTGCCACAAAACCCAAATAGTAGAAAACTAACTTTAACCACTAACCCTGATAAGCGTCCAAGAAATTTACACAAACTACTGTTACGATACACTTGAGAATTATTTTGTCCTCAGTTCACTCTGGACGGCCTCTTCTGCATATACAAAAAGTCTGTGAAATGCATCTCTTTTCATTAGTGAATTCTTACTGACAAAACAAATAGTCTCGTGCTATCTTTTGACTTAACATATAGTATTAGAGAAGTAGACGCTACATTCCGGTCTCCAGGAAATTTAGCTTGAACTGACTCTCCCTCTCTTATTCAGATCCACTCTCTCAGCTTCAGTACTAGGTACAAATAGTCACAAAAGGCATGATGGATACATATTTCAATATGATTTTTACAAGGTAAAAGCAAGTAAGAATTCATGGGACAGAAGGGTTCCTCCCATTTCGTGACCAGCGTGGTTCTCCATAGTCTCCGGATTCGTGTTTAACAGATGTGACAAAGGGAGGCTGGACAAAGAAAATATGACCCGGGGTACAGAGTCATAAGCAGGAGCAGTAGCTGGAAATGGTTCACTCTGAGGACCCAGAGCCTGCTAACAAGGTTTATACTTTTTGTTGATCTAGGAATCCGAATTTTGAAGTGCATTCCCATTGAATAACTGGCTCATGATAAAGGCAGAACCACGAAAATATATTCATTTTACTTAGAAAACGTCTGAGTTAGGTGGCACCATCGTACTCCTGAATCCCCAGTGGCTCTGTTATTTTCCACTTCCACACACCGGTTTTGAGAGCTTTGTACAATCCAGCCTCTACCTTCCCACCAACCTCCGGTCCCATTTTCGCCTTCCTTGCTTCCACTGAAGTGTGTCGGTCCTACCCTTTTCCCAGCGTGCCCTGCTAACCCTGCCTTGGCTCCTCCTTTATGTTTTCACAACCTGCAGAGCCCTTTCCTCCCTTCTACCTCCTCAATTCTAACCACACTTGAGACGTGAGCTGAAGTGCTATCTTCTCCCAATGCCTTCCCTGAACCCTTCCTCAGTCCTCATTGATTCCTTTCTCTTCTGGAAGCCTTGATAAACATTCATGTTCTGGGAAGCCCAATCTCCTAGCTTAGACCAGCCACCCATGTGTCACGTGTTTTAGGCTTGTCTTCCTAGCTGGACCTGAAGAGTCCTGAGAGCAAACATGATTTGCTGGTTCTGACTAGCCAAGTGCCCAGACAGTTAGGTAGAATTCTCATTAACATGAGCTGGCTGGTAGCCAGTGGGGCTCCATGGTACAGTGCTCCCTCAGAACTGGTCACAATCCCCGAGAGAGCATGTCAGGGCACAGAGTCCAATGGTTCAAGTGCCCAGCCCAACCCTCTGAGGAATAACCCACCTCATTGAATTTTTGCACAATTGGATGGGAAAAGGGAAAAGATGTAAGCCCAGGAAAATCTGCCAAGAAAGAAAGCCCTCCTTTGCTACATGCCACCCCAATCAAGACTAAGAGATTTCCCGTTTTGAAGTCTGAGCTGTCAGAAGGTTCCCATAAGAACACGCCACAGACTGACAGACATATGCTCTAGACTTAGCAGTACTCATCTTTCCCATAGAAATGTGTTGGTGATTATGATTTTATGACAGAAGCCTCGACTCCAAAATTGCCTACCGGGAAGAAATATTTCCATAGGAGTGAGAAAGGTCGTCATGTTAGTACATGTCAAAGCCAAACATGCTAAAGCGAGTTTAAGAGAAATGCAGGAGAAGACACACAGGCACACAAAGAATGTTGAAGTGGTGAGAGGTTTTAATACTACCCATCACATAGGGCGCCTGGGTGGCACAGTTGTTAAGCGTCTGCCTTCGGCTCAGGGCGTGATCCCGGAGTCTGGGATCGAGCCCCACATCAGGCTCCTCTGCTGGGAGCCTGCTTCTCCCTCTCCCACTCCCCCTCCCTCTCTCGCTGGCTGTCTTTCTCTCTGTCAAATAAATAAATAAAATCTTTAAAAAATAATAATAATAATACTACTACCCATCACAACTACGGAAACACAAGAGTTCCTTCTCAGGAATGTGCCCAGTCAGGACATACCCACATAGTACGCCTTAGAGCTTTCTCCAGGGACTGGGATGGCTGGTAGTCTCATGAAGCCTCCGTGCTTTATTTCAACCAACATTTATATAAGCAGCTGCTGTGTCCAAGTAAGTGTGTGCATGTATGCACACGTGTGCACACTCATGCACATGAAGGAGGGGACAAGATGGGGGCGAGGGAGAGAGAGAAACATGGAGGGTAAAAACCTCAGGTTGGCGGAACCTAATCCCACAAGAACCAATCCCGAGGACGGAAATGGAGAACGGACCTATATATAAATGGCTCATCACCCCAGGAATCTGTGGACACACTGTGCGTCAGTGGAAAGGGCAATGCGGGATGAGATGCCTCATCATGTATCCAACAGGGAATTAACGCCAATGGCTCCTCGGTGGAGTCTACCTCATGGGGAAAGCAGGACCAAGATGGTAGGTCTAGCTCAGCCATTCCAAATCCTGGCCGTGAGCCCAGGGCTGGCCTCCCAGACTCGGGAGAATCTAAACCTCCCCGTCAAGGTCAAGTCTGTTACCTCCATCGCTGCAGGTCCTGGAGTCCGAGGCCAGGCTGTCCGTGGAACCCGTGGTGAAGCTGACGTGGACCCTGCAGGGCGGGCTGAGGCTCTCCGCAGAGCCCTGGCTCACTTTTTCCAAATCAGAGCTGCTCTTGTTCATCTTTAAAAGGTGCCTGGAAAATGTAAGAACAAACAATAAAAGCAATTAATTTGGTTTACATTCAAAAGCCAGGTGATGTATCATGAACCTACTATGCTCCCAAAGCCTGAACAGTACCAGCAGGTTTTGAAAAAGTGATTTTGGGAAGAGAGAACGGGCACTCTTTTGAAACCTTATGCACATGAACGGTAGGAAATTTCTCAAGTGTGGTTAGGAGTGAGTCTATGAAATTTAGACAGATGCCAAAATCATGATTTGGGAGGAATTGCCTTCATATTCTGACCCTGTTGGCCAAAACGTTTACGTCACCTATTATACACTGTATAACATCTCTATGAAGAAAAACACGAACATTATCATACGAGTCAATGTATAGAGATAAACAGAGATTGGGTAGCTTTTGCAAGATCACAGGACAAGTGAATTGCAAATCAGGACTAAAAAGGTGGGATTTCTTTTTGCCTGGTACTCTCTTGACAGAGCTTCAAAGGGTCTAGGTTGCTCCTTGGAATTAAGGAAAACTTTATATCAATTTAACCAGACTTCTAGTGTAATGCTCAGAAACATGTTAACATAACCCTTCTTCCTGAAGTACAGAATCCGCCCTTAGGCTTTCTATGAAATCTTGCTGCATTTCTAAGACAACCCTTACCAACCTATCAGGGACCGGAATACCAAGTTCAAGAGAAAAATCACTTGCCTTGGAGAAAACACTGCCATTACCAGGTAGAGCGGTTAGCTTATTGATTTCTCCTTCCCTTTTTCCAAGGACTACATGAATATTCACTCCGACCTGACATTTTCGCCACAAAGTGAGGCAGACCACAATCAATCTAGCTCTCTCTCCCTGTTCGTGGTAACCCAGATTTGTCTGCACTGATATTTCCTGATGACAGTCCTGTTCCCACCGCAGCAGATCTATATCTCGATATCTGCCGTAGGAAATATGCAATGCAGTATTGATCTGGCATCAGAACTGCTTCATTTAATGCACATGACCTTATGGGCAAGAATTTATCGATTGTTCTTTCTGTTCAACATCGCCAGGCCCTGTATTGGTCTTTGCAGTCACGGGGATCCTGTGCTGATTACCAGAAAAGTTTAGAGAAAGTTTGTTAGCCACCATGAAAATACTCTTTAGGAACACGTCCTTCTCCTCACCCCCAATTCTTAGAACCACATTAAAAAAATATTTTACAGCTGTCCAGTGTAAGTTGTGACCGGGAGGCAAGGTTATGACTAATACTACTCCTTACATTTTAATGTCACCGTAGGGCTCTGGAAATATCAGATCCTTAGGAAGTGCTGTAGCAATAGATTATCTTTATTTTACCCTCTGGCAAAATAAAATCATATAAAGTTTTAAAAAATATTTTCATTCTCATCAGGTCCATCAATCATGGCTTTTGCAGATAAAGCCTGGATATGCAGTTGTGAGTAATGACAACTCCTCGATCTAGGAGAGAAGCCAGCTCTGTGGCAATGCAACTACCCAGCCCCTCCGAAGTGGCCTCTGGAGTCTCTTGGTCCTCAGGCCCAGAAAACGGCCAAGGGAGAAATTCCAGCACCAGAGCTGCTGAGCTGGCAGAGCGCCCCATTCTGTAAACCTACAAAAACACTGAATGAAATGTATATAAACAGATAAAACTAAAAAATATGTAAATATGTGTTTGTGTGAGTACACACACACACACACACACACACACATGCTTGGATATATGTCCTTGAGCAATGTTACTCATATCACTAGTAGTGAATGAATGGCTAAGTCAATTTAGTGAGTCATGGCAATTTACCAGCAGTTTATTTTAACAAAATATGCTGTTATGTGACCGGAAAATATGAAAATATTATAGTAAGGATTTTTGAATCATTGTTTTGTGAAACTTTTGTTTCACGTGTGTGCTCGTTGGATCATGATAGTAAATGTATTTCTTATTGTGGGTCATTGTTAAAAAAAGGCTAAAAATCATTGCTCTGGAACAGGGGTTAACAAACATTTCCTTAAAGGGCCTGGTGGGCGACATTTTATTTTATTTTATTTTATTTTGTTTTATTTTATTTTATTTTATTTTTTTAAAGATTTTATTTATTTATTTGACAGGGAGAGAGAGACAGCGAGAGAGGGAACACAAGCAGGGGGAGTGGGAGAGGAAGGAGCAGGCTCCTAGCAGAGAAGCCCGATGCAGGGGTCAATCCCAGAGCACCGGGATCACACCCTGAGATGAAGGCAGACGCTTAACGACTGAGCCACCCAGGAGCCCCTGGTGGGTGATATTTTAGGCTTATGGATCATGTGGTCTCTGTTACAACTACTCAGCTCTGCTGCTGGAGCAGAAAAGCAGTCACAGACTATCTGTAAATGAATGGCCATGTTTTCAAATAAAACTTTATTTACAAACACAGATGACCACACTGTAGATGGTAGATTACTGAGCTCTGCTTTAGACCAGCCTTGTCCAATAAAATATAGTGCAAGTCATATATATAATTTTAACTTTTTGGCAGCCTAATTATAGGCAAAATTGTTTTTTTTTTTTTTAAAGATTTTATTTATTTATTCGACAGAGAGAGAGACAGCCAGCGAGAGAGGGAACACAAGCAGGGGGAGTGGGAGAGGAAGAAGCAGGCTCATAGTGGAAGAGCCTGACGTGGGGCTCGATCCCAGAACGCCGGGATCACGCCCTGAGCCGAAGGCAGACGCTTAACCGCTGTGCCACCCAGGCGCCCCTATAGGCAAAATTATTTTAACAATTTCTTTTATTTAACAAAATATATAAAAATACTATCATCTTAATAGGCAACGAGTATAAAAATCATTAATGAGATATTTTATTTTAATTTTTTCATTCTAAGTCTTCAAAGTCGGGTGTGTATTTTATACTAACAGCACAATGTAATTTAGACTAGCCACATTTTAAGCTACTGGTTATTGTACTAATCAGTGCAGATCTAAAGAAACTTTCGTACAGGGACAAGGCTTTTCATGGTGTTACTAACAGCAAAAACAGAATCATAAACACTCCAGTATCCATCAATAAAATAATGGATACATTGTGGTATAGTCTTATAATGGAATATGATATAGAATTCAAAAATAAATGAACTTGACTTTAATGAACTAATATTGAAAGGATTCTTAAATGTTGAATGTTAAGAGTAGCTTGCTGCAAATAAAAACCACAATGAGATAATCACCTCACACCAGTCAGAATAGCTAGTTATCAAAAAGATAAGAAATAACAAACGTTGGCGAGGATGTGGAGAAAAAGGAACCTTGTGCACTGTTGGTGGGAATGCCGACTGGTACAGCCTCTATGAAAAACAGTATGGAGGTTCCTCAGAAAATTAAAAATAGAACTACCATACGATCCAGTAATTTTACTTCTGGGTACTTAACTGAAAAAAAAAAAAAAAGAACACTAATTCAAAAAGATTTACGCACCCCTATGTTTATTACAGCATTATTTACAACAGCCAAGATATGGAAGCAACCAAAGTGCCCACTGATAGATGAACAGATAAAGAAGAGGTGGGACATATATACAATGGAATATTACTCTGTCATAAAAAAGAATGAGAATTACCATTTGTAACAACATGTACGCACCTAAAGGGGCATCAGGCTAAGTGAAATTAGAGAAAGACAAAAATACGCTACGATCCCACTTGCAGGTGGATTCTAAAAAACAAAATGAACAAACACAAAACAGAAAAATGGACTCATAAAAACAAAGAACAAACTAGAGGCGGTCAGAGGGGGAGTCAGTGGGGGGGAGGGTTGAAATAGGGGAAGAGGAGGAAGAGGTACAAACTTCCAGTTATCAAATAAATCAATCACGGGGATGGAAAGGACAGCATAGGGAATATAGTCAATCATATTATAATAATTCGTAGGGTGACAGATGGTAACTACACCTCAAGGGGAGCATTTCATAATGTACGTAAGTGTCAAATCACTATGTTGGTACACCTGAAACTAATACGATATTGTATGCCAACTCTACTTCAATTAAAAAAAAAAAGTAACTTACAAAAGTTTTCAAGTACAGTGTGATGCCATTTAAATATATTTTAAAAAATACATAATGATGCTATAATTTGCTTATCATATATATGCAGTAAAATGGAACTAATACTCATCACCTTCAAGACAGTGAATCCTCTAGGTAACAATGGGAAAAGGAAACAGAAACTAGATACGAAGTGATCTTCCACTAGACCTGAAATATTTTATTTTTGAAAAATCTAAAATGACAAAAACTTTAATAACACTTGAAAAATTTTTTGGAGGACACATGACAGTGAAATTATTCTTTGAATGTCACTGTATGCTTGAAATATCTGATAAATTGAAAATGAACATTTCTATAAGGAAAGAAAGTCACTAGGGCCTGCATGAGCCCAGGGATGGCCGCTCTTGTTGACCTGCTGCCGAGCCTCTGAAAGGCGAGGGACAGAAAGGATGACCCAGCAGGCTTTCCATCAGGCCCCACTATGGGACAGGCAGATTCAGTGAAGGTCAGTAATAACCACAGAAGAGCCTTACCGATGGAAAAAGTTATTTCTCGGACCTAACCACTCTTCTGAGACTTCAGAAATCAGTTCTTTCGCAGTTAGTCACTATGAGGGAGAAGTGATAGTTCTGAATTCACCGAGTGAATGCAGAAAAAATCAGACTATTCTTGGGGCTGCGGTATAAATCAGCAGCATACACACGTGTGTGTATGTGTAGGGAAGTGGCGAGCCTCCAAAAGTAGACAGTGGTAAATCTTGGTATCTAAGCACAGGGGGCATTTTCATGTCTTCATGGCTTCTGGGAATATTACTGTTTCTCTACTAAAAGGGCTCGAGAAGCCCAGGCTCCCACCAGGTAACAAAAGCCCAACAGGCATCTGCAATGCTCTGGGGTACATGGGGAAGAAAGCGTAACCCTTTCTCATAATAGCGAAATCTTGGGAGTGATGACTCTTTTATATGCATTGCATCAAAAAATCTTCCATCTGGGAAGCCGGTACAATCTGCACTCTTAGAGAATTGCCATTTTAAGTAGGGAATGAGCGACACTACCTCAGATTTCAGAATGAAAGGGGAAGCTTACCATCAGAGCAGAGACTGACAATCAAGTTGTTTTTGTGTGTTCCATCTATGTATGCAATAGATTTCTTACGAATCCCCGGAAAAGGCTCGATATTCCAAAGGTGACTTTTCTGAGCCCTGTTGGATTGTTCTGTCGGACCTAAGGCCAGATGACCACCCAAGTGCGCCCAACGACGCACAACAAGACTCTACTGATTATTTCTAAAGGCGAAGCTTTCCCCTCAATAATGAGCGTTTGATCTGATGTTCATAAAACTGGTGCCAGCCATCTAGAAGACGCAATGTGATGGCATGTCATTTAAGGAAGTGGCTTCAACGGGCCGAAACCACATACTCCGGTCTTTCCTCTCTGGGTGGTGAATAACATTCTTATCGGCTGCAGGGAGAGCACGGCCTGCACAGATGTCTTCGTTCACGCAGCGTGATAAACGACTTGTTCTTACTCAGACTTCCTTCCCTGCCTCCCGCTGATTAGCCACAGTCACAGGAGAGTAGGACGAAACACCCGGCCAGCGGCCCGGGGTCCTTGGAGACTGAGCCCTGCAGCTGCCGCCCGGTGTTTTCAGAACGGCTTTTCCCCCCATTGTCCTTAGCGAAAGAAGTCCAGCCAGAGTTTTCTCCCTACTGTATGGGTAGAAAGCTGGAAAAAAATAATCCAGGCGGAAGAGCCATCTGCCAGACTTCCTCATTCATAGGAACAAGCCTCATCTAAAAATACCCCCGAGCTTTTAGAATGTCCGAAATTCTTAACGGAGGCCCGGCCCAAGTGTGTGGCAGGGACGGCGTCTCAAGCTTCACGCGGCCGTCAGGGTCCTCATCGGATGGCACAGTTGGTAAAGTGTGACGGAGGCCCAGGTTCCTTCTCACTGCCCTGACTCGTGTTTCGTTCACACGCATTCGGTTGAGAGCCCTTTGCCTCCAGAGCAGAAGCTCAGGAAAACCCAAAGAACACTAGCACGCAATCTCAGACTCGGGACTCTAGACCCCGGTACACCTGCACGCCGAGCCTTCGGGTTGGTCAGATTCACAGCTAAGTTTGGGGGTGACTCGGAGAAGACCTCTGAGCTGGCTCTGAGATGCTACAGAGGCTACACCCGTTTTTTAAATTGCTGAGAAGTGAAAACAGACTAGTTTTAGATGCAAATAAGTCAAGTCATGCCTAAATCAAAGAATGAGAGCCTCTTACCATCCTAGACTCTGGCCCGTCGTGCCATCCTCATCGGCATGGCCCCCCAGAGCCCAGGGGCGGGCTGGGCCAGTGACTGCGGGGTCCCATGGAGCAGCCCTGAGGAGGAGGGCCAGCTTCGGTGACGGTGGCCGGAGCGCCTTGTCAGCCAGCTGTGAATTCACTGCTCAGAGCTCTCCTTTCCCCTCAGTTCCTCTCTGACTTTTCTATAAAATGCACTTCCTGCAAAAGCACAGGAAAACAGGGACGGCTCTGCCTCTGACCTGCAGCTTTAATCTCCAATTGTCTTGTTGGGCTCCGATGTTCGGAGCAATTCAAATACACTCTGAAACACAGTCAGCCTCACCCCACTCATTCTCTACTATGTGGCCACATGCTAAGGTCAAAATCATTAAATGATTCAAGTTGAAACACTGAGCTTGCCTGGTGAATAAAAGCACCTCTTTTTTTTACTTATGTCTCTATTACCTGCAGGGTGTCCCCCGTCCTGTCTATCCTGAATGGGATTCCCAGGTTTTTCGAGAAATAAATTTTGACTGCCTACTCTGTGGTGAGCACTGGATTAGGTGTTGGGGATACAACAGTGAGTAGAGATGATGCCATCCTTGCTTCAACAAACCTACAACCCGGGAGATAAATACTTATCAAGCTCCCCTAAAAAAATAGAGAGAGGGTTCCATCTATACCTTCAGAATAGATTTGCAGCCTTGGGGTTGAGCATGCTCACTCCAAGTCTTTCTAAAACACGGCTCTCATAATGATGGTGGACCCTAATGAGCCCTATATAGAGGTCTTGTAAGTATTCTTAACCTCGGCCACCATATTGGATCTTGGGTTCTCTATGGTGACTGAAACACACACCCCAGATATCCTTTGCCAATCTCAATTTCAAACATTTTCCCCAGTTGTTTATATATTAGAACATATGGCTAGACTTCTCATTTGGGAAAAAAAAAATATTGCCATTTTGTTTAATATACTACTATTTCTCCTCATAAATCCTTTGCTCCAATTGGGCTAATCTCTCATTGTCCCCAAATCACTCTGCAATACTGACCCCTCCCCATCCTGGCTCTGACGAAACAACTGTCTCTCCCTTTCAAACCTTTACATCCTCAAGACCCAGGGTCAGTATCACTTACCTACAAATCCCTCCCAAACCATTGCAGCCTTTTCTGACTGGCCCGTCTCCTCTGGAACACACAACGAACAGTCTGATTCACATCACTGGGCATTAGGTTATAATCCTGGTTAGATTATTCTAATTGTTTCATGTGAAATAGGCTTGTTACCACGCCCAGATTATAAACTGTTTGAGGAGCTGTGTCACACTCAGAATATACTGGAACGCACTGTAATTAATAAATACTTCTTGACTAACTTTATCTGCCTCTGTTTCAATAACTCGGTGTAATCTGGGAGCATAAATGTTTCCTTTTGGTAAAGAATTACACTTTCCTAGCAAAACTTGCAAAAGGCAGGAACACTGAGCAAACACCCCTCAATAAAGCTGGATTCAATACCCCAATCTTTCTCATATTTACAAAATACAACAGTCCCAAAATACCCTGAATTTGTATAAATCTTGTAATTAAAAAAAATTTTTGTTTCAAGAGATGGGATGAGAAAGGCAGATAACTATACTGAAAGGTTTTTATTGTTTTTATCTTTGATTCTCTTTGATGAAAATGCTAAGGGAGTTATTTTCCAAGTATCTTAGTGTCTCTAATATACTGAAAGGGCTAATAAGTCCAGTCTACTCTGGGGGCATGTTTACCCCCTGATTTATTAGCAATTATAAAGATAGGAAATCAGTTTCGTTTTCGGTCAGATGACCTCAATGTTCCCCACGGTGCAGGCCTATTAATTTGCATATGCAGTTAATGCACTAGTGACTTCCATAGCTGTACAAGCTGAAAAACCCTTTGGTTCAACCTGACGGTGAATGCAGTTTGCATTCAGTGGAAACCAATTAAAAATAGGAATAAAGCCATATTTATTTTTAAAGATAGGGATGTGCACACGTACATTTAAGTCAGTTGTTAGTTTTAGGGAAGGATAAAAATGCTTGAATTGGTCAAATGGAAATCTGAAGGCATTTGCCCTGACTGTATACAGATCTACTTTGGCACTGAGAGATACAAATGTTTTTAAAAGAACAGGTCTCTTTCAGGTCTCAAAAAATTCAAGTTCCTTCATCTGCGGCCCGGGTCGGCATGGTACTCTTTTGTGCACTTTCCTATAGAGAAGCTCTGGGCTGCCTGGTGTCAGGGGGGAAGGAAGGCAGAGGTTTGGAGTTACCTGGCCTGGGGAGCTTTGAGCTGAGGCTGAGGACAGGCCAGGAGCTGTCAGGGAGGAGGTGAGAGAGACCCCATCACCAGTGCACTACACTTTATCTCCCATATACTCACCTAAGAACAGAGGCCCTGAGTCCCAGCCTGGAAAGTCAAGGAGGAAGCTCTTACAGGTGTTCACACAGGGATGGAAAGGACGAGAAGATGAAAAGGCGAGGAAGAACAAATGGGCAACCGAGCAGCTGCAATCCACAGAGGGGTACCCTGACTGCCAGCCCTCCTACAGGCCAGCACAGTGTGGGAGGACCCGCAGGAGCCTTTGGGAAGAACAGCTGTGCAAGCATTTGCTGAACTTTCCAGACGGATTTCAGAGTCATCTAGGAAGGCTTCCTGGTGGGGTGGTTAAGACCATGAACCCGGGGGCTCTGCTGCCTGGTTTGGATCCTGGCTCCACTGCTTACTGGGTGGGTACCTTAGAAAAGGCTCCTGAGCCCTCTCTGCCTCAGCTGCCCATCCAGCCCATTTCTCCCAGTATTGATCTCCCGTCACACTCATCTCATGGGGCTGCTGGCAAGATGCAATGAGTTAATATTTGTTATGTGCCAAAAACACCAGGTGCACCAGGTGCACGGAAAGTGTTCCTTATACAGAAAGATGGATGGATGGATGGGTGGATGGATGGATGGAGAGACAGAGACTGAGGGACAACTTCAGCAGCCTCCAGTAAACTGAGTAATTCTGCTACCTGGACAGAAGCAGAAAACAGCACGTGGCTTACAGATCTCACTCTCATACCTCTACTTTTATTATGGTACTTGAAAGAGACTCAAAGGGGGCGCCTGGGAAGTTCAGTCAGTTGGGTGTCTGACTTCAGCTCAGGTCATGATCTTGGGGTCCTGGGATGGAGCCTGGCCTTGGGCTCTGTGCTCAGCGGGGAGTCTGCTTCTCCCTCCCCCATTCTCCCTTTGCCCCTCCCCCAGCTTGTGTCGTCTCAGGGGCACGAGCTCTCTCTCTCTCTCTCTCTAATACATAGATACGATCTTTAACAAAAAAAAAAAAAAACAACAACAAAGAAATTAAAGAAGAAAATTCATCAGGATGATGCTTTGAAGATACGCATTATTCTAAAGGAACTAGGAAGAACTGATCTGTCCATCAACCAGACCTCTGTGTGAATCTCCCACTCAAGACATTGCTAATTTGTACGGTAGCCCCAGGCTCGGGGCTGACATACTCCACAGCTGACCAGGCTGCTCAGCTCCATTACACACAAACTAAGAAACAGAAGAACCTCTTTTATTATATTAGCTTTCCTCTCCCATGCAAAAAAAGAACCTCCCATGATTCCTTCTCTCTTCACACCACCTCTCCACCCCCAACGGAGGACTCTGGTGATTGAGTAAACCAAAGCAGTAGCAAATTCTTACTCACCAACTTGGGAATGACTCCTCTTCTATTCCTGACCTATTCCTCTTGGAACCCATCCACCAATACAATCAGTGCCTGACCAGAATCTTTCTGTTTCTAGACTACTGGTTTTGGCAACGATGCTTTCAGAATTATCTTTCCCTCTTTCTCTTGATTCAGCAAATGCTCCAAGTCCACTTTGTTGACCCAGTTTCTGAGCCCAACTATTGGCTTAAGAAATCTGTGTGTATATATTAGACATTGTTCCTACCCTCCTGGCTTGGGGGAGTCGGGCTACTTGGAACAAAGCCCCTAGATGATCTTCTCCACTCCCCACTCTGGCCCAGTCTGTTGCCCAAAAACGATGAGGTTTCTTTCCCACTCCCAGGTCACCTCTTCAGCCCTCTGTTAGCTCCTCCCTCCCATCTCCCATCTCCCTCAGCCCTGGCTGAAACCTCCCCCAACCTAGGTAAGGGTTTTGGTCACCCAATTCCAACATGGCGGTGGGGGGGAGGGGCCCTACACCACGAATTCTCACCAGCTGGGTGTCCTACCATACAACTCAATTCTGACACTAACGAGCCAGAGACAGAATCAGATGCTGCAGGTTAAGGGCTCAGTCCCACTAAATTGCCTCTGTCCCAGATGACAATTGCAGGTCCACGTCACCACCTGTGCTCCTGACCGACAGGCTACAGACCGGAGGTTCCAATGACCTCTTCCTTGGGTCTGATTCATTTGCTAGAGCAGCTCACGGAACTCACAGAAACATTTCACTAGCAGAATATAACCCAGGAGAGACGCACAGGGCAAGGTGTGGGGAAAGGGCGGGGAGCCTCCATGACCTCGGCAGGTGCACCACTCCACCCACATCTCCACAGGTTCACCAACCTCGTAGCTCTCCAAACGCCATCCTTTGGGGGGTTTTATGGATGCTTCATTATAGAAGATACAGCTGATTAAAGCATTGGCCACTGAAGACTGATTCAACCTCCAGCCCCTCACTCCTCCCCAGAGGGCAGGGGGTGGGGCTGAAAGTTCCAACCCTCTAATCACAGGGCTGATTTCCTGGCAACCAGCCCCCATGCTTAGGTGGGTTCAAAAGTCACCTCATTAACATAATAAAACACACCTTTATGGCTCCTAGGAAATTCATCACCTAGCAAACTCCATGGCTTTGAAGAGCTCTGTGTCAGAAACAGGGATGGAGACCACATTTTTATTTCTTATTATAAATCACAATATCGTACTAGGTAGGTTCAAACATTTTCAATTTTCACTCCTATACCAGGCAGCCCACTGCCTCTCTAAGAAAGCGCATAACCGTGCACCTGGGGCCACAATTAATTCATGCTTCCTGCTTGCAGCAAGCTCTTGGGGCTCCCTGGCAATCCTTGCACTTGACCTCCCACTCTCCAAAGCAGCTATTCCAAACATTCACCATCTTTCTTGATATTCTTAGTTGCCATTTTATTTCTTGCAAATACATCCTCTTTCTCCATGATTGTCTTTCTTTATGTTTGTATTTACTTCAAGTGCAGAGAGGGGAGATCACCTCATGCCTCAGTTAATGATACACCTTCACACAGATCTGCATTGTTTTAGCTTTTTTCCTTCATCCCCATCTCTACGCTAATTCTCTATGTTCCCGATTTCCCACTTCCGGGTACACACTCTCTTTCCTCGGATATATATCCTTGGATTTATCTTTTAAAAAAATTGGTGTTACTTTGTGTGTTTTCAATTTATAGAATTACCTTGTGTTACAGATCGTGCTGTGTTTCTTAGTTATTTCACTCTAGGTAATTTAAGGTTCATCCACGTTTCTGGACATATATCCAGCCCATAATGTCTGACTGTTATTAAGCATTTCATTGCATACTCATGACGTTTTACTTGTCCGTTTGCCTAGCCACGAAGAGCCGGGATTGCGCCAACTACCCTCTTCTCTGAACAGTGCTGTGATGATCTTTATCCTATGTGTTCCCTTACCGACCCAAGTGTTTCTCTGAGGCATACACTGAGAAATGGAGATTGCAGGCACATGATGTATTCTTGTACTGAAATTTACTCACTCACTCATATTAGCTCCACCTATGCCGAGTCCTCAATATTTAGTCACGACCAAGAAAACTTCAGACTCTGAACTGTAAGAAGAGTCTCTTTCATTCTGTTTCTCCGCTTTTATAGGAAGCGTGGACAAGCATTGAAAGTAGGATAAGAAATAGGATCAAGGGGCTGGATTTAGGATTCACTGGTAGAGACAATTTCTGTTTCAAGTTTTGGAGAGGACATGAATATAGAGAAGGCATTCTGAGAGGTTTGAAGGGAGGTCATGAAGTAAATGTAACAGATCAGTGAATATTCTCGTCCTGGCTTTCTTGTCCTTGCTCCTTGGGATACACGCTCTGTCCCGAAGTTGAGTATCTCTTAAACAGACAACCTAACTCATCACCAGTCAAGAAGATGAAGAAAAATTATATGTACTATGTTTTATGAAAACATATCTTTATATTATAATACATTTATATTAAATTTATATGATAAATCTATAATATTTATATCATATTTATAATATGGAATTTTCATTTTCAAACTATCCCTCTAAAAGATGAGACATACTTCCTGCCCCTACACCCCCATTCTCCCATCGGGGAGCATAGAAAACCAGTGCTACAAACCAGAGAGGGTAAAGCTAAGTGAACATGCATTACTTAACGGGTGGGTAATAGACTTAACGGTAACTCTTACTTACTCAAATACAGATGTTCAAAAAGGTTAAAATTCATGGGATATTCATAATCACTCATGAAGAGAAAACAAAACCTTTGGCATTACGTCAGAACTTTGAGGTTATAATCAAAGAGAGAACCACAGTCTGCCCAAGTTTGCTTAGGACGGCCTGGGTTGTAGAGAACACAGATCCTCTCCCAGGTATAAAACCCTTGAATTAGTATAGGGAATAGTTACTAAACCTAGACTGACAAATACCTGGCACACATGTCTACACTCCCTGCTGGCATAACCTGCTGACAGTCCTAACTGATCATGGTGAACTTTCCTGGGGGAGGGCACATGATCTTCCCCGTTTTCCACGTGGGGCTCAGGCAGCTACTCCCGTTGACCAGCACTTTGGAACTGGTGTGGAGAATGCAACCGGACTGCCCTCAGGGTTCAAGAATATGCCGTCACAAAATCTTCCTTTTGAGCTCCTCATATTAATAGCATGATTTGAAGTGACAACCCCACTATGATTAGTTTTAAAATTCCAAAGCCTTCCTTCCTTTTTTCCTGATCTTCAGGGTCCTATTACTTATTAATATGTCAAGTTATCCATGTCGTTGTATTTTTTCATTCATTCTGACTGCCCTATGGTGCTCCCTGAAGAGCAAGAGCCATTCTGAAGGGTGTTCTACAGCCCAGGAACATACATAGTAACCCTGCCAATTATTTGCCTTGGTTTTAGACTTCAGATACGTTTTTACAGCACAAGCATAAATGAGCACAAAGTGGCTGAAAACCAAACTACCAGGAAGTCAGGGGGTCATCTGACAGTCATAGGTACTGGACAGTAAGATGAGTAAAAGGGGAAGGATTTCTTAAAGCAGTCTTCAATCTGCAGGAAGTTCCCCTTTTCCCCCCCGGTGAAGAACAGTTGTTTCTATGAGTCAGCCCATTAGAGAAACAGAGAGTAAGCCACCCAAGGCATTAGACAAAAGCTCATTGAAGCAGGAAGTTTTACAAACTTGCATGGAAATAGCAGGAACACCCTTAACGACCAACAGTTCTAGGGAATGTGTTCAAGAGTCAACATAAAGAAATAGTGAGCAATTTGAGTACAGGGGAGGAAGACCGATCTCAAACTCTGAAGGTTATCAGCTGCAGAGAGGGCCGCTGAGTATTCTCTGCAGTTGGTCTATCAACCCTGTTCAGAGGAAGTCCTTTCACGAGCACGCCGGCCCGATCCTAACGCAGTAACAAGCGACTCACACCACAAACAGATAATTTCTCACCAGCTGGTGAAGTCTACACCCAAAAAGTAGGCTGGCCATTTTAGGAAAAAGTCCCTCTGATCACCTAATGTACAAAGGGGGCTTGAGCATATGGCCCACACTCGTGTTTTCCAACCCACCGCAGAAAGCATGACAAATCTCCTCGAAGCCAAGAGAAGGGAAACCACACCTCGAATTCCTTGCGACTCACTGGTAGGGAGAAAGGTCCTTAGGTGATGACTACCTGCAAGGAACATTCTTGGGGCAAGAGAGGGCTGGCTCCACACACCTGCTCAGCTTGGGGGAAAAAAAAAAAAAGAGCAGAGTATGAACCCAGTTGCAAAACAGAAATGTATAATCATTCATTGGAGAGAAATTAATCCATGAAAGGATGCATTGTGTCCATATGGTGTTTGCCCACCTTGAAACATTAATAATTATTAACTTTGGCTTCTCTCACTCAAGGTGACAGTGTTCTATTGAGCAAGGCTAGGCACAGAATTATAATGGGATGTCCAGTGAAAAATCAGGCAAAGATCTGTAGTTCTCTCTGGCCTTTTGTTCCCCCTAATTTGATGATTCTGTATTGAATACCTACTATGTTCCAGGTACTATGCTAAGATATCCTGTGGGAAATTCAAAGAAAAATACATGAAACACGGTTCCTATACTCCCAGGAATTTACGATTTCTTGAGGAGATACAAATAGGGATCCGATTTAACGTGGTGCCAGACATACTGTGTTAACTGCCCAAACAGGGTACTGGGGCAGTCCAGAAACCTGAGTGTCAGAAAGATACTTGGATACAAGAATTTAAGGCTACTTGCTCCTTTTTCAACATTTCCTGCTGTGCAAAGCATAGTGCTTTCGGAGAGAGTGAGATAAGCCACGCATGGTCTCTGCCTACAATTCAACAAGCATTTCTTGAGCATCTATTATGTACCAGGCACCAAACAGGATGCTATGTTATTACAGATGGCTGAGCATGCACTTGACCTTCAAGGAGCATCTGCCTCCCCACACCATCCTGCCTTTTTAAAAATAAATGGTTATCTATATACCTGTACTAACCTTGATCTTGAATCGGGTCAAAAGACACTTAAAGGAAGGAGTATTCTTTCGCTCCTCCTGGACACCGAGCTGAACTTACCTCTGTGTTACCCAACAGAATGAGAATGTGCTGAGAATCCAGTTGCTACGATAACCAGTCTCAACAAAGGGAATCAAAACAGGGGGAGAGCCCGTGGTGGTCATATGACACATCTGCTGATTTAATTTATACCCACTCAACCCTCAGGGGCCTTAAGGGGCAGAACCCAGTCACTGATGTTTTAGCACCTTATACACAGCATAACGGAAGGTAGGCAGTTAGTAGACACCTGATGAATTACAGAAAGAATCTCTAATCCCTAGCCTTAACCGTGGATGTATGCTCCAAATTGGAGAGAAGTTACAAAATATTTGATATAGACTACTGTTCAACTCCGTGATTTTTTTAAAAAATTACAGTATAGAAATATAGGAATCAGTTTTAATTCTCCCTGGTCTGAACAGCATCACGAGATGTCTGGTGTTTTCAGGCTCTATCCACAAACTCAGGGAAGAGGCCAACTATTCGTTTGCCCCTGGCAGGCAGCAGGATATAAACGTGCATTGCTGATGCGCTGAGTTCTGTCTGCCGAACTCTGTGTGTATGTGCGGGAGCACTCTCTGTCCCCGAAGTATCCCCAGTATGCGTTCTTCCCTGGATCGATTCCACCTCCAGCCAACTTATTTCAGCTTTGTCAAAAAGGCTAAACATAGGGAAGAGTCTCAATGCACATGTAGTGCTTTCTAATACAAACTGGGATTTTCAAAATGCCACAAGAAAAGCCCATTATGCATCAAGACTATGGGCTTTCCTAGTAAATTGTTGTCGTTCTACCGTAATCCACTGTAGCAGAAAATGCGTCAAGAATAAAGTGACTGGAGGGGCGCCTGGGTAGTGCAGTCGTTAAGAGTCTGCCTTCGGCTAAGGGCATGATCCCGGCGTTCCGGGATCGAGCCCCACATCAGGCTCCTCCGCTGGGAGCCTGCTTCTTCCTCTCCCACTCCCCCTGCTTGTGTTCCCTCTCTCGCTGGCTGTCTCTCTGTCAAATAAATAAATAAAATTAAAAAAAAAAAAAAGAATAAAGTGACTGGAGCTTGACTCAGATTGGATACGGAGTCTGGAGATAAATATCAATCTCGATCATTCTACTCCCATCCTTGGGGCTTATGCTGAGAGGCCTTGTTACCAAGGGGCCACATGATGACGTCATTTTGATTTTGATTCCAATGGCCCAGTGGCCACTTCTGTGGACAGAAAAGTGCTCTCCTCTGTGACACTGTCACCACCTGTCTGCCGAGAAGTGACGTCGGAGGGAGAGTGGGGAATCAAGAACGAGCAAAAGCCCAAAGACAGACTCAGTCTCTGCTCCCCAGAATCCCCTGGAGAGGAGGGAGAGAATATAGTTAAGTAGTGGGTTAAAATTACAAAGCATGAGTGAAAACTTCAAAAGTAAATCTCTATCACTTTCTTAGGGAAACTCTTTTCTTTTGGTTAGTCTCATCTGGGGCCAGACCTCTGGCCACTGAAACCATATAAACCTCTCTTAGTTCTTATTCCCCTGCCGTGCCCTTACTCCTCCTCTGAGTTCAGGCCTCTCATCCTAATTTGGGGTTTCTCTGTGAACTTCCTGTCTGCACTAATCAGAGCATTCTCCCTCAACTGACCTTGTCACTCAAAAGCCATACGTCTTTTAAAACCAGGTTGCGGGGCGCCTGGGTGGCACAGCGGTTAACCGTCTGCCTTCGGCTCAGGGCGTGATCCCGGCGTTCTGGGATCGAGCCCCACATCAGGCTCCTCCGCTATAAGCCTGCTTCTTCCTCTCCCTCTCCCCCTGCTTGTGTTCCCTCTCTCGCTGGCTGTCTCTATCTCTGTCGAATAAATAAATAAAATCTTAAAATAAATAAATAAATAAATAAATAAAACCAGGTTGGCATCTGCGAAGAAATAAAAGGCAGAAATAAATTTGACTCTTCTGCATCTTAATTATTTCCCCAGGCACTACTGCTCTCATGAAACTGCTGAAGTCTTGAACATGACATTGAAACTAAGAAGTCCACACTTGTTTCCCCGTAGGTCTTAGCCTCCTCGCCAGCAGGACTTGTGAACCCTCACCTTCGAACTCTGCCCTAAACTGGGGCACTAAATTGCCCCAGAGACTCGGTGAGGTCCGCCAGTCTAAGCTGGCGAGCCTGAAGGTGTAGACGGTTGCCTTGGCAGCAGCAGGCACAGAAGAACCCAGACTGTGTTTCATCCGCTGGGAGGAACACTGGGGGCACTTCAACACCTCTCAAGGGTATAAAATGGGCATTGAGAGCCTCATGGCATTACAGCAAGAGACTTCTCCAGAACCCTAATGGAAGCTTACAGAGGACAATATTTCAGACAGAAAAGCTACTGCAAAACACCCAAAACAAGACCATAGGAAATTCTCAACATCTTTTTTTTTTTTTTTTTTAACTTCAAGCCACGGTCAGTTTTGTAAAGAAGGACCATTAGGCAAACCAGAAAATGACTCTTTGTTCTTCCATAACAGTCCAAGGAAGCAGAAGGAGCTAAGTGAATGTGTGGAAAGTAATACTGTCCTGCATGAAACAACCCCTTTCTTGAGAGTGTTGAGTGTACATAATACATGTCATGAGATTTGCTATTTTTGTTTGTGGGTGAGGCTGATTCTTAGAAATAGGACCCATTAACAGATGGGCCGTGCAAAGAAACTGAATTAACCTTCAGTGTCATTCAAAGACCTTCCAACATTTTCCATCTTAGAAAATTGACACCAGCTGCCATTGTTACCAGTGTGGTACTGGTATTGGTCCTGGATCAGCTGTGGGCTGTAATCGCATGAATAGTCCAATTTGCCATCACCCTGACCTACTAGATTTGAAGACTGTGGGTTTCTGGCACTCTCCTCAGAGGGATTCAGTAAGTACTGAGTTCCAGAATTAAAAGTCAGCTTATGGTCCCAAGCTCACCCTCTTTTCTCCTCACGAGGGAGATATGATGATTCAAGAGATGTCAGTAATGCTTAAAACACCTTCCTCAAATGACACTATATATGAGTTTGTTTTATTTTAAATAGTACCACGTGCTCTTTGCTCTCTTCTGGGTTCCCTTAAGTTAATTTTATTTCCTAGATTTCTTCCCCAAAAGTCTATTTCCCCCTGGAAATAAGAACTTTTTTGGTTTGCTCCTTTTTCTTGTTTTTAAGAGCTGGAACCCAGAACCTCTGAGATCCCACCTGGTTTGAACTGTATATAATCCAATGGGTTTATCATAACTAACTGGGCCAAAAAACTCCGATCTCAACCCACATGCTAATGCAAACTCTACCTGAGTCACGTGGCTGTGGTGACTAGGGTTTCTCCAAGCCCTTAATTCTTCCATGAAAAAGGTTTAGTTTCTTCTCCGAGGAACTAGGTGGTGTTCAGGCGGTATGCCTAGGAGTGGGCTAGGAGGTTCCCACAGGGTGCCGATGTCCCAGTACAGTCAATAGCTCCAGGGGGCTTTCGCCTGCATAACAACTAACCTCTCTATTGGAGTCTGCTCACCTCGCTTGAGTCTTTCAACAACAGGGTGTATGAAAGTATTGTTATTACCATCCAATTTTAGGGAGGCTCAGTCATGGTAAGTGGCTTGCTCAGGATCACTCAGCACATAGATATGACAGGTGCAGTATAAACTTGATTTTCTGATCAAGTTCAAAGCCTGTGATTCCCACTAACCTACCCAGGCCTGAGGCAGACAGATCCAATGCCCATGTTTTACTCTCATGCCTTGTTCACTTCCTGCACCTGCTGAAGTGTTAGGAGCAGAGCCGACCAGGTACAGTTGTGTAACCTTGGCAGGTGACTTCAGCTCCTCCCACCTCTGTTTTGTCATCTGTAAATTGGGGATGGTAATTCCTACCTCTTGGGGCTGTTCTGAAGATCAAATGAGTTAATAGGTCTAATTCCCTTAGATCCACGCCTGGCCCATAGTAAGCTCCATATAAATGGGAGCTATTCTTAGCTGCTGGATCCCTCATTCACTCGGGAAGTTAAAACTGTAGCCAAAAGGGGTCTGCAACCACCAGAGGATCTGGAGGACGTCTACGCCGCATGGCAGGTGGCCAATGCAATACCAGAACAAAGCAGTGGTCACGGAAAAAGCCCGTGTTAGAAAGCATCACAGCCTGAGATGCCTTGATGTTCAAAGTCAAGTGTCACAGCTGCATCTCTCTGTGGTCAGCTCCCTGTTCCGACAGCAGCCCGAAGGCACATGAGCTGAAACAGAATCACCAGAAATGACACAACTAGAAGAAGCCTGTTTGGAAAGGCTGTCATTTAAAAAATAACAACAACAACAACAACACAACCGGTTTCTCCTTTCCCTGATAAGAATCCCTTTTGCTTGAATAAGAGAGAAAGTTTTTGTTTTTTCCCCAGAATTCAAATTCCATGCACAACTCAATACCTTTAAAAAGGCACGTATTTTTCTGGGGCCTTGGAAAGGTACTTTAAACCGGCAGGAGACAGCCGTGAAGTGGTGGAAAAGCTGTGTGTTTCGGCACGCTAAAACGAACTCCTTCCCCCCCAATACCCACATCTGAAGGTTACTAACCATGTGCAAAGCCTCCTATTCTGCTCTTGGCTCCAAGGCCTGCCTGTTTCTGGAGCACACATTTGGCAGTGCCCGCGGGCCTCCCCATCTCTCTGCCTTTCCAAACGCTACCGCACAGCCTCCCCTGGCCTCCTTCTGCGTGTCTAAATAAACGGCGAATCTCCGCGTTTCCCCGAGGAAGCCTGCCAGAGAGGCTTCGGAGAGATGGGGAGGAAAAGAGCAGCAGCTTATGCGACTCCAAGCACCGGGAAAGGGGAACGACTTGGCATGCTTCTTGGGAAGCTTCATCTCAAAACGCCAATCCCGGGCAGGGCAGTGCTTGTAGGCTTGTTTGGGGGGCACACACGTGAACGACTCGGGAACTGACATCAAGGCGCAAGGGCCTTCGGGCAGACACCGGTGCCCGGAGCGTAGGACTCCGAGCTGGGGCCTCAGGGCTTTGGGTAAAGGGCAACAGCAAAGGTTTCTAGAAGGGCCCCGAGTTACACGCAGACCATCGTACTCACCTCGACTTCGGAGGCGGCGGTGGCGGTGAGAATACCTCAATCCTGCTTCTGTCCTTGGGGAACTCAAAGGCAAAAGAGGCCGATTTGCTCATGCCCGTCCCGACTTTGCCGCTCTGCCCAGAGGAGCCGTCCGTGGGGCGCAGACGGTGCCAGGTGGAGGAGTTTGAGGGCTCTGGGGTGCCATTTTCCATCTCTCTGCCCCAGCTTTGACTCAACAGCTCCTGCTCCACCTCGTCCTCTTCCTCTATCCGGCACTGGCGGCTCCAGGCCCCGGTCTGGTACCGGGGCCTCCTCTGGTCCAAAGCTGAGGCTGCGGCCGCAGGCGGGTGGCACGGGACAGAGTCACTGGCGGCGACGCCGTTGGCCCGGCAGGAAAAGGCAGGGTCCGTGGGGCCCCTGAAGGAAGTCGGGGGCCCAGTACCACCAGTGGAGCTCCCCTCGCTGAGGTCAGACAGTGGGGAGGGAGACGGTGACACCGGGGACCCTCCGGGGCTACTCCTGGACAGCTTGGGGGGAATGGCGGGCTTCCCCTTGGGCGTGTTCTCACTCGCGTCGAGACGGTGGCTTTCTCGGGAGCTCAGCCCCTGCCCAGCTGAAGCCTCCTCGTCACCTGCCTCGGAGTCCTGGCTCACAGGCCCACGTGGCCACTGCACCCCCACAGCAGAGTCGGGGCTGCTCAGGTAGATGGTCCGGTGGTCCTCTTCCGGATGGGCTGCCATGACTGTGATGGTGGCTGCCACCTGGGGAGCCATATCTGGGCCTTCCCTGTCCCGGCCCCAGCCAGATGCTGCTTTCTGAGCCCAGGCATTAGCTGTCCGGACCTGGCCCTGGCCCTGGCCCTGGCCCCGAGCAGCTGCTGCCTGTTCCGCTGTGGCCTGTGGCTTAGAAGGTGCTGGAACCGCCTTCTTCCTCTTGGTGCTTTCAGCATAGATGGGTTCAGACTGTACAGCCTCCCTGGGGTGGGCTGGAGGCTGGGGCTCCCCAGTCAGTCCGAGGCAACTGTTAGAGGTCACCACGTGGCAGCCTGAGTCCTGCTGCTTCCCTGGCATGGGTTCCTTCATGAGGGAGCAGTAGTCACTCTCAAGATGGGGGGTGAAGGGGCTGCTGGCCCCGCTGCTGGCACTCCCACAGGAGAGGCCGTCTGAAGAACTGGCAGCCTCCGAGGTGAGGGACGGCTTCTTGGGACCCAGGCGGGGCGGGTTCTCTGCTGGGCCCTGGCTGCAGCACTCCCTCGGGAAGCTCAAAACCCGCTTCTCCTCCTCAGGGAGCCCCTCACACACTCCCTGCTCCCAGCACAGTGGTGAGCGGTCCCCTCTGCCAGGTCTGCACCGAGAACTCTCAGCCTGTGAGGTGTCCGTGGCAACGGGGCTCCCGGGGCAACAGTCCAGGATGGAGCAATACTCCCCCCCTTCGCTGTCCCCTGAAGGTGAGCACCGTTGATCGCTGTCGTCCTCCGAGGGCAGGGACTCCCGCAGGGGCTGCGGAGAGAGGCAGGGCCCAGGGCCCTTGTGACAGCCAGACGTCATCCCAGCAAAGACAGCCACCTTCTGGCGGAAGCTCTCCTGAGTGGAGGTCAGTTCTTGGTAGGGAAACATGGGTTTGTCTTCTCGCCCAACCTTCTCACTGGAGAAACTCACTGGGTGGGAGGCCGTGTTCCGCTCGCCCCGGGCCTCTAGGCTGTGCAGGCCGACCATGGCATACGTGGGGGGGCAGCGAGCGTGGCCCTCTGTGGACGGGGAGGGCCCGGCGGGCTTCTGGACACCACGGAAGTAAACTATCGGCACGTCGTCCTGCTTCGGGAGGGGGAGCTTGCCGGGGGCTCGTCTCCAGATGACCTACACAGCCCCAAGGTTAAAAGACTTACATTAGACCTTGTCAGAGAAAAAAGGAAGAGAGAAAAAGTGAGAGGGAAGTGCCCCGACATTGTCAACGGTCTTCTGTGCTGCAGCGAGGAAGCTCTCCAGCACGCCCACCTTCTGATCTCCCCCCAGACTCTCTTCATTGCTGGGGCCCCCTGGAGCCAGTGGTCTTCCCAGACACTGAGCTGTGCTTCCCACCTGGGGTCTGTAATTCTGTAGGCTTAAGTCTGTGAGGTATGGGGGGGGGGAACCTCTAAAAAAGAACATTCTGCCTTTTCCCTCAAAATGGCCCGATGAGATAAACTCTCTGCAGACCTTTGAAAACAGAGTTTTGAGTTTGGATGAATTTTTGTTTTATGTTTGTTAGTTGTTTGATAACTGTGTCACAGTACAATCCTGAAGAAACCAGTCATGGGGCTTTTTTAAAACAGCTTGGGTGGGTGCGGGGGCAGGAGAGTGGGGGGTGGTTTCTGAGCTGGGTCCCCAGCTCCCTTGCTCCTCTCTGGGCCACGCCAAAGAGCGACTCCCCCTCCAAGTTACAGGCAGTGACCTCAGCTGGCGTGGCTGGACTAGTTGAGCTCTGGGACAAAGATGTGGGCCCGTCACGGGGCGCCCGGGTGGCTCAGCTGGTTAAGCGTCCAACTCTTGATTTCAGCTCAGGTCATGATCTCGGGGTCAAGAGATCAAGTCTCGTGTCAGGCTCCACACTAAGCCCGGAGTCTACTTGAGATTCTCTCTCTCTCTCTCTCTCTGTCCCTCCCCCCACTTATGCACACAAACACACACACACACACACTTTCTCTCTCTCTCTCTAAATAAAATCTTAAAAAAAAAAAAAAAAGATGTCGCCTGGTCATTCTCATCACTGAAGTCACAGTCCCCTTGTCCTTCTCTTCTAAAGTCTCCCCTACCCCAAAACCTTCAGAAGCAGCCTCAAAGTTGGGCATTCGCCTCCTTTCCAAGATGATTCTGAACTGAAGGAGTAGGGTCCCTAGCTTATGTCTGTGAAGACCAGAGGTACTGAGCACAGCCCGGAGAATGGGTGTAACCAGCTCATGACACATGGAGCGGTTCTGAAGGGACATGGAGCTAAGTGCAACCACAGGAAATGCCTCGCCTCAGTTAAGCCTCCTCCAGTTTAAAACTGCCCTCTGATTTCACACAGGCTCAATCACTCTTCCTGATCCACTCAGTATGATGATTTAGGAGAACTAGAATAGGTGAAAAGGTCAAACAAGTCCCAAGCAGTTCTCAGATGTTCTAGACTTCCAGCTTCCTAGACCTGTCTAGAGGCAGCAGGCTTTACGTGCCCTCTAAATCATTATACCCCTGCAAGGGGGACTTGTGGGCTGAGCAGAACGGTCTAATCTCTAGGGATATAACTGTCTCTAGCGATCCCAGGTCAAAGCTGCTAAAATCCAAGCTTCACCACTGGCTATACGAACGCTGCCTGGGAACTGGATACGAAGAAATTACTGCTAACACGTTAAGGGTGACCGTGGTATTGTGGTTCTTTTTTTTAGGAAGACTTTATTTTTTAAAGACATGGGTGGAAATGATGCGAAGTCTGGGGTTTGCTTTAAAATCACAGGGCGGGGAGGGTGGGGCTGGGGGCAGAGAGGAAGCAAGATGGGGCCAGGAGTTGATCTGTGGACACTCTTGGTGGAGGGCTGCAGAGGCAAGGCATTTGTTATGCAATCGCTGCTACTCGTGTATGCATTTTAAACTAGCGATGAAAAAACTTGAAAAGAATTTTTTTAAAAAGCTGCATTTTTGCGCGTCTCCAGATACATAATTAAGACCATCTTCGAGGCCCCTTGAGGGACTGGACCGATGGTTCTCAGCCTGAAGGGACAGATGGAAGGGAGCGCAGATAGGAAAGGAGGGCAGCAGTCAGGAAGGAGCAGTCGTGGGGCAGGCTGACGGGAGGCCAGCCCGCGGGAGCCTTGCTCTAACAGCCCTCCCTGGCTGCCGGCCAGCCATCCAGCCTTACAACCAGAGCAGCCCCTGTAAAAATACCACAGCGGTTACTCAGCCTCACCTGCGAGACGTCGGCGCTCAGGTTCGCCTCCGTCCACATCTCGGAGGCGTCGGAGCTCATCATGGTGGGCTTCACGGCAATGGTGGGCTTGGAGTAGGGCGAGCCGTTCACGCCTTCATCTTCCAGGCGGCAGTTGTCAGGCCTGGGGGGCAGGCGAGGCGGAGGGGGCAGGTGGCCGGCTCGTGGCTGGGGCTGGCCGGGCGCCAGCTGGTGGTCACTCCTCAGGCAGAAGCAGTTCTTGCAGGACCCGGGCTTCCAGATGTGCTCCACAAAGTCGCTGCACGCAGACATCTTTGGGCTCTCGGGGTTCAGTCGGACGGTCTGGTGCATCTTGAGCCGACGGGGCGCTGGTTCATCTTGCGCTCGGCTCCCCGGCGTGGTCTTCTGGAAGGTGGACGCGGGCCACAGGGCGGCCTCCTGGAGCAGCAGAGCCCTGGGCGATCAGAGAGCTGCCGGAGCTGAGGACGGCTGCATGACCAGCCAGAGCCTGCTTAGCTCAAGGGGGGCTTGTAGGGAAAAGGGAGGAGGAAAGAAGGAGAAAAAAGGTAAAGATTAGTATTCATGTACTCGGAGGCCCTCACCTATCTGTCCTAAGGCTCTTAGTCACTCTCCGGTGGGGCCTTATCAGAAGCGGTAAAAACCAAACATAACTCTGTTCCAGGAGTACAGAGCACAGTGGGCATGTCAGTCCCAGGGCTGAGGTTTGGGGGCTGTGACAGGAAGAAATCGCACAGGGTTTTAGATGAGAAACCTGCATGGCATCCATGCATTGCCTGCTGTCATGCGCCTAGAGCTTGGGACAAGAACGACAAAGTCATACAGCAAATAAAAATGGTGGCTTCTAGAGGACAAGCCATAACTTTTCACCAAGGACTGTGTGAGCGGGCAGGTAGGCCTGGGCCCTGAGCCCAGCGCTGGAAGCCATACTTCTGGCCAGGTGGATACTCAATGGATGAGAAAGGGGAGAGGGGTGGGGCCGGCCTGCCCCTCAGGGGAACTGGGTTGGGAGGGCCGGCATCTTGGGAATCTGCCCTCCTCCCCTTACTTCATAGACTTTTTTCAACCCAGTGGTGAGGTCCACAGAGCTGGGGCTGCAGGCCAAGGAGGGAAACAGAAAGACAAATGCCTGATTACCATAGCCCTCTGGTCTAAGGGTGGCTGGGTAAAATATAACAAAGGGAAGAGATTATCACACAATTGTTTTTCCCTACGATTTACCCCTGGGGGTAAGGCAGTCTGCTTGTTGCAAGAGTTGTCTCTGACAGTCAAACAGGGAGCAGAGAGTTGGCCCAGAGAAACTAGTAAATTCACCTGCTGAAAATGAGCTCAAAGGGTTGCAGATATTAACCAATTAGCCTGAATAACACCCCGGCAGTTATCCCCATTTTACAGGTGGAGAAACAATGGCAATGACATAAACTAAGACTTGTCCGACAGACACATGGAGTTCGGTGGTTCGAGAAGGCAAGGCGAACTGTGCTGGCAGCCCTTCAGCTCTTCAGGTCATTCATTATACAGAGCGGCTCCCCATCACCTGTTGGCTGCTCGTCACTCTTCTTTCCTCATTTAAATGAAATGTTCATGAGGAAATCATCTCTATAAACCTCAGGCAATCAGATTGTCAACAAAAAGGGAGTTTTGCCTTGAGGTTTGCTCTCCACTTTCCTCTAGTGGGAACCTGATTTGGGGCTGATGCCGTCTAAACTATCAAAAGGACTAACCAGGTGGAATGAGCCAGGAGCCCGTTCCAGCATCTTTGGGGAGAGTGCTCTCTTTCCAGTGACCCACACTCGCAGACAGGGGTGCTTATTCAACAAGCACTGCAGCTAAATTCGCCTCCTTCCCCTCCCAAGTTCACCGTGAAGCCACTGCCTCGGGAAGCTAAACGAACACTCTGAAATAAAGACAAGTGTCTGTCTTTCAGCAACTGTTCGTAGGGTCTTACGCATCCCTCTGTTCAAGATGATTGTGGGTGAGGGTCTTCTCCTCCCCTAAATACACCCAAGTAGTGGGTTCATGCCTCACCAAGCTCCCCAGAAGAGGTCACTAAGCTTCAACAAGCCGAGGAGGATACCAGGGATTTTTCTTCCTCCCAGAATCTTGAACCATGGGGAGTTTTAGGCTCTGCTGCTAAATTCTGGAGGGGCGGGGGAGTGGAGGAAGCACACTGGTGTTCAGAGAGCAAGTGTCCACATCCCTGCCCCAAGGTGGGGAGTTGGTCCTTTCCTAGAGAGTGGTTGGCTTCCGGAGCACAGGGAAAGAGAGGCTCCCCTTTACCGCAGACCAAGGCTCCCGAGCCCCCTGGATTGGATGGGGAAAGAAAACTTAGAAACCCATTCTGTGGGGGCCTCTCCTGTTCCTGCAGCTCCTTATAAAGCTATCTATGAAGGTGGGTGTCCAACCACTTCCTCAGGGCTGCCACAGACTCACAAAGAGGCAGTCTGGGGGGGGCCACCCTTCATTTCCTCCCCAGCAGGCAACCGAGCGCACAAACTCGTCATGTCTGCTTGGTGCCAGAGTGCCCCATTCTTTGTCCCCGATGGCCCACAACTGCCCTGGGACTTTGGGAAGCTTCCTTCAGAACCCTCGCCAGCTTACACACACTCTCTCTGCTCCCATGCGCAACTCTGAAATTCTCTGACACCGACACAGCTCTCCACACAACTGCTCAGAGATGCAAAGGTTTTTAGGGGAAATCTTTGAGTAAGAGAACAGAATGAAGCGCTAGCCTTCCACCATCATTGACTCACAGCATCCTGTTAAAACTGGTTTTTCAGTCACAGCAAACAGAAGTTCCCATCATGTCAAGCCAGAAAAGATTCCAGTTCTGTCTACAGAGCTCTATGCCTGGAATTATCTCCTATTTGTTTTCAGTGAAAGATGGTGAAAAACTCAAGTGGCGCTCACAAAGCGGTAACGGCGCTTCGCCTACCAGTGCCAACTCTCCACAGCCTGGGAGTGGTACCTTCCTGCCCACATTCCTTACCTCGGAGGGGAGGCAGCCCCCAGAATTATGCAAATTGCCCCATTTCAGTGGGAGGCAGCAGTGTAAGATTAGAAAAAGATCCCAGCATTCTTTCTGATCCAAGTCCCGATAAAATATCTTTGCCTCTGCAAACTTCTGCACTAGATTTGTGGCTACAATTTGCAAGACTGAAGTTGTCAGACACACTCCCATCCCATTTAAGAAGAATCTGAAGAATGGTGGCCAGATCCATAAAATTAAATCTTTTGGCTCAAAACGGCTCTCACACTGGAATCAAAGGTTGTTTATGCCTTACCCTGAAGTGACAGAATTCCAGAAAATACTCACCTAAAATAAATAAATAAATAAATAAATAAATAAATAAATAAATAAAGATATAGATATAGATATCAATTAAATTAATGCAACACTGGAAAAGAAAATTACATATGAACGTGTCTGGATTTCATTACTGCACTGGCAGGGGTTGCCCAGGCAGAAAGAACAAGGTGACAACCTTAACACCCACCCAACACACACGCAGAGGGTGTCATGATATTCGCCCAACTTTTTTATTTTATTTTTTTCCTTCTCCAAGGCTATGTAATCTAATCTCAGCCGTAGGAATGTGATTTTCATGGGTTAGACCTACTACAGCCTAAACCAGTTAAGGAGGACGGCCGAATTCCACAGGATCCCCTGATAACAAAGTAGCTGCAGAATCCCCCAGGGCTTCCTGTCAAATTTCCCTCTCAAAAAGGGAAAAAGGTTGCTACCATAGTTCAGGCCAGTGATCAATAAGGTCCGTGGAACCTGACTCTGCCCTGATCTCATTGCAAAACTCCTGGCCCACAGACCTTTGGGCTTTCCTCTCCGGCTCTGCAAAGCCATGCCCTCGCTGGCTGAGCTCTACCTGAGAAAAATAAACACGTGTAGCCGGCCCTGCCTCCATTCCCATTTACAGGACCTGAAAGCGGAGAGGTGGAGAGGTTCTATTTGTGTGTGTGTGTGTGTGTGTGTGTGTGTCCCCGGCTGGGGACACAAGCGGCACAAGCAAAGGTTAAGAACGTGCCCACAGTACGCCTTTCAGAGGGCTCAACCAGGGCTCGGGAGAAAGGCATCATCTCGTTCCCTCTGGGGACTCGGATGCTGGCATCTAACCCGAGGCAGCACACGAGGCGGCTACCCTGGGGCCCCAAACCATCTCCCCCCCGGGACCCCGGTCCTAGCATCTCGGGCGGGCTCTCCCTCTCCGCCCCTTTGACAATACTCCTGCCTCAAAAATGAAGTCTTCCCCATCAGCAACTCGAAAAGCGCTTCAGTCTCTGGCCCCAAACAGAACAGCAAGCCCAACAAGACCAGCTGAACAGTCGGTTTCCCCTCCCCGAACTCAAAGGAAAGTTTCCCCGTTTTAAACAGCGCGATTCTCCATTGAATCGAAAACACCCCTCCGGCACCCGTGTGCTCCAGGCTCAGCGCATCCAACCCCGGGCGCACGCGGTCCGGACGCTCCACCCTCCGCCAGCGGCCGCCTGTCACCCCGGGGGACGCCGACAGGGGGTCGCCCTCTCGGCTACCGCAGCGCTCCCCCGGAGCTCCCCTCTGCGGCCACGTTCGCCAGACAAAAAGAGACTGGATTCGGAGAAAGCGTCGCGCGGGCTCACCTCGGGGCCGCGCTCCCCCGCCTCGCCGTCGGTCGCCGAGCCGCCAGCCGCCCCGCCGGGCGCCCGGGAGCATTGTTTGGAGAGTGAGTGCGCGCGGTGCGTGCCCGGCCGCGGGCGGGTGTCTCTGCCTGGGCCGGGAGGCCGGGTGGCAGCTGCGAGCGCGGCTCCGCCCCCTCCGCCTCCGGTTACGCCGCGCGCCCGGGCTCCCGCCGCACCTCCGCAGTCCCGGCCGCCGCCCCGCGTCCCCCCCACCAGGCCCGCGCGCCTCCGGCTCGCTGCCGGCGGGCTGCGGCTCTCCGGCCCCGAGCGCTCCAAACTCTCCCCGCCCCGCCCCTCCCCTCCTCTCCTCTCCCTCTGCCACCCGCCCGCTCCGGGCCAGAAGGCCCCGCCCCCGGCTCGGGACTGGGCGCCTGCAGACCCGCGAGCCGAGCCCCCCCTGCCCCCGCCCTGGAGGCGGCGGTGCGCGCTTCTGCCACGGCGACGGTCGGGGCTTGCAGCCTTTCTTCGGCCACAATGTCTGTATAGGTAGCAGAGATGTCCTGCATCCCTTCATCCAGCCAGCTCTGCGAGACCCCGGGGCGGGGAAAGCCCGAGAGCTGGGGTGGGGGAACGAGAAAGCGAGGGGTCGAGACGGGTCGCGAAAGCTGCGTGGGCACCGATATTGTCCATTACAGTGGAGGGGGAGGAGGGTGGGGCACGAGGGAGCCGGACTGGGAATCCCGACCGCGGATTCCAGGTCCCGCTCAGTCCTGGGACTGAGCGTCCCGCAAATTGCTTCATCCCCAGGAGCTTTAGTTTTCTGGATGTAGAAGGAAAGGAGAGAGCTGGTCTTCCACCTCGCTCGGATGGACATCCAGGTCTTCCGCGAGCCAATATTACACCTGTGTTTACAGTTTCCCGTAGGTGACTCACTCACTGAGATAGACTGAGTTCGAGATAGTCCCCGGACTAAAAAATCTTGTAACAGAGAGTATGACAGCCTACCACCTAGTCAGTCCCCTCCCTTCCTCCAGCTGCCTCTGAGAGGCTCGCACCTTGACCTGGGTGTTCCCTCAGAGAGTTAGCGAGCTCAAGGGTCACCACCTTAAGCTGCCTGGGTGGGGGCAATGTGGTGAAATAGAATAGGAAGAAGACCCTGAAAAGAAACACCTGTGGCCTCTTCTCTAACCCCGCCTCCCTCCCCAAAGAGGTAGTATTGTAACTCCAATTAGGTCCTCTGCCCTTCTTCGGTCCATAGGGATGAGCCCTTGAGCCTCCACCCAGCTGAGAGGAGGAAGACTGGTTTCCCTTGAGATTCCTGTGCTTTCCATGAGATCTGGCAGTGACAGCAGGACTGAGGGGGTGAGAAGGTAGGTAGAGTGGAGACAGGGAGAAGACCTGTTCTTGAGGTTTGGCTTGGGTGCTAGAAAAGGGGAAGGTAGAGAGATATAAGGAATACTTCCTCACGCTCCGCTGTCTTAGTATGAATAGAATTGGAGGGGGGGTGGCATAGAGGGATGGAAGGGGAACTAACGTTGGTTAAGTACCTACCCTTTGCCGAGCCACCCCATGAGAGGGACATCATCCCCATTTTATAGGGAAGAAACCTTACGCACAGAGGACCCCATAATTTGCCAGGGCCCATCAGCTGAACAGTGGTATAATACTAGGATCAGAAGCAACAGCCGTCTGGCTCCACTAGTGGACAGTTCCACTCTGCCGTGCTGCCCTCTCCAAGTCCTGACAGTCCAGCCCTCTTTATCTTAAGGAAACCATGTGAACAAGCATGGAAGGAAAACTCTGGCTAGCCTCCATCAGCATCCAACAAAACTGAAGGGGCCAGGCCTCCCTTTCCTATAAGACACAGCGGGGGAGCTGGGAGGGTGCTGGCGATAACCAGATAAGTTCAAAGTGGTCTGCACTGGAGAAATACAAAAATGGCATAAGGGTGCGCGTGCAACTCAGTTACAGCGGGAGACGGCGCACCCCGGGATTCGAGAAGTTCCTGGTTGCCATGATTCAGGCCAGATGTATCATTTCTTCCTCTTTAAGGCCTGGATGGGGACAGGATTGAGCCTATAGGAGGCATTCACGTTCCCACTTGATTCTCCTCTCCTTACTTCATTTGTCCTTAAGACAAACAGGCTGAAGAGCGTAATTATAAGAAGCAAAGGCAACAGTGTGGCAAGGTTGGCAGTTCTGCGGCGCGGGACGGCAACTGAAGGGTTAATTTAGTCTTTCTGCAGAATAAACCGTGTTCCCAAGCATTTTGCTGTGCTCACACAAAATAAATGCATTATCCTGTAGTTGCTGACATATCACGTGCATCTTTTTATGCCAGCAACATGGCCTTAAAGATGGCTTCATCTTGCCGAGTGAAAAGAATCAAAAAGTACTTCAAAGGACCCACTTAGATCCACATAAAATACACATTCTCTTATCCAGTGCTCCACCAGTGACTGGTAAGTATGTTATCTCCTCAGTAAAGCTGTGGTAAGCTCATGCATTTTAATAAACAATTCTTGCTCGGACTTCCACACTGCACCCTGCAATGCAGTGCCATTTGCGTGTACACAGCATTCCGCTTCTGGCTACTTATCAGTCCATTTCATGACACTTCTAACTGCAGGGCTCGGCTTCCCTGATATAGATCAGATCTTGAGGAAGAGCGAGTTACTTCATGGTTTTAGTCCGTGAACACCAGTCTGTATAAGAGAGCAGTGAAATTGGGGGGAATCAGGACAAAGGCTGGGACAGGTGGTGCTTTGGGGGTAGGTAGTCTAGTCATTTGACATTAGGAAGGCAAAAAGGCAGAATGAGGAAGTGGACACATTAAAATATACTGAGAAGAGGCTAGCTGGGGTATTGGAGGGGTTGGACAGTGGGAAGATTGGACCACAGTAATCCCATGCCTGGTCTCTCCCCAGCCGGAGAATAGACCCCAAACAACAGAGAGGTGTCTCTCCCCTTAAAGGGAGAAAGGGGTTCAGTTTTAGTCAACAAACATTTATTGAGCACCTTCTACTTATGAAGGGCTGGATGAGGTCCTACGGGGACAATAGAAGGTCTGTGAGCGGGAGATGATGCAGGGGCAGTGGGAGCTCAAAGAAGGAAAAGATGGAAACCCAAACAGTGGTTTCACGGAGGCAGGGGGCTTAGGAGAATGAGAAGGATTTCCATTTGTGGACAATGGGGACTTTCCAGACTGAGAGGATGGTATCCACAAAGGAATGGTCGTGAGAGAGACAGGAGACTGCAGAGATATCCCATCCGGTCTGGCCGGAACGTGGTTGTAGGAGACAAGGCTGAAACTACAGTGTGGGACTGGCAGGAAGGAGGGAACCTACCAACCAATGGGAGAGCATTGACTTTTCTGAACAACCGAATGACGTCATCCAAGTTAGTTTTTCATTAGCTCTAATGAATCTGGATCTTCTAGCCCAGATAGTTTAGGAAGTGGGAGAGGAGGTTGGAGACAAAGAGACTGGCTTGGAGTGTCTGTGGTCCAGATGGGAGATAAGGGGCTGTGATAAAGGAGGCTGCAGTGGGAATGGAAAGCAGGGATGTGGGATGGATGGTTTGGAAAAAGACGTGAAGTGGAGATCTGGGTACTGGCTACTTAATAATTCACTGAGGACAATAAGATATTTACAAATAATTGCTTACATTGCGGGGCATTCGCTTTGTGTCAGGCCCTGTGTGCGAAGGGGTTCGCATGCCTTTTCTCGTATGAAGCGCACAGAAATTCCCAGGTAGGTGCTGTTATGGGGGGGAGGAAGGAATCAAAGATAACCAGCAGAATTTTAGCCTTCAGAGACTGGTAGACTAATGGTTTCACTAGTACAGCTAGGAAGTCAGGGCATTTACTCTATGGTCTCTTGAGTCTGGTGTGTTTGGCAGCCAACTGGGGAAGGAAGGTATCCCGCCAGCTGTGGCATTTGGAGCCATAGAAAAAATGGAGGACGTTGGAGAAGAGATGACATGAAGAGGTGAAGTGTTGGCAAACACGATAATCTAGAAGAAGCCATGGAGAAAAGGAGCGTGGACCCTCTCTTTGAGACCTTCTGAAACCCAGAGCAGTGTGAAGAGGGAGAACAGCCAGGGAGGAGGTGACGTGAAGGGAATTCAGGTTGGAGTGAATTGTGTGAGATGGAGAGTGTCTGAGGCCAGCTGAAATTCTTAGTCACTCTGTGTATAACAGCAGGAAGTTCCAGTGGACCCCATGGAAGAAAGGAAATCAGTGGGGAGGAAAATGGAATAGGAAAGGTGGGCTCTTCGATAGGGCTGTCAGTCCAGAAAAGGGCATTTAACAGGGGGAGGAGGACGGGCTGCAGATGAGATAGGATGGAATACCTGGAAGCCATGGGCAGGTGTCCAAAACCACCCGGGAGGGGATTGGGCAGGGAAGAAGGGAAGGAAAAAGGTCTTCTGAAAATTTGCTGTGAGGAGCTCATCTGAGTTTTTTCTGTGTGTAGCTGGAGGCTGGTCTTCTCAGTGAGCCAGCCAAAGGTTGGTCTAACAAGCATACACAGCCCCACTCCCCTCCTTCTTTCTCCCCAAGTGATAATCAGCTCTTTTGGTTGCCAGCCCAACTTATCTCTTTCTTCTCTGAGCTGTGGAAATTCAAGTAATCTTATCGGTTAACCCATGTCCTGTGATTATGGCATCACATCCTTGTGTCCCAGCTTTTTAAAAAACCTTTTCCAACATCCCATCCTCCCCCCGACTTTAGTCCTAGGCAATTCTCCACAGGATAAAACATTCTAAATAATTTACAGTATCATATTCCAAGCACTGAATAGATTTTTTTCCCCCAAACTGAAAGCTATTATTTAAATAACTGCTGGATGTCAGAATTTCAAACCACATGGGACTGAGAGCCCAGGGTTCAAGATTGTTATGATCTTCCTTTGTGCCCAAGTGACACAGAGCTCGGATGTCAAGTGTTGAAGAAGGAAAACACTTCCTTTTTTCCTTTTGTAGAATAAACACAGTTAGATGCACTTACGTAACGGACACCTTATTGCAAACCTCATTTTTTTTTCAAAAATGTTACTGTTATAGGTTGAATTGTGTTCTCCCACCTCCCAAAAAGAGAGATTGATGTCCTAACCCCAGTTTCTCAGAACATGACCGTATTTGGAAGTAAGGTCTATAAAAAGGTAACCAACTTAAAATAAGGTCACTAGGGTGGTCCCTAAGCCAATGGGACTGGTGTCCTTATAAAAAGGAGGAAAGAAACAGACACCCAAAAAAGGAGACTGTGTGAAAATACAATGGGAGAAGAGGCCATGTGACTGAATCGATGCTTCTAGAAGCCCAGGAAGACCAAGAATTGCCAGCATACACCAGAAGCTAGAAGAGGCAAGGGTTTTACTCCAGAGCTGTTAGAGAGAGCCTGGCTCTTGCCTCCACCTTGATCTCAGACTTCTAGCTTCCAGAACCTTGAGACAATACATTTCTGTTGTTTTAAGCTGCCCAGTTTTTGGTACTTTGTTACAGCAGCCCTAGGAAAATAATACGGTTACTAAAATGAAAATGTGCCAATGAGTGATATACACTACTGCTTCCAGGCAGAAGATAAAGATTTTTCAAAAATCAGCTCCAAAGAACATGACATACAGGAGATGTGTTAATTAATGTCCGCTGAGGCTATAACGGCAGACAGTTTTCTGTAATAAGGTCAGCATGTCCCTTTGTTCAACCTGCCCCAGGAAGAGAATGGTCGTTCTTTCTCTGGTTTCAGGGCCCATGGTTAGGAGAAAGTCCTGGCTCCTTACCTGTGTTGGCATTTGCATGGTTGAGAAACTCTTCACCTCCACACCCAGGCGGTATGAATTAAGATGTGTTTTAAAGCCCATCAAAGGATTGTTCTGGGTCCACATACACTTCCAGAGATGTCATAAATGGACAGGAGAGATCATCCAGGTCTAATCCTTCAGGGACAAATGGAGACACTGAGGTCCTCAATGACTGACATGACTTGCCCCAGGTCTCCTGAGCCATTTCATAACCTTGTTCTTCTGAGCTTTCAAGGTGGTTTGGTTTTCATGTGGACTCACTGTGAGTTAAGGGTGTGAAAATGAGAACTGTTTGAGGAATTAATTCATGACTCCCACTGCTTGACTTTCTGACTGAGCTGGAGCCAGGGTTGGAAAGAAGCAGAATATTTGACGGTGGGAAGAGTCGCAAAGAAAAAACCCATTGGAAAGATCTGCTTCGTTGCCCTAAAGAAAACCTCCTAATGGTACAGCCAGCCACTTCGGAAAACAGTTTAACGGTTTCCTAGAAAGTTAACCATAACTTTGTCTTACAGCCCAGCAATTCCACTCCTAGACATCTACCTAAAAGAAATGAAACTAGGTACACACAAAAACTGGCACACAAATGTTCGCACAGCATTATTTATAAGAGCTAAAGAGTACAAACAACCCGAATGTCCATCACCCGGTGAATGAATAAGGACATGGTCTGTCCATACAGGGAAATACCATTCAGTAATAAAGCCAAAAAATCCTGATACACGTGACAACACGGATGAACCTCGAGGAGGTTATGCCAACTGAAAGCAGCCAGGCACCAAAGATGACTTAACGTGCAATTCCATTTATGTGAAATATCCGGGAGAAATAACTTGAAAGAGACAGAGCGTGGATGAGCGGCTGCCTGGGGCGGGGAGTGGGAATGGTGTCTGGGATCGGGGATTGATTGTCAATGGGCATGGGGGATCTTTCTCCAATGACGAAAGTGTTCTTCAACCGGATTGTGAATCATGATTGCACAACTTGAAAAATGGACTAAAAACTGGTAAATCGTACACTTAAAAGGGTTGAACTTTATGGGATGTAAATTATACCTCAATGAAGTTGTTTATAAAAAGAGAAAGAATGGAATATGATTCAGCCTTAAAAATGATGGAAACGGACATCAAGTGGGATAACGTTACGCCAAGTGGGATAAGCCAGTCACAAAAGGAAAATTGCTGTATGATTCCACTATATGCGAGGTTCCTAGAGTAGTCAAATTCATGGAGAGAGCAAGCAGAATGGTGGTTGCTGGGGGTGGGGGGGAGGGGGGCGTGGAATGAGTGGGGAACTATTGTTTAGTGGGTGCGGTTTCCTTTTGGGAAGATGAAAAAGTTCTGGAGACAGATGGTGATGGTAGTTGAACAGAAATGTCAATGTGCTTAATGCCACAGAACTGTATATTTTAAAAAGTTAAAATGGCATATTTTATGTTGTGTATACTTTATATAATTGAGAGAGAGATTGAGAGAAGCACCTATATTCCTACACGTGAACTGCCTATTTCTGAAAGATGAAACAGGTCTGAGAAATCTCATGTTTTCTTTCTTTCTTTCTTTCTTTCTTTCTTTCTTTCTTTCTTTCTTTCTTTCTTTCTTTCTTTCTTTCTTTCTTTCTTTCTTTCTTTCTTTCAGTAGGCTCCATACCCAGTGTGGAGCCCAATGCGAGGCTCAAACTTACAACCCCAAGATCAAGACCTGAACTGAGATCAGGAGTCAGATGCCCAACTGACTGAGTCACCCAGGCATCCCAAATCTCATGTTATCTTTAAGTCAGTGAGCCTTAGTCATTCAAAGACCATCAGTTTTTAGGGGCGCCTGGGTGGCACAGCGGTTAAGCGTCTGCCTTCGGCTCAGGGTGTGATCCCGGCGTTATGGGATCGAGCCCCACATCAGGCTCCTCTGCTATGAGCCTGCTTCTTCCTCTCCCACTCCCCCTGCTTGTGTTCCCTCTCTCGCTGGCTGTCTCTATCTCTGTCGAATAATAAATAAAATCTTTAAAAAAAAAAAGACCATCAGTTTTTAAACTCCTGTAGGAAATAGATCGATCCGTAATTCTATAAAGTCACAGAAATTCCAGGCCTATTCGCCACCTGATAACTCATGGATGAGAAAACATCGCATGCTTTACTGTTCAGCCACCCCACCGCTGAGCGTCTTTCTCCCCATGTCTCCCCCAAGTCCGCTTTGGTTTTGCATTTCATTAGTCAGCCGACTTCTGAGTGTCCTGACCTCTGTGTTGTTTTTGTTGACTTCACCGGAAGGCTTCTGTGTAACATCACCTCTGAGACCTAGTTATCATTTGCCAAAACCCAGCCACGTGAATGTCATTATATGGACTGTATCTGAGGGGTTTTTACTTACAAATGTGAGCCAGTGCTCTCAATCAAGCTTTCCGAGGCATGTTCCATGGTAGAAGAAAAGAAAGGTTTCTGTTTTATTTATCTAAAAAGAACACATCATTTACCATCTGTTGTAAAGTTTTATAAGCCTGTTGAAAAGCAAACTGTTTCCTTTGCTTATTCACCCTTACAGCGAGGTGGTCTTTTCTTTTTCCCTTCTTTTTTCCTTATGGTTCTCATGGGAAATACACTACAGAAGGATTGAAAGACAATCTTTTGGGCACTTAGAATGTTTTACCAATAATCAGCATTGGCCCTTTCTAGGAGTAAAATCCCATTTTGATACAGCAAAAGTGACTCTGGGGACATCTTATTTCTCTCCATGGTCCACCACATGGTGAAACCAAATACACTTTTACCTGCTTCCTCCTTTCGTGTTTCTGAGAGCATGAACTGCGTGAAGAGACAGATGGTGCCTGGTTTCTATGCTGGGTGGGGTAGGGTGACATGGGGGAGCAAATAAACCTTCCTCTCTAGGACCTGTATATACATGCAACCTTCCTTCAATTTCAGGCCCACACTATGTAATTGACATAGATTATCTGTAGCCTATCTATCCAACCCCAGAGCCTTCTCCAAACACTGGCCTTTACTAGCAGACTACTTCTCCCCAAGTCATAATGTCCTAGAATTAGCATTCTCATGTGGGGAGGACTTGCATAGTCAGAGCAGTCAATAATCAAGTATAGAAGACTGCAGGGAGAAAAAGTGGCTTATTTATTTGCCAGAACCCCTGTTTAAACTCCCAGACAGCATTGCCCACAGTATCCTCCTTGCTGTACTTTGTGGAGTCGAGGTGATCTGCTTATGGGTTTACGTCCCTAACTGGTTCTGACATATCCAGAAGGTGGCTGAGAGGCTCCGGGAGGGATGCTTGGTAGAATGTCTAGTGGTCACAGAAGGGAGCAGAGTCACCAGTCTTTGCAAGTGACCAATGAGTGGGGGAGGGAGACCATCATATCTGGAAAGGGGGAGGGGAGCAAAACCTTCAACTAATTTACTGGAAAGCCCCAGGCTTTGTTAAGGAGGCTTTAGGATAATAGCTCTTTTGACTGACTGTTCAGTTTTTTTCCCCCCTTTTAGAAGTGGCAGTGGTGGCTGGCAGGGAGAGACATGTAGAGAGCAGGGCAGGAAAGGGGTCAAAAGACACGTGATGGGGCTGATTAACAAGTAGGCTTTTTAAGCAGTGGCCAGGGGACACCTGCAGCTCTTCCAGACTTGCTGGCCCAGTAGGGGTTGTTTGAATGAGAAAACAGCTTCCAAAAAGATGTAACACAAGAGCATAAAAGGGGAAAAGAAAAATGTGCATTTGTGAGATGAGGGAATTGTAGAGTTTTACCTCTGATTCTTCTCCAAAGAAACCTTTTATTATCCAATATTCTCCTCCATAGGTCAAGGCTCACAAGATGAGGAGAGAGGACTCATCACCAGGGCACATCGCTGGTGTTTTGCTCCAAAAGGAATTTGCTTTCAAACAGACATGCATTCACTAATCTCTTTTCTAAAAAAAAAAAAAAAGAAAGAAAGAAAGAAAGAAAGAAAGAAAGAAAGAAAAAGAAAACCACAAACACAAAATCTCTTCCAACTCAGCTGACTGAGTCCAAGTGGGGATGACAGCAGCATTCACTGGCATGATCCCACAGAGCTAGTGTCCAGAATGAAAGTAAATGTGACTTTTCAAATCAGGGCATAGTGTTGCTTTGTTTGTAATTCAATTAAAGATCAGGCATTACAATGTTATTGTATGACAGAGGAGATAACACAGAGGTTCACATCTCTGGGCTATAATACAGCAAAGCTGTGCCTCACAGATTGGCATTACTATCTAGAGAAAGCCAGAAGGGGACAGACAGCTCCTGATCTCCAAGGGGCTATACTGAGTGTGGTGGCTGGTGGGGGGCAGGCGAGAGAGAAGGAAAAGAACAAAATTCCCATACCTTCCATAGTTAACCGGCTTAGCCCAGAGCTATACCAGATGATTAGGTCTCATATTTACTGATATTTGCTATGGGTAATAGCGCCTTCCTTGATAAATACCAACTGTGAGATCATACACATGAGATGCCCACCTGTCTATCTATCTGTCTCTCTATTTATCTATTTCTCCCTATTGAGAGGCTAACTTGCCAGAGAAGGTCAGCCCCTTAAATTTGTTTTTAGCCGGACTTGGAAGGAATTAAATTATCACAAGCATTATCATTGCCACCTTTGGAAAGCCTTTGCTGACTCTGGAACAAGACTAGGATGTTCCCTCTTGGTGCTTTCCCTGGCCTCAATGTCCTTGTCTGTAAATCACAGTAAGTGATACCTTCCTCAAGGGGTTGTTTTGAAAATCAAGCAAGCTATGTAAAATGCCTAGCTCAGAACCTGGGGTCTTACTACACTTGGGCTATTTTAACAAAGTGCCATAAACAACAAACATTTATTTCTCACAGTTCTGGAGGCTGGGAAGTCTAAGATCAAGGCCGCTTCAATGTCTGGTGAGAGCCCCCTTCCTCGTTCACAGAAGGCTGTCTTTTTGCTGGGTCCTCATATGGTGGAAGGGGTAGAGGAACTCTCTGGGGTCTACTCTGTAAAGACACGAATCCCATTCAGGAGTGTTCCACTCTCATGACCTAATCACCTCCCAAAGATCCCACCTACTAATATCATCCCTTTGCGGGGTAGGTTTCGAAATATGAATTTTGGGGGTGAACCAAACCATTAATCTACAGTACCTGGAATATACTACACTCAGTCAGTGATGGGTGTTGTGAGAGCATGCATCAGAAAGTTACATCCGTTCATCCACTCATTCAGCACATTTTTATTGAGGACACACCGTGTGCCAGGCTCGAAGCAAGGTCCTGATGATACGGTGATGAGCTAAACAGATAGGCTTCCTGACTTTCTGAATTGGACAATATAGCGGGGAGCAGGGGATTGGGGGGATGGGCAATGACACAGCCAAACAGGACCATGCATTCTTTTTAACTATATTCCCTTTAAAATGTTTCTTATTGAAGTATAATTAACGTACAGTATTCTATTAGTTGCAGGTGTAGGGATTGTGCGTTTTTGGTGGCTAATTATGACAGGTGTTCTGAAGCAACAGTGGTCTATAAGGTTGCAAGGCAGGGGAACTCCACTGCCCAGGGAGTTAGCGAGGTCTTCCCTATGATTGATATGGTGCCTGAGGTTGCCAGGATGACAGGGGAATGCTTGGAAGGTGAAGCGGGGCACGGAAGCAGGATGTGGGAAAGGGTATCTGTTCTGTTGTGGTTTAATGTCATATTCTTGCAGGATCAGGGTATTTACTGGTATGGATTTGGAAGAACTAAATTCTCGCCCTTTTCCTGGCATGTGAGTTGTTCCCTCTGGCATCACAGGGATTGCAGACAAAGCAAAGGACAGAGGTTAAGGGGTCTGCAGGGAAGACACCTGGGGGAGGATTATGGAGGCAACTCGGAGGGCACCAGCAGGATCCTGGGGTAAACCCATGGAGCACTGGGCTGAGAGTCCGGAGAACCGAATCCTGTTCCTGGCTAGGAGTTCTAGTTTACAGATGAGAAAACTGGGGTTCAAAAAGACTGTGTGTTCACCCAGGATCTACGCCTAGTAGGTGGTGGAACACTTAGACCACAAATCAGGCCTTTTTATTCCAGGTCTTTCCTTAATAAAGCTCAATACTATGAGAGATGCCCACGGTGCTTCCTTAACTGTGTAACAAGAAAGCAGGAGGAGGAGGAAGGGTAAGGCAAGGTAAGCAAGGAGAGGAGAGACGGAAGAAAAGAGAGACGGAAAGAAAAAGAGAAAGGATAAAAGAAAAGAAAGGAAAAGAATCTTAACTGTTATTTATGACTTTTCCACTTTGGAATATGTCCAATTTAATCATTTATAGAGCCATTAAAATCCACATCAGAGCGATCCCCAATTGAGGGTTTTGTCTCCATCTCATCGTAAGGGCAATCACTGGGAAAGATACGGGACTCCAACACCGTATTATCATAATGGTTATTTCAGCCAATGCTCGGTTATCTGTGCCAAATGCAGGGCAAGCCGTGGAGACATGAACCCCGCAGAGAGTTCAAAACCGTTCTGAGTCATTAGCTCCAATAAACTCGCAGCTCCCAAAGCAGCCCAGCCGAAGGTCTCTGCTGAGCCTCATTCCCTTACCCTCTTCCCTGCTCTTGTTCTGAGCCTAGAGGTTAAGAAATTAAAGACAGCACACACAGCAAAGCTTTCCTTTGCCCTCAGGGGAGCCGGCCAGCTAAATCGCCAAGCTGACACTGGCGTCTGGAGTCTAGGCAGTTCCTTTTCCTTTCACTGCTTGCACCAAGCCATCTTTTGGCCGCTCCAAGTGTAAAGCAAATATGCTTCTCCCGAAGGCCTTTTTGGCATTTCCTTATTCCCTTAGCCACAGTGCCTGAAGACGCTGTTCTTCGTGCCAGTGTCTGCGTCAACCGCCCTCCCCTGCCAGGCACACTGTTTTTCTGTTTACACTTTCGTGAAAAATGTAAATGTGTTGTCCTTTAAACATAATATCAAAGCCTCCAAGGTGTTTATTTTCTGCTTCTCTGTTAGAAGAAAGGAATCGTGAGAAAAATTGTGCTTTGTGGTTCTCATGGCATTTAAATATTTTAAAAATAAAATATTAGTAAGAGATGCATATCTCCTGCTCACCAAAAAAAATCTTAATTTGATAAAACGAATGTTTAAAAAAGTAGAATCTGGGGTGCCTGATGGCTTGGTCGGTAGAGCATATGACTCTTGATCTCGGGGTTGTAAGTTCGAGCCCCGCACTGGGTGTACAGATAACGTACTTACTTACATATATACATTTCAAAAAAATTAAAAAGCAGAATTTGCTTTGTGTGTGTGTGTGTGTGTGCGTGTGGAATAGGGACTCAGGAGTGACTTTGGAACTTGTTAACAGCTCCTGGGCTCTGTGTGGGGTAGAAGGAGAAAGAAGCTAAAACTGAGATACTCTGAGGTGACACTCCATACAAAAATAAATCATCTATAAAAACAGCATATTAATAGTACACGTATTTTAAACCAATGTTAGAGTAAAGCAGAAAGATCTTCTCAACATTTATCCCAAATTCTATCATCTAAGACTTTTCGAGAGGAATATCTAGGAATGTACAGACCAGAAAATACAGTGGCTTTCTAAGACCATCGAGAAAGAAAATAAGGCCAGCTCCTGTTAGCCTACAAACTCTTTCAAAGAAAACCAGACCCTTTTTAAGCAGCAAATGACCCTATGTTAGGGACGAGGCCATTAGAAAACATTTGTGTTCAGAAATGTCATCTGTGTGTCATGGGATCCCCAGTCTAAGATCTAACTGACTGGCTATGATGGGTTTTATCATTAGAGAATAATCTCATGGACTTCAGAAAAGAAAAGATATTGTTGCCCTTTGTGATGCTAACACCAGATCAGGATACAGACACATCCCTAGTTTCTCTTACCAACCCATCAGGTGTGTATAAACTACAAGGTTATATTCACACTTTTGAAATACATATGTATTTAGTCTGTATCTTTTAAGATTAACACGTTCTGTAAGGCTTCCAACTCCTTTGCCAAGTAATGCTTATTTTACTTCCTCCAAATGCTGTCACTTTCTACCTCCAAAGGTAATTCAACTTCCCCTTTGGGCTCCAAGGAAGCAATTCATACTCTCTTCAGCCCTCTGATCCCCTCAAATCTCTCTGGGTCTTCCCCTCAGCTTCCATACCTAGTTCACCATCGACGTGCCTCCTTGAATCTGTCCGCACCAACAAACGCGTTCACCGTACTGATGAGTTTTTCCTTCCATATTTTTAATGTTAATCAGTTTTACCTATAAAGCTCTTTTCTCACCCCACCAGCCCATCTAAATTCTATTCATCTTGCAAAATTCATTTTGGGATCATTGCCCCCCACACTTCCGCCATGTCCTTTTGCCCTTAGCTCAATCTACTGTGACCATCAATACCATTTACGTTGGTCCTCTTTTCACCACTTCCATGCCTCCTTTCATTGTTCTTAACCATTTTACAAGTTTATTTCTTGCTCTTGCCTTGGCAGTCACAGCCCAAAGGTCAGAAACCTTGATTTACACTCATTTCTTGTCCCTCTTCGCCCGTAGGAGTGAACTTTACATAGAAGAAGAGCTATATGTGTGTCTTAGAGTCTATGATGGTTTCCCTGCCAATCTTTGTCAAGAAAACATTTAGTCCAAGTCTGTCCTCTTTCCAAGTTTTTTCCCCACCAGGATCGTTTTCTTGCTGTCTACGGACACGAGATACCTGAGAGAAAAGCAGAAGCTCATTATTTCCTTATGAAGAAGCAGAAAAGGGATTCAGTGGACTATCGCATGGGTGGATGAAGACCATGCGGTCTATAGCACATCTACAGACCTCACGGAGGCATCTGACGAGGAATTCCATGATATCTTTGCGTGAAAGAAGGAAAAATAAATTGTGTTGAACCCAAGTCATTTCTGGATCTTGAAGCAGTCATCAGTCATTCTAAATAAATCCACTGGCCTTCTGTGTCAGTTTCATAGGCTTGTCTTGCCACATATAGCAGGGCCAACATTCAGGGTGCCGACAAGAGTCTGGGTTCTCCGCCTTGGTCAAGTCCATGACACCTGGCTCTCATCACCACGTTTCTGAGCCAGGAGCCTCACCTTTCCCTTATGCAGTCTCTCACGTTACAGGCTCGATGTTAAGCCAACCACAAAGTGATGGGTTGCCAAAAAGTCACTACAATCTTCGCCCCATTGCAATGGAGGGTGATGGGGTACTGGGCAGAGCTAAGGCCTAGCAGAGCCAAGAGTCTTGGACACTGTTGATAAGAAACAGTAAGAGCGTGGAGGCTGCATCCCCCAGAAAAGAGGATTTGGTGTCAAGAGGGAGCAGCAGGATTATATTTCATCTACTCATGCCCAAAGGTAATATGGAAGCGGGCCTTCGTTTATATGAAAGTTAGGACTAGTGAGCGTAAATCATAGGCAGCCTCGGTAAGTTTACGGACACTGACAGCAAGCTCCCCCCATTGATAAGATGTAAGGACTTGAATTCAGATAATTAATCAAGATATTATGGAAGAGATTCCTGCTTTGCATGGGACTAAAATGTAGGTGTTCCCTAATGCTATACACAAATTGCTCTAAGTCCAAGCTCCTTGGAGTCTATTACGTTTCCATGAGATACAGGAGCTGTAAAGAAATACGGTTGCAACTTCAGATGTATAGATGCATCAAGATTTCAGGCAAAGGCAGGATTTGGAAAGGGGGGTGTATGGGAAGGTTTTTCCAGTATCAGTCCTGATATCTTCCTCGGAGTAGGTCTTTCTTGAGAACATGGCGGTGATGCAGAAGGTGATACTAATTCTGTTTCCTCCTTCACATCCAGTATACCAGTCAATACATTCACCAGATTTTAGGCACCCTAAAACCTCCAAAAGTTTGAAAAACACACATCAGTTGCTCTAAATGTGTCCAGCCTTCTTTCCATGTCAATTTGCCATGAATAGGAGTAGCAAATAATTAAACTTTGGGGGAATTATTCTATGAAGAAAAAGTATCATTTGTTGAGTTATTTTCATACATACTATCACATTTATTCTCTAAAATAATTCCATAAGATAAGCATCGCCATTCCAATTTTACAGTGGACAGAGTTGGGGAAAGCAAGCAACTTACACAAGCTCACAAAACCATTAAGTTGTGGAGCTTGTATTTCAATCTCGGCCAGCCCCAGTCATATATCCTGCCTATTTTTGAAAGAAGGCAATGTTTAGAGATGCCCGTTACTTCTGAAAGGATGGCTTGGCTTTACAAGGATAGAGCAGTCTTTGCTTAGTGGGCAGGAACTCTGGCTTTGGCAGTGATGTGGGTTTGACTATCGCTCTACCCTCGAAATAGCTGAATGCCCTTCAGCAAGTTCATTAATTTCTCTAGGTCTCTATATCCTTGTTTGAAAAACGGGAGCGCTCATAGTACCTTCCTCACAGGGCTGTTTTTAATAGTCAATGAAATAATACACGGAAAGCACCGAGCACAGTGTGAACATAGAAAGTAAGTTCCAGACATTGTGAAGAATATATATTCTTCTTTACCTTATATCTCTCTACTTGGAAGGGAGTTGGCAGGGGTCAAAAGACATCAGTGAAGAACTAGGTTATAGGGAAACACCATAGGAGAGACAGACAGGACAAGCAGATCGTTCCTTAGAAGTTAGACTTCCTGGTAACAGTAGCGTTCTTGTTGGCTCTAATGGATTCCTCTGTAAAAGGTTATCTTCTGTCGATGGTTCTGAGAGTCTTCCCAACTCTCCCTCAGCGCCTGCCACAGCGCTCACAACGTGCACCGCCTGACTTGCCCAGGTGAAGAAGAAAAGAGCACACAGCGCAGAATAGGCAGCAATCTGCCACAGACACCGAGTGCAGACCGGGGTGATAAAGAGCCTTGGTGATCGTGGTGCCCTGTGTTGTCCGGAGGACTGTGGGGCAAGACGCAGGTGCAATCCCAACGCGCCGCAGCGGTAACAAATGACTTAGACACATTCCCCCGGGGGAAGACCCCCTTTGGCAGAGAAGAAAACAGATAGAAAACCCCAGCAAATGAGGGTCATGCTTGGCACCAGGAAAGGAAATCTTTAAAGATATTCCAGAGGTTGTCCAGTGGCTAAGGCCACTGTTGATGCAATCGGAGGTGCTCCCTTCCACCTCTAAAGACCTAGCCGCTCCTATTTTTCCTTCAGCTCCCCCTTCCCGCCCCTGTCAAGCTTCTGATTTTACTTCCCCTCGCTGTCTTACAGCAACTGGGATTTAATCATCCTGTTTCTGCTAACAGTGCCTGCCTTTCAGCCAATTGCAACTTTGGCTGGCACTTAAAGTGACACATCGCTGTCCCTGCAGTTCCTTGTTACCTCATTCTGGCAGCACCCCTCCCCCCACTTTTGTAGCCCTTCAAGGCAAATGAAAAACATGTCTTTTTTCTTTTTCTTTTTTTTTTTTTTTTTTTTTTTTTTTTTTAAAGATTTTATTTATTTATTCGACAGAGATAGAGACAGCCAGAAAGAGAGGAAACACAAGCAGGGGGAGTGGGAGAGGAAGAAGCAGGCTCATAGCGGAGGAGCCTGATGTGGGGCTCGATCCCATAACGCCGGGATCACGCCCTGAGCCGAAGGCAGACGCTTAACCGCTGTGCCACCCAGGCGCCCCTCTTTTTTCTTTTTCTTGTTCCTTTTCTTTTTTCTTTTTTTTCTCTTTCTCTTCTTCCTTCCTTCCTTTCTCTTCTTCCTTCCTTTCTTTCTTTCTTTCTTTCTTTCTTTCTTTCTTTTTTTTGCCTCCCTGCTATACATTCCTGTGGCACAGTCCAGACACAAGAAGAGGGAAACCAAACGTACTCGGCTGGTGTCCCTTCAGTGCCCTTATGAAGCCGGAACAGGAAGGAGGCTCCTCTTCCCAGGGGATCACGCCTGCAGGCTCTTCGTGCACCAAGAAGGTTAATACCGACTTGAGTTTTCCACCTTCAAACAGATAGTGAGAGTGTTTGAGAAATAAACCAAAGCACTGGCAAATCTTGGTAGAGGCATTTAGAACTGGGTGGAGAATAGGGTTTGCCCTCTGCTGCTCCCTTCTTCCTCCTCCTTCTTCCCTCACTGTTCCCCCGAGGTCTGGGAGAGCATGACGGGTTAGCCGTTGCCATTCTTTCACAACTGCCATTCTGCATTTGCTGGGAATCCTTGTCTTTGGCTCTCTCCAGGAGTTGGCATTATCCTACATCTTTTTCTTCGACATCACATTTATTGAGCCATAATTTATACATAGTAAATTCACCCTTTTGAGGTGTTGCTGTTCTATGAATGTTGACAAACATATGCAATCCTGTGACCACCACTACGATCAAGATAAAGAATAGTTTCATCACCCCAAAAAGGTCATTCATGTCCCTTCGGGGCCAGGTCCTTTCTGCCATCTCTGGCCCCTGGCAGTTGCTCATCTGATTTCTGTCCCTAGAGTTTTGCCTTTTCCAGAATATCATATTAGGAGAATCATACATTATGCAGGGTTTTGTATCTGACTCCTTTCACTTAGTATAAGGCTTTCGAGATTTATCTATGTTGCCCCATGTAGTAGCAATTTGTTCTTTTTTCCCTTCTCAGCAGTATTCCATTACGTGGATATACCACAATTTGTTTATCCATTCGCCAGTGGATGGATATTTGATTTATTTGTGCGTTTTAGTGGTTTTGAATAAAAATTGATTTCAAAGGGTTTTTTTGCAAGTTAAGTCAATATTGTTTTTAGTAACTTACCATAACTTAGTCACAGAGCGATTAGCAACTGTACTTTTAGTCTGATTTGATATTAAGAAATCAACCCTTGGGGCGCCTGGGTAGCGCAGTCCTTAAGCGTCTGCCTTCGGCTCAGGGCGTGATCCCAGCGTTCCGGGATCGAGTCCCACATCAGGTTCCTCTTCTGGGAGCCTGCTTCTTCCTCTCCCACTCCCCTGCTGTGTTCCCTCTCTTGCTGGCTGTCTCTCTGTCAAATAAATAAATAAAATCTTAAAACAAAAATCATCTTTTGCCTTTACAGCGGAAATTGAGTTGTGAAATATGACCAGAACCAGGGTGGGCCGGCCATGGGAACCTGTCACAGACGTTCCACGAGGGAGCCTTCTTTCTGTACTTGTCATTTCAGGCCCATGACTCTCCACAGGGAGAGCAGAACACAGCTTCCTTTTCATATCTCAACAGGCAAACGTGCTGCTGGCCGAAGGGACTGAGAAGCTGGTGGCTCTAGCTGCCCTAGATCTCCTAGTCCCTTTTGCAATAAAGCTATGATGTGAATAATCATATGTGAACAGGTTCACCCAGAGAAAACTAGGGGCTCAACTTGAATTCTTCAAACCCTGCTACATACTGAAAAGTGCACACCTGAGAAGCAAGAAGAGCACCCATAAAGACATCAAAGTACCAAGATACGTGGAGTGCTGATTTATTATGTAGTGTATGCACTTAAAATGGGATTTGTCTTTTAGATACATTTGCCGCAAGCATCATAGTGTTGCAACATGTTGTGGTATCGGGTTGCAAAACTATCCCTGTTGAAACTTCTCTCTCTCTCCAACCTCCTTCTTTTCCCAGAAGAAGGGGGGGGAAAAGCAGAGTAAAGGGGGTAGGGAGTGGAGAAGGGAGCAGAAAACTTGAGTAATTATACAGCACTCTTTATCTTAGAATCTCGAAAATTCTTTTCAGAATCAATTCACTTGCTCTATTACCTGATTGCCAGGACACGGAGAGCTAGGGAGGAACTAGAGTGGATTTTTGTGGAGAACCACAACATGGTGGTTAATTTCATGTGTCAACTTGGCTGGGCCATGGGTTGCCCAGATAGTTGGTCAAACATTATTCTGGATGTTTCCGTGAAAGTATTTTTGGAATGAGATCAACATTTAAATCTGTGGATTTGGAGTAAAGTGGATGACTTCCATCATGTGGGTGGGCCTCGTCCAGTCAGTTGCAGGCCTGAAGAGAGCAAAACCTTGACCTCAGGAACAAGAAGAAATTCTGCCAGCCGACTGCCTGTGGACTTGTATGGCAACTTTCCCCTGGGTTTCCAGCTGGCCCTGCAGATGTTGAATTTATCACCCCTCCACAATTACCTGAACCAGATCCTTAAAATCTCTCGCTCTCCCCCACCCTTCTCTCTCTCTCCTCACACACACATACGCACATATATACACGTATCCTGTTGGTTCTCTGGAGAACCTCGACTATTACACACCGCAAGTCAGTAGCGGATGGAGTGCAGCATTGAGGACAGAGGCTCTGCGGCCAGTGATGTGACTTCAAATGAAAGCTCTGCCAATCATCAGCAGCTGTGTGCTCCGTCTCCTTATCCGGGCGACAATTCTACCTGCCTTATGGAAATGTGAAGGAGCAAGGGCTCTGCGAACCTAGCTGCAACGATCATTATAATTAATATCTGAGTCCGAGTGACACTTCTCTCAAACTTGGCCCACATAATCAAAGACGTGTACTGCTTCTAGAGACCCTGAAAATAGCAGTGTTCGAAAGTTTTGGGAGGACCGAACAGTTGTATCTAGGTAAGCATTGCTATCAAGATTTATCTACTTGTTATCGAGTATTCGGAATGCATCAATCACCCTGCAAAGAGTTTTACCTAATGCAATCCTCC